>NC_090439.1:846592719-847842719 GCF_031143425.1 Pleurodeles waltl | reverse complement strand
CATAGTCTGCCATGGTACTCCTTTAGAAGCCTTTGTATGGGCTCCTTATGGATGGCAAAAGAAATGCTGCATCCCTTTAGGATCCCCTGGAACCCCAATGCCCTGGGTACCTAGGTACCATATACTAGGGATTTATGGGGGGCAGTATGCCAATTTGGAGTGAAATACTGGGCTACCAGTATGTAAGGAAAAATTTGGAACCAGAGAAAGCATACGCACTGGGGTCCTGGTTAGCAGGATCCCAGTGACTCAGTAAAGCATACTGACGAAAACGGTGAAACATACTGACAAGTAGGCTACAAACCATAAGCACTGGGGTCCTGACTAGCAGGATCCCAGTGACAGTCAAAACACACTGACAAATAGGCCAAAAATGGGGGTAGCCATGCCAGAAAGAGGCTACTTTCTCACATAGACTGTATCCATGGGGAAGGTTTTCCTTCCAATAATTCAGAGGGGAGAACAGTAGAAACCTCTACCCTAAAACTGTAGCGGAGGTAAGCCAGGCTTCTATAGGCCCAGAGAAAGACTAGAGGATCCAGAGTTAGAGTTGGAGAAACTAGTCAAAAGAGTAGCCCTTGATGGGCAAAAGGAAAGGGCTGAGATGGCCCTAGGGCCTATTTCTGGTTGCAGTAAAATCTTAACTAGGGAAAAAAATGAAGCTTTTGACCCTACAAACCCCATAGGGGTTGCGCCCAAAATACGCTGAGGGTGATGACATAGCCAAGTGGTTTATTGCCTTTGAGGAGGCATGTAAAATGAGAAGGTTACACCAGAAACACTGGGGTTCTCTACTCAGGGAGCTGTTCTTAGGCAAGTGCAGGGATTGACACTTAACACTTAGTGAGACACATGCTGAGTCTTATGACCTCATGAAGGATACCCTGATTGAAGGCTTTGGACACACGACTGAGGAGTACAGGATTACGTTCAGGGAGACTCACTAAACCTCTAGTCCCACCTGGATAGATCTAGTTGACTTCTCAGTCACAACACTAGGTGGCTGGTTAAAAGGCAACAAGGTGCAGGACTATTAAAAGGTTCTACAATTTGATCATGAAGGAGCATATTTTGTCACACTGTACATCAGAGCAGTTACATACATATCTAGTAGGTACACAGATTTCTAGTCCCTTAAAACTAGCTGAGAAGGCTGATTAATGGGTTAGGACTAGGATCCCTAAAAAGCATCTGGGTGAAGATCCCCAGAAAGGGGATTAGGCTCACAGAAGGGAAAAGAAGGCAGTAGTAAATTTTCCAAAAGAAGTTCCTTCAGGGACCTAAGTCCCTAAAAAGGGGATAGTACACCCCACCCCAACTTTATTGGTAAACAGAGTAGTAGGGACCCTATGCTTAAAAAGACCCTAGAAGGTAGGACCCGCTTTGACTGTCAGAGTTTGGGCACTACACAGAGGACTCAGCTTGTCCCAAGAAAAAGGTAGGCACTGGGGTTGTCAGTGCTCCTCGAATGAGGACAACCTTTTAGCCTTTAACTGGGAAATAGGGCCTTAAGGGGAGTTGATGATTTCAGAGAGCAGCAGGCACTTCCATCACATCCAGGTGAATGTAATCTCCATCACTGCCCTCGGAGATCCTTGTGCCACTCACACCATTGTGCATGACATGTTGGTATCCCATGACCAGTATTTACCAGGAGAGACTAGAAGATTAAGTGCTGTACTGGGGATGTTACTGTTAAGCCAGTGGCCTTAGTACCCATAGGGATAGCTGGGTCCCTTAGTTGGCAGAGGGTGGTAGTCAGTCCCGACCTCTCCCTTGATTGCCTCCTTGGAAATGACCTCCCAGAGGTTGGCCTGAGCCTTAAGAGGTACTGGTCCAGTGCCAGTCCTCTACCAAGGACTATGGAGGTGCTGAACCTACAGTTAGTAAAAGCTGGCCCAGCACGAAAGGCAAGAAAAAGGGGTGTAAAAAAGGTTGGCAACTTTTAGAAAAACATTCCTGTAAGCCAGGGAGATTCTGCTCCAGTAAGGTAGAACTCCAGGGTTGGCACTGGTAAGGCCTGCCCCACAAAAAGTCCTGTCTAGTCAGGCAACTTTTCAGCAGGAGGTTGTGGCCCCTCAGGTGACAGAAGAGAGAGTGGAAGAAGGGTGTATACTACAAGATTTAGTAACCCTCCGCTCAAAACCAGCAGGAGGCCCCTTGAGCCCAAAGAAGCCTGTGCCCTAGCCCATCCACCTGACAGTGGAGAACTAAAGATGTAGTTGTGGGTACTGCCAGCTGTCAGTAGCCTCTGCTGGGTGCTAGCCTTTAGGGCTGCACTGTCCTTGAAATGGTGATTTGTCCCCATGTAAAATAGCAAGTTAGGCCCCTCGACCCTGCTGGTCATGGTGGGGTTACTCCTGTTATGGGTAACCTCTGTGGGTAAGGTGGCTGTTGCCCTGGCTAAGACAGGATTAGCAGAGGTAGATACCTCTAACCCCAATTAAAGAAGTGTTGGAAAATGGGTTATTGGTAGGGCAGGTAGGTACCTACACCTAGCAACAAGCCACTAACCTCCACCTAGGTACAGTTAGGTCTCAGTAAATTAATCCCAGCTCAACCCTTGGTAGCTTGGCAACGAGCGTCAAGGCTTAACTTAGGAGACAAAGTGTAAAGCATTCAAATATCACAAAACAGTAATTAAATAAAACACAGGAAACAGTTTAAAAATCCAAAACCAATTTATAAAAATAGTTTATATTTTTATCTTTAAAATGACACAAAAACGATTAAAATCGGTTCAGGGGAACCGGAGATATGAATTTTTAAAGAATTATTACTTTTCTAGCGCTTAGAAACAAAAAGCGCCAATCGGGTCATCTGGTTGCACCTCGACCGGGGCAAAGTCAAACTTTCAGGCCGACCGCGATGGAACCCTGCTCGGCTACAGGTCGCGGGGTGCCTCGGTTAAAAAGTTACCTTCTGACTTAGGGCCTGATTCTAACTTTGGAGGACGGTGTTAAACCGTCCCAAAAGTGGCGGATATACCACCTACCGTATTACGAGTTCCATAGGATATAATGGACTCGTAATACGGTAGGTGGTATATCCGCCACTTTTGGGACGGTTTAACACCGTCCTCCAAAGTTAGAATCAGGCCCTTAGTCTTTATTTTGAAGTTTTTCTTCACCGGGACGAACCTGCCAGTTGAATCCAACCTCCTGGAGCCCTTGTCCGGATACGCGATGTGGGTTTCCTCGGTGGAGACTTTTACCTTCGGACTTAGTCATTTTTTCGAGATGAAAATCCTTCGACCGGGGTAAACCTGGATCTTGATCCGACGTCCATGGAGCCCTTCTCGGATACGATGGCTGGGAGGTCCCGGTCAACTTTTTACGTTCGGACTTAGTCTCTTTTTTGGATGTTTTTCTTTACCGGGACGAACCACGAAGTCAGGCCGGGTCGCGGTTGAGGCAAGCCGGCTAGAATTTCCGCGGCGGGTCGGTCCCTCTCTGGAGCTTTTTTCCAAAAATTCTCAAATCTTTTCCAAACTTCTGGGGCTTCACCCAGATGTTCTTTTAAGGTTCTTTTGGGGTCCACAGCTCACCCCAAGGGTCCAGAAGTTCTGTGATGGTCCTTGGGGGGTGCGGACTTCAACTCCCAGAACGCACCTGGCGCAAACTCCTTTTTGGCCACTGGACAGTGGTCAGCTGGTCGCTTTCTTCAGGAGTTGGTGCAGGGGACTCTGGTTAGCAATTTTTCACCTGTAGCAAACAGGGAGTCCCTCCTTGAACCAGTTGAAGCCAGGCAAAGTCCTTCTTGTGGTGAAGCCCAAGTGTGCAGCTGGTGCAGTCCTTCTGAGTGCAGGTTCCAGGTGCAGGCCAGGGGTCCAGCATGGCAGTCCTTCTTCTCCTTAAGTTCTTTCTTCTTGAAATTTGGTGGGGATCTGAGGTGTGGGTGCAGGTCTGCCAGTTTTATCCTTGCTTCTGGGTGAAAAGCAGGGGGGCCCTGGTTCTCCAATCAGGGACAGGGTCGTCCCCCTGTGATGACCACTTCCTGGGAAGTGTGGCAAAAATCCATCCCAGAAGGCAACAGTCTCTAAAAATCCAACATGGATGAATCTGATTTTTGGAGGTTACATCTGGCTGAGCCCACCCACTGGTGTGGCTAAAAATCATAAACACACCCCTCTCCTAATCTAATCAAGGGGGCACCTAATTGTCTGGGGTTGCAGGATGTGGGGGTGTTGCTGGGTGCTCCATATGTCTTTCTCTGCCTTTGAAGACCAGTTTGGCAGCCCTCCCCCTTCCTGCCTCACCATCTGCTGAGGGGAGATTCTCTCCCCCAAGCACATTCCTTTGTGTGAAGCCAGGCCACTTCACACCTCATCAAGGCAGCCTGGCAGAAGCTGCTGCAGGCTGGCCAATCAGAGCCCAGCAGCAAAAACAATGCAGAGCTGAAATTGGCAACTTTTTAGGTAAAGTCTAAACTTTTTACCTGAACAAGTTATATTAAATCCAACAACTGGAAGTTGTGGGATTTATTACAACAATTAATTTGATACCAAATTCTTGGTATGTAACATTTAAGGAGACTTTAAAATTTAAAATAAAGTCTGCCCATTCTAGCCTATGAAGGCCATTTACTTCAATGAGGGAAAAACGAATTTGGCTGTTTTTACCTCACCAGGGCTTATAAATCTATTTTTATAAAGTCCCTGCTTATAGTTACATGGCACCCAGCCCCAGGGGCACATAGGGCACACCTTAGGGGTGACTTATATGTAAAAATAAGGTAGTTTAAGACTTTGGAAGTACCTTTAATTCCAAAGTCGAATTTGCATATAACTTTAATTTAAAAGCAGCCAGCAAGGCAGGCTTGCTTTTAAAATGACACTGGGCACCTCAGCAGTGCACCTAGGTGTGCACCACCTATGCTGTGGTCCCTAAACCTACATGCCCTACCATATACTAGGGACTTATAGGTAGGTTAACTTAGCCAATTATAATTAGCCTAATTTGCATATCCATTTTACACAGAGCACAGGCCCTGGGACTGGTTAGCAGTACCCAGGGCACCATCAAAGTCAGGAAAACACCAGCAAAAAGAGGAAAATGGGGGCAAAAAGTTATGGGGCCACTGCAATCAGCCCTGTTTTCTCACACAACCCCCCCCAGCCCACACGCCCAGGAGACTCAGCCCAACCCTGGGAGAGTCTTCCTGGCTTGTTAGGCGAGGAAGACAGTGAAGAAAACTGGCTGTCCCTTTGCAGGGCCTACTCTGCCTTATATCCTCCTGTCAGGGTCACTCCCTATGGGTAGTGAAGCCATCCCAACAGTAAAAGGACCCAACTCAAACTGAAACTTTCCTCTAGGGGGGTCTTCCTCCTTTCTCTCTGCCAACTTGGGTAGTGAGGTGCCCACCTCCCCTACTCCAAACTTTGCTAGGGCAACACCTAGCTTACCCAAAGAGGTCACCCAACACTTGAGCAACCCCACCATGACCAATAGGGTCAGGGGGCCTACTTTGCCATTGGCCCTGGGGTCTGCCTCCCAGGCCAAGTACATTGCTGCCAGGAAGGCTAGCACCCAGCAGAGGCTACTGACAGCTGTCAGTACCCAGAACCACACCCTAAGCTCTCCACTGACAGGTGGCTGAGCTGCTTTAGGGGCATCTTTGGGGTCCTGGCACCCCTCTTGCTGTCTAGAGTGGGGGACTACCACCTCCTGTGGCAGACACCCTCCTTCCACTCTCCCTTCTGTCAGTGCAGGGGCAACACCTTGCATCTGGACAGCTGCCTGACTACTCAGGACTTCCTTGGGGTCAGGTGAGCCCTCACCAGTGCCAACCCTGGGCTCCCCCCTTACTGGGGCAGAGGGCCCTTGGCTCCCTGGAACTCTCTTTAAGAGTGGCCTACCGTTCCTTTTCTTCTTTCCTTTTCTTGGGGACCCCTGTCTCCTAACTGTAGGGACTGACTCCCCAGGACTTTGGGTTGGGGGGGTGCCCTGGGCGACCACCCCATCTGTGACCAGACTCACCTCTGGGAGGTCATTGCCCAGGATACAATCTAGGGGAAGGTCAGCACTGACTACCACCCTAATCCAGTCAAGGATACCCTCCCTCTCTAGGGGCACTATGGCTACAGGTTTGGAGGTGACCTCCCCTGTGGCTATCCTGACTTTCTTTGTCTTTCCTGGGACATACATGTCTGGGGTCACTAACCGGTCACTCACTATAGTGTGACTGGCACAGGTGTCTCTCAGGCCAGTGGTAGGGATCCCATTCACTTGAATGTGGTGGAAGTGCCTACTCCCACCCTCAGGGATCACCAGCTTACCATCTGGTCCTGTCTCCCAGCTCAATGCTAGGAGGACTTCATCATCTGAGGAATCCTCCTCTATGGCTACACTGGACAGCCCAGTGCTAACCACCTTCTTTGGACAGGCTGCATCTCCTCTGAAGTGACCTGTCTGCTGACAGTCAAAGCAAGCCCTACTGTCCAAGAGCTTTTTTAACCCTGGGTCTAACTGTCTCTGCTGGTCAGAGTGGGATTTACTCTCCTCCTTCTTAGGGTTCTGGGGTACAGAGGGAGTCTCTGTGGTGGGCTTACCACCTCCCTCCTTAGGTTTTTGGGGACCTGTCCCCCCCTTCTTGGAGTCTCCCCCCTGGGACTTGACAACCACCCTGGTTCTCAACCACTCATCAGCTGCCTCCCCTAGCTCTCTAGGGTTGGTCTGCTTAGAGTCCACTAGATGCTGGCGTAACCTTTCTTGGGTACAATTGGTCAAGATGTGCTCTCTCATGATCAGATTGTATAACCCCTCATAAGTATCTACTTTGTTACCAATAATCCAGCCCTCTAGTGCCTTTAGTGAAATGTCCACAAAGTCAACCCAAGACTGGGTACTGACCTTCTGGGTGTCCCTGAACTTCATTCTATATTGCTCTGGGGTCAGACCAAACTTCTTGGCTAAGCACCTCTTCATACTAGGGTATGAATCTGCCTCCTCCCCCCTTAAGGTCAGAAGCCTATCCCTCCCTGAGTTGGGGACCAACTCCCACAAAAGGGAACCCCAGTATTGAGGCCTAACCCTTCTCATTTGGAGTGCCCTCTCAAAGGCCCCCAGCCACTTATCTATGTCATCCCCCTCTACATAAGCAGGAACTACCCCCTTGGGTAATCTGGGGCAAACTCCCCCACCCATGGACACCTCAGCTTCTTTATCGCTGCCTCCATCTCTTTTCTCTTTGTATGCCCACTTTTTCTTTTCTAGGGCCAGCTTCTCTGCTTCCAAAGCTATGTATGCTAGCTGGGCCTCCAGCTCTCTTTCTCTGATGGATGGGTTCTCTCCTCCTGAAAGGACCCCCTTCCCACCACTAGCTTTGGATCTGCCCCTAGTGACTGTATTTACTGAGGACCGTTCTTCCTCATCCTCACTTGGGCTCAGATGCCTTCCCTCCCCTGAGTGGTTAGAGCTTGCATCCTCCCTTCTTTCTCCCTCCTCTGGAGCTTCTTCTTACTCTACCTCTTGGGCCTCAGCCCATGCTGTCAGGGATGTGATCAGGATTTGCTTCCTGAGATCAGTGGTTGCAGGCAACCCTCTTTCAATACACAACCCCCTAAGCTGGACTACTGTCAGTGTGGGTAGGCTAGCAAGATCAAGCTCCATGGTTCCCTAGTTTTGTGTCAACAAAAACTTTTTGCAAAAATTGGAAACAAGAATTTAGAAAAATTAAAAAAATTCAATAATTGAAATTAATCCAAATTAAAAATTAAAAACAATTTTTGCACTAGGACAATTTAAAGGATTTTTAATTTGTTTTACCCAAAACTGTAACGTGATATTGAACACAAGTACAGGATCCCGTCGCTGCTTCCAATTATGTTGGAAAATGGGTTATTGGTAGGGCAGGTAGGTACCTACACCTAGCAACAAGCCACTAACCTCCACCTAGGTACAGTTAGGTCTCAGTAAATGAATCCCAGCTCAACCCTTGGTAGCTTGGCAACGAGCGTCAAGGCTTAACTTAGGAGACAAAGTGTAAAGCATTCAAATATCACAAAACAGTAATTAAATAAAACACAGGAAACAGTTTAAAAATCCAAAACCAATTTATAAAAATAGTTTATATTTTTATCTTTAAAATGACACAAAAACGATTAAAATCGGTTCAGGGGAACCGGAGATATGAATTTTTAAAGAATTATTACTTTTCTAGCGCTTAGAAACAAAAAGCGCCAATCGGGTCATCTGGTTGCACCTCGACCGGGGCAAAGTCAAACTTTCAGGCCGACCGCGATGGAGCCCTGCTCGGCTACAGGTCGCGGGAGGCCTCGGTTAAAAAGTTACCTTCTGACTTAGTCTTTATTTTGAAGTTTTTCTTCACCGGGACGAACCTGCCAGTTGAATCCGACCTCCTGGAGCCCTTGTCCGGATACGCGATGTGGGTTTCCTCGGTGGAGACTTTTACCTTCGGACTTAGTCGTTTTTTCGAGATGAAAATCCTTCGACCGGGGTAAACCTGGATCTTGATCCGACGTCCATGGAGCCCTTCTCGGATACGATGGCTGGGAGGTCCCGGTCAACTTTTTACGTTCGGACTTAGTCTCTTTTTTGGATGTTTTTCTTTACCGGGACGAGCCACGAAGTCAGGCCGGGTCGCGGTTGAGGCAAGCCGGCTAGAATTTCCGCGGCGGGTCGGTCCCTCTCTGGAGCTTTTTTCCAAAAATTCTCAAATCTTTTCCAAACTTCTGGGGCTTCACCCAGATGTTCTTTTAAGGTTCTTTTGGGGTCCACAGCTCACCCCAAGGGTCCAGAAGTTCTGTGATGGTCCTTGGGGGGTGCGGACTTCAACTCCCAGAACGCACCTGGCGCAAACTCCTTTTTGGCCACTGGACAGTGGTCAGCTGGTCGCTTTCTTCAGGAGTTGGTGCAGGGGACTCTGGTTAGCAATTTTTCACCTGTAGCAAACAGGGAGTCCCTCCTTGAACCAGTTGAAGCCAGGCAAAGTCCTTCTTGTGGTGAAGCCCAAGTGTGCAGCTGGTGCAGTCCTTCTGAGTGCAGGTTCCAGGTGCAGGCCAGGGGTCCAGCAGGGCAGTCCTTCTTCTCCTTAAGTTCTTTCTTCTTGAAATTTGGTGGGGATCTGAGGTGTGGGTGCAGGTCTGCCAGTTTTATCCTTGCTTCTGGGTGAAAAGCAGGGGGGCCCTGGTTCTCCAATCAGGGACAGGGTCGTCCCCCTGTGATGACCACTTCCTGGGAAGTGTGGCAAAGATCCCCTCCAGAATTCAACAAGAAAGGAACTAAAGAAGAAGGACTGCCCTGCTGGACCCCTGGCCTGCACCTGGACCCTGCACTCAGAAGGACTGCACCAGCTGCACACTTGGGCTTCACCACAAGAAGGACTTTGCCTGGCTTCAACTGGTTCAAGGAGGGACTCCCTGTTTGGTTTAGCAATTTTTCACCTGTAGCAGAGTCCCCTGCACCAACTCCTGAAGAAAGCGACCAGCTGACCACTGTCCAGTGGCCAAAAAGGAGTTTGCGCCAGGTGCATTCTGGGAGTTGAAGTCCGCACCCCCCAAGGACCATCACAGAACTTCTGGACCCTTGGGGTGAGCTGTGGACCCCAAAAGAACCTTAAAAGAACATCTGGGTGAAGCCCCAGAAGTTTGGAAAAGATTTGAGAATTTTTGGAAAAAAGCTCCAGAGAGGGACCGACCCGCCGCGGAAATTCTAGCCGGCTTGCCTCAACCGCGACCCGGCCTGACTTCGTGGTTCGTCCCGGTAAAGAAAAACATCCAAAAAAGAGACTAAGTCCGAACGTAAAAAGTTGACCGGGACCTCCCAGCCATCGTATCCGAGAAGGGCTCCATGGACGTCGGATCAAGATCCAGGTTTACCCCGGTCGAAGGATTTTCATCTCGAAAAAACGACTAAGTCTGAAGGTAAAAGTCTCCACCGAGGAAACCCACATCGCGTATCCGGACAAGGGCTCCAGGAGGTCGGATTCAACTGGCAGGTTCGTCCCGGTGAAGAAAAACTTCAAAATAAAGACTAAGTCAGAAGGTAACTTTTTAACCGAGGCCTCCCGCGACCTGTAGCCGAGCAGGGCTCCATCGCGGTCAGCCTGAAAGTTTGACTTTGCCCCGGTCGAGGTGCAACCAGATGACCCGATTGGCGCTTTTTGTTTCTAAGCGCTAGAAAAGTAATAATTCTTTAAAAATTCATATCTCCGGTTCCCCTGAACCGATTTTAATAGTTTTTGTGTCATTTTAAAGATAAAAATATAAACTATTTTTATAAATTGGTTTTGGATTTTTAAACTGTTTCCTGTGTTTTATTTAATTACTGTTTTGTGATATTTGAATGCTTTACACTTTGTCTCCTAAGTTAAGCCTTGACGCTCGATGCCAAGCTACCAAGGGTTGAGCTGGGATTAATTTACTGAGACCTAACTGTACCTATGTGGAGGTTAGTGGCTTGTTGCTAGGTGTAGGTACCTACCTGCCCTACCAATAACCCATTTTCCAACAAGAAGTATAAGTGAAACAGATCTAGTTCAGTTTAAAATGGGTCCTATTACTGTTGGAATAGGTCAACTGCCCAGAGGCTGTGACCTTGTCAGGAGGATGCGAGGCAGAGTAGGCCCTGCAATAACATAGCCAGTTTCTTTACTCTTCCTCGCCTAACACACTAGGAACACTCTCCCAGAGTGTCCTGGGAATGATGGCAGGGCAGGTGCGGGGGGACGGGGGAGGAGGGTAGGAAACTGGGCATCTTTTTAGATGCCCCCTCAAATTCTGACCCCTTTTAGAGCTAAAGGATGCTGATTTTTTTACTCTGACAGTGCACTGAGGACTGCTAATCAGACCTCAGTGCTAGTGTTCTTTCCTTAAAACAAAGTATTTCTGATTATTCCACAATTGGCACAGGACTTTATCACCCCTTAAGTCCCTAGGTAATGGTACCCCTGGTACCTAGGGAATGCACACTAGAGAGGGTCCCTAAGGGCTCCAGTGTATATTATGCCACCCTAAGGGACCAGCATACAAATTGCACACAGCCTGCCATCACAGACTGAGTGTCAGGGTGCAAACCCTGAGTGAAAACACAACATGGCACACTCTTTGTGTGCCATGCCAAACTCACTGCATGCATTATATGTAAGTCACCCCTTCAGCAAGGCTTGAGAGCCCTAAGGCAGGGTGCATTATAATACATGTGAGGGCATGTCTCTGTGAGCAGATATGCCCCTTTGATGTCATTCCACTGCTAGATATTACAAGTGACCAGGTAGCCATCTTAGAAAATGCACTGAGCACTGGTCATCACGAGTGACCCAACTCCATGATGGCTGAACAAAAATAATGGTGTTTATATCAAACACCTTGTCTTCATAAATCCATACTGATGCCAGTACTGGATTTATTATGACGTGCACCCAGATGGCCCTTTAGTGGTGCCCCCTGAGACCTATTAGTCCTCTACTGTGCTGGCTGACTGGTATCGACCAGCCTGCCACCACAGATGAGTTTCTGACCCCCTGGAGGTAAGAGCCCCTGCTCTACGAGGTCAGAAACAATGCCTGCTCTGGCAGGAGGTGTTATCACCTCTGCCAACAGGATGGCTGGTAAATCTGCATATCAAGGCCAGGGACTTCAAAGTCCCTGCCGCCTTTGATATGCGACTCCAGCTTCCTTCAGACGTGGGAGAGGAAACCCCCTGCCCTGAGGCCAATTTGGCACCAGGAGAGGTGGGAAAATTAGCTATGCAAGGAGGCGTGACACACTTACAGGCTCAGCACACCCCTGAGGCGGTCAGCCTGAAGTGTACACGAAAAAAGGAATTCCACAATCTTGTGTGTGGTGGAATTAGGAATTCTGGGCCAGGGTGATACACACTCCCCACAGAAATTTGTCATCTAAGGGGTGTAGTGAACCCAAGGGTAAGTAGCCCATTGACTACTAATGTTCACTCCCTTAGTGCCTCTAAATTGAGTATTTAGGGGACCCCCTGACACCAGGAAAGCAGATCATGTCAAGACTTCAACCACTGGAAACCGAGGAAGAAAGAAGACGAACCAAAGAGAGTGAAAACTGAAGGCCTGCACCAAAGACTGGCAAAAAACCCCGCCAGGCTGCTTGTACTTCGACAATCACTGGACCAACTTCACCAAGAACTGGGCAGCCTCCCCCAAACCCTTGGACAACTGCCCAGTGCCTCAACAACTGGGAAAGATCTCTCTAGGAGTAGAGGAGCTACTCCTCTGCAGGCACAGCAGGCAGCTGTCCAGTCCACCGTGTTGCTGACCAATGAGTCTACTGAGGGAGCAAGCTACTAGGAAGAGGTCACCAAGGATCTAGGAGGTCAGCCAGTTTCCTTAGTGAGTTTTGAGATGCTGACCCCTCCAGGAGCCCCCCAGTACCAATATCATGGGTAGCAGAGCAGTAGCAGCAGCCAAGGGATGTTGTGTCCAGTCCGGACACCAACACAGAGGAAAACCAACCCACATGTCCAGGAACTTCAGGGGCAGTGAGACCTATGTTGAGGGTGTCCCCGTTGTCTTGTTTTGACCCTCTACTGTAAAAGCAAGATTCAGGGGAGTCTCTAACTGCTGCACCCCTACGCCTAAAAGCACCTCTGCTCCTGAGCCCCACAGCCACAGTCCGAAGCCAGAGACTCTCCAAAGCTGAGCCCACCCTTTGGTTTGGTAAGACTGGACTCTCGGTCGCCGAATGCAGCCTTTTTCTGCAGGCCTCTTTCAACCGTGAGTGTCTCCTGCACCACAACAACAGCATCTCAATGACCCCTTCCCACCCTTCTCCCCCCTTCCCGGACTGACCTCCAGTCCCAGTGTGCAGCCTCTTTATGACCGGACCGATTCCCATAAACTTAAATGGGGCACCGAACACTGAAAAGCACCTCCGCACCCGGACACCCCAGTGCCACCCGGGGTGACCTATTGTTGCTGCCTTGGACCTTGCTCCATACCTACCTTAAGTCCAGCAGGAGAGTCCTGTAAGTCGCTGATAAGTGCCTGAATGCAGTATGTCTTTCCCCCTCAGGATAGCATTACCGCATTAAAATCAATACAAGCATATTTTACTGCGACTTAAAAACTGCTAACTTGAAAAGTACTTACTGTAAGGAAATGCCTCCTTGGCATGGTTACCCCCTGACTTTTTGCCTTTGCTGGTGTCAAGTTATGATTTGAAAGGGTGCTGAGGCCTGCTAACCAGGCCCCAGCACCAGTGTTCTTTCCCTAAAACTGTACCTTTGTCTCCACAATTGGCACACCCTGGCATCCAGGTAAGTCCCTTATAACTGGTAACTCTGGTACCAAGGGCCCAGATGCCAGGGAAGGTCTCTAATGGCTGCAGCATGTCTTATGCCACCCTGGGGACCCCTCACTCAGCACAAACACACTGCTTGCCAACTTGTGTGTGCTGGTGGGGAGAAACTGACTAAGTCGACATGGCACTCCCCTCAGGGTGCCATGCCAACCTCACACTGCCCATGGCATAGATAAGTCACCCCTCTAGCAGGCCTTACAGCCCTAAGGCAGGGTGCACTATACCATAGGTGAGGGCATAGGTGCATGAGCACTATGCCCCTACAGTGTCTAAGCAAAACCTTAGACATTGTAAGTGCAGGGTAGCCATAAGAGTATGTGGTCTTGTAGTCTGTCATACACGAACTCCACAACACCATAATGGCTACACTGAAAACTGGGAAGTTTGGTATCAAACTTCTCAGCACAATAAATGCACAGTGATGCCAGTGTACATTTTATTGTAAAATACACCCAGAGGGCATCTTAGAGATGCCCCCTGAAAACATACCTGACTTCCAGTGTGGGCTGACTATTTTTACGAGCCTGCCACACACCAGACAGGTTGCTGGCCACATGGGGGGAGTGCCTTTGTCACTCTGTGGCCAGGAACAAAGCCTGTACTGGGTGGAGGTGCTTCTCACCTCCCCCTGCAGGAACTGTAACACCTGGCTCACCCCCTTTGATACAGCGCCACAGGGCATCCCACCTAGTGGAGATGCCCGCCCCCTCCGGCCACGGGCCCACTTTTGGCGGCAAGGCCGGAGGAGATAATGAGAAAAACAAGGAGGAGTCACTGGCCAGTCAGGACAACCCCTAAGGTGTCCTGAGCTGAGGTGACTCTGACTTTTAGAAATGCTCCATCTTGCAGATGGAGGATTCCCCCAATAGGATTAGGGATGTGCCCCCCTCCTTCAGGAAGGAGGCACAAAGAGGGTGTAGCCACCCTCAGGGCTAGTAGCCATTGGCTACTAACCCCCCAGACCTAAACACCCCCCTAAATTGAGTATTTAGGGGCCCCCAGAACCTAGGAAGATAGATTCCTGCAACCTGAAGACGAAGAAGGACTGCTGACCTGAAGCCCTGCAGAGAAGACGGAGACACCAACTGCTTTGGCCCCAGCCCTACCAGCCTGTCTCCCCACTTCAAGAAAAACTGCAACAGCGACACGTTCCCCAGGGTCCAGCGACCTCTGAAGCCTCAGAGGACTACCCTGCATCTAAAAGGACCAAGCACTCCCGAGGACAGCGGCCCTGTTCCAAAGAAACTACAACTTTGCAACAAAGAAGCAACTTTTAAAGACCACACGTTTCCCGCCGGAAGCGTGAGACTTTCCACTCTGCACCCAACGCCCCCGGCTCGACCTGCGGAAAACCAACACTACAGGGAGGACTCCCCGGCGACTGCGAGCCCGTGAGTAGCCAGAGTTGACCCCCCTGAGCCCCCACAGTGATGCCTGCAGAGGGAATCCAGAGGCTCCCCCTGACCGCGACTTCCTGCTTCAAAGAACCCGACGCCTGTGAAACACACTGCACCCGCAGCCCCCAGGACCTGAAGGATCCGACCTCCAGTGCAGGAGCGACCCCCAGGTGGCCCTCTCCCTAGCCCAGGTGGTGGCTACCCCAAGGAGCCCCCCCTTGCCTGCATCGCTGAAGAGACCCCTGGGTCTCCCATTGAAACCTATTGCAAACCCGACGCCTGTTTGCACTCTGCACCCGGCCGCCCCTGTGCTGCTGAGGGTGTACTTTTTGTGCTGACTTGTGTCTCCCCCGGTGCCCTACAAAACCCCCCTGGTCTGCCCTCCGAAGTCGTGGGTACTTACCTGCTGGCAGACTGGAACCGGGGCACCCCCTTCTCCGTTGAAGCCTATGCGTTTTGGGCACCACTTTGACCTCTGCACCTGACCGGCCCTGAGCTGCTGGTGTGGTAACTTTGGGGTTTCCCTGAACCCCTAACGGTGGGCTACCTTGGACCCAACCGTGAACCCTGTAAGTGCTTTACTTACCTGAAAAACTAACAAATACTTACCTCCCCCAGGAACTGTTGAATTTTGCAGTGTCCAATTTTAAAATAGCTTATTGCCATTTTTGCCAAAACTGTACATGATATTGTGTTGATTCAAAGTTCCTAAGATACCTGAGTGAAATACCTTTCATTTAAAGTATTGTGTGTAAATCCTGAACCTGTGGTTCTTAAAATAAACTAAGAAAATATATTTTTCTATATAAAAACCTATTGGCCTGGAATTGTCTTTGAGTGTGTGTGTTCCTCATTTATTGCTTGTGTGTGTACAACAAATGCTTAACATTACCCTCTGATAAGCCTACTGCTCGACCACACTACCACAAAATAGAGCATTAGAATTATCTTTTTGCCACTATCTTACCTCTAAGGGGAACCCTTAGACTCTGTGCATGCTATTTCTTACTTTGAAATAGTACATACAGAGCCAACTTCCTACACTTACCTTATTACAGTGAACTTGGTGTATATATTAATATAAACTACGTGTTATTTTTATAAACTGATGTCAGATGTCTTTGTTAAGTGTCTGTCTCGCTTACTGCCTCTGTGTGTGCACTAAATCCTAAACACTATCCTCTGGTAAGCCAAACTGCTCACCCACGCTACCAGAAAGAGAGCTTTTAGGGTTATTATTTTAACCCGTCAGTCAATAAGGGTCACCCTGGACTACCTGCATAGAATCCCCTTACATTGGTAGACTACATAGCCAGCTTCCTACAATGACCCAACTTGAAATGGTGCATTTGGTCATCTAATTGTGCTTTTAAGTTCCAGCAAAGCCTGCAAAGAGCTGATCATCCACTGCATCGAAAATCAGCGATACACTGTTCCAATCATATAAAACAGAAAATATAGTGACCGGGGGCCTAAATTCTAGGAGCAAGAGGCCTCACACACCCGTGGGGTGTCATGCTTCATCATAGGCGCTGCTCCTCGTCAGACCGGCGCTGCAATGTCTGACGGGCACCACCCCTGATGGGGGGGCTCTTTGCCGGAGATCTTAATATATGGTGGTGCCGTGACCCCAAAGGTGACTAAAGAATCAACGGAGATCAGAAAAAAGTGTGTGGTTAAAATTGACTCTCAAAACCGCCACTGGGACTGTAGATTTTATTGGACCCAATGAACGGTCAGGGCCAAGGTTAAAAAATAGAATCAGAAGAGTGAATAAAGAAGTTAAGATCAATCACTCTTGTAATGTAGAACATATCAAGGAGAGGAGTCTGGGAATTCTCCAAAAACGACCCCCTCATGGGTCAACATGTTTCGCATCCTGGTGGTCCAAACGGATCCAGTGATGCTTCATCAGGACCTTATGTGACTATATGTATCTCCTGAATAATGAGGGCCACATATATTTACAAAGAAGTTAATACAAGTACCTCGCGACCAGCAATTAGTGGGGAGGCGTAATAATCACTTACATGAATATGGAATAAGTAATTCCTAACTCGTGCCCTGCAAAAAAGAAGTACACAGGTTATACCACAGTAGGGGCGAGTCATAGCTTGATACATATCATGGGAAAAAGGCGACCGTGATGTGCAGTGCAAGTATTACTTTGTGAGCAACACACATGCAAGTGCTTGTGGGTACAAGCTTACCGTCCTAAAATTGAAGGCGAGCATCCTAGGAATACACGGACCAATCGTCCAGCGCTAAACAACGTCTAAACAAGGGGGAATATGGAACAACAGAATCAATTAAGAGAAAGGTAAAGTATCCAATCAACTAACTCATATGTGTGTTGTCATAGGGGTCTCAAATGTAGTAATCATAGATTCATAATTGGTATCATCACAGGAAACATGGTAAACCAAACATAATGAATGCGGCAGTGAGTGTCAGTAAAATAGCTGTGGGACAGAATGGTCCATAGAAATCAATAAAGGTAGCAGACTACATTGTGTTGCTAGACACAGATCCTGTCTAGAAGAGAAAGCTGGGCAGTACATTGAGTAATAAGTATCAATAACTGTCTAAATTTAAATTTAAATGTAGAGTCCATCCTCACGGAAACCGTGATACAGGGAGAAGTCAGCATAGCGGAGTCAGTGAGGTCTCCTCGATAAATATACTGTATTTACAGCAATGCGGCCCCAGATAGCAGATGTAGTAGCGTAGGGTGCCGGTGGATAAAGACTACATGTTGTCTGTCAAATGGCAGAACAACATAGAAAGAGGAGTCTGCAGAAAAACAGGTCCCGAAATGAAAGGAACGGGACTTGTATAATATAAAACGGGGGGGGGGGGGGGGGGAAGAGAGCGGCAGGGCACTTACTTGTTGGAGCAATGCTGGCCAGGCGGAGACCTATCCCGGTCCGTGGTTCCCGAAGAATAGTGGAACCCGGGCCGATACGCTAGATGTACGTAGCGTGCCGGAAATCGGAGGTTAAGAATTTCCGGTCAGGCAGTCAGGCAACGCGGAACGCGTTGGTCTAGAAGTTCCAGAAAGTGAAAAAAGACTCGGAGGGGGTCCCGGAGTCAACATAAAAGAATATATAAATAGAGATCAGCAATGAGCGTTAGTCTGACAGTATCAGACAATAAAATAGGACTCCAAAAAAATGAAAAATAAGAAGAGATTAGTAATCGTCTGCACATGGCCTCGTGAGGTAAAGAATGGTATTTTGAAGAGATAATGGATGCCACAAAATTAAAATTATTGATCAAAAAAGACAAAAATTACTAAATAAAAATCACATAATCATGCTGGGTAGATAATCACTATCTTGGATGCAGTTCATGTAATAAGGTACTGCACACAGGGTGTCCAATTTACACAGCCTCTCCACCTCTTTGGTGCACTGAAGAGAAAGAAAGATGGAAGGATAATACACTGGCCTATATGGAATGCAGTGACCACCTTAGGTAAGAAGGATGGGAAGGTGCAAAGGACCAAACTACCCTGATGGGAAACGGTGAAGGGTGGGCAGAGGACCTGAAACTCACCAACCCTACCAACAGACATAATTGCTAACAAAAGAAAAGTTTTTACAATAAGAAGTCAAACGGGCGAATGGGCATCCTTAGAATTGAGATGCCAAAGCAAAATTCAATATCTCAGAGGAACAATAATCTTAGAGGGTGGAAACTAGTGAAATAAATTGCTTAGAAACCCCACAAGTGGTGATTTATTGATAGTGTTGATAGTGTTGGTCAGGAAGATTAATAAATGTACACAGAGTTGTCAGGTAACATTTAACTATAGCCACCGTCAGTCTGTAGAAGGCAGTACAAATCTCAAGAAGTCAGAAAGGTCAGATCTAAGAGGATTAATGATTCTGGACTCACACCACTGCATGTTGTGGCGGCTTGTGTGGATGGGTTTGATGGGTTTGATAGCTGACTTTCTGGTCACCAAGATGATCATACAACCTCATTTAGAAGGCAAAACATTTTTAGCTGGCAACAGCAGTGTCTGGGGATTGGAGGGTAGAATCTGACAATCTTGCTGCACCAGCAGGTGCAATCTCAGTTGGGGGAAAGAGTGAGCTGAAAGCAGAGTGCAAACAACTTGTGTACCATATCCTCCTTGCCCATTCTGGAACAATCAGATGCATATGCTCCTCCTGCACTTTCTACAGTACTCTGGACAGGAGCAAGATCATGAATGCTTGTAGAAGGCCCGAGAGCCAGCATAACCTGACAACATCCCACAAGAAAACATCCAACAGGAAAAATATGACAGAAGAATGAGGACACTTTCTTTTCCAAGCTGTGGTGAAGATATCCACAAATTGAAATCCCAATATAGAGAATTGTTATAGCACTTGCTTGTGATATTCCACGAAGAGATGTTTCAGAGCACCTGCTTGCACACTGAGCAAGTGTGCAAGATGGAATGCAACTGGTTGCTGCCACTGCCTCCTCAAAAGCCACTGAAGAACTCAGATCCAACTGGCATGAAGTGTCAAATAGATGCAGGAGGCCCAACAAGCACAAGTCTGGTATTCAAGCTTGAGTTAAATATATCAAAATTCTAAGGATTCTCTAAGGAGGAGGAAAGATCTTCATAAGGGTTGTATCAGGCACTGCCCTATTAAAGCTCAGGCTCTGCGTCAAAGTCAGATAGGACTTCTGGCTGTTGCATTGGCCCAAGCCATGGAAAAGATCCTTCACCAGCAAGTCATCCAAGTATGAGAATACAAGGACTCCTTATCTTGACAACCCCCATCACCCACATGCTGATGTGTATGTGTAGACCTGTCACCATTCTGAAAAGGAGAGTTGGAATCCCCACTGTGAACCTGAAATAGCACTGGTGAGTGAGGGGGACTCCTAAATGTCCACAGACCTCAATTATTATCCCGAGCTGAAGCCCAGCATTACTTGACTAATGAACAGCATTTTTAACTTTTCCTAACAGATGAACAGGTTCAGAAGTTGGAGATCCTCAATAGGTCTCAGACCCCTTGTTTCTTGGGAACAGTTGAACAAGTTACTTACCTTTGGTAACGCATTAACTGGTAGACACTACCTAGCTGAGGATTCCTTAACTTTGTTTTTCCCAGGTGAAGCTGGATCTGGCAACTTTTGCTGTGCAATACTACTTCTGCGCACTGCTGGGTGGCTCAATTCATCACTAGAAGTGAGGTTGCAGTCACCTATAAAGGCGCCACCCAGGCACGTGGGTGTCAGTTACTTATATCATAACTTTCCATGCCAGAAGCGCAGAGCCTTGACAGGAACTGGTGCAATGTGAGTCAAAACTAGGGCCCTAAAAAATGGTTCACCATAACCCTAGTAACAAGTCCGGAGAGATGAGAGGCATGGGTGTGTAAGGAATCTGCAGCTAGATAGACTCTCTACCAGATAATGTGTTATCGAATGTAAGTAACTTGTTAATCTGGTAGAGATTTATAGATGCAGAATATTTACCTTTGATTAGATGCCCAAGACATATCTTCCTAGCGGTGGTCTGCGGACAATGTTTTTAGACCAGAAAGCCCTGCAGGAGTGAACGGACAAAATGCCCTTCCCTGCGACCTGACTGTCCAGGCAGTAATGTCTGGCAAATGCCCAGGACTGGGACTCCATGAGCGAACACAGTGGTCACAGCTTTTCCCCTGTAGAATGGGCCCTTAAGCCCTCAGGAGGCTGCTTTTTAGCCAGGGTGTAGCAGATCTTAATAAAGAGAATGACCCAGCATTAAACGGTCCTTTTCTGTACTGCCTTTCCCTTCTTTGCTCCTTCATACCCCACAAAGAGTTGGTCATTCACCCGGAACTCTTTTGTGCAGTCAAGGTAGAATGATAACGCTCTTTTTGGGTCCATCCAGTGGAGTCTCTCCTCCTCCTATAAGGGATGTATGGGAGCAAAGAAGATGGCAAGGTGACAGTTTGACCCAGATGGAATGGGGTCACCACCCTGATAAGGAAAGAGGCACTGGTGTGCAGCACTATCTTTTCTGGATACACTGTGAGATATGGCGGCTTAGATGCTAAGGCCTGTATCTCAGTCACCCTCCAGGTAGATGTTATTGCCACTAAGGCTGTCTTGATGGTAAGCAGTGGGAGGGAACAATTGTGCAGTGGCTTGAAGGGAGTGCATATGAGGTATGTGAGAACTAGACTGAAGTATGACAAATGGCGTTGGGGGAACAAATTTACAAGCCCTTTAAGAAACCTGTAGGAAAGTGCCCTCTTTCTTGGCATGGTTACCCCCATTTTCTGTCTGTTGTCAGTGTGTTTGACTGTGTCCACTGGGATCCTACTAACCAGGACCCCAGCGGTTATGCTCTCTCCCTTGGTAACTGTACCCTTTTCCCACACTTGGCATACTGGTCCCCCCACGTAAGTCTCTAGTATATGGTACCTAAGTACTCAGGGCATTGGGGTTCCAGGGGATCCCTATGGGCTGCAGTACTTATTCTGTCACGCACAGGGAGCCCATGCAAAGGATTCTGCAGGCCTGCCATTGCAGTCTGCGGGAAATGGGTGCATGTACCCTTTTTTACAACAGGTCACTGTACCAGGTCACTATAACTCACCTCTATGGTAGGCCCTCTCAGCCCAGAGGGCAGGCATGCAGGTAACTGTGTGCGAGGGCACCCCTGCACTAGCAGAGGTGCCCCCACAAACTCCAGATCCATTCGCCTGGACTCTGTGTGTGCGGGGACCCCATTTTACGCACGTACTGGACATAGGTCACCTGCTCTGGCGCGAAACTAAACAATGGAAAGGGGAGTGACCATTCCCCTGTCCATCACCTCAGAGCTCCTCCAGAGGATCCCTGGGTTCTGCCATCTTGTTTCCAAGTTTGGCAGGGAACTCTGGGAGCATCTGAATGGCCAGTTCAGGCAGGTGACATCAGAGCCCCCTCCTGATAGGTGCTTACCTGGCTATTTCGGGGCTATTTAGGGTCTCTCTGTAAGGGTGGGTCCTCAGATTCAGCTTGCAAAATTACAGCAGCACTCTTCTGCAACCTCCACTTCGACTTCAGGCCACAGGAACCGCGACTGGACCCTCCAGGAACCGACAACGCTGCAATCCACGAGGAACACTCTTCTGCAACATTGTTTCCATGGTCCCTGCCAGCACTGCAACATTTTCACGGCCGTGCATCCTCAGAAGACGGCAACTCTTCAGCCTGCACTAGAAGAAAGAAGGAATCTCCCTTGGAGTTAAGGAGTCACTCTCCTATATCTGCAGGCACCTACTGCAAGAAAACTGGCTGCGTGGATTCCTTCTCCTGCTGAGCTGCGTGGATCCTGCATGATGAGTGGTTCCTTCGGTCCTCTCTACCAGCTGTCCAACTTTAGTGGAGGTAGGCCTTTGCCTTTCCAAGCAGGACAGTACCCTGTGCACTGCGTATCTTGCAGCTGCCAAGGCTTGTTGGTATTTCCTCCAAGGGATCTTCATATTACGTGCAGCACCAGCCCCCAGCACTCCTTCCTGCAAAGCACAGCCTTCTGCGTGGTTCCCCTGCGATACAGGTTCCCCTTTTGTAGTGCTGCATGGTCTTCTTCTGCAACTCCTATGTCCCCGTTCTGTGGGACTCCTGTGGGTGCTGCCTCTGCTTCTGTGGGCCTTCTGCGATGCCGAAGGTCCCCTCTGACTCCCCCTCCTGGGTCGAGTCCTCCTGCACCTTACTGGTCCCCGGAAGTACCTCTTTTCCACTAACCGCAAATTTGCCTTTGCCAAGGCTTGTTGGTGGAATTCCTGCACCAACACCCATCTGCAATCTTCACTCCAGCTTGAGACATCTTCTGCATCCATCAGGAACTCTTCTCCGGCTCCAGGAATGCAGTGCTGACCTGATCTTCATCATTGTAGACCAACTCCTGCAAGTACAGCTACTCCTCCTGCACTCCAATGTGACTTTTGAACTTGGTCCCCTCTCTCCGCAAGTCTTCTTCTCCAGAAATCCACTGTTGGTTTCTTGCAGTCTTGTCTTGGTGTCTTATTTTCTTCATTTTCGCCCTTTTGGGTGGTTTGGGGAAATTCCAGTGATTTACTCCTGCTATCCTGGCCGCTCATGTGGGGGTGAGGGGGGGGGAGCGCGTGGTCTTGTGGTACTTACCTCTGTGGTTTTCTGGTACCTCCAGCTCCCCTCTACATATTCCACTTAACTGGGTGGGAGTGCTGCATTCGCATTCCATTTTTTTAGAATATGGTATGGGCTCCCCCTAGGGCCACTATTATCTATATTTGCACTGTTTTCTATAGTTTTCTATGCCTATAGACTTCTCTGTACAGTAACTTACAAATCTTTGCCGGAACGCCTGGCTGCCAAGATAATGTTACATACTTCAGGAGGAAGGTCGAAAGTGGTCAACTGCAGCCGCTCAATTTCCACACACGAAGGCACAACGTTGACAGGTTCGGGTGGAGGACCCACCCCTGCTGCAACAGAAGACCCTCCCGAAGGGGTAGCCTGATTGTAAGATTGATGTTCGTTTTCAGAAGCTCGGGATACCAGATTCTCTGTGCCCTGTCCGGGGCCGCAAGGATTACTTGTGCCCGATTGTTCTTGATCTGAATGAGAATTCTGGGCAGGAGAGGTAAAGGCAGAAAGGGGTATAGGAGGCCAGAGCTCCACTTGCAACTAAAAGCATCACCGAGTGAGTGCCACCTTGGAGTACAAGTTACTTACCTTCGGTAACAAAATATCTGGTAGAGACATATTCTAGTTGCAGATTCCTTACCTTAGAATTTTCCCCCAGGCGTCAGACTGGATCTGGAGATTTTTTCTTCAAGCAATACTCTTGCGCGTTGGTAGGTGGCGTTGGTCGACTCCGCAGGCGTCATGGTCGCCATGATGACGTCAGGAGTAGTACACAGACGCCGCCCTCACGCAGTGATGTCAGTTTCTTTTAACTTTCCACGCCAGAGCGCAGAGCCGCTAAAAACACTGATATTGGTGCGCTAGAGCTAAGGACCTAAAAGGGAGAATCCCTGTCCCTAGAAATCAGTTCGCAAGCGGGGAGGATGGGTGGGCGGTAAGGAATCTGCAACTAGAATATGTCTCTACAAGATATTTTGTTACTGAAGGTAAGTAACTTGTACATCTGATAAAGACTTCTAGTTGCAGATTCCTTACCTTAGAATAGATACCCAAGCAATGCCATCCTCGGTGGTGGGCTGCGAACCAAAATCATACTAGGAAGTCCTGCACGACCGAACGACCAAAGTAGCTGTCCTGACGGACCTGACTGTCCAGGCAGTAATGTTTAGCAAACGTGTGCAGGGATGCCCACGAAGCTGCCTGACAGATATCCAGGACAGGAACTCCGCGTGCTAACGCAGTGGATGCAGCAGTGGCCCTGGTAGAATGAGCCCGCAAGCCTTCAGGAGCTTGCTTTTTTGCCAAAGCGTAGCACATTTTGATGCAAAGAAGCACCCATCGAGAGATGGTACGTTTCTGCACCACCTTCCCTTTCTTCGCACCCACATAGCCAACAAAGAGTTGATCGTCCACCCGGAAGTCTTTAGTACGATTGAGGTAGAACGCCAACGCTCTTTTTGAGTCCAGACGGTGGAGTCTCTCCTCCTCATGGGAAGGATGTGGAGGTGCGTAGAAGGTAGGCAAAGTGATGGACTGGCCTACATGAAACGGTGTAACCACCTTAGGAAGGAAGGAAGCTCTAGTGCGTAACACCACTTTGTCGTGGTGTACGAACAAGTACGGAGGCTTTGAAGAAAGGGCCTGAAGCTCACTCACCCTGCAAGCAGAGGTGATGGCGATAAGAAAGACAGTTTTGAATGTGAGGAGCCATAAGGAACAATTATACATAGGCTCAAAGGGAGTACATATCAAGAAAGTAAGCACAAGATTAAGATCCCACTGAGGCATGATGAAGGGAGTGGGAGGAAATAAGTGGGTGAGCTCCTTTAAGAACCTACTCACAAGAGGAGATTTAAAGAGTGAGGGCTGATCAGGAAGCCTAAGAAAGGTGGAAATGGCAGACAGATACCCCTTAAGGGTGCCCAATGCAGAGTCCTGCTGCGCTAAGGAAAGAATGAATAGAAGAACCTCTGAAAGAGGGGCAGATAGGGGGTCAACAGATTTGTTGGTGCACCATGCCACAAATTTATTCCAACGACAGGCATATACAGTTTTAGTCGAGGGACGTCTGGCTGCCAAGATAACATTGCAGACTTCGGATGGAAGGGCAGATGCCGTCAACTGTTGCCGCTCAATCTGCACGCATGAAGGCGGAGGTTGGACAGGTTCGGGTGGAGGACCGTCCCCTGCTGCTGCGACAGAAGATCCGCCCGAAGAGGCAGTCTGAGTGGAGGATCGATGGACATGCTCAGAAAATCGGGATAACACACTCTTCGAGACCAGTCCGGAGCCACCAAGATAATTTGGGCCTGGTCGCTCTTGATCTTCTTGAGAACTCTGGGCAGAAGAGGGATAGGCGGGAAGGCGTAAATAAGGCTGGAGTTCCACAAAAAGCGTCTCCGAGCGAGTGCCGCCTTGGAAACTTCAACGCGCAAAATAGCGAAAAAGGCAAACAGATCTAACCACGGATCTCCCCACATGAGAAAGAGACCTTGCGCCACCTCCGGATGGAGACGTCATTCGTAATCGACAGTGCGTCGGCAGATGAGCTTGTCTGCTCTGGCGTTGAGAGAGCCCACCAGATGTTGAACCATCAGGGTAATGCCCTGATGTTCCAGCCATGTCCAGAGGCGTAGTGCCTCCTGACATAGGGTCCAGGACCATACCCCGCCTTGTTTGTTGGAGTATCACATGGCGGTAGTGTTGTCCGTGAACACCTGCACCACTTTCCCTTTGAGAGAGGGAAGGAATGCTTTCAACGCAAGTCTGATCGCTCGGAGCTCCAGCATATTTATGTGGAGTCCCGACTCCGCCGGAGACCAGAGGCCTCTGATCTCCACCTCTCCCATGCGGCCGCCCCAACCCAGAAGCGTCACATCTGTCACTATTGAGAGATCTGGTTATGGAAGGGAGAGGGATCTGCCATTGACCCAATTGGGATTCAAAAGCCACCACTGCAGGTCTTTCGCAGTCCCCTCTGAGATCTGGACCATGTCGGAGAGATTCCCCTGATGCTGCGCCCACTGGAACTTCAAGTCCCACTGCAGAGCCCGCATATGCCACCTGGCATGTGTAACTAGCAGGATGCAGGAGGCCAAGAGGCCCAGCAGCCTCAGAGTCTGTCTCACCGAAACCCAAGACCAAGGCTGAAAGATCGGAATCATAGCCTGAATGTCTTGGACTCGCTTTTGGGGAGGATAAGCCCGAAACCGCACTGTGTCCAGAACTGCCCCAATAAAAGGGAGCATCTGAGAGGGAGTCAGGTGTGACTTCGGCACGTTGATAGTGAACCCCAGCTGGTGCAGGAGGTTCGCCGTAGTCTGGAGGTGTGAGACCACTGTCTGGGGCGAAGGCGCCTTCAACAGCATGTCGTCTAGGTAGGGGAAGACTGAGACCCCTAACCTGTGCAGATGAGCTGCAACCACCGGCATCACTTTCGTGAACACCCGAGGGGCACTGGTAAGGCCGAAAGGGAGCATGGTAAACTGAAAGTGCTCGTGACCTACCACGAATCGTAGGTAACGTCTGTGGGCAGGCAGGATGGGGATGTGGAAATAAGCGTCCTGCAAGTCCAACGCTACCATCCAGTCTTCTGGGTCCAAGGCAGACAGAACCTGAGCCAGGGTGAGCATTCTGAACTTCTCCTTCTTGAGGAAGTAGTTCAGGTCCCGAAGATCTAGGATAGGGCGCAAACCTTTGTCCTTCTTTGGTATCAGAAAGTAGTGGGAATAACAACCACGACCTACTTCTGGCCCAGGGACCCTTTCTATAGCTCCCTTGGCCAAGAGAGCTGCGACTTCCTAGCGGAGAAGTACCAAATGATCCTCCAAAATGGGATGGAAGGTTGGTGGCATGTGTGGTGGTGCGGATTCGAAAGGGAGGGAGTAGCCCTTCCGAATTATTTGCAAAACCCACCCGTCGTGGTGATATGTTCCCAGTGGGGCAGATGATGGCGGATTCTGCCTCCTACTGGGCGGGAGTGAGGGGACGGACTTGGAAGGTTTGGAGGCTGCAGCAGGGGCAGGGGTGGACTGGACAGACCTCTGGTTCCCTGTCCCACGACCTTGTGGGATTCCGCGCACCCGGCCACGCATAGACTGTCCAGCGTGCATGGCCCGGTGGCTGGGTTGAGGACGCGACAGGGCGACCCTTCCGTGGCCACGAAAGGGACGAAAAGCGGACTGTTGGGGGGGTGTGGTGGCAGAAAGGCCAAGGGACCGAGCCGTAGCCCTAGACTCCTTGAACCTCTCTAAGGCAGAGTCCGCTTTGTCTCCGAAGAGACGGGTGCCATCAAAGGGCATGTCCATGAGTGACTGTTGGACATTCCCCGAAAAACCAGAAGTACGTAACCAGGCATGGGGCCTCAAGGCCACTGTCGTAGCAACCGATCTGCCCAGAGAGTCGGTCGTATCCAGCCCACAACGAATGGTGAACTTTGCCGCGTCTCTCCCGTCTTTGACTGCTTGGGAGACGATAGCACGGGCCTCCTCGGTATCTGCGGCAGCACTTGCGCAACCGTATCCCACCGGAGCAGAACCTGAAGGCCCCTCGGCCAAGCCCGTTGGGCCCGTAGGCGCCGTATCGGGGTCAGCACGCCCAAAGATGAGGAGCATGGCCTAGTAAAACTCTGAGTTGGTCGGGGGTCGCTCCGGCTCCGGGATACTCGGGGAAGCGTGGAGAAGACCCAGGCGTAGGCTCCGAGGACGGAGGCCTACTTTGTTGACGCTTGTCCCGCGTCACATCGGCCGAGCGACAGGGTGAAGTCGGAGAGCGATGGGACTTCTTCGACTTCTTCTTTTTCTTACCGTGACCTGACGATTTAGATGACGACGAGTGGTGGTGGCTCCGCGACCGATCTCAAGACCTTCCTCTCGAGCGAGATCGGGACTTGCGCAGAGTCGAGTGCCGGGCCACCATCAGCTTTAGGGACTGCTCCCTCAAAGCCTTCGGATGCATCGCCCGGCACTCGGAGCACGACTTCGGGTCGTGGTTGCGCTCGAGGCACCACAGAGAGACACGATGAGGGTCCGTCACCGACATCATGCGGTGGCAGTCCTCACAGGGCTTGAACCCGGTCTTCGGGGACATCCTCGACGCACCAAGTTTGCACCAAAAAAGTCGACAAAACAGTCAAATTTGGCCAAAAAATAGCTGAGGGTAGCTCTCTCTTGGATCAGCGCTTGGCGTGGAAAGAAAAGAACTGATGTCACTGCGCGAGGGCGGCGTCTATGTACTACTCGAGACGTCATCACAGCGACCACGACGCCTACGGAGTCGACCGATGCCACCTACCGGCGCGCAAGGGTATTGCTTGAAGAAAAAAATCTCTGGATCCAGTCTGACGCCTGGGGGAAAATTCTAAGGTAAGGAATCTGCAACTAGAAGTCTCTATCAGATAACTCCAATATGCAGTACTTGACAGAAAGAGCCTGCAAGCTCACCCACACGTCTAGCCAATAATCTGTTTGGGTTCAATAAGTCGTACTTTGAGATATTATTAAAGAAAATATGTAAATAATAATTAATAAATAAGGTTTTAGAACATATGGATGCAAGGAATGAACAATTCCATGTTAAATTAACATTGTGGTAGCCACTTATTTGGAGGATATTTGGATTATTTGGAGGACACACTCCATCGTGTTTTGCTCCTTACAGAGTTTGAAACCTGTCTCAAGAGGTAAATTTCCCTTGCACACTGTAAAGTTTTAAGCTGAAAACTGTCAAGAATAAACCAGAGGTAGCACAAGATCTGCATGTGGTGGAGCGGAAAGAAAAGAACTGACATCAGCTGATGACAGTGTCACCTATCTAGGCCAGCACATCACTGCCAGAGAGGAACAGCGTCAGTGCAGAGTTGCACAATACCACCTACCAGCATGCATAGGTACTGTTCAAAAGTTTTCGGGTCCAGTCTGATACCTAGCGAATAATCCAAAGGTGAGGAATCTGCAGCAAGAAGTCTCTATGAGAAATGGATAGCTTTCTCCCAGTCTAAACATGCTTGTAAAATTAAAGGCACAAGATCTTCACTGCTATTGTCACCATCAGCATGGCTTGAACACAGAACACCACAGGCTGCCGCTGCTAAACAAATGACAGAAAGGCATTTAGAAAGTGGGCAGAATGGAGCCTGTAGTACAGAACTACTGAGTGAGAGAAGCAGTTTGCAATTTGCACCAAGTAGTTGAATAAAAGAGAATGCCATAGGCGTGCTTTTGTGTGGGGGGGAAAGCGTAGATGTTTGCTGAGAACACGTGCATGCGAAGAACTGGCTTCACAAAGCTTTGGATTCACCAGAGACATCTCACAGAGACTTCCCACAATAAACTGAAACCTCTGATATTTTTCCTTTCAGATGTATCCCGCTACATGTCTGCAGACAGAAGATGAATATGATTTAAAATAAAGATTAAAAAATAGGCTCACCTCTTGCTGCGTGTACGTAAGTACAGCTGCTAGAATAAAGTTTTGCGATGCTAAATCCACAACTGAAAAAAATAGCATGTCAAAGATAAAGAGTGTAGATTCATTGCCGTAGAAAAGGGCATCACTAAAAGAATGACTTTCATCTGGAAGAAAAAAAAAGATGTTTATGTAAATTGATCATTTAGTTATAGGTGTCTATCACTATTTATTAATTCATGTGATTCATATAGCTCATCATTATGGGCAGTGCACACACCAACCCTAATGCAGTTACTTGCTGTCTTACTACAGTTTTTATCAAATGTACATACACATTGTAAATTAGAACTACTAAATGTTGGAAGCGTCACTGAAGGCAACATGACTGAGGACAGAACCTACATGAATATATCCTTTGGCCTAACATTTCAAAGTCTCTATCCCTCAACCCTCAGTTGAGTTTCTCAGTCCCTCCCAAAGAAAAGGGCAGGATTGAAGAGTCATCCATAGCGAGCTAGGGGTTGAGAAGATATGCTCACAGGTTTAGAGGGGAGGATATCCAGTGACTAAGAGGAATGATCCCACAGGAGGGAACATCCCACAAAGGTCAGGCCCATCACCAGTCTTCTGCATCCAATGCTGGTCTCTCCCTTCCTGTGGGAGTCTCTTTTAGATGTATCCATCACAGCCTTAGAGGCTCCTGACCAGGGAATGTTTTATTTGACTATTCCGCCCTTAATATTCTAAAAGCTTTACACACCTCTTTTAAGGAGGCTATACTGCTTAAAGAATTGGCAATTAATTGGAGGTAGGTCTTTGACAATGTTGAAGCAAAATTAACAGCTGAATTGCAGCTGAGTGGTCACACAAAATTGATAGATGTACAAAACATTGCTTATGGGTGTAATGGAAAATGCTACTTACTTTGTAACCATCTGTTTGTAGCGTTTACTGACACAGAAAACATTTTACATCAATACCATTTGTAGCTGTAGATACCAATGCTCTGTCTGGACTGTAAATCATTTTCTCTCCAAAGTGGTGCCTGGAGAGCTGACAATGCAGATTATTTTTAACAATGTTCTTAGGACAGCCTGGTCAACCAAATCCTTTTGACAGGCTACAATATCCACAAACCCATGCTCTGTAAATGTGTATGTAATTGGCCAAGTGGAGTCCTTGCCAATATAAACTAAAGGAATGTTACCCAGGAAATTCAAAGTGGCACCCTTTTTAAGTGCGGAATAAGCCCTACAGGGGATACAGTGTCCAGTTGGGCTTTAGCATAGCTAGTTTGGATGCACTTTACAATCCATCTTGCAATACCCAGTTTAGAGATTGGGTGGCTCATGCAGATTGTGGCAAAGGCTACAAAAGAATGATTGGACTTACAAACTCAATGTAATATATGAAGACCTTGTTAACATCTAGGTAGTAAAGTACCCTTTCTGTAATGGACTCTGGTTGTGGGAAGAAGACAGCCTGTTCAATGGTTTGGTTGATGTGGACAGATAAGACAACCTTTGGAAGAAACTTGGTTAGTTTGAATGACTACCCTAGCCTTGTGAAGCTGAAGAAAATGTTACTTACCTGCAGGAACAATCTTTCTGGTGGACACTCTAGGGCTCAGGACACTGTTGGCATTGAAAGTGAAGCCAGGCAACCCCCACAAAAGCAATAAAATGCCTGCAGTGGCGCATCAACGTAATTTTTTCCAAGCTTCTGAGGTGAGAGGGGAGACTGACACTGATGAAGAATTGCAGTACTAAATTATTGGAACATAGGATCTTATTAACTTTCCTTATATCTCATTCATCCAACGAAGAGGCGGGGAGTGGGGTCGTTGGGGAATTTGCAGGTAGATATAGTATCCACCAAGAAGACAGTTACCATAGGTAAGTAACTTTTTTTTTCTACTGGATACTTCTACTTCCAGGAACAGATTTAATAGAAAACTCCTGCCCAGGAGGAGGGTTGATGAATGGTTAGACAAAGAATGACGGACCTGACAAAGTGTCCATCCCTTTGCACCTCTGTATCCAGAAAGTAATGCTCAGCAAAGGTGTGCAAGGAAAAAATAAGTTACTTACCTGTACACTGTGGTTCTCCAGTATTGATATCTTTCATAGATTCACATGCTTAAATCTTCCCCATTGTCATGGTGGGAGTCCCACGGAAATAATAACAAGCAGTGCTTTACACAAGCACTGAAAGCCATAGAGAAGCACAGTGATATTGGCCACCAATTCACATTATTTTGTTAGAATCAAACTTCAAACAAACAGAGCCCAGGCCCTCAAGCACTCTTCCCCTGCAGGGCCACCATGCCTCATATTTTGAGCACAAGCGTTAAAGAACAAGTTACTTATCTTCGGTAACAAATTATTCTGGTTGCAGATTCCCTACCTTAGAATTTCCCCCAGGAGTCAGACTGGATCTGGAGATTTTTCTTCAAGCAGTATCCTTGCGCGCTATCAAGTGGCATTGGTCAACCCCGGGGTGCGTCGTTGGCATTGTGTTCGCCGTGGTGATAGTTGTGTATAGGCATCACCCCAGTGCGCTGATGTCAGTTTCTTTTCACAACTTTCCACGCTTGTAGCGCAGAGCCATGAAGGACACTGATATTGGTGCGCCAGAACTAGGGCCCTGAATAGGAGTCCTGGCCCTAGAAATCAATTCACAAAGCGGGGAGGATGGGTGGGCCGGTAAGGAATCTGCAATTAGAATATGCCAGATAATTTGTTACTGGAGGTTTTTAAGTATCTTGTTCATCTGATAGAGACTTCTGGTTAGAATAGACACCCAAGCCACACCATCCTCGGCAGTGGGCTGCGATCCAAGATCAGACTAAAAAGTCCGGCAGAACCGAATGGCCAAAGTAGCCGTCGCTGTGGGCCTGACTGTCCAGGCTTTGTGAATGTGTGCAGAGACAACCACGCTGCTGCTTGGCAGATGTCCAGGACCGGAACTCCGCGTGCCAATGCTGTGGTTGCAGCAGTTACTCTGGTGGAATGAGCATGCAAACCCCGAGGGTTTGCTTCTTTGTGAGAGCCTAGCACTTCTTGATGCAGAGGACAACACATTGAGAGATGGTCCGTTTATCCACTGCCCATCCTTTATTCGCACTCACATAACCTGCAGAGAGTTGATCGTCCACACAGAAACCTTTTGTATGGTTGAGGTAGAACGCAAATGCTGTTTTTGGAACCAGACAGTGGAGTCTCTCCTCTTCATGAGAAGGATGTGGGAGTGCTTAAAAAGTTGGGAAAGTGATAAATTGGCCTACATGAACGGGTATGACCACTTTAAAGCGAACCACCACGAAGCACCACTTTGTCAGGATGGACAGACAGAAATGGGGGCTTCGAAGAAACAGCTTTGAGCTCACTCACTCTGCGAGCAAAGGTGATGGCAATAAGGAAAGCGGTTTTCAGTGTGTGGAGGCGCAAGGGACAATTATGTAGTGGCTCAAAAGGAGCTCACATAAGTAAGTACCAGATTCAAATCCCACTGCGGCATTATGAACAGGGTAGGTGGGAACATGTGAGTGAGTCCATTAAGAAACCTCTCAACAAAGAGATATTTGAATAAGAAGGGTTGATCTGGCAGACTGAGGAAGGCAGAGATGGCTTTAAGGGTGCCCAAAGCAGAGCCCTGCTGGACAAGAGAGAGGAAAAACGGTAGAACCTCAGACAGAGATGCAGAAAGGGGAACAGATTTGTTGGTACACCATGCCACAAATTTCTTCCAACGACAGGTGTATACCGTTTTGGTGGAAGGATGCATGGCTGCCAAGATAACATTACAGACTTCAGGCGGAAGGTAGAAAAATGTCAACTGCCACCAGTCAAACTCCACGCAAGAAGGCGGAGACTGGACAGGTCTGGGTGGAGAACCATCCCCTGCTGCTGCAACAGAAGATCCTCCCAAAGGGGCCGTCTGATCAGAGGACTGCTGGCCATGCTCAGAAGCTCGGGATACAATACCTTTTGTACCCAGTTCGGAGCCACCAAGCTTACTTGGGCCCGGTCGTTCTTGATTTTCTTCAGAACTCTGGGCTAAAGTGGTATTGGCGGAAAGGCGTAAAGGAGGCCAGAGTTCCACCAAAGACAAAAAAGCTTTGCCAAGTTAGTGCTGCCTTGGAAATTCCAATGCGCAAAACAGCTCACATTGTGCGTTTTCTGCTAAGGCGAACAGATCTAACCAAGGCTCTCCTCAATGCTGAAAGAGACCTTGATCCACTTCCGGATGGAGACGCCATTCGTGATTGACCATGCATCGACGGCTGAGTAAGTCTTCTCTGGCATTCAGAGTGCCCGCCATATGTTGAACCACTAGGGATATGCCCTGAAGTTCCAGCCATGTCCAGAGGCACAGAGCCTCTTGACAAATGGTCCACAAGCCCACTTTGCCCTACTTGTTTCAGTACCACATGGGGGTGGTGTTGTCCGTGAACACCTGCACTACTTTTCCTTGTAGAGAGGGAAGGAATGCTTTGAATAAAAGCCTGATCGTCCTGAGCTCCAGAAAGTTAATGTGGAACCCGGACTCTGCTGGAGACCAGCTGCCTCTGATCTCCGCCTCCCCCATTTGGCCGCCCCATCCCAGGAGTCAAGCATCTGTCACTACTGTGTGATCTGGTTGGGGATGGGAGAGGGATCTGCCTATGACCCAATCTCGATTCGAAAGCTACTACTGCAGATCTTGTGCAGTTCCCTCCGATATCTGGACCATGTCGGAGCCCAGTGGAACTTCAGGTCCGATGGCAAAGCCCACATATGCCATCTGGCATGTGTCACCTGAGCGAATGCAGGAGGTTCATCGTAGTCTGGAGGTGGGAGACAACAGCCTGGGGAGAGCTCGACTCCAACAGCCAGCTGAGGTATGGGAAGACTGAAAACCCCTATCCTGCGCAGATAAGCTGTGACCACCAGCATCACTTTCGTAAACACCCAAGGGGCGCTGGTAAGGCTGAATGGGAGCATGGTGAACTGAAAGTGCTTGTGTCCTACCACAAACCACAAGTAGGGTCTGTGGGAAGGCAGGACAGGAATGTGAAAATAGGCGTCCTGCAAGTCCAATGCTACCATCTAGTCTCCAGGGTCCAGGGCATGGAGGGATGAAGGGGTAGTTTCGAAGGGAAGGAATCCAGGATAGAGGCTGAAACATTGGTATCATAGCCTGAACATGCTTGACTCGCCGTATGGGAGGATAAGCAAGAAACTGCACCAGGTCCAGAGCAGCTCTGATGAAAGGGACTGTCTACGAGGGAGTCATGTGTGACTTTGGCATATTGATTGTGAACCTCAGCAAATGCAGAAGGTCCGCTATAATCCGGAGGTGGGAGCCGACAGCCTGGGTGAGCTTGGCTTCAACAGCTAGTTGTCGTGATAGGGGAAGACTGACATCTCTGATCTCCACAGATGAACTGCGACCACTGCCATCACCTTGAACACCCTAGGGGTGCTCGTAAGGCCAAAAGGATGCATAGTGAACTGAAAGTGCTTGTGGCCTACTGTAAACAGCACCTAATGTCTCTGGGCAGGCAGGACGGAAATGTGAAAATATGCGTCCTGCAAGTCCAACAATATCAACCAACCTCTTGGGTCCAGGGGAGACAAGACCTGAGCCAACATGAGCATTTTGGATTTCTCTTTCCCGAAGAAGAGGCTGAGGGTTCAAAGACCTAAATTACGGCGAAGGCCCTTGTCTTTTTTGGGAACCAGAAAGCTGAGGGAATAGCAACCACTGCCTACTTCTGCCACCACAACCCTCTCTATGGCGCCCTTGGAGAAGAGAGCTGTGACTTCCTCATGGAGAAGGGACCGATGATCCTGCATTAGCCGGTCATATGATGGTGACATGGAGAGAGGGGTAGTCTTGAAGGGAAGGGAGTAGCTCCTTCAGACAATCTGCAAAACCCACCTGTCTGTTATTATGGACTCCCATCATTAGGGCAGGTGATGGTGTATCCTGCTGCCAACTGGACGCCCATGGTGGTAAAGGGGCAGACTAGGAGGGTTTGGGGGCTGCTGCAATTGGGGAGGTGGCGAACTGACCAGACCGCTGACCACCTGATCCATGAGGTCTACGGGTACAGCACCCTTGTCCACGCAGAGACTGAGGAGAATGGGAAGCATGGTGACTAGCCAAGAACTGGCATGGCTGGAAGGCCCTTCCATAGCCACGAAAGGAGCAAAATGCAGATTGTGGGGGCACGCCACGAGGCCCAAAGACCTCGCCATAGCCTGAGAGTCCTGGAAGTGTTGGGAAAAATGGGTGCCATTGAAGGGCACGTCCATAAGGGAAGCTTGGACATCCCAGAGAAAGCCAGACGTCCTCAGCCAGGCATGGCACCTCAGGGCCAGTGTCATGGAAACCACTCTGCCTAGCAAGTCGGTTGTGTGAAGTCTGTAACAAATTGTGAACTTTGCTGCATCTCTCCCATCGGCAACAGTCTGAGAGAGTACAGCTCAGGCCTCCTCCAGAACTTGTGGCATCACTTGTGCAACTGTGTTCTAGAGTATGGGGAGATCGGCCCAATAGGCATGTGGCGTTCACGGACCGCAATGCCAGGCTGGCGGAAGAAAACCTCTTTTTCCCAAATGAGTCCAGCCATTTGGATTCCTTAACCTGGGGAGCAGTACGGAAAGCACCTTGGGAGGTTGAGGCTTGGACCACCAAGCTATCAAGGGTATGGTGCTGCGTGAGGAATCTTGGGTCCGCAGGCGCGAGGCAATGGCAGCAGGCAATTGTCCTATACACAGGAGCACCTGTGCTGGATTTGGACCAGGCACCCAAAAGGACGCCCATAAATGCATCACTGAACAGGAGTAAGGGTTCAGATGTGGAGACTCTCTGTTGCTGCAATTCGGTCAAGAGATTATTCTTGACTGCCACCGAGGGTAGTTGAAGGTCTAGTAACTCAGCTGCCCTTCGCACCACCATTGTGTAGGAAGCTCCTCCTTCAGAGCCATGGTAGGGGGAGAAAGTATACCAGTATCTGGAGAGGTATCCAGTCCACTGGCTTCACCCATATTCTCATACCTGTCCATTCCTTCCTCAAGGGGCTAGTATTCTAAAGGGTCTTCTCTCGAATCAGCGTTGGCTGTCACAGAAAGCAAAGAAGTGGTGTCACTAGGCCTGGGTGGTGCTTATATAGGTACTGCAACTTCACTTCTGTAGCGGCCAGCATCAGACATGAAGCCAATCAACCCCACCTACTGGTGCGCAGGGGTACTGCTCATAAAAAACCTTCCGGATCCACTCTGATACCTGGGGAAAATTCGAAGGTAAGGCATCTGCAGCTAGAAGTCTCTATTAGATAGAGAATGATGAGGAGCCTTACATCTGGAACACTTCTTCTCCTCATATTTCCGCTTGTTTTTGGCCGAAGAGAAGATGGAGAGCGGGAATGGTGCCTGAAGCGCTTCCAGGATCGATGTACATTCTTGGCCCTGGCAACGAAGGGTTTGGCCTCCTGCTCCTTGATGGTCATGAGGTGCAATCTGAGGCATGAGGAGCAAGACCTGGATTCATGGTTAGAACCTAAGCTCTATAAACAGACTATGTGGAGGCTCATAATGGACATCTGTCCCTCACAATCCATTAGGGTTTAAACCTAGACTTCTTGGAAGTAGACATGATACTGCAAAAGGAATTTTGTGGGAAAATTCCTCAGAGAGTGAAGCTCCAGATCTGTGTTGAATGTGCAGGAAAAAGGCAACTTGTATTGAAGCTCTGAGTCAGGTACTTTATGGCATTGGTGGCATCACCTAAAGTCACTTCCAGCGTCAATAAGGTCCCGCAACTACTACTGGCGACCTCGTTGCTTTAAAGTTTTCTGGATCCAGTCTGACGCCTGGGGTTTAATCTAAAGGTGAGGAATCTGCTGGTAGAAGTGTTCATCAGAATGAACGATTTTTGTATTGTAAGAACTGGGAGCTTGCTAATATGTCTGAGAAAGCTGACTGGTACCGGGAAAGCCACCGTCTAAGACAAACTGTAAGTCACAGGAGTGCAGAGAGTCGAAAGATTGACTCATGAATCATGTGAAAACCACGTTAAGGTTCCACACAGGGGCAGTAGGCATCCTGGAAACTATTCCTTCTTTGAGGCCATTCTTAAAATTCTTAAGGACAGGGACACTGAGAAGTATTTTGTAAGTATGCTGCAGATGCTGTAAGGTATCTGAAAGTGTAAGCAAGCCTGGCTTGTACAAATGAAGAAGGCAGCAGACAATCTCCTGTACAGAGACTTTAAAAGCCTCAAACTATTTGGAGGTACATTAGTGCATGTATCATTCCATTTACCTGCATAACAGTCGGACCTAGTCAGCTTGTGTATCTCCACTTAATACACCTACACTTTCTCTGATCTGTGAGGTAGCAAAACTTTAGGAAAGCAGGTGAGAAATCACTAGATTCAGCTGTCTGGTGTCTGAACTGGTCATGATGCTGAGAGAGATGGTCCATCCTCAGTAGGAGCTTTGCATCGGGCTGACAGACACCTCCAGGAGCTTTTGGTTACAGGGCTGTCTTGCCAAGGCCACTGCTACTAGGACGAGAGTCATGGACAATTGCCTCATCTTCGTCATTACATACGAGATGAGGGGGAGAGAAGGAAAAGCATAGAAAAATATCAGTTCATAGTACATTGACCATTGATAGACGGTGCAAGTTGCTGAAGGCAAATTTTTGCCACATGTGTTTTCACAGGCGGAGTACAGGTCGATGGTCGGAGTTCCCCACCAATAAAAATAGTTGTGGAAGTCTTGTTGGTGAAGTTCCCACTCATGAACTTGAAGATGAGTCCTGGTGAGCAATTCTGCAAAGTCATTTTCCACCCATGGCAAATGCTCTACCAACAGGTGAATGTTGTTGAGAATTTCCCAGCGTCAGATCTCTCGAGCCAGTGCAGAGAGCTAAGAGAAGTGTGTTGCCCCACTTCTGAGCGTAGTGCATTGCTGTCATGTTGACTGTCTTAATGAGGACAGTCTTAAAAATGAGCTTAAAGAATTCCCTGAGGGATAAGCACATGGCTAGAAGTTCCAGCTACTTAATGTGCAGTCCTAGGTACCAGAGGGCCCAGACAGGTCCAGGTGCCTTGTATGGCCAAGTCCTTGAGGTGAGCACCCTAACCCCACGAGGAATAAGTCAGTGGTAATGGTTAACTGTGGAAAAGGGTCTAGAAAAGGCAACAGCAAACAGTGCTAAGCCCTGGCCATTAACAACACTAGATCCTGCCTATGACCATTGCTTAACAAGGCATTCCTGTAGTGGTCACATGTGTAATCTGGCATGTGGCACTTTTACAATGCAGAGGACATCACCCCCAACAGTTATCCAAAACCTTACAGTGAGAGGACATTGTTTCTGAAAAAGAGGCAGCAGTTGGTGGAAGGCCATCACCCTCTGGATGTAGGGGTATGCTTTCCCTGTGACAGTGTTTCGTACAGAATGCAGAAACAGCTGGATCTGTTGGGGCTGGAGGTGTGCTTTCATGATACTGATGGTCAACCCTAACCTGTGGAGAAAGGACACTGCTGCCTGAATGTGTGCTAAGGATTGTCGCCTGTTGCTGCTCTTGATTTACTGGTCGTCCAAGTATGGAAAGACGTGTATGGAGTTTCTGTACACCTGCGGAACTACTATTGCTAGGCACTAATTTGTGAACCCCCTTGGAGCTGTAGCAACCCTGAATGGTAACACCTTGAACTAATAGCGTTGTCCACTTACAATGAAATGATACTGGTGGAGTGCTGGGTGGATGCCCACCAAAACAAGCCTCTTTCAGAGACAGAGTTGACATGCGGTCCCATTGACGGAGCAGGGGGATGATGTTTTGCAAGGTATTTATGTGAGAGTGCACAAAGAGGATTAATTTGTTCAATAGCCAGGGGTAATAGACTGACTGGAGGGAGACACAGAGTTAGTGAACTCCTTTGCCTCACTTGGGGGGGGGGGGGGGGACGCTGGTTCGATGGCACCCTTGGCAAATAGCGCCTGATCTCTTCCTCAGAACACTGAAGGTGGTCTGGGCTGAGGATATGGTGGTGGGGTGTAATGTTGGGTAGCACACCGTGAAATCCAACACAGTATCCTTTTTGTACAACTGAGAGCACCCACTGATCTGAGGTGAAGTCATTTTACTAAGGAAAGAAGTTCTTCAGCCTTCTTCTGACAAATGACGTGTGATTGGGGGAAGATGTTGGGAAGTCATTGTTTGCTGCTGAGATGCCTTGGCTAAAGTAAACTTTGCCAAAGCACCTGACTTTAGCCAGGGCGTCCTTGTAGCCTCCCTTTAGTAGGATCTTGGCCTTGGGGGGGTTAATGATTGCAGGAGGAAGCTTAATTTTGGTTTCCTGGGTGTAACAAATAACGCCTTCTTGGACTCCTTAAATGTATAAATAGTTAACCTTGGCATTCCCTTCAACATGGGAAGGTACTGAACTGTCCTGTCTACCTTGGATAGTGTCTCCACGAGGAAGTCATTCTCAACCTGCACAACAAATATTTTTTACTTTTCGGTGCTGACAGCACTCTCAATGTCAGTATGATAGGCAGCAGTACTGCCGGGAGGAGAGGCCTTGGTATGACAATGGACTAGGCCAGTCTCCTCAGGGAGACCAATCACATAGTCCTCCTGTAGGTATTCTCTCTCCCCAGGCATAATGTGCCCATCATATGGGTCCTGTTAGGGTCTGCTGGGCTTGGAGTCAGTGTCCTACAGCTTGTGATGGGAGTGAGGGTGGAGGTGGTGTTGTTGGTAGTGAAGGCAAAGGTGGAGGGCTAGTAACTGAGTGTCTAACCCTCTTTGGGGGTAGGAGGGCTTGAAACAGGGATCGTCATCTAAGGCCAGTCTGCACTTCTTCAGGATTCAAAGTATTGTTGGACCGGAAGAGTTTCTTTAGTTTTGAGTCCAGGACATCAAAGAGTCTCTAGAAAATGGAGCATTTTTTGGTGTCCTATCTCTGTATCAAGGGAAATTGTGTTGCCGGCTTTGATACTGTTCTGGTGTGACTTTCAGTGTCAATTTTGGCTCTGAGTAAATCTTTTCAGATCCTCGACTGGCAGGAAAAGAGCAGTGCAGCTCAGCAGATAGGAGTGTGAGTCGGAGGATCCAGACTCAAAGGTTTGGGGCTCAAAGTCAGGCTCTCTTGGGTGCAGTGCTTAGTGCTTTGGTGGTCGAGATGGACCCTGTAGCCCCTGAGGCAATAAGGCCCATGCAGCCAACCCTGTTTTTTTTTCTGCAGTTTGAGGCGGCACCTGCTTCATCACTAGCACTTGTTCCTCTGCCTCTGAAAACAGGGCTTTGGAACTCTTACTGCCTTGAGCCTCTGAGATACCAGATGGGCCAGCCTGCACCTCTTCGACACCAGACAAGTCTTCCAGTTAGATGTCGGAGGTGTTGAGGAAAGCTTGCCACTGCATTCTGCAGTGAGCCAACTGCTGTTCTTGCCCATTTCAGTGGTTCTTCATATAACTGAAGGCACAAGAGATGTCATAGGAAATTTTGTTGTGCAGTGGCGATAGGCGAAGATTGCAGAAGCCATGGTAGTCACTAAAGGAGTAGTTGGTGTTCAATCTAGAGCAAAAGTGGAAGGGTGATATAGGAAAGTAGCATCTTTCTGGCATAGTTACCCACACTTTTGTGCCTGGTGTCAGTGTGTTTTGACTGTAGTACACTGGGATCCTGCTAATCAGGACCCCAGGGTCAGTGTTCTCTCCCCTAAATTTAATTGGTAAGTGCATTTCACACCCCACAATTGGCATGCTGGTGTACCCCTGTACATCCCTACTATATGGTACTTAAGTAACCAGGGTATTGGTACATCAAGGGACACCATGGCTGCATGTACTATGCTACCCATGGAAGCCCATGCTAACTGTGACTACAGGCCTGCCATTGCAGCCTGTGTAAAATGGTGCATGCATCTTTCACTCCAGATATAAGGAGTGCCTTATATCATGGTCACTACACTCTGACCCCTAACGTAGGCCCTACAGCCCAAGGGTAGGGTGCATGGTTCTAAAAGTGAGGGCACCTCAGCATGAGCAGAGGTGCCCCTACAAACCCCAGACTCCATTTTGTAGGCTTTCGAAGTGCGGGGAAACCATTTTGAGGTATGTAGTGGACACTGGTTAACACGAGTTGTCCAACTACATAATGGCGTCACCAAACCTGGTCATATTTGGTATCAAACATGTTGCAATCATGTAACTACACTGATTCCAGTGCTACATGCATGACACCATGTATGCTGGGGGTTCCCTAGGGAATCACCCATGTCTGCCAGCACAGCCTTGCAGGGTCTGCATGCCAGCCTGTGCTGCTGCCGACCCCAGACACCGTTCTGCCCTCCTGCTGCTGAGCCTAACTCGGACAGGGGAAGGCACAACAAAGGATTTCCTGTAGAGGAGAGGTGTGACCACCTCTCTTAGAAATAGGTGTCTCTGGGCTGGGGGAAGGGCTGCCTCTGAGCGCCACCTGACTGGTTTGAAGGACACATTTGGTGCCCTACTTGCATAAACCATTTAACTCCAGTGCAGAAGCCCCCGGCTCCCGCTCTGGCGTGAAACCACACTAAGGAAAGGGGAGTGACCCCCCCACCTCCAACTCCTCCCCTAGGGAAGTGCCCAGAGCTCTACCAGGTGGCCATTTGATTCTGCCATCTGGGAAATAAGATGTGCAGAGGCCCTGGGAGCATCTGGCAGGTTAGTCCATCAGGGTGACATCCCTGTCCCAATAAGGGGGTCACTGCAGAAAGTGTTCAACCCCTTTCCTGGGTTACTGAAGGGCTCCCCTGAGGATGGGGCATTAGATTCACCTGTGGAGTTGCAGATAGTCCTCAGACGGTTCCAGAGGCAAGACACTTCTGCAACCTGGACACTGGAACCACTGCTGGTCTTCGCTGGAACTGATAGCAAAATTGTAACTAGTAGGAGGGCTCCTACTGCATCTTTGTTTCCAAGTTCTGCAAGAATTCTGCAACGTCTGTGGCCGTGCATCCTCCAGAGTCAAAAGGACTCTGCCTACACTTAGGAAAGCAAGAAGGAATCTCCCTTGGAGCGAAGAGTCACTCTCCTGCATCCGCAGACACCTCAGCGTCGACGACTGGTTTGTGGATCCTGCCACCCATGGACTCTTCAAGGCCCTACAACACAGGTGATGGTTCTTTGGTTCTCCAGAGGTCTGACCTGCCTTCTTTGCAACCGAGAAATCTGTGGTCCCTCACTGGAGCTGCTTGACTGGAATCCCTGGGCACCACATCTGTTTGCCGTTGCCAAGGCTTGTGGGCTCTTCAGTCTGAAGACCTCCTAGCTCCAAGAAACCCGAGCCTCCTGCACTCCAGAGCTCCAAGAACGACGTCCTTCCTGCAACTCCTGGGACGCGGGTATCCATCTTCACTGTGCTGATGAGGCCTCCCTGCGACTCCATGTGCCTGCTGCCAGAGGGTCCTCGTGGGGGCTCCAATGCTTCCTGTTGGCTCTCCTGCTTGCTGAGGGCTGGCCCATCTTACCTGCAAAAGATGAGTTGCCTGGACCTTGCTGGTCCCCAAAATCTGCAACACTCCATGTTACACTTTCTTGCATTTCCCAAGGCTTGTTTGTGGCCCAGCTGACCACTGACCCCTCTGCAATCAGACAACCGGCATGGGCCAGCTCGTGGACAACTCCTGGAATCTTCTTGCATTGTCTGGGCTCCGCAGCTACACTTCCTCGACCATCATCCATCAGGAAAGCCTCTCCAAGAAGGGAGTGCATTGCCATCCTGCATAGCCTGAACAACTCCAAATGGTCTGGACTCTGTCCCCTCTTTCCTTAGGTCCCTTTCTTCCGGAATCCACACCTGGGTTCCACCGACCTGGTCCACCACTAACAACAGCAGCTGGACAACTGAGGTCCACATTGACTTCAACAGGAGATACGGACACCAATTCACCCCTATGCACCTGGGATCCCTGTTGTAGGTACTCCACTTCTCTGGGTATCCACTGATGAGGGCACTATTGAACCTCCCTTGTCCCAATGGGTTTTCTCTGGGTTCTCTGGGATGGGTCCTAAAACCTGAAAACTCCAGCCGCAACTGCCCCATGTCATCCTATCGACACCTAACCAGGGGTATCATCACTGCACATGGACGTCTGGGAAACCCTATCTACCCCAGTCCTGAGGGTCCTTGGGTGGTAGTTTGGATTGGTAGTGATTCTTGCATTCTATTTTCTTCGTATATAGTCCCCACCCTCCCCCAATAGGTGCCCATGTTATTTTATGCCTGTACTTGCCTGTTTCTAAGTATATTTTTGTGTGTACAGATCCCCGGTTAGGAGATATACTAAAGTTAGTTTGGTGGTTGTGCTATAATAAATATACACTGGTGTGGATCTTTCTTGTGTGTGCAGCATTAATTGACCTGTGTGGTATTTGCAACTGCTTTACACCCTCCAGGACAAGCCTTAGCTGCTCTCCACAGCTACCCTTTGCGAGCTCTGGTGATCTAGAACCACTTACACTATCACCAAGGGTTGCCTGGAATCAGTACAGGGTGCCTATCCTATAGGTATACACCATGTACTGAGCCAGCGTCCTACAGGTCATGCGACCCAAGATGGAAGAATGGTCTTTGCAGGCTGGAGCTCTGCATGCGTAGTGGTGTCCATTGGGGAAGGTCCTGGGCATTGCAGGTAAAACTCTCACTGGGCATGGTGAAATTTTCCAGTCGTGGGTATTGAAGTAGGAGTAGGTGGCACAAAAGAATCCAGAATCAGTCCTAGAGCTGTATCTGCGAACATTTGAGCCCGACGGCAGAACTCTGTGTGTCCTGACACATTGTGGATAAAGTGTGAGGTGTCAACAGATCTTGTGACTCAAGCTTGTTCAAAAATAAATAAATTGTGAATGTCCTGACCCCACACTAGATGGAAGAAGTATGCAGAGCAAGTGTATCTGCAGCTATACATGCTTCAAACCTATCTACGTATTAACGCCACACGTCCCGCACTGAAGCGCAAGTCAAAACTCCAATGCATCTTAATATACAGAATTAAGGATCCTTGAACTTCCTACGAAAAATCACAAAGAAATAGGAATAATGTGAGGCTTTTTCAATGGGTCATGGGGCAGTCACAGGGGATTATCTGTAGTGGATACCAACGTTTACCTCCAGTAGCACAGGACCTCAAACATGAATGCTCTAAAACTGGATAATCAAGTGCATTTGACTCTCCAGTCCAAGTGAGCAGACCAGTCAAAGCTTACTCAGGAGGTGGTGTAGGGTTGGTAACTCAGATGCAAAAGTTACTTACCTGTGTTAACATTCTTTCTGGTGGATACTCTTTCTAATCACAGATTCCTCACCTTTAGACTACTCCCTAGGTGCTAGATTGGATCGAGATGGTTTCATCATATTGCTCCAGCACTAGGTGGCATTGTGTGGCTCCGCACTGACCTCGTTCTATCCCAGAAGTGATGAAGCAGAGACGCATGCAAATGCCACCCAGCATGCCACCATCAGTTTCTTTATTGACTCTTACAAAACAATTGTCAGTACTAGTATGTAAATCTCTAATATAGGAACCTTTTTGGACAGTGGAAATCTACAGAATGGGGCGATGGGAGGGTGGTTAGAAATCTGAGGTTAGATAAAGTATCCATTAGAAAGCGCATCACTGAAGGTAAGTAACTTGTTCTTCTTATAGGTGCTTCTAGCCATAGATCTCACACCATTAGAATAGACACCAAAGCAGTACCTCCCAAAAGCTACGGGTATGGGGAGCGGACTCAGAACAAAAAGTATTGCAGGCTCTAAAGGGCAAAATGCCCTTCTCATTGAACCTGACTGTCAAGGCAACAGTGTTTAGTGAATGTGTGCAAGGACGCCCACATTATGCCCAGGCAGATGTCAAAAACAAGCACTCTGCATGCCAATCCTTGGTAGCAGCCGTGACCCTGCTTTAATGGGCCCTCAATCCTTCTGGAGGCTGCTTCTTGGCCAATGTACAGCAGATCTTAAAGGAGAAGTCTATTCACCTCAATAAAATCCTTTTCTGCACCACCTTACCTTTCTCAGCCCCAGAGAACCCCACAAAAAGCTGATTCCCTACCCGATAGTCTTTGATGTGATCAATAGAAAAGTTCAAGGCTTGATTTGGGTCAAGTCATTGAAGTGTCTCCTATTTCGAGGGGTGAGGCGGGGCATAAAACATTGTTAGGGCAATGGATTATCCAATGTAAAAAGGTGTCACAACTTTAACCAAAAAGTCTGCCCTGGTCCTCAACATCAGCTTGCTAGGGAAACGGCTGCAACAAGAATCTGGAGCTAACTCATTAGACCTGAAGTGATTGCAATGAGGGAGATGGCTTTGACAGTAAGAAGACACAACAAGCAGCTGTGCACTTGCTCAAGGGGGGTGCACATGTGGAACATCTGAAACAAATCAACATCCCAGTGTGGCATCACCAACTGTTTTGGAGGGAACGTGTCAAACCTTTAATAAACCACATCATAACAGGTGAACTAAACATGGAAGTCTGGCCCAGCAAATGCAAAGTGGCTGACAAACTTTACTGTGGCCCACAGAAAGTCGTTGCTTGGCTAAAAATAACCAAATAACCAAAACAACAGCTTCGGTTGGACAGGCTCTGTGTTGCAGACAACACACCCGGCCACAAATTATACCAGCCCCTGCATAAATAAATTTTGTACACAGAGACCTGGCTGCAAGGATGACATCCACAATCTCAAGAGGTTTATCAAACCCAGTCAAATGCCACCACTCAATCTCCAAACATGGTTTTGCAGATTGCACAGGTTTATGAGCAGAACCCTGACTTTCTGCTGTGACAGAAGATCACCCTGAAGCAGTGACTAACCAGAAGACAGATGCTCACACCCAGACGCTGTGAGTACTACACTTTTCTGGCCCAATCTGGAACAGGGTAAGACTGAGACACAAAATAGGGCCTGGAACCAAAATAAAAGTAACCCCTTTAGTGATTAGTAAACAAGTGGTCTCTGTTTCCAATTTGGGGAAGTGCTGAAGGTGTAAATATATGATAAGAGTTTAACAATATATGGGAGAATGCACGGATTGAAGCTTGCTGCAGGCAATGTTTGTGTTTAATATTAGTGAACACAACACTCAAGTAAGACCCAGCAGACTATAAAACACGCCCACAAATAGACAAATAAACGGCCCACTCACTGACTTGTGAGACCAGCCCTTTGGGCACTGCCTGACTGCTCTATAGGCCAGTCCTACCTAGGTCTGGAGCCAATAGGATAACATGGCCCTCGTCATTCCTGATATTCATCAGAACTCAGGTCAGTAGAGGCTGTGGAAGAAAGTCATACAGGGGTTCCGTGCACCACTCTAACCTGAATGCATCTCCCAGAGGAAGCGTTCTTGGGAACGCCAATGCACAATACTGCAGTTTCTCGATGAAGGCAAAAAAAGATCCAGCCAGGGCTCTCCCCACTGTCGGAAGATGTCCTGTGCCACTTCAGGATGCAACCACATCACCAGCTAAGCTCATTCTCCCTGGTGTTTATTGAGGTAGTTCATGATCGAGGAGAGCTTTGACACTCCAGAGGCTCAGCTCCTCTTGGCACAGGATCCAGCACTATACTCCGACTTGACTGTTGCAGTACCACATAGTTGTGCTGTTGTCCGTGAGAAGCTGGCTGCACCAGCTTTCTCTTGACAGACATCAGGAAGGCTTTTAATGCCAGATGGATGGCCAGCAACCCCAAAAGATTTATGTAGAGCAGAGTTTCTGCCAGAGACCAGAATCCTCTGATCTCCACCTCCCCCAGATGATTTCCCCTGGCCAGTAGGGATATATCGGTCTCCATCATCAGCTCTAGGGAAGTGAGAGGGTTCTCCAGCTAGTCGGGTTGTACTAGCAACCACCACTGTAGATCTTGTGCAGTCTCCACTGAAAACCTGATGACATCCAGCAGGTTTCCTTGGTGCTGGGACCAATGAGTTTTCAGATCCCATGCAGAGCCCATATATACCACTGAAAAAATGGACAAGCAGGACTAACGAGGCCAACAGCCCAAGAAATCTCAGATTTGTCCTCACAGATCCCAGACTGAGGCAAAAACACTGGGACCAAATCCCAAATATCCTTGACTGGTTGTGGTGAAGAAAAGGCCCGGACGTGCATCAAGTCCAGAAGAGCTCCTATAAAAGGAAGCCTTGGCAAATGAGTCAGAATAGACTTTAGCTCGTTGATCAAGAACCTCAAAGATGTCAGGTTTGCCATCATCTGGTGGTTCTCTATGATTGTGGTGAACGTGCTATCAGCAGCCAATCATCGAGGAAGAGAAAAATTGGTATGTTCACCATATGACGATGAGCAGCAACGACTGCCACCTCTTTCATGAACACTAGAGGAGTGCTAGTAATTCCAAAAGGGAGCAAGGCAAAGTAAAAATGCACTTAGCTGAACTTGAATCGCTGGAAACTTCGGTGGTAATGCAGGAAGGGCAAATCAAAGTATGCGTCCTGCAAGTCCAAAGCAACCATCCAGTCGCCTGGATCCAAGGTAGACAGATCTTTAGCCAGAGAGAGTATTTTGAATTTAGCCTTCTGAAGGAAGGTATTCAGAGGATGAAGATCTAAAATAGGATGGAGGCCTACCTCCGTCTTCGGCACTAGGAAATAGTCGGAGTAACAACCCTTCTCTACTTCTGAGAGTGGCACCCTCTTGATGGCTCATCTGGCCAGTAGAATTTGCACCTCCTGCAGCAAGATGGATAGGTGCTCCTCTTACAGTAGCTCTGATGGGGAAGAGTTAAGGTGAGTCTGAAAGGAAGGGAAGGGCATAGCCCTGTTGAACGTGACAGGTCAGCCACCTTGGAAAAAAACATGTCTGATCCTGCCTCCCACTTGGTGGCTGTATGCTGCTAAGGGCAAAGCGGCTTAGAGGTTGATGCCACAAGGGTGGAGAATTGAGTGGAGCAGTGTCCCTGATAATCTGCATGATTTCTGCCTGACCTCCATACCTCGCCATGAATGGAGTGACTCATGCAATGGTGGTAGGGCTTGGCGGTGCTAGGACACCAGGCCTCTGAAGTACCCTTGAAAGGATAAGGATTGTTGAGTAAACTGTTGGCCAGAGTTTGAAAGGACCAAGAAATGCGCTGTGACTCTGCTTTCTGTAAAATGTTCAAGGGCAGAATCAGCCTTTTTATCCAGAGGCAGGACCTAGCAAAAGGCATATCCAATAGAGAAGCCTGTAGGTCACCCGAAAATCCTGTGGATCACATCCATGTGAGGCCAGGGAGCACCACACTAGTGCCCACCAATCGCCCCACGCAATCAGTAGGATCTAGCCCAGCCCTAATGACATACTATGCTGCATCCTAGCTATCCTAACTGCTTTCAGCCAAAGCGGCCCATTACTCTTCCAGGATCACCAGCAACATCTTGCTGGCCATGTCTCAGCAGGAATGCATATAATGGCCTCACAGGCAGACTTACCTCAGCGCCAGGCTGGCAGAAGAGAACATCTGCTTCCTGAATGCCTCAATCCTTTTTGGCTCCCTGTTTGGAAAGGTCGCGGGGAACACATTAGGGTTGATTTTAGTGGTGGAAGCTTGAATGAACACACACTCAGGAGACAAGTACTGCATAAGAAAGTCTGGGACACTTCGCACTGATCTGTGGAACCTGCCAACCTATCTTTTTAGCCGTAGGAAAGTGCACAGCTTTGGCCAAGTGACCCTTTGGGTCGGTGAGGGCTCATTAAAGGGAAATAAGGGCTCTAGTGAGGCTAGCCTAGGGTGCAAAATCTCGGTAAGGACATTTGACTTGACTTCAACTAAAGGCAGCGGGTAAGCCTAGGACCTCAGCTATTCACTATGGCAAATGATGTACTCCGCTCTGTTAAGGGTGCAAGAGATGGAACAAACACCATGTCTGGAGAGCTATAGAACCCACTAACCTTCTGCAAGACCATATAGATATTATCATCACAGTGTGCAGGTAAATCAACCCCACCATCACTTTTTTCGTTATCAGGTTGATCAAAATCCAAGCCAAAAAGGTGATGAGGACTCCGAGTAAAGCCTCGCGGAGAGAAAATGTTCTGTTTGAATCAAAACATATTAAGACAAGATGGGCTGGATTGGAGTCAAGGTGCAATATTGTTCTGGGTTAAAGTGGATTCCATTCTAGGTCAAACATCAGAATTGGCCGCAGCTCGACCTCCCCAGACAAGTGCTGATTTTGGAGGCGGAATGGAAGTTGTCAACAGAGCCAATGCAGACCCCAAGGTGGGTTGCTAGGGCACTGATAGTGCAGAGGGTGGTCCCACGGCCAGTAACCTGGGTGGATTCCCCTGCAGATCTTGAGGCCCTAAGGCATGCCAGGTGGAGCAGGTAAAGTGTCCAAATTCACAAAAAAGGCCTCCCTACAGGCCTCACCCTCCTGCGCAAATACCAATACTCCAGGAAATTTGGGGCACAATTGGACCTATTGTGGATTCAGCTCCAACCGAGGAGCAGGAGCAAGATTGATTGGCACCCTGATGCCCTCCTAACCTCTCTTTCGACAGAGGGTGTTTCTTCTTACATTTAGACTTTGACTTACCTGACAACCTCCACTGAGAAGACCCGTCATGGGAGTGACAATTAGAGTGGGAACAAGTCTGCACCCTCGACTTGAAGCAGTAGCAGGACCTAAGCAAGGTCTGTGACTTCTTGTGGTGTTCAGTAACAAATAGTTTCACTTCATGATTCCAGATCTATATCGGGTGGATGACAGTACATTCTGTGCACAACTTGAGGTCTTGTCTCTGAGGACAAACACCAGAGGTACACCTCGTGAGGGTCCGTCACAGACATCTGTTTCTGACAATCACAGCACAGTTTTAAAGCTGTCATTTTCAGTGGCGATATTGTTTCCTTGCACACTGTAAAAGATTTTGCAAGGAATTCTGCAAATGATGAAAAAGGAGCAGAGCTATGAATCAGTCTTTGAAGGTACAGAAAAAAGGAACTGACGCAGCACACAGGGGTGGCACGTATATATGGCTCCTGTTGGACCTAGCCCTTTCTGCAGGGTTATCCTCCTCCTATTTCTGCTGAATTTGTTTTTGTTTCCTTAGGACTCTGAGCAATTTACCACTGCTAACCAGTGGTAACACGCATATGACCTCTTCTCTAAACATGCTAGAATTGGGTTAAACCCAATTAGCATATGTAATTTACTTACAAGTCTCTGGTAGAGTGCACTATATGTGCCATGGGCCTGTAAATTTAATGTTACTAGCAGGTCTGCAGCACTGGGTGTCACCCACTTAATTAGGTCTGTAGCCATGCCTCAGGCCTGCCACTGCACATCCTGTGTGTGCAATTTTAAACTTTTATTTCAACCAGGAAAAACATACCTTTTGCTAGGCACATTCTTTCCTTTTTTAATACATATAAAACACCCGTTAGGTCCTGGTCAGCCCAGAGAGCAGGGTGCAATTTATTTTAAAAGTAGGACATGTCCTAGTAGTGAACAGCTCTTAAATTTGTCTATCACTACTGCAAGGCATATCTCTTCAACAGGATAACATTAGAGTTGCCTTATTACATTTTATAAGTGTAATTTCCAAATGGGAAGAAAGAACTTCTTCAAGTTTTGAATCACAATTTAAAATCTTAACTTATGGTGAAGTCAGATTTTAAATTGCAATTCTGAAAATGCCACTTTTGAAAGTTATTAATAACAGAGGGTGACCGTGTGTCCCTAAGAACTTGGATATGTAACACTATATATGAGCAATTGGTTCCATTGGGGAAAAAAAGAAACTCTATATGTTCATTTATTCAAAAGCATTGGAGGAAACAAATCTCTCCCTTAATTTCTCTACAACAATAAATGATTACAAACACACATGGGTTCAGTTTCATGTTTCATTCGTATATTCACTTTTCATGTGTCAAAATAGGCATTTAAAAGGGGGAATCAAAACGTGATACATGAAAAGTACTCGTGCAGTACAACTGGTGAGTAGTAGCGACTTAATTGATAAAAAATTGTATTTTCTCAATGTTTGGTATGACAAAAAACTACTTCATCAATACAATGCCAGTTCTCCACAGACTATCGTCAACGTTCTGGCTATATAAGTTTTCATTTTCTGATTTTCGCTGCACTTCTGACCTAGTAAGGGCAGCATATATAGATCGGCGATGTTGCAACTCTTATTCATGAAAACTTCAATGAGGGTCTTCATCAGGACTAAAATCTAGTGCAGCCTATGTAACAGAAAACAATAACGTATGAGACCAAGTGTCCGAATGACCCCAAACTCCATATCTCTTTTTGCTCACAATGCGAAATTGCACTTAAAAGATATTTCAAGGCAGTCCCTATGTCACCCTATGAGAGACATAGGCCTTAAAATAGTGAAAAACAAATTTAGTAGTGTTTCACTATCAGGACATGTAAAACATACCAGTAGATGACCTACCTTTTACATAACTGCATCCTGCCATGATGATGCCTTGGGCCTACCCTAGGGGTGACTTACATGTAGCAAAAGGGAACATTGTGGCCTGCAAGTGGGTGCATTTGCCAGTTAGAACTGGCAGTTCAAAACTGCACACACAGACACTGCAGTGGCATGTCTGAAACATGTTTACAGGGCTACTCATGTGGGTGGCACAATTAGTGCTGCAAGCCCACTAGTAGCATTTGATTTACAGGCCCTGGCCACACCTAGTGCACTTCATTAGGGACTTACTAGTAAATCAAATAGGCCAATCATGGACAAACCAATCACCAATAACAGGGAGCACTGGTCAGCAGTGGTAAAGTGCCCAGAGCCCTAATGTCAACAAAAGCAGGTCAGAAAAAAATAGGAGGAAGAAAGCAAAAAATCTGGGGATAACACTGCAAAAAGGGCCACTTCCAACAGAAGCGTTTTCAATGTTTTCATTAGGGTCATGAAGGTTGAAGCACCTGTAGCATGGTAGGAAGTTTTAAACATCTGCTGATGGTTTAGTTGAGTATTTGGCAGGTTTTTCATTTAGAAGTTTCAAAGAACAGTGTGGATCTGATTCTTAAACCTCTTATGCATCATCTGAGATGTTTTGAAGATTGGCTAGATAAGGGGGGTTTAAAGTATCATTTAATACGTGAGGCAAACAATCATGAATAGTATTGTTGCTTCAATGGGAAGCCAATTAAGTTTACTGAGGATGGGTGTGATGTGAGCAAACTTCCTGGTGGAAGAGGGAAGACGACATGAACCAGTGAGGCATGTTTGAGCATTTTGTGCATCATTTATCTTTAGCCAGTCAATGAGTCAGAGGTGGCAAGAAGTAGAGTACAAAGTATGAAGTTTATTGTAACATGTTTGCCCCAAGCTTAGCTTCTTGGTAGACCTAGGTGCAAGACTGGACAACCCAGTGTGTTTGAGGTCCTGCAACTGAGATTTTGTAAGCCATTCCTCTTGTAGGGCGAGCAATAGTCACATTCATAAAATGTCTTCGAGTCTCCTTACTGGGTTGTTAGAGTTCTGAGAAACAGTTAGGTACTCAAATGGTCTTCAGTTAATATATGGGAAATGGGTGAAGGAATGAGAACAAACACCTTTCATGATATTCCCTAGGGAATCAAACTTCAGGGACCAATATCTTAGAAACAATCAGTTGGGGACAAGACTTTTGGTTGGCACAGGGGCAATCAAGGCTCAACCAGTTGGGACAAGGAACTGCAGTGAAAAGTCAAACGATAACTAGCTGCAAGCTAGAATAGTGGGTGATACAAGATAATGTTCAAGCATTTCTCGTCAATACAACAAGGCATGTGGTGAAGAGGAAAAACCTTGGTAACCCTCTAGTATGGGAACCGAGGTGATACTGGGGTAAGGGTTGAAACCAGGCAGGCCACACATGATGAAGGCTCACCACACTAGCAGTCCCTCAACCTCAGATTCTTTTCAAGTGAGCTGGGCTTGAAAATTCCCCTAGTTTCCTGAAATATCAGACCCTTAAGACATCTTTCACAGGGTTTCATGTAACTTGGTGTGGCAACAGCTTTCTTGGTCAGGATTTACACTCCACTCCCCTGCTCTCACTGAAAACTGCAGCTCCCTCTTCTACAGGGCACAACCAAAGACTTCCGCCAGTTCCTGCAGACTAGTCAAAACTCTTACAGGACAACAGCCAAGAGGGCCATGTCACCGCAAAGCTGGATCTCTGAGCTGGTGCAGAGAGGTATTGTCTCAAGGACGTTATTCTCGCTTGAGGACACTGATAGTAAGCAAGTGACAATCAAATGATGAGCGTTCCTCAAAATTCACTCTAGGATATTTAGAGTAGGCAAATTCAGGTTGCCACTTCAGCAGCAAGACAATTGGACCATGAGCACAGTGCACACCTACTTAGATCTAATATAAGCAAATGTATAGAGTGAAATGATGGCAGGTGTACAGTGAGCCTCCCAGTTCTGAACTTTGGATCTGTAAAATGCTTTGGTGTTGGAATACCATAAGTAGTATCCAGCAGCCTACTGTATGACTAGCAACCAGGGTCCTGGTGAACCCCCCCCAAATGGAATCAGGAAAGGATGTTGCAAGTTCACTGAAAAGGGGCTGGAGATATGTGAAAGTCTCTTGGAGGGTTCAACCTTGCAGCAGTTCGACATAGCATCCAAAGAAGAATCAGCCTGTCAGGATCCACTTGCAATTCCATGCAGGGTGCTCCAAGCAAAGTGTTCCTTTGAATTAGGAAGGCTCTTATGGCGCCCTGAGAAACACCTGGGAAAGCTAAAGGTACGTCAGCAATGGTGGTGGCCTTTTGGTTATAGGGAATTTGTGTTGGGCATCTTTTGCTTGATTTGGATACTGAAAACTTAGCACTTGAGTTGAGTTTCTTCAATGTGGTACCCATGGTTGAAAAAGTAATAGAGTTGGGTCTTGCATCTGTAATACTTATACAAACTCTTGATCCTTCAGAGCCCTCGCAAAACACTGGAAATCCAATGATGTCCAAAGATACCAGATTCTACCAGAGCCCCATGGAATTACATTAGCCATAACTTTATTGTTTTAGAAAAATGCAAAGACTTGACATTAAAGTCATTCACTATGTCATACTGTTTCTGAATTCTCAACCTCTCCTACTTCATGGGGTTAGGTCTTAGCTGCTCACCCTTACTAACTATAGTCTAGTGCCCAAAGAAAGCACATAGGTTTTCCAACTTCAGCATAATAGTCTTTTTGTCCTGAGTACACCAGTAACAGACAACAGTAACTTCTGTGGAATCACTATGAATGCCAGATTTGAGGATATGCCTACCGGCTACAGCACTCATTTTACAGAGCTAGGAAAGTGTTTGCTCTGTTGCATAATGATAAATGGCGGTGGAAGGGGCAGACACACAACCAACCCTCATGTCGTGGGACTTGTGGTGTTCCCAAATTTCAATATTTGGAAATTAAAATATGTATGGAAAAACAAGACTTGTAAAGGCACATTGAGGGTGCCTCTTTTACTGAAACAAAAATGAGGACACACTTCGCCCAACATTTCTTCATATTTTAAAGCAGCCCAATTACGCATTAGGTGAGTAAACCCAAAGGACCTCATGCAAATAATTACTGAGTAAAGATCGGGTTGCTGTGGGTAGGACCATGTGGCATGTGCTGTGGTTACCCAAGTCCATAGGAGAGGTGTCAGTGAATAAAATGATGCATACGAGGTAGCTAATTATGACTAGCCAGCTATCATTATGGATCTCCTTACATGGTCAAAATCAGCATAATAAATTCAGGTATCTACTTCATGGTCATCAGAGAAGTATGGAGTCCTGACAGACTCAGTACTCTAAATCAAAAAGTTTCCTTCAGTAAAAATCTTTCTGGTGGACACTATCTACCTGCAGATTCTTCACGGAATTAATAATCCCAGGTGTCAGACTGGATCTGGACACTAAAACGCTTCAAGACACCGGCAGAGGCACTAGCCTCGCATCAACACCAAGAGGGACACCCGATGACACCTCAAAGTCATACAACATCAGTTTCCATCCATCGTTTCCAAGCCTTCGAGGCAAGCAGATGGAGTGGCATTGGTTAGAAGTGCAGTGACAACTTTAAGTGGTACTTATTAACCGCTTCCTTGTACTATACTCATCAAACGGGGAGTAGTGAAGGATTGGTGAGAAACATCCAGGTAGACAAAGTATCCAACAGAAAGAATGCTATCAAAGGTAAGCAACTTTTTCTTCTGCTGGATACTTCTACAAACAAACAAACACAAATGCAAACAAACACAACAAAAGCAAACAAGTTTTGGATACTTCGACCTGCAGATTCCTCACCTGTTTAATATATACCCAGGCAGTATCTTCCCCGGAGGAGGGTTAGTGGATGCATTAGATGAGGAAGTCTTACAGCACACATCTCACAAAGTTTTGATTCCTGTGCACCTCCGAATACAGGCAGTATCACTTGGCAAAGTTATGTAAGGATGCCCATGTCACTGATTTGCAGATCTCCACAATAGGTATGCCTCTTGTGAGGGCATAAGATAATAAATAGGCTCTTCATAACCTGTCTTGATGCAGTGGATGATCCAATGGGACAATGTACTCTTCTAAACCACGTTTTCTTTTTTGCTGCCACAATACCCAACAAAAAGTTGGCCATCCACTCTCTTGTCCTTGGTACAGTCAAGATAAACACTGATCGCTAATTCAGACAATGCAGTCACTTCACCTTCATGGGATGGGGAGTAGGAAGAAAGGTTGGAAGGGTGATGAATTAACCCAAATGAAAGGGGATAACCACTTTAGGAAGGAAAGCAGACCTGATTTGTAACATCAGCTTGTCAGGGGAAAAGTATATGATCAGCAGAGGGGCAATCAGTGCCTTCAACTCACTTGACCTGCCTTGCAAAAGTAATGGTCACAAAAATACAGTTTTCATAGTCAACAACCGTGAAGCGGCTCAAACAGAGACCCTATAAAAAAAAACTTAAAACAAAGTTTTGGTCCCATCGGTGCATAACAAAATGGGTTGGAGGGTATAGATTGGTCAACCCTTTAAGGAATCTCATTACAATGATGAATTGAATGGTTGGTCAGTAAAACAGAGGAAGGCTGACAACAAACACCTTCTCTCAACCAGGGAGAGTGCAAACTGTACGACCTGCGACAACTGGATTGTAGGAGACCACATTGTTGTCTGCGCACCATGAAAAGCTGCTCATATCCCTGAATGTACAGATTTTGTGGAGGGTCAATGAGCTGACAACGTAATGTCCACCATCTTCACCCTGGACGGCAGTGGATTCAGGGGACATACAGAAACCACAGAAGATCCACATACCAAAGTCAACTTGGCCAATTCAGAGCAATAGGGATGACTCAGGCCCGTTCTTGGCAAACCTTCCTCAGAACATAAGGAATCAAGGATACTGGGGGAAATGTAGAGTACAGCTGAAAATTCCACCTCAACTGAAAAGTGTCGCCCAAGTCTCCCTTTAACGGACACTAGATGAAGCAGAAATGCTGGCACTCACCATTTTCTGATGAAGTGAACAAGTCCACCAGAGGAGTGCTCTACTTTGCAACCCTCATCGTGCTCCACTTGCCAGCTCTCATTAAGGCATTACAGACAACATTCAAGCCCTATTCGACCAAAGAGAGAATGCGGCTCTGATCCTCCTAGACCTCTCAATAACCTTCAATAATGTCTCCCACCACACACTCATCATAAGGTTGAACAACATAGGCATTGAAGGAGCAACTCTCAGATGGATGGCCTCTTCCTTCACTGGAAGAATGCAAAAAGTCTGCCTTCCCTCCCTCACCTCCGAACCCAAAGAAATTATCACTGGAGTACCCCAAGAATCCTTGCTCAGCCCTACCCTCTTGAACACTTAAATGACACCTTTGGCAGCATCATCAAAATCCACGGAATCAACATCACACCCTACACCGACGACACACAACTCATCCTCTCCTTCTCCGAAGACATCACCAACATCAAGACCAGGTTCCACAACTGCATGACTGACCTCACCAAGGACAACTGCCTGAAGCTCAACACGGACAAGACAGAGGTACTATCTTCAGAAACAAAAGCATGGGACGCACCCTAGTGGCCCTCAGAACTCAGACCTTCTCCTACCCCCGCTCACCACACTAAGAACCTAGGCATCATTCTGGACAACAAGCAACCCATGAAGACCCAGGTCAACTATGTCTTCTCCTCCTACTTCTTCATCCTCTGCATGCTTAGTAAGATATTCAAATTGTGCTCCCAAAGCTCAAGATGCAGCATCACCCAGGCCCTTATCTCCATTCTCCAGGACACTGCAGCCAGACACGTGCTGGACCTCCTTAGATGAACCCACATCACCCCCTACCTCAGGGAACGCCACTGGCTCCCTGTGCAGAAAAGATGCCAGTTCAAGCTCCTGACCCATGCACATAACTGCACAACTGCAAACCTGCCCACTTGAACCACTGCCTGAACTTCCATCAGCCCACCAGACACCTCCTCTTCCGTCTCCTTTTCTCCAACCCTCTTGCTACCTCTGTAGTGACCAGACTAGACTAGAGGGTATTTTTTGACTGGAGTGTGGACTGGCCCTGGCAAAGCTGAATCATCTAGAGAAGCCTCACAAACAATGCAACTGTCTGTAGTATCTGTGAAGCTGAGGTGTCTGGAAATCCAAGGACCTGGTCGTAGCTTGACATACCTTGAAGAATTCTAAGGCTGCATTAGCTTTGTCACCGAATAACCATACATTATCAAAAAGAAGATCAAGAAGTATGGGCTGTATGTATGAGGAAAAACCTGACACGCAAAGCCAGGCATCGCAGTGGACTGTTACTAAAGACCATGTGGTACGAGTCACTGAATCCGCTGTGTTGAGGCCCGATTTGATGATGTGGCATTAGGCTTCCTGTTCAAACCTGCATATTTGTGTCAACCGGAACATGAAGAATTGAGCCATGCTCCGAAGGGCGCGGGTGTATCTTGCTGGAAGACAGGTGGCTTGCCCATAGCTTCAATACACTTCAATTCTTTGAAAGAAACAGAAACGTCCCCCTATACTTGTCCAGAAGAGCAAAGGCTCTCTGAGAGAGGTGAGAAGATGAGATGGGAGGAACCCCCTGAAACTAATCAATCGTGTCTCACTACTAGTCTATTGACTACTAGTCTATTCTCTGCTAGGGCTTAGGCGGGCTTCTCCCATGCTACCGTGATGGGTCCCAGAAGGGCATCTTTAAAAGGGAGAAGAGGTTCAGAAATTTGCGCTGAGGGCAGGAGAACCTCTATAAGGGCTTTGGTATTAACATCCTGAAAGGGAGGAGGCAAACCCAGCACTTCTGTGGCCTTCCTCATCAAGGAGTGGAAAGGCATGACTTTTGAGGTTTGAGAAGGCCTGGAGAAAAAAATCAATTCCATGTCTGCAGAAGTATCCAAACCACTGGCAGATGATATGCCTGCCAGTTTGGTCAGTTGCCCCAAGTCTTACCCCAATCCAAAGAGATTCAGAGGATCAGCACCTGAGCCAAATAGTTTAGGAAAACAGGCTTTTTGCAGGTTGTCCCTACACTTTCTGCCTCATTTGAACAGCTGGATGCTACCCAGGCCCCAGGGCCAGTGTTCTTTCCCCTAAAAATTGTATTATGTACCCAATTATCAAGGACTTTAGCACCCCTGTAAGACCCTAGTAAGTGTATCCCTGGTACCCAGGGCATGGGTACCAAAAAGGGTCCCTTAAGGCTGCAGCATGTATTATGCCACCCTAAGGGACCCATGCACATGCAGACTGACATCACAGAAATGGTGCGAACCATTGTGAAAACACAAAACTGCACACACTCTGTGTGCAATGCCCATACCCACTGCATATAATATATGTAAGTCACCTCCAAGGTAGGCTTTAAGAGCCCTTAGGCACGGTGCATTATTATACATGTGAGGGCCCATCTGCATAAGCAGATACACCCCTGTGATGTCTAGTTCCATTACTAGATATTGCAAGTGATTAGGCAGCCATCTTAAGGACATGTACTAGGCACTGGTCATTACGAGTGACCCAGCTACATGATTGCTGCACTGAAAATACTGGTGCTTGCGATCAAACACCTCATCTTAATAAATCCATACTGATGCCAGTATTGGATCTATTATGACATGCACCCAGAGGGTACCTTACATGTACCCTCTGAAAACCTACTAGTCCTTTAGTGTGTTGGCTGACTGGTATTGACCAGCTTTCCACCACAGACAAGTTTCTGACCCCCTGTAGGCAGTCACCACAAGAACTGAGGACTTCACCCAACACTTGACACCAAACGTAGCCCTGCTGCTGGAACCTCGACAATTGCACTGACCCGATTCATTCAAAAGCTGTGCATCCTCCAAAGATGTGGAGGAATGTCCAGCTCCTCAACAACAAAGTCGCATCTCCTTTGGGGTGGAGTAGCCCATCCCCTTTCATCTGAAGGCACTGACCGCATCTGACCGGGACACCGTGGTTGGCCATCAAAGCCCACCAAGGGAGCATCATGTCAGGGGGAGGTTTCTGAGGCTCTAGGAGGTCAGCCTTGTCTCTCTACCACGTTTTGAGACACTAGACCCTCAAGGTGTCCCCCTGCATCAATACCCTGACTACTGTTGCATTTGCGCTCACCAAAGCTTGTTTGTGTCCAGTCCAGACACCACCGCCTTCAAGACTTACTTTCACATTGAGGGTCTTAATGACAGACCAGCTCCACATGCAGAGTGGCCCTGCTGTGTTGTTCTCGCTCCTCTGCAGGTAGACCGAGAACAGTGGGAGCCTCCAAAACCAAGTGCCCAGCAAGCTAGCACCTCTGCCCCCCAGCCTGGGTACATGACTTCTGCCTGTGACCCCTAGCCTTAGGAGCCCCCATTGGGTTCCACTGGACTTGTCTCTTTAAAATATTTTTTGCTGTAGAGCTCGAGGCTACCAATGCTAACAGCATCTCATCATCCAGACACACCAAGCCAGGTAAACCTGAACTGCTGGTAGTACTTGGGACCTTGACCCCCCCCAGCAACTTTAGTCTTTAAGAAGACCCCCGACAGTTGCTTGCAAATAACACTATGCAGTGTATGTTTCTTCCACAGGATAATATAGCTGTGTTCAAGGCTCATGCCTAAAATCTGACAGTTCTGTATGTTCTTGCTATTTCTTTGAAAATGCAATAACACTCAAAGCACTTATATAGTAACATTGTTCTTAGTGTCTAAATGTACATAAAAATGTGTTATTTTTTCTAAATTGGACTCAGATCTCTCATTGAGTGTGTGTCTCATTTATTGACTCTGTGTGTACCAAAAATGCTCAACACTCCCCTCTGATAAGCCTGAGCTGCTCGTGAACACTACTACAAATAGAGCATCTGGGATTTTTAAAGTAAACCTCAATAAACCAATAAGGGCCGTCTGGGCTATCTGCATGGGGTACCTACATTTGGTACAGTACATAGATAGCCAGCTACCTACAAATAGCTTATGACCCTTTGGCTGTAGGCCACTTGCTCTTGATGGTACTCCTCTTCTTCCAAGAGGTTTATGGACCTCCTCCCAGACTTATGCTGAGGACAAGTTTGGTTGCAGCAAGCAGTGGCGCCAGTAGTGGAGGTGGTAGCTTCAGTAGTCTCTGAGGGCGAGCCGGCCATGGAGCCGGTGGCAATGGAGGAGCAGCATACCTTTTGCCAATGAAAAAGGCGGACTGGAGCAGCAGGTGCCTGAGGTGTGGTGTCAAACGATGCCCTTGTCAGCATCAGAGGCATGAAAACTAGCATGCCAAATGGCTCAATGGGGCCTGAAGGCACACCAGACGGGGCTTTTGCCTGGGCAAAAATATTAAACGTAATGTTAAGAATCGCTGCCTGGTTAATATCCTGTGCCAGCTAAGTCCGAGTCAGCAGTAGACCTGGTAGTTCTGATCCGGGTCTGGTAATGGTATCAGAGCTGGATCACTATGTGGAGCCGAATCCACTAACTCCACCACCACCAACTCTCGCTCCAAGGATGCCGGTGGCAGAGGGCACCGAGGAGACTTAACTTTGCTGTGCTTCTTTTGTTTTCTATGTTTCTTCTGCTTTCTGGATAAGTGAGACCTAAAACCGGCCATCCATTGAGGTCAGCCTCTCCTCTTGTCACGGGCCATAACCGGTTTATCCTTCCGTTCATTGATCACCCTCATAAGCATGCTAAGGCATGACTCACAGAACATAGAGTATTAGTCTGACCCCAAGCACTGGAGACCAACAGAGTCGGGGTCAGTAATGGTAATGGACATCTGTTTTTCACAATCCCTACAAGGCTTGAAGTCTGATTGCTGTGGGCAGACAACGAATTTGTGTGTGGAAATGCTCACATAACTCTCAAGGAAAACGAGGTGTGGATCCATGCCCAAACCATGGAAAAAACGGAATTAACATTGTTGCACTACGGTGGGAGCAGTATGGCTTTTTGGCATCGTCTGGCATCAAGGCCAGCTCCGCCTCCAGGCAGCTTGTAGGTTTGAAATTTCTGCATCCAGTCTAACACATATATAATTCAACAGGTGAGGAATCTGCATGTAGTAGAATCCATCTGAATTAGTTTGCTGCAAAATGAGCTGACATGATATATGTGGACATATTGTAACTATAAATTGGTGCTCTTCAAAACACTTCCCTAAATGTAGTAATTTTGAGGGAACATTAAGAGTGGGTGTGATCTTGAGGGGCCGGGAAAGAAGCTTATGCAACAGTCTCTTAAAGATTACATATGGATTTTATGTGTGACGTAAAGTAAGGAATTTTAAACCAGTCAGTTGTAATTAACAACAATTCTATTTAAATTATGTTCATCCTTTGTTCATATCCACCCACGATACAAAGTTAACCCAGACATATATAATGTTTCAAAGTAGGTATTCTACTTCCAGTAAATGGATGGGATTCAGCTAATGCTATGTTTTTATTCTGGTACAAATTAAATTAAAAATCGTTTGTGTTATTTATTCTGAACCACAGATACTGACAAAAAACATGGCATGCAAAACTTTCCATTTCATAGATTCTAATATGCATTAAAAAAATCAGGAACCATCATACCATTATAGAAGATGCTTTTGTCATAGGGTTCATTCAACTCCATTTTAAGAATTTTCTCAAGCCAGAGTTTTTCCTTGACAATATAATCTGTTTCCTTGTGACTCTAGGATAAAAACAGAGAAACATTGCAAAAAACATAACCCTGCTCCTCGGTAACCATGAGTGTGGAGTGTCCAAAAGAACAAGTTACTTACCTTTGGTAACACTCTTTCTGGTGGTTCTATCCACAGTTTCCTCACCTTTAGAATACCTGTAGGTGTCAGATGGTTCAGATGATTTAAATAGCATTGCTACTGTGTGCTGGTAGGTGTCATCATGCAGCTCCGCAGAACAGGGAGGGAGAAGGGCAGTGAGGGTTCTGCAATTAGATAGTCTCTCCTCCAGAAACAACATTACCGAAGGTAAGCAACTTATTTTTTTATGCACACTTCTAAAAGCAGATTCTTCACATTAGAACAGATACCAAAGCAGTACAACTCAAGGTGGTGCCTCAGCGCAGTGACGTCAGTTTCTTTTAAAAACTTTCCACGCCAAATCGCAGATCCGCTAAGAATACGGAGATTGGTGCGCCAGAGCTAAGGACCTGAATGGGGAATCCCTGTCCCTAGAAATAAGTTCACAAGCGGGGAGGATGGGTGTACCGGTAAGGAATCTGCAACTAGAATATGTCTCTACCAGATATTTCGTTACCGAAGATAAGTAACTTGTACATCTGATAGAGACTTCTAGTTGCAGATTCGTTACCTTAGAATAGATACCCAAGCAATGCCAATCTCGGAGGTGGGCTGTGAACCAAGATCATAGTAGAAAGTCCCGCAGGACCGAACAACCAAAGTAGCCGTCCTGACAGACCTGACTGTCCAGGCAGTAATATTTAGCAAACGTGTGCACGTAGCTGCCTGGCAGATATCTAGGAAAGGAACTCCACGTGGTAACGCAGTGGAAGCAGCAGTTGCTCTGGGGGAATGAGCGCACAAGCCCTCAGGGAGCTGCTTCTTTTCCAAAGCGTAGAACATCTTGATGCAAAGAAGTACCCACATTTCCAACAAAGAGTTGATCGTCCACCTGGAAATCTTTAGTGTGATTTAGATACAACATCAATGCTCTTTTTGGGTCCAGACGGTGGAGTCCCTCCTCTCATGAGAAGAATGTGGGGGTACGTAAAAAGTAGGTAAGGTGAAAGGACTGGCCTACATGAAAAGGTGTAACAACCTTGGGAAGGAAGCCTTAGTGCGCAACACCACCTTGTCAGGGTGCACAGAGAAGTATGGGGGCTTGGAAGAAAGAGCTTGAAGCTCACTTACTCTGCGAGCAAAAGTGATGGCAACAATAAAGACTGGCTTGATTGTGGGGAGCTGTAAAGGGCAATTGTGCATCGGCTCAAAGGGAGTACACATTAAGTAAGGACAAGATTAAGGTCCCACTGTGGCATGATAAATCGAGTGGGAGGAAATAAATGGGTGAGACCTTCAAGGAATCGATTGACAATAGGAGACTTAAAGCGTGGGGGCTGCTCTGGTAACCTAAGGAAGGCCGAAATAGCTGATAAATACCCTTTAAGGGTGTCCAAAGGAAAGCCCTGCTGGGATAAAGAAAGATTGAACAGAAGAACCTCAGAAAGAGGAGCAGAGAGGGGATCAACAGATTTGTTGGTACACCATGCCACAAATTTATGCCAACGACAGGAGTATACGTTCTGGTGGACGGACCCTGGCTGGCAAGATAACGTCACAGACTTCGGGTCAAAAGCCGTCAACTACCGACGCTCAATCTCCACGCATGAAGGCGGAGATTGGACAGGATCGGTTGGAGAACCGTCCCCTGCTGCTGCGACAGAAGATCCTCCCGAAGAGGAAGTCTGAGTGGAGAATCGGTGGCCATGCTCAATAGCTCTGGATACCATACTCTCCATGCACAGTCTGGAGCCACCAAGATAACTTGTGCCCGGCCGTTCCTGATCTTCTTGAGAACTCTGGGCAGAAGTGGTATAGGCAGAAAGGCATAAAGGGAGCCAGAGTTCCACTTGAGACAAAAAGAATCTCTGAGCGACTGCCACCTTGGAAGCTCCAACGCGCAAAACAGCTGACATTGCAAGTTCTCTGTAAATGCGAACAGATCTAACCAAGGCTCTCCCCACTGCTGATCGAGACCTTGTACCAACTCCGTATGGAGATGCCATTCGTGATCACCTAGGTATCGACAACTGAGTTTGTCTGCTCTGGGGTTCAGAGAGCCCACCAGATGTTGAACCAACAAGGTAATGTCCTGATATTCCTGCCATGTCCAGAGGCGTAGTGCCTCCTGACAAAGGGTCCAGGACCCTACTATGCCCTGTTTGTTGCAGTACCACATGGCAGTAGTGTTGTCCGTGAACACTTGCACTACTTTCCCTTTGAGAGAGGGAAGAAATGCTTTCAACGCAAGCCTGATCGCCCGGAGCTCCAGAAGATTGATATAAAGCCCAGACTCAACCGGAGACCAGAGGCCTCTGATCGACGCCTCTCCCATGTGGCCGCCCCAACCCAGAAGTGACGCATCTGTCACTATGGAGAGATCTGGATGGGGAGGGGAGAGGGATCTGCCGTGGACCCAATGCGGATTCGAAAGCCACCACTGCAGGTCTTTCACAGTCCCCTCCGACATCTGGACCATGTCAGAGAGATTTCCCTGAAGCTGCACCCACTGGAACTTCAAGTCCCACTTTACAACCCGCATATGCCGTCTGGCATGTCTCACTAGCAGGATGCAGGAGGCCATGAGGCCCAGCAGTCTTAGAGTCAGTCTCACCGAAAACCAAGACAGAGGCTGAAAGATCGGAATCATAGCCTGAATATCTTGGACTCGCTTTTTGGGAGGATAAGCCCGAAACTGCACTGTGTCCAGAACAGCTCCGATGAAAGGGAGAATCTGAGAGGGAGTCAGGTGTGAGTTTGGCATGTTTATAGTGAACCCCAGCGTGTGCAAGAAGCTCACTGTAGTCTGAAGGTGGGAGATGACTTTCTGGGGCGAGTCCGCCTTCAACAGCCAATCGTTGGGAAGACTGGAACCCCTAATCTGTGCTCATGAGCTGCAGCCACTGCCATCACTTTTGTGAACACCCGAGGGGCGCTGGTAAGGCTGAAGGGGAGCACAGTAAACAAAGTGCTCATGACCTATCACGAATCGTAGATAATGTCTGTGGGCAGGCAGGATGGGAATGTGGAAATAAGCGTCCTGCAAGTCCAACGCTAACATCCAGTCTCCTCGGTCCAAAGCAGACAGGACCTGAGCAGGGTGAACATTTTGAATTTCTCCTTCTTGAGGAAGTAATTAAGGTCCCGAAGGTCTAGGATAGGACATAAACCCTTGTCTTTTTTTGGCACCAGAAAGTAGCGGGAATAACAACCACAACCTACTTCTGACGCATGGACTTTCTCTATGGCTCCCTTGGCCACGGGAGCTGCGTCTTCCTGGTGGAGAAGCGCCAAATGATCCTCCGGAAGATGGCCAACTGATGGAGACATGGCTGATGGGGCAGATTCGAAAGGGAGGGAGTAGCCCCTTCTAATTATTTGCAAAACCCACCTGTCTGTGGTGATGGATTCCCAGTGGGGCAGGTGATGGTGAATCCTGCCGCCAACTGGATTGGAGTGAGGGGAGGACTAGGAGGGTTTGGAGGCTTCAGCGTGGGTAGAGGTGGACTGGGCAGACCTCTGGTTCCCTGTCCCACGCCCATGTGGGATTCTGTGTCCCCGGCCACGCAGTGGCTGGACAGCATGGGTGGCATGGTGGCTGGGATGGGGACGCAACAGGGAGCCGCTTCCTTGGCCGTGAAAGGCAGACTGTTTGGGGAGAGTCGGACTTGTCTACAAAGAGATGGGAGCCATCAAAGGGCATGTCCATAAGGGTCTGTGGGACATCCCCCGAAAAACCAGATGTAAGCAAGCAGGCGTGGCACCTCAAGGCCACCATTGTCGCAACCGGCATTCCTAGAGAGTCGGTTGTGTCCCGCCCACATCTGATTGTGAACTTTGCCGCATCTCTCCTGCCGCATCTCTCCTATCGGTGACAGCTTGGGAGACAATAGCACGGGCCTCCTCCGGTATCTGCGGCAGAACTTGCGTGACCATATGCCACAGAGAATGGGTATAGTGCCCCAAAAAGGCATGCGGTGTTCACGGACCACAGTGCGAGACTGGAGGAAGAAAACATCTTCATCCCAAATTGTTCCAGCCTTTTTGATTGCCTGTCCGGGGGTGTGGAAGGGAATGCACCTGAGGAAGAGGAAGCCTGGATGACAAGCCTCTGAGGCGTGGGGTGTTGGGACAGGAATTTAGGGTTGAAATCGGTCAAAAAGAGACCAGGGTAGCTCTTTCTAGATCAGCGCATGGAATAGAAAGAAAAGAACTGATGTCACTGCGCTGAGGCGTCGTCTATGTACTACTCCTGATGTCATCAAGGCCACTACAATGCCAACAACGCTCGCCGAGTCGACCAACGCAACCTACCAACGCACAAGGGTATTGCTTGAAGAAAATATCTCCGGATCCAGTCTGACGCCTGGGGGAAAATTCTAAGGTAAGGAATCTGCCACTAGAATTCTCTATCAGATTAGTCATGCAGGACAGAATGGGTGAAATGCACATCCTGTCGAACCTTCTGGTAACAGACAGTAATGCTTTGTTTTGTGAACGTGTCTACTGACATCCACATCACAGCCTGACACCTGTCAAGAACAGGCACTCTGCATGCCAGTGCAGCACTAGCAGCCTTGGATCTGGTGGAATCGGCCATCAACCCCTCAGGAAACTACTTCATGGCCAGTGAGTAACACATCTTGATATCCACCTCGATAAAGTAATTTTCTACACTGTTTTGATTTTCTTTGCTCTAGAGAACCCCACAAAGAGCTGACTGTCCAACTGAGGGTCTTTGTGGTGATCAATGCAGAAGCTTAAAGCTCAGTTATGGAGTCTATCTCTTTTTCGAGTTGTGGGGTCCGGAAAAGAACATTGGAAGAGTGGTGGGTTGCCCAAACTGAAAAGATGTAATAAATGTATGTAAAAAGACTTCATTGGTCTGATGTACCTCTTTGTTTGGGGAAAGGTTGCATGAGAGGGCTGCACTAAGAGAGCTTGCAGTGCTCTAACATGACAAGTCAAAGTCACAGCAACCACAAACACAATCTTCAGTGTCTGGATACATGCTCTATAGCATTGCATGGGTTTGAATGACATTTATATGAGTAAAGTGATGACCAAATTAAGACTTCATCGTTGCATCACAAAGATTTTGCAAGGAAACAAATGAGTCAAACTTTTTAAGCTCTCATCACAACAGGTGCTCTGAACAAGGACGATTGGTCCTGCACATGTAAAAAAGCCAAAAACGGATGACAAATAACCATTAACAGTATACACAGCAATTCCTTACCAGGCCAGCGATAATAAAAAAAAAATAACAAGACATCCAACAGCCTGGCCTGTAATGAGCCACACCAGGCTACAAGCTTGTTGCAGAGCCTGGCACAGACATACTTTGTAGAGGAAAGCCATGCAGAAAGGATGACATCCACAGCCTCGGGAGGAGGCTCACCCAAAGTCAGCAGATGCTGCTTAATCTCCACACATGGAGGTGCAGATTGCTGAGCCTCTGGTTAAGGACCATGCCCCGGCTGCTGTGACAGAATATCTTTCTGAAGCTGGAGCCTGACTGGACGAAAGATGCTCATGTCTAGAAATTCTGAGTACTACACTCTCTTTGCCCATTCCGGAGTCACTAGGTGACCTGTGCGTGCCTGGTCATTCCTGACCTCCTTCAGAAATTGGGGCAGGAGAAGCAGTGGTGGAAAGACATACAAGATCCCAAGCTTCACTTTTACCAGAATGCACCATCGGGAGAGAGCCTTCTTGGGAAGTCCAGTGCAGAAACATTTTGACATGGCACATTCTCTGCTGTAGAGTAAAGATGTAGCCAGGGCTTTTCCCCCTACCATGTGCTACCTCCAAGTGTAACCTCTATTAGTGATCCTGTGATCTGCCAGGCTCTGCCAGCTTAGCCTGTCTGTCCTGGTGTTTAAAGATCCAAACAGATGCTACGCGACGTGGGAAATTCTATAGCACTCCAACCAGCTGCAGCGATGAAGTTCCTCCTGGCACAGCACCCTGCACCCCACCCGCCCTCTTGCTGCAGTGCCACATGGCATGGTAATTGTCCATGAGAATATTAACCAGCCTCCCCTTGATGGACAGTAGGGTGGGCCTTCAGTGCCAGGAGAAAAGCATCCATATCAAATAGACTGATGTAGAGACGGGTCTCTGCCCTAGACCAGAATCCTTTAATCTCCACCACTTCCAGATGACCTCCCAGTCTCTGGAGTGACTCATCTATCACCACTGTGAACTCTGGGTGGAACAAAGAGTGAGGTCTGCTGTTGGTCCAACTGCAGTTGAGCCACCACTGCAGGTCTTCTGCAGTCTACTTCGAAATCTAGATGGTATCCAAAAGGTTCCCCTGGTGCTGGGCCCAGTGAGCCTTCAGGTTCCACTAGACAGCCTGCATATGTCACCTGGCATAGTTGACAAGCAAGAAGCAGGATGTAGGATGCCAAAAGGTCCAAAAGCTGCAGAGCCACTCACACAAGACCCAGGTTTAAGGGAAAAACGTCAGGATCATAGTTCAAATGTCCTGAACTCTTGAGATGGAGGGAAGACCCGAAACTGCATGGTATCCAGCAGAGCTCCAAAAGAAAGGGAGTTTCTGCAAAGGAGTCAGGTGTGATTTCTGCATGTTGATCATGAACCCCAGCAATGAAGATAGAATTCATGAATGGTGAACTCTGCTGCATCTCTGCCGTTAGCAAAAGCCTGGGCCACTAGGGTTCAGGCCTTCTCTGAGAAAATGGGCAGCACTAGCTCAACCAAATCCCAAACTGTGCGGGTTAATAGTCCCAAGAGGCATGTAGTGTTCATTGACCACAGTGCTAGGCTGGCAGGAGAGAACAACCTCCTGCCAAAGGTATCCAGCCGCTTGAATTCCCTATCCGATGGCGTGGTAGGGAACAAGCCAGGGTTAACTTTGGAGGTGGAGGTCTGGACAACCAGACTCTCTGTGGTGGCGTGCTGGGTGAGGAAAGCTGGGTCCCCAGGAGCAGGGTGGCGGTGGCGGGCAATTGCCCTGTGCACAGGAGCCCCTGTGCAGGGACTGTCCAATGCCCCAGGCAGGACATCTGTGAGGGATTCATTAAAGAGGAGGAGAGGTTTTGAGGGGGCAACTCCTGGCTGAAGCACCTCAGCCAAGATACTTGTCTCGACTACCTCTAAGAACGGCGTGAGGTCCAGGACCTCTCACCGCCATGGCAAAGGATACCCCCTTCCTCCATAGCCACATTAGGAGGAGAGACTAAGCTACACCACTGGCATCCACCATCTCCTTGTACCACTTAGTCTCAGACTTTCATAAGGGATATTGGTAACCATAATGATCCTCAGATTCACGCCAATCATACTCCTCACAGCGCCTGTCACATTATGGAGGTCCTGGCTCTGACTCAGAAGTCTGAGCTCCAGCTGTAGTCGACGTTGGTGTAGGAGGCTGGCCTGGTATGTAGTGGGTACTTAAGGTACTTACATCTTATACCAGGTCCAGTTATCCCTTATTAGTGAAACATAGGCAGTGTCTAGAAGCCAGGCTCTCTAGGGGTAGCTGTAGCTGAGCAGCCAAGGCTTATCTAGGAGAAATACAAAGCTCATGCAATACCACTGTAGTCACTCAGTACTCACACACATGAAAGAAAACACTCAGTGCTACAAAAATAAAGGTACTTTATTTTGGTGACACAAATGCCAAAAATACCATAGAGACTATACTCTCTTAGGAAGTAAGTAATATACAAATTATATACACTAGTATGCAGAAATAGCTGTAAAAACAGTTAGAAAACAGTGCAAATTGTGAAAATCACAATAGTTAGAAATGGGCCTAGGGAGAACATAAAGCATATACTGGAATGCAAATGTTGGTTTCCCACCGAGGCAAGTGTAGTGTGTAGAGGGACACTGGGGCTACTAGAAAACACCAAAGGTAAGTAATAGAACCCGCCCCGGAGCCCAGGAAAGCAAGAGTAAATCACAGCACTGAAGAGTCCAGGGAGAACAAGAGCCCCTACTAACCCAGATGAAGGTGCAAAGGAAGAACCACTAGTGAAGAACAACAGTCAGTACTGCACCCAAGAAGACGGATGCGGGTTCCTGCTTGGTGCAGATGATTTCCCATACCGGATAGAAGACTGCAGCCTAGTTTGCGTAGCTGGATTCCGCCAACAAGCTTTGGCACACGCAAAGCTCGCTGTTAGCGGTAAATGGCGCTGCACTGGACCAGGAGGGACCTGGTGGACTCTACCCAGGAGGAAGAGTCAGATGGGGCTCTCAGCAACTCAGAGAGCCCTCAGAAGACCAGGCAGCGTGCACAGGAGTCCCACAGCACGGGGACAAAGAAGGTGCAAAAGGAGGCCCACGCAGCACTACAACAATGGGTCCCACGCTGCCAGAGAACCATGCAAGAAGCTGTGCGTTGGGGGGGTGCTGGAGCTGCAGGGCGCACGAAGAACTTCATGGAAGGATGCCAACATGCCTTGGTAACTGCAAAACATGCAGTGCACGGGGTACTGTCTTGCGTGGGAAGGCAAGCTCTTACCTCCACCAAAGTTGGACAGTAGGATGTCAGGACCATCGGGACCACTTCAGTCCACCACCTGTGATGCTGGATTGATGAAACTCATCAGGAGAGGGGACCCACGCCGTCAGTCGTCGATGCAGAGAGGTGTTTGCTGGAACAGGGGAGTGACTCCTTCTCTCCAAGGGAGATTCCTTTGTTCTTCTGGTGCAGGCTGAAGACAGGCTGTCCTCGGAGGATGCACAACCGGGAAACAGTTGCAGTTGCTGGCAGGAGCTGCAGATACAATGTTGCAGAAGTCGTCTTTGCTTCTTTGCTGCAGTTTGTAGCGTTCATGGAGGGTCCAGATGCATTTGTTCAGTGAGAAGGTGAAGTAAAGGATGCAGAGGATTCCTGCTGGAGTCTTGCAATCCAATTCTGAAAAGCCACCCAAGAGGGAGACCATACATAGCCCTGGAAGGGGGGATTGGTCAGCTCAACAGGTAAGCACCTATCAGGGAGAGCTCTGACGTCACCTGCTGGCACTGGCCACTCAGATGCTCCCAGAGACCCTACCAACTTGGAATCCAAGATGGCAAAACCCAGGGACCCTCTGGAGGAACTCTAAGCACCACCCCTGGGGTGGTGATGGGCAGGGGAGTGGTCACACACCTTTCCTTTGTCCAGTTTTCACACCAGAGCAGGGGACTGGGGGTCCCTGAACCAGTGTAGACTGGATTATGCAAGGAGGGCACCAAATGTGCCCTTCAAAGCATTTCCAGTGGCTTGGGGAGGCTACCCCTCCCAAGCCTGTAACATCTATTTTTAAAGGAAGAGGGTGTAACAACCCTCTCCCAAAGGAAATCCTTTGTTCTGCCTTCCTGGACTTGAGCTGCTCAAGCAACAGGAGGGCAGAAACCTGTCTGAGAGGTGGCAACAGCTAAGGCTGCCTGGAAAACATCAGAAGGCTGGAATGGCAATATGGAGGGTCCTCTAAAGGAGCCCCCAGAGTGCATGGAATCATACAACCAATGCTTGCAAAAGCATTGGGGTATAATTCCAACATGTTTGATACCAAACATGCCTATGTTCGGAGTTAGCATTATGTAGCTGACCTATGTCCAGTACACACGTAAAATGGCATCCCCGCACTCACAAGTCCGGGAAAATGGTTCTGGAGGTCATGGAGGCACCTCTGCTAGTGCGGGGATGCCCTCACACACAGGTACTCTGCTCCCTGCCCTCAGGGCTGGAGGGCCTGCTATAGGGGTGACTTATAAGTGACCTGGTGCAGTGTAAATGGCAGTGAAAGAGTGCATGCAGCCTTTCACACAGGCTGCAATGGCAGTCCTGTAGAAGCCTTTGCATGGGCTCCCTATGGGTGGCAAAATATATACTGCAGCCAATAGGGATAACCCTGGAACCCCAATGCCCTGGGTACCTAGGGACCATATACTAGGGACTTATGAGGGGGCACCAGTATGCCAATTTTGGGTGAAATATTGGGTTACCAGTATGCAACAACCATAATTTAAGAGAGAGAGCATAACTACTGGGGTCCTGATTAGTAAGATCAAGTAGACGCAGTCAAACACACTGGCAAACAGGCCAAACGTGGGGGTAACCAAGCTAGAAAGAGGCTAATTTCCTACAGACGGGCAATGCAGACAGGCTCCAGATTGAAGTTGGGAATGATGATGGGGTTGGGAGGTGCCAGGAACGACCTCTCTGAAATGGGTTCTGGGAAAGGTCACAGTCTTGCAATCGGAGCCTTTCCAGAACCAGATCCAGAGGTCCCCAACTGGCGCTGAGGATGGGACTGTCAGAGGAAATCCAGTGGGTGTATCAGGCCGATCTGTGGGGCCCCAAGGTGCTCAAAGGGGTTGACCCGCCCAAAAATTGAGGTGCATGGCCTCATAAAATTCACATAGTTCTGAGGGGTCGCTCTGACTCGGGTGAGCTAAGGGAGGCATGGAGTGGACCCATATGTAGGCTCCACGTGGGAGTAGGGCCTAGAGTGTTGTCGTTCCCTTGCCTTTTCCAGGGACTTGGACAGGCGTGGATAAGTAGATAAGCGCTCCGACTTCTTGTGGTACTTACCCGATGACTTCAAACGTGATGATGAGAGCCTTGAATGGCTCCACGAGGTGACCGGGCCCCTTTCTACAAACCTGGAACAGGAATGTTGTGGTAGTGACCGGTGTCAGACAGCAAAGAGCTTCAATGAATTCTCCTGCAGTGTCTTTGGGTTCATGAAATGACAGCCCTCACAGGCCTTCGAGTCATGGTCTGGCTCCAAGAACCAAACACAATCCAGGACAGGAACCACAGGGTTTAAACCCCACCATCTTTTTAGGGGACATCGTTGACGCACTGTGGACAAAGTCTCGAAAAGACTTGACAAAACAGTAGGAAGTTCTTTCTGCATGTGAACGGACAGGGCAGAAAGAAAAGAAATGATGTCAGCGAGCTGGGCTAGTAACTATATAGGCACTGTGAATGTCACTTCTGGCACGGACGACGCAGACACGGAGCAGACTGACACCACCTACTGGCACGCAGAGGTACTACTTGAAAAGTTTCCATCTTTAGTCTGATGCCTGGAGAATATTCTGAGGAAAGGAATCAGGAGCCAGAAGTCTCTAGTAGATACTTCTGTTACTACAGTGGTTTTGATATTCATGGTTGGCAGTTGTAAGTCTAAGACCTCGGCCACAAGTCTCATTACCACAGTAAATGAGGCATTCTCTTCCATTGGTGGTCTTGGGGGACAGCACCATGCAGTGTCCATGGACGTATCCAACCCATTGCTCAAACCCAAATATAAATTGTCATCATTGTATGTTGGGGAAAATACTCCTCCTCATCACAAATGGCATCCCCAAAGTCATGGTGGCTCTGATCAGAGTCCAAACTGAAAAGTTGTTGGAGCACTGGGTTCCGGCTCCATGGCAAAGGCATGGTTATGCATGGGTCTGATTAAACAAAGGCCTGGTGTGTCCATACGCTTCCTCAGCTGGGGCTGAGAAAGATTTGGATCAGAGTCGGAAAGGACTATAGGAATGGAGTAATCCTATGTCGCCTGCCAGTGTGGATTTTGATGCTGGAATGGAAGTTGGCTCCAGTGTCGGGATAAAATCCAAGGTGGGTTCTGGAGGTAGAGATGGTGCTGCAGCCAGACCTGGGGAAAGTACCTCAACCAGAGTCTCTGAATCCTTGGGGCTGAGGGCGCACCAGAGAGAGACCGAAAAGTGCAGAAAATCTGCAACATGGCCTCCCTCTAAAGGCCTCAATCTGTTACAACATTGGCGATGGACACAGGAACTCGGGGTGTATAGAGACCAGTTGTGGAATCAGCTCTTCAGCAGAGGAGTGAGACAGTGAGGCACCCTTATGCCAACACTACTTTTCCAGCTGAGTGGCTGGACTGGGATGAATTCTGCTTGGTCTTGAGCTTCATTTTCAACTTACCAGAAGATTGGAATCTCAATGACTATCTGTCACAGGAACATCCCCAAGAGTGGGAATGGGTCAGTGCTGTTGACTACGAGTAGCAAGCAGGACTTCCAAGGCTTCTTTCGGTGTTCGGCAACATATAGCTTTGTGTTCGTGGATCACCATTTGAGCCATAAGGGCACACTCCTTGCAAGACTTGGAGTTTAGCGCTGAATTCAAACACCAGAGGCAGACCTCGTGGGAATCTGTCACAGGCATCTGTTTGCAACAGTCTCTGTAAGGCTAATTTAGCCTAGTGCCATGGACTCAAAAGCATCCGTCTCTGTGCCATTTGAAAGATAGTTGGGGGACAGACATCTTAAATGTATCTGTGTTGATCACTAAATAATTTTTTATTATAGCATTCAACAACGAGGCATCCAGCAGCTTTTGTTATGTCTCTGGACCTTGGAGAAATTATGCACCAGTCTTTCACAGAAATGAGCTGAAAGTTATTAGTTTTTCTAATGACGTTTTGAAGGTCCATGTATCCATACAATTGGCATTTAACATAGACAGTGAATACGTTGTTATCCAAGAACATTTGTGTTCATGGGTTTTACAAAAGAGCAACTGGGATAGGAAATAGAAACAGAATGGACTGCAAACAGACATCTTGAAAAATGAGAAAATATAAAGAAAATACAGACATGACAAGGAAATGTAATGCAAAATTACAGAATTTGTAATATCAAACAGAGCAATCGAATGAGCCATCTAATACTTACTAAAAAGTTAAATTAAGGGTCGGAAAACCATAGTAAAAGTATTGTCACAGAACATCTGGATGATGACCAAGTTATGTGGTGACGTTATTCTTACCTAATCTGACAGGGGAACTAGATTCTAATTTTTCTATATCCAAGTGGGCCTCTGATAATGGCAAAAAATAAGGTTTTGCTGTAAAGTGTGAAGCGGGTGGGGGGGTCCTTCTGAAATAACATAGTAAAATCCATTATGACTGGGGGACCCAGGCAGTATGAATTCCTCCATATCAGTTGTCTTTTCTCTCTATAACATTCTCTGTCGCGCAGGGCGGAGACTGAAGATCAGTAACTTGAAAATATAGTTTCTGGTGCTGCATAAGCCTCTCAGAGCTGGTCAGCAGATTCAAGTGTAGTCTGTTCCATAATTGTGCTAGTTAATGCACATTGTTCACCTATCCCTGAGGGTTAATTATGTAACTAAGAACGTTTGAAACTTCATCATAGCAGACTGTCTTCTCTGACTTTTTTGTAAAAACATCAGAGCATACTGGAACTTATGATTTTGCTCTGTAACTAAGTGGAAGCTTATCTAGTATTCCCCCACTTCCTTCTACCATGGCTAACGTATAATCAAAATGCATTTGATCCATCAATCGTACCTTTAAGTCCAGCCTGGCTGGCCAATCAGGCCATTGCCTTCATGTCCACCGTTGGGTAGTATTAACATTTGTATGTATCATCAGTAACAAAATCATAGCTTGAAACTTTTGTATCAAGAAGTAGAGGGAAAGGAACAGTCGGTGCCACCTGCCCACTATTGTGTAGGCATCAAGACTGAGGCAGTAGACATAAACAAGCTATTTATCATCAGTAATGCTCTTTCTGTAGGGAGTTCATCTAACAGCAGATCCCTCACCTTTTGACTATTCCCCCAGGCATCAGACTGGATCTTGGAAATCTTGAGCAGTACTCTTGAGCACCAGCAGGTGTTGGTAATGGCACTTCATCGCCATTGCTTTGTGATGGATAGTACATTTGCAGTCCTATAAAAGCACCACCCTTACGAGCTGACGTCAGTTGCTTTCTGACCAGTCTCTGATTACAAATGCGGTGCCTATTCAGATCAATCATGACTAGTGCACAGATCTCTAAGATGTGATCTTATTAAATGAGAAACCCCAGTTCACACAACAGGGAGGCAGGAGGTTCGGTGAGGAGCCTGCAGTTAGATAGTCTACTACCAGAAAGCGCATTACCAATGGAAAGTAACTCTTTCTCCTGACAGAGACTTCACACCCCAGATTCTTCAGCTTCTGAATAGATACCAAAGCAGTACTGCCCAGGTGGGTTGGTGAGCTGGGTCAAACCAAAAAGTACTGCAGGGTCGAATGGGCAAAATGCTCCACTCGACAGAATTGACTGTCCAGACATTAGTGCTTCATGAATGTATGAGGTGACTACCAAATCTCCTGCCAAATGTCCAGGACAGGTACTCCACATGTGAGTGCAGAGGTAGGAGCCATGATTGAGCTCACAAGAAGTCAAGGGCTGCTTTTTTGCCAGTGCGTTTCAGATCTTAATGCAGAGCACGATTCAGCAAGAGACGGTCCTCTTTTCCATAGCCTTGCCTCTTTTTTGCATCACTGAAACTGATAAAGAGCTGATAATCCACCTGGTGTTCTCTGGTATGATCAATATAGATGCTGAGAGCCCATTTTGGATCCAGCCGGTGGAGTCTGTTGTCCTTGGAGGGGTGAGGTGGAGCAAATAACTTCGGAAGAGTGGTGTTTCTATTGACATGAAAGGGAGCCCCAAACTTCAGAAGTAAGTAGGCTCGAGTCCATAGAACTAGTCTGTCTGGGTAGAAAGTGGTGTAAGGTGGTTGACAGTTAGGACCTGTAACTCACTTATCCACCTCACCAGCGTTATGACAAAAAGAAAGATCATCTTGATGGTAAGGGGCTGCAGATTACCACTGTGTAAAGCCTCAAAGGGTGCATACAAGGAATGTAAGGACCAAATTCAGATCCCATTTGGGCATAACAAATGGAGAAGAGGGGATTTATATTTTAACCCTTTATAGAAACGCAGTCTGGCTACAGTAAAAAGGCAAAAAGAGTACAAAAGTACTCTTTAACAGTGCCCAAATGCCTTCCTGTGCTAGGGACAACACAAACAACAAAACTTTGGACAGTTTGGCATGGAGTGAGTCGAACAATTTAGAAGTGCAGTAGGTCACATACGTATCCCAACGATGGGCTAAGGGATGCCTAGCTTTCAAAATGACATCAACAACTTTGGAAGGAAGGTCAAAGGCACTCAGATGTCGGTGCTCAATCTCCAAGCAATGAAGTGCAGGGTGCACAGGGTCGGGTGCAGAACCCTGGCCTGCTGCTAAATCAATTAAGCAATCATAGATTTGTAGAGCTCAGCTAATTTGTGGGCGTGCTGCTCAGTAAAAGAGCCAGGTCTTGAGGTCCTCCCTGAACTGCTCCAGTGATGCGGTCTGCCTGAGTTTGAGAGGTAACGTGTTCCATGTCTGGGCTGCTAGGTAAGAGAAGGATCTTCCTCCTGCTGTGCTTTCCGGATCACGGGGACAGCTACAAGGGCAAGCTGGGAGGAATGGAGATTCTGTTGGGTACGTAGAAGATGAGGCAGTGGTTGAGGTTGCCGATCCTTTGTTGTGTAGTGCCTTGTAGGTGTGGATCAGGAGTTTGTATGTGATGCACTTGTTGACTGGTAGCAAGCTAAGACAGGAGATCCTCCAGCAGGGGCACCCTCATCAGGAGGGTAACTTGGTAAGTAAGATTGGGGGTAGTAAGCTTCCAATTTTCCAACAATCACACTGTCATATAATGTTAAAATACATTACACAACAAGCAGGGCAAACAAAAGTGGCTAAGGGGGCAGTGCAATGGGAGACCAATTCAGATTTGTAGGGGTACTAAGGGAGAGAAAACAATCATTTGTAAAATACCCAACATTTTTTAAGATTTTCAAAGTGGAGTGTGTGTGCGTTTGTCTGTACTGATGTAAAAATTCTTGGTGAAATCTGACAGACACCTTATCATACCCAACTGAAAGTATCTGTACCCAACTTTTCACCAGAAAATACAGTTATTAGGGGGATGTAACATCCCAAACACCTACGTCCCTGAGCCGGATCAGAGGACAAATGGTCATTCTCAGGAGGTCGTAATACTATACTCAACATGTCCAGTACGAAGGCACAAATATAATTTGGGCCTGGTTGGTGGTGATCTTCTTCAGAACTCAGGGCAGGAGAGATATTGTTGGGAAGGCGTACAGGAGTCCAGAGTTCCACTCGCCGGGGAACACATCTCTGAGCGAGAAATGCCTTTGAAACTCCCAAACGTAAAAGTACTGACATTGTGCGTTCTTAGCAGTGGTTAAAACATCAAGCCAGCATTCTCCCCACCATTGGAAAAGACCCAGCACCACCTCAAGATTTAACTGCCATTTGTGATCCGCAAAGCATAAACAGCTTAGTTCATCCGCTCTGGAGTTCAGAGAACACACCAGGTGCTGTGTCAACAGAAAAATCTCTTAGCGGTCCAGCCAAATTCAGAGACGCAAAGCCTGCTGGCACAGGGTCAATGACCTCACCCTCTTTGTTGCACTACCACATGGCGGTGGTGTTGTCCATGAGCAGAAAAGAAATCAGAGGGACAGGAAGGAAATAACTGGTCCAGTGTACACCCTCCCACAATTATAATGTAAGTAATGTCTAAGTACACTGCTCCGAAAGGTTTGACACCTCTCAACTGATTAGGTGGAGTATCATCAGGCATATTAATGTGTTAGAAGCAAGTGTCCTCTCCCACCATTTGGTGACATGCTTCATTATCGGGCATTGCTCCCAGTCAGGCCGGCGCTGCAATGCCTGATGGGCCCCACAATCGGTTGAGAGGTGTCTAACCTTTCAGAACAGTGTACTTAGACATTATGTATATTGTCCATGAAGACCCATACCAGCTTCTCTTTGATGGAGGGCAGGAAGACTTTCAAGCCCAAGTGGATGGCTCTCAGCTTCAGATAGTTAATATGGAGCCAAGCCTGCGCCTGAGACCAGACACCTCCTACACATCTGATATTCACCTTTGCCAGATGGCCTTCCCAAACCAGAAGTGATGCGTTGGTCCCCAATGTGAGCTCTGGTTGAGTAATGAGGAGTCTGCCTCTGATCCAATCGCGGTCGCACAGGTGCCACTGCAGATATTTTGCAGACTCCTCTTAAATCTAGACCAAGTCTGAAAAATCTGCTTGCTGCTGTGCCTCAGGGGACTTAAAATGTCTCTGCAGAGCCCACATATACCACCAGGTGTGCTTGGCCAGGTGGATGGTAGAGGACATTAGTCCCAGCAGCCTCAGTCATCCTCACTGAGATCCTGGAGAGAGGCTGAAAGGCTGGGCTCATAGCCCAAATGTCCTGGACTCTTTGTTCAGAGGGACAGGTGCCAAACTGCATACTGTCCAGAACAGCTCACATGAGAAGGAGCATATGAAGGTTTCAGGTGTAACTTGAGCACACTGATAGTGAACCCCAAGGATTTCAGGAGTGGTTTACGGCTGCCTGGGGTGAACCTGCGTATAATAGCCAGTTATCAAGGTAGGGGAAGACTGGAACACTGATCTCCAAAGATATACTGCTACTACCGCCATTACTTTTGTGAACACACTGGGGCGCTTACAAGGCCAAAGAGGAACACAGTGAACTGGAAATGATCATGGCCTACCGCGAACTGCAGGTAAAACCTGTGGGCCTGCAGGAAGGAGAAGGTTGAAATGAGCGTCCTGCAGGTGCAGCACTACCATCCAATTTCCAGGGTTGAGAACAGATAAGGTCTAGATCAAGTTCATCTTGGACTTCCTCTTGGACTTGCTTAAAGACTCAGATCATGATGACGATCTGTCACCAGAGCGACTGGGACCTACCTTTGGACTTCAACCGATCCTGATGCTGGATCTTGCTGTGCTTCGCCGCAAAGAGCTCTGTTTCCTAGTCTCAAATGGCCTTGGAGTGCATCAAGGCACAATCACTGCAGGCGTTGGAATCATTGTCCAACCCCATATGTCACAGGAAAGCCACATGTGGGTCAGCCACAGACATTTGTTTGCAACGTTGTAACCTATTCATCTACTTCCTTGTAGTCTCTTCTTTCTGAAGAAAAACAGTACAAGGCAATAATGCAGCACCCACTCAGCCATTAATTATCTAGGGTTTGTACAGATATGGAGAGGCATGAGAAAACAAAGGGACAGCATTGCAGCACTGACACTGGCTCCATCCTCGAGCCTGTACAGGACCAGAGGAAGGCAAGAGGTAAGCATCCCCAGCCATTACCCTACTTTCTTCAGATTAGCAGAGACCTGTGTGAGACAGGGGAAGCCAGTCACAACAATGTACAACAGGCCAGAGGTTCCTGCCATGGTCTCCCTTTGGAAGACAGGAGGTCTATACAAAATAGTATCTCCTCTGTCCGTGCATGAAAATCAATAAATGCAACATCAGTTGGGCAGGAAAACAGTAACTGGTAAATATCAACATTGGCCGTTTATGGTCTAACAGAATACATACGTGATCAATGAAGGAGCCTAGGAATTTGTTCATTGCATGATATGCCTTAGTACTCTGTTCAAAAGCAGTTCCAGAAGAATTCAAAAATCTTGAATGGGCATTTTGCTGTAAGAAATAAAACTATTTAAGTTTACCATATAAATATTTTTCCAAAAAATGTTTCTTAAACAAATGTTATTTACTACACACCATTGTAAGTGTATTATGAATCCGGTCAAATTGCAGTCTTGTCTTGGTTGCAATGGAAATCTGAAAAGTTTGAATGTCTGTGTTGGGAAGCAGACCTCTCTGACTGCACATATTTTCCTGAAAAATTAAAAACACATTTTCAATGCAGACACACAAGTTCTAGGAGGAGCAACGCGACTTCAAAGACCTATAATAAAAGTTTCACTAATAGCTAACACAAAGGCTAATACATTTTTCATGACATTTTCAAACCTTGATTTCAACTAGAAACCTTGTCCCGGTAAAAGAAAATTCAACTATGAGCCCTACCCATGCCTATCCTGTTTTATGATGTGGGTAAGTGAAGAAATTTTCCACGTCTTTATGATGCATTCTAAAGTAACAGGGTAAGGATTCCCTGTACTGTTTACCAAGAATAGATTTAAGAACATTCAGGGCTATTCGCAAAGGTAAATGGCACTTGAGCTTAATTTATACATGTATATTATGTTAATAGTTTACTTTTAAAATTTTGAGTAACCTGGTTTCATTTGGCAATTCACAAAATGCAAATATAAAGTCATTGAAAAGTGTAGATGTACATGTCTCCAACCTCTGAAAAAGGGTGTGGAGCCAAATTTACGAGGAAGTACATAGTAAGCCAAGAACCACACATGAACAACATACAGCCAACTAGTGATACAGCAACACCCTCCCACTGAATATAATGGAGCTAGGGACTTAAAGGTACACCGCATAGGACATAATGTTGAAATAAATTATTAAAATAGATCAAATATTATTATTTATAATTTAATGTTAAAAAATATTAAGAAAGTACATATTTGTGATTTGTTACAGAATATTTTAAGAACCTTTTCTAATTTAAAAGCTAGTATAATGATTTAAAAGAAATTACATTTCTTTTAATTAATTCTATACATCACTTAAAAAAATATTAATCTATAATAAAAATATTCTTCTAGAGGGGAATTTATTTTCTAATTTAAACTTCAGAAAAATAATTTTGATCTGATTTAATATATGTAAATTAATTAAAGATTTAATTCACAATTAGGTCAATAGTGTTGTAGAACCAGTTACTTACCTGTGGTAACGTATTATCTGGAGGCGACAGGATTTAGCCACAGATTCCTTATTTTAGAATCCTACCCAGGCACGAGACTGGATCCGAACATTTTTCCCCAGCACTTGGCGCACTGGAAGAGGGTGTTGGGCGACTCCGTACTGACGTCGTCCACAGGATGTGATGTCTATGGAGTCCACATAACCTCCTCTCCAAAGCACCGTCAGTTTCTTCTGTGACTATTACCACACCCAAAACATGGAGCCACATATAGAAACTGCCTATCAAAACTGTGTGCTAAAATAAAAGACAACTTTGTGTCAAATAGTCACTAAGGGCCAGATGTACCAAAGGATTTTACCCATTCTGTGTCTATGGGAAAAAGCGTTCGTACATATGGCCCTAAATTCTTAACTCAGGATGAGAATTTCCACAGCAAAACCTTTGAGGCAAACAAGGACTCAGTTTGCAGAGTGGAAAGGAGAGGAGGAATGTTTAGGAATCTGTGGCTAGATCCTGTCTCTATCAGATAATAAGTTACCGGATGTAAGTAACTTGTTCATCTGATAGAAACATCTAGCCACAGATTCTTTATTTTAGAATCTGATACCAAAGTCATACCATCCCTGAAAGAGGGGCTGTGAACAAAACCGGTTTAAAACAAGATAAAAAGACCAGACATTCATAATAATTCAGCCGAGCCATCTACAACATAAAAACCTGTGGAAGGAACTACAGGTAAGTAAAGTCATAAGACATTAAAAAAATATGGGAATAAAACTATCCATGTTATTATGAAGAATTTGTTTCAGAAGCCAACCGACAACATGAATATAAAACTATTCGCACCCTTAATGGGGGCAAACCCATGCATGCTCACCCCATAAGAACTGTAGAAATGACCACAGTAATAAAAGTCCTAAAGACATTGAAAACATGGGGATAACGTTACCCATGACAGCAGGACAATTTTGCCAATGCCTTTAAGAATATAAATTAATTTGCTTCTATATCCAGAGCCAAACTGCTAGTTCAATACTTGTGACACACAAATAAGCGCACCATGCAACTGAACCATACTTGTTATATAAAGTTCTATCCCAGACACACCTGCTCTATAAAAAAACACAGAGAAAGGTCCTACTCCTGTGGAGAAAGCATAAAGAATGCTCTATTCTAAGATTTATTGCTACCTCCAGATCCATCATGGTCTGACCCCCTACATTATGAATTCGGAGGACCTCCCAGAATACGACCCTAAAGAAGCCAAACTGTTACTTGGCGATCTGGGAGACCACTGAGTAGAAAGATCTATAGATCTCTAGTCCATCACATGCTAAACACATCTAGGGATCCCCGCTAAGCATGGGAGCGGCACCCTGAAGGATGAGGATTGGGCCGAGGCTCTGAAATCCCCATGCCATGCAGTGATTGCAACTCAATTATGCTTCATTTATTTGTATTTTCTGTACAAGACCTAGCTTACGAGGCGCAGAATCTGGGAGATGGGGACCATCGTTTTTCCCTCCTGCATCCACCGCACCACCCAGAAGGGAGACTTCATACACACCACATGTTTGTGCAAGCGACTGGAGTATTCTGGAGGCAGGGGATCACTTGTTTAAGCACGGCCCTGGGGACATTCATAGCCTACAACTTGCTCTCTTGCACATCTCGGCGGACTTGAACCTGAATCAGCACTGCCAAAGACTTATGCGATCAGGCCTGATGGTGGCCAAGAAAGACACTGCTCGCAGTGGGAAAGGTAAGGATCCACCCTCTGTGGAGTCCTGGTGCGACAGACTTGACTAGTGCATACGGAGGGAGATCTCTGTGTAAATAGCAAGGGTTGTCTCCAAAAGCACACCAAAGTCTTGCTGATTACAGAGACATCGCTCTTGACCCAGAGCACAGCCGGCAGCGGCGATATTTGGAAATTTGGGCATAAGAGAGCTGATATATAGTTGTTTTCCATACAGACGTGGCAGTGGTTGTTGGGAGAGCACTGGGCCAGAGTCATGGGTACCGTACACCATAACTGTTTTATTCTTTTTTTCTACTTACTGTGATACAAAACACACTAGAGTCAATAAAATGTGTTTTTTAAAACAGGGAGCACAGCAAACAATGTGCCTGTGGCCTACCTTGAATTGTAGGTAGAGCTTAATGGCCGACAGGACAGGGATATGAAAATAGTGTCCTGGAGGTCCAACGCCACCATCCAGTCTCCGGGATTCAGAGCAGATAGAACCTCGGCCAGAGTGAGCATTTCTTATTTTTTCGTTCGCAGGAAGGCACTGAGACGTTGAAGATCCAAAATAGGATGAAGGCTTCCATCCTTCTTCCGCACAATGCAGTTGCAGGAATACTTTCCTGTCCCAACTTCTGAGGCTAGTACCCTCTCTATTGCACCTTTGGCTAAAAGAGCATACTGCTCCGGGTGCAAAACGGACAGATCATTCTCCCAAAGCTGCTGTGATGTAGGCTGCAGATGTGGTGGGTTGAAAAGGAATGTCAGAGCATAGACCCACTGGACAATTTGAGGGACCCATCTGACAGATATGATGCTCTGCCACCCCTGAAAGAAGTGGATGAACCTGCCTCTTACAGAGGTGGCTGTGTGGCAGTAAGAGATCATTAAAGAGGTTTAAAAGTTGTTGTTGGAGAGGCTGGAGATTGTGATGTAAGCTGCCTTGATGGCCTGGTTGCTGTTTGTTGGGCCACTGCCCCAGCCTCAAAAGGACTGTGAGTCTTGCTGTGGGGTGGTGGGGCTTGACATTGCCAATGTGCATAGCCCCTAGCATATCTCCTAAAGGGGTGAAAATGTTGGGTGGCATTGCAGTACAGGTCATGAAAGGCCCAAAGAGCATTCTGTGGCGTGGCTCTTTTTGAAACACTACTGGGCCAAGTCTGCTTTTGTTCACCAAGCGCTAGATAAATGGTGCAGCGAACCAAGTGATAGCTGGCATTGACCGACTGCAGAGCAAAGCTTGCTGACTAAAACATCCTCTTAATAAACATTTCCATGTCTCTAGATTCTTTGTCCAGACAGGCAGAGGGAAAGAATTTAGGGTTTAATATATTAGTGGATCCATGGACCACTAACATCTCAGGAGATTGATGCTAAAGCTGGTCTATTGCAATGTGCGACTTGACGATTAACCAGAGATCCAGAATATAGTCTAGCCCAAGAGCACTTCAGTCACTGCCTCTTTGAAGGGCAGAAGAAGTTCGCTTAGTACCTGGCCAGGCAGAAGGAATTCAGTAAGGACATTAGTTTTTATTTCCACAGTGGGAGGTGGAGGTTCAGGATTCCAGCAGCTTTTCTAATGACTGTAACAAAACATGCTGCTAGAACAGGAGGGGAACCAATCCAGTTTCAGGTGAGATATCCAATCCAATAGCATCTTGCAAGTCTTTTTATCAGTTGTTCTCCTGATAGTGTGGGGCAAACAAGTCTCCATCACCCCCACTGTCATTCAATATAGTTGACTCTGATTCAAGTTTAAGCCAAAAAGTTGGTGCAGCATCGGTCTGTGACTGCCTGTATAGTGTTTGGGTCCTCAATTCTAGATGAATTCAGCTTGGAGTCCGATACCACAATAGATTGTGAATCCTCATCCAGCAACATCTGTGTCTGCTTTCACGTCCAAGGTACTGGCACAGATTTTGGGGCTGGTTTCCAAGTCAGCACTGATGCTGGTGTGGAGCCTGAAGCAGGTTCAAAAGGCAGACACGGCATATAGGAGAGATCCGCAAGCTGTAACCAAATGCAATGCCCCTGTGGATCCTTAAGGCTTGAAGGTGCACCAGGAGAAGCAGGAAGCTTTCTAAATATGTGTAGTATGGCCTCTCTAAAGGATATGATCTGCTACAACATCCCCAACAGACAAAGGTGCATTGGACCAAGGCTGGAAATCAACTCATTGGTGGTACATGGCTCAGTGACACTCCTGCGCCTTCTCTGGCGATTGAGAGTGGAGGGAATAGTTGAGTACCGCTTGGACTTACTGTGGGTTTATTTTGGAACTTACATGAAGGCTTCAACCATGAAGAAGATCTGCCATGGAAATGACTACAGGAGCGGGTTCACACTTGACTTCGACTGGGAGCGGGACCAGCATGGAGATTTGCAGTGTTTTGCCATATTGAGCTTTGCTTCACCTTCTTGGATGACTTTCTGATTCATCTAGGCAGAGCTGAAAAAGGCTTTAGATCGTGCATCTAACCCAAATATCAAAGGTACACCTCTTGTGACTCTGTTACCAACACTTGTTTACAACAGTCCCTACAAGGTTTCCACCCCGTAGTCTTAGAAGGTAACATGTTCCCTTGCACACCGGAAGAACTGAAGAGAAAAAACAATTGTGAGAAAAAAATCTCTTCAAAGTATAAAGAAAAGGAGTGGAGCTGCGCAACTACAAGTAAAGGCAAGGAAAAGAAAGGAACTGATGTCAGCGTGCATGGGTGAAGTTTAATGCAGATCAAGATCTGTTTGCCACTTCTGGAGAGGAGCGAAGTTGGTAAGGAGTCACATGGCACCACCTACTGTGAGCAGGAGCACTGCTTTTGAGTTTTCAGATCCAGTCTGGTGCCTGGGGGTATTCACACAGTGAAGAATGTGAGGTTAGATGTATCAACCTGAAAAGGATATTTTGTACTATCTTTGCTGCCTGCATTATTGAGAAAGGAGCAAACAGATTTTTGTACGAGTTCAAATTCCGGAAGAAACTGATTTTGCCTTCTATTTTCTGTGGTCAAGTAATTAAGATTGTAACAGAAAAAGGCTGTCCATTACTGAGGCAAAATTAAATTGCTGAATTTCTAATTATGAATGTAGAACAAACTGCAAAATCGAGGTGCTTCATAGTTTTCTTTAACAGGTAATTTTATTTACATTTTACAACTTACTAAAAGAGAACAAAAAGACAGCTCATTAAGTAACAGAATCAGGCATTGATTTTTTACATCAGCGATATGATTCTTTATATAGCTGGCAAGAGTTTGTTGCTGTGTCAGATAAATCATTTCCCCCACCCACTTCTCAATATTTAGTCCACATGCCTCATATGCTTTTTTGGGCATCCACGTGACTCATAGGTTTTATTGCACCGGTATGCAACAGTTCAATCTCACCTTTCACTTAGTAGTGGGAGATAAGTAGCCACTCCTTTTGCCAATAAACAGCACTAGCTCCATGTACAACTTACTATAATATTGTTGTGGGTTCATTTTACACTCTGCCTGCGGCCTGTGCCCTTTCACCTACATATGTGCTCCGATTTAATTTATTCAGTTTTATTCATTTTTAGTTAGCCCGCTTTCAGTTGGGATATTTTTATTTTCTAATCAGTTGTAACTTTGAGATTCTGCAAAAGCAATATTATTATTCTTTGCATGGCATTTCACCATGTACCGCTGTCCAAGGCTGACAAGAACAGTACATGATATTCCAGCTAGCAACTGTCGCCACAAGAGTATGTAAACAGTCCGATCCTTAGGCACATGCCCATCAGTCTGACCCTTAGGCACATGCCCACGTCAGACCTTTTCATGGAACTGAAATATATTTTCTTATAAAAACACTGTACAGGCCAAAGGACAACAGGGAGGTCATTCCGGCCAGGATTTCGTCCATGCTGCATGCCATTCTATTGCTGACCTTAGCCCTGTCTCTACAACCATTCAAGAGACAGCAGGCAGACCCCTATCTTCCAGGTAATGGGGGTGCGTGTTACTCTCATGGACGAAGTAGGGACAGATTGGGCTATCACTGCTATGCTCTCGCTTAGGAGTTAGGGGTTAGGTAGAATTCATTATCTATGTCATTCCAATATGATGGGATTGTTCGTCACCACCATTCTAATCCTGTTATGTCTCATTGCCCTACTAATTGTAGCTCATATATTTTATTGTAGATTCCAGTCTTTTCAATAAATGTATTGAAAACCAATCTGCATCTTTTTCTTTGGCCTATGTGTGTGTATGAGACCTTTTGCTAACGAAAGAAAGGGGTGAGACTTGTTGACCACTACTTTCCCTGAGAAGCCACAGTGTCATGTTTTAGGCTGCCACAAATCACCTTTTCTTTCAAGTTTGAGTGCGGTGCTGCTAGTTAGCTGAAAGGATTGTGCTGACAGCTGCAAAGATGGTGTGAGATTGACTCAGGTACCCACAAAGTGTGGTGCTGTTGGCCCAAATCTAGCAGTCTCGTTCCAATAACAGGAATCCTATGACATTATCCAAATCAACATGGTCTAAGATATTGATATGCTCCAGATTTTTAACAAAGGTTTTCACGTACCAAGCTATTTCTTTGTCAAAATGTGTTTTATTCGCGCAAAAGGCTTTCTAAGCAAAAGTGCCATACTTTTTAGATGTCATGACAGCGCAGCTGTCTGCAGGATGTATTGTTACTAGTACTTAAAAATACTCAGAGTGGGCTTAGGCTTTTTCCCAGAAGAGTGCTATTGGTTGTTGAGTGTATCATTCCATCGTCTAGGGAGTGTCAGCAATGCATCTGAAAAGGACACTAAATACTACACTCCTATTTCCAAATATTTATCCAACTTATACATTTGACACCGAAATCAATTCTTTTTTATTTGTTTTAATGCAACAATCATTTTTTCTAAATGTATTCTTATTTCTTTATTCTTAGGGCTTGAACTGTCTCCTTGTTACTGGTCTTCATCACTTCAGGATGGCCTGACCTCAAGATGGACATCAAGTAATAACTTAGGCGTGCATTTTATTTAATAAACTACCAGCAGCTTCTCTTCGCTTCTGCTCTGGCCAATTTGTTTTTCATTTTACTCTCCATATAATTGTCTCCTAACTGGTTTTTATTCAATCCAATGTTCGTTTCACTTGTAAACAAATCATGTAGGCTCCCTTGCTTCATTTCACTTGGTTTGGACAGTAAGGGAGCCTGCCTGATAATCCTATTGCAAATGTATTCAAGTTTCGGGATGTAAAGTCTTATATTTGTATGTTCTGCTCAGGTTATACACTTCATGGTTCTAAATGAGAGTAGCATTGTACTGCCCATTTCCTTTACAGTAAAAAGGCAGAATTCTCCTTCTTCTTACAGAAGTGACTGGTGAGGTTTTCCATATAGTCAAAATGTTTGCATTAGCATGCGATTACAGCATAGCCATGCTAATGTTATTTGTAGAAATAAATTATGTTATCATGCCTTGACTAGATATAGTTAATGTGGGCCTTAATTTCAAATAGTCTGATGTTGGTTGCCATTTTGCTTTATGACACATGAACAGTTCATTTCTAGGCAAACTGGAGTTCTAATTGTCAAACACAATGTTCTTTTTCCTTCTTCCTAGGTAAAGAACTGTTTTCTTCTCTTTGTAATTAGTAACGTATTCAAGAGACACCTGCAGTGAGTGGACTAGTCCATGTAACGTACATTGCTACAAACAGTGTACATCTAAAGGACTCTGAGAGAAGTTTGTTAGTGAGAAAACACTGAGAAGCTAACAAATATGTAATTGGACCATTTCTCTTTAGGCTGATTTGACAGTCTTATGACACCTGCGTGTATGTGTTTATAATGTAAGAGTTTGTGTTTCTTTTAGGTGCAGTACAGTTGAATTCCATTGAGGGCACAGCAGATCAGAACATTTTACAGTACTTTCTCAGAGAGAGAGGACTGGGCCTCCTTTTTGTCTTTCCATCTGAGGTGATCCTACGCTGGTCTGTCCTCTTCTTCATAAGATTTGATGAATTGATTTGCATACTAGTTGAAGCATGTGCATTCTGATTATATTCTGCTACTACCCTGGTTTTTGCCTTCTGTAAACCATTAAGTTTACTAAACCATTATGGTTTGACAAAAAAATAATCCCTGTTATTTTGGCTAATGTGTTTCACATATTATTGAATGTATTGATTTGTTGACCATGCTCAGGTGTGGAGCACCAACATTATTTAGGGTATTAACACAACTCCATCGAGAGAAGCACTTTATAGTTCCTGAATTTGTCACTTAGAAAAGCACAAGCATGACTTGGCTCTTCGAACAAGTTGTGATGTTTGAAGAGAGGAAAGACATCATTAGGGAGTAAAGAGAAAAATAGTTACCTCATCCGCTATTTGCGGATCTCAGTGCACATCAATGATACAGGGTTTGTAATGCAGAATAGTATTAACTCGATAAATGACATTTACATTAAGCACATTTCGTTTAAGCTAACATTAGTTAATATAGGTCTGGATTTCAAAACAGCTAACCCAGTATGCAGCCATCTTTTAGTTCATTGTTATTTTTTCATTTGTGTTCCACTTTGCACAGACAGACGATTCATATACTAGCACCAGTAAACACTGCCCTGAGATGCAGTGTCCCTTTCCCAGGTACAGACTAATGTTGTCTTTCTTTAGAGCTCTGTAGAACATGGTTCTGTTGGGAATGAATTGTTTCAAAGCCTCACTTATTGGGATCACAGTGTGATTCACATGAGAGCTTGCACTTGCACAAAAGTAACAATATTTGTACAAACAGTTGAGGTGCCTGAAGAGCACCAGGCATGGGTATTGCATATTGTGAATCTGTGGGATAGTATTGAATAGTATAATTTCCAACACTATATTGCTCTTCCTTTATCCTGACTGATGTGATTCACGTGGTTTTAATACAGTTGTATTCATGTATAATTTTATTGCATTTTGCGTTATAAAATAAGTCCATTCCTAAAGGTTGTGGACTCACTGTCCCTAATATTTAGGAGGCGACACTACATCAGTCTGACCTCCGATGTGTGCCTTATATTATTTCCGATAAACTTTACTTTGTTCTGCTATTTTGTTATTTGCATTTTAGCCTGAGATACACACCATCTCTTGATTTAAATAACTAATTGACTGTTGTTAACCATTTAATTTTGCCTTCTGTAACGTTTTTAAAAACTTTAATAAACCTTCATGGTTTTATTCTACATTTTTGTCTCGTTGGTCTGCTTTAGAATTTCTAGTGAATTTTGCTGGACAGATCCAGTTTAGGAGCAACAAAATCCATAAGGATTAGCACTGCTCCGGTCCATCAAATAGAACTTTACATTTATGTATCCAGAAATAGTTCTAATACTCTCAAAATACACAGAGCAATGTGAAGTCTACATTGTACCGAGCAGCAGGAGACCAGCCAATGTAGTAAATTATGCTCTGAGCAGGGCCATTAATGCATTTTGCTGGAAAACAAGACCTCATCTTGTACACAGGCTTGCCTGGTAACTACTTTGTTTCCAGAAACTTTTAGATCTTTCCATTAGGCGACTACTGAGAGATGTTTGAGGCATATGCAACTCTTAATTATCAAAGCAGGCAGGAGAAATAATAGGCACACAAGCCCTCCAGTGAACGTAGTATGAACAATCAACAGCCACACGGAAAATGGAGCAGCGAAAATAATTAAATCGCCTAGGACTGTGTGGGATCAAAACATCGCAAACACAATCAAATAATGTCAAATCAGATTGCTAATAAAGTCAGGTTAGGTACAAGTAGTAAAGAATATATTTAATTACAACAGCAGTGTTTGTGTCATGCCCAGAGGGATGGCTGGGTGGATTAACAGGATCCAATGTGGTAAAACAAACTGGACCTTGTGGAGGGTCCCAAATAAAAAAAACAACATTTTTTGGAGGTTCGTGGCTCTACTGCGACACTCAGTGTGACACCTCTGGAGAATACCCGAGAATCCGCAGTGCACCGAAAAAGTTAAAACAAGCATTTGCAATGCAATGGGTCTCGCATTTGCTCGACTTAGAGCTATCAGCGTTGTAAAGCCCTAACCGGACTTTTCTTGCCACATAAATTGAAGATGAAAAGTAAAACGGTTTCACATAAGCGATTTAAGGTGCCTCAGCATGAGCGTGAAGAGCGAAGGACAGACACAAAAGGAAACAGAAGTTCATTTGCAGTCAAACCCATCGGTAGTTATGTAATTATCCATGAGTCTGCACACAGAAATCAATTAACTCCAGCATATTTTTATGATCGATGTCCCTCGCATGTACATTGTTTTCTGGTGTAGAGCATAATTACCATTTCCCGAGGAAATCAGCACTCAGATGGATGGTGTACCGCGGATGAGAGCTCCATTTATCAGGAAAGGAGACAAAGCTCCAAATAAAAACAGATTGGAGACTGTGCTCATGATATACTTTTGGGTGGCCTTTTTTCCCTTAAAATCACTTTGGCACCCCTAACTTTATACTCTGGATTATCCCATTCGTATATAAGGTATTACCAGACGCGGCTCCTCCGTATGGGCAGAGGAGCGTCGCCCCCCCCGCCAGCAGCAACCGCTGCAAATCCTCTTACACGGAAAGGATAATAAACTCTGTTTATTATCCTTTCCGTGTAAAAGGGGCAGGGCATTGGGGGTGATGAGCCAAGGGGAGTGCTCTGTGCACTCCCCTCAGAGTGCAAGTGTGTTTGGCCGGCTGTCTCGGGCCGGCCAAACACACATGCGCTGTAGGGTCTCTCCAGCCCAGCAACATGGTTGCTGGGCTGGAGAGAGCCTGCACAGGCTCCCCAGTCTGCCTGGGAGCACCCTGGCTGGGCACTCCCAGCCAAACCTGACGCTGCTTTGAGCAGCGTCAGGATTGGCGCAGGGCAGGCTGGGAGCGTGTGCCTGCAGCAGCAATGGGAGAGGAGCAGCGCAGGAGCAGAGGCAAGTTTTTTTTATTCTTATTATTTAATTATTTTTTTCCCTTGCCCCCAGCGCCTCTCGACCCGCCCCAGCCACATGAGCCGCTCCTGGGTATTACATCATCTAATCGCCAGACAATCCACATGCATATCCATGCAAAGCAGTAGCCTAACTCGCAGAGATCCACTGTTGTCAAAAACAGGATGAGGACAGATTCACACGGTGTCACCGGAAGTTCACTCAAGCCAAGCATTTCAATTGCAGTCACACAAAATCAGTGATGTCATCACTTCAGTCACAGTCCCTCAACCCTGGGGAAGGGATTAATTACATCGTAAAGCCGATTCACAGGCTATGCCGCTCCTTTAGATCCTAATGAAATGTCTCTCAGACATAGACGGTAAACGCTAGAAGCCTGTCTAGCCTCTGTGACACATTTACAGTCTGGACTTTTCATTGTACCTGGAGCCCGTGCCAAACCAATAGACATTTTAGTGTTGCACGCATCTGATGGAAAGCAGAGTTTTCTGTTTATCGCTTTAGGAAATGAAAATAAAAAGTAAAACAGTTGACATTAGCTAGCTGATTCAAAGAGCTGCCATGACCGTGAAGGAGAGACACAAAAGGAAAAAGAAGTTTGCTCGCATTCAAAGTTATCGGAAAAAGTGCAATTATCTATGTTACATGGTCAGTCCCAAAGGTGGTAACAAAACCGCACTAAGGAGGGACAAACGTAAAGCAGTTACCAACGAAAAGAAAGGATTTTTGATAGGCAAGCCCATGAACGAGTGATAGTGATGGGCCTGCGGTGGGCATGGTTAAAATCCCAGATACATACCAACACGTCGGGAAAGCAGCGCTTGCGCGCTGCTATGCTCAACCTAAAAAGGGCATTGGATGCCTACATTGCACAGGGCCTGGAAGCAGGAACAGCGAGGGACATCTTATTTTACAATAACAAAACAGAGAAATTCACTGAAAAAAAAAATGAAGATTAAAGAGACGTAATAGTTAGGAATTGTAATAGGTTTTATTTTTACATAAAGAGAAAACTGACTGCAAAAAATCACAAAGGGTAGAGGGACGTTATAGTTAAGTGAAAATGTCAGTGAAAAAATAACATTTTAAACTAACAAAACCACTGTAATTCACCAGTTATAGTTATCTCAAGTAACTATAATTTGTGCCCTTATGTGGCTATAACCCACACCATTACCATGCACTGCTTTTATGCTTGCATATTCCATCACATTTAACATGTTTAATGACTGCATTGATAACATTCATAAGGACTTATGAAATGACGAACAAGTTACTTACCTTCTGTAACACCTTTTCTGGTACGGACGAACAAGTTACTTACCTTTGGCAACGCCTTATCTGGTATGGACATTATCTAGTTGCAGAGTCCTTACCTTTGACTTCTCCCAGGTGACAGACTGGATCCAGAGATTTTCATGAGCAGTACCCCTGAGTGCCATCTGGTGGCGCTGATCGGCTCTGCGTCGGTCATCCTCACAGGATATGATGTTGTGGTTCCTATAAAGGCGCCACCTCAGCATGCTCACGTCAGTTTCTTTTCACCAACTTTCCACACTAGAAGCGCAGCGCCAAAAAGAAACGGACTACTGGCGCGTCAAACGAAGGCCTTTTTAGGGGAGTCTCTGCCTCTAGAAATCAGACCGCAGAGTGGGAGGATGGATGGGTTGGTAAGGAATCGGCAACTAGATATTGTCTCTACCAGATGAGGTGTTACCAAAGGGAAGTAACTTGTTAATCTGATAGAGACTTCTAGTTGCAGATTCCTTACATTGACTAGATAATCAAGCAGTACCGTACCTGGGGATGGGTTTGAGAACCAAGTTCATACTAGAAGGTCGTGCAGGACCGAATGAGCAAAGTGCCCGTCCCTACATACCTACTGTCGAGGCAGTAGTGATTGGTAAACATGTGCAGAGATACCCACAATGCCACCTGACAGATGTCAAAGACTGAAAGTCCGCATGCTAATGCAATGGTCGTAGCATTAACTCGGGTAGAATGAGCATGCAAGCCCTCACAGGGTTGTTTTTTGACCAGTGCATAGCAGATCTTAATACAGAGAATGACCGGCCTGGAGGTGGTCCACCTCTGCACTGCCCGACCTTTCTTCGCACCCATATAACCAACAAAGAGTTGATCATCAACCCGGAACTCTTTCATACTATCAAAGTACGCCAACACTCTTCTTGGATCAAGGCAGTGAAGTCTCTCCTCTTCCTTAGAAGGAACACATTTCTTCCAATGACAGCCATATACCGTTAAGGTGGAGGGATGCCTGGCTGCCAAGTTTACATTTCAGACTTTGGGAGAAATGTCAAAAGGTGTCAACTGTCGCCACTCAATCTCCACGCAAGACGTTGGAGAGTGGACAGGTTCGGGTACAGAATCCTCCCCTGCTGCTGTGGCAGAAGATCCTCCCAAAGGGGCAGTTTGATTGGAGAATTGATAGACATGCTCAGCAGCTCAAGGTACCAGACTCTCCATGCCTAGTCCAGAGCCACAAGGATTACTTGGGCCTGATCATATTGATCTTCTTGAGAACTTTAGGCAGAAGTGGTATGGACGGAAAGGCGTACAGGAGGTCTGAGTTCCACTTGAGACGAAAAGCGTCTCTGAGTGATTGCCACCTTGTATACTTCAACGTGAGAAACTGCTGACATTACACGATCTCTGCGGAAGCGAACAGATATAACCAAGGCTCTCCTCACTGCTGAAAGAGATATTACGCAAACCTCTGGATGGAGCCACCATTTGTGATACACTAGACATTTTTGCCTGAGTTGTCTGCTCTGGCATTCAAGAGATCCCACCAGATGTTCAACCACCAGGGATATGCCCTGCTGTTCCAGCCAGGTCAAGAGGCGCAGATGCTCTTGACAAAGGGTCCACGACCCCGCCGCGCTCATTGCAGCACCACATGGAGGTGGTGATGTACATGAACACCCGCACCATCTTTCCCTTGATAGGGGGAAGAAATACTTTCAACGTTAGCCGAACACGCAGAGCTACAACAGGTTATTGTGGAGTCCGGATTTCACCGGAGACCAGATGCCTGTTATCTCCACCTCTCTTAAGTGGCTGCCCCATCCCAGGAGTGACACATATGTCACTCCTGTCAGATCTGGTTTGGGAAGAGAGAGGGATTAGCCTCTGACCCAGTCACAATTTGTTAACCACCACTGCAAAAGTTTCCTTTGAGATCTGGACTTTTTTGGAGAGATTCCCATGATGCTGCTCCAGCTGGAACTTCAGGTCCCACTGCAGAGCCTGGATATGCCACCTGGCATGTGTCACCAGCACAATGCAGTATGCCATGAGGCCCAGCAGCCTCATAGTCACTCTCAGCAAAATCCAGAATTTAGACTAAACCATCTGTATTATAGCTTGAATATCCTGGACCCGCTACTTGGGAGGATAGGCCCGAAACTGCACTGTGTCCAGAACCACTCTGATGAAAGGGAGCATCTGAGAGTGAGTCAGGTGTGACTTCAGCACATTTATAGCAAACCCCAGCAGATACAGAATGTCCACCTTATTCTGGAGGTGGGAGATGACAGCCTCAGGTGAGCCTGCATTCAAGCCACTGATCTCCGTAGATGAGCTGCAACCATTGCAAACACCTTGGTGAACACTCTAGGGGCGCTGGTAAGACCAAAGGGAAGCACAGAGAACTAAAGTGCTTGTGGACTACCGAGAACCACAAGAAACGTCTCTGGGCAGGCAGGACGGGAATATGGAAATAAGTGCCCTGCAAGTCCAACACTACTATCCAGTCTCCTGGTTTCATGGCAGATAGGACCTGAGCCAATGTGAGCTTCTTGAACTTCTTCTTGAAGAAGAGATTGAGGGACTGAAGGTCTGGGATAGGGCGGAGTCCCTTGTCCTTTTTGGGGACCAGAAAGAAGCTGGAATAGCGACCATGACTTACTTCTGGCACGGGAACCTTCTCTATGGCTCCCTTGGCCAAGGGAGTCAAAACGTCCTTGCACAGAAGAGACGAGTGACCCTCTATCATCCCATTGTAGGTTGGCGGTCCCTTCCATAGCCACGAAAGGGGCAAAAGGCAGACTGGGCAGGGTGGTGGGAGGCTGATGTGGGGCCGCCGTGGGGCCCAAGGACCTGGCTGCAGCCTGAGAATCCTTGAAGCACTCGAGCGCCGAGTTTGCCTTGTCTCCGAAGAGACAGGTGCCATCAAAAGGTATGTTCATCAAGGAAGCTGAATTCCCTTAAAAGCCAGAAGTCCTCAGCCAGGTGTGGTGCCTCAAGGACACTGTCGATGAAACCACTCTGCCTAGCGAATTGGTCGTGTCCAGTCCACAGCGAATTGTGAACTTCACTGCGTCGCTCCCATCAGCAACAGCCTGAGAGATGCAGTCCGGGCCTCCTCTGGGACCTGTGGCAGCACTTGCGCAGCAGTATCCCATAGTGTGTGAGAATAACGGCCCAAAAGGCATGCGGTGTTCATGAAACGCAATGAAAGGTTGGCGGAAGAACATCTTCTTCACAAGTGAGTCCAACCTTTTGGATTCTCTATTTGGGGGAGAGGAAGGGAACGCATCCTGGGAGGTAGAGGCTTGGATAACTAAGCTCTCAGGAGTGTGGTGTTGTATCAGAAAATTTGGATGGCGTCGGGCAATTGTCCTGTTCACAAGAGCCCCTGTGCTTGGTTTGGACCAGGTACCCAGCGGGACATCCGTGATGGCCTCTTTAAATGGGAGCAGGGGTTCTTAGGTGCAAGCTCTCATTTTAGCACCTCTATCAAGAGATTAGTACTGACACCACCAAAGTCAACTCAAGGTCCAGGACCCTAGTCACCCTCCTCACCACCATAGAGTAAGAAGCTCCCCCCTTCATTGCCAAGGGAGGGGGAGAAAGCATGCCACTATCTAGAGAAGTAACCAGTCCCCTGGCTTCACCCAAGCCTGAAAGCCAGTCCATAGGCTCTTCGTGGGGCTGGTATTCTAAAGGGTCCAGCGACCCCTTCCACTGATCTCCAAAGCCTAACCCATAAGAAAAGAACTCAGGATCCGACCTAGAAGGCATGGCTCCTGCTGGCATTGTACGATGCCCATCCAACTCAGTGTTGGAGTTGGGGATTACAACGGGGATGGCACTGCCCATGGGTGGGAACGGTGCAAGGAAGTATCCGCATTGGGGGCAACATCATGGAAAGTTGTGTTGACATGACTGACGCCTGTCCGGATCCAGGACTGGACCCTTGCGTGACCCAAAGGGGACCCCTTCTGACTCCTCAGGGGTCCGAAGGCACTCCAGCAGTGTCAGGCTGCCCAAAAATAAGTCTCATGGACTCGGCAGGGGTCGTTCCAGCTCCCATAAACTCAGGGAGGCGCTGAGTCGGCCGAGATGCAGGCTCCCCAGAGCTAAGCCTAAAAAACTGACGCTCCCTCATCAGCCGACAGACAAGAAGTTCAAGAAAGCTTCGACTTCTTAGATTTCTTTTTGTGCCTCAACTTACCCAATCGTCCCAAGGACTTGGAGTGGGATGACAACTCTGCAACCAATCCCGGGACCTTCCTCTAGACCAAGAGCTGAAATTTGTGCAGAGATGAGCATCAGTCACAATCTGAACTTCTCTTTCCAACTTTGGTGTGGTGGGATAGGTCCCGACTTCGGTTCTTGAAAGTTCTGATCTATCCAAGGTAAGAGCTCCCCTTTCCAGTAGCCACAGTGCTGCAGACAGTGTAACGCCAGATCAGACTATGCCTTCCAGAAAGAGTCCCAAAGAGGAAAAAGCCCAAAGGGAAAAAACCTCTTATTGCATGCAGGAACTTCAAGAAAGAAAAGGAGGCAAAAGGAGAAAGCCAGTAAATAAGACCAGAAGACAGAAACGGCAGGCAAGAGCAGAAGGCTACAATGACTCCAAGTAGGAACAGAGAACGCCAGCAAGAAACGAAGGTACACCAAACAGGAGTAGGATACACCAACAGGAGCAGAAAGTGTTGCAATGCAAGGAAATTAAGATTTGGCCCCTTATACACCCAAAGACAGGACACCCATAGACAGGAAGTGATGCAACAGGAAGTAAAGAGCCTCCATCTTCAATGGGGAAACAGTAATGAAAAAGATAGGAAAGGACGCCAGCTTAGACTGGTGTTACAAAACTATACCCTGGGCATTCTGGGAACAAGACTATGGCTTATGGAAAGAACGCCCCCAAGCACGACAATAGCAACCAGTCAGTTTGTAGAATTTGCTCCCAACAGTAAATTAGGTATATTAGGGCTCCATTATTATTGTATTGGAAGCTGTGGTTCCAAGACTGGAACTGAGACTTTCCTGAAATACCAAAAGACATAACAACGGGCCACCATGTGGATCTGTGGCATGCCAGACATAAAAAAGAAGCAGCGGTGCCAAAACAGCAACAGCAGGCCACGGCATAAAACCACGGCATGCCCAGGAAAAAGAGTGAGGCGTTGCGGGCTGTACCATTGCCTGCAGTGGTAAAGATGGTAGTGTCACAGACTACACTACGGTCCGCAGCACAACAGCGTCAGGCCATCGTCAGCTTTAGGGACAGCTTCTTCAAAGCCTTTGGAGGCATGGCCCGACACTCAGAGCATGACTTTGGGTCATGTTCTCACTCCAGGCACCAAAGAAACGAGCTGTGGATACGTCACATACATTGCCTGTTGATAAAATCCACAGGGCTTGAAGATGGTCTTTCTGGATGACATCCTCAAAGCACCATAACTAGAAAAAAGCTTCAACAAAAAGTCGAAAAAAAAGACAGTTCTCTTCAGATAAGCTCTTGCTGGTGCAGAAAGTAAAGAACTGACATCAGTGCACCGGGTGGCACCTATATAGGAACCGCAACGTCATATCTGGCAAGGACGATGCTGATGACAGAGGCGTAGCCAATCGACACCACTTAAGAGTGCACAGGAGTACAGCACATGATAATCTCTGAATCCAATCTGACGCCTGTGGGGGAATTTGAAATGAAGGAATCTGCAACTAAAAGTCCCTATCAGATTCTATCTAACCGCAGATTCTTCACCTTAGAATATTTCCCAGGCGTCAGACTGGATCCGGAAAATCTCTAGCAGTAACTCTTCTCGCTGGCAGGTAGCTTCGATTCGCACAGCATCAGAAGTGACATTGGAGTGCCCATACTGTATAAATGCCACCCTGACACACTAACATCAGTTTCTTTTGTGACTATTTGTAGGAAAGTGCCACTGTCGGCATGGTTACCCCCCCCCCCCCAACACATTTTGCCCGATGATGCCAAATCTGATTGAAAGTGTGCTGGGGTCCAGCTAACCAAGCCCCAGCACCAGTGTTCTTTCCCAAAATCTGTACCTTTGTTTCTACAACTGGCACACCCATGGCACACAGTTAAGTCCCTTGTAAGAGGTACCCATGGTACTAAGGGCCCTGTGGCCATGTATTATGCCAGCCTCGGGGTCCCTTCACCAAACATATGTACACTACCTTTGCAGCTTGTGTGTACTGGTGGGAAGAAAAGGGCAAAATCGACATGGCACCCCTATCAGGGTGTCATGCCCACAAACCACTGCCTGCGGCATAAGTAAGACACCCCTCTAGCAGACCTTACAGCTCTAAGGCAGAGTGCACTATACCACAGGTGAGGGCATAGCTGCATGAGCAATATACCCCTACAGTGTCTAAGTCCATTCTTAGACATTGAAAGTGCAGTGTAGCCATAATGAGTATATGGTCTGGGAGTTTTTCATTACTAACTGCACAGCTCCATAATGGCTTCACTGAATACTGGGAAGTTTGATATCAAACGTCTCAGCACAATAAACCCACACTTGTGCCAGTGTGGCATTTATTGAGAAATGTACCCAGAAGGCATCTTAGAGATACCCCCTGTATATGAGCCAAACTGCTAGTGTAGGACTGACCGGTCTGTGCCAGCCTGCCACTCTCAGATGAGTTTCTGACCACATAGGGTGAGAGCCTTTGTGCTATCTGTGGTGAGAAACAAAGCTGGCAGGGGTGGAGGTGCTTCACACCTCCTCCCTGCAGGAACTGTAACACCTGGTGGTGAGCCTCAAAGGCTCAAGCCTCTTGTTACAGTGTCTAGGGCACCCCAGCTAATGGAGTTGCCCACCCACCCGGACAAAGCCCCACTTTTGGCGGCAAGTCTGGCAGGAAAATTAGGGAAAACAGGGAGGAGTGACCACCCCATCTAGGACCACCCCTAAGCTCTCCAGAGCTGAGGTGACCCCCTCCCTGCAGAATCCTCCATCTTGGTTTGGAGGACAGGGACCAGTAGGGTTAGGTTTTTGTCCCCCTCCCCAAAGGGAGTGGACACAAGAAGGGTGTAGCCGCCCTCAGGGACAGTAGCCATTAGCTACTGCCCTCTGACCCCTTAAACACCTCTAAATCCAGGATTTAAGGGCCTCCCTGAACTAAGCTCACCAGATTCCTGGCAGCCTAACAAAAAAGAAGAAGGACTGCTAAGCTGAACCTCCAGCGGAGGAGAATGAAGACACAAACTGACTCGGCCCCAGCCCTACAGGCCTATCTCCTGCTTTGAAGAACCTGCACAAGAAGAGCGATGCATCCAGCATGACCAGCGACCTCTGCCAAGCTCCAGAGGACTGTCTGCACCCAATAGGACCAATAACTCCTGTGGATAGTGCCCTGTCCAAGAATAAACAACACCCAGAGACTCTAGCACCACTCCGGATGCGTGAGTCCTGACCACAAATGGTTGTGCAACTCAACCTCACCCCTTTCCTCCATCTAGGGATGCAGGGTCATGGTCCATCCATAAGCTGAAATTGTTTTTTACAGGTTCCAACCCTAGCAAGGTCAAGCTCCAGCAGCTCTTGGCAGAGTATACAAGAGACCACCCTGCTGAGGAGGAAGACCTCCACTCAGGCAGGAAAGATGTTAGAAATGAGGAGGATGACCTCCCATCCTCCTCATCTAACTAGAAAGATCAGGGTCCCAAGACCCTTATATCCAAGGATAGTGCTCACAGGATCTGGATATTCCACAGGGGAGTTCAGCTCCTCTGAGAATATTGAGGGCAGCCTCAATGAAGAGGACCTCCTTTTAGCAAGGATGGCCAAAAAGTTATCTTTGGAGCAACAACTCCTAGCTATAGAAAGGGAGAGAGCAGAAATGGGCTTAGCACCCACTGATGGTGGTATCAACATAAATAGGGTCAGAAAGAACACTGATATCCTAAAATCCCCGAAGGGATTGCCTAAAAATATAAAGAAGGTGGTGATATACCCAAATGGTTCACAGCTTTTGAGAGAGCTTGTGCAGCCAGAAAGTTAAACAGATCTCACTGGGGAGCTCTCCTTTGGGAACTGTTTACTGGTAAGTGTAGGGATAGACTCCTCACACTCACTGGTGCAGATGCTGAATCCTATGACCACATGAAGGTTATCCTTATTGAGGGCTTTGGATTCACCACTGAGTATCATCGAATTAGGTTCAGGGGGGCTCACAAAACCTTGAGCCAGTCCTGGGTTGATTTTGTAGACTACTCAGTGAAAACTCTAGCTGGTTGGATAACTGGCAGTGGAGTGCATGACTATGATGGGCTTCATAATTTGTTTATGAAGGAAAACCTGTTAAGTACTTGCTTCAATGACAATTTGCATCAACATCTGGTAGACCGAGGTCCAAATTCTCCCCAAGAATTGGGAAAGAAGGCAGACCATTGGGTCAAGACTAGGGTGGCCACGTCTTACACAGGGGATGACCAAAAGAAAGGGGTCAGAAAGCCTTCCGAGGGGAAGGATGATGAGACACCTAAGGACAAAAACAACGAATCTTCACAAGGGCCCAAAAACCTCCACATGAGTATTGGCCATGAGCCTCTTCAAAGTCCACAAGTGGGCACAAGGGTAAAACACTTTGATCCCAAGGCTTGGTGTCACACCTGTAAATAGCATGGATACCAAACTGGAGACATAGCCTGTCCCAAGAACCCCCCCACCTTACACTGTTCCAGCTAGTACTGGAATAGCCGGTCACCAGGTTGGATCAACAGTGTGCCCAGAGCAAATCAGGGTTCACACTACGTTACTCTAGTCTCAGAGGGTAGGGTGGATATAGGTACACTTGCGGCGTGGCCACCTACCATGCAAAAATACAGGCAGCAGCTCTTAATTAATGGGACAAAGGTAGAAGCCCTGAGGGATACAGGTGCCAGTGTCACCATGGTGCTAGAGAAACTGGTTACCCCAGGACAGTATCTGGCTGGACAAACATATCCAGTTACCACTGCTGACAATGTGATTAACATCCATCCCATGGCTATGGTGACTTCAGAATAGGGAGGGGTTACTGGTCTGAAACATATAGTTGTCTCTTCTGCAATTCTAGTAGAATGCTTGCTAGGGAATGATCTGGAGTCCTCAGCTTCAGCTGAGGTAGAGCTCAAAACCCATGCAGCCATGCTGGGAATCCCTGAAATGGTGTGTGTAAAAACCAGAGCACAAAGCTGAGCACAGGGTGAAAAACAAGTCTTGGAGCCTGAAATGGTGGCCCAACCTTCTGAGAGAAAAGGTAAGAGGACTGGGGGGGCCAGCCTCTAAACAGCACAAGAAACAATACCTCTCTTCTCAGGAAGATGTCTTATCCCCTGAGGGAACTGAGTCCATGGATCTGGAACCTTACTGGGTAGAGCTCTTGGGCCCAGGGGGACCCTCAAGGGAACAGGTGTGCCAGGGACATAAGGCTTGTCCCACTCTTGAAGGCCTGAGGCAGCAAGCTTCTGCACAGGGGAAGGGTGATGTCAGTGGCTCCAACAGGGTCTATTGGGAAGATGGACTCATTTACACTGAGGCCAGAGACCCCAAACCTGGTGCAACCAGGAAAGTGGTAGTGCCTCAGGAGTTTAGAGAGTTTATCCTAACTCTGGCCCATGACACCCCCCAGCTGGGAATTTGGGACAAACAAAAACATGGAGTAGGCTTGTCAACCACTTTTATTGGCCCAATATGTCCCAGAAAGAGAAGGAGTTATGAAGCTCCTGTGTCACCTGTCAAGCCAGTGGCAAGATAGGTGGCCACCCAAAGGACCCCCTCATTCCACTTCCTGTGGTGGGTGTTCTATTTGAAAGGGTTGGTGTGGACATTGTGGGTCCCCTTGAGCCACCCACAGCCTCAGGGAACCAGTACATACAGGTAGTAGTGGATCATGCTACACGATACCCTAAAGCAATCCCCTTAGGTCTACTACAGCTCCTGCAGTAGGCAAGGCCCTGATTGGTATTTGTTTTTACCAAAGTGGGCTTTCCTAAAGAGGTGGTTTCTGACAGAGGTACAAACTTCATGTCAGTTTACCTAAAACACATGTGGAATGAGTGTGGGGTGACTTATAAGTTCACCACACCATACCATCCACAAACAAATCGACTTGTTGAGAAATTCAACAAGTCATTGAAGGGCATGATCATGGGGATCCCTAAAAAACTTAAAAGTAGATGGGACATCCTCCTGCCATGCCTCCTTTTCACTTACAGAGAGGTGCCTCAGAACGGAGTAGGGTTTTCCCCCTTTGAACTTCTGTTTGGCCATCCTGTAAGGGGACCACTGGCACTTTTTAAAGAAGGCTGGGAGAGACCTCTCCATGAGCCTAAACAAGATGTGGTGGACTATGTGGTTGGCCTCTGCACTAGGATGGCTGGGTACACGGAAAAGGCATCCAAAAACCTTGAGGCCAGCCAACAACTCCAGAATATGTGGTATGACCAAAAGACTGCACTGGTAGAGTTCCAGCCAGGGCAGAAGGTATGGGTTCTGGAGCCTGTGGCTCCCAGGGCACTTCAGGACAGCTAGAGTGGCCCTTACCCAATCCTAGAAAAAAAGAGTCAGGTCACCTACTTGGTGGACCTGGGCACTAGCAGGACACCCAAGTGAGTGATCCATATTAACTGCCTGAAACTCTACAATGATAAGGCAGATATAACCATGCTGATGGTTACTGATGAGGATCAGGGAGCAGAGAGTGAACCTCTCCCTGGCCTCCTCTCATTGGACCCTAAGGATGGGTCAGTGGATGGAGTTGTCTATTCAGACACTCTCTCTGCCCAACAGCAAGCTGACTGGAGGCACGTCCAACAGCAGTATACTGAGCTATTCTCTTTGACCCTTGGACAGACACACCTGCGCACCCAGGATGTGGACACAGGAGACAATTTACCTGTCAAAACCAAAATATACAGTCTGACCAAGTCAAAGACAGCATCAAAGTGGAAGTCCACAAGTTGCTGGAGTTAGGGGAAATTGAGCACTCGGACAGTCCCTGGGGTAGCCTATTGGTCTTAGCCAACCTCATACCAAAGATGGCAAGAAAGAAATGAGGTGTGTGTGGACTATAGTGGTCTCAACTCTGTCACCAAGATAGATACACACCCTATACCAAGAGCAGATGAATTAATTGACAAATTAAGTGCAGCCAAATTCTTAAATACGTTTAACTTAACTGCAGGGTACTGGCACTGGCAAATTAGAATGGCACCTCAAGCAAAAGAAAAGACAGCATCCTCCACACCTGATGGGCATTATCAGTTTACAGTTATGCCCTTTGGTTTAAAGAATGCCCTTGCCACCTTCCAAAGGTTGGTGAATCAGGTCCTTGCTGGTTTGGTGTCTTTTAGTGCAGCATATCTAGATGATATTGCTGTCTTTAGCTCCACCTGGCAGGATCACCCGATCCACCTGGGGAAGGTTTGCAGGCGTTGCAATCAGCAGGCCTCACTATTAAAGCATCAAAGTGCCAAATAGGGCAGGGCACAGTTGTATACTTGGTTCACCTTGTAGATGGAGGCCAAGTGCAACCTTTACAGCCCAAGACCCAGACAATTCTGGACTCAGAACCCTTAAAAACCCATACTGAAGTCAGGATATTCCATGGCTTGACTGGTTATTACAGGAGAGTTGTGAAGTGGTATGGTCCATTGTGACTCCCCTCACAGAACTGACCCCCAAGAAAATGCCCAAAAAGGCAAACTGGACTATTGACTGTCAAAAGGCTTTTGACACCCTGAAAGAGGCAATGTGCTCAGCACTAGTTCTCAAAGCTAGATTATTCTAGGCAGTTAATTGCACAGACAGATGCCTTTGAACATTGGATAGGAGCATCCTGTCCCAAACTAATGATGATGGCTTTGACCAGCCTGTTGCTTTCATTAGCAGGAGGTTACTCCCAGGGAGCAGCGTTGGAGTTCCATTGAGAGGGAGGACTTTGCTGTGGTTTGGTCCCTGAAAAAGCTGAGACCATACTTGTTTGGTACTCACTTTACTGTTCAAACCAACCACAAACCTCTCAGATGGCTAATGCAAATGAAAGGTGAGAACTCTAAACTTTTGAGGTGGTCCATATCCCTACGGGAAATGGACTTTTTAGTGGAACACAGGACCTGGGACTGCCCATGCCAATGCAGCTGGACTTTCCAGGTTCTTCCACTTGGATAATGACGACTCTCTTGGGAAAGGTTAGTGTAGTAAGCTGGCTCTGTGTATACTATATCAAAATGAGATATAGTGTGCACAGACTCCAGGGATTCTCCAATGGCTTAACAGAGGCTAAAGTGGATAATACTAATGCTCTCTTTTGTGGCAGTGTGGTCGAGCAGTTAGGCTTCTCAGAGGGTAGTAAAAAGCATTTGTTGTACACACACAGACAATAGAAGAAGCACACACTCAATGACTTAACTCTAGACCAATGGTTTTTATATAGCAAAAATATATTTTCTTAGTTTATTTTAGAACCACAAGATTCAAGTTGCATGTAAGTATTTCAATAGATGCATTGACACACTGCAATTTTCAGAAACAGTTCTAGGGGGAGGGGGAGGGGAGCTAATGCAATTTACAGGTATGTACTTTACTTACAGTTCCAGTCTCCAGGGGTTAGGAAGTGGGGGTCAAGTTAACCCCAAAACACCCACTACCAGCAACACGGGGCCGGCCCGGTGCAGAGGTCAAAGTTGAGGCAAAATTAACATGGGCTCCAATAGAGACTGGGAGCACTCGGAATCAGGCCTGCCTGCGGGTAAGTACCCGGGATTTCACAGGGCAGACCTGGGGGGTTTAGAGGAGGACTGGGGGGGAGGGGCACACATAGGCACCAAACATACACCCTCAGCGGCACTGGGGCGGCTGGGTGCAAACAAGGCATTGGGTTTCCAATGCTTCTCTATGAGGGGGCCCCGGGGGTCACTCAGATGCTGCAGGCAAGGTCTAGGGGGTCGTCCTGGGCAAAGCACAGGCTGGATAAGTAGGAGGGCCGCCTGCTGAACATAGCTGCACTGGAGGTCGGGTTCTCCAAGGCCTGGGGGCTGCAGGTGCAGCGGTCTTTTAGGCATCGGATATCTTTGTCCGGAGCTTTCGCGGAAAGGGGGGTCCTCGGGATTCCCTCTGCAGGCATCGTCGAGAAGAGGCCAACCCAGGGTGGGCACTTGCTCGGAATTGCCTGGGGATCATCTCTAGTCGGTTGGACCACCTGGACACAGGCCCTCCACAACGCCGGCTGCAGAGGGAATCCTGAGGACCCTTCTGACCATAAAAGCTGTGGCAAAGATATCCGATGAATAAAAGACCACTGCAAAGTCAACATGGCACCCGTCTCAGGATGCCATGCCCACAAACCACTGTCTGTGGCATAGGTAAGTTACCCCTTTAGAAGGCCTTACAGCCCTAGGTCAAGGTGCACTATACCACAGGTGAGGGCATAGCTGCAGGAGCAATATGCCCTTACAGTGTCTAAGTCCATTCTTAGACATTGTAAGTGCAGTGTAGCCTAATTGAGTATATGGTCTGGGAGTTTGTCCCTTTGATAAGCCTAACTGCTCGACCACACTACCACAAAAGAGAGCATTAGTATTATCTACTTTAGCCTCTGTTAAGCCTCTGAGGAACCCATGGACTCTGTGCACACTATGGCCCTCATTTTGAGGGTTAATGTGGCAGTATCACCGCCAACAGGCTGTCGATGTACACCGCTACATCATGAGTGTGGCGGGCTGGACCGCCATGGAGGTATGAACCGCCGGGCCGTAGATGTGCACCTCCGACTCGGCAGTCCACACAAGACTGCCGGCGGTTTAAAGAGCAGGTCTACCGCCATAATTCTGCAGGGGTAGCACTGCCAAGAAAACCATGGCGGTAGGGCTACCAGTAACAGTGAACTCCTTCCCTGTCACCGGTAGACGGCTCCTCCACCCACCCCCCAGCAAACATCTGACCACCCCATCACTAGAGTCACAGCATCCCCCCCACCTCCCTAGTCCCGGCACCCCCACCTCTCACCTCCCCTCCTCGCAATCATGCACACACACACGCGCACACACACACACCACGCATACACCCATTAACCTCCACTTCCATACACGCATTCACTTACACTCATCCATACACACATTCACTCACACATACTCACATGCATTCACACTAACATACTCGCATGCATACACACTGACATGCAGACGCGCGCTCACAGTAACATTCATACCCGCATTCGCTCATATGCATACAACCACGCATTCACCACAACACTCACAGACGCATACACACATACATTCATACACACATGCAGACACCACACACTCACATACAACACACCCCACCCTCTCACCCCCATTCTGGCTTATCCTGTCCGGCGAGGAGGCCGTCCGGCAGGAAATGGGAAGCGGCACTGGTACCACCAGCAGCGCCCGCCTGCAGGACACCACCAGGCCGTCTGTATGGTCAAAATACGGCTGGCGGCGTCCTACTGGTGGGGCGGTGCAGGTGATAGCACCACCCAGGTGCCTCGATTGCCAGCATGGCTACTGCCGTATATCAGCCCTAAATGTGGCGGAAATCCAGCAGTAACTATATTATGGTGGGTGGTCTTCTGGTGCCCCTGGCTTTGGCGGTCTCGCTTTGAGACCGCCAAAGTCATAGTGAGGGCCTATATCTCATTTTGATATAGTAAAGACAGAGGCACCTTCCTACACTATTTCTGCACCAAGAATGGTGAGTCACATAAAAAACAATGTTTTGACCAGTGTGCAGTATTCAATGGGATCTTTAGAGTGAAGAGCTCAGTTTGTAGAGCAGAGAAGATGGGTCAGTGAGAAATCTGCAGCTAGATAGGGTCTCTATCAGAAAAGGCGTTACCAAAGGGAAGTACTATGTTCTTCTGACGAAGACTTCTAACCACAGACTCCTTACGTTAGAATGGATACCCAAGCAATTATCTCTCTGGATGTGGGTCTGTGAACTGGCTCAAACCAGAAAAATCTGAAGGACCGAATGAGCAAAATGCTCTTCTCAACAGACCTGACTGTCCCAATAGTAGTGCATCGTTAATGTGTACAGTGACGCTCACATACCAGCTTGGCAGATGACCAGGACAGATACCCCGTTTGCCAACGCAGTAGTAGTGGCCTTGGCCTTGGTGGAATGGGAGCTCAAGATCTCAGGAGGCTGTTTCTTAGCTAATGCATAGCAGATCCTAATGCACAGTACAATCCATTGACAGATGGTCTGCTTCTGCACAGTGTTGCCCTTTTTTGCTTCATCAAACCCAATGAAGAGCTGATCGTCCATCTGATAGTTAGTGGTGCAATCAATGTAAAACACGAAAGGTCTCTTCACATACAGCTGATGGAGTATCTCCTAAGGTGGAGTGAAAATTGTAGGCAGAGTAATGCTCTGACCAAACATGAAACGGGGTGACATTTGGCAGAAAAGAGGCACGCTTTATAAGAACCAGTTTGTCAGGACACATGGTGGTGTATGGAGAGTGAAGTGACAGAGCTTGAAGCTCACGGACCCTCCTGGCCGAATTAATGGCCATAAGGAAGACCATCTGACTGGTTAAGAGCCACAGAAAACAGATGTGTAGGGGCTCAAAGGGGGCACACATGAGAAATGTGAGGACTAGATTGCGGTCACACTGGGGCATCACAAAAGGGGTAGGAGGGAAAATGTGGAGCAAATATTTCAGAAAATGAGTTACAACAGGGGGCTTGAAAAGGGAGGGTGATCCAGCAGCTGCAGAAAAGCCAAAATGGCTGACAGGGACTAGCTCAAGGCCTTGCCGGGTTAAAGACAAAACAAACAATAACCCCTCTGACACTGGTGCAGAAGGGTAATGAGGAACACCATGCCGCAGACTTATCCCAGTGGCGGGCATATATTGCTTTAGTGGATGGAAGCCAATATGGCATAATAGAGTTTGGGAGGAAGATCAAAAAAACATCAACTGTCAGTGCTCAATCTCAACACATGAAGGTGGAGGATCCGCAGGTTTGAGTGCCTTACCCTACCTTGTGGCTGCAACAGAATATCCTCCCAGAGGGACAGCCTGGTTGGAGGGCCGATGCTCATGCTCCGAAGTTCTGGATACCAAACTCTCTGAGGCTGACCTGGAACCTTCTGAATGACTTGGGCCCGGTCTGTTTTGAACTTCTTGACAATTCAGGGCAGGTGTACTATCAGAGGAAAGGCATATAAGACTCTTGAGTTCCATCTAAGAAAGTTCTACCCACATGTTAAAAAGACCTTGTGTCACCTCCAGGTTTAGTCACCATTCATGATCCGTAATGCATTGAGAGTTGAGTTTTTCTGCCCTGTTGCTCAAGGAGCCCAACAGGTGCTACTCACCCTGCTCTGTTTGTTGCAATACCACATAGCAGTGGTGTTGTCCATGGACATCAGAACCAGCCTTCCTTTGATGAATGAGAGGAAGGTATTAAGTGCCAAGTTGATAGCCCTAAACTCCAGTCGGTTGATGTTGAGCCGAGTCTCCCCCAGAAAGTCCTCTGATCTCCACCCCTTCGAGGTGGTCGGCCCACCTGAGAAATGACGCACTGGTCACCACTGTCAACTCTGGGTGGGGCAGTGAATGAGGTCTGCCCCTACTCCAAATGCAATTTGTCAACCACACCTATAGATCCTGTGCAGTTCACTCTGATATCTGGATCAGGTCTGGGAACGTTCCCTCATGCTGCACCCACTAGAACTTCAGGCCCTTCTCCAGAGCCTGTCATATGCCAGCAGGCATGTGTCACGGGCAGGATGCAGGAGGCCATGAGGCCCAGCAGCCTCAAGTTCAGTTTACTGAAATCCAGGATAGAGGCTGAAACATCGGTATCATAGCCTGAATTTTCTGGACTCGACATTTGGGAGGATAGGCCCGAAACTGCACTGTGTCCAGAACAGCTCAGATGAAAGGGAGCATCTGAGAGGGAGTCAGGTGTGACTATGGCATGTTGATAGAACCCCAGCGAGTGCAGGAGAGCTGACATAGGCTGGAGGTGGGAGATGACAGCCTAGGGCGAGCTCGGCTTCAACAGTCAGTCGTTGAGATAGGGGAGGACTGGCACCCCTGTTCTCCGCAGGGGAGCTGCATCACAGCCATCACTTTGGTGAATACAGAAGGGCAAGGGTAAGGGCAAAAGGCAGAACTGCGAACTGAAAGTGCTTGTGGCCTACCATGAGCTGCAAGTAACATCTGTGAGCAGGCATTACAGGAATGTGGAACTATGCGGCCTGCAAGTCCAACACTACCATCCAGTCTCCCGGGTCCAGGGCAGACTGCACCTGAGCAAGCATGAGCATTTTGAACTTCTTTTTGAGGAAGAAATTGAGAGGGCGTAGGTCACGGAAAGGATAAAGGTCTTCATCCTTCTTGGGCACCAGAACGTAGTGGGAATAGCAACCACAACCTACTTCTAGCATCTGCACCCTCTCTATGGCTCTCTTGGCCAAGAGAGCTATCACTTCCTTGTAGAGCAAAGAGAGATGGTCCTCTGTCAGCCTGTTGCAAATGGGTGACATGGGTGGGGGGTGGTCATGAAGGGGAGGTAGTAACCCCTTCAGAAAATCTGAAGAACCCATCAGTCTGATGTTACGGACCTCCAGTGGGGTCAGTGATGGTATAGCCTACCTCCCATTGGGTGTCCATGATGGTAAGAGGGCTAACTGAAGAGGTTTGGAGGCTGTGTCTGCCATAGGGTGGAGAGGTGGGGGATTGGACTGGCTAACCTCAATTTGCCCAACCCAAGAGGCCTGTGGGTACCCAGTTCTCGGTCATACAGAAGCTGGAAAACTTGTGTGCCACAGTGGCTGGGTGGGTAAAGACGCAGATGGAAGTCCCTTCTGTGGCCACGAAAGGTAGACTGGGGTTAGTGAGGGGCCATGGAAAGGCCTGGCCGTAGGACCTGGTTGGAGCTCTGCTATCCTTAAAGCATTCCAGCAGTAAGTCTGCCTCTGAAGAGGCAGCAGCCATCAAAGGGCAAATTCATAAGTGATGATTTGACATCTATGGAGAAGCCAACTGTACTCAGCCACGAAGAAACCGCTCTGCTCAGTGAGTCGGTTGTGTCCAACCCACTTCGAAACGTGAACTTCACTGCATCTCTCCCGCAAGGCTGGTGTAAGAAAATATTTTCTTTACTAAGGCATCCAGCCTCTTGAATTCCCAATTTGGTGCACCAAGTTGGGGACTCCCTGGGACTGGGCAGTGATGGCGGGCAATTGTCCTGTTCACAGGAGCCCCTGTGCATGGTTTGGACCAAGACCCTAACAGGATGTCCGTGACAGCTTCATTAAATGTAGAAGCAGTTCTGAGAGGGGTCATTCCTGACTGAAGCACCTCTGTCAAGACATTAGTCTTGACTGCTACTGAGGGTAGGCTAAGATCCAGGACCTCAGCCACCCTTTTGATCACCATAGCAAAAGTAGCCCCTTCATCCGTAGCCACAGTAGGGAGAAAAAGAATACCAATGTGTGGAGAGGGGTCCAATTCACTGGCATCCACCAACTCCTAGCACCACTCCACGTTGGGGCTGGTATTCTTCAGGGTCCAGCGACTCCTCACAAGCCTCCCCCATTAGAATAGGACTCAAACTCTCGCTCAGAAGGTGTGGCTCCAGTCGGCCCTGAAGTGGGGGTCTTTTACCAACATCAGCCAGTGACCAGCGCTGCAGGGCTTGAAGCCAGCCTTCCTAGCTGACATCCTGCCACACAAGAAGAAAAATCTCAAAAAGACTTAGACAAAAATTCAAAAAGCATCAGTAAAAAAATGATAGGGGGTAGCTCTCTCCTGATCTGGGCAGAAAGAAAAAAACTGAGGTCAGACCGTTAGGTTGCCGCTTATATAGGGATCACGCATTTCACTTCCAGCACGGATGATGCCACTAGCAACCGAACTCTACCACCTGCAGGGGTATTACTTACAAAACATTTCCGGATCCAGTCTTACGCCTCGGGATAATTCTAAGGTAAGGAATCTGCTGCTAGAAGTCTTTTGCAGGTACAACAAGATAACAGACCCCAATGTCCATAACAAACAAATGTCTTTGCAGCATTGATAAAGGCCCAGTGACTTCTACTATTTCTAAGAGAAGAGGGTATGTTTTTCCAAAGCATAGGGTCTAGTTGTCAGAATTATCTCTAGTACAGGCTCCATAAGTGGGTAGGACACATAGTAGCCACTTATTTTCAGAGGCAAGTAAGCAGCATGGGATGTATGATAGCAAGAAAATAGCAATTTACTCTTCCTATGCCCATACGCGCTATATAAATATGTAGGAAAATGGCTCCTTGTTGCAGTTACCCCTCACACTTTTTGCTTCATATTGATGCTGACTTGATAGAGTGTGCTGGGACCCTGCTAACCAGGCCCCCAGCACCAGTGTTCTTTCACTGAAAATGTACCATTGTTTTCACAACTGGCACACCTCTGGCACACAGCTAAGTCCTTTGTAAAAGGAACCAGTGGTACCAAGGGCCCTGTGACCAGGGAAGGTCCCTACAGGCTGCAGCATGTGTTGTGCCACCCTAAGGGACCCCTCACCTAACACATTCACACTGCCATAGCAGATTGTGAGTGTCGGTGGGGAGAAAAAGGCAAAGTCAACATGGCATCCCCCTCAGGATGCCATGCACACAAAATACTGCCTGTGGCATAGGTAGGTCGCCCCTCTAGCAGGCCTTAAAGCCGTAAGGCAGGGTGCACCATACCACAGGTGAGGGAATAGCTGCATGAGCAATATGCCCCTACAGTGTCTAAGTCCATTCTTATACATTGTAAGTACAGTGTAACCAGTATATGGTCTGGGAGTTTGTCAATACAAACTCCACAGTTCCATAATGGCTACACTGAATACTGGGAAGTTTGGTACCAAACCTCTCAGAATAATAAACCCACACTGATGACAGTGTTGGATTTATTAAGAAAATACACACAGAGGGCATCTTAGAGATGCCCCCTGTATTTTACCCAATCCTTCAGTGCAAGACTGACTGGTCTGTGCCAGCCTGCCACTGAGACGAGTCTCTAACCCCAAGGGGAGAGAGCCTTTGTGCTCTCTGGGGCCAAAAACAAAGCCTGCACTGGGTGGAGGTGCTCCAGCCCCCCCCCCCCCCCTTGCAGGAACTGAAACACCTAGCAGTGAGCCTCAAAGGCTCAGGCTTCGTGTTACAATGCCCTAGGGCACCCCAGCTAGTGGAGCTGCCCGCCCCCCCCCCCAGACACAGCCCCCACTTTTGGCGGCAAGTCCCGGGAGACCCTCCTTGGAAAATCCTCCATCTTGTTTTGGAGGATTTAGCCCAGTAGGGATAGGAATGTGCTCCCCTCCCCAAAAGGGAGGTAGCACAAGGAGGGTGTAGCCACCCTCAAGGACAGTAGCCATTGGCAACTGCCCTCCAGCCCTAACACACCCCTAAATTTAGTATTTAGGGGCAACCCTGAACCCAGGACATCAGATTCCTGACGACCTACAAAGAAGGACTGCTGACCCGAAAACCCCTCGGAGAAGAAGGAAGAAAAGAACTACTTTGGCCCCAGCCTTACTGGCCTGTCACCTGATTCAAAGAATCTGCACCAGCGACGCATCCTGTGGGCCCAGTGACCTCTGCCGACTCAGAGGACTGTCCTGCAACTACAAAGGACCAAGAAACTCCCATGGACAGCGGCCCTGTCTAAACAACCAAGAAGAAATAATCTTTAAAGGGACTCCCACCCGACTCCAGAAGCTTGAGTCACCACCACTCTCCACCTGATGCCCCTGGTCCGTGTCCAGAGAAACCAACGCCGCAGAGAGGACCCCCCCCCCAGGCGACTCCGCAACGTGTCCACCCTGAGCCAACCTCTCTGCACCCCCACGACGCCGCCTGCAGCGGTAATCCAGAGGACCCCCCCCCCGACCGCAACTGCCCGGTGAAAAGAAACCAGCGCCAGGAAGAAGCACTGCACCCGCAGCCCCCAGGCCCATGAAGAACCAACCACTGGTGCAGCAGTGACCAGCAGGCGGCCCTCACCCTTGCTCACATGGTGGCTGGCCCGAGAAGCCCCCCTGTGCCCTGCCTGAAACGTCTGAGTGACCCCCAGGTGCCTCCATTGCTTTCTATCACAAACCTGATGCCTTGTTTGTCCACTGCACCCGGCTGCCCCTTTGCCACTGAGGGTGTATTTTTTGTGCCTACTTGGGACCCCACAAGAGCTCTACAAAACCCCCCTGGTCTGCTCCCTGAGGATGCAGGGACCTACCTGCTAGCACTCTGGAACCGGAGCACCCCCTGTCTCCATAGGTGCCTATGTTATTTGGGCCACTCTTTGACCTCTGCACCTGACTGTCCCTGTGTTGCTGGTGCTGGGTGTTTGGGGTTGACTTGAACCCCCAACGGTTGGCAGCCTATGCCCCGGAGACTGAACTTGTAAGTGCTTTACTTACCTCAAAAACAAACCTGTACTTACCTCCCCCAGGAACTGTTGAATTTTGCAGTGACCACTTTTAAAATAGCTTATTGCCATTTTATGCCAAACTGTGTACACTACTGTTTTTATTCAAAGTTCTATCTATACATATGCAAAGTACCTTACATTTAATGTACTTACCTGCAATTTGAATCTTGTGGTTCTAAAATAAATTAAGAAAATAATATTTTTCTATATTAAAAAAACCTATTGGTCTGGAGTTAAGTCATTGAGTGTGTGTTCTCGTTTATTGCCTCTGTGTACAACAAATGCTTAACACTACCCTCTGATAAGCCTAACTGCTCGACCACACTACCACAAATAGAGCATTATTATTATCTATTATTGCCTCTATGAAGCCTCTTGGGGAACCCCTGGACTCTGTGCACACTATCTCTCACTTTGTGATAGTAAATACAGAGCCAGCTTCCTACAAAATACAAATAAAATACCAAATGAGGGATGCACAGACATTTAAAATTGACTCTTTGTTCCATCACCAGCAAGTGCAGACCTCTGTGCTTGTCAGACATGGTTGCATTCACAAAAGTTTCAGGCTGTCCTAAATCAAAAGTTCTGTACCTGGCTGAAGGATATCCCACAGAAAAGCATGTAAGTCTAGGTACAAAGCATAGCAGAAATCTGTTTTAGAAAAACTGTATGGAACAACTACAGAAGCATGATTGGTCCTACAGGCAAAACAGCTTTTTTTTCAACTGCAGAAAGATGCGAAATGTTGAAATTGCCTTCAAATGAGCTTCCTGGTATTGAATAACTGCCAGTGACTTTGGTTTTGGGGCCAGGGTGGGAGGCACCACCATAAACGTAGACCACAAGGCACTGTGCCAGAGATCTACATTGTTTCCTAGCATGAGCAGCTCAGTCATATCCGCATTGACCAACTTCTCAAACTTACTGCTGATAAATGACCATCACTGTCCTATCTAATGATAAGCTCTGTTTTGCACCAAGGCCAATAGTGAGAGGGTAGACATCTTAAAAAGACTGAGTGATAGGGAGGAGGCCCCCGGCACACGGAGCGGCTGTGTTATCATATCTATAAGGAAAGTGGTGAAAGGATCTGATATTGAACTGGCAAAAAGGAAACAAAACAGCTTAACTCAGTGTCAATTATACCAATCTCCATTAGACTTTGAATTTAAACCCCATTATCTCCTCTATCAAAATCCAAGAAAACTGTGCCATCCTATCATCTACATTCATGACGGCTCTAATCTCATCTAGGACAATAATTATGACAGATTTAATCAATGAGATTAGTAGAAGCACAATGCCAGGTCTCATAAATACCTAGCTAGTCAAGATATTTTGTTAGTTGTCTTGGCACCAGTTCTACCAGAAGCTTATCTGGAGCCCACAGCTGTTGGAATCAGTAGCAGCAAAATAAGTCTTCATCAACAAAAGGTTACCACCTCAGTCTTCAAGATACCCAGTAATATCCTAGCATACAGGCAGACACTTTAAGTAAAAAGGTGATCATGTTTTCAATGCTGGAAAGCACTGTGTGAAAAACAACCTTTGGATGGGGTCATCTGGAGATCGAGGCTTATTTCTAATTGACATAATTAAAACAAACTGCATCAACAAAGGCCCTTCCAAGCCTTGGGTGCAGGCTAGAGGGGTGGGTTATTTTGGCATTATTAATTCATCTTACAACTGCATTAAAAAGCAGGGCAGCACATCACAAAAGGCTTGGGATTGAGGCATTGCACTCAACAGATGTTTGGAGCTGACAGAGAACTTTAGTATGAGTAACAACTGTGCTGGGAAGTTCTGAGCATCCTCCACTGCAAAACATACAGATGGCTTTATCCTGCCTCACTGCATCCTAGTACAATTTTATTAAATTAAGCAATAATTCTGTCCAACTCGGAATAAATCGTCCTCAAGGAGTTCCCACTGCCTGATTGGTCTTCTTTAAATGCTTAGAGACCCAACCATGCATTCCAAGGTTGGCAGTCTAAAGAGGCTTTTTTACTGGCACACTTCAAAGGACGTTTGTGCAGAATGAAGGTAAAATCCTATAAGAAATTACTTGGATTGTTCACTTCACAGTCTCTCTCAAGTAAAACTGAAATGCCATTTAAACCGTTGCTGACCATCTCTAATTTCTCCCTTAATAAAGATATTTCCCTCCCCTCTCTTAATATTTGACTTTAAACCGAACAAGACGATTATCAGTCCATCCTGCCAATAAATCAAAAGACTTTATTATGCCCTGACTAAATCAAATGTATGACTGATGTATACTTATTCAGGAGAGGGATGGCAGGGGCAAACCAAAAAGTCTGGTCACAACTTATCCCAACTTGGTGCAAGTTTATGTACTACTGCTTATCAATGCTAACCCCACACCCCGCACACATTCCCTATTATGGAACACAATCTTGTAGCAATATGGAAAAGCATTTCCCCAATCGGGAACCGGGGTTTCAGTCACTCATGTTTCAGTTAGAAAGAGTAGACTGCACTTTAACAAAGTGAACAGATAAAAAACTTTCCACTGATGTTTAGGAAAGGAGAAGCAGGACCTTAGAGGGGGTGTCACCCTAGCTGTGATCCATTACATATTACTGAATCAACATGTTATTTTGCAGCTCGATTACGAAGGCATGATGCAACGTAGCAGTTCCCTCTACTCCTGCTTAAGCTATTATCAGAAACAAATTCTTTATTTTCACTTGTAACTTCCTTTATCATTTGTTAAGATGCCTAAAATAGAGTATGTTCATATCAGTCTGTCTTTTGGACAACTTGTGCAGTGGTATCTTTATTCCCAAAGATGGCCTGCAAAGAAGTGAGTGTCACACCAGAGCAGCCTTTGTCTTTTGCCATCTAGTGAGTGGAACGAATCACAAAAGGTAATAAAATCTGCAATAAAAGGCTCGGTGGATTATTTCACAAATTACAGCTGCCTCACAGCATGAAGCAGGAAAGGCGTGCTTTCCAGTTTAAGACCACCTCTCAAAAATAACATATTTCTTGTATTTGCTAACATTCTTTGTGATGGCGCGGGGCTTGCTGATTCCATCTGTTCATCAGATTGGATTTTTTTTTTCTTCCGCCCATTACTTGTCACGGTGCTAGATAAAAACATTAAGGGGTCAGTAAAGGATATATATAGCTTCACCTGAATGGACACAGTGAGTGAATATAAGTTGCCACAAACAAAGGTGACAAAGTTTTGACCATATTTTAATGCAGGCCCCAGAGTGGTAAGGGAAACAAAACACAGAGCCAAAATGGAAAAACAACAAAAAAACATTATCATTTTCTCAAAAGGTGATAGAGGAAAACTGTAAGGATTCTTCACAAGACTCTTTATCCATCAGAAACAACATTACCAAAGGCTAGTAAGTTGCTCTTCTAATAGTTACTTGCTTCTGGAGATTCATTACATAAACTAATCCCCAAATGTCTTTGAAAGGGGAAAGGCTGAGCCCAATGTCTACTTATAATGGAAAATTCTGGAGCACTGCTCTGCAGAATTGGTATTGTTCTCAGCATCCAACCAAGAGTGTCTAGTGAAAGTGTTGAAAATGCGGAGATCACAATCAAGTAACCCTTTGGGCTCCCTAGGTAAAGAGCATTATCTATAAAAGAATATGCAAACTAAAGAATGTGCATGACCTCAGCTTGCAACAGTTCTAGCAAATAACCTGGGTATTACGCTATGAACAACAACGATCCGTTGTAATTGGCTGCTCTCATAGACAGGCGCTTGGCTGATAGGAGCACACCCCAAACCACTGTGCACAGAGAGGAACACCCTATATAGACCCAGGTATCAAGGCTGAGCAGCTGAAAACTGGGGTGAAGAAGCTGACATTCGTACTTCAAGAGATGGTTGTCCACTTGAGGAAGGCAGGGCAAGGTGCTCCACAAATGAACTGTAAGGGTTCTAGACACAACAGCAATCTTGGCCAGTTTGATGCACTCATATCACTTGAGCTTAGTAATGCTATTTGTTACAGGGGTGGAAGAAATCTGATAATGGAATCAATAAGTCCATTCCAAAGAAAGCGCATCCCCAAAAAAGGTTGCAGACAGAAGCTCCAAAGACAAAACTAAAGACATTTACTTTTGCCATTGTTTAAAAAAAAAAAAAACTCCATGTCCAATTCTGTTTAAATATGGAAAATTAGGTCTGTCATGTTTACATGTGATTCCCACTTGTTATTTATCGAAATTTGTTTAGGCCATTTACCACTGTGCTGTGCTTTGCTACCAGCTAAAAATCCAGTTCCTTCTCTGTGGTATATACCCAAACGCTCACTGCTTTGTTGCCTAAAGACTCGGAGCCTGTAAATGCATGTTGACAATGTGACACGTCCTCTCTCCTGAGAGTACAATGATGCACTGGATATCACGTTTTCCCGATGTGCTCCCCAGTCCATTAGCACCAACAGCTGAAGGTTCTTTAATCAACATGTTGGAAAGGGTCGCTTCCCAGTAGAGCTTTTGGAACACAAGCGTAGAGCGGCAGATCAGATATCTCCAGTGACTGTAGAACTAGTTTCATTGCTGTTATGGGATCCATTGGAGAGGATTTATCAGTAAACTTGTATGAAGAAGAACGCTGTATGAAGAAGAAAGTTGAATAACCCCATCAAACAACAAGTCAATAAACTGATCTGTCAGTCTGGATTTTTTGGGATTCTGATTCATAGTTGGATATGATGAATCCTTCTAAGAAGTGGGAATGCCCCAATAAGTAGCACAGTTTACCAGGAAAAGATTGAAGAGATCTCCTTGTTGGCCAAAAATTCCATGAATAAACTCTCCTAGAGGAGTTTTGGAGAAGGAGACCTTTGACAGTACTCCTGGTGACAGAAATGAATTATTACCTAAGCCCAAACGTTTATGAAAACTCTGTGGGCTGATCAAAGCATGAAAGGTAGAACTGGGAATTGAAAGTGCTTAACTTCTATCATGAGTCTCAAGAGCTTCCTGTATACTTTGCAACGATTATATGAAAGAATGCACCATATCAAGCTCATGTTACAGCAATTGCAAGGCCTGAAGCACTTATAGAAACCCATTTGGACATAAACCACCTGTATCTCCGCCTTCAGCAGAACCCTTTGCCTCTTTTCAAGTTGGGCACTCATGCTGCTAATCTTTTTGACCGTTTTGGGGGGGATGGGGTCAGGCTGAGGAGGAAGAGGCTGTGGCCTCCTCAAAAAGAGGAAAGAATAACCTGAACCTGCTATCTGCGGAACACTCTGTTCAAATTATATATTCTTCCTTTTATAAGAAAAATCTCAACTCCCAACTGGAAGACAGGGATTGTGGGATGTACAGCGATCAGAGGGGTTCTGTGTTCATAGCAATGGAAAATAATGAGTAGAGGGATTGAAACTGTCTTCCTTCGGCAGAGCCTCTTTCTCTTTAGGGGTGAAAGAAAGTCCTACTGGGGTTGAAGTTATGCCTGTTGTCTATTAAATTGGTACCTGTATAGGTTAAACTTTCATTATTGCTGGTGGAATGCCCATCGAAGGGCATGTGTAGCAATTGAGCAAGGAGGACACAAGAGAAGCCTGGGGGATCACATTAATGTAGGTTTACAAAGTGTGAACCCTGTGAATGTAAACCAGGCAACCATGTCAAAGTCTGGCCTGCATGGACTGCTTTATTTTACTCATTCCATCCTGCAACAAGGAATTCTAGAAGTCCCCCACTGGTTCCTACAGAATGGCTTTAACTAATATTGCCATCTCTCACAGTGTGTGGGTTTACCTGGCAATGGGGTCAGTGGCACTGAATCCCATCAAGGTGTTGCAGCCTGAAAGAACACTTCGCAACATAAAGCTTCACATCATTTAGATTGTAATTCCTGTGTTGCTGTCACACATGTGTTTTGCTTTAACATAGCCAAAGTAATGATGACTGGTCCACAATTCCTGCAGACTCTCTTTATTCGTAAAATTACTATTAGCAACATTAAACTCATAGTATTTGAATACCAAAAACAGTAAACTTACAAAAAAGCGTTAAGTTTACAGCTTTGAGAATCAAGCCCAAAATGTACTGCAGGGAGATACGAACCTCTATACGCAGTGAGTCAAACATTCCATGCATCTCATTACATCAAATAATACTTTTTTTTTTCCCCACAGATCAGGTACTTCATTAATATCAAGCAGAAACTACTCTCACTGAGACTAGGTGATGTTCAAACTCTGAATTTCATCCCACAATAGTAGGAGGACGGCGAACGTGGGGACTGGAAATGTCGTTTATGTCACCAGACAGACGAAACCCTACAGCATGTCATTTACATTTGTCCAGCACAAGCACACCAGTGGAAAACTATGTTGAAAAGCTAACTTAGTACACTAGGGATTCGGCCCTGCAGGTTAGGGGTAATCGAGCCCAAATGGTACAATTTCTAGATTATTTTAAATCCGTTGTGCAGTAAATGCCAGACCTAGAAAGGGGACAAGGAAGACGGCCAGTAGTGACCTTAACAAGAAACTGTGGAATCTGCCAATCTCATGGCGAGTTGCTAAGGACAATCTGCTTTCTTTAGCTTCCTATCCCACCATACTGGACATCTGCCCCAGCTCATCCGGTTATATCCCAACGTCCAAATATTAGCACTCTGCACTTTGTACATAATCTTGCACATGGCACAGTGCTTATATCTATGCATTGCCACTATGCGATGCAGGGTAGCATCAGGGCACATCGCTGCTGCATCCCACATTGGCTCTGGATCGATTATGACAGAAGAGCTGCACTACTGCACTTTATTTGTCACTGTGCGCACAACTGCATTATGAATTGTCTATTTGCAAAATGCACTTCTTTCATACGTCAGACCGGCCCTTGATTAACTATGACAGCAGTTATGAGGTGTTGAAGCTTGCTCGTCTCGGTGCATGAGACTGCATTAAGAAACAATTGTTTGCAAAATACATTTCTCGTATTAACCAATTTGTTGATATTAATTGTACATTTTTAATAGTGTTTATGGCTTTTACTAACAAAGCATTATACTACACATAAAAATAAAAAATTCTTCCATAAAACAGATTTTATCTTAATTGGTTTATAATTTCATAATTATATCTTACATTGACGAGAGGTAAGTCTAGAAAAATCACAGTTTCTTCGTAACGTTTTGCTTGCAGCATCGCCATCTTTGATTTCTTGATCCTTTACAAAGGCGGATGTCATACATGAATTTCCATACTAGGCAAGACAGGAGTTCTATCTTAAATTCTTTGTCAAGCACGGAGTACAGCCAACATGTTTCACAGAACAAGGAAGCTTCTTTAAGGCTCTATGATAATTTGTGCTGCGATAATACTTCTAAGTAGCTTTAATTCTTACAACCACCAGTTTCCAGTTCACCCACTGTGGTCCTAAACTTGTAAGCAACCCCTCAAGCATCCTTTCCAAGTTATACTTATAGTGCTTTTCAGGCATCACTGCCACCATTAGTCCAAGATAACTAAAGTTGTCCACTTCCCATTTTAGGCCGAGGCGGTCCACAGGACAACCCACCAGGGTCCCCAGAGGAAACAACAAGGTTTTTGTTCTATCAATTGTCAGCCCTGCGATTGTACCAAATTCATTCAGGTGAGCCAATTGCCATGGCACAGACTGCATGTTACAAGTAAAATGGAGACCCATCTACATACAAGGAGATCACATGAGTGGAATTCACCACTGGGACTCCCTGGACCCAGAGGACCCTCCAGAGCTTGATCATCAACATTTCCAGCCCAAGGCAAAGAGCAGCGGCGAAAGTAGATGCCCCTGGCTAGTGGCCCGCTCCATGACCCAGCCCCTGGATATGGTACCCTCACATCAGACCATGGCCTTAGGAACCTTATTCAACAATCTGACCTAGCTGCAAAAGATTGGTCCAAACCCATCTGTCTCAGAACCTCCAGCAGGTATGTCCAATCTGATCTAGGGTCTCATGACTGTACTGCCATCAGGTAAAAAAAAAAAAAAAAAACACATTGGTCCTCGTGGACCAACAACCTCATCACTGATTTCAATCATCCTGCTAGAATTTTACACAGAACCTTGGTGTCCCACCATCTTTAGAATCCTATAATTAAGGCCCTCACGCACTGTGAGATTAAGGGTGCACATCTGCTGGGCCTCCTTAAAGACTTCTAAAAGTTTCTCAGATTGCAGGTGCAGAAAAGTTTGGTGAAATTCCATTAGGAAACGTCGCTCTCCGGCACCTTATTCTCCAACAATGTCTGTATAGTCTCTCTCAGCTCCTCCAGAGTTACCTCTGCATTTAGTTCCTCGCAGAGCATCTCAGGGACTGGTGGGAGGTCCATCTCCACCAAAAAGGATGCAACTCAAACAGGCACTTCCTAATCCATGCTCCAATACATTGCCCGTCTGTACTCCTGAAGTGTATGAATAATTGAGGCCTGCGTCATGGCCAACGTACCATCAGGGTGCTGCAGAAGCAACACAGGAGGTACATCTGTCTCTTTTTTATAACTTAGGCTAATAACTTAATGGGTTTGTCTCCCTTCCTCTGCAGTTACTGATGGTAGTCCTTCAATGCCAGTTTATCCACTCTGTCCCATAGTTCTCCTAAGGCCCTCCGGGCTCCCCACTAACTCAATCCCTGTCCCCTCTGTGTGGTTTTACCCCCTCTGCATGGCTGCCAAGTTCTCCTCGTGCAGCACCAGGACTCAATACACATTATCCAAAACACTAACATTTTTAGGAAGAACCCTAAGCAGAGGGTTTCCACATTAAGGAACTAACTTGAACTAACTTTTACGGTGGTGCTAGAACATGGAACACACTCTACTCAATACTCTACAGTCCAATAACAGTACTACAGCGAGTTTACTGGACACCATGCAAAACAGGATTAAACATGTTGCTAGACTCTGGGAAATTTAGGTGATGCCACACCCCAAAAGAAGATTTTAGTCATATGAGCTTAACTGTCAACTTCTGAGTGGTGGAAATCAGTTGTTAGAATAAATCTGATCTTAAAATATGATCTAACTCTGTTAACTAATGAATCTCTTTTCAGTGATTCTGCGAAATGGACTTTACTAGAAAAGAGCAAACAACTACTGTTGCAGCAAACTTTTATGGTGGCAAAAATGATTAATTTGAAAAACTGAAAGTTTACTAGAAAGCTAATTGATACTATTGAGATGGTGAATGTAGTGCAAACGAAAATGATTTGAGCATACCCAGAGGTCAACTGGAACTATTTAATCTAATTTGAGAAGATTTTCTAATTGTACAAGACCGTTAGGCATTCTTTACATTTTAGAAAACTCATGTTTGACATATTTGTTAAACAAGATAGTTTTCAATATTATCTTACTGTAATTAGATCATAACCACAAAGCATTTGAGGAACTCTGTTATCTTATAGCTAAGTGTTATCTTAAATGGGTTCGAGTTTCGTTTTTTAATTATAACAGCTGAGCAATATTGATAAGAAGGCAGGTAATATTCGTATTTCACATTTCCGTGTTTAAGTTTGCATGAACTGAAAAAAACAGTTTGGTTGCAAGAAGCTACTGCCTGCCACTAAAAACTTTGAAAAAAACGCTACTTAACCCATAAATCAGAACATGTCACATAGATAAGAAGGACAAGCAGGGGCAGGACTGTACTTCTTAGATTAATTTTAGGAAACTATCAATTTCTCCCTTGCTTTCAGTATAACCCCCTTTGAAGCCTTGCTGAACGGCAAATTTGCTTTCCAGGATTGCTTGCCGGAAAATAGCTCGGTGAAGAGATACGATTTTGGCTAAAACATGTGCAATGAGACATCAAGAGTTTCTGCTGCCTTCTTGAGGACAGCCACAAAGCAAATCTGCTCAGCAGTGAAGAGGCCCTCAATGGTGCGATATTCTGTATACAAGTAAGCATCTAATCTACAGGCATTCTGCAGGGTGATTTGAATTCCAGAATCTGAATGTACATGAAGCAGTAGATTATCAACTTCACCATCATCATATAGAAAGTAATAAGATTCAGGTAGGACTCTCATCCGAAGAAGTCTGCTTCCAATATGTCTTGAAACATAAACCTAAAAATAATAAGATCAGGGCCTAGTTATATTTTCAATTTCAGATATCTTTCTTTGGGCTATTCAGGTGATCTCTTTTTAGATAGTACTAGAAGTAGATCTATTAAATACATAAATCCAAACGTTGACATCCCTGAAGCAGCACAGACCTCAACAGTGATGGAAGTGATAAAGCAAGCAGCTCTAGTTTTGGCTTATCATTTGACATGTTTTGGGTCAGAGCCCATGCTGGCATCTTCACAAAAAAAAATTCTGACATCGATGATGCAGGTGGAAACATAGCGAATCCAGAGGGTGGCTTATCAGGGGTGCTATATAAAAAATGGCAATATTTACTTTTGGAACATTTTATTCTGTCCTTCTGAAGGGCCACGAGGAAGAACATGTACCTGTTTTGGGAAAGTTCCTGGAGAAATCAAATAAGCTAAAAAAAAAAAAAACAACACTCTGTTTTTCCTGTCTCTCATGATGGGAGGATGAGGAAGCTAGTTTGTGTTACTTTGCTTCCTGTGCTTCTGGATGAGATCCATGATTTCGAAAGGACAATCTACTTTCCTTGCAGAGGAGATGTAATCAACATGGCCACCGGCTTTCGAATCACCTTAACATGCAAAGTGCCATGCGTCTATCAAATGCAGTCTGTGTAGGGGTCGTTGATAGACCATCCATACTTTTATTGGAGACGAACATCACAGTTACTGAATAAAACTGAATTCTGAACAACAAAAAATGAAAGAAATTGCGCTAGTTCACATACTGTGTCCATGGAGGAATGGAAACAATGGATGAAACTGACATCACTACTGTCTGTGGTGGTTTGTATAGCGAGGCAACATCACTGCTAGTGCAGTAATACAGCTACACAACAGGTGTTGTACCGCATTACCGGAGCGTGTGTAATAGGCTATAAAAAAAAAATCTGATTCCAGCTTGGGGATTGTGGAAGTGGTTCATTTAGGAATCAGTGGGAGCATGAAGCCATTAGAAGATTAAAAGTGTTGCATTTACCCATTGGCATTATCTACAACGAGTCTCTTCTATGATGGAGACTCAAGGTCCTGAACAGCACAAGCATCAAGTGGCATTTACGCATTTCTTTGGAAAAAGTTCATTAAGTAACCTCTTACAGTATGAGATCCAAAAGGTAGTTAATCAAAATTCAAGGAAGCTGTGATTCTATATAATGCATTAACACTTCAAAACCATTGCTACAGGTAAGAAACTATTCTAGAGCCACCAACTCTCCATTTGATATTTCTTGTGAAAATCATTGCTTGTGAAAATCTCTCTAGAAATTACATGTTTATTGACTGGGATGATAGTTTAGTGGTTCACATGGGGTACATTCTCATGCTTTGCAGTGTGTGGATTGAAATTGCACTTGTTGTTCTCTATCATAGATTGTTATGATGGGAATGTCCCCTGCATGTTATACAGGGGTGTCCCCTGCCCTGAGTGCGCAACTTTATGTCTGATAAACAAGTTATTTACCTTCGGTAACGTATTATGTGGTAGAGACTCTATCTAGCTGCAGATTCCTTACCTTTGAATTCCCTGGTGTCAGCTTCAAATCCAGAATTTTTTTCTGAGCAATACCCTGCGCGTGCCGTCATGTGGCGTCGCTCGGCTCGTGTGAAGTTGTCCGCATCGTTGGAGCTGTCTATGATGTCACAGTCACCTATAAAGGCACCACACTGGCACAGGTACGTAATTTATTTTACCCATGAACTTCCACACCAGAAGCGCAGAGTCATAGATGAACTAACAGTTTGTCTGTGCAAACCTAGGGCCCTGAAAGGGATAAACCCTAACCCTACTAGACATATCCGCAGAGCCGGGAGGCATGGGTGAGTGTAAGTAATCTGCAGCTAGATAGAGTCTCTGCCAGATAATGCATTACCAAAGGTAATTAACTTGTTCATCTGATTACTTACCTTTGAATAGATAACCAAGGCATAACCTCCTGGCGGCGGGCTGCAGATACCTCTACTACACTAAAAAGTCCTGTAGGACCGAATGGGCACAGTGTCCGTCTCTCTGTGCCTGATTGTCCAGGCAGTAACTGTAGGAAAGTGCCACTGTTAGCATGGTTACACCCACACACACACTTTTTGCCTTACGTGGATGCTAGCATTAATTGAAAGTGTGCTTGGACCATGCTAAGCAGGCCCCAGCACCAGTGTTCTTTCCCAAAATCTGTACCTCTGTTTCTACAATTGCCACATCCATGGCACACAGTTAAGTCCCTTGTAAAAGGTACCATGTGGTACCAAGGGCCCTGTGGCCAGGGAAGATCCCCAAGGGCTGCAGCATATATTATGCCACCCTGGGGGACCCGTTATAAAGCCCATGTACACTGCCTGTGGCATTGGTAAGTCACCGCTCAAGCAGGACTTACATCCCTAAGGCAGGGTGCACTATACAACAGGTGAGGGCATAGCTGAAGGAGCAATATACCCCTACAGTGTCTAAGTCCATTCTTAGACATTGTAAGTGCAGTGTAGCCATATTGAGTAAATGGTCTGGGAGTTTGTCATTACGAACTCCGCAGCTCCATAATGGCTTCACTGAATAATGGGAATTTTGATATCAAACTTCTCAGCACAATAAGCCCACACTAATGCCAGTGTGGGATGTATTGAAAAATGCACCCAGAGGGCATCTTAGAGTATGTTAGCTAAACTGCTAGTGCAGGGCTGACTCGTCTGTGCCAGCCTACCACTTTTGGCCAAGTCTCTGACTACATGGGGTGAGCGCCTTTGTGCACTCTGTGGTCAGAAACAAAGCCTGTTCTTGGTGGAGGTGCTTCACACCTCCCCTCTGCAGGCACTGTAACCCCTGGAGGTGAGCCTCAAAGGCTCAAGACTCAGGTTACAGTGCCCCAGGGGACTCCAGATAATGGAGATGCCTGCCCCCCGGACAAAGACCCACTTTTGGCAGCAAGTCCAGTGGGAAAATTAGGGAAAATAGGGAGGAGTGACCATCCCAGCTAGTACCACCCCTGAGGTGTCCAGAGCTGAGGTGATCCCGTCCCTGCAGAATCCTCCATCTTGTTTTGGAGGACAGGGACCAACATAGTTAGGCCTGTGCCCCCCCTCCCAAGAGGGAGTGGGCACAAGAAGGGTGGGGCCACCCTCTGGGGCAGTAGCCATTGGCTGCTGCCCTCTGACCCCTGAAACGCTCCTAAATCTAGGATTTAAGGGCCTCCCTGAACCCAGGTCACCAGATTCCTGGCGACCTGACAGGAAGAAGAAGGACTGCATAGCTGAAACCCCAGCACCGAAGAAGGAAGACAACAACTGTCTTTCCCCCAGCCCTACCGGCCTGTCTCCTGCTTCAAAGAACCTGCACAAGACCAGCGACGCATCCAGTGGGACCAGTGACCTCTGCCAAGCTTCAGAGGACAGCCCTGCACCCAAAAGGACCAAGAACTCCAGTGGACAGCGACCCTGTCCAAGAAGAAGCAACACCCAAGAGCTTCAGCCTCACTCCGAATGCGGGAGTCCTGACCACTCTGCATCCGATGCCCGCGTCCCGTGTCCAGGTGGCCCAACCAGCTAGAGAGGATCCCCAGGGGAATCTAAGCAAATGCCCACCCTGGGTAGACCTCTCCACCCCTCCATGATGACGCATGCAGAGGGAATCCCAAGGACCCCTCTGATCACGAAAGCTCAGGATGAAAATATCCAATTCCTAAAGACACAGTGCACCCACAGCCTCCAGGCCTTGGAGAACCGGTGCAGCTACATTCAGCAGGCAGCCCTCCTCCGTGTCCAGCCTGTGGTTTACCCTAGTCGACTGCTTGGACCTCTCCTGCAGCATCTGAGTGACCCCCTTGGTCCCCTCATAGGGAATCATTGGAAACCAGACGCCCTGTTTGCACCCTGCACCAGTCCGCCCCAGCGCCGTTGAGGGCGTATGTTGGGTGCCTACTTGTGGCCCCCACAGTTCTCCTCTAAACCCCCCAGGTCTGCCCTCCGAAGACACAGGTACTTACCTGCCTGAAGATCTGAAACCAAGTGCCCCCAGTATCCATGGGAGCCCATGTTAATTTTGCCTCAACTTTGACCTCTGCACCTGGCCGTCCCCGTGTTGACAGTGGTGGGTGTTTGAGGTTAACTTGAACCCCGACCTGTGGACTTCCTAACCCCTGGAGATTGGAACTGTAAGTGTTGTACTTACCTGCAAATCGATCCAATTTTTCTTCCCCTACTACATAAAAAACATTGGCCTGGAGTTGTCATTAAGTGTGTGCTTCTTCTATTGTCTGTGTGTACAACAAATGCTTCACACTACCCTCTGATAAGCCTAACTGCTCGACCACACTACCACAAATGAAAGCATTAGTATTATCTACTTTATCCTCTGTTAAGCCTCTGAGGAACCCCTGGAGTCTGTGTACACTATATCTCATATTGATATAGTATATACAGAGCCAGCTTCCTACAGTAATGTTTTGTAAATGTGTGCAAAGATGCCCACGGTGCTGCCTGACAAATATCCAGGACTGGAACGCCCCGAGCTAGCACAGTGGTAGCAGCTTTGCCCCTGGTAGAGTTAGCCCGCAAAAGGCTGCTTCATGGCCAATGCGTAGCAGATCTTGATGCAGAGAACGGCCCAGCGCAAAATGGATTGCTTCTGCACTGTCCGACCCTTCTTTGCTCCCATGTCCCCCAAAATAGTTGGTCATCCACCCGGAACTCTTTTGTGCAGTCAAGGTAAAACGACAACGCTCTTTTTGGTCCCAGCCTGTGGAGTTGCTCCTCTTCATTAAAGGGATGTGGTGGAGCATGGAAGGTGGGTAGGGTGATGTTCTAACCCAGATGCAATTGGGTCACCACCTGGGGAGGAAAGAGGCACGAGTTCTGAGAACCACTTTGTCTGAAAATATGGTGAGATATGGTGACTTGGATGAAAGGCCATGCATCTCACTCACCCTCCTGGCATATGCTATCGCCACTAAGAAGTCTGTCTTGATGGTGAGCAGCCAGAGGGGACAGTTGTGTTAGGGCTCGAAGGGAACACACATAAGAAATGTGAGGACCAGATTTAAGACACACTGGGTCATAACAAGGGGAGTACGGGAAAACATATGTATGTTGATTTGTAAAGTGAATGCTAGTCAGGCAGCCAAAGAAATGCCGATAAGGCAGAAAGATAGCCCTTGAGAGTACCCAAGGCAGAACCCTGCTGGGCAAGGGAAATTATACAGAGAAGTATATCAGAAAGAGAAACAGAAAGAGGATCAAAAGACCTTTCAGTACAATAATAAACAAAGTGTTTCCAACAGCAGGTGTATACCGTTTTAGTGGAGGGACGCCTTGCTGCCAAAATAACTTTACAAACTTCAGAAGGAAGGTCAAATACCATCAACTGCCGCTGCTCAATCTCCATGCATGAAGGTGCAGAGTTGACAGGTTCGGGAGGAGAACCTTCCCCTGTAGCTGCAACAGAAGATCCTCCAGAAGAAACAACATGATCGCAGGATTGATGCTCATTTTCAGAAGCTTGGGATACCAGACTCTAAGTGCCCAATCCGGAGCCAGTAGGATTACTTGGGCCCAGTCGTCCTTGATCTTCTTGAGAACTCTGGGCAGAAGTGGTATGAGCGGGAAGGCGTACAGGAGGCCTGAACTCCACTCACGCCGAAAAGCATCGCCAAGCGATTGCCGCCTTGGAAACTCCAGAGAACCTGACAGGTGTTGAACCACAAGGGTTATGTCCTGCTGTTCCAGCCATGTCCAGAGATGCAGAGCCTCTTGACAAAGGGTCCACAACCCCACACAAACCTGTTTGTTGCAGTACCATATTGCAGTGGTGTTGTCTGTGAATACCTGCACTATCTTCCCTTTTACAACAGGAAGAAATGCTTTCAAAGGCAGTCGGATCGCCCGGAGCTCCAAGTTAATATGGAGTCTGGATTCCACCAGAGACCTCTGAGCTCCACCTCTCACAGATGGCCGCCCCAACCCAGAAGTGACGCATCTGTCACTACTATGAAATCTGGCTGGGGAAGGGAGAGGAGTCTGCCTCTGACCCAATCGTAGTTCACTAACCACCACTGCAGGTCTTTTGCAGTTAACTCTGAGATCTGATCCATGTCGGTAAGATTTCCCTGATGCTGTGCCCACTAGAACTTCAGGACCCACTGCAGAGCCCTCATATGCCATCTGGCATGCTTGACTAACAGGATGCAGGAGGTCATGAGTCCCAACAGCCTCAGAGTCTGTCTCACTGAAATTTACGATAGAGGCCGAAACATTGGTACCATAACCTGAATATCCTGGACTCGTTGCTTGGGAGGATTAGCCCGAAACTGCACTGTGTCCAGAACGGCTCTGATGAAAAGAAGTTTCTGAGAGGGAGTCAGGTGTGACTTCGGCATATTTATAGTGTACCCCAGCGAATGCAGGAGGTTTGCCGTCGTCTGAAGCTGGATGAGAAGAGCCTGGGGCGTAGGAGCCTTCAACAGCCAGTCGTCGATGTAGGGGAAGGACTGAAATCCCTAACCTGCGCAGATGAGCTGCTACCACCGCCATCACCTTGGTGAACACCCGAGGGGCACTGGTGAGACCAAAGGGGAGCACGTTAAACTGAAAGTGCTTGTGGCCCACCTTGAACCACAAGTAGCGCCTGTGGGCAGGCAGGATGGGGATGTGAAAATACGCATCCTGCAAGTCCAACGCTACCATCCAGTCTCCTTGGTCTAGGGCAGACAAGACCTGAGCAAGTGTGAGCCTCTTGAAGTTCTTCTTTTTGAGAAAGAGATTAATGTCCCTTAAATTCAAGATAGAAATTTTAGAATCAGAAGGTAGCGGGAATAACAACCACCGCATACTTCTGACATCAGACCCTTCCTATGGCTCCCTTGGCCAAGAGAGCCGTAACTTCCTCGCGGAGTAAGATTAAATGTTCCTCCATCAGCCGTTCTTTCAATGGAGGCATGGAGGGAGGGAAAGACTGAAAGGCGAGAGAATAGCCCTTCTGCATGATCTGCAAGACCCATTTTTCCGATGTTATAGACCACCAGTGAGGAAGATGAAATTGAATCCTCCCTTCAACTGGAAGAGCATCATCTTGCAGAATTATGCTAGGAGGACTTGGGAGCTGTGGAAGAGGGGTGCTGGGTGGCATCTGACCACTGGCTAGACCCTCTGGATCGGAAGGTACCACAACCTCATCCTCGCAGTGGATGCTGAGATGATGGAGGACGGTGGCTGACCTGTGGGTGGCGTGGTACCACACCCCTTCCGAGGCCTCAAAAGTGGCAAAAGGCAGATTGATGGCGAGCAGGCACAGAGAGGCCCAAGGATCTGGCTGTAGCTTGAGAGTCCCTGATCCGATCAAGCGCAGAGTCTGTCTTTTCTCCAAAAAGGAGTGAGCCATCGAAGGGCATGTCCATCAGGTGTGTCTGGACATCCCTGGAAAACCCTAACATACGAAGCCAAGCGTGGCGACGAAGGGCCACTGTTGATGAACTCACGCTACCCTGGGAGTCGGTCGTGTCCATCTTTGACGGCCTATGTAAAAGTGTCCCGCACACCCTCCGGGACCTAGGGCAGCACCTGTGCCACCATATCCTATAAAGTATGCGAAAAACAGACCAATAAGCATGAGGTGTTTACGGACTTCAATGCCAGACTGGAGGAAGAAAACATCTTCTTCCCAAGTTGGTCCAGCCTCTTGGATTCCCTATCCGGGGGAGCGGAAGGGGAGGCAACATGGGAAGTGGAGGCTTGGACCACCAAGCTCTCCGGGTGGGGTGTTGGGTGAGGAAACTAGGGTCAGTAGGAGCTGCTTGATGGCAGCTGCCGATTGTCCTATTTAAAGGAGCCCCTGGGCTGGATTTGGACCATGTCCCCAGCAGGACATCAGTAAGGGTTCTGTTGAAGGGTAACATCATCTCCGATGTAGAAACCCCTGGCTAAAGCACCTCTGTCAGGATTTTAGACCTGACTGGCACCGGAGGCAACTCTAGGTCCAATACCCTGGGGCTGCTGTACGCACCACCATGGCATATGAATCTCCCTCCTCCGTAACCACAGAAGGAGTTGAGAGCATGCCAGTATCTGGAGAAGTATCCAGTAAACTGGCTTCCTCTAGATCCTCATACCAGTCTTGCGCCAATCCATAGTATAAAGGGTCCTCAGAACCCTCCCATTCCTCACCTGTGCATGGCTGTTCAAAATAAGCCCCAGGCACTGATCTGGGCCCTGTCGGCGCCGTCTGAATCGTCATCTTACGACGTCGTTCCGGATCATCCGGAATGAGGATGGGGCTCACACCACTGGTGGGCACCGGCGGTTGAGGGAGCATCAATGTCGGGACCGACACCAGAGGAGGCCGACTGGGTGGAACTGGTGTCGATCTGTATCAGATATGGGATCCCGGGGGTCCCCAACGGCACCGAGGCCAAAGCTGCCAGTGATGAACCCAATGGGGCCCCTGCTGACCCCGCAGGGCCCAAAGACCCATCAGCGGGAGTGGGCCGCTCAAATATGAGGCACTTGGCTTCGTAAAATTCTTTAAATTGAGCGGGGGTCGCTCCGGCTCCTGGTTTGGGGGGTGCGCGAAGTCGGCCCTGACATTGGCTCCACGGAACCGTTCTCGGAACGTCGATGTTACTGAGTCACTTCGTAGGCTGACAGACATAGCAAAATCAAAGTCCGCTTGGACTTCTTTTTGTGCTTCTTCCCAGTGTGCCCGGAGGACCACGAATGAGAAGAAGAGGACTTAGGTTTCCAAGAGCAATCCCGCGACCTCCTCTTCGAGTGGGACAGTGACTTCCAAGGAGTCACGCCTACCGACATCGACTGCCAGGCCGCCATGAGCTTCAGAAAGCGCTCTCTCAAAGGACATCTCTCACAGACGAAAAAATATTCGACAAAAAGGTCGAAAAAAGCCTGCCAAAAAGGCAGAGGGTTGCTCGATCCCGGATCTGCGCTTAACCAGAGCAGAAGGAAAATAACTGACGTACGCATGCCAGAGTGATGCCTTTATAGGCAACCGTGGCATCATAGACGGCTCCAACGATACTGATGTACCACGCGGATCCAAACGATGCCACCCGGTGGCACGCGCAGGGTACTGCTCAGAAATAAATTCTGGATTCGAAGCAGATGCCAGGGAATTCAAAGGTAAGGAATCTGCAGCTAGAAGTCGCTATCAGATATCCTGACTTTTTCTATTGCCACTTGCATAACTAAGCCTGTGCACTGTGGCCTAGGACTATCCATGACTATGAGAGGTCCTGTAGGAAGCTGGCCTGGTGTGTGGTGGATACCTATGGTACTTACACCTTATACCAGGTCCAGGTATCCACTCTTAGTGAAGTGTAGGCAGTGTCTAGAAGCCAGGCTCCCTAGAGGTAGCTGTGGATGAGCAGCTAAGGGTTATCTAGGAGATATGCAAAGTTCATGCAATACCAATGTAGTCACACATGAAAGAAAAAACTCAGTTGTACAAGAATAAAGGTACTTTATTTTTGGAACAAATCACCACAAAATACTAGAAAAGGTGACCCACTATTAGGAGGTAAGTAATACACTAAATATATACACTAGTAAGCCGAAACAGGCATAGAAAAGGTTAGAAAACAGTGCAAATAGCAATAACCAATAATGACCCTAGGGGGAGTACAAACCCTATACTAAAAAAAAGGAATGCGAACAATGTACCCCCACCTAAGCAAGTAAAATGTGTAGAGCGGACCTGGGGATATCAGACAACCACAAAGGTAAGTAACACAGGACCTCTCCAGCGACCAGGAATGCAGGAGTAAAACACTGGATTTTCCTCAAACCACCCAAAAGGAGGAAAAGGAGAAAAAAGAAGACACCCAGACAAGACTTCAAGAAAAACAGCAGTGGATTCCTAAAGAAAGAAGACATGTGGAGAGAAGAGACCAAGTCCAAGAGTCACAGTGGAGTCCAGGAGGAGTAGGAGCTACTACCCACCCAGCTGTGGATTCAGGTGATGGTCGACGGTGAAGAACAGGTCAGCAGTGCAGCCCTGGAGCCGGAGAAAAGTTCCTGATGGATGCAGATGAAGCCCCACACTGGAAGGGAGATTGCAGACAGGTGTTGGTGTAGGAATTCCACCAACAAGCCTTGGCAAAGGCAAACTCGGGATTAGTGGAAAAGAGGTGCTGCAGGAGACCAGCAAGGCCCAGGAGGACTCAACCCAGGAGGGGGAGTCACAGAGGACCCTCAGCACCGCAGAGAGTCCACAGGAGCAGAGGCAACACCCACAGGAGTCCCACAGGACGGGGACACAGGAGTCGCAGAAGAAGCCCAAGCAGCACTACAAAAGAGGATCCCATGCCGCAGGAGAACCGCGCAGGAGGCTGTGCTTTGCAGGATAGAGTGCTGGGGGCCAGAACTACACGTCACCTGAAGATCACTTGGAGGAGATGCAAACAAGCCCTGGCAGCTGCAAGAGACAGTGCACAGGGGTACTGTCCTGAGTGGGAAGGCAAAGGCTTACCTCCACCAAAGTTGGGCAGCTGACAGAGAGGACCCAGACGACTACTCTGGACCACCACTCGTGATGCAGGATCCACGCAGCTCAAGATGAGAGGAGATCCATGCCTGGCCTGGCCACTCAGAAGCTCCCAGAGTTCCCTGCCAACCTTGGAAACAAGATGGCAGAACCCAGGGACCCTCTGGAGGAGTTCTGGGCACCACCCCTGGGGTGGTGTTAGACAGGGGAGTGATCACTCCCCTTTCCATTGTCCAGTTTCGCGCTAGAGCAGGGACTGGTTTGTGCACAGAGGGCACCAAATGTGCCCTTCAAAGCATCCCAGAGGCTTGGGGAGGCTATCCCTCCCAATTCACTCACACCTATTTCCAAAGGGATAGGGTGTTACCTCCCTCTCCCAAAGGAAATCCTTTGTTCTGCCTTCCTGGGCTTGATCAGATCAAGCTGCAGGATGGCAGAAACCTGTCTGAGGGGTGGCAGCAGCTGGGCTGCCCGGAAAACCCTGTAAGACTGGTGGTAGCAATGCTGGGGGTCCTCTAAGGAGCCCTCAGAGTGCATGGAATCATATTTCCAATACTTGCAACAGTATTGGGGTATGATTTCGACATGTTTGATACTAGACATGCCAAGGTTCAGAGCTACCATTATGTAGCTGGACATAGGTAGTGACCTATGTCTAGTAGATGCGTAAAATGGCGTCTCCGCACTCACAAAGTCCAGGATAATGGATCTGGAGCTTGTGGGGGCACCTCTGCTAGTGCAGGGGTGCTCTCACACACAGCTACTTGCACCCTGCCCTCTGGGCTGAGAGGGCTTACCACTGGGGTAACTTACATTGACCTGGTGTAGTGACCTGTAGTGAAAACGGGTGCATGCACCCGTTTAACGCAGGCTGCAATAGCAGGCATGCATAACCCTTTGCATGGGCTCCCTATGGGTGGCAGAATAACTGCTGCAGCCCATAGGGATCCCATGGGACCCCAATGCCCAGGGTACCTACGTACCATATACTAGGGACTTAAATGGGGGGACGAGTATGCCAATTGTGGGAAGAAAAAGATCCAATTTAGGGGAGAAAGCAAAACTACTGGGGTCCTGGTTAGCAGGAACTCAGTAGACACAGTCAAACATACTGACAACAGGCAGACAATGGGGGTAACCATACCAAGAAAGAGGGTACTTTCCTACACCGAGCATGCCCTTGGTGTGGATATTGGACTACTGTTGAGTGTCTAGTAGTAAAGAGAATTAGAAGTGCGACCAGGCCTTTTTATCTGTGTCACTCAGAGGAAGGCCTAATAGCACACCAGTATACAGTGTTGCTTCATTGTACTATTCCAGACCCTTGCCCTAACATTCTGTGTGCATGGCAAGCTTGTTTTCGTGTATAGCTAATATAACACATGCATGGTTATGAGTGAGCCTGAGTAATTGAAGCCACAGGGGTCCATTCTGGATACCCACCCCAGGCCTATCCTAGCATTGAGATGAAGGGTGAGGATTGTGCTTCCAGACAGCTGAAGAATATTGCAGTGGAGAGAAGAGAACCAAATACTGAAGTGAGGAATGGAGACAGGGCTGACTTCATATGTTCTACAAGGCTTTTGGTTTGCAAGGAGTTGCTGATTAGTCTTCCTAAATACTACCATTCGGTGGATGGGAGGAACAAAGAGGGGGACCGCACTCTGCTGTGAAAGGTGAGGCAGTCTACAGGTGAGGCCTTTCACCATGTTGTAACTATCATGTTTTGTCTTCCCCCTTAAGGGCCAGACTTTCCCTTCTGTGAATGACATGCTAATTAATTAATCAAAAGTGAATATGTGTGATCAAATTAAATGCACATTCTTTTTTTTATATAGGTCTGTTTTTGCAAATATGACACTGACTGAATCCTTACTACTAGGGAGTCAGAAATGTGAACCAGAGACTCAAGAAAACTCTAGAGAACACAACAGGTCTTCCCATGATTACTCCTTCAGTTGAGCATGTCCAGGAACCTTGCATCCCTTTGCATCACTGTGGAGGTTGCTCCCTGATGGAGGCAGCCCTAGTAATGCCTGCTGAGAAGCCTTACTCATTCAAGGGTTGCGACTACAGAACAACCCAGAAATGTCACTTAGAAGAACCATCCCAAACTGGTTCTACATCCCGTCTAGACTCTGGGTATATAACTGGGAGCCAAACCACCCCATTTCCTTCTAGTTCTAAATCCTTTATGACCAAGGAAGGGCATGCTTCACGAAGTGCTCAGAAGAATGCTGTGCAGTCAGGGTTAGTATCTGCCTAATAGTCTCCAAGTGTTGAGGAGACATCTGAACTCCCTGCTGGAAGAGCCAATCCATGACTACATATGCTGCAGAGGAGCTACACCATCCAGGCCACCACGGCCGGATCGTATATCACATTCTCATGGCACCCGGAGCCTAGACTGTGAGACTAAGGCTTGAGGATTGTGCCACTAAATGCAGCCAACACTCAGCTCTGAAGAACTCCAACAAAGATTTGCCAGTTCTCCGAAACTCTTTCAAGTGCGTGGGAGAGCCACTCAGGGTGCACTGCAGAGGCAGAAAGGACTTTTGAAAACTCTTCTAGGCCAAGAAGGGATATGATATAAAGAATGAGAGCATTTTTGAACTGTGGATACCCAAACTGCACCTGAGCCTCCTTCATGCTACCTCTGATCACCCCTAGTGCACGGCAGAACCCAGAAACCAGGAAGAGTGCCTGGGAAGGAATAGAGAGGAAGCAGCCGGGTGTAGTGCCTACATGAGGTAGTGCCCAGAATCACATGCTAGTATGTGGTGATTAACGTGAGTACTATTTTGTACTACTGTGAGGTTAAAATACATTCTTTCTTATAAAGTTAAGCAATGGTCTGTTAGGAGCCAATGTGGAGGTGCTCAAGATCTGAGGTCAACAATCTACTAAGTCGCCTGTGACTGCTCACCTTCGCTACCGTGACAGTCAAGTGTGGAAGGGGTTGTACTTCATCCACCTTGCAGAGCTATAGTACGACAGGCCTCAGTGGCAAATTACATCATCTCCTATGGTTGAGGCTAAGTAGGCCCTGACTGCCCTGCAGCCCCCTGAATGGGGTCAGACATCTGAAATATGCTTCCCCTGTGATAAAGAGAAGAGTCCCACAACAGCCCAAGCATCAGTTCAATTGATGCATTGCTTTGGACACAGATCTTTATGTAGATACTTACAATATTATGGCCACTCAGTAGCTTAGCAAAATTTCAAGGTATCTGGGTGAGTTGCATGTTTCGCAGTAAATGTTAACTCACTAAGCCATCCTAGAGCAATGTTGCTCAGAATATGGGCGCAAGATTCTTTCAGATAATAGAAATCACAAAGTTGTCTTCTTTATACAGTGGTATGATGACCTAAAGTGTGATACTTTGAAACCATCTTATAGTAATGAAATTGGGTACCTGTTTGCTTATTTTGCATTGTAAGAAGCTTCATCGTAGTCATTAGTACATGAATATTCCCTGCTGTTGCGCAGACCCCGGCTATTCCCAGCTGTGTTGCATGGATCCCAAATATTCCCCACAGCATTGTGAGAACCCCACAACATCTTTTTGCACTGTATTCTTTCCTGGAAACAGCACCAAATAATGTCACGCTCCACAAATGTAATGATGTAAATATGTAATGGAAGTCTATCAGACAGTGCTGGACTGGCCTGTCTGGCAGGTTGACAGTCTGGCACTGCGAATGAGTCATTTTCAAGGACCAGTGAGTTGGCTGCTGTTCTGTGATTCCATTACAGTAAAATAGGATGAAAAAAAAAAAAAAACAGACTCTGGTCATTTTAAGTTGGCTCATCTGCAGGTGTCAGATGAGCCAACAGGACAATTGAATACTGCTTCTAGAAGTATAATTTATTTCCCTGAATGGGCATATAACGTTGCCATATTGATTAAATAGTGCTGTACTGCAGCAGCTAAAACGCAAGACTTTTTATTAACAATGTATAAATGAGGTGAAAAAATAGCTAAATAGAATTACATTGCAGGAAAAGAGAAAAGGGGCCTTTTTTTTTTTTTTAAAGCCCGGGAGGCAACCCTTCCCACAATGCATTCTAATGGCACCTGCCTCCCAAAGCCAGTGAATTTTTACAGATAGACAGGACTGCCCCATATTTTAAACAGCTGGGATTCAAGTGGGTCACACATGATGTCCCTGAAGATTCCTATGATGCAAAACCAGGAGTACATGTAGAAATCTTTTCTTCTCTATCATTGTTATTTTTTAAATGTATTTATTTATAAAGTGCAACCATCATCCCCAGAGGGCCATCCCGGCGCTGGACAAAACACACAGAAGCTCTGCAAACTCCCTGCCATTAAAGGGGGTAAGGCTATGTCTTCAAGCATTTACGAAACACAAGGAGGTCCTCCGTGAGGGAATTTTCTAGAGGTAGACAACTGCAATGGAGTGTTGCTAGATCACTAAACAAGCGTCCCCCCTTCTGGCTTTCTTGGCTTGTGTACTGCGAATCAAGGCTTGATGAGAGGAGCGCAGCATTTCAGTGGGTTTGTAGAAAGCCACTTTGCCGTGCAGTATCGCTGGCCCTGTCTCATGGAGTGACTTATGGGCATAGCAATTTAAACCTGGCTCTCATGCACTGGGAGCCAGAGCAGCTGATTGAGGCAGACTGCGGCTGAGCTTCTTTTGGGGCTACTGCAGATCAGTCTGGTAGCCTCATTCTGTATGAGTTGCAGATGGCTAACCAGATAGCCATCCCTACATATAGAGCATTACCATAACCTTGTCTGCTCAAAATAAGGGCCTGGGTAATTGTCCTCCACTAGGCTGTAGGGATCCATCTGAATAGTTTTCCCAATATGCCTAGGAGCTTAAAACATCTCCCACATACACCAAATTCACCTGTTCTTGCATTGTGAAAGAATCATCTAACACAGATCCCAGGTTCCAAGAGAGGTGAGCCACCAGGAGTCATTCCACACTTTATGGACCCCTCCAGACAGCAGGACTTCAGTTTTTCCTGAGTTCAGCTTCAGACAATGTGATTGGATCCAGTTAGCCATGTCAGAAAGACAGCCCAGTAGAATCTTGTGAGTTCCTGGCTACCTCTCATCAATGGAGATGATAAGATGGGTGTCATCGGCGTAAGAGAATATCTCAAAGCCCCAGGACTTAACAATGCTTTCCAAGGTGGCAACATAGATATTAAACAATGGGGGCTTAAGGAGGACCCCTGTGGGGTCCCACAATTAGACTGAAGGGGAGTAGGTGTAAACTGAGCCAAATGAACAAAATGAGACTTGTTGGACAAAAAAGCTGCAGACCACTGTAGAGTAGCAGAGTGTAGTCCTGCTTTGTATAAACTGTGCACTAACTTGGAGTATGAAACAGTGTTGAAGGCAGTGGACAGATCTAATAGGATCAGGACTGCCACCTTATCTTGGTCTGCCTCAGATCTAATTCTGTCGACTACCGCCAACAAGGTAGACATAGTGCAATTGTTGGCTCTGAAGCATGTTTTTTGACTTATCAAGAATGTCACTATTTTCCAGGAACTACGAAAGCAGAACAATGACCAGCCTTTCCAACACTTTCACCATGTATGGAAAGAGTGAAATGGGGCAGTAGTTAGAAAGGACAGCAACTTCCGCTCCAGCCTTCTTTACTAGCGGCAGCACTAAAGCATATTTCCAGCTGAATCGAAAATCTGTGTTTTTCAAGGAAGACTTGAACAGCCAGGTGATACAAGGGCTTAGAATTGTGGCTAACCTCGAAAAAATGAAATGTGGGCAAGGATCAAATAGTGAACCCGATTTTACCTCCTTCATGATTCTTTCCACCATTTTTGGTGTAGGTTCCTAAAACTCACCCCAATGGGTGGACGTTCTGAGGTGCAGATTAGCCTTCTTGGAAAAAGGCTCTTCCAAGAGGGATTCGGTCTCAAAAGTAAAATAGACCTTGTCGAACTAATCATAAAAAAATGACACCAGCTCTTTGCAGCACTGTGCCGAAGCTAGAATATTTTGGTTTAAGGCTGTAGGATGATATACTTGGATTATCTTGAATAGTTCTTTTGAGGATCTGTTGTTCTGCTCTAAACTCTCCACAAAGGGTGTTTTTCTTTTTTTTAGCTTGCCTAAGCTTTTTGTAGTACAGTTTTGATGCAGCTCTAAAAGCCATATGATCAATTGGGAATTTGGTGAGCCTCCATTGGCACTCTGAGACTTAACTCTCACTCTTTGCAATTCTGAAATCGTTGGTGTACCATTTCTCAGACTGAGAAGATCCCAACCGCCTCCACAGTTTCAGGGGAATGCATCTGTCTAGTTCCTCAACTACTGCCATCACTAAGGCCTTGACATTCGATTTGACTGGTAGTTCTTCATACAATGAAGGCATGCAGAAATTATTGGCAAACAACTCAGGATTGACTCTGCTCCCTGGCCTCACCATGACTTGAGGGGAATCATAGTTAGCTGTGGACTTATTTCGCAACGGGTACCTAAAATGAATTACAAAATGGTCAGACCATAAAACAGGGATGATGGATTGAATTGAGATGGAGCAAAGACTGAAAAACAGCAGATCCAAAGTGTTCTATGGGTTGCACCCTACATCCATTGAGTCAACCGTAGCATTTGCATTTTGTTCTCCAAATTCCTACTAGGCAAATGGTCTTACTTCTCAAAATGGAAATTAAAATCTCCTATCAGTAATCAAAAAAAAAAAAATTAAAAAATTGTTCACATTTTAAAACCAAAGGGGACAATGCTGCGGATAGTATAGAGGCCATCTGGGTATTGTATCCCGGAGGTCTATACATAATCGCTTTTCCCAGAATAGTTGATGACTTACTGGAGAGCTGAAATGGCAGTATTTCACAATCCCCTGCTGGGGTAATTTTGTTTCCATACACTCATACATATCGCCGAATATAATAGCCACTCTGCCCCCTGTCTACCTAGTCGATTGCAAGTTAGAATCTTATGCCCATTTGGTACTGTCAGGGACAGCTCCACCATAGAGTGATGAATCATAGGCTCTACATTGATAGATAAATGCTTGAATAGAGTACCCAGCCAATCAATAACATAATTTGCAGTATTGGTTAACAAATAATCATTATTCATATACTGATAGCAAAAACCTGTGTAGCTGAGAAAATCATTTGAAACTACTTTCACTACTTACAACTCTATTAGAGTAAAAAATAGTAATGAAAAGAGCATCCTCTGCTGAGAAGGCCTGTATTTTAATGACCTTTGTTGCAGACATGGTTCAGTTCAAAACAAAGCCCTCCTGGAAAGTTGTTGTAAAATAGCCCTATGTAGGGGTTCAAACAGTGGGCCCATTAATCTAGACAGCACTACATTGAGTTCCCAAGATGGAGATGGTTTCTTTACTGGTGGATAAATTTTCAGGTAATCTTTAACTATTGAAATCTTTAAGAAGGAGATTTGTGGAAGAGATTGCCAGTAAGCTGTTAAAACAACCAGGCAAGACCTTTATGGAAGAGATCTGTATTTTCACTACGAACAGGAAATAGGGTAGAATCAGTTCTTCCCGACATGTTATAGGATTACGGCCTTTGTTATGAATACAAATGCTGAATCACTTTCCATTTTAAAGAGTAACAAGACCGTGTAGAGGGCTGTTTGGCTTCTTTAAGAATTTCCATACATTCTGAAGGGAGGTTCATATAGCCATACTCTCTGAATTCAGGAGTGATGCTGCTAAATTCAAGGATTGTGGGCTTGGGTATTGGATTTCACCCTGGTCAGGAGATCTGGTCTGCATGGCAATCTCCTGTGTTAAGTGAATGATAATTACACAAGGTCAGCGTACCACCATTGCCTTAGACAATCTGGTGCTATTAATATAATCCTTAGCCTTGATCTGCATAGGTTGACATATACAGATGGTTCACCATGGGATCAGGGGAAAGGTTTAGACAAATTATGTTGGCCATTACACCAAAGGGCATATAGCCCACTGAATTCTTTTGTGGAGTCACTGATGTGAGGCCTCAGCATTTTTGTTATCTTCCTGCAGCAAACAGTTCCAGAGACTCTTTTCCCTTATCCTGAAGATATGTTCTACAACTCTGTAATTCAGGACTGACTGGTGGTTTTCTTTGTGATGTCCGCGGAGAAAATCTGCTTACTGATTCAGAGTCTATACACTCCCCTGCCTAAAGCCCAACACCACATCATTTGTGCTTTCAAGGAATGTTGACATGACCTTCTTCCCGGCTTGTTTGTTTGTAATGTGCATGGTGGAGTCTGTTTGAACCATGATCCTCTTTTATGGTGATTGATGTGATGAACATTTGAAAGGCCAAATGTATCACTTTCAGTACCAGAAAGTTTTGGTGGCACATCTCTTCGTGTGTCCAAAGGACTTGAATGGTCAGAAGGTTTAGATGAGCTCCACATCCTGACAATGATATGTCTGTCACTATAATCTGTCTTGGAGTCATTTTTTTTAAATGGATTCCTTTAAAGAGTTGTCTGCTGTTGCACCCTGTTGCAGTTTCTCTTCTAGGGCGCTGGGACCACCCTCTAATTTCCAGGATTTACCTTTCTATGGGCTGTGGATATTATAGCAGCAGGGGCTCCATCAAAGACTAGAAGGGTGCCAAAGAAAGATTGTGTTGCAGGGCGATGGACACTGAAGCCCTGCATGATGCTGTCATCTCCTCATGTTTTATTCCAGTTAATGCTCCCGTTTTACAATCCGTCTTCCCCGTTTACTTTAAGACAGCCTGCCCAGGAACCTATTGTCTATACACTGATGGAGTCAATGGAGTGTGTGTGTTATTGACTTAAATTAATTTATTTAATGTATTCAAAACATTTGCTAAGATGAAGTGTCCATTATTCAGCACGAAAACTCCATGCAGAGTGCAGACTGTAGGTTTAAAAGTTTAGCATTTGCTCCTCAACATGTGTAGACTAGAGGTAATTATTTTTACAGTGAGATGTTGTTATTTAATGTTTTGAATTTCACCTTTCATTCTCAGCGTGTCTTTATCTTGAAGTACGGCTCTCTTTATCTTGCAGTTTTTAAACTTTCTAATATGAGGTCTGACTGGTTATACTTTAACTGATTGCCTTTGATTTATTATTCTTAAGCATAGAGTGCCTTTTCCTTGGTCATTTACAGTGTGGTGTTCGTATGATGTCATTACCTTTAACTTAGAGCAGAACAGCAACAGTCTTTACCATAAAATGCGTTAGACTGTGCATGTGAGTGTATGTGTAATTGTATGTCTGCATGCCTACATGTATGCATGAGTATGCCTGTGTGATGGGGTTATTTTGATGCTGCTGCTCAAACCATATTCAACATCCCCCCACCAACGACACAAGAACTGCTTCCGCCACTGTCATAAGTAGCACCCTGGTCTTGCCAATAAATATATCCCATTCTGTTTCTTTGCAACAATCACTTTATTTCTGCTACTTGAGTATACAGTGCAAAATAATATTTTCTGTAATGGTTTGGTAACCACACAGTGCCATCCAGCAGTACCAAGTCACGAGTAAACACTGTTGGCATGTACATTTATAGAGTGATTTGTCTCCTGTTTAAAGGTAAACAAAGGCACATACCACAATTTAAAAGGTGAACATAGGAATTCTAGGGTGTTTTTGCAGATCTTGTTATTGCACTAAAAAGATATATATACACACACACATATATATATATATATATATATATATATATATATATATATATATAACCTAGTGGCAAACGCCAGTAGGTCATTTTAGTTAGGACCAAGCTTCCATGGAAAAAAAAGCCTTTTTTGACTTGCCTATATCCTTGGCACCGTTTCACAAATCTTCACAAAATTTCCCCAAAAAAGTGTCCCCTGATTCCTGTTGTGCACGTATAGTTTTGGGGTGATCTGTTGGGATTGGGCAATCCAACAAAGTTGCGTTTCCCATGTTAATTCCCATAGGATCTTTAGACACAACTACAGCCCGAACCACTGGATGGAATTACACCAAATTTGGCAGAAAGCTAGCTTTCGTTATGCAGATTGTGCTTTTGCTTATTTGGTGTAAATCAGTTCAGTAGCTTTTGAGATATTAAAGGGAAAACACATTTGTATATCTCTTGCCGCGAGGACTTTGTGAAGATCAAGTGCTCATGCATGGCAAATGTGCAGCTCTGATAGGCTGCCAACACTTCAAACCAGGAAGTGTTGGCAGGTATCTTGGGACCTGGCTGAGTCCCACTAAAAAATGTGGAAAAAAAGAAAAAGAGGGCAGGGGTACGGATACCCTGATCCCTTAGCTCTGGTGGTACTTAGGCTAAAAAGTTATTTAAAAAAATATATATATATTGCAGCGAATTCGCAATATCGATGCATGAAATAAAAAAATTAAAAAAACACATGTGGGCTCCCACACTAGTTTCTGTGATACCCCTGCGTGGGCCAGGTCCCAGGGCATTTACATTTTTAATGCGGGGGAGGGGGGTGCTGAGGTCCCACCGCTGCCCTGGTATGCGTCACCTCCCCAGGGTTTTGGGGAAAAAAATTAAAAGTGGGGGGGCCGCCGGGCCCCCCACGCAGCCCCGGGGACTGCCACTTCCTCGGGGTATTCCTCAGATTGTGTGCGGGGGGCTGCGCACCACCCACTCCCTTGCAAGCCTGGGGACCACCACCTCCTCAGGGTGTTTCTGTAATAATGAGCGGGGTCCACACGGCTCTCCTCGAGGAACCAGTGATTGTCCTGGCGACCGCCATCCCCCAGGGCCGGCTCCTGCTATGTCCCACCCCCGGGACATAGCTGTTTGCTGTGGCTGGACTGCAGCTTTGACAGCTGCCACCAAGTCACAGCAAACACTCTGCTCGCAGTGAGAGAGAGCTGCCAAACAGCTCTCCCTTGCTGCGAGCAGAGGTTTCCTCTGTCTCTGCAGGCAGGGAGACAGAGGAAACTGTTCCCACCGAGAGGAAGCTGCTTTGGCAGCTCCCTCTCTGTGACAGCAATGCTAGCTCTTGCAGGAGGCAGGGAGCCAGCTGGGACCGTGGGTCCTTCAGGCTCCACCCATAGTCCCAAACATTCTGACTGGGTGCCCTGGGATCCCCCCCAAAAAATATAATAATTAGGCCACGCCCTGGGGATGCGGTCCCTGGGGGTGAGATCAGCCTGGGGAGGGGGGTAATGCGGCCCACCCCCCTAAAATAATTAGGCCGCACCTGGGGAGATGGGGTCCCCGGGGCCAAGATTGGCCTGGGGAGTGGGGCTGCGTGCCCCCCCCCCTCCAAAAAAAAGATATTTAGGCTGCTCCCCAAAAAATGTAATATTTAGTCTGGGCCCTGGGGATGGGGCCCCCAGGGCCAAGATTGGGCTGTAGAGGGTGGGCCATGCGAGTCTGGGTTGTTATAGCTGTTGGTGCAGGGACTGACCTCAGGCCGGGCCCTGCAGCTAACCCCCACTGTGCAGGGTTTGGTGGTTATAGCGGTTGGATGCAGGCCAGGGCCTGTGGACAACCCCCGCTGCGCACGGCCAAAGGCTGTGTGCAGCACAGAGTCAGGTTGTTATGGGGTTTGCCTGCAGGACCTGGCCTAAGGCTATGCGCGGTGTTGGTTGGATAAACGTATAGTAATGAAAATTACTTTACGTTAAAAAAAATGTAGAAATTCACTGACAAAACCAAACAGAGAGGTTATAGTTAGGAAATAGATTTTTTTTTAAATGGAAAAATTCACTGAAAAAAACAAAGGTTGCAGGGACGTTATAGTTAGGTTCTGAATTTACTCATGCAAAACCATAGAAATTCAGTAGTTATAAAGTTCTTTCAAGAATATACAATTTGCGCCCCAAGATAATGATAACTCGTGCCCTCGCCATGCACTGCTAATTAGCTCAGACATTGCAGCAGTCATGAGAACTTCTATAGCGTCCTTAGAAGTATAAATGAAACATCAGCAGTCACATTTTTGAAGAAAAAGCTGCGGAGGGTGCGAGTAAAGCATGTAAACCATGTGCATTTTGTTATGCAAACATGTGCATAACCCTTTATACTTCTAAGTGTGTATGTATACACAAATAAATGTATTCCTACAGGTATCTATGCATGTGCACGGGTTTCTTAAAACATCATGCATAAATCCGAATTGATTCAGAGTACAAACTAAACACTTCTGCTGCAGTTATCAGGGATCAGGCAATTAACCCATGAGTATTTCTTGAGTATTATTAGAAAATGCATCACTTTACCCTGTTATTTTACAAAAAGATCTTTGGGTTTGTATCCAGTAAGCACTCCTTGATCAGGTTGAGTAAACTTTGACATGCTGCACTTTGGGTGGTCAATTTACGCCCAATCTCTTTCAAACTTCACCAGCCGCCACTGGTTGCACCACCATGTTAGTAATTCTGAGACCAATCTTGTTAGCTAGAGAGAGTCCTCCCAGTTGCCCCTTTTTGGGAGCATTGGATCTTGAGACACTGCTGTAGAGGTATCATAAACAGATGGTGTAGGAAAATGCCACTGTTGGCATTGTTACCCTCTCACTTTTTGCCTAGTGTTGATGACAGCTTTGATTGAAAGTGTGCTGGGACCCTTCTAACCAGGCCCCAGCACCAGTGTTCTTTCCCAAAACACTACTTTCTTTACCCAATTGCACAGCCCTGGCAGATAGTTAAGACCCTTGTAAAAAGTACCCCTGGTACCAGGGGCCCTGTGGCCAGGGGAGGTACCTAAGGGCTGCAGCATGTATTATGCCACCCTAAGGGACCCCTCACTCAGTACATTCATACTGCCTGGCAGCTTGTGTGTGCTGGTGGGGAGAACAGACAAAGTCGACATGGCACTCCTCTCAGAGTGCCATGCCCACAAATCACTGCCTGTGGCATAGGTAAGTCACCCCTCTAGCAGGCCTTACACCCCTAAGGCAGGGTTGCACTATACCACAGGTGAGGGCATAGCTGCATGAGTAATATGCCCCTACAGTGTCTAAGTCCATTCTTAAACATTGTAAGTGCAGGGTAGCCATACTGAGTATATGGTCTGAGAGTTCGTCATTACGAACTCCACAGCACCATAATGGCTACACTGAATACTGGGACGTTTGGTCTCAAACTTCTCGGCACAATAAACCCACACTGGCCAGTGTGGGGTTTATTACAAAATGCACACAGAGGGCATCTTAGAGATGCCCCCTGTATGTCAGCCAGCCTGGTAGTGTAGGACTGACCGGTCTATGCCTGCCCGCCACTTCCAGATGAGTTTCTGACCACATGGGGTAAATGCCTTTGTGCACTCTCTGGTAAGAAACAAAGCCTGTCCTGGATGGAGGTGCTTCACACCTCCCCCTGCAGGAACTGTAACACCTGACGGTGAGCCTCAAAGGTTCCAGCCTGGTGTTACAGTCCTCCAGGGCACACCAGCCAGTGGAGATGCCCTCCCCGAACGATCCCCCACTTTTGGCAGCAAGTCCAGAGGGATAATGAGAACAACAAGGAGGGGTCACCCCCTCAGCCAGGACCACCCCTAAGGTTTCCAGCGCTGAAGTGACCCCTCTGTGAGAAATCCTCCATCTTGCTTTGAAGGAGCAGGACCAATAGGGAAAAGGATTGCCCCCCTCCCCAGAGGGAGTGGGCACAAGGAGGGTGTAGCCACCCTCAGGGATAGTAGCCATTGGCTTCTGCCCCCTGACCCTAACACACCCCTAAATTTAGTATTTAGGGGTGACCCTGAACCCAGCTCTTCAGATTCCTGACGACCTCAAGAAAGAAGGACTGCTGAGCTGAAAACCCCGCAGAGAAGAAAAGGAGACAAGAACTGACTCAGCCCCAGCCCTACCGGCCTGTCTCCTGCATCAAAAAGCATCAAAACAAGAAGCAACACGTTCTGCAGGACCAGTGGCCCCTGAAAAGCCTCTAGGGGACTGCATGCTTCACCGAAGATCAAGTAACTCCTGTGGACAGTGAACCTGTCCAACAAGAAGAAAAAACAACCATCTTTAAAGGGACTCCAACCTCACTCCAGAAGCCCAAGTCTAAAACTACTCTGCGCCCGACGACCCTGGCCCATGTCCAGAGGAACAGACCAGCCCTGAGAGGAACCCCAGGCGATTCCGACCAAGTGTCCACCCTGGGCTGACCTCTCCACCCCTCCACGACAGCGCCTCCAGAGGGAATCCCGAATATCCCCCTGACCGCGACTGCCCGGGACAAGGATATCTGACACCTGGAGAAGCACTGCACCCGCAGCCCCCAGACTAGAGAGAAACCAAACACTGGTGCGGCAGTGACCAGCAGGCGGCCCTCCTCCCTGTAAAAATAATCAAGTACACTGTTCCCAAAGAAAGAAAACAAACAGAGACACAGGGGGGCTCTGATGTCAGGAGCGAAGAAAGCCCTCACTGTAGGAAAGTACCATCTTGCCTGGCATGTTACCCCCATTTTCACTGTATGTATGTTTGTTTTTGCCTATGGGTCACTGGGATCCTACCAGGCAGGACGCCAGTGCTCATAATGTATGCCCTATATGTGTTTCCTGTGTGGTGCCTAACTATCACTGAGGCTCTGCTAACCAGAACCTCTGTGTTTATGCTCTCTCTTTGCTTTAAAATTGTCACTGCAGGCTAGGCTAGTGACTAATTTGACCAATTCTCATTGGCACACTGGAACACCCTTATAATTCCCTTGTATATGGTACCTAGGTACCCAGGGTATTGGGGTTCCAGGAGATCCCTATGGGCAGCAGCATTTCTTTTGCCACCCGTAGGGAGCTCAGACAATTCCACTGCAGCCTGAGTGAAATAACGTCCACGTTATTTCACAGCCATTTTCACTGCACATAAGTAACTTATAAGTCACCTATATGTCTAACCTTCACTTGGTGAAGGTTAGGTGCCAAGTTACTTAGCATGTGGGCACCCTGGCACTAGCCAAGGTGCCCCCACATTGTTCAGGGCTAATTCCCCGGACTTTGTGAGTGCGCGGACACCATTACACGCGTGCACTACAAATATTTCAATACCTATATGTAGCGTCACAATGGTAACTCCGAACATGGCCATGTAACATGTCTAGGATCATGGAATTGTCACCCCCAATACCATTCTGGTATTGGGGGAACAATTCCATGCATCCCCGGGTCTCTAGCACAGAACCCGGGTACTGCCAAACTGCCTTTCAGGGGTCTCCACTGCAGCCGCTACTGCTGCCAACCCCTCAGACAAGATTCTGCCTCCCTGGGGCCTGGGCAGCGTGGTCCCAGGAAGTCAGAACAAAGGAGTTCCTCTGAGAGAGGGTGTTACACCCTCTCCCTTTGGAAATAGGTGTGAAGGGCTGGGGATAAGTAGCCTCCCCCAGCCTCTGGAAATGCTTTGATGGGCACAGATGGTGCCCATCTCTGCATAAGGCGGTCTACACGGTTCAGGGATCCCCCAGCCATGCTCTGGCGCAAAACTGGACAAAGGAAAGGAGAGTGGCCACTCCCCTGACCAGCACCTCCATGGGGAGGTGCCCAGAGCTCCACCAGTGTGTCCCAGACCTCTGCCATCTTGGATTCAGAGGTGTTGGGGCACAATGGACACCTCTGAGTGGCCAGTGCTAGCAAGGGACATCAGAGACCCCTCCTGATAGGTGGTTACATCTCTTAGTAGCCAAGCCTCCTTTCTCAGTAGCCAAACCTCCTTTTTTCACTATTTAGGGTCTCTCCTCTGGGCTATTCCTCAGATAACGAATGCAAGAGCTCACAAGAGTTCCTCTGCACTTCCCTCTTCGACTTCTGCCAAGGATCGACCGCTGACTGCTCCAGGACGCCTGCAAAACCGCAACAAAGTAGCAAGACGACTACCAGCAACATTGTAGCACCTCATCCTGCCGGCTTTCTCAACTGTTTCCTGGTGGTGCATGCTCTGAGGGCTGTCTGCCTTCACCCTGCACTGGAAGCAAAGAAGAAATCTCCTGTGGGTAGACGGAATCTTCCCCGTGCCAACGCAGGCACCAATCTTCTGCATCACCGGTCCTCTGGGTCCCCTCTCATCCTGACGAGCGTGGTCCCTGGAACACAGGAGCTGGGTCCAAGTGTCTCCCACAGTCCAGTGGCCCTTCTGTCCAAATTCGGTGGAGGTAAGTCCTTGCCTCCCCACGACAGACAGCAAACCTGTGTACTGCGTGATTTGCAGCTGCTCCGGCTTCTGTGCACTTTTCCAGGACTTCCTTTGTGCACAGCCTAGCCTGGGTCCCTAGCACTCCGTGCTGCATTGCCCAACTCGCTGAGTTGGACTCCGACGTCATGGGACCCTCCTTTGTGACTCTGAGTCGACCGCTGTCCTCAGATCTTCTAAGTGACTGTTCAGGTACTTCTGCGGGTGCTGCCTGCTTCTGTGGGGGCTCTCTGAGTTGCTGAGCACCTCCTCTGTCTCCTCCTCCAAGGGGCAATATCCTGGTCCTTCCTGGTCCCCAGCAACACCCAAAATCCTCAACTGCGACTCTTGCAGCTAGCAAGGCTTGTTTGCGGTATTTCTGCGTGGAAACACTTTTGCATCCTCCAGCACGCCGTGGGACATCTTCTGACCAAAGGAGAAGTTCCTGGCACCTTCCGTTGTTGCAGAATCTTCAGCTTCTTCCACCCGGAGGCCGCCCTTTTGCACCTTCATCCGGGGTTTAGTGGGCTCCTGCCCCCCTGGACACTTGCGTGACTCTTGGACTTGGTCCCCTTCTTTTACAGGACCTCAGGTCCAGGAATCCATCTTCAGTTCTTTGGTAGCAGTTGTGGTTCTTGCAGAATCCCCTATCACGACTATACTGTCTTTCTGGGGTAGTAGGGTAACTGTATTCCTACTTTTCAGGGTCTTGGGGTGGGGTATTTTGGACACCCTTACTGTTTTCTCACAGTCCCAGCGACCATCTACAACCTCCCATAGGCCTGGGGTCCATTCGTGATTCGCATTCCACTTCTGGAATATATGGTTTGTGTTGCCCCTAGGCCTATGTCTACCTATTGCATCCTATTGTGATTCGACATTGTTTGCACTACTTTTCTTACTGTTACTTACCTGTTTTGGATTTGTGTACATATAGGGGGTCATTCTAACTCTGGCGGGCGGCGGAGGCCGCCCGCCAGAGTTCCCCCGACAGAACACCGCTCCGCGGTCCGAAGACCGCCGTGGTGATTCTGTGTTTCCAGCTGGGCTGGCGGGCGACCGCCAGAAGGCCGCCCGCCAGCCCAGCGGGAAACCCCTTCCCACGAGGAAGCCGGCTCCGAATGGAGCTGGCGGAGTGGGAAGGGTGCGACGGGTGCAGTTGCACCCGTCGCGAATTTCAGTGTCTGCTAAGCAGACACTGAAATTCTTTGTGGGGCCCCCAGGGGCCCCACGACACCCCATACCGCCATCCTGTTCCTGGCGGCCGAACCGCCAGGAACAGGATGGCGGTATGGGGTGTCGGAATCCCCATGGCGATGGAGGATTCCTTAGGGCAGCGGAAAACCGGCAGGAGACCGCCGGTTTTCCCTTTCTGACCGCGGCCAAACCGCCGCGGTCAGAATGCCCTCAGGAGCACCGCCAGCCTGTTGGCGGTGCTCCCGCCGACCCCGGCCCCCATAGTTTGTGTATATTACTTACCTCCCAAGTGAGGGTATCCTCTGAGATACTTTTGGCATATTGTCACTAAAATAAAGTACCTTTATTTTTAGTAACTCTGAGTATTGTGTTTTCTTATGATATTGTGCTATATGATAGTGGTATAGTAGGAGCTATGCATGTCTCCTAGTTCAGCCTAAGCTGCTTTGCCATAGCTACCTCTAACAGCCTAAGCTGCTAGAAACACCTCTATTCTACTAATAAGGGATAACTGGACCTGGCACAAGGTCTAAGTACCACAAGGTACCCACTATAAGCCAGGCCAGCCTCCTAAACTCATGCATCCATTAGGATGTCAAGCATTATCACTGGGCCAGCTCCTCGTCAGACCGGCGCTGCAATGTCTGACGGGCACCCCTTTTGAAAAAAGGGGTGCTTTTAGCCGGAGATCTAATTAACTTGTGCTGGAAATGAGTATGTTGTAATGAACATTGAAACATTAATCTTAGCCAAGACCTTCCTCTGATCTATTAAATTATGTTTTAGGTTTAGAGTTATTTGTAACCTCCTTGTTTGTGCTCTCCTCACTATGTTCATTACAGCATACTCATTTCCGGCACAAGTTAATTAGATCTACGGTTGTTGGTGCTGAGTGCTTGCGGTTATCTTGAACCCCCAGTGGTGGGCTACCTATGCCCCAGAGATTGAACCCATAAGTTTGTTACTCACCTGAAAAACTGTACCTTAATTACCTCCCCCAGGAAATGTTGAAAATCGCAGTGTCCACTTTTAAAATAGCTTTTTGCGGGGGGCGCTAGGGGGTGCCGAGCAAGATGGTCGCACTTCTGTGAGGCTCCGGCGGCCCAGACCAGCAATCCGTCATTATCCTGCCCAAAACTTAAGTGCTGGGGCCGGGGCCTGGCGGGTGGGGTGCATGCTGGTGCTGGTCCTCCATTATTCAGAGCGGTTCTCGGCGGGACGCCGCTGAATGCTGGTGAAAACGGGGAGGGTTGTCGGACGGGCCTGCAAGTGCTGAGCTTCGTGCTTAGGCAGTAAAGGGCGGAACCATAGGCCCGAGAGAGCGACGGCAGTGATGCAACGCTGAGGCTTGTTAGGCCTGGCGGAGCGGGCTGTGAAGACTTTGCTGAGACTTTGGAGGTGAGGAGCGCCTGGGCCCGGGAGGCGGCACGAGCACTGGGACAATGATGGAATAACTGCACTCTAAGATAATAAGATAATTGACAATAGCTCCGGGACACTTGCAGGGGCTGTTCCCCCCCTCCGGGCCCTGTATCGTTCTGCTACTGCTGCGTACCCCTATCCTGTGGCAGACAGGTCTCTCTCTCGGATACAACTCAGAAGTGGGTACTGGAAGAAGGCTCATAGTGATCTGCACCTGGGAGTACGATGGGTAGATCTGACGCGAAGCAACAGAAATTGCAATTCGGGGCAAAGAGGCAGGCAGGGACGCCTCTGGAGCAAATGGGGGGTGATTTGCCGCTCCACCCCCCCTCGGGGTGAACAATCCGACCTAGGCGAAATGAAGGTGCTCCTGCTCACCATGCAGTCCAGCCGGTCTTCAATAGATGGTAAAATGGACACTATTACCACAAGACTCGATCTGCTTACTGCTGGATTAGAGAAACAGTCAGGGCGGATAACAGAAGCTGAACAGGGAATCTCCAATGTAGAGGACGCTATGCAGAAAAGACATGAACAATGCATACAGATGGATAAACTCCTGAAAGTCATTGCACTTAAAAATGAAGATTTGGAAGCTAGGTCTAGGCGGAATAACATACGCATAGTGGGTATACCAGAATCAACAAATACTGGCCGAATGAAGCAATTTGTGGAGCGGCTGCTCATTGCATTGTTTGGGGACGAGGCTTTTTCATGACTTCTGGTAGTAGGAAGAGCGCACAGGTCTCTGATGGCTAGACCTCCACCCGGTGCTCCGCCTAGGCTGATTATTGCTCGTCTCCTTAACTATAGGGACAGAGATAATGCACGCGACTGAGCAGAGAAAAACACCCTCTGCAGTTTGAGGGTAATGCACTGTCGATATACTCTGATTTCACTGTAGCGGTCCAGGAGGCTAGAAAAAAGTTGCAGCAGTAAAGCAGAAACTACGGCAGGCTGACATACTGTATGCTGTGCTATACCCGGCGAGGCTGAAGATCACTCATAGGGGCAAGGTTGTGATTTTCACTGCTCTCCAACAGGTACATGACTATTTAAAGCGGGCCCGTGAGAGAGAGACATTGAGAGATCCTGAGAAGGGCCCTCCGGACTCTCCCTCCACTCTATCCGATCAAGACTGCCGCTGCTTCTCATATCAGTGTAAATCACCCCTGGAGATGGGGCACAAATGTGCTCCTAGTGGCGTACATAGATGACTGTGTTTCTATGAAAGGCTCCGGTGTGTGCCCCCCTCGGCGGGCTGGAGGGCGCTAGCACCACTGGGCAAACATATCTACCCTGGCACCCCCCCTTGATACCTGGGGGTTGTCGTGACAGCCCTCTAGATGACCTACCACCGGGAAATCCCCATCTAATCTTGTGTGAAATGTTGAATTGGTTTTGTTTTGTTGTATGTGTGAGTGGTGTAGGGAGGGACATTCGGGATTGGGCCACTGAGGTGGGTGGAGGGGAGGGTGAGGAAGGTTATTGTTTGCTCTGAGCTGCACTGTTGTATATCCATTGGATGCCTGGCGTTATATTGGTCTCCCTTCAGCAGGCCGCGCACTCGTCAGATCATGGCAACTTATCTTGCTGATTCCACATGACGGCACCTAGGGTCACGGCTCGCGGATTACCAGATGGGCACACACTGTGCTGCTTAACGTGGAATGTCAGGGGACTAGGAGATCCTCACAAACGACGTCACGTTCTGGCGCATTTGGAACGGCACGGGATACACATTGCACTCCTGCAGGAGACACACTTTACGCCTGGTAGGCGAGTCGTATTTGTGGATCGCTGGTCTATATATAGTCAGCATTCCGCTTACTCTTCATACTCCAGGGGCACAACCTCTACTACACGCCGGCGAGGCTTCATCTTCACAACCTCTGTGCTACTGACAATTGTGACAGATGTGGGGAGGGAGGGGCTCACTTTCTCCACCTGGCCTGGTCGTGCCCGGGGGTGCTGGAGTATTGGGGGGAGGTGGAGAGGGCACTGTCTATTATGATAGCCACACAGCTGACACTCACGCCGCTGATCGCGCTCCTGGGATACACTGAGAAGATCGCCCAAGGCAATCGTAGATATCTTGGTTTCGCTCTCTTATTGGCTAAGCGGAGGGTTGCGTGCCGATGGGGCAGAGGCAGGGCTCCTAAGTTCAAGGACTGGCTGTCTGACTTAGTATATGGTAGGATGCAGTTGGAGACATATGCCGAGATGCAGCTGCCCGCGTCCCGCCCTAGAGATATCTGGGCCCCATTGGATGCATTTCTGCTTGAACAGTCAGATCAGTTTGCTGATAGGATCCCTGCGGGGTCTCTCCTGGGAGATACGGGACCACTAGGATGGGGGGACCTTGAGGCTAGAGACAGCGCGTAGAGCGCGTAGAGCGCGTGTACCTTGTGCATGTAGGGGTGGGGTCTCTGGCGAGGGTGTGATGTGAGCACGTTGTTAAACTCCTGTATGATCCTTCTATGGGGGGGTTGATTGACGTCGGCTGAACACTCCCACTTCTGGGAGCGATGTTAAGACATACTTACGCCATAAGAATGGGGTGCGGCTCAGAAGAGTTGTTTTACGATGAATGTTTTGTATATGTTTGGCTCCCTATTATGGAACATGATGCACCTTTTGGAAAATCAATTAAAAAAAAATATAGCTTTTTGCCATTTTAAAGAAAACTCTGTACATTGTTGATTCCATTCAAAGTTCTAAGTATTACTATGCAAAGTACCTTTCATTTAATGTACTTACCTGATAAATGAATCTTTTTCTATATAAAAACCTATTGGTCTGGAGTTAAGTCATTGAGTGTGTGTTTTCACTTATTGCTTGTGTGTGTACAACAAATGCTTAACACTACCCTCTGATAAGCCTAACTGCTCAACCACACTACCACAAATAGAGCATTGGTATTAGCTATTATTGCCTCTGTCAAACCCCTTCGGGAACCTCTGGACTCTGTTCACACTATATCTCATTTTGATATAGTAGATACAGAGCCAGCTCCCTACAGATGGGCATTCTGGACTATGTATATGTAGTACGCAATGGATTCTAGGAGTGAGGCAATCTGGTGAGCCAATGGTTTGGGAAAAGAGTGCTTTTTAGTGGATTGCATTTTTCTGGAATAGAGGACACACTCTCCTCCGAAAGACACACACTTTTGATTTTTGGGTCTATTTTAGCTCCCTAATATGTGAGACACTGGATTGGCTTTCATATTGACTGGTCCATGTTGATCTGAAAGCCTAGTTTTCTTAGCAGATTTTCTGTAGTTTGGAAGACTCCCATGGTTATCCGAGTACCCGCCTTTATATCGAGATATTGGTAAACACATACACATCTTCTCCGACTGGCTTCAACAACTACTGTGCACTTTGAGACTGTTCAGGGAGCAGACTTCATCCCGAATCGTAGGACAGTGTATTTACTGGTAGTGATCCCCTCCCACTATGAATTTAAGGATTTCCCTGTGTTGATTCCAGACTGGGATGTGAAAATAGGCATCCTGGAGATCTACAGAACACAGCCAATCGCTCTTTTTGTGTGTGGGAAAATTAATGGAGGACCAGCACCCTGGATTATTTCTTTCAGGATTAATTTGTTAATAAACCACAGTTCTAAAATTGGTCAGATTTGTTGTTTTTTTAGTATCAAGAAGAAGTATCTTAAGTACACTTCTTTAATTTTTTGACATCATGGAATCTTTCCTCTTGCTCAATTTGATAATAGGGCGTGTGACTTGTTTTTTTTATGCTAGCAACTGACGTCTTAATGAATGCTTCGGGGAATATACAGTAAAACACGAGTCTTCAAAGAACTGACCATGGCAGGGTCATTTCACAGACAGTGAAACTGAAACCCATAAGTGTGCATTCGGGAGCGTTAAGATGTAGAGTCAATCTTTTATTTGTGTAAAGGTTTTCAAAAGATTTGTTCAACGTATTACCTATTGAGTAACTTCATCTTGAATAAGTTACAGGCTGCAAGTTTAACAGTGAGTGACAAATGATTTAGTCATTTTTCAAGGACACCCTTGGTTGCAGATTATGACATCATATTGTTAAAGGTCGAAATAGAGGAGCAGGCACGCACGTATGCATTGAGTCTCGATGTTTTTATTTGGTTCGAAGACAAGGCATTGGAATTCAACAGAATAAACATAACCAAAGCATAAGCCAACAGGTCTGGCTTATTTATGGCACATGCATAAACTCTACAGATGGATATGTAGGCATACATAACATACAAACAGGCAAGATGTACACCTGCATACACCTCACAAACTGACACACTTAGACAGGTTGCATACGTTGCCCACACAGGCACCTTACTTATGTGAGCATGGAGCCCTGTATGCACAGTATTTGTGGCCATGTATAGTATGCATTCTGTCTGTGTGCCAGTTTGTGCTGTGTGTGCATGTATTACACTGCAAGGTGATGGTGGCTTTACCAATGCGAGTTTCCAACGGAACAAAATCCCCCTTATTACACTATTTACAGATACTTCAAGTACACTACTAGTAGGAAGCGTATTAAATTTGAAATACTCAATTGTACATGTTGAGATACCCATAAATTTAAGTCCTGGTGGGTGCTCATCATTTTAGCAATATCAATTCTAATGAAACTCCGGGAAGAATGACTAATGGTCCCACCAACAGCTTACACTTAAAGCTGTTTGCCTTACTGTAAAAACAAGCATTAGTATTGAAAAGGAACACAGAGCTATAAAACAAAACAAATAAATGAGTAAATGTTCATACCGCTTCTCTTTTCAAATTCATGTTCATTTCCTCCATGTTAGTATCGGAGTGTCCATGAACTGAACGACCATGAATGTAGTACCCAAAACATTTGTGTGATAACAGAAAAACAGATATCTGCAAGGTAAGGAAGAGAAAATAAGTTTATTTTCTAAGTTCTGTACTACAGTGTTGTATATAATTTGCTAATCTGGTGTCAACCCATTTCAAGCAAAAAATGTAAACAAACCATCTTCACAAGTTAATTACAATATATGCCTATGAAATTACCTGACTCATGATCGACAACTAATTAGAATCAGAAATCCTAAATGCGTTCATTATCAAGAACATAGCTGCATGGCTCTGCTAGTCATGACCAAATTACACCTTGGGTCTGCTGAAGCACCTGCCTCTCAAAAGTGCCTTTGTAGATGCACCCAAACAGTAAAATATAAATACTACCTCCCTCATACCTGCTTTACATTTCTGCCTCATTTTTTGGTGGTGCAGCATGTGAGGGTGAAAGCATTTTATTTTGACCACTGATGTAATCTGAGGCCATACGTTGAGCCTCTGGATAACAAGTACTTTGAGGTTGCACATTTTGGGTGTTCTGATAATTTTATTTAAATCAATTCTCCAAACATTAAATTGAGCGCTACTCTTTCTGTTCACTTTGTTTGCATTATAAAGAGTAGTCAAGCCAGGGAAACAGAAACCCGTGCTCATCCTTTACAATTTTGTTAGCCTTTGAAAAGAGAACATAAATGAAATACCTGATCCTTTACCAGGAAGTCCATTTTGGAATACCAATGCCAAACCACATTCACTTAAGCAAGTGTTAAACATGACAACCTTAGGGTGGGCGTCCCCCCCACTTTTGCCTCACTCCATTTCCTGATCTCTTTTTTGCTGGCTTTAAGACTCATAGCACTGATAACCAGTGCTAAAGTGCATGAACCCTCTTCCCTAAATCACAGTAACTTTGGCTTAACTCCCAATTGGAATATTTAATTTACTTATAAGTCCATAGTAGAGTGCACACAGTATGGGGCTGGGAGGCCAGATTGGAGGAAAGGAGGACTCAATTTCCATGCCAGGCCCGGGGGATATATATATATAAATATCCAACCCAAATGGTCTAAAATAGCGAGGCACTCAACTGCTGGTGCACGTGGAGGGTTTTGGACCATAACCCTTATTAATCATAATTTGATTATAGTCATTGATAGTTCAATCCAATATTATTCGTACATCATGTTAAAAGGAATACGTGCATCAATTACATTCAGCATATTTTTTCAAACAGGAACGCCTCAGTTGCTTGGAGTCTGGGTGCTGTGACAAGGATTTCAAATATACAACAGTTTGCCACAGAGAGAAAGAACTGGTAAAAAGGAAATTACGGAAAAACCTGTTTGAAAAAAGATGCTGAATGTAATTGATGCAAACATGATGTACGAATAATATTGGATTGAACTATCAATGACTATAATAAAATTATTGAATTAAGGAATCGTGTTAATAGCAATCACGTTTGAATATCTTACAGGTGAGAGACATGTGACTATTAATTCCAGAATGCAATATAAATAGTGTGATGGCAGGAAGGAACAGATGATACGACTTGAGAAAGACATGGTTGTCGAAACGCGTCATGGGGTATGAAAATCTGTCTGAATAAATGAAACTGTCATGGAGCCCCCAGGAGTGCAGTGCCTTTTTTGTGTGATGATGATATATATATATATATATATATGACGGTGAGATGCTTTGCATGTTCTAAGTGGCTGGGGCTAAGATAGGCATCCATAGTGGGCAATTCTTATGGTATGCCAGGCTGTCACAGGAGGCGCATGTCACATGGAAGGGGTTGTCTACTAGACTCTTAAAGAACAAGTTACTTATCAGACTGGATTTAGAAAATGTTGAGCAGTACCTCTGCACAAAGGTAGGTGGCATTGTTCAGCTCCGCGTCTGCAGTGCCCATGCAGGTGCCCATATAGGCACTACCTCAGCATGCTAACATCACTTTCTTTTGTGACTATTTCTGCGGCAAAAACATGGAGCGACGTAAAAACCAATGTTACTGTTATGACCAGTGTGTACACTAACAGAATACTTTGGATGAAGAGGCCAGTTCGCCGCGCAGTGTGGATGAGAGGATCGGTAAGGAATCAACTGTTAGAGACGCTACCAGAAAAAGCATTACCTTAGGTAAGTAACTTGTTCTGATAGAGCAAGTCTGTTATGACTAACTGCAGATTCCTCACCTTAGAACAGATACCCAAGCAATATCCCCCAGTAGGTGGGTCTGCGAACTGGCTTATTACAAAAAGTCCAGGAGGACTGCAAAATGCCAGTCTTAATGCACCTGACTGTCCAAGAAATTGTGTTTTATGAATGTATATATTGAGGCCCACGTAGCAGCTTGGCAGATATCAATTAAAAGTACCCTAACTAAAGAGTAGCAGATCCTAATGCAGAGTGCAATCCATCAAGAGATAGTCCACTTCTGCACAGCCTTGCCCTTTTTCGCTCCTGTGGTACCAATGAAGAGCTGATCATCCACCCAATAGCATTAGGTGCGATCAATATAAAATAAAAGAGCTCTCTTTGGGTCCAGGTGATGGAGTGTCTGCACTTATCTGGAGGGTGAGGCGAAAAATGTCGGCAAAGTGACACTGGCTGAAATGAAGAGGGAAGATAATCTTTGTCAGGAAGGAGGCCCGTGTCTGAAGGACCAATCTGTCAAGGAAAAGGCTGGTGTAGGAAAGGTGTACTGACAGAGCATGAAGCTCGCTGACTCTCCTGGTTGAAGTAATGGCCACTAAGAAGACTGTTTTGAGATTCAAGAGCCGTACAGGACAGCTGTGTAGTGGTTCAAAGGGAGAACACATTAGAAACGTAAAGACTAGATTGAGGTCCCACAAGGAAATCACATAGGGATTAGGAGGGAACAAGTGAGGTAAACCTTTCAGGAAACGAGTCACAACAGGTGACATAAGCAGGGAAGGTTAGTCCAGCAACCAACTCCGAAATGACTGACAAGCAACCTTTAACAGTGCCAAGGGAAAGATGAAACAAACCACATCACCTCTGATAGTGGTGCAAAAGGGGGTCCAGACAATGTGTGGAGCACCAGGCAACAAACGTATCCCAACGGCAGGCATATACCATGCTGGTGGAGGGACGCCTGGCTGCCAGGATGATATCACAGAACTTGGGAGGAAGATTGAAAACCCTCAACTGCCACCTCTCAATCGCCTTACAAGAAGATGGAGAGTGCACAGGTTTGGTGCTGGACCCAGCCCTGCTTCTTTGAAGACGCCCTCCCGCAGAGGTAGCCTGGTCAAAGAACCAATGGTCATGCTCAGGGGTTCGGAATACCACACTCTCAATGCTCAATTCAGAGGACTTTGGCCCAGTCGGTCCTCATGTTCTTCGGAACTCAGGGCAGGAGTGGAATCATCTGAAAGGTTTACAATAGTCTAATTTCCATTCTAACTGGAATGCATCCCCAAGGGAGAGTCGCTTTGGAAATTCTAACATGCAGAAGTGCTGACATTGCGCATTCTCGGCAGTGGCAAACTCACTGAGCCAAAGTTCTCCCCATTCCTGGAAGACAACTCACTCCACCTTCAGGAGTAGCTGCCATTTGTGATCCACAAGTCACAGACAGCTACATTTGTCCTCTCTGGCATTCAAAAAGCCTGCCAGGTGTTGTGCAAACCAGGAAAATGTCCTGGCCCTCCTGCCAAGTTCAGAGGCGCAGAGCCTCCTGCCACAGGAGGCACAACCAACACTTGAACCAGCTTTCCACTGATGGATAGAAAGAAGGCTTTCAATGTCAAAAGGATTGGTCTCAGATGCAGATTGATATGAAGAATGGAATCCCAAACCTCCGAAGATGAGCTGCAACCACTGCAATCACTTTTGTGAGCAACCGAGGGGCATTTGTGAGGCAGAAGGGGAGCAAAGCAAACTGAAAATGCCCGTGGCTCACTGTGAACTTCAAGTAACGCCTGCAGGCTTGCCGGACAGGAATGTGAAAACAAGCATCCTGTAAATCCTAGCCTCCAGTGCAGACAAGACCTGAGCCAGGGCGAGCACTTTGAATTTCTCTTTCTGCAGAAAAGCGTTGAGAGGATGTAGATTTAGACTAGCACAAAGTCCTCCATCCTTTTTCAGCCTCAGAAAGTAGCAGCAGTAGTAACCACAGCCTATTTCTGGTGAAGGAATTCTCTTGATGGCTCCTTTGGCCAAAAGAGCCTGCACTTCCAGACTGAGAAAAAAAGAGGTGATCTTCCATCAGATGTTCTTAGGATAGTGGCAAAGGCAGAGGAGTTTGCACAAATGGGAGGGGGCATACCCCTTTCACACTTAAGCACCCACTTGTCGGAAGTAATTGAAGACAATTGGGGCAGGTGGTGTCTGAACCTGCCCCCAAGGGGATAGTGGTGCTGGATGGCAGGTGAACCAAATATGCTTAGAGGCAGCGGCTGCCAGTGGAGTGGGGGACTAGACCGCATGCTGGGCCTAGCTCCTGCATCGTTTATGGGATCCGTGGCCCCATCGATTAAATGACTGGGCAGGCTGTTGAACCACCGGATACGGCTGGTATAGTTAGCACCCATAAGTGCCCTGATTGAGTAAATGGTAGGGGCGAAAGGACTGCTGCTGAGAACCAGGCAGATAGAGAAAGCCTGAGAGATGTAGCAAAAACCCATCTCTCTCAAAAGGTGTGTCCGATATATCAGCAAATAGGCTTGAGCTTTTGAAGGGTATGTTAATCTGGGATGCCTCAACATCCCCCAGGAACCCAGTGGATTGCAACCAGGTATGACAAATCCAGCCCGCATCTGATGGTGAACTTTGATGCATCCTGGCACTCCATGAGGGCTTGTTGAGGATAGCGTAACGGTCCAAGAGGCTTGCCCTGTTCACCAACTGCAAGGCTAGGGTGGAGGAAGAAAAAACACTCCTCCCACAGATGTCCTGCCACTTAGATTTCGTGGCCCCTGGGATGGAAGGGAGCGCATTTCAGTTGATTTTAGAGGCTCATGCCTGCACAATCAGGCTTTCGGAGTTGGAAAAAGGGGGCGTTGTTAAGAGAGGAATGATAGGTGTCCTCGGGTGGGACAATGGCATCAGGCTTTCATGCAGTGCACAGGAGCCCAGTGGAAGGTTTAGCCCAGCCCCTCATGAGAACGTTGGTGGGGCTTCATAGAAGAGGAGCAAGGGCTCAGCCAAGCCAGCTCCTAGGTGAAGCCCCTCAGTCAAGAAGTTGGTTTTGACCTCGACTGCTGGCAGCTGCAGATTAAGGATCTCCGCTGCCCTGCGCGTCACGGTGGTGAAAGATACATTGCTAGAGAGCGAAGGCGATCGTCAGTGGGAACAGTTTTGGGAAAAGCACTGAGATCTGCCTCAGGAGTGGGAACTGAAAACAGCATGGAGTCCTCTTCTGCCTTGCCGCTAGGAGCTTAATTGCCTGCTTGCGAATTGCCATGGGGTGCATAAACTTTTTAAACAGCATGGAGACTTCTTCTGCCTTGCCGCCAGAAGCTTCATTGCCTGCTTGCAAATCCCCATAGGGTGCAAAACTTGCACTCTGCATAGGCCTTGCAGTTGTGACTCAAACCCAGGCACTAGAGGCCAACCTAATGGGGATTACACACAGATGTATGCCTGTGACATTCCATGCAAGATTTAAACCCTGTAGGTTTTGAAGGGGATATGTCCCTAGAGCAATGGGAGCAACAGCTCAAAAACAGTCAAGGTCAGAAAAGATGGTCAAAACATTACAGAGGTACCTCTCCGGATTCATGCTGTTGGCATGGAAAGTAAGGAACTGATGTCAGCACTCTACGAAGGTGCCTTAATGGCCCTGCAACATCATTTCCAATGCTGACGCAAAGCCAAACGAAACCACCTACCAGTGTGCCGAGGTACTGCTCAAGATGTTCTGGATCCGGTCTGATGCTTGGGGAATATTGTAAGATAAGGAATCTGCAGTTAGAAATCTATCAGAAATTTGGAACCCTAAAAGCAAATATTAGAATGAAACTAGAATGCACTACAGCCTACTTATGCTATTAATTGCAACCCTGAGTGGAAAAGCAGTAGATAAAGGGGCATATGAGGCGAATATATTGCAAAGGCTAGCACAATGCTACGAGAGCTGTTTGCTATCCATCTAAAGCCACGTTACGGTCACCCATAGGGTCTTTGACCTTTCAATTTTTAAGAGTATTAAGAGGTATTCAACAACTAAAGCACTCAGGGTCTATGGGAGGATTCTAAAGCTGCGACAGAATATCTTGCAAAAGAGCAAATTAAACAATAAGGTAAACAAACACCATTTAATTACTCTGCAAATGGCGTAGAGTGAACAACCAAAATATAGACCAAACAGTATCCTCCCAACGCTCAAAAATGGCAGTAAAAGACTAGGAACTGTACTTTCTAATAAACTGTTCACAATACTTGCATCTCAAAACTGAAGTATCAAGTACAATTGAAAAAACAAATGAAGTACAGTTTGGAACTACAACTTGAGCCTTTGCAACTCCTCACTAAGATCATAATGCATAGAAATCATAATATTTAGCTGTTACTGAAAGAGGCAGGCCTCTTAAAATTACTGTAAATATACTATTATTATTTTTACCACAGCTTGAAGTGGTCTATTGTTATCACCAAAACAGAAAAAGAAGGGCTAATCTGGTGGGAGATTTTATAATTGGTCCTGTGCAAAGTACCCCCATATAAATAACAAAAGAAATGGATGCACAGTTCCACAGTGGAGGTGACTGATCTCTACCCAGTCTGAGAGCGATCAATAGATCCCTGAGAGTATCCAAAATTGGGAACAAGAGCCCTCACTCGCCATTTAGTGACATGCTTCATCATCAGGCTTTGCTCCTCGTCAGGCGAGCACTGCAATGCCTGACAGGCCCCTCAAGGGTGCTCTTTTCCGGAGATCTTTTAAAAATATTTGCCTGTGGTGAATGCAGTAATGTGGGATTGGTGAAATAGACTGGTAAAATTGACTAGAGGGACCATATAATTAAATGTTTATTGAAAATGTGAACCACTGTCAAGGTGAAAAACAAAAAAAGTAAAGGGAGAATAAGAATAATGTCTGTGTTTCCCTATTCAAATTTGGTGTCTTGTGTCAAAAGACCCTATATTCTAGGGGTTTTGGTTTGTAGGGTAGGCTGAGTCTCTACCGGATAAGGCATTACTGTAGGTAAGTGAGTTGTTCATCTGATAGAGACCTCTAGTTACAGATTCCTTACCTTAGAATAGATACCCAAGCAATACCTCCCACCGGAGGTGGGTCTGCAAACCACCTTCACATGAGGAAGACCTGCAGGAATGAACAGGCAAATGCCCATCCCAACAGACCTGACTGTCCAGGCACAAGTGCTTTGTGAACATGTGTAAAAAAGCCAACGTTGCTGCCTGGCAGATGTCTGGGTCCACAACTCTGCGTGCTAACACATTGGTCACAGCCTGTGCTCGGGTGGAGTGAGCACGCAATTGCTCAGGGGGTTGCTTCTCAGCCAATGCGTAGAAAATCTTGATACAGAGCACAAGCCATCTGGTGATGGCCTGCTTTTGTACGCCCCAACCTTTTTTAGCTCCGACATATCCTATCAAGAATTGGTCACCCACCAGGGACTCTTATTTGTCCAAGGCAGAACGACAACGCTAATTCTGGGTCCAGGCTGTGAAGTCACTCCTCTTCCTTGGAAGGATATGGCAGAGCGTAAAAAGTAGGCAGAGTGATGGATTGATCTACATGTAAGGGAGGGTCCAACTTCGAAATAAAAGAAGCTCTAATATGAAGCACCAGCTTGTCTGGGTAGATGTTCAAATAAGGAGGCATGAACGATAAAGCTGGAAGCTTACTGACCTTCCATGCAGATGTGATAGCCAAAACGAAGGCCATTTTGATAGTAAGGTGCATCAGTGGACAATAGTGTAAAGGCTCAAAGGAAGTGCATGTAAGAAAATTGAGAAGGAGATTTAAGTCCCACTGGGGGACAACGAAAGGGGAAGATGGAAACATATGTTGCAAACCTTTTAAGTACCTATTTACAATTGGGGATCTGAAGTAGAATGGCTGATCAGGCAACAGCAGAAAGGTAGCCCTTAAGAGAACCCAGAGCACAGCCCTGTGTTCTGCTTAGCTTCAAACAAAGAGAGAACAAGGCTAAAGAATGCAAAGAATGCAGCACTCTTAGGCTGAGTAATGAATTTATTAAGGCATTTCCCAGGTCTCAAATGCGGGCATGCAAAAATATTACTGTGAACATTTAGCGTGAATACAGCAAAACACGTGCAGATACTAAAATAATCACAGCAGTTGAATAATAATAAGCAGAAAACGTGCAACATATCAACAATGAATATGTATGCAGTGAATATATACATATTGATGGACGCAAGGATGGAAGCTGCATATTTAAGAATTAAAAATGCATCACCATGGGGATCGAGTCCAACATCATCCTTGTCAACGTCAAGCTGTAGAACTCTGGACAGCTGAGACAGGAGAAATATTACCCAATGGGACTCTGATTTTTCGAACAGTGCATCCACTCTCAAAATGAGTTCCTTCTGCCTCAGCGCCAAGTTTCCCCACCTTACATACCTTAAACAAATCTAAGAGGAAGATTCTGGTAACCTCCCCCCTCCCTGCAAGCAAGTTGTGAAATTCAAGCACTGGCTGTACTTGGTCTGTGTTTAAAACACACAAAAGAATTGGCCAGACCCCAATGTGCATTTCCAAGACCGAGTCTTACCCTTCTCTGCTATAAACAATCTCATCCTAGTTCATCCTAGTCCTAGCTATCATCGTCACCATCCCCCACAATGTGTTCGCTTCTCTGGTGAGAAGAGCAAAAACACGTTCAATATAGAAAACAAGCTGTGCATGGAAAAATGCCTGTGCCACCAATGTGATGGCATTTGAAGCTAAGCACAAAATGCAGACAGTGGTCAAGATGGAATTGGTGGTTAAATACAGATAGCATTACACTCCACCTTTGACCAGTGACTTTCATAACATACTGGTCTAAAAGTAACCCTTTTTGGTTTAAACATTTTAAGTAGGTTAGGTATGCATTGTACACAACAACACAGCATTATTATAATACAAATCACTATAAGTATTCCACCTAAAATATTGCATAACTGGCCAAAATAGTGTAGCCAGTTAAATAACCATTCCCACCATCCTTTGTTAACATCTTGTCTTACTCCTTTCACCAATTCAAGTAAAGCATCAATATGAGACTGGATCGATTTAGAGTGGTCTGACAGATTAAAACAGCATATTTCCTCAAACTCTGAGCTGCCGTGGTCATTCTTCAAGAGCAAGCAGTCAATAGCTGCCCTGTTTTGCAATGCAGCTTTTCTAGTGCCTCGTATATCAAGGAGTAGTTCAGTTAATGCGATGGATGTGTGATGGATTTTCTTAACCATCAAAGATGCTAACTTGTTAATAACTCGAGTATTATAAACAGCTAATCCTGGAACTCCTACTATAGAAATGCTTAAACACACATATTCTGATTTAGATAATACCTGAATTTCAGAGACATAGTTTTCACTTAATTGAACTGTTTCCCTTGGGCCGTGAGTATGTACAGAGTGAAATGGAAACATGATGAGTCCTAACCGTGTAAAAACACACGGTCTACCTGTTATATTGGAAAGAATGTATGTATAAATAGTATTTCCACAAGAGAACAACCACCCCAGTGGTAGTTTGAGATGCTTGATGTGGCTAGCAGCAGTCACAATATGTTGGCAAGACATGCTATTGTCCCATATTCTTACATGTGTTATTGTTTCTATGTTGACACAGTACTTGTTGTTACCATGGGATCTCTTGAGGAGACCCCAATGTTGTAAGTTGTGATGGACATCACCAGTAGTAATATTGTAAGTAATCACATGGGTTAGGCTATCCCATTTCTCATCCATTACCTCTTGGCAAAACATGCAGTATTCATATAAGGGGAAGTGTGACAACACCTCACCTTCTTGAACTGCTCCATCTTTGCTGGTGGCATTGAAGATTTGCAGCAAAACGCTGGCAGGAGTTGGTATGGCAACCAAACAGGTTGATATGACACCAACAGTACTTTTCATACTAGACGTGCATGAATCCAATCTGTTGAGCACAGCTCGTGCCAGATGGGTCCAAACATTTTCAGTCAGGTGCAGTAAAGGTGTCCATTGGCGAGGGCGATCAATCATTTTGGAGCTGAGGACTTTCGGGCTCACACGCACACACCCAAAGGGAGACCACAAAGAACAGACAGCACAAAGACACCTCATAGTATAAACTGTAAAAGAGACAAGTATGACCTTTCTTGCAAATAGCATTTATCAGCTGGTACATGTTCCCACTTGTCCTTTCCTAGTTTCATGATTATTAAGATGTTGTCCTTGCCCTTCGCAATAAATTCTGCTGGTTCAGGAGGATGATTTGGGGATTCTACCCGCATCTTAGCACAAGGGTGTTTGTCAGATGAGTCAAAAACCTCCCTCCCCACACTCTGTAAGAAAGGGATGGGGCACTCCCCTTTTTCACTATTCCTCCATACACTGGAATTATTACAATTTGAGCAATTCTATTACCAGGTTGTATTAGCAAGTCAGTGTCTCCACTATTCAAAAGAATAGTTTTTAATTCTCTTTGGTAGTCTGCATTGATCACTCCCCCAAGACCTGAATATCTTTGAGTGTCAACCCAGATCTGGGAGCAATCAATCTGAAATGCTCCGGGGAAATCTGTATTCCAAGACCTGTTTCAAGAAGCGCCATTTCTCTTAGGTTTCATTAGTAAGTGTTTAAGGCATGTAGATCAAGACCTGCAGATTCTGGTGTTGCTCAGTAAGGAGCTAAAGCTCCTGGTTTTATTTACAAATACACGATGGTGTTGATCGCTACTTGGGGTTGTATCTGCAATGCTGGGGTCAACATTCGCATTAAAGGGGTCTCTGCATTTGTCATTGGTCTGTTAATAAAAATTTGGAGGGCTTCATTTAAATGCTCTCCCCAGTTTCTCAAAGTTCCATCTGATAATTTTCACAATTGAGCTTTCAGTAAGCCGTTAATTCTCTCATTCAGTCCCGCAGCTTGTGTATAATATGGAAAATGATAAATCAACTCAATATTGTGTTGTGAGCAATATTCTTGCACCAAGTTTCCTATGAAACGTGTCCTGTTGTCACTCTGGACTTGGAGTGGGACTCCGTAATACAACATTAACAAGTCCAGAGTTTTGATGGTGTTAAACTGAGTGGCATGTTTGCAAGGGACAGCAATCAGGTAACCAGAATAAGTGTCCACTACTGTGCAAGCGTATTGACACCTGTGACTAGTCAGTAGTGGCTCAATGTAATCAATCTGCCATATCTGCCCTGGCAACTTCCCTCTACCCAACGGACCTTTGACAGTTTACGGGACAAATCTCTGTTGTGTATGTGTGTTGACAAATAGAACGCTGCTGGATCACTGTTTTTATCATATCTTTGAGAATGTGCATCCCTCTAATCTCTGCCCACCTGTTAGTGGCCCTCTCTCTCCAGATGTCCACATTTTTGGTGCACCCACTTAGCCATTCCCACCAAGTCAAAATCCTGTGTCACCACTTTTGCCTCTGAGATTTTGGTTTTGTCATCTGCAAGGGAATTAAACCATCGTTCTAGTGAGCCAGTGAGACAGTGGGCATCTACATGATACACTTTAACAGTACTTTGCGCTAGCATTTCCCAAATTTCTTGCCACAACTCTTTGCCCTACACCGATAGACCAAGAATCAGTATAATTGTGACAGGTCACAGGCAATTCTTGTTTCAGTGCCTGATATCCAGTTTACAATTCTGTATATTGACTACTCTTCCATTCTCTTGTAGTAGATAGCAACTTCTTAGTGACTGGGTTATATGACACTGCTCCCCCCCCCCATACTTGGCTGAAACATTGGTAAACCACAAAAGCTTTGTATCCTTAGGGGACAAGGATTCAAATGGCTCACCCCACCTCAATGGTGACTCTTATCTCTAGTACCTCCTGACCCTCTCATCATCCTGCATGGGGGCCTGTGCCACCTGTTCATGCAGGGCTGCTGTCCCTGCCGGTCCCACTTGGGCCTTGTCCTGTATGTACCAGTTCCACCAGATTATATTGGCCTCTCGTGCATGTCCTATCCGGTGAGTTTTAGGTGAACTCATCACCCACTGCATTATTAGAATATCAGGTCTCAGAATCACATTATGAGCTAGCGTAATTTGCTCAGTATCCACTAGAGCCCAGTAATATGCAAGTAACTGTTTCTCAAAGGGAGTATATCGCTCTCCAATGTCTGGTAGCTTTTTGGTCCAGAAACCCAGGGGCACCCTCTTTTTCCCCTGTTTGTGCCACATGCTCCAATTTGCATATTGCCCCTGAATGGTTACATGTAACTCAATGTCTCCGTCCTGTACTGGCCATAAGTCTGAAGCCTGCTGAATCGCCTCCTTTGTCCAGTCAAACGCACACTGCCGCTGCTCTCCACATTCAAACTCATTTTTCTTTCTTGTCACTTTATACTAAGGTACCAAACACTGACTCAAGTGAGGAATATGCTGTCTCCAAAAACCAAAAAGACCAATGTCGCTGAGTCTCCTGCTTATTACGGGGAGTGGCATATTCTCATATCTTTTGTTTTAAATGCGGCAATACCTCTCTCTGTCCCCGATTCCACTGAATTCCTAGAAACTTCACATTCAGAGAGAGTTCTTGTGTCTTATCTGAATTAATTATCCACCCCTTGCTCTGTAAGAGTCCCTCAACCCTATCCAACTGAGTCTGCACTTGTTCTTGTGTCTCTCACTGAATCATCATATCATCAATATAATGAGACAATTGCACCCCTGGAATGACCAATACTTCATCCATGTGTTCTGCCATCAGCCGGTGACAGATGGTGGGACTATGTATAGACCCTTGGGGGAGTATTAACATTCGGAATTGTCTGCTATTCCACGAGAAAGCAAACTGCTCCTGACTCTCACGGGCCAATGGTATAGAAAAGAAAGCATTGGCAATATCAATGGTTGCATACCAGGTCCCTTTATGTTTTTGTATTTTCTCAATCAAAGTGATGGTGACTGCAGCAGTCAAAGGGGATGTATATTTGATCAATTCACTGTAATCAGTAGTCATTCTATAACACCCATCCAGTCGGCGCACAGGCCACAGCGGATTGTTCCATTCAGTGGTGACTGGAGTCACCACACCTGCCTCCATGAACACCTGTATAGTCTCAGTTATTTCCTCATGCCCTACCGGAATTCGGTTTTGTTCCAGACAAACCACCTTGGTTGCTGGGGGCACCTTCAATGGGGGTATCTTCAGATCACCCACCCTCGCTGCTGCCTCTGAGATGTATAGCTTTGATCCAAACTTATAACAACCATCATACAAGTACAAAGTCATCCCATTCAGAATGTCAATTCCCAGTATATAGTCTAGGAGGGGCACAATCAAAACAGTATATTCTCTTTTTGCCGTTCTCCCTTTTTTCATTTGAACTGTAGTCTGAACAGCAGGAATTTGCTTCGGCCCAACCCTGTGATGGTGTAGTGCTGACCTGTAAACTTTTTTGGATTTCCATAAATTAAAGAGGCCTCCGCTCTCATGTCCTGACCCTTTGAACTTTTTTAGGTTGAGCACAGCATTGTGCAAGCGCTGCTTTTCCGTGTTAGTATGCATCTGGGCTTTTAACCACGCTCACTGCACGCCTATCACTATCACTCGTTCATGGGCTTGCTTTTCAAAAATTCTTTGTTTTCCTTGATAACTCCTTTACGTTTGTCTCTCCTTATGGCGGTTTTGTTACTACCTTGGCCATCGACCCTGTTACATGGATAACTGCACTATTGCCAATAACTTCGAATGCGAGCTAACTTCTTTTACCTTTTGTCTCTATCCTTCCCACTCACAGCGGCGCTTTGAATCGGCTCACTTATGTCAACTGTTTTACTTTTAGTTTGTGTGGCAAGAAAGTTCCAGTTAGACATTTACAACGCTAATAGCTCTAACTCAAGCAAACGCGAGACCTATTGCATTGCAAATGCTTATTGTGCTTCCAGTGAATTTCTAAATCAACTTGGGGTCTGTTATCTTTGCGAGTCCATCCCTGTCCTGGAGCTTGGCCTGTTTCCTAATCTGATTTAAACCAGTCAACTTTTGCCCAACTCAGGTCTGGATCCATACTCTCATATTTGCGAGCAAATTCCTCTCTTTCGTGGTTTTCAGCAGTTAACCAATCGCTGTCTAACTCTTCCTCCTCTTTTCCTCATGAAGAAAAATTTTTCTCCCTCTCTTTTACTTCCTCCTGCATCTGTGGCTGGCCCCACTTCATTTGTTTTTTATCCTGCTTATTCACTTTCCTGCTGCCCTCATTTCTGTCCAGCCCTCGCTTATCGTACATCTCCCACAAACTTTTGCTATCTATCCCATCAATCTGCTCCTTGTTGACACCATCCTTCAGTAATACCATAAACATGTCTCTCCTAAATACTCTATTATCTGTGCGACCCTCAGACATCAAGGCTTTCTCAGGTTTTGTCCAGTCTCCTAACTTGCGAACTGCCTCCAGAACATCTTTCAATACCTGCCCTGTCTGATTAATTAGCAGAGCCATTATAACCTGCTAGTAAGCTGAAGGAACAAGGCAAATAATTTTATTTCGCACTGACACAGAGAGAGGTTTGTCTAACAGATGGTGAGCATCACCCAGGAAAACAGCAGTTTTCATTCCCTCCTCCTTAAATCTCTGCATTGCATTTCTTAAGGTTTACCAGGGCTTGTCATTTTTGTGGCCAGCCTGGTTCTGTAGGATACTTATGGTTACACCCATGACTGCTAGCTGCAGCAGGGTGATCTGCTGGTTACCCCGATAACCCCTAAACTGCTCCTGTATTATGGGGTCAGAGCTAAGAGTACAAACCTTAGGAGCATCTCCTATACCTAACATTACTCCAGAGGCTCCTGTGTCAAATAATCACACCATCCATGTGAGTAATGTTCCCCACATCTCTACTTGAGTCTGTCTATGATATCACTGACTTCCTGTTGTGTATAATCTTTTAGGGAGTGTATCTCAACCCCCTCTGGTTTTGTGGGGTGCCATGTATTATTTCTGTCTAAATATAGGCATTGCACAAACTACTTTCCGTTCATCTGGCTCAAGTTTCTCCCCACCTTTTTTTTAACTGACTCATTACTGGAATCGGAAAAATCTGTGGAATCCAAGATATTAGCATCCCAGATTTCTGGATCCCAATTTAACCCTGCTTTAGCAATAGCTAACTGTCTTTTGATTGACTCCACCCTTACGTTTAAGATATCTGTATTGGGCAACGCAAACAGCTGCCTTTTCAGTGACAGATTGATAAGTATCCGCTTTGTCTTGTAGTAACTTATTCTGATAAGACAGCATGGTTACGTTATTTTTAGCTTCAACTAGCTGCCTCTCTAATTGATAGTTTTCTTGTGCTAACTGTACATACCTTTAATGCATTTTTCTATAAGCAGATAACAGGATCTAGCCCCGTCTGCCAAAAATAGATAAATCTCATTCCCCTTCTACTGCCACTTTCTGGTAAACAGAGTAAAACTGTTTTTGGCTCAGCATCGATAAGACATCCGTCCCAGTTTTCACATAATCCTGCTGCACAAGACCATTCATTCGCAAGAACATCAAGGGTGCTTTTTCCCACCCTGGTATGTCAACTGGAGCCTGGGAAGCCACCTCTGACTTTTTGGCAACACTTTTTACCTTTACATCTTTCACTTCGTATCCTGCAAACAACTATGCCAAATTTTTCTGCTTAGCTTCAAACTAATAGGGAACGAGGCTGAAGAATGCAGCACTCTTAGTCTGAGTAATTAATGTATTAAGGCACTTCCCAGGTCTCAAACGAGGGCATACAAAAATATTAATGTGAGCATTTAACTTGAATGCAGCAAAACATGTGCAGATACTAAAATAATCACAGCTGTTGAATAATAATTAGCAGAAAAAGTGCAATATATCAACAATGAATATATATGCAGTGAATATCTTCATGCATGTACACAGCAAAGCTAGATAATTAAGAATTAAAAATGCATCACTATGGGGATCAAGTCCAACATCATCCTCAGTGCCAGGTTTCCCCACCTTACATACCTTAAACAAACCTAAAAGGAAGGTTCTGGTAACCTTCTCCCTGCCTGCAAGCAAGCTGTGAAGTTCAAGCATTGGCTATACTTGGTCTGTGTTGAAAACACACAAACAAATTGGCCAGATCCCATTGTGCATTGCCAAGACAGAGCCGTACCCTTCTCTGCTATAAATATTCTCATCCTGGTACACTCTTATCACCATCACATCCCCAGTTCAATATAGAAAACAAGCTGTGCATGTAAAAATAAATACGCCACTGATTTGACGGCATTTGAAGCTAAGCTAAGCACAAAATGGAGTCAGTGGTCAAGATGGAGTCAGTGGTTAAATACAGATAGCATTAAACCCTGCACGGTAAGGGAAGGAATAAAACAATAACTTTAGAAGGGGAATCAATCTGTGTTTCTGTGCACCATGCCAAAAATATTCCTTAACAGCAGGCATATACCGCCTTGGTGGAGGGATGCTTGGCTGCCAAATTAACATAACAGACTTTGGGAAGAAGGTTATAAACTGTCAATTGCCACCGCTCAATCTCCACGTCTGAAGGCGAAGAGTGGACAGGTTTAGGTGAAGACCCTCCCCTGCTGCTACAACAAATGATCCTCCTGAAAAGGAAGCTTGATTAGAGGACCGATCGCCGTGCTCAACAGCTCAGGATACCAAACTATAAGTGCCCAGAATGGCACCCCAAGAATGACTTGCACCCGGTTGTACCTGATCTTCTTGAGAACTCTGGACAGGAGTGGTACAAGACAGAAAGGCACACCATACAGGAGGGCCTGAGCTCCGCTCAAGAAGAAAAGTGTCTCCGAGCAAGAGTCGCCTTGGAAACCCCAGCGAGTAGAACCACTGACATTTTGAGCTCTCGTGGTGGGAAACAGATCTAACTAAGGTTCTACACACTGCTGAAAGAGAACCTGCAGCACCTTGGCTGAGTTTGTATGGTCTGGCATTCAGAGAGCTCACCAGATGTTTAACCACTAGGAATATGTCCTGACATTCCAGCCAAGTGCAGGGATGCAGGTCCTATTGACAAAGGGTCCACAACCCCACCCTGCCCTAATTGTTGCAATAGTACATGGCAGTGGTGCTGTCTGTGAACATCTTCACTAGCCTTCCTTTGATGGAGGGTAGAAAAGCTTTCAATAAAAGTGAGGTCGCATGGAGTTCCAACAGGTTGATGTTGAGACTTAATTCCCCCAGAGATGAAAGAGTCCTCTGACCTCTACCTCTCCCAGATGGCTGCCCCATCCCAGGAGTGATGCATCTGTCACTACTGTCAGATCTAGTTGGGGAAAGGAGAGGAGTCTGCCACTGACCGAATCAAGGTTCGTTCGCCACCACTGCAGGTCGTTTGCAGTACCCTCCAAGATCTAAACCATGCCAGAGAGGTCCTCTTGATGCTGCACCCACTAGAACTTCAGGTTCCACCGCAGAGCCTGCATGTGCCAGTAAGCATGTGTCACCAGTAGGATGCAGAAGGCCAAGAGTCCCAGCAGCCTCCGAGTGAGTCTCATCAAAATCCAGGAAGAGGCTGAATCATCGGTATCATAGCCTGAATGTCCTGGACTTGCCATTCAGGAGGATAAGCCTGAAACTGCACCATGTCCAATGAAAGGGACCGTCTGAGAGGGAGACAGGTATGACTTCAGCACACTGATAGTGAACCCCAGCAATGCAGGAGGTTCACCGTAGTCTAGATGTGGGAGACGGCAGCTTGGGGAGAGCCCATCTTCAACAGCCATTCATCGAGAAAGGGGAAGACGGTAACACCTGATCTTTGCAGATGAGCTGCAACCACTGCCATCATCTTGGTGAACACCCGAGCGGCACTGGTAAGGACAAAGTGAAGCACAGTGAACTGAAAGTGCTTGTGACCTAATTTGAACCGCAGGTAATGTTTGTAGGCAGGGAAGATAGGTATGTGAAAATATCCTGCAAGACCGATGCTACCATCCAGTCTCCAGGGTCCAGGGCAGACAGGACCTTAGTGAGCGTTTTGAACTTCTCCTTTGTGAGGATGTAATTGCATGGCATCGGTCAAGGATGGGACAAAGGCCTCCATCCTTTCTTAGACCAGAAAGTAACAGGAAGAGCAACCACGGCCCACTTTTGGTATCAGCACCCTCTCTATGGCACTCTTGGCCAAGAAAGACATCACTTCCTGGCAGAGAAGGGAAACATGGTCCTTCGTCATCCTGTTGTTTGAGGGAAGCATTGGGGAAGGGTGGTCATCATGGGGAGAGGAGTAGACCCTTATGACAATCTGCAAAATCCACCTCTCCAATGTTATGGACTGACAGTGGGGCAGGTGATGGCGAATCCTAACATTAACTGGGTGCCCATGATGGTATGCAGGCAGACTAGGAAGGCTTGGAGGGTGCAGCTGCTGGGGAAGTGGTGGACTGGCCAGACCTCTGGCTGCCTGACCAACGGGGTCTAGGGTCTATAGGCACCGTGTCCACAACCATGCAGAGGCTGGGAAGCTAGTGTGACGCGGTAGCTGGGCAGTTAAGGACGCTGTTAGAAACCCCTTCTGTGGCCACAGAAGGAGTGAAAGTGGAATTACGGGGGGCATGGAAAGGGCCAAGGATCTGGCTGTAGCCCTGCTGTACTTCAAGCGCTCCAGCCCTGAATACGCAGTGTCTCCGAAGAGACAGGCGCCATCAAAGGGCATGTCCATGAGTGACGCCTAGATGTCCCCAGAAAAGCCAGTTGTTCTCAGCCAGGTGTGGCACAGTAAGGTCACCGTTAATTAACCCGCTCTGTCTAGTGAGTCGGTGGTGTCCAGATCACAATGGATGATGAAGTTTGCTGCATCTCTCCCGTCAGCAACAACCTAGGAGAGAAAGGGCCAGGCCTCCTCTGGGACCATTGGCAGCACTTGTGCAACTGTATCCCATAGCATGTGGAAGTAGCAGCCCAAAAGGCACATTGTGTACACAGCAGTAGTGTCAGGCTGGTGGAAGAAAACAGCTTCTTTCCCAGGTTTCCAGCCTCTTGGATTCCCGATGTGGTGGTGCGTTTGGGAATGCACCAGGATTTATTTGGGAAGTGGCAGCTTGGACCAAGCTCTGTGGAGTGGGGTGTTGTGTGAGGAAGCTTGGGTCCCCCGGTGCAGGGCAGAGGCGACGGGCAACAGTCTTATTCACAGAAGCCCCGGTCATGGGCTTGGACCAACTCCCAAGCAAGCCATCAGTAAGTGCCTCATTAAAGGGGAGAAGTCATTCTGAGAGGGACACTCCTGGCTGAAGCATTTCCAACAAGACATTCGCCTTGACTGCCACTGAGGGCAAACTGAGGTCCAGGACCTCAGGCACCCTCCTCACCAACATGGTCAATTACCCTACCTCCTCCGTAGCCAGGCTAGGGGGAGAAAGCATACCAGTCTATGGAGAAATTTCCAGTACACTGGCCTCACCCAGATCCTCACAATAGTCCAAGGTGTCCTAAGGGTGGTATTCCTCATGGTCTAGCGAACTTTCCTATTCCTTCCCAAGTCCCAACCCATAGGAATAGGGCTCAGACTCCTACCTTGAAGGCATGGCTCCAGATAGTGCAGGATACGGCTGGATGCCCCTCTGGCTCCATGTCATAGTCGGGGATCAGGAACAGGGTGGCCTGGAGCATCAGCATCGGGACCAGCACCGGATTGGTCTATATGGTACGACTGATGTCTGTCCGGATCTAGGAATGGATCCTTGGGGCCCTATTGGAGCCAGGGCTGCTGATGCAGAATCAGAAGGGGTCCCTGTGGACCACTCAGGGCCTAAAGGCAAGCAGGAGGGGTCAGCCTGCCCAAAAATGAGGCGCATGGCATCACAGAACTCTACGTTGGGTGGGATCGAACCGGCCCTGGGAAAATCAGGGAGGCGCAGAGATGGCCCAGGAGCAGGCTCTACTGCGGAGCCATGCCTTGAATGCCCTTGTCTCATTGGCCAAAGGACATGGAGACGTTGAAGACCTCTTTGACGACTTCTTCTTATGGGGGTGACTTACCCGAGTGACCTGACGACTTTGAGTGTGACAAAGATCCATGACTGCTCCCTTCATTTTGATAGGGACCTCGATCATCATGGCCTAGCACTCTGAGCCACCAAGAGCTTGAGGGATCACTCACTCAAGGCCTTTGGGTTCATAGGAGCGGCAGTCGGATCAAGACTTAGGGTCATGGTAGTGCTTGAGGCACCGAAGGCATAGAAGCTGCGGGTCCGTCATCAACATCTGTTGATGATAGACACTGCAAGGCTTGGAGCTGGCCTTCTTGGATGACTTTCCTACCACATCAGAAGGAAAGACCTCAAAAGAAGTCATAAAAATGTCAAAAAGGTTAGCCAAAAATTGGCTAAAGGGTAGCTCTTCTCTGAATCTGCGCTGGCTGGCGCAGAAAGAAAAGAACCAACAGCAGCGCACCTGGGTGATGCCTACATAGGCACCACATACGTCATTTCTGGTGCGGGCGACGCTATGGGAGCTGAACACCACCACCTACCACCACACATCGGTTCTGCTTGTGAAAAAAATTCCGGATGCAGTCAGAGGCCTAGGGATAATTCTAAGATAAGGAATCTGCAGCTAGAAATCTCTATCAAATCAAGGTTTTACTTTGACTTCTTGTCTTTTTATTCAATTCTGCTTGACTAGCCCAAGCACTTTGCACTGACCACCTGCTTTGCTTCTAAATTTGGTTACTGAAATTTTCACCAATTTACATATGCAGACAATTTATTGTTTGTAGCAAACTCTCCTCTGGGCTGGTATTGACTTTGGGCTTGACAGAGTTGGGAGGACATGTTACTCTGTTATAAACGTGATGGATATCCTGTCCGCTTTATTACAAGTGCCAATGGACATACTGTACTTGTAATATGACAAATGTGACAGAGTAAACTTTCTGCCTACCAATAAATCAGGCACTATATATGTGTTGACTTACAACATCAATAATCAGCTGGTAATGAACCTGTAGAAACCTAGGTTATTTTTTAGGCAAAGAATGTAAGAAATATTTAACTTGGTCAATGAAACTGACAAAAGTTTAAAGAGTTATGGATTATTTCACCGTTAAGTTCAACACAAAAATACAACGGCTCAGCATTTAGAAACACTGGCATAAACGTTTCTTGTGCTTTTTCACCATTAATGTACGTTTTTTGCTACTCATGCAGATTTTTGCTAAGGACTGAAAACTGCTGCAGAGAAAATTGATGGCATTAGCAGAGCTGAGATCTTCAGAGAAGAGACTGAACTTAATTCAGATAACTGTCTTTGTAAAATGTTGAGAATGAGGAATGCATTCCACAGGCCATAACCCAACCTGAGTTGGGTCAAAAAGCTAGTGGCAAAATGGTTGATGATACTGCTTTAAATTATTTTTAATCATTACAAGCAGCTAAAAGGGCAGGGTAACCCACATAGAGAACCTATTGTGGGAGGAAATTGACATGTATTAAATAGATTATTCGGTCTCCTGTATCACATTACTGAAAAGAGGTATTGTGAAATCAGCTTGTTTAAGTCTTAGTTCCCAAAACAAAACTTAAAAAAACACAGGTAGATGACACTTTTAAATGGTATAACTATTCCATCGATCTAAAATTATCTCAACGGTCCAAAGCAGGGATGCGTTATTGGTTAATGATGAAAGCCAAGGCCGCCCACATTGACTGAGAACCGGTTTCACATTATGTCACCAACAATTTCAGCAGTTTAGGTTTCATCATGTAGGACCTTGCAACAGTTATAGTAAATACAAAGGTTTGGGAGTGCCATGCGGGGTGGACTTCGTGGTTTGGATAGCAAAAGCTTTGCATATTCTACCTGCATTTGGTTCTCCATAGTTGGTTTGATGATTAGATATATTTTTTAAAGCCATTCTAATGCTCACAAAGCACATACTGTAAATGTGTCTATGATATTGGGTTGAAGTCGGGGAGCTATTGAAATATGTACTCAGACTACACCATTTTTAGATAATATACATTACAATATGTGAGTTTAAATTATAAATCACAGTATAAATTGTAATGGTAACGCCGTGGCTAATGCTATATAGATTCTGAAGAGGTAGTTCCCATTTATTTATTTTATTAATGTATTTTATGGCAATGCATTTTTTTACAATGCATATTGCATAACAGTTCTCTGTATCACCTGAATGAAAGATTAATATTTCACTCTTATTGTGACGGTTGCAATTAGAAAACTTACATATTCAATTACATATCATATTAAACTTACCATTTACAACAGATTGACTATGAATGTAGGAGTTGTATTTAGGTATGTGCTGTTATTTAATTGCATTTCCCTTTTAGGTGTTGTTATTTATCGGTTTAAATATTGAGAGGTCATGAGCACTGCTTTTGGTGTGCAAGATATGGGTTGCTTGGTTGTTTGCAAGTTATGGACTGTGGTCCTAACCATAAAATGCAAATTTCAGTGGCACTTCATTTTTAATTTGACGCAATTATTGCACTTTCTTTTGTTTTTTTAGGTGAATTGCTGGTGTTTTTGATAACATACCACATCCAAAAGATCCATGCACCAAACACTCCGCAGGGAAGGGGGGGGGGGAGAAATCAAACTCTGCTGCGCATGGCCTTCAGCCTTCATGATTTAGTATGAAATGTGTTAGAAATTTAGAGTGTTTGTTTTTATCTCGGTATGTCAAGTTCTATTAAGGGCAATCACAGAGGGGCAAACTTAAAAGGGGGGGGTTACAAAATCTTATGGTAAACATTTTGCTTCCATACCCCAAATCTTTACACAATTTAAGGGGCTCTCATGTTCAGCTTACTCTTGATATTTTGAGTTTCATGCAAATCCATATAGCAGGGCTAGAATTAAATCTACATCAAAAAAGTGTTAATTTGAAAATACCTTTCGGTGCTGGTTAACAAATTGGCATAATATAACAGATTATTAACTAGTTGAGCCTAGTAGAGGAATCTCAATTTCAGGTAGATCTGACAAAAGGGCCAAAGTTAAAGATGGGGTCCAAGATTATTTTAGTTGCTATTCTCTTTGGTGTCATATTATGAACCTATATGAAATGTGGCAGAACCTTACACTTAGTAGTGCAAATCCATCAACAGGTGGCAGAGTTCCGCAAAGGTGGAGATTGGGACGTACAGACATAAAAAAAAAAATGTTTATTCATTAATCGTTTGCCAACCCGATGCTGAATGCCAAACCCTGACCCCAAGACGTGCATAGTACCGGTTGGCCTATAGACTGACCGTGTATTTTATCTGTGAACCCTAAGTGCATGCCAAGAGTTGTGCAGATTTCCAAAACTGCATCAATGTTATTAGCAAATCATGTTTTTTATGATTCCCCCCAAAATTGATTTTGCCAACCCTTCTCCATGAAATGAGAGACTCCTGCACTGGGCTTTAAGTGCTAAGAGCCTGCTAAATGTCATGCAGATTCATTGCAAAGCACCAAAGATAATTAGCAAGTGAGACTGTTTCTGTCTCCTGCTTTCAATTTTGCCCCCACTTAAAGGATTTGCATGAAACGTGTCATGTTCAAAGAAGATTAAACGAGCTAAATATCTGTCAAATTTCCTATTTTCCTCAAATGATGTCATAGGTTTAGCAAATGAACATATTTTAGATCCCTGATGTTAAAACTGTCCACCTTTACAATCTGTACAAACTTGAACACACAGAGTAAGCTAAGCAGATGCTAAATTTGGTGCAAATTCATCCAATATCGCAAAGATTATGGGAAAATAAAAAATACAGCTTTCCAACTGTCAATAAATCTCCAAAATGTAACCCTTTATGTCCCATTTGGGCACCCCTTTAAACACTAATTTCTCTAAAACTACCGAAAACATTTATACCGAAGGACGAATAAGATTTAAACTGAAAACTGACACTTTTGAACTCTTCGCCTCTTCTTTTTTCTTGGCCCCCTCTAGACAAATCTGCACAAATCTTGCCATAAGGATGGATAAAGTGTTTATAATAAAGAAAAAAGTTTCAACCCTTCTGTAATGGCCCCAAGGTGATTAAGAAAATTTAAAAAACTGTCCTTCCTAAGGGGAAACTGACTCAACCATAACCACTTTGGTGTGTTTGCCACCAGTGCATACACACACACTTAATATGATTTAAAACAAAATCTTTAGGAAAAGAAAAGTAAGTTACTTACATTACTCATGGAGCATAAATCAACAAATTGTCGTATTTTATCTTCCACGAACCTCTCATAAAAGACAGCAAAGAACCCCATCTAAAATAATTATGGAAGTGGTACAAATTAGTGGGTCTTGTTGGAATGAAAAGCAGCATATGCTTGCATTATCAACATTCCATCAATAAAATAATGCTAATTCATTACCTGAATGAAGCCAATTGCTAGCCACAGAGCCGTGGACACGCCATATCTTAGAATTCGACTTGAGGGAGCGATGTAACCTTGTGTGCTTTTTGTGAGAGACGAAGATGGCTCCATCAATGCTAAGTTTGCAAATCCAACTACCTGATAACAAAAGGAAACAAATTGTGACCTGTAATGCACAAGCTAAAGTCTTATGCTGTGACTTCAACCAGCAAGCCATTTATAACATACAGTGTGACTAGAAACAAAACATGTTTTATGAGCAAATTAAATGAAAGTTACTTCAAGTATCTTCTCATTACGCACACATCACAAAGAATAAGTTACTTACCTTCGGCAAAGCCTTATCTTGTAGAGACACAGACTAGCTGCAGATTTATTATCTTAGAATTCTCCCCCAGGTGTCAGACTGGATCTGGAAATGTTTCCTCAGCAGAACCTCTGCGCATCGAGCGACTCCGCAGCAATGTCATCCCCGGACATGATGTCAGCTTAGTCCATATTCTCCCTCCTCTGACGTACTGATGTCAGTTTCTTTGGTGGCTTGAAGCCGCAGAATAACGCAGAGTCACAGAGAAACTGGTAGTGAAATAGTGAAACAGTGTAATAGTCAATCAATCAATCATAAGATTTATAATGCGCACTAATCACCCGTTAGGATCTCAAGTCGCTGGGGGGGGGGGGCGCTACTGGTCGTATAGCCATGTCTTTAGGTGTTTCCTGAAAGTTAGGAGGTCTTGGGTCTGGCAAAGGTGGAGCGGTAGGGAGTTCCAAGTCTTGGCGATCTTCCTCTGGCGGTGGTGAGGCAGATACGGGGAACGGAGGCGAGGCTGGAGGAGCGAAGAATGCAGGTGGGGGTGTGGAAGGTGAGTCTTTCGTTGAGGTAGATTGGGCCTGTGTGCATGGACGAGGAGTTTGAAGGTGATCCTCTTCGGTACTGGTAGCCAGTGTAAGTCTCTGAGGTGGGGTGTGATGTGGTGGCAGCGAGGGATGTCCAGAATGAGTCGGCGGATGCGTTCTGGATTCCTTGCAGTTTTGTTTGGAGTTTGGTTGTTGTAACTGCATATAGGGCGTTTCTGTAGTCTAGTCGGCTGCTGACCAGGGCGCGGGTGACAGTTTTCCTGGTTTCGGTGGGAGTCCACTTGAAGATTTTCCAGAGCCTGCGGAGGGTGTTGTAGCAAGAAGAGGAGATGGCGTTGACCTGCTGAGTCATGCTGAGTGTGGAATCCAGGATGAATCCCAGGTTGCGTGCGTGGGTGGTGGGGGGTGGTGCTGATCCTAGGGAGGTGGGCCACCAGGAGTCATTCCATGCTGAGGAGTTTGCTCCGAAGATGAGGATCTCTGTCTTGTCTGTGTTTAGTTTGAGGCGGCTTGCTTCCATCCAGCTGGCGATTGCTTGGAGTCCATTGTGGAGGTTGTTTTTTGCAGCTGTAGGGTCTTTTGGGAGGGAGAGGACTTCTGCATGTTTCCAGCTTTCTGGGAAGGTGGCTAACTTGAAGGAGCTGTTGAAGGTGTTGCAGAGGTGGGGAGCTATGATGATATTTGCATAATTGAAGATATGGTGAGGGCAGGGTTCCAATGGTGATCCGGAGTGGATGGAGGCCATGGTGTTGGCCTCCATCCACTCCAGATCACATGCCAGTATACATGCCAGCCAGAAAAGAAAAGACACGTCATGAGTTGTCTGATAACTAGAAAACACACAGTTCACAAGCGAGGAGGATAGGCGGGTCGATAAGGAATCTGCGGCTAGTCTGTCTCTACCAGATAAGGTGTTACCGAAGTTAAGTAACTTGTTCATCTGATAGAGACAACTAGTCACAGATTCCTTATCTTAGAATTGTATACCCAAGCAATCCCCCACACGGAGGAGGGTTGCGAACGAATCACACCAGTCTCGCAAAGAACATCCCGGCAACGCAGGGGAATAACCAGGCTCAAGACAGAGAGGCCAGAGAGAAAAACATAAGCTACTTATATGAAAAAATGACCGGCATATCCATAGGGAACATGCAAAGTCAGGACTGGGAAGACAAAATCTCCACAGGAAACTAGGCAGTGACCACACCCACTGGGGAGTGAAAACTGCAAAAAAAAATAGAAGGATAATGAAAGGGAAACATGGCTATGGCCACCAGAGATAGAACCATAAACACGTGATATAAAACGTGTAAAAGAGTCAAAGTAGAATGACTAGCATACGCGTGCCATAAAAACAATCTCACAGTCAGAATGAGATAGTACGCCAGCAGAGGCGATATGTGACAAACACACACAAGCCAAGAAAAAACACAGTTAATCAGGAAAAGAACGAATGACAACTGAAAGAGTACAGACAGACTGGCAATGGTTGTCCCAGAATGAGCTTGGAAAACAGCTCCAGGCCCAAATGGGATAATAAAGTGGAAAAGACCAGCAAGGCCCTGCACGAAATTGCGACGTGTACAGACACATACAAGGAAGTGTATGACAGAAAGGCACTTTGAAGCAGAACTGGAACAGGGTAAAAGAAATTGACGTTCCCGTGTGAACCCAGAGCAAAAAAAAAGAAAGTTGAAAATAGAAGTGAAGGGGAACAAAAGAGCTCCTGACAATTATAACAGGCATGAAAAACAAGAAACCAGCCTGACATGGGAACCAGAGGCAGAATAAGCATCCACACACAAAGGAAACCACAGAACTGTGCAGCAGAAAATCACAGAACATATCGAAAGGAGCATGACCGAAAAGCAAACCAATCACGGCACCCCGAAGTAAGACAAAGTCAAGAAAATAACATGAAATTGGAGACATGTTAAGAGATAAGAGTCTGAAAAGACCCACTCCACGCAAGGGTCTATGACCGTGTCCAGGAGGACGTGGAAGCATGGACAGACAGCAGTTGGCTGTGGCCAAGGAAGAAAGATAGGATGGAAGGTGTCAAAACAGAAAAAACACAGAACCATTCCTGAGCCAGAAGGATGGATGTACGGAAAGGAACTGAAAGAATCAGTGCTCATGAGCAATGAACAGGTAGATAAGGGACACTTGTGAAGGAAACTATCCCCGCAGGCGTGCACAGAAGGGGATAAAACAACATGTCGTCAGCAAATCAACCAAGAACAATGGAAGAAATACAGACAACAGGAAGCAAAAGATAGCACGCTTCCCAAGCCAGCACAATGAACAAGGAAGACGAGGTAAATGGCCACCAAGCAAGCCTTAAAAAGCCTGCACAAGTCAGGGTTGGAAGTAGCACCATACCGCTCCTGTTGAAGCGGGGGGGAAACAGTAGAATGTAGCGACAGAATTAGAAACCAAAGAACAGGGAATATCCCTGTGTAGGCCAGAAGGAGGAACAGCACAACCACAAGAAGAGGGAGTACGAAAAAAACCCAACAAAAAACACAATATCCTGTGGGAAAGAAAGAACCCGTGAACAACAGCACAGGGAGAGCAAAAGCTCAGGAATGACCTGAAAGGTGTGAGCAAGAGGTAAGATGGAAAGAGAGGAAGGGAACCTCCAGTGGAGAGTACTGTATTTGTTCCTTTTTTTTTAACAAAAAATATTGCTGCACTGTTTAGCTGGGAACCCATGTCATGGGGTAGCCGGTGCCACCAGAGGCAAGAGACGCTACCACTGAGCTAGAGAGCCGTGGTCCTGGAAAAAGTGTGAATATAGGCAGTCATGATACACGCGACCAACAACACCCTTAAAGACAAGGTGGGGAAACTGCAGCAAGCCCCAATATGAGCCTGCAAGCAGAGGAAAACAAGGACAAAGTAGAACCCATTGAAAAAATGGTAAAAAAAAGAAGCATTCCATGGAAGAAATAATAATACGGAGAGACACCAGAGAAATGGCTCCTGGAAAAATCCAACACCATAGTTTTACATGGTAAGAAAAATTAGGCAAATGCTCAAAACAGCCAATGTCAAACTCAATCTCTATACCAATAGAGGCAACAAGACTAAAGGAGAAGTATTGTAGTCAGAAACACAACAAAAAGAGAACTACTAACTGTGGTATGAAACGACCAAGAGCAGGCATAAAGATCCACCAGTAGAGATAATCAAATGATAAGAGGGCACCCAGCCCTGCCTCAGAAGTAGAGCTACTACTTAACATGTTGATAATCGGTCAAATATAAACGAAACTGAAAGTAGGTACTCTCATATAAAGCATAGTGAATACCTGCTCCAGCAGAGGCACTAGACAATGCCACTGAACTATAGCTCCGTTGATAGGAGCAGCATCATTGAAAGAATGCAAAGCACCACAATAGGAAGTGCATACAACGTGGATAAAAAAAAGATCACTGCGAAGAACAGGAGGAGACTCTAAAGTGACTCCGAAGGTAAGAACTGCAAGAAATGCAATAACATGCAATAGAAAAAGATGAGCACGTAACAGGACCCACACCTGAGAGGAGCAGTTCCAAGAGAGTTGCAACGGAGTAGTGCAAGTGTATGAGAAGAGGTCGGAAATCAGTCCCCACCATGAGAATCTCGACAAACGGCGCGAGGCAGAATCTGCATGCACTCTAGAAAGAGACATGACAGCAAATGGCACATTAAGGAAAGCATCCCGCACCAGAGCTGAAAAATTAGAAGCTGATAACCAAGCCCTGCAATGTATGGCAACAGAGGCAGCCATGATTCATCCAACGGAATCAGTAGAGCTCATACCTGGGACAACCGTGAGCAGAGCAGCCTGTTGACAATCTCTGATTAAAGGCATCAGGGCACTGTGATCATCCTCAGGTAACAATGACAAGAAACATTACACGGAGTCCCAGAGAGTATGGGAAAAGCGAGCCAACACACAGGAAGTGTTGGTGGAATGTAGAGGAATGTTAGAAGAGGTGAAAAGACGCCTTCCAGCAGAATCAAGCGGACTAGAATCCCTGTGCGGCAGAGTAGGAGGAATCTGCGCCACATCAGGAATGCCCAAAGCAGTTAGGACAACAAACCCCTGAGGAGTAGGGTGGTGGCAAAGGCCCTAGGTATCCTCTTGTGCTGGCCAATGCCTGTGTGAGATCCAGCAGTCCAGAGAAGGACCACAGACAGGCTGATTCTAGACAGAGAAGGATGTTGTATAGAGCCTCGCAATAAGGCACAACGGGTTCAGTGGTAAATGGATCCAAATCAAAAGTGAACAACGGATCTGTAGATAACTGCACCACTGGAAGTTGCAAGTGCAAAACATCAGCCACCCATCTCAAGACATCTGCAAAGGCAGTGTTGGCTTCTGTTGCCAATCCAGGGGACAAGAGTAGGCTAGGTGCTGGCGATGAGTCTAGGCCACTGGCAGTGGCTAAATCAAGCACCCAATCAGAGGATGAACCTAGAAGGGGTCTCGTAAAAGGAGCTTGGGGATGTGCAGGAGGCTCAGAAAGTGGATCCAGCAAAGGAACCGCATCCATATCAAACAACGCTGCTTCTGGCGTCAGAGTCAGCGTAGGCCAACAGAGTGGGGGAAGCTTCCCCGGAAGCATCGTCGTCTGACTATGGGGAAATCAGTATAGGAGTATCAAGCGGAGTTGACTGGCTCAACGGCGCCATGAGAGGTGTCAGGACAACAAGATCAGGCGGAGGGGATAGAGGTCATACAAAGCCGTGCACCAGCACTGATCTGACTCCAGAGATGGAGTCAAGAGTCTGAACGAGCACCGAGGATGAAACCGCCGGCAATGACCCCGTCTAAACACTCACCACCTCCAAAGGGCCCAAAGGCATTCCAGAGGGAAGGGAAGATCTAAAGATGGAACATAGGGATGAATAGTAATTCCACATTTGGACCATAGTCGCCCTGGCACTGGGAAATAGCGGGAGAGAAGGGGTCAACTTGGGTGCAGAGTCCACAAGAGGAGAACGCGGGTGCGGTGACGTCGAAGGGTGCAATGCCACCAGAGAAGACTTACCTGGAGACACCAAAGGGCCACCCGAGGTTGACGAAACCATAAGAGAATGTCTTCTGGAGCGCTCCCAGGACCGTGAAAATGAAGACGGACTCTGACGCCGGCGGGAAGACGACTTGTCTGCCCGTGTCACAAGGAGCTTCATGCAACGCTCCCTCAAAGACTTCAGCTTCAAACGATGGCAGGTGTCACCGTCATCGCGTGGTGATGAGACCCTAGACACCACAAACAAACTGAATGGGGATCCGTGACCTACATTTGCCGGGAACAGGATCCACAGGGTTTAAACCCAGAAGGCATATACAATATTTTTTGAAAGTTTTAAATAAAAAATACCTATAAATCAGGAGAAAAGGCCAAAAGGGCCTGAGGTACTCGCTACACCAGATCCACGTTGCTGCGTGGAATAGAAGAAATTTATGTTAGCGCGACAGAGGAGGGAATATATGGACTCTGCTGACGTCCTGTCCAGGTACAGAGTCGCTCAACGCCCTCTACTGATGCTCAGAGGTACTGCTGAGGAAAAAGTTCCGGATCCAGTCTGATGCCTGGGGGAGAATTCTAAGATAAGGAATCTGCAGCTAGTTGTCTCTATCAGATAAAAGGAGTTTTACACATCACACCTGTTAGGGATTCATAGTTTCCCAAGAATTCGCAATGAAATCTATACAACTCCCAAGCGTCTTGAAGTACTCAAATTTGTAAAATTTCCAAATATAAAATGTCCACCATTTGGGCTTTTACTGCACTGCAAAAATATTTTTGCCTCTAAATCAACCATGGGAGCATTCTGTCTGAAGTCCCACCCCAGAATCACTCTTAGCTCTGTGTTTGACAGCTGCATAACAGTGCATTTCACGGAGGGAAATGGCTTGTAGAAGGAAAACCTGCACAACAAAATGGGCATACACTGTAACTGTTGCTATCTAAGCAAAAGGCAACGGGCTATAACTCCATGCACCTGACCACTATATCCTAATTTGTACTTGAAATTCAATAAACATTGAAGAATTGTTAACGTGTGCACTCATTCAAACAGCTGCTGCCAAGGTGCAATCCTGAGAATGAACTATAAACAAATCAATTACTGATGGTGCACCACACTGGAAAAGATAAAAAAGTCAGATTTATTAGTAACAGTCCATTTAAGTCTTCTCTTTATTCTTCTTTTCTTTAAAATGAGCAAACATTCATGGTGGAAACAGCCAACGCGTTTTGTCCTTACAACAGGACTTCTTCAGGGCTATTGATTTAATTCAGATTAATCAGCCATGTCCTGAAAAGTGTTCATATTGTAAACAAAGCGTCCAATGCACTCAATATCAGAACCTTCACTCAGGCCGACAACAACTTAACAACCGATCCTCACTACAATCGTAAGCGGGACACCAATGTAACTGTCTTAATGGATATTAAGAGCTTTATGGATAGGGACATATATAGAAATAGTCAATGTGTGTTTTGCACACCAACTATCACATTCTTTAGGTTTATTGTAAAACTGACTCAGTGGTCCCAATCTGGATAAAATGGCATCTAAAAAGTGTGCCAGATGGCTAACTGAGTAACTGTCTTGGTCGAGTAAATACTAACTTGTCAATTTATGGTCTACCTATAGAAATGCACGCAGTAAATGGTCTGGAAAACATTTCCACAGCATCAGGCCTCCAGCGCTGCCGCTGTCCTTACTAAAAGTGATGGGTGGAATGCTATAATAAATCCCAGCCACTGGTATTTAATTACTCGGGCTCACACCCCAGTCCACTGCTATTCTGCACACTACGCCACCTCAGTTTGGACCCAGGCTATTGCAAGCCAGTCTTGACCCTGTCCGATAGGAACAGTCAAGGCCAGGTACTCCCTGAAATGAGCACAAACAACCCAAGACTGTTTTTGCCCTGTTTGGAGCTTTTCAAGCGTGGCCGGATGCTGCATACATTGTGGCTCAAAGCATTGGCACAGCTATCATGTTGCATCGTTATGACTGGATATATTTACATTGGCTTCTCATGAGATGTCAAGACAACCATCATTGGTATGTCCTATTGTGGCAAGTGGCTATTCAGCGTGTAGGCAGACATCTCCCAGGGATGCTTCAAGAACAGCCGAGCTATGTGTCAATCGCTGATGCTAACCTCCCCAGAAGGCCAGTTTCAACAGCAGTATAGAATGTTTAGAGGCTATTATGGGGCACAGCAGTCCCAGTAGACAACCTTCTCAACTGCTCGACGTGCTCCATAAAATCTACCATTCCTTTCAGGGACAGAGATGGATCTAGAGAATAAAATAGCAGAAGCAAATGCAATCTGTCCCATACTTTACTGGCTCTGCTGCATCAAACCCTCTTACTCCCCTTTTCACCATCAATTTCCTATGAGGAGTGTTAGACTTTTCATCCTTGGCGTGGTCTCCCTTAACTTTTTGCCTCTGTTCCCCAGGTTGTTGATGGGTGCTGGACTCTGATTTTATTGTTTTTGTTACTCTGGGCACTTTACCACTGCTAACCAGTGGTAAAGTGCAAATGCTCCTGTTTAAAATGTGTACGTAATTGGTTCTCCATGATTGGCATATTTGTTTTACTGTTAAGTCCCTAGTAAAGTGCACTAGAGGTGCCCAGGGCCTGTAAATCAAATGCTACTAGTGGGCCTGCAGCACTGGTTGTGCCACCCACACAAGTAACCCTGTAATCATGTCTCACACCTGCCACTGCAGTGTCTGTGTGTGTATTTTTACTCTGTAAATTCAACTTGGCAAGTACCCACTTGCCAGGCCTAAACCTTCCCTTTTCTTACATGTAAGGCACCCCTAAGGTAGGCCCTAGGTAGCCCCAAGGGCAGGGTGCAGTGTATGGTTAAGGTAGGACATATAGTAATGTGGTCTATATGTCCTGACAGTGAAATATTGTTAAATTCGTTTTTCACTGTTGCAAGGACTGTCTCTCTCATAGGATAATATGGGGGGCTACCTTTAAATATGATTAAAGCGTAGATTCCCTTAGAGAGTAGATGGACAAGTGGAGTTTGGGGTCCCTGAACTCACAATTTAAAAATACATCTTTTAGTAAAGTTGATTTTGAGATTGTGCGTTTGAAAATGCTACTTTTAGAAAGTGAGCATTTTCTTGCTTAAACCATTTTGTGACTCTGCCTTGTTTGTGGATTCCCTGTCTGGGTCAGTTTGACAGTTGGGTTGTTTTTCACCTCGCACTAGACAGTGACACAAAGGGGGCTGGGGTGTAACCTGCATTTCCTGATTAGCCATCTCTGCTAGGAGGGAGGGGTGGAGTGGTCACTCTCATCTGAAAGGACTGTGCCTGCCTCTGACAATGCCGGCTCCAACCCCCTGCTGTGTGTCTGATGCCTTGCCTGGGCGAAGCAGGATTTCACAAGTAGGTGTGAGTCCCCTTTGAAGAAAGGTGACTTCAAAGACTAAAATGGGTATAAGAAGGGCACCCAAATCTACAGACTTTAGAAACACTTCTGGAACCAAGAGGAACCTCTGCCTGGAGAAGAGCTGATAGCTGAGGAAGAAGTGCTGCCCTGCCTGTGACTGTGCTTTGTGGAGCTTTCCTGCAGTGCTGCTTCTGCCAGAGTAAGAGGGCAAAGACTGGACTTTGTGTGCCTTCCATCTTGTGTAGAAATCTCCAAGGGCTTGATTTAGAGCTTGCCTCTTGTTGTTTGAAGTCTCAGGGACAGCAAAGACTTCTCTCTGCCAGCACCTGGAGTCTCTGGAGAGACTCCTGCTCTGACAAGTGGTGCCCGATCCAGTCCCTGGGCCCTTGAAAGGAAAGCTGGTGGAAATCCAAAGAAATTGACTTCGGACGACTTCAGACCGACGCCGCTGCTGAATCCGGTAACGCCGCCTGCACCTGACGCCGTGACCTTCGCTGGAACGCGACGCTCTTCGCAGGCCCGACGCCGCAGCAGCCCCGCTGAAGTCCGCGACTCCGTGGAAGTCGCCGCACCACGTCGTGACCGACGCCGCTTGAAGTGCACGGATTCAACGTTTCGCACAGACGCCGCGATTCCCGACTTCGCGCATCGGCTTGTTTTCACTCTTCACCAAAGGTACTGTACTTGGGGGTCTACACGACTCCGTGTCCGGCGCCGCTGGTGTCGGCTTGTTGGGAACGACTCCGTCACGACGCCGTGTTAACATCTCATTGAAGCATTTTTGTTTCTAAGCGCTATTTTTGAGTTTAATCTTTAAAAATTCATAACTTGACTTGTGTATGTCGGATTTTTTTCGTTTTGGTCTTGTTTTGTTTAGATAAATATTTCCTATTTTTCTAAACTGGTGTTGTGTCATTTTGTAGTGTTTTCATTGAGTTACTGTGTATGTTGGTACAAATACTTTACACCTAGCGCTCTGAAGTTAAGCCTACTGCTCTGCCAAGCTACCAAGGGGGTAAGCAGGGGTTAGCTGAGGGTGATTCTCTTTTACCCTGACTAGAGTGAGGGTCCTTGCTTGAACAGGGGGTAACCTGACTGTCAACCAAAGACCCCATTTCTAACATTGGAAGCAGCAACGGGATTTGGACTTGTATTTGTACTTGACATACAGTGATTAAGTGTACACTACTGTTTGAGTTCAGACCACTACGTGACCACATACTACTAGTCTTGTGATTTTTGTTTTTTTCTATTTGGATTGGTTTTGCTCTGCATTCAGTTTCTTTTTTCGCTGATCCGGTGATTGACTTTTCTGGAACTTCATTTGAGAACTTGCTTTTCTGCATTTGGAACTTTGCACTCTTTTAACCTTTTATCATGTCCCTACTTGGAGATGCATCAGTTGAAGCTGTTTTTGACCTGAAGCAATTAGATAGTTATAACAAGGCTCAGCTAAAGCAGTTTTGTAAAAAGTTTGGTTGTCCCATTAAGAGCTCTTCCAAGAAGGATGAGCTGAAAAAGGCGCTGAGGGCCTGGGTGACAACCAGAAGCACTGGAGGGCACACTGAGGATGAGGAGGAGGATGAGGAGGGAGAGGAGGGAGAGCAATCAGTACATAATGGTATAGTGGGGGGACCTGTTATTCCCAGGGAAAGAGTCTCTAGGGCAAGTACCAGTGTATCCTCCAAGGGTCTGACACCTGGAGAGTTACAGGACAGACAGGCAGAGAGGGAGTACCAATTGGAGCTGGAAAAGCTCAGTCTAGAGATGGAACAGAAAAGGCTGGCCATTGAGGAAAGGAAGTTAGCAATGGCTCATGAGCTCAGTTTAAAAGAGATAGATCAGAGGAGTCAGCCCAGTAGGGATGGTGGCAGCAATCCTACAGTGCAGCCTGAGAGAAGGGTACACATCCCAAAAGACCTTGTGAGGGATTATAAGAGGGAGGATGATATCTACTTGTGGTTCAAGGGTTATGAGTCTGCTCTCCACATGAACCTGGTCCCTGAAGCTCATAGGGGGGCAGCCCTGTGGAAGCATTTTGAGGCAGAGGGGAGGGACACACTGACAGCCTTAGGGGATGCTCAGGATCTCACCTACCCTGTCATGAAGGAGGCCTTACTCACCAGGTATGGTCTCACCCCTGAGCAGTACAAGGAGAAGTTTAGATCCTACAAGAGAAAGGAATCTCAAACATGGTTGGAATGTGTTGATTCTTTTTGCAGGTCACTGGATGGTTGGGTGAAGGGCAGTAAGGTAAACACGTATGAGGGGCTTTACAATTTAATTGCTTGGGAGCACTTGTACAGTTTATGTTTTCCAGAGCTGCGCCAGCACCTCATTGACAGCAAGCTGACTGACCCCAGGAAGCTTGCACAGGAAGCGGACCGCTGGGAGAGCACCAGGGTCCAAAAGAGGTATGGGGGAGACCACGCCAAGGGTGGGCAGGGTCCCTCTCAGAAGAAAGGGGGGGGTAAGGGCAAACAGGGGGAGTTCTATAAAGGGCCCCAAACTGATTCCCAGGGTAAGGATTTCCAACCCCCCAGTGAAAAGAAGCCATGGTTGTCTAAAGGGAAGCCAGTGGCAGGTGGTCCCCCACGTAAGTGCTATGCATGTGACCAGGTGGGTCATGTGAGGGGGGACCCCAAATGCCCCAAAAGTACACCGGCACCCACTGGTGCACCGTCTCAGGGTTTGGCCAGTGTAGCGCTTGGGGAGGAGTTGGTTTCAGGTGGGTGGGAACCAGCAGAAATGACCCTTGTCTCACTAGGGGACAGTGAGATGGTCCAGAGAAACCTAGTGCCTGATAACACTAAGAAGTACAGGCAATGGGTGACCATCAATGGACAGAGGGTGGACGCTCTGAGAGACACAGGAGCCAGTGTGACTACAGTGAGGAGTCACCTGGTGTCTGAAGAGCAGATTGATCCCCGGGTACTTCACCAAGTAGTTGCGGTAGACAACTCTGAGCGCCTCTGCAGAGTGGCGCAGGTTCCCTTTGAATGGGGGGGGGGGGTCTCAGGTTCCTGGACAGTAGCTGTGAGTCCAACCATGCCTGTTGATTGTTTGCTAGGTAACGACCTGGAGGATTCCCCTTGGAAGGAGGTGGAACACAGGTCTCACTTGGAGATGTTGGGTCTGCCTGGGTGGGTATGCGTATCCACCCGGTCTATGGCAGCCAATCAGGGTAGTCAAGAGCCCCTGAAGCCTGAAACAGTGGCCCAGGGGACCGCCAAGAAGAGGAAGGGCAGGGGGCACGGGAAACCAGCCCCAGAAGTTCCCACGGTCCGGGAGGAGGCAGAGCCTGAGGGTGATGCCCCGGAGCCTACAGGGGAACAGGTGGCTGAACTGGGGGAGATCCCTGAGCTGTCGCAGTGGCAGCAGGAAGGGGGACCCACCAGGGAAGCATTCGGCACAGCGCAGAAGGAGTGCCCTACTCTTGAGGGGCTGCGGCAGTAGGCTGCAGCCCAGGCGGCTGGCGAGGCGCCAGGTACTCACCTGATTTATTGGGAGGATGGCCTCCTGTACAGTGAGCCTAAGGTTCCTGAGCCTGGGTCAGCTCGTATGCTGGTGGTACCCCAGTGCTTCAGGGCCTTCCTACTGGGTTTGGCTCATGATGTGCCTTTGGCAGGACATCTAGGGCAGGACAAGACCTATAAGAGGATTGTCTCCCACTTTTACTGGCCCTTGATGCACAAGCAGTCAGCTGCTTATTGTAGGTCTTGTCAGACTTGTCAGGCAAGTGGCAAGAGTGGGGGGAAATGCAAAGCTCCCCTCCAACCTTTACCTGTAGTCAGCACTCCCCTTGAAAGGGTAGGAATTGACATTGTGGGGCCTCTGGATCCCAAGACAGCCATGGGCAACAGGTTCATCCTGGTCTTGGTGGACCATGCCACACGGTACCCAGAAGCCATTCCTCTGAGGATGGTCACTGCCCCCGTGGTGGGACGTGCCTTGATGGGGGTTTTTACCCGCATGGGGTTCCCCAAGGAGGTGGTATCTGATAGAGGTACAAACTTCATATCCACTTATATGAAGTCTCTGTGGAAGGTGTGTGGGGTAACCTACAAGTTCACCACCCCTTACCACCCCCAAAGTAATGGTCTGGTTGAGAGATTCAACCGCACCTTGAAAGGCATGTTTCAGGGCCTGTCAGAGCCCTTGAGGCGTAAGTGGGACGTTCTCTTGCCATGCCTTCTGTTCGCTTACAGGGAGGTGCCTCAAAAGGGACTTGGCTTTAGCCCCTTTGAGCTCATCTATGGCCACCCTGTGAGGGGACCGCTCAGTCTGGTGAAGGAGGCTTTGGAGAAAGCTCCTAGTAAACCACCCCAGGATGTATTTAGCTACATGCTGGCACTAAGAAACCAGACTGCCCGCTTCAGGAGTCTCGCTCAGGAGAACCTGGAAGCAAGCCAGGAGGATATGAAACGGTGGTACGACCAGAATGCCACTCTGGTTGAGTTTCAGCCTAGACAAAAAGTGTGGGTCATGGCACCAGTGGAGCCTAGGGCTCTCCAAGATAAGTGGACTGGGCCTTTTGAGGTGGTGGAAAGAAAGAGCGAGGTCACCTATCTGGTAGACTTGCAATCCCACAGAAACCCTTTGAGGGTCCTACATGTCAACCGCCTCAAACCACACTTTGAGCGAACTGAGCTATCCATGCTCCTAGCGACAGATGACGGGGTGGAGGAAGAGAGTGAGCCTCTTCCTGACCTCCTGTCTACAGGAGAGAAAGATGGGTCTGTGGAGGGAGTGATCCTCTCCCCCTCCCTGACTGAGGAACAGCAGAGGGACTGTCGCCACGTGCTGGGACAGTTCGCCTCGCTGTTTTCCCTGATCCCAGGAGTCACACACCTGTGCACACATGATGTGGACACTGGGGACAGTACACCTGTTAAACATAAGGTTTACAGGGTGACTGACAGGGTCAGGGCTTGCATTAAGGAGGAAGTCTCCAAAATGTTAACCCTAGGGGTTATTGAGCACTCCAGCAGTCCTTGGGCCAGCCCAGTGGTCTTGGTCCCAAAGGCTGCTGCTCCTGGTGCCACTCCAGAACTAAGGTTCTGTGTGGACTACCGGGGTCTCAATGCGGTCAGCAAGACTGACGCACACCCCATCCCCCGAGCTGATGAGCTCATTGATCGGTTAGGAGCTGCCAAGTACCTCAGTACGTTTGATTTAACATCTGGGTACTGGCAGATTGCCTTAACTGAGGGGGCAAAGGAGAGGTCAGCATTCTCTACCCCAGATGGGCACTTCCACTTCAATGTGATGCCCTTTGGGATGAAGAATGCCCCTGCCACCTTTCAGAGGTTGGTCAACCAGGTGTTGGCAGGACTGGATGAGTTCAGTGCCGCCTACCTGGATGACATTGCTGTGTTTAGTTCCACATGGGAGGAACACCTGCAACACCTCTGGAGAGTGTTAGAGGCCCTGCAGAAGGCAGGCCTCACTATTAAGGCGAGCAAGTGCCAAATAGGGCAGGGTTCTGTGGTGTACTTAGGACACCAGGTGGGGAGTGGCCAGGTGGCACCCCTACAGCCTAAGATTGACACGATTCTGGCTTGGGAGCCTCCCAAGACCCAGACTGAAGTGAGAGCCTTTTTAGGTCTCACAGGATATTACAGGAGGTTTGTTAAGGGATATGGTACCATTGTTACCCCCTTAACGGAGTTGACTTCTAAGAAGCAACCCAAGAAAGTGATCTGGACAGAGGCTTGCCAGAACGCTTTTGATGCCCTGAAGGCTGCCATGTGCACAGCACCTGTGCTGCAGGCACCTGACTACTCCAAGGAGTTTGTTGTGCAAACAGACGCCTCAGAGCATGGTTTTGGAGCAGTACTCTCACAGCTTAATGAAGAGGGCCTAGATCAACCCGTAGCCTTCATTAGCAGGAGGTTACTACCCAGGGAACGTAGGTGGAGTGCCATAGAACGCGAAGCGTTTGCTGTGGTCTGGGCACTGAAGAAGCTAAGACCCTACTTGTATGGGGCTCACTTCCGAGTTCAGACCGACCACAGGCCCCTCAGATGGTTAATGTAGATGAGGGGTGAGAATCCAAAACTGTTGAGGTGGTCCATTTCCCTACAGGGGATGGACTTTACGGTGGAACATCGTCCTGGTACAGAGCACGCCAATGCTGATGGTCTGTCCAGGTTCTTCCGCCTTAGTGATGAGAACTCCCATGAGGTTGGGTAGTTGCTCCCCACTTTTAGCTGGGGGGGACACGTGTTAGACTTTTCATCCTTGGCGTGGTCTCCCTTAACTTTTTGCCTCTGTTCCCCAGGTTGATGATGGGTGCTGGACTCTGATTTTATTGTTTTTGTTACTCTGGGCACTTTACCACTGCTAACCAGTGCTAAAGTGCAAGTGCTCCTGTTTAAAATGTGTACGTAATTGGTTCTCCATGATTGGCATATTTGTTTTACTGTTAAGTCCCTAGTAAAGTGCACTAGAGGTGCCCAGGGCCTGTAAATCAAATGTTACTAGTGGGCCTGCAGCACTGGTTGTGCCACCCACATAAGTAACCCTGTAATCATATCTCACACCTGCCACTGCAGTGTCTGTGTGTGTATTTTTACTCTGTAAATTCGACTTGGCAAGTACCCACTTGCCAGGCCTAAACCTTCCCTTTTCTTACATGTAAGGCACCCCTAAGGTAGGCCCTAGGTAGCCCCAAGGGCAGGGTGCAGTGTATGGTTAAGGTAGGACATATAGTAATGTGGTCTATATGTCCTGACAGTGAAATATTGTTAAATTCGTTTTTCACTGTTGCAAGGACTGTCTCTCTCATAGGATAATATGGGGGGCTACCTTTAAATATGATTAAAGCGTAGATTCCCTTAGAGAGTAGATGGACAAGTGGCGTTTGGGGTCCCTGAACTCACAATTTAAAAATACATCTTTTAGTAAAGTTGATTTTGAGATTGTGCGTTTGAAAATGCTACTTTTAGAAAGTGAGCATTTTCTTGCTTAAACCATTTTGTGACTCTGCCTTGTTTGTGGATTCCCTGTCTGGGTCAGTTTGACAGTTGGGTTGTTTTTCACCTCGCACTAGACAGTGACACAAAGGGGGCTGGGGTGTAACCTGCATTTCCTGATTAGCCATCTCTGCTAGGAGGGAGGGGTGGAGTGGTCACTCTCATCTGAAAGGACTGTGCCTGCCTCTGACAATGCCGGCTCCAACCCCCTGCTGTGTGTCTGATGCCTTGCCTGGGCAAGGCAGGATTTCACAAGTAGGTGTGAGTCCCCTTTGAAGAAAGGTGACTTCAAAGACTAAAATGGGTATAAGAAGGGCACCCAAATCTACAGACTTTAGAAACACTTCTGGAACCAAGAGGAACCTCTGCCTGGAGAAGAGCTGATAGCTGAGGAAGAAGTGCTGCCCTGCCTGTGACTGTGCTTTGTGGAGCTTTCCTGCAGTGCTACTTCTGCCAGAGTAAGAGGGCAAAGACTGGACTTTGTGTGCCTTCCATCTTGTGAAGAAATCTCCAAGGGCTTGATTTAGAGCTTGCCTCTTGTTGTTTGAAGTCTCAGGGACAGCAAAGACTTCTCTCTGCCAGCACCTGGAGTCTCTGGAGAGACTCCTGCTCTGACAAGTGGTGCCCGATCCAGTCCCTGGGCCCTTGAAAGGAAAGCTGGTGGAAATCCAAAGAAATCGACTTCGGACGACTTCAGACCGACGCCGCTGCTGAATCCGGTAACGCCGCCTGCACCTGACGCCGTGACCTTCGCTGGAACGCGACGCTCTTCGCAGGCCCGACGCCGCAGCAGCCCCGCTGAAGTCCGCGACTCCGTGGAAGTCGCCGCACCACGTCGTGACCGACGCAGCTTGAAGTGCACGGATTCAACGTTTCGCACAGACGCCGCGATTCCCGACTTCGCGCATCGGCTTGTTTTCACTCTTCACCAAAGGTACTGTACTTGGGGGTCTACACGACTCCGTGTCCGGCGCCGCTGGTGTCGGCTTGTTGGGAACGACTCCGTCACGATGCCGTGTTAACATCTCATTGAAGCATTTTTGTTTCTAAGCGCTATTTTTGAGTTTAATCTTTAAAAATTCATAACTTGACTTGTGTATGTCGGATTTTTGTCGTTTTGGTCTTGTTTTGTTTAGATAAATATTTCCTATTTTTCTAAACTGGTGTTGGGTCATTTTGTAGTGTTTTCATTGAGTTACTGTGTGTGTTGGTACAAATACTTTACACCTAGCGCTCTGAAGTTAAGCCTACTGCTCTGCCAAGCTACCAAGGGGGTAAGCAGGGGTTAGCTGAGGGTGATTCTCTTTTACCCTGACTAGAGTGAGGGTCCTTGCTTGAACACGGGGGTAACCTGACTGTCAACCAAAGACCCCATTTCTAACAAGGAGGGACTCCCATTATTTCATCAACTGAGATATAATCACGAAAGATCCTTTGGTCATGCAGCCAATCTGCAGTCATCAAGCCTTACCCTTCCATTCCCTCAATTCCTTTACCTTTCGTCCTCAATGAAGAGAAACCCTGGATATCTGCCACTTCTCCCTCGGCACAGGATTCACTTGAGATTCATGATGGCATCTCAACACAATCAAAAAATGCCCTACCGTTCATACTGATGACTGCAGCACACATCTTTACAAAATTAATGGCAGCTGTGTTGGTTTCAATGTCATGACCAGAAGGTCACGTATTTCCATCCCTGGTGAAGGTAGAGTCCCTGCTGCTGGTTAGAGAACCCCTCAAGGGATGGGGGTCCACAAGCTGTATTTTAGTATCAACTGCATGAAATCGAGCCTTATTGCAATCCAAATCGAGCCTTATTCCAATGCAAAGGTTAATCATAGGGGCGGTGCTGAACACGACCCACTAGAAAGCTTTTCCTTCTCCTCCTCAGACAAATACTGATAATAGGAACATAATTCAGTGATTTCTGACTGAGACACAGCTACACGTTCTGACCGTCTTGTATTTGCATCCTGCTGATGCCTAATACCAGGTAGTGGATTAAACCTCTCCAATGGTGCCCATGACAGCAGTGGTTCCATCAAGGGAGCCTCTCATCTGAAGTGCAGATCTTCCAATCAGTCATCCACACCTGCACTTTTGGGAAGACCCCCTCCAACCTTGTGGTGGATCGCCAAAATGGCCCTCTTCAGTGTCAAGCTACTGTGGTCACGGACGCCTCATTACTGGGCTGCCCATCTGGACGACATGACAGCCTGTGGCCTTTGTTTTATGTCGGAGCAGCAACTACACATAAATGTGTTAGAGCTACAGGCAGTCTGCCTTACTGTGAAAACATTGCTTTCCTTCTATAACAAGGAGCACTATTTCGATTCTGCCGGGCAACACCATTATTTTCCATTATATCATCAGACAGGGAGGTGTAGGGTTGTGAAACTCTTTGAGGGAAGCGATTCACCTGCAGGAGTAGGAACAGGTACAGTTAATTTTCCAGGTAGCATCTCATCTTGAAGCTTCCATCAGTGTAACAGCCAACATGGTCAGTCACCTCACGCTGGTGTATCAGAAGTGGGGAACTAAACGAGGAAGGTACAGATGAAATATGTTAGGTGCTGTGGTTGTTACTGTTCATAGTCTCTCAGTTCCTCTCTGGAGAGATCAATGGAGCATGAAAAAGGTATCAGAACTGATAACATACACCATTGTCTTCATATTAGGCGGGCGGAGTTGTGGCTCAAAACCACCTGACGGTATTTGGCAGCGCTATTGCTGGGGAAACGTTTTATGGACCAGTCTGATGCCAAGAGGTATATTTAAACATTAATGAATCTCTATTAAGATTGTATATCCACCAGAAATATTACTAAAGGCAGGTGCCTATTTCCTGCTTTTAATCAAATTCTGACACAATAGGCCTGTGCAACTGTGCCCAGGAGAGACACTTGCTTGTCTACGTGGTGCTGATTAGGACGCAGTGGCAGATGAATAGTTGCTAAACACTTAGTGATGCAACAGTCACATCAGTGACAGAAGATTCAACATTCAAATGGACGATGATGTTCAGACAAGAAAGTATTATGTTACTTCCGTATAGGCATCTGTTTGTAGCATGCAGTGCTATAGATTCACATACTCTGCATACTCCTGCCATCTAGTGTTGGGTCCAGAGTGGTGCAAGTTCTTTTTCTTCAAAGAAGTGTTTTGAGCTACAAGATCGAGTGACACCTGCTCTTAGTGATATTGCACATGGGCATCAACTCTTTTTTAGATTGCTTTCCCGCAGGTGAGTGAGAAAAGGAATGCGTAGTAAACGATTTTTAGACCATGCAACGTATAGCTACATATGTACAATTATATACAAGTATAATGTAACTGCAACGGCCATGGGCATCTGGGAAGGAGGATGGGTGTGAATCTAAAGTACTTTATGCCATGAACTGAAGCTTACAGGGTAAGTAACATAATCCGTTTGATAGTAATGTGTGGCTGTAGATACACATGCCCTGCACAGACTGTACAGCAGTCTCTGTATTTAAGCGGTGGCTAGCACGTGGGAGTTGCAGTTCACTGGAAAAGTGTGTGTAGAACTGCCTGATCTAAACTAGGTTATTGGCATGCTAAAACATCTACACAGTAGAATTTTGTGAAGGTATGTGATGTAGACCATGTAGCTGGCTTTCAAATGTCAGCTAAGTGAATATTCCCAAGGAAGGCCATAGTAGCTCCTTTTTTTCAAGTAGAGTGTGCTTTGGGAGAGACGGATAAAGGTCTTTTGGCCTAATATAGCAAGTTTGCATGCATTTGGCTATCCATCTGGCTATGCCTGATTTGGATATTGGGTTGCTTTTGTGAGACAGGGAAAAGGCTACAAAGAGTTGTTTGGGCTTCCTAAACTCTTTAGTTCTGTCTATATAGAACATAAGTGTACGTTTGACATCTAGTGTGTGAAAGGTCTTTCAGCACCAGAGTCCGGTTGTGGAAAGAAAACTAGTAGCTCAATAGACTGATTAAGGTGAAATTGAGAAAACACCTTAGGAAGAAATGTAGGATTAGTCTGAAGAACTACTTTGTCCCTATAAATTTGGAAGAAAGGTTCTTCTAAATTTAGTGCCTGGAACTCACTAACATGTCTGAGTGATGTGATGGAGACTAGTTAAGCCATCTTCCATGAAAGAAATTGAAGTGGATGTGAGTGAAGTGGCTCAAACGGGGGACCCCTGAATCTTGTGAGTACAATTTTAAGGTTCCACAAAATGGCTGGGGGTACCCTAGGTGGAATGACGCATTTGAGTCCTTCCATGAAAACCTTTATGACTGGAATCCTGAATAAACAAATATGTGCAGCTATAGCTTCAAGGTGTAGTTGAATGGAAGTATAGGCGAGATTTGCTTTCTATAAGTGGAGCAGGAAGCAGACAATTGCTTGTACTGTAGCTTTCAGAGGATCAATCTGTTTAGGTTGGCAGTAGCAAACAAAACAAACAAGGTACTTACCTTTGGAAATGAATTATCTGGTAGAGACATATTCAAATAGCAGATTACTTACCTTAGAATTTCTCCCAGGTGTCAGACTGGATCCAGAGGTTTTTCTTTGAGCAGTACCCTTGCGCACTGTCAGGTGGCATCGGTCGACTCCGCATCAGGTGTCGTGGTCACCGTGATGACAACAGGGTTGTATATAGGCACCACCCCGGCATGTTGACGTCAGTTTCTTTTCACGACTTTCCACACCAGAAGCGTGGTGCCATGAAGACCATTGAGACTGGTGCACCAGAACTAGGGCCCTGAAAGGGAGTCCCTGTCCCTAGAAATCAGTTTGCCGAACAGGAAGGATGGGTGGGTTCATAAGGAATCTGCAACTTGAATATGTCTTTACCAGATAATTCATTACAGAAGGTAAGCAACTTATTCACTTAATAAAGACTTCTAGATGAAGATTCCTTAATTTAGAATAGAAACCCAAGCAATACCATCCCCGGAGGTGTGTCTCCAAACCAAGATTATAATAGGAAGTCCTTTAGGACCGAACGGCCAAAGTAGCCGTCCCTGCAAGCCTGACTGCCCAGGCAGTAGTGTTTTGTGAACATGTGCAGGGACACTCACGTTGCTGCCTGCCAGATGTCCAGGACTAACTCTGCGTGCTAACGCAGTGGTTGCAGTAGTTGCACTGGTGGAATGAGCAGGTAAACTCTCATGGAATTGCTTCTTAGCCAAAGCGTAGCACATTCTAATGCAGAGAACAAACCATCGAGAGATGGTCCTTTTCTGCCACCCATCCCTTCTTCACATCCAAATAACCAACAAAGAGTTGATCGTCCACCCGGACATCTTTGGAACAATTGAGGTAGAACACCAATGTTCTTTTTGGATCCAGAGGGTTGAGTCTCTCCTCTTCATGAGAAGGATGTGGTGGTGCGTAAAATGTAGGCAAGGTGATAGATTGGCCTACATGAAAGGCTATGACCACCTTAGGGAGGAAAGAGGCCCTAGTATGAAGCACCACTTTGTCTGGATGGACAGAGAGAAAGGGTGCCTTCAAAGAAAGAGCTTGCATTTCACTCACTACGCACAGAGGTCATGGCAATAAGAAAGGCTGTCTTTAAAGTGAGAAGCCGCAGAGGACAATTATGAAGGGGCTCAAAGGGAGCACACATAAGGTACGTCTGGAGCCACAAGGATTATTTGGGCCGGGTCGTTCTTGATGTTCCACTCAAGACGAAAAGGGTCTCAGAGCGATTGCTTCCTTGGAAACTCCAACGCACAAAACTGCTGACATTGTCCGTTCTCTGTGGTGGGAAACAGATCTAACTAAGGCTCTTCCCACTGCTGAAAGAGACCTTGAACCACCTCCAGATGGAGATGCCATTTGTGATCCAGTAGGCATTTTGGTTGAGTTCAGATGCTCTGGCACTCAGAGAGCCCACTAGATGATGAAACACTAGGGGTATGCCCGGTTGTTCCAGCCACGTCCAGAGACGCAGAGCCTCTTGACAAGGCGTCCACGACCCCACCCTGCCCTGTTTGTTGCAGCACCACATGGCAGTGGTGTTATCTGTGAACACTTGCACCAATTTCACCTTGACAGAAGGAAGAAATGCCTTCAATGCTACCCGGATCGAATAGAGCGCCAACAGGTTGACGTGGAGCAGAAAGGGCCGCCCCATCCCAGAAATGACACATTTATCACTACTGTCCGATCAGGTTGGGGAAAGGAGAGGGATCTGCCTCTGACCCAATCGCAGATCGTTAACCACCATTGCAGATCTTGCGCTGTTCCCTCTGAGATCTGGACCTTGTTGAAGAGATTCCCCTGATGCAGCGCCCACTGGAACTTGAGGTCCCACTGCAGAGCCCGCATATGCCATCTGGTGTATGTAACTAGCAGAACCCAGGAGGAAACAAAGCCCAGCAGCATCAGAGTCAATCTCACTGAACTCCAGGATAAAGGCTGAAGCATCAGTATCCTAGCCTGAATATCTTGGCCTCGCCACTCTGGAGGTTCAGCCCGAAACTGCACTGTGTCCAGAACAGCTCCAATGAAAGGGAGCATCTGAGAGGGTGTCAGGAGGTCAGCTGTAGTTTGGAGTTGGGAGATGACACCACGGGGCGAGACCGCCTTCAACAGCCAGTTGTCAAGATAGAGGTAGACTGGAAACCCTGACCTGCACAGATAACCTGCAAAAACCGCCATCATCTTGGTGAATACCCATTAGGGGGGCTGGTAAGACCAAAGGGGAGTACGGTGAACTGAAAGTGCTCGTGGCCCACCATGAACCGCAAGTAATGATTGTGGGCAGGCAGGACGGGAATATGAAAATATACATCCTGCAAGTCCAATGCTAACATCCAGGCTCCTGGGTCTAGGATAGATAGAACCTGAGCCAAAGTGAGCATTCTGAACTTCTCTTTTTTGAGGAAGAGATTAAGGGAGCAAAGGTCTAGGATCGGGTGGTGGCCCTTGTCCTTTGAGTACTAGAAAGTAGTGGGAGTCACAACCACAACCTACTTCTGGCACTGGAACCCTCTCAATGGCTCCCTTGGCCAAGAGAGACGTAACCTCCTAGCGGAGAAGGGTCCGGTGATCCTTTGTCAACCAATTGTATGATGGTGGCATGAATGGAGGGGTAGTCTCAAAGGGGAGGGAGTAGCCCCTTCAGACTATCTGCAAAACCCACCTGTCTGATGTGATGGATTGCCAGCTTAGGAGGTGATGGCAAATCCTGCCTCCAACTGACCCCTGGTGGGGAGTCAGTCTAGAATGGCCTAAAGGCTGGAGAGGGGGGAGGGTGGTGGTGGACTGGCCAGATTGCTGACTCCCTGACCCACCTGATTAGTGGATCTCACACCCTCAGCCACGCACAGGTTGTGCAGGATGCACGTCACTGTAGCTGGCCGGGAAGTGGATGTGGTGGGAGGCCCCTTCTGTAGTCATGAAAGGGGTGAAAGGCAGACTGGGGAGGACAAGGGGCCCAAGTACCTGGCCGCAGCATAAGAACCCTTGAAGCGCTCGAGCACCAAGTCTGCCTTGTCTCCGAAGAGACGGGTGCCATCAAAGGGCATGTCCATCAGATTAGCCCTACACATCCCCCGAAAAGCCAGACGTACTCAACCAGGCATGGTGCCTCAGGGCCACTGTCGATGAAAACCACTCTGCCCAGTGAGACGGTCTTGTTAAGTCCATAACGAATAATGAACTTAGCTGCATCTCTCTCATTGGCACCTGCCTAAAAGAGTACAGCCCGGACCTCCTCCGGGACTTGTGGCAGCACTTGCACAACCATATCCCAAAGCGTGTGGGAATCACAGCCCAAAAGGCATGCAGTGTTCACAGACCACAATGCAAGACCGGTGAAAGAAAAAAAATCTTCTTTCCAAGAGTATCCAACCTTTTAGATTCCCTATCCAGCAGTGTGGAAGGGAATGCACCCTGGGTGGTGGAGGCTTGGGTGCCAAGTTCTCCGGACTGGGGTGTTGCATCAGAAAGCTTGGGTCCTCCAGAACACAGCAATGGCAGAAGGCAATTGTCCTGTTCACAGGAGCCCCTGTTCTGCATTTGGACCAAGTACCCAGTGGACATTCGTGAGGGCTTCATAAAAGGGAGGTATGGGTTCTGAATTGTAAGGTCCAGGTTGATGCACTTCTATCAGGTTAGTCTTGACTGCCACCGAAGGCAATTCGAGGTCCAAGACCTCAGCCACCCTTCTCACCACCATGGAATAGGAAGCTCCTTCCTCCGTAGCCATGGTAGGGATAGAAAGCATGGCATTATCTGGAAACGTATCCAGTCTGCTGGCCTCATCGAAGTTTGCACACCAGTCCATAGGGTCTTGAAGCTAGTATACTAGATGGTCCAGCAACCCCTCCCATTCCTCACCGTAACCTAGCCCATAGGAAAGGGGTTCACAATCCGACATAGGAGGCAAGGTCCTGCCGGGGTCAGAATCTGCGTGGAGAAAGAGAATGGCGCCACCCGTGGGTGCGGTTGATGACGGAAGCATTGGGACCGACATCGGGGAAGGTGAGGGTGTGGTACGACTGATGCCAGTCTGGATCCATGGGTGTCCCTTGCCACTGAGGCCAAAGTCCCCGTTGTCCCGGGGCCCGAAGGCACTCTAGCAGAGTCGGGCTGCTGAAAAATGAGACACATGGCCTCACAGAACTCATGAAGTTTGGCAGGGGTCGCTCCTGCTCCCAGACACTTGGGGAGGCACGGAGTCAGCACAGTTGCAGGTTCCGCAGAATGAGGCCTAGCACGTCCATGCTCCCTCTTCTCGTCGGCCGACGGACAGGGAGAAGTTGAAGAACTCTTAGACTTCTTGCTCTTCTTCTTGTACCTCAAGTTACCCAATTGTCCCAAGGACATGGCGAAGGGAAGATGAAGGACTCCGTGACTGCTCCCAGGACATTCCTCTGGACCAGGACCTTGGCTTGCATGGAGTTGAGTGTCGGGGCGACATCAGCTTCAGAGACTGCTACCTCAAAGACTCTGGATAGATGTGCTGATAATCGGACCACAACTTCGGGTTGTGGTTGCGCTCCAGACACCAAAGACACACGAAGTGCGGATCCGTCACCGACATCACCCAATGCCACTACTTGCAGGGCTTAAACTCGACCTTCCTCGATGACATCCTTGACACACCAGGACTAGAAAACTCGAGAAAGTCTTAGTCAAAAGTGAAAAAATAGCCCAGTCAAAAAGTGACTGAATGGTAGCTCTCTTCGGATCGGCATAGCTGGAGCAGAAAGAAAAGAACTGATGTCAGCGCACCGGGGTGGCGGCTCTATAGAATCCGCAACATCATATCCAGTGGGGACGATGCCGACGATGGGCTTGGAGCCTACTGACACCACCTAATGGAGCGCAGGGGTACTGCTCAGAAAATCCTCTGGATCAAGCTGATGCCTGGGGGAAATTCAAAAGGTAAGGAATCAGCAACTAGAAGTCTCTATCAGATGGGTCTTTTTCGAACGTAGAGACTTGCAGGCACTGCAGTTGGCACGGTCGTCTGGAGAGAGACAAAGGTTGCACATGAGGTGTTGATCGGTGTACGAGAACTTAGCGTGGCACCAAGGACTGAAGTAGAATGGAGTTCGTTCCATCAGGGAACCATTCCTGTCAATGCCAGAGCCACATGGAAGGTAGGCTCGAGATGGGTGCTGGCATCCCCAAAGGCGGTCAGTCGAAGCCAGAACAGACAAAAGCAGAGAGAGCGCTGAGATAGGAGAAGCGTGATTTAATACAATACCGTTGGAACAGAAAAGAGAGACTGAAAACTGAACAGAGTAGAAAGACAAATGCACACACGTCCGAACCAGAATGTGGAAAGAAGGCAATCTTACAAAGGAGTTGATGCCCATGCGCTATGTTACAGAGAAGAGGAGTCACTCAATCTCACGATTCAAAACATTTCTCGTGACACGAAGAAAAACAACTTGCACCACTCTGGACCCAACACTAGATGGCAAGAGTATGCAGAACATGTGTATCTACAGCCACACATGCCATCGTACAGCCACTTCCCAGCACCACAAAGATGAGACCCACCCACAAGTCAATATGCACAAGGAGAAAGATTGCCATGTGCTTCTGTACCTTCACCATTTAAGGGGTTACTCGCAACCACTTGTGTTTGGTCGAAGTAAGTAACACCTAGGTCTGAGGAGGGTCCTGGAAGGGATGCCTTGTTAACTCACTGTGTGATTAAGAGTTTTATCAACCTCCTGCATGCATCAACCCATGTAAAGCTAAGCTATTTTTATTTAATTCAACTCAATTCATGGGAAATTTTGAACCCAGAACAGCCTTTCAGAGCTAACACTAGTTCAACGCCTGCTCCTCCAGAATAAACAAACAGCCAGGTTTTCAGCTGCGTCATGAAACACCCTTCATCTTCCACCTTCCTTAACCTGGAGGGCAGGTCATTGCATAATTTCGCTAAAAGCTAGGAAAAAGCCTGGCTGCTACTTCTCGCTTTCCAAACCCTCTGAATTGGGGCCTTTTTGTAATGAGCTCGATGAGAAGTACAAAGACTAAGCTGAAACACTTTGCCTGGAACTAGAATTAAAATAGAGCCACTTTTATAAGACTAGTAGTGGTGGTTCAACCTCATCAACAGAAAGTGTATTCAGGATTGTGAGCTGTGGCCACCTCTTTAGTCCTCTTTATATTGATAACTTCCTATCTTCCATAGTTGACATGATTGCCTAATGGTCCTGAGGATATTTTGTGCCTGTTACACCTCAGAGAAAGGTTTGGTCAATACCTATTCCCGCCATATCAGGCCCATGTGCAGAAAGCATCATCATCATCAGGAGAAATGGTGGAGGAGATGACCAATGTAATTGTCGTCCTGTAGGCAGCAGGTGGGAAAAATGGTTGTGGGATTGGATATCAAAAAGTCCCACAAAAGGACAACCTGACTTGTCAACTTGCATGATTCAACAGGAACAGTAATACAGCTGTTATTTGCTCTGAAGTTCCCTCTCAGAGCACGGGCACATGGTTATAATGGTGCTATGTTGGTTTCTAGTACCCTTTCTAGCAATCCTTGGGGGCCATTGCTACCACTCAGAGTCTTTAATGATTGTTTGGAATTTCTGCTGTGGAGATACCACAATACCAATTACATAGTGTTTTGCCTGAAGGTGGAGGAACTGCTAGCACAAAAATGCCTGGAGGAAGCATTGCCTCTCATCACATCCAAAGAGTCTTCTGCAGGGTTGGACTATTGTCTGCCTTCTATTTCACTGCTACCTCAGATGGCAAAGATCAGAGATCTTGGGGTGGTGCTATGCCAGTGAGGAGCTGCTAGAAACACAGTATAATGCACTCTTACCCAAAAAACAAACGCACAAGGAACATGCACTCTTTCTAAAATAGTAGTCAGAGATTGAATTTACTCTTTGGCTGAAGGAAGCATTGAGAGCTAAGAGTAATTGAGTTTTGGGGTGAACGTAGTTGTTTAGGGAACGTGGACTAAAGACTGCCAGGACACAGACTGTTCGTCCAAAAGGATTTTCGTAGCGTTATAGTAGCACTTGCAAATTATATTACATTTATTATTAGGCGGGGAACGATCATGTGTGTTTGCATATTTATCTAGTCAAATCTTTGGGAGGTATAGACACCTGCACTCACTGTAATAATCTATTAATTGTTTGCTCTTTTCTTTATTCAATGTGCACAGAAACTGTCACATAAATTGTCGATATTGATTTGAGGGCAAGGGCGGTAGTATGTCTATGCTACTGTTCAGAAAACCATTTTAGTAATCCTTACATTAAGAAGAGGGGCATTATATTTCAGATTCGAATTATTATGCAATGTTAAAGAGTTTTCATCAGTTGTTGATAGCAATGCATGGAGTTCTGAACATTCTATAAAGGTCTGCCAGGATCTAATTACTGTAGGCAGTCCCTAGTTATTTCTACCAACTGAGTGGCTGCAACTTCCAAACTGACTGCATTGGTTCTACACAGAGGTGGGATTGAATTACGTGCAGCTTCTGTGTGCTTTTATGCTTGTTTTGAATCAATAGTGATCTGGCAGAACCTGTGGTAATGCACAGAGCACATGCATTCACCAGATGATGCGGGTAGGAGACCGAGGTTATGGGGGCTACATACTGCGATTCGTTGATGGCACAATAAACATTTCTTAAAAACAGAAACACTGTGGCTTAAGATACCTGATCTGAATGAGGAAGATCAGAGTTATAAAAACTAGAAAAAGAGTATATTTGCAACCAACATTTTACAACACTATAAACTTACTTTCAAAGCATGAATGCCATACACTGCAGTGATCTACAACATCAAATATAACAGCACAAATATAAAAGAAGGTGAAATAAAATATGATAAAAGTATACCTCTAAAAAGAAGAGAACAGCAAGCACTTGAAATAGAGGATTTATTTTCCTCACAGTTTGAATTTCATTCCATTCGTTCGCTATGAAGTATGTCCTCCATATGCTGACAGGCGCCACAGAACTTTTTATTCCACTTTCCCCTAAATGGAATCATAAAATTAATCCAAAGAAATATTTTATACCTTAAAGATAATTGTGCAGCAGAGGCTGGCAGATTGGTTTGTCCTTAAATCAAAATGGGAGTCAGTTGACGGGGGTAGGGCTCACTAGACCGAAATGATAAGATACTGGGCAGGGTCAAGTAGCTAAATGGGGCAGGTTGCTAGTCAGTGAATTGGTAGGTGGCTTAATGGACCAATTTGAATATCACTGGGCCGGGCTAGAGGTCACTAGGTGAAGGTCAGCTAACCTAATTCTCCTTGGCCTGCATCATTTTTCAACTAGGGCAGATGGCCCAAATAAATGTTTGCAGTTCCAAATATGGTGTCAAAGCAGCTGTAACTTCTCTCAGACACCCTTTCGCCCTTACAAAAGGACAAAGGATGGCTGAGATAGCTGATAGCTGCCTTGTCACCCTATACAGAACAATGAAACTGGTAGGAAATAAAGTAGTTTTCCTTGGTCCTCTTTGGTCTGCACCACTTTGATGACATGGAAGCCCCGTCATAGCTGAATTTACTTCCCTCTTCTAAGCTGCTAAATGAAAAAAATAGGAGAGAAGGAGGCCCAGGGTAGCTGACATCTGCACCAACATACTGCAACAGTGAACAGGACACACACACAAATGCCCCCGCACTCAAATCATAAAATATCAACACAAACATCTCCAGACAGCTGTGCACATGCAATGATGTAATTCCTGTAAAAACTGATATTGAAGGCAAGTTAAGACTGATAGAGCACAATTGTGGCTATAGCACAACAACATATAAAGATCAGAAATTCCCAAGTTTAGGCGCTACCTTCACTGACATTTCTACTACTGGAAAGAAACGGGTGGGGAGTTACTTACCAAGGGAGGCTACTCAAACTGGCAGTCACCAAGACATATATAGAAAGTTACTTGTTATTAGTAACAATATTTCTGGTAAAAAAGTAATATTTCAGCAGATTCCTCACTTCAGGAATTATTCTTCCAGGCTTCAGACTGGTCCTGGAATTTGTTTTCACAGTAACACCTCTCCAGTGCTGCCAGGTGGTACCATAAGACTTCATGCTCTAATTTGCCGCTGACCTTGATGACACCAAGGCGCACTGGATTCAGTTCTTGGAAGGTTTTGAGCACTCTATTGTGGATTGCTGAGAGGAACTGAGAGTATCAAGGACAGAGGCAAATAGTGGACATAATATGTTTGCATACCATGGGACATTACTAATCACAGCACCAACTGACAGGTGAGGAGTGAGGACAGTGACAAAAGTATGGGGAAATTATGTATCTACCAGAAATACAGTTGCATAAGATAAGTAACTTTTTTTATGGATAGTACCTCACACATATCCCTCATCTTATAAATGAGATCCAAAGGAATACCTCCCTGGGAGGTAGGCCCAAGTACAGGCTCATATGAAGTACCAGTCACAGTATGCTTGAGACGTAAGGTAGTTGTAAGTGGCAAAAATTTGTAAGAATGACCATCTGGCTGCCAAGCAGATGAAAGCAACCAGAATGCTTCTGAAGCCAGCCACGGAGGTAGCCATGACCCTGGTTCAATTGTTGTAAATGCCCTCAGAATCGTTCTTAGCCAAGGCATAGCGGTTCTTGAGAGGATCATCCAATGTAAAATGGTGCTTTTGGTCATTGCCTTGCCATTTTTAATTATGGAGAAGCCTACAAAGATCTGACCTGTTAAGTCACATACAGTCAACACCACACATCTGGGTCCGGTCTATGCAACCGTTTCTCCTCCTTGGTAGGATGGGGCGGAAGGAAGAAACACAGAAGGGTAACAGGCAAGCCGATTTGAAAGGCACACTCTATCTTGGGTAAGAAGGATGGGCAGGTGCAAAGGATCACATTATCAGGGTAGAATTCTGTGACGGGATTTAGAAGGCCTAAGTTGTACCACTTGAAGTAAATGCCACCTCTAATACTGTCTTGAAGGTGAAAAGTCAAAAGAAGCAACAATTAATCAGCTCGAATGAGGTTGCCATCAATAAAGTTATTGGAAGATTCAGATTCCACAGAGGAACAATATACAGAGTGGGAGGAAACAGATAAAGCAACCCTTTTGGAAACAATGTCACAAATGGCAATCTAAACAGGGGTGGATTGTCAGGAAGATATGGAAGCCAAGTAAACTTTAAATGTAGCCCCTGAGAGACCCTGCTGTGAAAGTGAGAATGGGAATCACATGACATTGGAAAGGTGAGATTCACAAGGATCTAGGACTCTCAACTTAATTGAACAAATGTATTGCAACGACCAGGATAGGTGGATTTCACAGCAGGTTTCCTGGCCCCTAAGATGACATCAGCAACCTCATCTCTATGTGTGAACAAGCAGCGTTTTGAGAGTGCGGTGGTGGACCTGACCATACTGCTGCAAGAGCAAGTCTACTCTGTATGGCAGAGGAAGAGGTGGCCTAATGCTAACTGCCCACAAGTCTGTGCAACAAGTCCTCTGTGCCAAATGTGGGGCAATCAGATTCAAGTGTGCTCGATCCTCATACACCTTCCATAGTACATTTGAAAGATGCAAAGTGGACAGAAACACACACAGCAGGTTCTGAGACCAACTGACCCTGAAGGCAATGCCCAGGGTATTTTCAGAGGCAAGTGTTTGTGTAAACCTAAGGCCATTTCCTGTTATGGGCCACAAGAGAAAAGCTCAATATGGAGATATGTTCTAGGCACTTACAAATGTATCTCACATTCATGGTTCTCTACTAGTGAGAGGCAATGAAGAGCATCCACTCTCAGACAGGAAAAGAGCATCTTAGGAGAGCTTCCATAGGAATGATTACACATTGTTGATCACACTTCCACATGGGAACTGCCTGCTAAAAGTCTACAACCTCACACCAGCCTGTTGTTGAAATAATGGACAGTGGCAATGGTGTTTCTCACTTTATAAATTAAATGCATTTAGCTGAAAAGTGTAAAATTCTATGCTGAAAAGGACACACATAATAAAATGAAAATTTGTAGACGGCAGTCATATTTAGGAACTGTAAGCAGACAATTTAAATAGCATAATGTACTGGTTTAAGTTAGCTTCTGATGCCATATTAGATGTTGGTATTAAACGCTAGGGATAAGAGGCCTGTTTTCACATTAAACTGTTGTCTTAAACAAGATGTTTTTCTCTACTACTGCAGATGATGCGACTTTACAGAACCCTTCTGTTAGCTAGTGAATAGTCATTTGTTATGTATTCGACAAGTCATAATAGGAGAGGAGGTAGCAGGAAAGCTGACCCACTGGAAGAATTGTCTGATCCGCAGGATGTGCCTAGTTTATCATTTCAAGGAGTCAACTTCTGTGCTTCACTGTGAAGACGTGAGAAACTAGGGAGTTTACCAGCTCTCATAGTTTGCTGAAAATTCATTGGTTGCAGGGTACAGGAAATTAATTATTTGTTTGATAGATTTGAATTAGTGTGCAATCCTTAGCAGTGCACATTAGAACAGAGCAGATCTTTTAGGGGAGACCCCATTTGAGCCTTTCACGTCTCTCCCTTAAGAGGATAGGTATGCCTGCTGATTTACAGCTGAGAATACTTTCCAGCTTTTGCCAATTTTCATTGCTTAAGTGCCAAGGCTTCATGCCCATGCTTTCCTATTTCTCTCATCAGAACCCTTCAGCTGGGTTTCGGAAACTGACACCTTACCTTGCTCATTGAAGGCATAAATGCATAAACCTCTATTAATTTATTTTATGGAACACACTTGCTGTTTTTTCACCATGTTATTTGTTATCTTTACTAATGTGGAATTTTATCTTGTTTTGAAATTTCGACTAATGCATTACTTGAATTTATAATGACGATGACTGAATACTAATACTTAAATCATTCTGAATTAATTGTTAATAAAATCCTTTAGCACACACCAAATCTCTTTCTTGATCCATGTGAAGCCCCAACAGGACGTTACCATCCATGGTGTTTAATGTAAATGATTGTTTCTTCTCAATTCTCCTTGTTGATAGGTGGCAGGGGATAGTTAACGATTATACTCGAAGACTGAGACACAAGAATCCCAGCTCCTGCAGTGGTATGGTCTTATCCGACAAAATCTGGAAGTGCTCCCTGAGATGAAAGGACAAAACACATGCACAGGAAGATGGCTCACCAGCAGTGCAAGCACATTTATGTGGAGGTGCTGCATCAATGCTAACCAAAGGCCCCAGTGGTGTCACTGCACCCAAATGGGCAACTACAGCCCAGTGAGGAGGGATCTGTGATCAAGGTAGCCTGACCATGCATAAGGCTGAAAGGCCGACCTACCAAAGGCATGGAGGAGTCCATCCATCAGTGGAGATCCCGATAAATAGAGATGAACATTTCCACTAGAGCTGTGAGACTCTCCTGAAGCAAAAGCCACTGAGACCATGGACAGTAAAAAAGGGCCCACATCCACCATGTAGCTTGAAGTGACAACAGGATGCATAAGACCATGATGCCAAGCAAATGTGAGAATCTGAAATATTTGAACTGCCTCAAAAATAACTGGGAGCCTACAAGGAGGAAAAGCCTTCACACAGGTTATTGTATTGCACCAACCTAGCAAAGGTCATCTGAGAGAAATAGTGAATACCATGTCATGGAGGAGAGTTTCTCTCTACTCCAGGTGATTCCTGTGGTCCTCAGCGAAATCTGCCCTTAACATCAAAGCGTCCAAGTATGGAAATACCTTTGCAGTGAAACTGATACAACTGTCAGTACATTTGTAAAGACACGTGGGGTGGTCATCAGTCCAAATGGGAAACCCATGTACCGACAGTGCTGGGGCCCACTGTGAACCTCAGGTAATGTTTGTGGGTGCATGAATGGCAACCAGTTTCTTCAATTTGGGCCAGTAGTGGTTGGTTCAGGGACAGCCTCCTGAATGTGTCCTCTCGAAAAAAACAAGCTCAGAAAGTGAACATCCAGGATGCATCTCCTACCACCATCCTTCTATTGGACCAAGAAGTATATGGAACAAAGACCTGTAACTCTTTCTTCTAGAGGGACTCTATGTTCCCTTTAGTCAACAGGGGAAAGATGTCTGCATCCAAAATTGTGGTGTGTGACAGACAGCGTGCCCTAGAGGAAGGAGGATAATAAGCAGGAAGTGATAGGGTGTAGCCCTTATTGATTAGTAGTTTTTGATATATTAAGGTTTAGAAACATCTCCATATCTGGACGGTTGGGTCAGTGAGAGCCTTGAGAGACTTGCAGGAGCGCCAATTCGAAATAGAGCATTCTTATTGGCCCAGGTAGCTTTTTTCCCTTGAGTCAATTTGCTCCCATGGGAGTCAGACTCCCGCAGCAGCGAGCGCTCTGATTGGCTGCCAGCAATATGAGAAAAATGTTGCTGGCAGCCATTGCAGGGCTTAGGGATTTGGTCCCCTGTCTTGAACTTTAAAAACTGAAAAATATGATAAAAGGGGACAGGGTAGGGATTACCTGCTCCATAGACCCCATGGGAGGGACGCAGAGGGTTCCTCCAACCCCGAGGCCAGATAAAAAAAATATAAAAAAATCAACATTATTGATGTTTTTTTGCCACAATCCTGCGGGACCATCACATAATATATACAAATTCACTGAAAAAACTAAAGGTTACAGGGACGTTATAGTTAGGAAAAAGAATTAAAAAAATATAAAGAAATTCACTTCAAAAGTGCTCCCGCCATGCACAGTTTTTTCATTGAAAAGTTTACTCCGAATATTACATTGATATTATCAATGATGTTATAAAAGATGTCATGAGTGCCGTAATTTATGGGGTAATTAGAAGTGCATGGCGAGGGTGCGAGTTAAAGTTACTTAGGCACGAGTTACAGTTACTTGAGATAACCGTAACTATAACAGGTGAATTTCTATGGTCTTGTACATTTAAGATGTGAGCCTAACTATAACGTCCCTGTAACCTTTGTGTTTTTGAAGTGAATTTGTATGTTTATTTTATTCCATTTCCTAACTTTAACGTCCCGGTAACCATTGTTTTTTCAGTCAGTGAATTTCTATGTTTTTTTATGTAAAGTACTTTTTATTACTATACATTAATCCAACCACCTTCGTGCACGACCTATGGCTGTGTGTGGTAGGGGTTGGCCGCAAGGTCTGGCCTGTGGCCCACCCTCCTAATCTCGCAACCCCACGCTGCACACAGCCTTCGGCCATGCGTAGCAGGAGTTGGCCGTGGGCTGTCTCTCTGGGTGTGAGAATAGGTGTGAGAGGGTGTGTCTGGGTGTGAGGGTGGCTGTGAAAGAGTCTGTCTGGGTGTGAGAGTGGGTGCATCAGTGTCTGAGAGGGTCTGTGGGTGGGTGCCTGAGTGGGACTGTGAGTGGATGCATATGGGTTTGAGTGAGCGTGTGAGTGGAGAGGGACTGAAAAACAGAAATCGACAAAGAGAGAAAGAGGGGGATAAAGATAGGGAGTTTTTAGGTTTTGATGAATGATATACTTAGAATGAGATATTTCTGGACAAATTGAAAAGAAAAATGTATTTGTCAATTAAAAAAAGTGAGATCACCTTTCAGTATGAATCTTAAACTTTTGAAGTTTAAAAGAAATTAAAGAAGGAAAATTACCACGGACACACTTTCAGTGTGAGAGACTTAACCTTTAGACTATATGTGACTGCTTACTCTGATGCTTCCAGACATCCCGATGACAGTCCACCCATGCATGTTATTGAAAAGAAATGTGAATGTTCCATCACTAGGAAGGTTTAACAGTCAAAACACTAGTAAATAAACAAACACACTGCCAAGCGATACTAGGATTTGAACCTTCAGTCTACTGAGTGACAGCACAAGACCTTGACCATTAGCCCAGAAGTGACTCTGTTCTGCTCTGCATCCAAACATAACTATAACATGTGGATCAAACATTTTGCTACTTTTACTCTTTGAAGTCATTGCATAGAGAGACCATTGCAATGACGATCTCTCTTTCTCGTCCATCCCATTATGGGATGAAAGAGAGAGTAACAGGACTGCGGGGGAAGCCTCAAGACCCCCGTGGTCCTGGCTGGCTTCCAGTCTCCTGTATGACCCAGCATTGCTCCCACAAACAGGGAGTTGATTTAAATAGCAGCTCCCTGCTTGCAGGAGCAATGTTTTCATGTTTTCATCTTTTTCCCTGCATGCATATTTGCATGCAGGGAAACAGAAGAAACCTCAGCTTTCTGCCAGCGGGAGCTGCTTGACCGCTCTCACTGTCAGAAAGTGGACTTCGTTTGCTTTTGCTGGGTGGGAGCTGACAGCTATGTCCTAGGGGTGGGCACCCCGGGACATAGCAGGAGCCGTCCCTGAGGGGTGGCGGTCCCCAGGGCCATTATTGACTCCACAAGGGGGACCGCGCGCCCCCTCCTCAAACGTAATCTAGCCCTGGTGAGGTGGTGGTCGTGGGGCCTGGGGGGTCTGCAACTGACCCCTGTCATTCTTTTATTTAGCCTCTGGGAGGTGGCAGTCTCTAGGGCTGTGTGTAGCCCGCGTGGCCCTCCTCCAATGTGTATTGCCCCAGGAAGGTGGTGGTCCCCGGATTCTATTTTAGCCTTGGGGAGGTGGTGGTCCCTGGGGGGTTGGTGACCCCCCCCATTCAAAATTTCACTGTCCCCGGGACCTGGCCCACCCAGGGCCTATAGTAAAACAAGTGCGGTAGCCTGCTCTTGTTTTTGTTTTTTAGTTTTTTAGCCGGTGGCGGTGTTCTGGGTGTGCGGGGTGGTCTGTGTGTAATGTTCGTATGCGTGTGTGTGTGTGTAGGTGTGTGTCTTGGTATGGGTGTGTGGTTGCTTCTGTTTGTGGCTGTCCCTAGCCATCCATAATGTGTGTTGTGTGTGTGTGTGTTCTAATACCTTTCCCTCCAGTGTGTGCTGGGGGGTGTTGTTGTCTTCGTCGTCGCTGGTTCCAGAGATGCAGGGCAATCAGGAGCAGTGTGTTTTAGTGGTGGTGCGACCGCGCCGGAAATCCTGGCGATGTGCAACCTCGTAATACACTTGTTGGAAACATGGTCCCTAGCCATCAATTATGTGTGTGTTGTGTGAACGTGTGTTCTAATACCTTTCCCTCCAGTGTGTGCTGGGGGGGTGTACTTACGGCTGTTGTCGTCTTCGTCGTTGCTGGTTCCGGGGACGTAGGGCAATCGGGAGCAGTGGGAAGACTTCAAGTTCAGGTTCCATGGCAGCTTTGAACGTGTCTGTGTTCCTGAAGGTGAGTGTCTCCTTGTATAGCGTTCAGTTTTGCCTGGGTTTTGGTGGTGGTGTGACCGCTCCTGAAATCCTGGCGGTGTGCAACCTCATAACGCGCACAGTGGAAACATGGTCGCGGGCCATTCATTATGTTTGTGTGTGTGTGTGTTCTAATACCTTCCCCTCCAGTGTGTGCTAGGTGAGTGTACTCATGGTTGATGTCGTCTTCGTCGTTGCTGGTTCCGGAGATGCAGTGCAATCAGGAGCAGTGGGAAGACTAAGTTCTGATTCCATGGCGGCGCCGAACATGTCTGTGTTCCTGAAGGTGTGTGTCTCCTTGTATAGTGTTTGGTTCTGCCAGGGTTTTGGTGGCGGTGCGTACGTGCCGGAAATCCTGGCGGTGTGCAACCTTGTAATACACTCGGTGGAAACATGACCCCTGCAGGCCTGGAGATGCATACCGCCGTCCGTGGCGGCCCCCCCACACTGGCAGTGAATTGGCTGTGCTCTATTGGGAAGACTGCCATGGTCATAATGTGGCGGTGCGACCGTCACCGCCGACATGCCGGTACTCGGCCTGCCAAACTCGTAATGAAGCCTAAGTCTGCTCCCAGCGGGTGGGAGATTTAAAAATGCCTCCACAGGCTGGGAGCAGACAATTGTTCTGTTTCCCTGCCTGCATTAATGCAGAGAGGAAGACAAAACACATATTGCTCATGCCAGGTGGGAGCATGCAAACAGCAGCTGCTCCCTCCAGGCGGGAGCAATGCTGGCAATGCCGCAACATGTGGAAGCTGGCTGGCGGCATGGGTGCTTTGGGTCTCCCTTCACAGTCCCCAATGTGTGCTTGGTGGGTGCCCTGGTTGGCACCCACCTGTTTATGTACAGGCCCTGGGGCCAAAATAGATACATGGAAGGGGGCTGCAAGGCGCCCATCCCTTTTTAAAAAGGTACAGCCCCAGAGGATGGGGTATCTGGGGGCCTATAAAAGCTCAGTAGGGGGGCCATGGGGCCCAATTATTTACATTTTGGCTCATGGGGTCCCCAGGACATAATTAGGCTCAGGGAGGGGGAGGGCTGCATTGCCCACTCCCTTAATGAATCAGACACAGGGGATGGGGTTTCTGGGGCCTAACAAGGCTTGGAAAGGGGGCTGCATGCCCCCCTTAGATTTTGGCCCTGAGGGATTGGGTCCGTGGGGCCCAAGAAGGCTTAGGATGGGGGTGGTGCTGAGCAGCCCCCCTCCTGTTTTTACTGCATTTGGCATCAGAGGATATGGTCCCCAGAGCCTATTAAGGTTAGGGAGGGGCTACAAGCCCTCCTCCCCTGTTTAATTGTATTTGGCCCAGGGGTATAGGGTCCCCTTGGCCTTTTTAAGGCTTGTGAAGAAGAGTCACACAACCCTCTTTCGTTTCATTGGAACTGGCCCTGGGTGATCGGGTCCCTAGGACCAAATAAGGTTTGGTGAGGGGGCTACACACCCCTCTCCTTAAAATACATATGTTTTAGCCCCAAGGGATGGGGTCTCTAGGGCCCGAAGGCCAACCCTCTGCTACCCACAGCACAGATTGTGGTTGTTGTGGGCTTGGCACCCTGCTGTGCTTTGATGAATCTCCAAAAAACTTACCAAAACATGCTCTTTTTCTGCATTGTTTGCACCTGGAAAGTTTCAGGGTGATCCGTCAAGTGAGGGCTGAGAAAAAAAATGGGGGACCCAAAACGTGTTTTCCCCATTTATTTTCCCACAGGAAGTTTAGACATAGATACAGCCTAAACCGCTGAACGTATTTACATTAAATTTGGCAGAAAACTAGATCTAGGTCCAGAAGGCGTACGTTTTGTGTTTTGGTGTAAATCCATTCAGTAGCATTTGAGGATCCACAAATCTGCAGCAAAAAAAAAAACAAATAAAGAAACAAGCACGTGCGCCAGCTCCCAGGGCAGGAGTGAGGGAGTAGATATTTATAGTTTGGGGAGAGGGGCTCATGTGGTCCTCCCTCCCCAGGCCGATTCTGGCCCTGGGGACTCTATCCCCCATAGTCCAGTCATGTAGTAAAGGGGGAGGGGGCACATGGCTCCCTGTCATTGTGCCAATGCCAACCCTGGGTCCCACCCCAACGTGGAAAGGAGGTGGTTGCATGGCCACCCTCCGCGGGCCGATTTTGGCCGCGGGGAACCCATCCCCCATGGCTGGCTCATATGCTGTGTTCTAGGGTGCCCACCCAGGACACAGCAGTTTCCCTGTCTGCACTGGCGCAGGGAGGGAAACCTGTTTTTGCTCTCGCTTGGTGGGGCAATTTCAAACCTCCCACCAAGAGGGAGCAAACAGTCGACTTCCAGTGGGCGGGAGCTTGAAAAATGCTGCTTCCCACTGGGAGAGGACTTTAGATCTGTTTTTCTGCCTGCAGTGATGTGGGCAGGAAAAAAGATTTAAATATAGCTCCTGCATAAAAGGAGCAGCATTTTTAGCTGGCCCCAGTGGGAGTGATGAATGCCGGCTCCCACTGGTTGTGGGGAGCTTGCTGGGGCTGCGGGGACCTACAGGTGTCCCCCGTGGCCCCAACAAAAGTGTGGTGGGTGCCCTGGGTGGGCACCAGGGTACCCACTCTTTGTTGGCTGGTCCCCAGGGGAGGGGGTCCGTGGGGCTGGGATTGGCCCAGGGAGGGGGCTGCCCGCCCCCCTTTTAGGAGATTTATGACAAGTCTAGGTTAAATTCTGCCATGATATTAGACCAAATAACAGATTTGCAACCACAATTGCAGCGACACGCACACACAGAACCAATGCAATACCTACTCATGTACAGGTGTTATGTTCCCTCCACCTCTTAGCCTCAGGAAGCTATCAGGGTGTGTTCCAAAGTGCCCTCTCACAGTTTTTCCATGCATTCCTGACTGCAATATTAACCAAAATTAACGAGCACATCAAATTCCCCAACACGCCACAGGACTTGCAGCTCAGAAAATTTAAATTCTACAAGGTAGCCCAATTCCCACACGTCACTGCGTGCACTGACAGGACACAGTCGCAATCTGTCCATCAGCGAATGAATATGTATACAGAAATCGGAAATGTAGCCATACCATGAACATACAGATCATCTGCAATGCCTCACACATCATCACAGATTTAGTGGTCAGATTCCCTGGTAGCACACATGACTGCTATATATTCAGTCATAGTGGAATCTACACATGGCTACTTGGTGGACAGTTTCGAGAAGGATATCTAGTTGGTAAATAATCACAGAACAATGTAGCATAGTGTATAGATGAGGTTAGAGATGACAATAACTTATTATTCAATCCTGTTATTGTAGGAGGCAGTGCATATGCAGTGCAGTCCTTCATCCTCACATCATACCTCAATCCAGCTACACCAAGTGAACGGCATTACAATGCTGCACATAGGAGGACCTGAAGTGTGATTGAGAGGACCTCTGGCCTGCTGAAGAGTCACTTTCGATGTCTGCACACAAGTGGCAGGGCACTACAATACAGTCCTGAGACCTGCTTCAAGATTGTGGCTACATGTGATAAGTTGCACAACATTGCACCATTGAGAGACATACCCCTGGAACCCCCAGATACAGTGTCTGATGAGGATGACGACCCATTACCACCCTGCCACCCAGCAGATAGATCAGAAGCAGTAGAAGGTAGATGTGCTGGTTCAGGCAAGATGTGCTGAAGCTACACGGATTATTTATTTGTTGATGTAAGTAATGAAGAGGCACCTATTGTTCCTTATTGCTACAGGTATCACATGTATTGCCTTAACTTCAGGTCATATATGTGGGCATACAACATAGGGAGTCCAAAAGCACTATCTGTACTTAAATCAAATGCTTCACCATAAACATGATATAGTTAATGCAATGCCACAAAACAACAAGCCCCGGACCATGTCCTCATTACTTTTTGCATCCACGCACTCCACTGGAACGGTCAGTGGGTTTAGCGGCATCTCTTTTTGAGGCTTTGCGAGACAGCACTGTGTCTGGAACTGCGACGTTTATACTCCATCACAGGGACAGTCTCACTACTGAGGGTAGAGAGCTCCTCACTATCCCCACCACCTAGGTCGTTGTTCCCAGCGATTCGGGCTGTCTGCATGTACTCAAATTCATTGGTAACCTGCACCAATCCCCGTGCAACGTCCCCACTGCAATGTGGCATCTCTAGTTGCATTTGTGAAGCGATGGACAGATCTGCTAAACTCCCTTGAATTTTCTGCTGTTGCTTTCTGTCCTTCCAACACTTTTGCATTCAGCTGGCACATGTTGTGATTCAGAGACATCAACAGCATTTGCATTGATTTCATGTGCTTAAATTGTAGGTGCTGCACCTTCAACATTGATGCCTCCAAGCTTCCAAACATAGATGGGCCCTCACCTTCCTCTGAGCTCTGCCTGATATCTGCTCTACATCTCCTGAGGGGAATGCATTGGCACTGGAAAAGGGACTGATGTCTGTGGGTGCACCTATCCTCTGAAAGTGGAGCATGCACGTCTTTTGTCAAGTCATCAGACTCCAGGTTGAACTCAGAGGAGAGGTTCCACTGTTGCCCTGCGTCTAGGTTGTGCAGGTGTTGTGGGTGGAATGTACATAACGTTTTTGACCTCAGACCGAGGCTGGATTTCCCCATTCCCCCCCAGTTTCTGTTTCTGCTGCATGTGGTGCAGGGACACCTGCAACATCAATGATCAGTATTTCAACTACAAATTACTTTTGCATGTCTCAGTTTAAAGTTAATTTTGAAGTAAACAGTTTCCCTGACATGGAATGTGTGACATGGACTATTTTTATCAGTGAGTGCTAGCATCGATTTCCTCTATGGGACAATTTTCCCTGCACATACGGTAATTCAAATAATTGTTGCCCTTATCTTTGTTGGTGCCTGTTGTGGATGAGGTATCTATGTCAGTGACCCCAACAATGGCTTCAGGCTGCAGAGTTGCCACCACCATGGCCTCCAAGGGGGTGGAGAGCATCTTAGTGGATGGTCCTCCACCAGTGCTCCTTGCCTCCATAAGCCTGGTTGCTACCCTCTCCTTCACAGAAGGTACATAAATCGTACCAGCACTTGCGAATCTCCTCAACTGAGCGCTGCACCACACCCACCATGCTGATCTTTGCCTGAATGACAGTCCATATTTTTCGCTTCTCACTCTCTGGGACATGAAATGAGTTTTTCCCAAAGAACTTGGCATGGGTCTTTACCACCTCTTCAGTAAGCACCTCCAGTTCCTGCTCACTGAACTTCAGTTTCCTTTTTCTGCCTCCAGCATTCTTTGCATTCCCCTCAGTGGCCATGGTGTGTTTTGGTCCTGGGTGACACTCCAAATTGGCTCCCTAGTGCTCAGCTCACTGAGTCTACCTCCTCCTGTGGCTCAGGTGTCTGTAAACAGCATAGACTGACCCACTTTCTGGTTGTGAGATTATCAAGCTGCTCCAGAATGTCAAAATTTTAATTTGCAATTGGGAACTTTAGTTAATCACAAAACATTTTGTGAATCTTATGTTACATCGCATTTAGAGATTCCAAAAAGTGATTCAGTAAAAATCAATATTTGGTCATCGCGAATGCGGAGCTTCCTACATACGGCCCATAATTACATGAGATAACTAAGAGATAACTAAGTATAACTGGTAAATTTCAGTGGTTTTTAGAGTTTAAACCTGAACATTTTACTTAACTATAATGTTACTTTGACCCTTGTTTTTTTTCAGTGAATACACACACACACATATATATATATACATATATATATACACACACACACACACTGAAAAAAAATACTTTACGTTAAAAAAAAAATGTTTAAAAAAAACAGAAATTCACTAAAAAAAAACAAAAGTTACAGGGACCTTGTAGTTAGGAAATAGAATTTATTTTAAAAAACATAGAAATGTACTTTAAAAAAAAAAACAAAGGTTACAGGGACGTTATAGTTAGGCTCACATTTTAAACGTACAAAACCATAGAAATTCACCGGTTAGAGTTATCCCAAATAACTATAACTCGTGCCCTAAGGTAACTATCACTCGTGTTCCCCCCATGCACAGTTATTGGGTCAATAATTTTGATGCACATGTTACAGTGACATTATCAATGATGTTATGTCATGAGTGCTGTAATTAGCAGTGCATGGAGAGGGCTCTGACTATGACTACCTATTGTTGACCTCCACTAGGTAATATTATACATATATATGATTATCTATGTGTGTGTGTGTGTGTGTGTATGTGTGCGTATATATATATATATATATACACACACACACATATCTATATAAGTAACAATTAACGTAAATATACTTACCTTTCATTGTAAAGGCAAGGTTGGTAAAGGCAAATTCACGGTAAAGGCTTTTGAAAGTAAATGCATGCGTTTTACGTCATACAACCAGATGCTACTGTAAATACCACTCATACATAAAGAAAATCAGATTTAAGGTATTGTATCAAACCACAGGAAGATCCAAGCAATAAATAAAAAAAGACTTCAACAAAATGATAAAAAATAGGATAAATTATGGTAGAATGATTATATTTGTCTTTCTTTTTTTTATAAATTGGTTTTATTGAATTTTGCAGAGTGAACATTAAAATTAACACAACCACAACATTGGTCACATATCTCCCCTATAGATTGAACTTTATATGGATAGATCATAATCATGGGACTAATAAACCTGCTAAGGTCTGTGGGTCGGACACTCTCTTTACCATATCGCAGCAAAGGACTCTGTTCTCTGTTCACAGCCCGGAACCTACCCATCCTCCCCATACCCTGTCGTACTTGGCGGGACAGCCTCTCGCATTGTAGATGAGTTTTTCTTGGGAGGCGCACCAGTCTACCCCTCTGCGCCATTTCGCCCGTGTGGGGGCTGACTGAGAGCCATCCGAGGCTACGTCCCTTTTGGCCACTAAGCAAGCTGCGCCCACAAAGGCTCGTTCAGCCCTGTTGGAGCCCACTCCTTCTAAAACTCCTAGTAGGATTTGGGAGGGGGGTGGGAGTCATCTCTGTCTGTAGGACACGGGACAGTTCTGTCAATATCGCACGGCAGTAGGCGGTGATGTCTGGACATGCCCATACCATATGGAAAAAGTCAGCTGTCAGGGCGGCACATAGGGGGCATCCTGCTTGTTGTCTAAGGCCGGCCCTGTGTAGTCTTTGGGGGAGAGGTACGCTGCGGGGAGAAAGTATGCCTGTACTAATCGCAGACGGAAGGATATGGTCAACGATCTTGGGGCCATCAAAGCATCTCTCCAATCCTCATCCTCCATTGGGCCTACCCATTGCTCCCATCGCACTCAAAGCACAGCGGGGGGTCGTGATGTGTTTATGATCAGTATGCGGTATATGCGTGATAGCCCCCCTTGTCCAAGTGCCCCATGAATGTTTTGGCCTCTATGGGGCTGTATTCCGGTGGAACTGTTCCTGCTTGAGGATGTGTTTATAGGGCGTGGCGGAGTTGTAAGTATTTGTGGAACTGGGATTGACTGAGTGAGAAATGCTGTTGTAGCTCTCCCAAGGACCGGGGAGCCGTTGCATATAAATTGTTGTGCCGTTGTTTCCATCTCAACGAACCACCGCCGGGGGATTGGATGGGAAAAGTTTTGCAGCAAATAGAGGAATCGGGGGTGGACCATCATTTTGTATAATGCCATACGTCCAAGTATGTTAAGTGGTAGAGATCTCCATTTCTGGAGATCCTCTTTGATCCGTTTGGTTAGGGGAGTCACGTTTAGAGCCCACGCTAGTTCTGGCAGGAGTGCTATTTGTACTCCCAAGTACCCAAAGCTGTTTCGTTTAATGGGAATACCATGTTGCCATTCCGGGTGTTCCCCGGAGTGACCGAGTGGGATCAACAAGGATTTAGTGCGATTGACAGTCAGACCCGATGCCTCGGCGAACAGTCCAAGTAACTGCGTCACCCTGGGTCCACTGCTGGTCGGGTTGGCCAGATATATGAGAACGTCATCAGCATATAATGCAATACGGTCCTCCTTTCCGGTAGGCCATGATCAACCCTCAACTAGGGGGTCCTCGCGTATCAGTTTCGCTAGCAATTCTATTGCTAGATGAAATAGGAGGTGGGCAGGGGACATCCATGGCGGGTCCCTCTTCAGATGGGGAATGGATCCGAGATCACCCCATTGACTTGTACCCGGGCAGACGGTGTGGAGTAGAGGAGGCCCACCAGGGCACAGAACCGCGGTCCCAAACCCGCCTTTCTCAGGACACAGCGCATGTATGACCAGTCCACTGTGTCGAAGGCCTTTTCAAAGTCCACCAGCATGAGGGCCACATGTAGACGCCTGATACAGTGTTGGGTGCCTCTGCTCGGTGTGAATCCGCATTGGTCGGGTGGACCAGTGTGGGCAGCACCATCTTCAGTCTTAGATCCTATACCGTCGAGAAGATCTTGAGGTCTGTGTTAAGGAGTAATGTGGGGCGGTATGCCGCACAGTCCTGGGAGGGAGGTCTAGTCTTTGGAATCACCACAATAGTGGTGTGATCCAAGCCTAGGGGAAAGCCTCCTCGTACATTGCCAGTAGATGGGGGGCAAGGGTATCCTGAAATTTTGTGTAAAATTCGTCCGGGAAGCTGTCGGGCCTTGCGTCTTACCCGGCGCCAGTTCCGTGATTGCTGCTCTGATGTCGTCCAGGGCGAGAGGTTCATCAAGTGCATGTCTCTCGTCGGCAGAGATAGTTGGGAGAGCCACTTCCATCAGTATTGGGGCTTCGACCTCTGCGGGTGGCCGAGGGTGTTCTTCATAGAGATGTCGGTAATAGGTCGCAAAACCTTGAGCAATTTCACTTGGGGTCTGCAGGACGGCACCTGTGACGTCAACGATTTCTGGGACTACTCTATCTGCCAACATTCTAGTGGCGATCCAATGTAAGAGTTTACCGTTTTTGTCTCCCCACCCATACACTCGGGCCATGGAGGCCCACCACATATGTTTTGCGGTTTCGAGTGTGGTGTGTTTGACCTCCCCCCCCGATCATGGTCAACCTTTGCGTCATTGTCTCGCTGTCGGGCCCCATTACCTGGCTCTCCAGGCGTATCGCCTCTGCTTCGAAAGCGAATAATTTATGGTTACGAGCACGTTCTTGAGCTCAGAGGGGCTGTTTGGCATGGCCCCTAATGGCGGCTTTGCCTGCCTCCCAAACGATGCCCTGTGATGCCACGGAACCCACGTTCAGGGCGAAGAATTCAGAAAGGTGTTCGCCCAGTTTGTGGGCATACTCGTCCTCTTGTAATGACCAGGCATTAAGTAGCCACATCAGGCGACGGTTTGCGTTCCCACCGCCAAGACGAAGGAGAAGTGGCATGTGATCTGACACACCGTGGGGGCAGGATTTCTGCCTTATGTTGCCATTTTATTCAGGTGTAAGAGAGAATTCCTGCAACTTGTTAATTCATTTAATGGGTGATTCCAGCTTCCTTCAATTTCGTTAGTGGTGCATATTTGGTTAATGGTATATCCTATTACCTAGTTCTGTGAAGGCTAAAGTTGGGAACTTTAACCTCTCACCTGAACGTTGGTTCCCTTAGTACTGTGTTGCAGGACTAGTTCAAACGGCACTGTCTTGCCTAATAGGTTGATGCTTGTGGGAGTTGTCTACGTGTGTGAGGGGTGGGTGTGATGGGCTTCGAAGTCTTAGTGTGGTGATCAGTTTGGTGGTCTGTATGTGGCTTCCCTTCTTATTCCAGGATGGGGGTCTCCCATCAAATTATGGTAGCTAGGTTTAGCTGAATCTGTCAGCTAAAGAAGAAAGTTCATTAAAATGTGTTCTGAATTTGCCCTGATGATTTCTGGATACTTGAAACTGAAAAAAGGCTGCTAGGAGCTGTTCAGAAATGAGGCTAGGTGATATATTTTGTGTAGGGTTCTGTCTAAGTATTGATGTCCTGGCCTTCGTTAGGCTCTTAAATTGTGAACAAATGGCTAGTATGTTTCTCTGGGCAAGGTGGGAGCTCTAGTTGCATCAGTTTGTCGTCTTATTTGAGACCTTCTTTCTGTGCATCAGTCCTCCCTTAATTTTGTGCCATTATTCTTTCTTTTGTGTTGTCTGTTGATGAGATTTATTTTCAGAGCAAGTAAGCACTCAAAGGGGGGAAACACCAAGCGGGGAAACACCAAGCCCAGACAAAAGTCTATCAAGAGCTGGTCCAAAATCCTTCAAAATCAATTACTGTTCAACCTCTTCAAAAACACAGCGTAAAACTTTAACCACAGACTTTTAATAGATCTCCTGAAAGACTATTCTCTCAGCTCTACTTCTGCACCAATAAAGGTGCCTCAAATATGACCTTATGTTCTACACTTGTTGCACAGCACGCTGGAGGGAATTGCTGAACATACATCCATCAGTAGCAAACTCTACCAAATATATTCCATGGGCTCAAACTGTACATAAGACCCTCCTCACAACTTTAAAGTGCCAATGTCCATATTTTAGAATGGAAACCTTTTAATACAAGCGTCGGACAAAAATCTGGAGACTTTCAACCACCACTGCTCCATGATAAGGACCTTCACAATGGACAGGAATCCCTGGAAAGTAGACCACCCTCATGAACCGCCTCCCTCAAGCTATCAATAGGCGAACACCCAGTGACCCAACAGCAACCCTCTCACAACCAAACCTCCTCCCCTTACAGATACCCAACAGCATCCATTCGCCCACACAAACATGTCTCCTCCCTGACCTCATACCCAGCACCAACGTCACCACCTTTGTCCCCCAACCCATGCTCTAATGCACAACAAACATCAAAGGAAACCATCCAACTGGCCTGCACAAGGACTTGGTGACGGCCCTCAACACTAGCCATAAGGATCAATTTACTGTTCACGATCCCCTCCCTATGTCCTTTCATGTAGCAGAACCACACAATATCCCCATCCACTCCCCCATATATGAATATGGATCCCCAGGGAATAGGGTCCAAAAACACTAAAAGCCTCAATCATCGTACAGACATCAGCCCATCAGGGACACTTCGACCACAAGCCTGACGGTCCTCAACTACAACAAGGCACATTCTACTGATCTACTCTCCATCTCCTCAAAGTCCACAGAAACAACCCCACCTGGTATCAATAACTACAATCAGAACCATATATCCCCTTCACCCACACGGGAAGCACCTCTTTGGGGCCAGATGTCTCTGGCCATCCCAGACCCTTTAAAGTGGCACATCAGGTGGAGTCCTGTTAAGAGACAAAGCTAAAGCCCACATAAAAACTCTCTCCCCTACACATAAATACAGATCCCCAGGGGAAAGGATGTGACACAATAAGAAACCTCAACCATCATATAGACTTTAACCCACCGGGTGCACTCTGACCACGAGCCCTCTGCAACCAAGAATCCTCCCTGAACTCTTCCTTATGTCCAAACAATAGATTGGTTGCCACAGACCATAGAGGGGATCACTGCGCAACACAGAACACTTCATACCATCCGCCTGACATGCAACTCCACCAAACGGTGATTTGACCAACCCCCCAATACCACTACATGCCCCAAGGGGCCTCTAAACTGTCCTCAACACAGTGAGGAGGCCATAGTCTTGCACGTACCTCCGCCCCTCAGACAACCCAACTAAGAGCACAAACAAACTAGAAGGGCCCAATAAACAGATACCGCCCAAGACAGGGGGCCGCTACTTGTCTTTACCGACCTCAAAGGGGAAGGGAGGGGGACAGAATATAAGCTACACAGGCTGATCAAGGCTTTGTAATCCCTCTCCAACCACCACAATGAAACAAGATTTGCAATGCTGCACATGCAAATACTGGTGAGTGACATATCACGGAAAAGAACCCTTACCCAATCCTGGATCTCCAGAATGGCACTTAACAACACCCAATGACCCAAAAGATCACTCAAAAGTCCTATCGAAAGGGAAACTGATGCACTACTTCAGTCCTATATGAGGACCACCGCACCCCCCATGGCAGACTAAACAGGACATCGTGGTAATTGTTGGCTCAAAGACGAGGAGACCACGTAGGACCACTCTGGGGTACAACCAAGCAAACCTCTTTCTGATACCAGTCCCCCAGCCCATCGACCCTGCCATACCCTGAAATGCACATCTGCATCGGAACATTACATAGACATTGCAGAAAGGATCATCGCATACAAGATAGACACTCTATTTCTGACTGAATACTGCCTCACCCCATCCTCTGCCCCCTTGGTGGGCACCTTAGTACCATCCCAATTGTCAATCAAAAGACTTAAATGTTGAGAAGAAAGACTGGCTGTTATTCACCAAATCTGCCACAACCTCTCCTGCTTTGACTTAAACATCTGCAAGTGTGAGAACATGGGAATCGAAATCTTCACAGAGGGGTGGGTTCATTACCAAAATCCAACTCACCTATCACCCACCCAGAGAGAACTAATGTTTCTTGGAACACATGACAGAGATAATCATAATCCAAGCTCTCCAACGCCGAATCTCCTTGCAAGACCTTAACATCTGCTGGAACAAAGAGGATGGTACGCATGCAAGCATATTGAAAACCTTGTTTAACAATCATAAGCTTCGGCAAGCCTGTGAAAAACCAACCCATGTAAGAGCGGTAAACACAGACCTCAACATAGCCAAAGAAGGATGGATAAATATAGAATCCAACTGACCAAGGAATGGACATATCACCACCCCATCCTCTTCAACAACGCAATGGAGAATCGGACCAAAATTCAAAGTGTCAGGCCGAAATGCTGGATAAGAGAAACTAAACAGATAGATGTGAACACACACTCAGAACTTTGCCTCAGAAAATGTACATCCCTGATGTTACGCCGAGCATACAGGAACTAACGGCCCACTGCAATGAGACGATCAACGATATCATGGATTTAGTGGCACCCCTACATCTGAAAAGACAGAACAGCAAATTGTCTCATCCCTGGACTTAAGTGAGGGAAAAAGAAAACTTGGAAAGAAGATAGAGACAGACACCGTCTGACTATGGAAAATATTTGTATCCATCAGCAATCTAATCTGCCCCAGAAATACCAAGACTGTGGATAGCGCCCTAGAAACTTTTGAGAAGTTTTCAATGTTCATTGAAGAGAAGTCTCAATGACAGAAAACCCCAAGAACAAAAGACAAACACCTGCGGCTCAACCAGAACACAGGGAGACAGGGGTGGCCCTCACGCATCCCCCCCCCCCCATTACCTAAAAAAAAATGTGTGTGAAGCAAATTTAAAAACATTTTAAAAACTTCTATGAAAATAATATCAAGAAAGTCATAGCATCACTAAAATCCACATTGCATTTCTTTGACCCTATCCTTTTTTCAATCACCAAGGATTTCACTCACTTCTCCACCCCCCCTATAGATCAAGTTCATGACTCTCTGACCCAAGGTACAGCCCTACACTGCTTCAAAACTGGTCAAGTAATCCACCTACTGAAGAAAGAAGGTGCAGACCCAACAGGTCCTAACAACATTTGCGGAGTGACTAACTTCCTTTTCTTGGCTAAAACCCTTGAAAATTGCACCACAAATTGACTCTGTAAACCCAATGAAGAATTCAACATGCTTGACAATATCATTTTGGCTTTATACCAGGTCATAGCATAGAAACAAACATCATTCCCATCATGCATGATGCCCTGAAAACTCTTTACCACAACTCATGCCTTCTCATTCTCCTCAGTCTTCAACACGATGGACCATACCGTGCTCTTGAAGCCTCTCAATCACAGACAGAGTGGGGAGCTCAGGAAATGTGCTAAACTGGTTCACCTCATACCCAAGGCAACTGGAATTATGCAGCATGAGAGGCCCAAATTATGCGGCAGGTTTGACCAAATTATGCAGTAAGAAAAGCAAATGTATGCACCATAATGCAGCACATTTTCGAATAGTACTACTTCATTATTTCGTCATTTTTAAACTTTGTAACACTGTCTGGGCATTTTTTGCAACTTATTATTACCCACATAAAGCAATAAGCAATAGAAAGGTGACCAGTCCAGTTTCGCAAAGGGCCTTACACCACGCGACAACATATGTTGCTGCATTTTTCATAACCTTTGAACCCTTTGAGCTTGAAACAAAATTTGTTTTTTTGTGAAAAAGTGGCAGGTGATGAATTATGTGGTAAATCTATAACTACGCACAAACTGCCATGCCCACACAATCGCATCATTCCAATGGCCTTGCTCATACCTATAAAACCAGAGGGAACTGATTAAGCTGAAGGCTGCATGATTTAACCCTTCTGCAGCGAGACTTGGAGTACCACAAGGCTCTACTTTATCCCCACCTTTTTCAAACTTCACACAGAACCACGAATGGCAGCACTGGCATACCACACATACGTGGAAGACACAACTGTACTTAAAAACATATGCCCTGATGATATTACCCACCTGACTGAAGGTCTGGCAGAGGTCCAGATATGGCTTGTTCAGAACTACCTCAAACTAAACTCCTTGAAGACATAACTCCTTCTTATCCTCCCCCCCTCCCCCACGTAACTGCCAATACAGGAATGGATAAGCCTTCTGGATGCTTCTAACACCAAATTAACATCATTGATTCAACCAAATCCCTAAGAATCACCATACACAAAAACCTGAATACAATAGCCAAAATCAATCCGGCAGTGCACAGTGCCCTCTTCCCTCCTAAAGAAGAAACAAACCACCAGATGTCAAGACTACAATACAAACTATGGCATAATTCAAATGGGACTATGGGATAGCTATACTTTGTAAAACACCAAAATCTCTCCTGTCTCCAATGAAGGCAACCCTTAAAGTTGCAATGAGGCAGGTGCTCACTATGCAGCACCAGCTTCTTCAGATTGGAACATCCCAGATTTAAGAAAATAAAAACATATGCATGTTCTTTGTTCTGAGCAGCCCCCATAATCTGGAACGCCCACCAGAAATCCTCACAAACTCATAATATGCCACCTCCAAGAAGGACGCAAAAACAATCCTGCTTAACTGGTTCTTCCCTCTGTAACCCCCGACCTTCCTGAAACGGTGAGACCACAGCCCTCACCAGGACTCCTGAAGACGTTTCCATCGAATGAGCTAGAGAAATGCAATTGATGACTAATAGAAGTCTGCGCCAGCTGATGGGACGGGGCCCACAAAGAGACCTTATGAGCACAGAGACACATTTTCCGTGATCCATCATATGTTATGTATATTTGACTTTTGTACAACTAACAATCACACTGTGTTTGCAAAAAATAACTTGTAGCTGTGATATGTATGCAGTTCATTTTTTTGTTAGCGTCGTTAAGTGTATCCCTCTGGTCATGTTAGCAAAGAATTGTGGGTGATGTGGGTGTGTGTTTTATAGTGATGTTGGTGGGTGTGTGGGGTGTGTGTATTTGTGTCAGGTGTGGGTTTTTTGTTCTGGCCAATGTTGTCTTGTTTTGTATTTGGGTGGCCTTATCCGCCTTGGCGGTGTTCACCGCCAATGGTTTACTGCCGTTGAATGTCCGGTGTGGTGATTCGTGGGTCATTTTTTGGAGTGCATAATATTGGTGGTGTAACGGTATGGGTGGTCGCTCCGACAGTTTATCACGTTCAGTGGGTCTGGCGGATTTGTGGTTCGGGCTGTTTTCTGTCGGTTCTGCCTGTATGTGTCATAATCTGGTGATCGGATGTTCGCCTCCACCGTGGTATGCTAGCGGCAGTCACTGTGGCAGAATTCAGTATTTACCGCCAATGTCATAATGAGGGCCTTGATGTTTTAACTCCTTCACTAACATAGCCATCACACCAAGGCCAGTAAAGGCAGGATTGTGCATTCTGCAAGATGGATCAACTCTCTTTATGGCAAAGGGTAACAAGGATTAATATTTTGGCACCCAAATAAATACGATGGTTTCAGATACATAATGACGAATGGTCCATCTATAGATATATTGCAAGACATGCGCATAATAGCAGTCACATGTCTCAAGGCCACAGGTTAGTCTTTACTGCACATTTTATTGTATTCTGTTCACTATTTATGTATGTTATTCTTGACAAACACTTTGCTAGAGTAGATTTATTAGCAAATGCAGCTTTCCAAAACCATGTAACCCCCACCCCCAACCCAACCCCAACATTACCAACCTACACAGAACATTCAGCTTTAGCAAGAAAACCTTCATTTGGGGGAGGGGGGTGGGTCTGGAGATTCTTCAAACGGGTTCACAACTGTAAGTGATACAAAAATCTCTGGGAAAGAAAAATATTACTATACCTAAACGGTCATTATTAGCTTTTTCATTATACACACATGCAGATAAACACACACCTAAAGGTATAAAACAAGATAAAAAAACAACAGCAATTGTGATATTAACAAACTTACCATCAAACGATTTCAGTACTTTGCCTTTTGGTCGTTCCCAATCAATGAAGAAGATGTCTACGCTAAGTTGTGAAATTAATTTGTGCACAAAATGTATAGCCTAGAAAGTATCAAACAAAAAAAAATACATGAATATGATATACAGAGAAATGCTGCTAACAAAAAGATAAATACTTGGACAATGTTTCTTCTAAAGAAAATGATGTTCAACTGGTAGAAGCCACTCTACCTTAAAGAATGATAACTTGCTTGCTTGCCCTTCCATTCGGCTACCTTGTGACATCAACTTTGGAAACACATCAATAAGTAACAGGACTTGATATTATTACTATCGTACAGTTGTTTAACAAAATCCCCTTCCACTCAATGGCTTCCAAGTAATTTAATTCTCACTTACAAACATGGGAAGCTGAGTGTAAGGAAATAAAACTGGAAAAACTGTACCAAAGCCTTGTAAGTAACTATTTTCGAATTCTTAAGACAGCACTCGACTGAGAGGGCAGCGTAAGCAGCTGGTTACAACAACTACAGTGTGCTGTTTACTCAAGGACTAATGGCGCTATCTAAAATTATTAGGTAGAACAAATTGCTTTCTCCAACAACATTGAAAACAAAGGAAAACCAAATACGATTTCAGCCAGTTAGGATAAATGATAGACAACTACTGCATGTACAACTTTACAAGTGAATTAAAAATCAATTTTTAGTTTGCCATTCATTGCATGCATCCTTGGCAACTGGAATACTCTAAATGTACATACTTTTCTACCCTAGCAGAAAGTAATAGTCCAATGGGCAACCTCTTGACACACATTACTACCAGTAATTATCCCCACTGGAGTCGCACAGTACTCCAGTTTTCGTTGACTGACTCATCAACCTCAAGGTCCTCCTCACAGATTCCATTTGCTACAATTTACAAATGCTCTTGCTAATATGTGGGCCGATCTTACCAATAACTATACATCTAAAGAAGTTAAATTATTTGATCTTGACTCGTAGTCCAAAGGCCCCCAAATGCCTGTTCAGCAGAAAGATATCAAAATAATTCAATAGGTCATATGGATGAAAGAGCGCAAGCACATGCCTTTGACAATCAAAATCTAATGGTCAAACACATCCTCCCTTGGGGTAAAGGGTTAAAGTAAATATATCCCTATTATTAGATTTATTTCGCTCTCTCTCAATAATACTGCATTTTAAGGAGAGAAGAAATACATGGTTTCAGCTCTATAATATTTCTCGATTTCATGTATACATTTTTCCCTACTTTTTGGCCTTCTCCATTTGTTGACTCATGTTGACAGGGTCCTCACACTGATAAGTAAACAACACACTAAGGACTTTGTGACACAAGAAGGTGGGGGTTCCTCTATGGAGAATGATTGAGGGGTGGAGACGGTGAAGGTTACAGTCTGGAGTGAGCAGCTGGGAAAATTCAAATGAAGACCATTTTACTAAAATATATTGCAGTGACAAAATATTCTTTTAATGCACAAGTTTGGATGGTGGGCAATACTGAGGCAGAGAGCCATGCTACCGACCATTTAATTACTAGTTAGACTAATGAACTTGACAAATGTCATTAACTCTGTGATGGTCTGCACTATACTAAAAACAGTTATACTAGTTTCTTATGTAAGGATTATTTTGCTGCAAGAGACTCATTCTCTTCCCGGAATGCCTTCTCTCAACAAGCCGGGGTGATATTTCACTATCCTGAACGCAGACCAGGAATAATTATAGTGTAGCAATCTGTTAGGCACAATGTAGGCTACACAACTAAGGAGAAACATGTAGGTGATGTGTGAGTACCAATTACAGTCCAAATCATAGCAGTGTAGAATTGTGACATTTCAAGTACTATGGTTCGAATCTGGATGATCGGATTGAATGCATGGATATCCGTTTGTTGTAGGGATTAACTGGACACTGCACAAAACTAATTTATCAATTATTTGAAAATGGGGTAATATCAAATCCAAAGTAAAATGAGTGACAATAACACAAGCAAAACGGTTAGCATTTAAGTTGATATTTTTTGTATTTATCATATCATTACTGCAGGAGTAAGATAAGAGAAGTAAGATTGGCACATACCAGATTCAGTTCAGTACTAATTTTAATTTCTTGGTCATTGTTAGCTGAGACTGCAGAAATAAAAGTTGTTCCCCTGCATTTGGCAGTTTATACACTGATATCGTGGAAACACAAATCGTATGCTAGTTAAGAAAGATTGCTGAAAATGTGGAAGTCAGTCCACACTCAATTAAGAGATGCAAGTTTGAAAGAACAAGAAACACAAGACTATTTTTTGGGAACGAGAGGGGATCTTTCTTGCCCGATATGACATGGGTTGCATTTCAACTCCTAAGAGGATTCAGAAATCGAAATAATCTGGGTTTACAAATTGTGCAGAGAAGAATCAAGACATTCATCGACTCATTATTAAAGTATCAGAGCTACATATTCTGATGAATACCAGGTCTTAATTAGGCCAGAAACTGGCATATAAATAACATAAATAACATTAATCGGAGGTTGAGTCGAGAATAAAGCCTTGTGTAAAGCCTCAGAAAAGTCCAGAACACGGATAGCCCTTCAGAGAAATCAAAATAATTAGTGAATATATAAATCTGATCCACAATATAAAAAGGAAGGCATATACTGACTAGAAAGTTCACAGAAGTGGTCATAGCCTATCTAGGCCAAACGAGAAATATCAGATAGCTTGCCTGTTTCTCAATTCATATTTTAACAATGCCAATTAAATACAAAGATACATATGTTTCTCATTTTAGGTAAGTAATCTCAATAGATAACCCACAAGTGTACACCTTGTTAGATTTGATTTCCCAAAATTATTTAATAAGTTCAAACTAAAGGTAAGAGTCTGTCAGAAATGCACATCAACAAACAAGCCCATCATGTTGGATTTGTTAGCCAACAGCACTGGAGAAAAGGCATCTCCGTGTTGCACATCTGTGATCACCTTTGCCTGAATCAAATGTTGAGGATGAGACCTCTTAGAAGAGGAATTTAATTCTTAGCGTGCTGCACTGCCGATCAGACACTGACTCTTGATGACAAGACAGAACGTAGTGGTGGCGGTGCATTTGAAGTAGGGGTCCTTGCAGGTACACTCCACTAGTCAATCTAGTTGCATTGTAGGACAACTTACATTCGCTTAGTGATTTCCTTCTGGATTTACCTACTGCTTGGCTCGTCTAGTTAGGGAAGAATTTTGTTCCTCTTCTGCCACTAGTTTAGTTAGAGCTAGGAAGTACAGTTAGTTGTGGATTCTAGACTCTGAACTCTTCTTTACCTTTAGGCATGAACTGCTAGACACATATCCATAAATGTTAAGTAATCAATATTTGCTAGATAAATTAAGCATAGTGTGGAGAAGCTGGGTGTAAGCATCAGTCTTTTCTGGGCTCCTCTTACACTTATGTTAGACACCTATATTAGCTACCGATATTTCTATTTCCTACATTGTTTTGTGTTCTACAACTTCCAAATTAGCCAGATAGCCGTACTGACAATACTCTTTCTGTCTCTACAGTTGCACTTTGCACTACTTATGTCCATGCAACTCTGCATAGCGTAGGGAGGCCCTCATATTTATTATAAAGGTCAAGGCCACTGTTATCAGAGGTGGTGGGCACGTGGTACAAGGAATGGATGTCCACTAGGAAAACAGCTGTGTGCCTGTGTCACATTGTGTCCAAGGGGGTAACTGCGTGATGCACGGAGTTGATATCCTCACTTTGTGCATGCTCACCTCCTCACGCTATCTCATTTCCTCAGATCCTTTGTGGGCGATTACAACATGATGACTTCTCTTTGCCCTCTTTTCCTCTTTTTTCTCTATGTTCCTTCATTTCCCTCTCTTCTTCATTTGGGATTTATTCCTGTTATTGAGTAAGCTTGGTATATTCTCATTTCCCACAGAATGAAATGTGTGTGGGATTTCTTTCAAATATGATGCTGATTGTTTCTGGTTTGATAAGATTTGCTCTCCTAGACCTTCACTATTCATCTATATAGTTTCTTTGGTGAGACTGTATGGATTTTTGTTTATCGCCTTTCATTCATAGGTATCTACCTTTATTTTGCCCTGATGATGACCCTGGAGGATTCATCCTGATTAGGGGTCAACTTTACTTTCCACCTATCCTTAAATTTTATTATTGGATACAGGACTCTCATATTGTATCGTTCTCTTCCCTATGTCAATTCCTTAAGATTCGGGGGAGCTGCTACAGAAAAGAGGACTTCTTTTGTGAATCTGATATTTTCACTTCTTGCCTCGCTGAGAGGTTATCTAGTAATTTGAGGAGGACTGGGTGTCTGGTGCATTACAGAGTTTGTATATTTTTGTATATACATATTTTGTGCCATGGTTCACTGATTGTCACATGTTCACTGCACCCTCAATTGGAGCATCTTTTTTTTTTTTGGGAGAAATACAATATTTTGTAATGTGGTGTATGCTATTAGAATTTCTTGAAAGGTGATAATTGACTCATATGACAGGTCAATATAACTTCCATGTCTTACGATGATAGTTTGGTTTAGAATACGGAAGGATATTACGAGTGAATTAAGCTTTCCATGGTTCAAAAAGAATATACAGATTTGTGGTAACATCGCTTAGCAACATTTTAGGCTGAAGTGGAAAATGGAATCAAAGAGTAAGTACTGGTTGATATGGCCTTTTATTAGCTGGAGCATTTGTTTTTAATCACATTCATTTGTGCGAAGAGAAACAGAGGCTCAATTGCCCTTATCTTAAATGTATCACCAGCTTATATTTGAATTAGAGAATTACAAGTAGATATGTGGCACAGGCACAACTTCTACAGTAATCTGTCTCCTATAGGTCCTTTCTGAAAAAGTTCATAATTCAAATCTTTGCCAAGCTGACAAGAACTCTAAAAGATGAATAGTTGCTGGTATTCAAAGGATGACTAGTGAGACGCAGGTTTAGTCCAGTGGTATAATCATAAACCGGTCTAAGGTTGCTCGAGTGCCTGTCTGGGTGGGACGCAGCCTGGCATTTCGGGCTGAGATGTTCCTTCTGCATCAGAACTATGGCTGGTTTGTGTATTGCTATTTGCTTTCAAGAGCAGCACAGTGGGTGAACAAAAGATGGGCTGGAGATTGGTCCAAGCAATCACGGTTTGCAGATATTAGTCCAAGCATTACTCCGTAACTTTGCAGTTTGTTACAAATAAGCAAAACACATTTTATTAATTTTCATCACCAACAAAGTGATCTTACAGTACTACCTTGGGAAGACCCCAAGGTAATAGAATTAGACGTAAATACAATTTAATTTTCTGGCACATACATAAGCAATTTTAAACACATTTACATATATATCAAGGACAAAAAGGTGAGTCAAATTCAGATTTGTGAAACAAGAAAGGTTTGCGACGAGGAAGACATCTATCTCTTCCCTCTCTCAGAGTTTACATGTCATTTCTCTCCATTCCTGCAAATCATCTTGTAGCTTGTCGTCTGTCCACACCATTTTCATCTGCACCTATTCCGCCAGTAGCCACTCAGAGACACCTTTGCATCACAATTGCAAGAATGGGTCCTGTAGTAGTATCCAGTGAATCATCACCCTATGTCTTATCAGTAACAATGTTAATGATAGAAACCTATAATAAGTTGTGAATTTTTGGGGCTTAGGGTGTAGACCCAATGTACAATGCTTAAGAGAGCAGTCTACTTACACTCTTGGGAATAGAGTCCGAGTCTCAGGCCTCCCCCCCCCCCCCAGAAGTATTGACTACCTGACAGGTCCAAACAATATTTAAGAAGTTCTCCCTGCTCCGCTGAGATGAATGGCACTCATCTGACTGTGTTGAGCATATTATGCTTAGGTTTGTGGTGTAAGATAGGCCCGGTATAGTACCTTAAATTGGACTAGTTGGAATCCAGCATTTTCAAACGTCATCTTTGGATCTTCAACACCCTAGTTCATTCAGTGTCTATTAGATGGGCAACTAAGTTCCATTCCCACTTGGCCCGGATCGTCCACGATCCCAACACTCTATCCAGCAGCATTGCCCAATACACTACATACACCTGCCTGTCCCATCTGTGAGTTCTGCATCCAACTGCATCATGGTCGATTTTGGGGGTTGTCCATGGCACAGCTGTTCTGCGTTAGTTATTGTATAACTTTAACGTGAGAAACAAAAAACTGCCAGACTTTTGGCTAAAAATTGGGAAGGAATGACCCTTATAAAAACTTTTTAAAAAAACACAATATTCAGTGTAGCACTGCTCAGTCACTGGTAGCTATGACACAATCAAAAGACAATCCCCCAGAGAAATGCTTTTTAAGTTCAAGCAGCACCTACAATTTCAAAATCTGAGTGTAACAAACCTGTTTTTCTTACCCTTTTAGGCAGATATCTCTATAGGCACCTAAGAACCTTGTCTTGGTCCTCTGGAGGCGGAACACATGTTCCACTTTCTCTAAATGCTTGGAAAGCTAGTCCTGGCCACATCAACAGCCTCTGGAGTCTCAGATCAGGATTTAAGCACCATATCCCTCTCCAATCTGGCCTCCAACAGGTCTGAGCCTTCAGTAGTCAGCTGGGCCTACTCAAACTTAGCAGGCCATCTGCTTTTTGTTAGCAAACAGGAGGCTGACCACCTAACCTTTGGAGAGCAGCTCAGTCCCTGGTAGCCAGCTGGTGTCAGAGGCCTTTAGTCTTCATTCGCCCAGCAGGACCACCTTCTTCAGGTGTAGTCTTCCAAGTCCAGAAATGTACTGTGGAGATGGTTGTGAGGCACCAGCTGTACTATGTACTAGCCAGTCCTGTTTACTTCATCACCCTATGGCCAACCCTTTTTAAAGCACTCCCTCTTCCCTTTACTGTAAAATTCAAAGAAGCCCTAAATCTAAAATGGATAACCGCTTCTTCTATTAGAAGGGCCTTTGGCTCATCCCATACCACTCTTTTAATAGCCAGGAACTTTTTAAAGCTAAGAATCAAGCCCAAAAGTCTAAGGGGGCTCTGAGAATTAATGAGAGCAGACCCCATCAGCACGATTTAGTATCTACAAGACTCAAATGCTACTGTGAAGGTGGTCTTTATTCTGTCACGTTTTCCTGTCCCCATTCCTTGTGGATAATAACTGATAAGTGGCCAGTTGTCCTCAACTTTGCTGCCTTCCTCCCAGAGGCAACTCTATTGTCCTTTAGGTGACATGGCTGTTAACTCCACCGAACTGGCTCTAAGCCATTTTTGGCTCATGCAGCACAAAGTACATTTTCATAAAGTTATTTTTCGATTAACACTATCAAAATCCACTTTCACCATGAAATAGATTTTTAAAACTAAATGAAAATAACTTTGAAACGTTTTACTAGGATTTTCTTTTCCCATGTGAATACAGAATTTAATGATTTTAATTTTGCTTAGGCACGCTCATGAAAAATCTAGTTGAACCTACACAATGAAAGCAGTTTTCAGACATTTAGTCACAATAAGGACTAACTATTCAAAATGTATGGCTACCTGAGTTTATATTAAGCGCTCAACTCTGTTGGCTAGCAAGGCACACCTTAGGGGTGACAAATGAAAACACGCTTTCCTACATGACAAGGATGCTTGTCCTTTCCATTTTTCAATTAAGGGCCTTTAAAAGGAAGCTCGGGTAGAGTACAGTGCTGCTCCATGCAGCCATATACTTTTGTCACAGATCAGGATGGTGTAAACACACATTATAGCCTAAATAAGACATTTAACTCCCATGGCAATGGTACAATTTCTGTGCCACATACCAAAGCCTTATAGGAAACCAATTGTGACAGTATCATTTTAGGGGAAAGCACAAGCACTGTACTACTGTTTAGCAGTGGCAGAGCACACAAAGTCCTACAGCCAAAAAATCGAACAGAAGAAATGGGAAGGGAGGCACAACAACGTCCTTCCTCACTGTTACATTTGGCACAGGCCTTCCGGTATGTTAACATGGTCAATACATAGCACAGACATGAGAGCTATTAGAGTGGCTTTTACTAACACAAGCTGCTAAGCTTTTCAGAAAAATAATGGATTATGTGTGCTCAATTGTTACGTCATTTTTTTCTAAAGATCAAAGTTAACAACCAAGGGAAGGATTTTATTCATTTTCTCCAGCCCTTCACACTTCACGGTTTCAGAGGATCTGCCTGCAGGCAAATATGGCCTAGTTGTAATTCTGTGCCAGGCGAACCAAAAGATACAACACAGCCGCTTCTTTGTGCTTTGCAAAATTGCATGGAGGAATTGTTCAGTTTCCAGCACAGTAGATACAGAAGCTGAGCTTACAAACCCCTCCCGGCTTCATAGACTACACTGTATGAAATAGGTCTAGGGGACATTAACCAGGCAGGGCAGACGGACAGTCTGCTAGAAGGATTCAGATTTCAGTTCTATAGCCTTGTAGGTACTCAGAAGAGTTTTACATGGTTTGGCAAAATATTCTGACATAGTCATCAGAAATAACTCTGCCCATCACTTAATAGTCTAGGCAGGAAAACAGACTGATTGGTTAGGAATGTGCGATAAAATGTAATCGGTATGTATCTGGCAGTCCAGCTCGTTTTCCATTGTATTCACTGATTTAATAATAATAATACTGATTATTCTTACTCATTATTTGCAGAATAAATATTAGTTTATAACAATACCAATATTAATGTGTATTGTTTTGGGGTTATGAGGGTTGGGCTGTTAGATCACTTGCAGACGAATGATTGACTGACAGATGTATTGCTTCCCAACACCCTGCTCTAACAGAGCATAACTTAAAAAAACACATGCTAGTTTTCTTTTTCTCTAAAAGTTCAGTTTCTGTTTGGGGCTATGGGAGTCTACCAAGAATGATTGCATATTATGATGCAACAGCAACTTTATGCATAACTGGGCTAAAACCCTTAACCTTGCAAAGCTGACTTTCAAGAATTAGAATACTGCTCAACACATGTAGTATTATGTAAAATTCTTAAACGCAAATAAACTGAAACAGAAGAAATGATCTTTGGAAATTGCCCAGATATCAGACAGGCTACAATGTCAGTCTCCCTGGCTACGTTTCCATTTTCAGTGTGCAAAATGGGGAATTTAGTCTTATAACATATGCTGAGCTATACTTTATTCCACAAATTGGTAAAACAAATTGCTAAAGTAGTACACCAACGATGGTATCCTTCTTACCCACACAGAGTGGCATAAAATTCGCTACGCAAAAAACAGATATACAGTATAAAGTAGACAAACATTAGCATTCAGATCTTAGTGGTGATAGACTGAAGTGGAGAGATCATGTCTTGCAGGCCTTGAAAACCCTCCAAATGTTGCCAGTGGATAGAGATGTGGAATTCAAAGCAATGTGCTTGGTCCATATTGCAGTCAATAACACAGGCCCAATTTAAAAGAATAAAGTGTTATCCCTTTCATCACTCTGTTTTCATTGGAGAGCAAAATACTGGTAATCCCTCAAGAGAATAACGCTGAACAGAGAGAATATGTGCCACCTCAATTCAAGTATTCATAGGATAGAACATGCTTTCTCTTACCTACAATTTCAATGAAAACATCTTAGAATCAGGAAATCATTGAAAACCTATCTGTTTCTAATCAGTGAACAGACAAGGAAATGAGCAAATGATGCACCTTGAGCCCTAAATTCGCTATATAGGGAACACATAACAACACATACTCTGATCTAACAATTTCTGTTTAAATAGAAGACATTCTAACAACGATGAGAAATGGGTACAAAAATAGTACACCAATATGCTAACCTTGCATGGCTAACTTTGATCATGACCTTTTACAATAATCCTGAAAAACACATTTTCCCAAAGATGCACTGAGTATATTTTTGTGACTTGGACAGAGGGAAAAGCGTTGCTAGTATATTAAGGACACAAACACATAGATAAGTCTTCTCTCAACGCTACAACAATAGTGGCTTGGCACATCAGCAGGGACAAACATTATGTGATACATTAGTTATGAAAATTAAAGACTGTGTTTGTAATCAATAGAAACAGGAAAACATGGAAATTCAGGTGCATAACAAGTATTGGCATAGGGTCCCACCTTCGTGACCTACGGCTTTACTAATGGATTTTGGCTATTTTATAATGCACCCCAGATGGATAAAATTCATGAAGTATATGGCATGGCTGCCAGCTTCATTTTGTTAGCATGCGCCAAGCATGGTTGCGCCATCTGTGACACAGCATAGGAGAACTCAGAGTCCTGATCTGCTATGCACCTCCACCTGGATGACAGGCAAAGGGCAAAACATCCCACCAAGCTAGTGTCACCCAGTGGGTCTATGGCACACACAGTAACAAATACCATACTTTTTTGCGTTGCCACTTTTATGAGCCATGTAGTTACAGCCACTCCTTGTGACACATGCACATCAATTAGCATAACCACACACAGTCTGCCTGCTTCTGCTGTGTCACTAATATGTTAACAAGCGCACAAGTTCACTTCAGTGAGTGACAGCGATGTCGAACCACAGCCCACCATAACAATTTCCCACGCTACTAACAGGGCAACAACTGATGCTGCTGTTGCTATCACATCTATTGTAGCTGCCCCCATTCCACACATCATCACTAATGTGTTAACTTAGGATGAAGATGATGTGCCACTGACAGAACATAGGGCAGACACCGAATGGAGCCTAATTCCACCAAAAGGTAGCAGTCTGTATCAGCTGAAGAACTTCCATCTGTGCACACCACCATCATCACAATGGTCCAGACACAGGACAAAACTCAAAGTGTTGCTCTCACTGAGGTTCATCGTGTCGCACAGGCCAAACAGTCATGTGTATGTACAATTGTAATGGTGGGTAACTACCTACCACAACTATGGGACTCAATTTGACAGGTAGGGAAGGTGCAACAATGGGAACACATACAACATGTCACTGCATTCCAAAGCATTGTGATGAGCAAGTTACTTACCTTCAGTAACGCCTTAGATGGTAGAGACAATAACTAGTTCAGGTTCCTCACTTTTGAATTTCTCCCAGGATTCAGACTGGATCCGGAGATTTATCTTGAGTAGTATCCCTGCACGGCATTAGGTGGCATCAATTGGCTCAGAGTCCGTCATAAGTATTCTCAGTGCCAGATATGATGTCGCATTTCCTATACAGGCACCACACTGGTGCGCTGACGCCAGTTCTTTCCTTTCCACGCCAGACAGCTAATGTTGATCTAAAGAGAGATACCCCTCAGTCATTTTTTGACTGACTTTTTTCCACTATTTGTTGAAGATTATTTCGAGTTTTCAACTCCCAATGTGTCAAGGATGTCATCCAGGAAGACCGCGTTCAAGCCCGGAGGTTCCTGCCATCGGGCAATGTCCCCGACAGATGTGCACCATGTGTGTCTTCGGTGCCTGGAGCGCAACTACAACCTGAATTCATGCTGTGAGTGTGGGCCCATGCCTTTGAAGGCTTTGAGGGAGCGGTCCCTAAAGTTGATGGCGGCTCGACACTTAACTCCACGCAAGTCGAGATCTTGGTCGAGAGGAAAGTTCCAGGATCACTCGAGGAGTCCTCCATAGTCATCATCCCACTCCAAGTCTTTAGGGCGATCAGGTAAGTTAAGACACAAGAAAAAGTCTAAGAAGGCGAAATTTGTCAACTGACAACACGTAGGAGCATCGACGTTATAGGCCTTGCCCTGCAGAGCCTGTGCCTGGGCCGATACCCGCACTGCCCCGAGCTTCCAGGAGCTAGAGCGACCCCTGACCAACTAAGAGAGTTTTATGAGGCCATGCACCTCATTTTTGGGCAGTCCTACACCGTTGTAGCGATATCGGGCCCCGCGGTGCTTCCCTTGTAATGTGTGATCAAACATAATTTGTCTGTATATGGTATGGTGTTTATTTTCTTGTAGATAAAGTTAGATTTGTGGTAAATAGTGGTGAATACCTATTCAGGGTTAAAGCACTATATGTAATCCTTATAAGGTCGGTTAGTGTATATGGGTGGGAGTTTCTGTTGTAGGACATAGGCAAGGCAAATTGGGTGGCTTTGGGACAGGTGATGGCCACTGGGTGTCAAACTGTGATACTGTAAGTTGGTTGTGTTGGATGTTTTATGGCTTTGACAGATGAGATGTTACTTTCTTGCTGCTATACCTTTGTTAAAACTGACTTAACACAGACATTGCATCGATGTGCTATTTAACGGCAAGTTCATTATTTTGATTACTGCTTTAGAAATCATTCTTAATTCATGAGGAAGTCTGCAATTCTAACAGCACTGGTATCCTCTGGCTGGAGTTGTCCTACTCCATGTGTGAAGAATTCTCATTTTCTTCTTGGTCTTCAAGTGAATCGACATCTTTGACAGGCCCATGAAAATGTTGCCTAATACAGGTATGATAAAGCATGCACCACAGAATAGTGATGTTGCACAGATTTTCAGGTGCGTAGGCCAATGCACCCCTGACTCGTGTAAGCATCTGAAGTCTGCTAAAAGTAGATCAAATGTATACTCAACTGTACTGTGTGCAGCTGTGTGCTTCATTATAAGCCCTTTCAGCAGCTGTTCACTCAGAGTCAAGTCATGAGACAGAGGTAGAGTGGATACTGAAAGTCACCTAAGTGTTTGAAGCATATTGTTAGGGTAAATGGTAACACAATTTCTGCTTTATAGTGACAGAATTAAATTTTATTTAGAAATAAACATTTTTGTGAATGGTCGTTCAGTACTTACGTTCAGTAATGCTCCTACTGGTAGAGACTCCATTTAACTGCAGATTCCTCACATTTTGAATATTACGCCTGGTGTCAGACTGGATCTGGAAAATCTTTAGCAGTACCCTGCAGGTGGAGCCGATGGATCCACATCAACATTGTTCCGCACTGGGTATGACATACACAGGCCTATACAGACACTGGCCAAACATGATGACATCAGTTGCTTTCTGACTGATGCACACCTGCAGATGTGGAACTTTTATCATATCAGTTGTAACCAGTGGGCAGATCTCTAAAGACCGAAGGGACCAAATGCCCATCTCAAAAGACCTAACTGCCCAGGTGGTAGTGCTTTGTGAATGTATGAAGAGACACCCACATAGTCCTCTGGAAGATGTCCAGGACAGTCTTACCCTGTGCCAATGCAGCGTTGCAGCCTTGGCTCTGGAAGAAAGAGCCCACAAGCCTTTAGGCGGTTGCTTTTTTGCCACTGCATACCAGATCTTAATGCAGAGCACAATTCAGCAAGAAAGGGTCCTCATCTGCATAGCCTTGTCTGTCTTTGCTCCATTGAATATGATAAAAGGGCTGTTTGTTCACCACGTGTTCTCTGGTTCTCTACAGATCTAGCTGGTGGATTCTCTCCTCATTAGAGGGGTGAGGTGGAGCAAGAAGTGCTGGAACAGTGATGTTCTGACTGCCATGAAAGAGAAATACAACCATCGAAGGAAAGAGGCTTGGGTTCGCAAAGCCAGCATGTCTGGGTAGGGAAGTGGTGCAAGGCTAGGTGACAGACAGGGCCAGTAACTCGATCCACTCACCTTGCTGATGTTATGGCAACAAGAAATTTCAACTTGAGTATAAGGAACCAAAGAGAATAACTATGTAAAGGCTCAAAAGGCGCATACATCAGGAATGTGAGGACCAAATTTAAATTCCATTGGGGGCATAACAAATGGAGAAGGGGGAAACATATAATAAAACTTTTTCAGGAAATGCATCACAATCCGTGATAAAGAGGGCTAGTCCAGCAACTGTAAAAAGGCTGAAAGAGTAGACAGGTACCCTTCAACAGTCCCAAAGCAAGTGCATGCTGGGCTGGCGACAACAGAAATAACAGAACTTTAGACGGTTTGGTAAGAAGTGGGTCAATCTGTTTAGCAGCAAACAAGGCCATAAATTTATCCCAAGGCATATAGAGATTTTGTTGAGGAATGCCTGGCTGCCAAGATGACATCAGCAACTTTGGGAGGAAGGTCAAAGGCACTCAACTGTCACTGCTCAATAGGGTGCGCATGTTCAGTTGTAAAATGCTGCCCTGCTACGGAGATAGGATATCCTTCTGCCCAGAAGTTTGGGATACCATACTCTTCATGTACAGTCCAGCGCCATTAGGGTGACTTGGGCTCAGTTGGTCCGGATCGTCAGAATTTGGGGCAGGAAAGTATCGGCTAGAAATCTTACAAGAGTCCTGAGATACACTCTACGTGGAACGCGTCTCTGAGTAAGAGTTGCCTGGAAAACACCAATGCACAAAAGTGCTGATGACAAGTTCTGGGTAGTGGCAAGAAGATCAAGCCAGAGCTCTTCCCACTCACCAAAAAGACCCTGCTCCATCTCTACATGCAACTGCCATTCATGATTCGCAAGGCATAGATGGCTTAGTTTGTCTCCTCTGGCTTTCAAGGAACACACCAGATGGTGTGTCACCAGAAAAATCTCCAGGCAGTCCAGCCACTTCAAGAGACGCAGTCTCCAGACACATGGTCCATGACCCCACCCGCCTTGCTTGTTGCAGCACAATATGGCAGTGGTGATAACGTGAGCACCTGCAATAGCACTCTTGGATGAGGGACAGGAAGGCTTTCAACTGCAAGATGATGGCTTGCAGCTCTAAAAGGTTGATATGGAACTGGGCCTATGTTGGAGACAAGACGCCTCTGATCCCCACCCCCCCCCAGATGGCCTCCTCAACGCAGATCAATGAATTGCTCGCTAACAGAGCACTAGGTGAGGAAGAAGAGGGATCTGTCACTGACCCAAACACGATCCAGCAGTCACAACTGAAGATTTTTTGCAGTCTCCACTAAAATCCAGACCAGATCAGAAAGATACCCCAGGGTGTGTGCCCATGTGGACTTCAGATCCCACTGCAGAGCCTGCATATGCCGTTTGGGGTGTTTGACCAGCAGGGTGCTGGAAGCCTCCAGTCTCAGAGTCATCCTCACTGAGATTCAGAATAGAGGTTGAAATTTGGGACTAACAACCTGAATGTCCTAACTCTCCGCTCTGGGGAACAGACTCAAAACTAAACCAGGTGCAGAATGGCTTCAATGAAGGTGAGTGTCTGCAAAGGAGAGAGGTGTGACTCCAACACATTGATTGTGGACTGCAAGGATGCAAGGAGGCCCTCTGTAGTCTGGACATGGTTACTACTGACTCGGGTGAGCCTCCCTTCAACAGCCATTCATGAAGGTAAGGGGAAGGGTGGAACCCCAACCTCCAAAGGTATGCTGCTATCACCACCATCACTTTTGTGAACACACACAAGAGGTGAGGTGAAAAGGGAGTACAGCAAAGTGAAAAAGCTAGTCCCCCCCACTCCTTTTTCTGCAGCAGGAAGTAGCAGCAATAACAACCACAACCAGCTTCCAGCCCTACCAACCTACACCCTTTCTATGACTTCTTTGGCCAAAACAGCCTACGCTTCCTGCTGCAAGACCGAAAGGTAGTCTTCTTTCAGCCAGCTCAGGGAAGGTGGTCTCAAGAAATGGTAAAAACTCCTCTAAACAACTTGAAGGTCCCACCTGTCTGAAGTGATCACCTGCCCCAGTGGCAGAAGCTGTGTGAAACTGCCATCAAGAGGGTAGCTATGTACCAGCACGCTAAAGAGGTTTGGGAGAGATGGCAGCTGCGGAGGCAGAAGACTTGATCACACACTTTCCTTGCTGCCCTCTCCTAGGTGTACCGCAGCCATGAAAAGGCTGAACCGATTACTGCACCTGCTGGGACCGTTGGTGGTATTGGAAGCCCCTACCATAGCAATGGAGGGGGCAAAACTGCTTGTGCGGCTGGCGCAGAGGAGTAGAAAGGAAGAGTTCAGTGTCCCTGCTACCTTTGAGGTGCTCCACAGCAGACTGTGTTTTCCTCAAAAAGTCAGCAGTCATCGAACAGCATGTCCATAAGACTGGCCTGAAAGTCGAAAAGAAAGTGGACTGCACCTAGGCTTGTTTACAAACGGCCACACTGGTGCACTGGTGATAATAGTCCTACAGAGGGACTCGGCCATAATCGAATGGTGAACCAGGCCACATTATGACCTTCTTGCATGATCTGGGAAATTATGTTACAGACTTCCTGTGGGATCATGGGCAATGCTTGGGCCACAGAGTTTCACAAGGTATGAGAGTGGCAGCCTAAGAGGAAGCTGGTATTCAATGAGTGAATGGCCAAACTGGGAGAAGAAAAAACCTGCTTACCAGAGGTCTATATCCTCTTCGATTTCCTAACAGGGGGAGTAGTGGGGAACAAGTATGGATTTACCCTACTGGCTGAAGCCTGCACTGCAAGGATCTCAGAAGTGGGGTGCGGGTTAGGATAGCTGGGTCACCTGGAGCATGGAGTTGGCATCTGGTAATCGGACGATGCGCAGGTGGGCCTATGCGAGGTCGGGCCCAAGTATCTTAGAGTGTATCAGTTAGCCCCTCATGGAATGTGAGTAGAAGCTCAGAAGTTGATTGGCCTGGTTGCAATACCACCATCAAAACATTTGTTTTAACTTCCTAAGTGGGAAGCTAAAGATGAAGAAATTACACCACCCTATGCATTACCATAGAAAAGGAGGTGTTGTCTTCTGTGGCAAGCTCTTAGTGTGAAACTAGTCCAGTAACTGAGAGACCACTGGCATCTTGGAGGTCCTTGTACTAGCTGTCCTCTTGGGAAAGCTAGGCCGGGTAATCCCTAGCATCATGGCCCCCATTATCTGAGTCTGTGCTGAACAACTCATGAAGGACATGAGCCCTTCCAGGAGGTAGAAATAGTGCCTGAATCAGAAGGTTGGTAAAAAATAAAATAAAAAATAAAAAAGGTTGCAGCTCAAATAAGGATGTGGTCAGGGCTACGCTGTTTCACATTCAGACAGCCCAGAGTCGATGTAGCTGGTGGAAAATGTTCTGGCATGGGTTATGCCATCAGGAAGGGAACCGGGACCAAAGTTAGTCCTGTTTGGAACCTGAGGGTCCAATTGGCACAGAGGGTGACCTGTCTGCAGAAACCCAGTTGGGAGACTTCCCAACTCCTTGTGGCACGCAGGGGCATCGGAAGGAGAAAGTAATGTGCCAAAAAGCTGCAGCCTGGCCTCATGTAAGTCATCCATCAGCTGCAGTGTTGCAAATGTCCTCAAGAATTCTGGTTGCTGCGGCACAAGAGTCGGACTTGACCCGAAGAACAGCTTCTTGGGGGTGCAACCTGGAGGCACAATGACTCCCTTGCACCTTCTCAAGAGATCGAAAGAGTTGTGTTGGTCTGAGTCCACTTGGACTTCTTGCGCTTCATTTTAGATTTGCCCAAGGACTGAGATCATGAAGACGACCTCAGGAGTGGGACCAGGACTTACCCTTTGGTCCTCTATTGATCTAGGCGCGGGGGGTGGGAGGATGGGGGGGGACAGGTCTTCTTGTGATTTGCCACTAATAGTTCGCTTCCTGGTCTCAAACAGCCTTGGGGTGCATTACGGCACAATCACTGCAGTACCTGGAATTGCGGTCCGACCACAGGCAAACCACATGGGGGGGGCAGTCACAGATAATAATTTGGTAACATTCCCACAGGGTTTAAACCCTGTAGATCTAATAGGTGACATAGTCCCTTGCAGACTGTGTTTATAGAATATTTTTGTAAATGTGTCTCAGTAAGACAAGGGGCAAGCTCTGGATCCATGTCTGTTGGTGCAGAAACCAAGGAATTGATGTCAGCGCACACGGGTAGCACTTATATAGGCCCACCCACGTCATACCGGGAGCTGAACAACGTCAGCATTAACTGCCAGTATGCAGGGGGGAACTGCTAAATATTTTCTGGATCCAGTCTAATGCCTGGGGGAATATTCAATAGGTGAGGAATCTGGGGACTGATGTCTCTATCAGATACTCTTTTACCTATCTACTGATATGTAACATCCATTTGCTGCTGCACCAATAATTAGGGGGTGTCAGGGGTGTTGAGGTGGGTGAGACATATGCACTTACCCAGTAGCTATGCCCTTCTTGGGAGGCTTGTTTCCATGATGTATGGAATTCTGCCATTCGGGAGCACTGTGAAATTTCACTTTCCTCCTGGAAATCGTGTGCACCAGTGTGCTTAAATTAGGTAGTATCACACACTATCTGTACATTTATAATGTGTCATATTCGATTTCTGTAGATTTGTTCAACTGCTGTTATTGATACTACTGGTAATAGACTTATGTGTCCCTAACTAATTTCTAGATCCCCTAATGGAAAAGAACTATGGACCAGATGTGCAACCATCAGAGTTTGCAACTCGAAATGTGCACATTTTAGTGAATTGGAAATTGCGAGTCACAAACTCTGATGTACTACAGTGTCTGAGACACTGTTTGCGATTTCCAAATGGGTTGCAAGGGACCTGCCTCATTTATATTCATGAGGCAGGTCACAATGTGCGACCCATTGGGAATGGCTGGCACTCACAGGGATGGTTGCCTGTTGGGTAAGCAGACCACCATGTCTGTCGGGATGCATTTAAAAAAAAAAAAGTTGTCTTTAGATTTTGTACGAGTAGGCACTGGTCGCAAAACATTCACACGTACCACTGCGATTCACTATTAGGAAGGGATGCCCTTAACATGCCCCAGAACATTTGCAGAATTGTGCCTTTTGCGACGAGAAAATGATTTTTGGTATGTACAGACCCATTTTTGCGATTCAGTAATCTATTTACCGAATCACAAAAAAAAATGTGCGAGTTGAAATTAGGAAGGGGCATTCCCTTTCTAATTGCGAGTCGCAGTCCGATGAATGATTGTTTTGTGACCGTGAATGCGGTCAAAAAATAATCGCAGTTAGCACCAGTCTCAAATTGGTGCTAACCCATTCGCAAAAGAGAAGGGGTCCCCAGGGAACCCCCTCCCCTTTATGAATGCATGTGAAAACATTTTTCCAGAGCAGGAAGTGGTCCCAGGAACCACTGCCTGCTTTGAAAAAATGAAAAGAAAACTTTTCATTTTTGTTTTCAAATTGCATTCTGTTTTCCTTTAAGGGAAACGGGCTGCATTTAAAAAAAAAAAAAAAAAAAGAATACTGCTTTATTTAAAAGCACTCACAGACAGACATCCCTGTGAGTGCTGCCATTTCCAATGGGGTTGCAAATTGTGACCTGCCTGAGGTAGGTCATAAGCGCCCCCATTGCGAATCGCAGTGTCATTGACACTGTTGTTTATCCGGTTTTGCGACTCACAGTTTGCGAGTCGCAAAACCGGATCTTCGGACATGTGGCCCTAAGTACCTTAATTGGGACATGTTATAAATAGACATAACTTAACAGAATTCCTTGGCTGTCCGAAGACCATAAGATAATTTAAGAGTGAAATCCTTGATTGTACGACATCCATCAAAATTGTTTCAAATATAACAGAGTTACATATTTTAAAAGAAAATAATTCAAAACAGACATCCTCCAACATGAGAACCGTCTTCATTTCAGACATGGATTCTTGTCCTCAGGTGATGCAATTAAATGCACAGGTGACCTATTTCTTATATTAAAATCGTTTTTTTCAAGGCTGAGTTGATTGTTTCTAAAATGAATGTTGTTATTAGAGATATAATCCTACAAAGTTAAGGTTGTGTGCCAGGATAATTACTCACTTATATTTCCCTCGTGGTAGGGTGTAGAGATCCCAAGGATAAAGTCAGGCTAATGATAAATTGCTAATCTGTGTTCAATAAAGATAACTGAGGTTCAATGAAGACAGAACCTACGATAGGGCTATCAGAACTTCAGTACACATTTGAGCCCTTGGACAGAAGGTGGCTGATGGTCCACATGTAAAGGTTGTATGTCCTTAAAACTTTGGGGTGACTCAGTTTTAGGGGGTCAATGAATTTTCTAGGGATTCTGTGCCAGATGTACTGAAATGCAATTTTGCGTTTCCTAAAAAGCGACTTCATAGAAATTCCTATTTAGGAAATGCAAAAAGCTATGTAAAGAGATGCCGATTTCGTAATAGCAATTCCTACAAAGTAGAAAGTAGGAATCACTATTAGGAAATCGTAAATAAGGAATCTTTGCATTTGTGTCAAGGATGGCAGTGGGCAAAAGCCCCTCTTTGGTGCACCCCAAAAATAGCGGTGCACATGTAGAGCACACATATTCCCAAGGGGTATATGTGTGTTCTATAGCAATTTAAAAAAAAAAACATTTTGGGGAACTTTTTTTTAATTTTTTTAATTGCACTTGGTTACCATCGACTTCAATTTGATGGTAAATGCATTTCTTAGATGCCCAAATCACATTTAGGGAATGCTTTGTACATCATAATAGGAATCGCAAATAGGTAAACCCTATTTGCAATTTGCTATCCTGGGGATCACAAATTGCGATTTCTACAGGATAGAAATCGCAATTTGTGATTTGCTAAAGGCCTTTGTACATCAGAAAAGGCAGTTTTGCGTTTCTTAATGGCCCGAAATACCGATTCGGACCGTTAAGAAACGCAAAAGGCCAATGTACATCTGGCCCAAAATGCCCTCTCTCTTGTATGCACCATGCCTTTTCCTCCAGCTGCACCTGCATGAGGGCCTGCAGAATGAGGGGTTGTACCTCATACATGGGAAGTGCTTAGTCCATGGTCAGAATGAGAGTGAAAAGTGTGGCTATGGATGTTGGCTCCTTTACTAGAGCCTGTGGCTAATTAGAGTCACCTTTAAGAAGTTGTTCAAAATGCATCTTCATGTTTGTTAATCAAAAAACATTCCTAACTACATATTTTACTCATTTTTGCATTATATAGTTGTTATATTTCAAACCACCGATTGCATTTGGACTGTGATTACACATTCTACTTTTTTTTTTTTTTTTCAAACATGATCTGCACCAGCTCCGTACAAGAGGATAAATTTAAGTGGCAATGGCTCATGTGAACAGAGTTGCCACCCATCTGGTAACTGCAGTGTTCGATTTACGCATGCACTTTTACTGATTGGTAAATTAGAGCATGCTTTTTACATGGAATTATTTTGCATGAAATTTGATCAATTGATTTTTTCACATGCAAAGGTATGGCGTGCTGTTGTACCCGTCTAAAAGCTGCATTTGCAAACGGGCAAGGTGAAAATAATGGATAAGTCATGCAGTAATTTCACTCTGACTGATTCGTAATAGGGGCCTACGTAACTACTGGACGTCTGCAATGACTATCAGTTACTCTGGTAATCTTGAAGTATGCCACATTAACTCACGAGTAATATATTACACTCCCGATTCGCTGTTAAAATGTTTGTTTTTATTGGAATAGAAAGACATTGTTTCCCTTGAAATCAAAATGCAGTTTCAATCTCAAAGTCTGGAATAACTCTGAGAAATGGGACTTTGGCCAGAATATAATACTCATTTTGGCCATTCAATGCATGCATTTTGAGTACATACATTAGGTATGTATAGAATTTGCACATTCTTATTCGGTGAAGAGCGACAGCAGTCACCATGCAGTAGGGCGTGGACAACTAACTTTAGACAGCGGTTTTGCTAACACAAAATTAATTCTCAACCTAGTTTGTTTTTGATATGCAGCGCATTATTTGTTTTAACAGTGGTTTTCAAAAGCTGCTTCTGCTCATTATCCTCTCAGCCAGGTTAAAGTTTAGTCCGTATCTGCTGATAGGTTCCCCCAGGTAACCATATAAATAAAATCATTTTGAAATACGTTCTTGTTAGAAAACGAAGAATGGGGGCTCGGGGGAGCAGAGGGCTTACCTGGTCTCCCCCCGGGCTTTTCGGGCCGGAGTGGTACAGGCCACTGACGAGTTGGGGATTGGTGGTCGGTGCAGGAAGGGGCGGGTTGTTGGTGGGAGGATAAAGGACAGGGGCAGGGTGTGGGCGGCCTCTTTGGCCGTCGTCACACCCAGTAGGCGTGTTTGTCTTCGTGCTGTGGAGTTATTAGGCTTGTGGTAGGCATTTTTTGCTCGTTTTGGTGGCGTTTTTTAGGGTGGAGCCTATAATTAATATTGATCTGTCATAGCATAGTGGTGTATTTTTGTTCTTGTGGTGGTTCGTTAGGTTTTGGGAATTAGTTTTTAAGGCAAAATGGAAGTGAGCAAAGTTGTGCAGGCTTTAAAAACATTGAGGGATGAAGGCAGGGAAGATTTGATTAAGGATGGTGTCCTTGAAGAGGCCTGGGTGGGTCTTAAAAGACCGAAGAGGCTGTCAGCTCAAGGTGTTAGTGCCGCGGTCGCAGCGTGCTCGTCGCCGCCGGGAAAGTTTAAAAAATTCAAAAATAAAAGCGATGAAGGACGCAAAGTCACGCGCTCACCTTCGGGGATGCAGCGAGGTTGGAGGAGGTGGTTCCTCGTCGGAGAGGAACGGGCCATCTTTTGAGGCGCTCCGGAGCCTCACTGGCGAGGAGAGTGTCGGCAGGTGGGAGGGGGGCGGGCCGCGTGGGCGTGGTGGCACGAAGTGAGAGGCAGGGGGCGCGGCTTGTGAGCGCACGTTGCTGGCAATCTGCGTGGTGGGCGGGCAGTAAAACAAGCCCGATTGCCGCGCGACAACACGGCTGAACGCGGGGCTGCCATTTTAGAGGAAAAGAGCTTGGGGGGCACGCACAAAATGGCGGCGCCCATGGGGAAAGGTGATTTTGGGGAAAGTTTATAGAGGAAAGAGTTTTTGGCAGAAGAACAGAAGTTGAAGGAGGTCAGGGAACAGGAGGAGGAGGTTATTGTTATATCAGATGAAGAGCAAGAGGGCCAGGAGAATTTTGGGTTTGTTGAAAGCTTTATGCCTGAGCCGGATGTTACATTTTTGGGTAAAGGAGCTGGTGTAGATGGGTTGGGAGAGTCCAGTTTTGAAAGGTGTTCCAGTATAAGGAGTTTTGATGGAAACGTTAGCGGGCAAAATGTTTTGCATATGGGAGAGCTGGTGGATCTGGATGGTTTTTTGGTTAAAAGTTCGGTTTGTGGTCAGATAGGTAGGGGTGTGAGTAGGGTTAAAGCTAAGGTTTTATTGGATAGGTGGCAGTCAGGTTTGCAAGAGGCTATTGCTGGGTGTGACGCTCCTCGGTTTCTGGGCAGGCTGAGTGAGGTGGCGGTGCATCAGGATGCTGGGCGGCATGCTGGTGGGCAGAGTTTCCCGGTTAAGGCCAGGGCGCCTTTGGTACACCGGAAAGAAGGGAGGGTAAATTCCGGAGCGGTTTACCCGACAACGAGGGAAGCAGGTGCTCGTTGTTCGCTGGGTCACAGTGCGGGCTCAGTTTTGGAGGATGAACAGCCTTCCACCAGCTGGGGCGCTGGTGCAAGTTTTGGAAGGCAAGAAGAAACTCTGCTTGACTACGAAGAAGATGATGAAGTCCAGAATGCAAGGGCAGTGGTACCGGTTTTGCAGCCAACGGTTCCAGAAGTGGTCCAGGGCGATCACTCTAAAAATCGTCGCAGTACGCCTGGGAATTTACCTAGAGGTGAGATTGGGATGGGTCTGGGTCGAATTGTTGGCGGTTATGGGAGGGAAGTATGTGGTGCGGGCGGGGTGGACGCTTCTGTGCAGGTGGATTGCATTACTGTTGATGGGGCAGGTAAGTCAGAGGTGACGGGGGTTGTGCCGAAAGATGATGAGTTAAAGGTATTGCAGGAGTCAGTAAAGGAAGGGGGTGTACTAAGTGCTGATGTTTCGGGAAGAGGTAAAAAATTGCCGTACATGGGAGTGGCGATGCCTTTGGGGGCGCATCTCACTCAGAATTTAAAAGATAAGATTTGGAAAGGTGAATTTGTGGATGTGTTTAAACTATTGCATAGAGAGGTGCAAGCGAAGGAAGGGTCAAAGGAAGAGGAATGGGAGTTGGCCAGGAGACCTAAAGTTCCTACAAATATTGAAAATTGGACATCAGCCTTTCTGATTTATGCAAGCGTTTATTGTGAAAGGCACAAGGATTCGTGTATTGCTTTGTTTAAATATATGGATGTGGTGCGGCGGGCCCAAATGGATTATGGGGGATTTGGGTGGTTCCGGTACGACGAGGAATTTCGTGCAAGGAAGGCGATGGACCCATCCAAAGCTTGGGGGGAAATGGATAATGAGTTGTGGATGCAGTGGTTAAGGACGGCCAGGTATGCTCCTACTACGCACACTGCAAGTGGTCTTCCGGTACAATATAAGCCCTTTCAAGGGCGTCCCACCCAATTTGGGGTGGGTTTTGGACAGCGTGGGCAGTTGCAAGGGAATGGGTCTTGCTTGGCATTTAACAGCAGCTTCTGCAATAGGCAGTCCTGTAGATTTCGGCATGATTGCTCCCATTGTGGAGGCAGGCACCCAGCTTTTCAGTGTTTTGGAGGCATGCACTGGGGATGGCAGGGACAGCAAAATAGAGGTGGTGACAGGGGCAGAGGCCAGATTCAGCATGTTGTTGGAAAAGGGCCCTACGCCTATTAAATGTTAAGCTATTTCTTATTGGCTACGTTGGTATCCTCGAAGGGACGAAGCGAAGGTGCTGTGGAGTGGTTTTGTGGAAGGTTTTCGTTTATGCTATCAAGGTCCTAGAGTGCGAAGGAGGGCCAATAATTTGAAATCGGCAAGGACTTATCCGGAGGTGGTTCAGCCAAAATTGGACAAGGAATTGGAAATGGGAAGAATTGTAGGCCCCTTTTCGGAGTGGCCTTTGGCCAACTTGACTATTTCGCCCCTAGGAGTGGTTCCTAAAAAACAGACAGGTGAATTTAGGCTGATACATCATTTGTCTTGGCCAGCGGGGAGTTCAGTCAATGATTTTATCGCTGTTGAGGACACTGTTGTGCACTATGCATCAGTAGATGAAGCTGTTGCCTTGGTGAGGAAGTGTGGGCAAGGGGCAGAGATGGCAAAAGCAGACATTAAATCAGCGTTTCGGTTATTGCCTGTTCATCCAGAAGATTTTTCTTTGTTGGGGATTCAGTTCGGGGGTGCGATTTATGTGGATCGCATGCTCCCAATGGGTTGTTCGGTTTCTTGTTCCTTGTTTGAAATGTTCAGCACGTTTTTGCAGTGGTGTTTCCAGTACAAGAGAGGGGACAGGTTGGCGACACATTACTTAGATGATTTTTTCTTTGTGGAGGCCGCAGGAACAGGTTCATGTGGCAGGGCTTTGTTGGAGTTTGAGGACTTGATGTCTGAATTTGGGGTTCCACTGGCAAAGGAGAAGACAGAGGGCCCTGTGACATGTATTAGCTTTCTTGGCATTGAGCTGGATTCTTTGAGGATGGAGGGGAGGTTACCTCAGGACAAAGTGAGGCAGTTGATTTTGCTTTTGGAAGACACAGTCAAAAGACATAAGTTGGAGTTGCGGCGAGCTCAGGAATTACTGGGACATTTGAATTTCGCTTGTAAGGTGGTCAGAGTGGGCAGAGCCTTTTGTAGGAGACTTGGTTTTGCAATGAGGGGTGCGACTTTACCGCATCATCACATTAGGATCAAGGCTCAGGTGAGGGAGGATCTGAAAATGTGGATTTGTTTTTTGCAGGAGTTTAATGGAGTGTCTATGTTGGTGGATGATTCGGATTGGTTTTGGCAAGTAGAGTTGTTTTCTGATGCATCTGGTGCCCACGGTTTCGGGCTGTTTTGGGATGGTCATTGGATAGCGGAGGCTTGGCCAACCAAATGGAAAGAAGCAAGGCATAGCATTGCCTTTTTGGAATTTTTTCCTTTAGTGGTGGTGTTGGTAGTCTGGGGTTCCCATTTGGCCAATCGGAATGTGGTGTTTAATGTGGACAATCAATCTGTGGTAGCCTTGGTGAATTCGCAAAAGGCGAAGGATGTTAAAGTGTTGAAATTGCTGCGTATTTTCTTGTTGCATTGCTTAAAATTCAATGTTCTGTTCAAGGCTAAGTACATCCCTGGAATCAATAATGATATTGCTGATGCCCTATCTCGTTTTCAGTGGCAGAGGTTCCGTGGTCTAGCACCGGGAGCAGATATGGAGAAGACGCTGGTACCGGGGGAGTTGTGGGCTTTAGGAGATTAAGAATGTTGGAGCTGGTACAGCGGTCTATAGCCCCGTCTACAAGGAAGAGTTATGGTCAGGCCTGGTTGGAATTCTTGGAAGCAGTGGAAGTGGTTGGGGGGATGACGTCGTCATTAGGAGACGGGATTTGGCGGTTTGCTTCATTATGCATCTGATTGATAAAGGTTTGTCTGCTGTTACAATTGCAGGTAAGTTGGCGGGAATATCATTTTACGGTAAGTATTTTTGGGGTTATGACCCAGTGGAAGGGGAGATTTGCAGGCGGATCTTAGCGGGTTGGGCCAGGTCGGGAGGTACAAGGTGGGATAGAAGGAGGCCAATCACGTCCCATTTATTGCGGGCCATTTTACGGGCACTGGAGGTTGTTTTTTTTTCAGAATGGGAGGTGGGTTTGTTATCTTTATGCATGGCTTGGCTCTTTCATGGAGCGTTTCGTATTTCAGAGTTGTTAGGTTTAAAAGGGAGGGAAGGTTTATTACTTTCCAATGTACAGGTAAGTGGAGGGGATGTTGTTGTTTGGTTGGGTAAAACCAAAGGGGATCAGTTGGGCAGGGGTCAGGAGGTTGTTTTACGGCGTACAGGCTCTCAAGATTGTCCGGTTAGGTCATGGTTCATATTTGCAGGTAAGTTGCCGGAGTCTGCAAGGTTTGTATTTTTACATCAAGATGGTTCTTCTTTATCGGCATCTCAGGTTTTGGCGGTTTTAAAAATGTGCTTGAGGCGGTTGGGTTTGGATCCAGGATTATACGGGACTCATTCGTTTAGGATTGGCGCGGCAACAGAAGCCAGGAGACTGGGGAGGAGTGATCAAGTAATCCAAAACTTGGGTAGGTGGAGGTCGCAGTGTTTTAAACGTTATATTAGAGCAGATAAATGATCATAGGGTGATCTTTCATGGTAAAGGGGTTCTTTTCAAATTTGTTCTTTTGCTCCTTTTAACTATCTGCTCTTTTCCTCCTGTTCTAGCTGTCAGTTTCGGGTTGCTTTCCTTTGGGGTGGGCTTATAGTGAGGGGGTGAGACATACTTTTAACATCTTTTTTGCTTCATAGGTTGTGTTGGGGGTCCAGACGGAGTATGTACGGTGTGGATCGTCGGGCACTCATTCATTCGCTGGGCTGAGAAGCAGGCTGCGACGAGGCATTTTGGTCGACAATTGGGTTTGGATGGTGTGAGGGTTAAAGTTAGTTGGGTGGGTAAGAGTGGGATGAGGTGGGGAGAGCTTTTATATGTTCTTTCACAAAGGATTCGGCAAGGTGTTTGCCCTGATTTATTGGTTATTCATCTGGGCGAAAATGATTTGGTTTCCCTTTCGGGTATAGGTTTACTGAAGGCAATGAAGTTAGATTTGCTACGCATTAAGGAGAAGTGGTCAGGGACACACATTGTCTGGATGGGACTGGTACCTCGGAGGGTCTGGAGGGGGGCTCATTCTTTTCAAGGCATAGAGAAACAACGAAAGAAGGTGAATAGGGAAATGAGGTCTTTTTGTCGAGTTCAAGGTTTTTCTGTGCTGAGTCATGACAATATTAGCGGTTCAGATGTAGGTTTTTTCCGTCAGGATGGGGTTCATTTATCCTTTTTGGGTAATGAGATTTATTTGTTTGAGTTTCGAATGATGATTGTGGACCTGTTGGGGGTTAAACTATGGGATAGATAGATGGGGTCGGGTGGGGCAGGAAAACGCCTACCGGGTTTTCCTGTGTGGCGGGGGGTTGCTGGTCAAGAAGCATTTCGGGTGGGGAAAGGGATCGATATAAAAATCAGTGGACAGGGAATTTACACAAGGCAATGGGAATTTTAGAAGGGATGGGTAAGGGGTAGGTCAGGTCAAGGTGGTAGGCATAAGGGGTAGTTTGAATGGGTTCTTTAGAGGGAGGGGGAGGGGATAGGAGGAAAGTTATGTATTAGTGAGGTTATGTAGTTTTGTAAGGCTTTATGCCAAGGTGTTTATATTGCCAGACCTGTTCTATTAAAGCGGCCTTTTACCCCTTAACAACGAGTTTGTGGTTTGTTCACTCTTTGGGCCCGATGGGGGCTCGGGGGAGCAGAGGGCTTGCCTGGTCTCCCCCCGGGCTTTTCGGGCCGGAGTGGTACAGGCCACTGACAAGTTGGGGATTGGTGGTCGGTGCAGGAAGGGGCGGGTTTGTTGGTGGGAGGATAAAGGACAGGGGCAGGGTGTGGGCGGCCTCTTTGGCCGTCATCACACCCAGTAGGCATGTTTGTCTTCGTGCCCGCCCGCCCTCCCATGCATTGATTCTTGTTCCTGGTGGGATTTTTTTTTTTTTTTTTCGTACCCCTTTTTGTTTGGTGTTTTTTGGTTGGAGGTGATTTGCAATTAGTGAGGCGTTGTAGGTTGAGCATTAATAAGTTTCAGCTTTGACAGGACAGGTCTGGGTTTGTTTTCGTTAATGGTTCATTAGATGTGTATGTATGTCAGGGGGGGTTTGGGTGGTTTTATTATTTTTGCCGCTGGTAGTCAGGTCTGGCTGCGGAGGGTTGCGGGTCAAGAAGCATTTCGGGTGGGGAAAGGGATTGATATAAAAATCAGTGGACAGGGAATTTACACAAGGCAAGGGGAATTTTAGAAGGGATGGGTAAGTCAGGTCAAGGTGGTAGGCATAAGGTTGAATGGGTTCTTTAGAGGGAGGGGGAGGGGATAGGAGGAAAGTTATGTATTAGTGAGGTTATGTAGTTTTGTAAGGCTTTATGCCAAGGTGTTTATATTGCCAGACCTGTTCTATTAAAGCGGCCTTTTACCCCTTAACAACGAGTTTGTGGTTTGTTCACTCTTTGGGCCCGATTGTGTTTTTACTTCTAATTAGTCATTTTACAAATAATGGTATCGAGTATTTTTCTGGCATTGGAAGGAATTGAGCAAAAACACACTTTCACACATTCTAAATTCTATATCACAGTACAGAAAAGGGTGATCATGAGTTTTGCTCAGACCCACCGAATTCTTATTTTTAAATAAACATCCAAATCGAAACCCCACCCAAAAATGTAGTGTTTCACCTTTGAGGAGAATAAAATAGTATCAGCTGCAAAAACCAAACATCTGTGTTAATTTGTTTAATTTAATATTCAATGTTGCAATCTGGAGACCAGGGTTACAATTTCTTCCTGGTCCTCATTACCATGGATGTCAGGGAAGAAGCTGGGTTTACCCACTCAAGATCAGTTTCTTTTCATAGAAGGCTTCTTAGTGTTTGTTTTTGGCTCAATGAAAAAATGAGTTCCGGGTTCTATTACGAGTCACTTACAATGTGAAGGTACACTATGTCCTATTTCAATTTTACCCTGGACATTCCAAACTAAAGAGTGATCAATTTTCTCAAACACAGTGTCGTAAGTTGCTCTGCAAACTTTTAAATAAAACTCTATAGTAGCTCACAGTTGTAGGCTCTCTTTTCAGTGAACTTTCAAGGACCTACCTATCTCCAGCTCATATTACTCTCTAACAAATAATTAATTTCTGGTCATACTTTGATGGGATGCCAGACCCAACCAGGTCTATGGAGATCGTTTTTAATTTTCCAAATATGTGATTTTTCAGAACCCTTCACATTCTGTCCATGCTAACTAATAAAGCTTTTGTTCATTCCTCCTCTGATGATTAATTTCGTGTTTTAGTTTCAGATTATTTTCTGCTCTGTACTGTCTTAATGTAGTGACAAGATGTTGAAGATTGATGGAGATAACGTCCATGAATCGTCTGCCTTCAGCAAAGCATAGAAAGTGTAAATTATTATTACCTAGTGATGGTTGCTATTCTTTTAATGACCTAATCTCTGACATTATGGCCCTCATTATGACAGTGACGGCATTATAATATGGCGGTCGGCTGGTAGCCATGGCGACGGTCTTTTGGCGGCCGTCGCCGTGGCTACTAGCCGACCCCCATATTATGACCGTAGCCGGAATTCCACCAGCAGGATGGTGGAATTCTGGCTACGGTCATGGCGGTGGACGGCAGTAAGGTGGCGCTGCTGCCAGCAGCAGCGCCACGCCAGTAGACCGTCGCAGACCGTATCATGACCCAATGATACGGCCTGGGAGCGTTCTGCTGGCGGACGCTGCTGCTGGCAGCAACACCCCGTCCCGTCTCCTACCGGAGCACCCCCTGAAATCAGGTAAGTCAGGTGCTCCGACAGGGGAGGTGGGTGAGGGGTGCGGTGTGTGTGTGTGTATGTTTGTGTGTGCGTAAATGTGGGTGTGCATTGCGTGTCATATGTGTGTGGATGTGTGAGTGCGTGTATTGTGTGAATGCGTGTGTGCTTGTATGAATGTCAGTGTGTGTGAATGGATGTATGCATGCGTGGGTGGATGTGGGTATGAGTGTGTGTATGCCTGTGTATGATGGTGCGTGTATGTCGGGGGGGTCTGGAGTGGGAGGGGTAGGGTAGGAGAGGACTCTGGGGACGGGGAGGGGGGTGGTGAAGACCCTTTTCAGTGACAGGGAAGGGAATCCCTGACACTGATGGTGCCTACCGCCATGGTTTTCATGGTGGTAAGGAAGCAACGAAAACCATGGCGGTAGGCGGGGTCAATATCCCGCGGGTGGGACAGTGAAGGCCGCCTGGCTGGAGACTGTAGTCCCCAGCCCCACAGCTGTTACCGCCCTGGCGGACGAAGTGGTACAGTCATATTGTGGGGAAAGGAACCGCCAGCCTGTTGTCAGTACTTTTCTCCAAAATACCACCGTCCACCAGGGTCATAATGAGGGCCTATGTCTGGAACACAAACTTAAAGTGATTTGAGACAATTTTTAACTAATTTCAATTCTTTGACAAAGCTCATCCTGCCGATTTATTCAAAGTTCAATCAGCTTTTTGTGTAAAGGTCAACAAAAGGCATGCCAGCCTGAATCCCCCACAATAAATAACATTCTCCATAAAATGACCCACTGGTCATGTTACAAACCACAGTGAAGTCTTCCAAAATGCACTATTAAAAATTAGTTGCTTATCTGTAACTCATTTCGATATATATTCAATGTTCAAATCATTCTTCATCGTCAGACTGGGAATCTCTGGTAATCTTAAATAGCAGTAAACAGATTAACTGGGCCATGGGCCTTGACAACTTTTTGTTTAGTAGCACATCCACCTCATTTAAGCAACCCAAAGCTCAGCAACTGAAAAATTCTCAGCGCCCCTATTCCTTCCTAGAGGCCACCATAGCTCAGATTTCATAGCACAAGTGTGAGAAGAGTGCAGCTGAGCCTCTGACTGGGGAGGAGGGAGGTCGGATGTGACTATATGAAAGATAACTTTGGAGAACTGGAGTTATAGGCAAGGAAGTAATTACTTCACCACCACGGGATCTTTCATATATTCACATGCTTGACTTAGATTAGTAAGCATTAAATGACAATAATAAATAATATAAGAAAGTGTTAAGCAGGCTCACCTTTATTGAAACAGGTTTCTGAGGACTGCCTGTCCCATTGCTGTGTAGACTTTGCATTCACATTGAAGCAGTAGAGCTTCATAAACATGTGTCTGCTTTTCCAGGTAGCTGCAATGCAGAGGTTTCATGAAGGCACACTAACATAGAGTGCTACAGCCATAACCATGCCTTTGGTGGAACGCTCCCTCATTTGTCCTTTAAGTGGAGCTTGGCTTTGTTGTGACAGAAGATAAGGCTGGATGATAACCAATGTCCAATCTCCTGCTTGGACAGGGTTGATCTAACCTTGGATAACCAAATGACACAAACAGTTGGCCAGTAGTGCGTATGTCCTTAGTTCTGTCAATGTAAAACTTAATGCATCTGCATACATCGAGCAAGTTTAAGGATTGTTCTGCTGATGTCACTGGATTTGCAAAGAAGCAATGCAAAAAAAGGGCTCATTGAGATGAACATCAGCATTGAATTTGGGAATAAACTTCAGATTGGTGTGTAAGATAACTGTCCCTAGTAAATGAAAGTCAGGTTCTTTCACAGAAAGCACATTGATTTCTTAAACTCTTTGCGCTAAAGTGAGCACTAACAGAAGTGAAGTTTTTCTTGTAAGGAGTTTCAGATGTGCTTTATGGATTGGTTCAAAGGGAGGCAATGAGAGTTAGCTCAGAACATGGTACTGGTGGAAAGACTCTGAAAAGTCCCTTCATAAATTATTTTATGATCATTTGTGAGAAAAGCATGGTTGAATTAACCTTCATTCTTCGGAACCATGAGATTGCTCCCAGTTGGACTTGTATTGACGAGTATTTTAAACCACCCTTTGCTAAGCCCAGTAAATAAGAAAGTATTTGATGAAGTGTTACGGTTATCGTATGGAGTTATTTAATTTTGCACCAGACAAAAAAATGTTTCCTTTTAGCATTGTATGTATTGCAGTGACTGGCACTCGAGCCTTCACCATGATGTCTCTGCATTCTGCTGTGAGATCCAGATGACCATATTCTAGGTTATCTGGTACAGCAACTGTGAAGACTGTGAAGCAGAATGTCTTCGTTGTGCCTCTAGCGGACATAGGGCTGTATCTTCAATGCAACTGACATGCATCCTGAGATATTCAGTAGTTTCATGAACCAGATCTGATTAAACCAACATGGGGCAACAAGGGTTAGAGTACAACAGTCAATCTTCACTTTCTTCAGGGCCCTGAGGATCAAGGGAAATGGTAGAAAGGAGTACACGAAGATGTTTGACCATTTGATCAAAAAGGCACTGCCCTTGGAACCTAGTTGCCAAAAACTTGTCAGCGTAACACTGGAATTTCTTGTTGTTCTGGGTGGCAAACAAATTCAACACTGGGTGACTCACATCTTCGGCAAAGGACTGCACTTGATCTTGTGGAGCTCCGATTCGTGACAGTCTTATGATGTTTAAGTGTGTCAGCTTGACTGTTATGTCAACCAGGAAGATGGCACAATCCCATAGTAACCACAACCTCTTCCAAGAGAGGCTGGGAGCTTATTCCTCCTTGTTTCACAGTGTAAAACATAGATTTTGTAGTGTCTGTTCTTAGCAACAGCCTGGCCTGTTAGTGTTGGAAGGTAAAGCTTGAGGCTCCAATCTTACTGCTTAGAGGTCTAAGATGTTGATGTGGAGCTGTGATGAGATGAAATTGGCGAGAATGATGGTATACTCGTAGTTCTCCACATGGGGGGTGGTGGCCACCTGCCACTGTGACCCAATTTCAGGTGGCGTATACATCCCTCTTGGAGGGAGATCAAGTATTGTTTACTCGGGTGTGAGCTGCTGGTCCTGGGAAGGATTTTCAATTCGTGAAGTGTAGCCGCAGTAGCACAGCAAGAGTGTGGCCGCCATTTTCTCTTCAGAACCTGATTCACTGCACAGTAGCCAGCCTCCCAATGACTGCTGCGCATTCTCTCACAGTCAGAGGGTCGCAGACGTGAATCAATGAACACGGAGACTAATAGTGCCAAGGTGTCCACATTCATTCTTATTGCATAAGGCGCTATGTGATAGAAGGCGTTGATTACAGATTCAGAGGAAAAATGTCAGTCCTCCATAGTAATAAGAAAAGTTTCACTGAATTTATAGATCCTTGAGAAAGTGAGACTGTGACAATGCCTACAAACCATCAAGGTTAAATGTGAATCAAGCGAATCAGGGACAGTTAACAAAGAATCCATACACCGTTCGTGATGTACCCTCTAAGTGACAGGCCTTCATGTTCATATAACCTAAGGACTCCTTCTCCCTCTGCTTAAGTGGACCCATTTTCTCAATCCATGGACATGGGGTGAGCCAGGACCAGTATATGGATATTGGGCAAGAACGAGAGATCACTGGAGCCTCTTAGGTTTAAGTGAGTGATTGCTGGGCCATTACATAATTCATCATATTATCACATTTCTTTATTGTTGAACACTGTATCCAATCAGCACTAAGAGCCAGCTTAGTGGTGAAGCGGGGGAGTTGATTATTTGACATGGGTTGTGTTACTTTGCCTTACAAATCATTTTGTCTGCAATTCTCTTAGGGAACTGCCCAATCATATGTGACCCATCGCTTCCTCTTGAATGGTGTATTGCCCTAGTCACTGTGCCCAGTAATGTCTACCTGTCAACTGTACTACTATAGTAGTCACTCTCACCCACGCTGCATATGTTCTGATGTCCTGCTCTCCTACTCCTATGGAAGGTTGAAGAAGTGCCCTGTGTTTATCCCATCTGAAAAGCACAGCTGAGCTGCCTAATCCCTTGTCACCGATGCCGGATACCACCCTGCCTTCCTTGTTGAGATCCTTCTTTTCATTAGGCTGTCATATGTCGAAATCCAAACACATGTTAACGCTCAATTTCAGGAGCCATGGTGAATAGTGGGCTGCTGAAGGAACCGTCCTCCAAGGTGTCCTCTGCCCTAAACATTAAGGAAATGGCTCTCAAAGAGCTCATGAGAGAATTGTAAGACTTCAAAGGCTCCATTGCACATATAAATTCAGGGATCACTGCGAATAATCTGAAAGAGGAATCCTTGCGAGGAGACATCAACAAATTTCAGGTGCGATTCACTACCACTGAAGAATGGATTACAGATGCTGAGTCACACTTGAACACCTTGCCAGAGTGGGAGCAGGAGGTCAGGCATCTCCAGCAGAAAGTCATTGATTTAGAGGATCGTAGCTTCAAAGATGATATACAGATCGTAGGCCTTCAGTTCTTATTCCACAGAGCCCACAGAGTGCACTCCTGACGACCACCCCGCAACACACATCCAAGTCATGTTCTGCGTGAGACACGAGCAGGCCCGTCAAAACCTCTAAGAGGTTAAGAAACATGGGCCCTAGTATGGGACATGCAAATAGCTCGTGGAAGACTCTTCGGCTCCTACCAATGTTAAGAGGAAGCAGTTCCTGGCTCTTTGCCCTCGATTAAAGAAAAAGGACACTAAATATGACCTATTGGACCCAGACACTATGGTCATCACCTTCCAGGGTCAAACAACACCAAGATCCTGAATGAAATGGAAAAAACATTTGGACACATCAGACAACAACTCTATGGGCAATGCATCTGGCAAATAATGCTCAACACCCTCTAGGGAGTCTAAAAGTCCTAAACCAACCATATACTGCTGTACATGAAGAACTGCAGCATTGGGACTCAGTTACTCAAACATGGTCCCTGCTAGCCAAACCACAGTCTCGGACGGCTTCACAGCCTAGGGATGAATTTTGATCACCTCACAAACCTTGAACAGTTGATTCTCTTGTGTTATCTGCCCTCATATTATCGAAAAATGGTTGGATGAGGGGTGGTATATTGGGAAGTGGGACAGCAGGATGAGATAACAGAATATTTTAGCATGTATATATGCATACTCTACTGCCTTTATTTCTTCTACTGTCCTTTCCATGGTGTGGATTATGTATAATTATCCATACAGCCCAGTCCCTGTTTCATACAGTGTTTGTAACCCTAAAGGGATACCCTGTCCTTTGGCTGGATGATTTTTCCAGGATACGTACTGGTGGGTGGTCCTCACCATTCTAGGCAACAGTGCTCTCTCTTGTTCTCAGACTACAGGAGTTGTCTAGCAGAGCCTTTAGATTCAGCCTCAAGGTCTTTACACCCCCAGCAGTAATTCCCCTGGTCCCAATTACATGGATTCTTCCTCTTCCTAGCAACTACACACTCACTCATCTCCCCTCCTCTTTTAGTGCTCATTCATTGATTAGGATCTACTTGAGCACCCTCTAAAAGAGCACCTGGATCTTGCCCCTCACCTCTGTTCTAGTGAGACAACAGAATTCCTTTTTCTTTATCCTGGGCCAAGATGACACAGTCACTCCAGTGTTAATGGCCTGAGGCATTACGCCAAATGTAAGAAAATGTGTACTTTTCTGGGCCAGAGTAAACCTGATAAAGCTCTCTTGCAGGAGACCCATCTTTCTTCATCAGAAAGCAACAAATTACAGAGAAAGACTGGGTGGGCCAGGTCATACATATCAATATCCAGCTTCAATCATAGAGCCAATCGGGAGTGGAACACTTCCCTAGGAAACGGGAAATCACTATGCACATCCATAAATTCCTTCCGTAAAGATTGCTCCATTCTTGGGCAGATATTGAAGGCCAATATGTATTCATGAAATTTTTGATACAAGGGACGCACTTGATCGTGGGCTCTGTATATGCTCCATTAGAGGCCAAGAATGCTTTTCTCACTCAATTCTGTAGGCTTCTTACCCCCTCTTGGTTCTACTCGGGTGGTTACTGGTGGAATTGGAATGTAAAAATGTATCCCATCTTGGACAGTTATGGCAACCCACACATCTGCCACAATCAAGACAGAAGTGCCTTGCTCGATCTGGTCAGTGATCATGCCCTGCAAGAGCTGTGGAGACTGTTGCACACTCGGGCAAGGGATTATACATTCGCACCAGAATTATTTTCTTTGAACCCCCCCTTTTTGCTCCAACAGTTGACTGATGTACCTATAACTCCCTGTGGAGTTTCAGACCACGACCTCTTAGAGGTGGGTCTTGAGCTGGGCATGTGACTACTCTCACGAGGCCTGTGGAGCTTAAGCACTTATCGGTATAAAGACCCTGAAGCAAAACAATGTCTAGCAGCTCATGTTCAGAGATATCAGATAAACAACAAAGACTCCTCAGTGCAGACAGACCCTGTGAGGCGCTGGCAAGGATGTAGTTGATGAGAGACTCCGCACTGGCCAAGCAATGACTAACGGATTCAAAACACAAGCTGGAAACCCAGATATGATCATTAACCTATGCATACTCTACATCTTCGACTCAGGTGATCCTAAGGAATCTTTTGTCAGCCAAATACCAATTGAACACTCTTTACACAACGGAGGAGGAGAAATGCCTCCTTCGCATCCGGCAACAACATTATGAACAGTGAGAAAAAGAGAACTGATTACTGGTCTACCAACTTGGCCAAATTGACTCCTCCCGAATGATACCCACCCTCTGGGGCCCCAATAGGCACCTCCTGACTCTCCCAGCAAATATACTGGTGGAGCTTCAGTCCTTCTAAGAGAACTTATACACTGCTAAGAATTCTGCCACAGATGCAGAAAATTACTTATTTTCAAAGCCTCATTATTTCTTAACTGACTCCAGCTCAAATGGCTGAACTGAAGGGGGAGATGAAGTTACCACAGCAACAGCAACTGATGCTATGCCAGCCAGTAAGGCCTCGGAGGAGGACGGGTTCCCGACAGAATTTTATGAAGCTACTAAGTCTCAGACCGTCCCATTCCTCGTCTCAGTATATAGAGAGGTTCTAGAGCAAGGGCATTTTCCCCTGATTTTTTCAGAGCAAAGATTTCAGTGATCCCAAAACCAGGAAAGAATCCCCTTGAAAGCCCCAGCTACAGGACAATGTATGATGTTAACATTTTGGCCAAGATTCTGCTGACACACTTGAACAACCATCACTGCCCTAGTACACCCCTAGCAGGTGAGCTTTGTGCCTGGCCCTTCCTCTACTATCACATCCGCACTCTCTCTCATGTACTCTGACGAGTGATGAAGGGATCCAGCCGCCTGAACCAAGGAGCCAAAACCCTTACAGGGAGGTTCACGAAGAAATAGAGAATCAGTGGGAGCATAAGCATTTTGGAGAGCGCCATGCGTGCCAGGATGGGCAGCTTCAGCGACCGTCAAAATGGTACACATGACTTGAGTGATCAAAGTGTTTTCCCGTAGTCAACCTCACGTAAGTCTGGGAGGTTGTGAAAAATCTGTACCCCCAGAAACTTAAAGGTATGCGGCATCCAAAATATATCAGGTGGGAAGGCGATGGGTCTGAGGGGGCTCCATCAACCATTGGAAATACACAGGTCTTGCTCCTGTTTACGCGAAGGCCCAAATACAAGCCAAACTATTCAAGGAGCCACAATGCCCAGGGAATGTCCTGCTCACCATTCTGCAGATGAACGCATAAATCAGCTGCAAAGAGGCAGATATGCTCTGCATCCTCCATTGCAATACCCTAACCCGCACCCTCCACACAAAACAACTCTGCCAGAGGCTCGATGGCAATGGCAAACAGCAGGGGCAATAGGCTGCAGCCCTGTAGCATGCCTCAGAACAGTTTGTAAGGCTTAGAGATCGTTTGTCCCGTCCAAACCCGTGACATCAAATGGGTGCACAACAGGCACACCCACCGTATCCATCAAGTACCCAACCCCATTCGTAGCATGGTGGTCTCCAGGAAGTCCCACTGTATCAAAGGCCTTCTCCAGGTCCACTGATGCTGGGAGTCAATTTAGGAATCAAAAAATGCCTGCTTTTTTATGTCTCATTTTAAGTTTATAATTTCCATACACAGGCAAAATCGTCCCCTTTCGGTTAGTCAGATTACATGTTTCTATTCAACATGCATGTCTGAATCATTACATTTTGTTAAAAAAAATTATTTTAAATCTCTAAGAAGATGGGGATATGAATTTAGTCCTACATATCACAAATACTATTACCTTCAATGTTCTCCGTTTAGATATTTACAGTGACCTAGTAAATAATTTCAAAACATTAATTAATCTGAGAAAAGCCACACAAGACCACTGAACAAATATTTCTCCATTGACAGCACCATGTGATTTTTGTACTCAATATACCCTAAAAATCGTATGGAGTGCAAACGTTTAATTGAGAGCCCTGTTACTAGAGTTTAATTGAGTCTCTGTTAGTAAAGAAACTAACAGCTGTCTCCTACACAACCGTGGAGTGCGACCAAATGGAGATCCAGAACTTCCAGACTTTTGAAAAAGCAGTAAACTGAAAAATAGGATGACAGATGAGAAGAAGCTTGCAAAATGTGTGTTTTTATGATGGGCATGGCAGTGTTAGATTAGAATGATTAAGTAAGGAGAGACACTAAACAGAACCAGTAGGTGTTTTGGAATAAAGGTGCAAGGCAATTTGTAATGTGACTGGACTAGCTGGGATCAGAAAGGATCATAAAATCTGGTCAAGGTGACTGGTATAAAGTCGGTAAGTCAGGTCAGAAAGAAAATGAATGATAGGAAGTGGAGGTTTGTTAGATGGCGAATAATTAAACTCAGCTATCAGACTATCAGAAGTTGGAGGAAGGGCAGCATTCAGAGAAAACAGCAGATATCGAACAAGAATTGGATCACTTGCAAGAAGCAAAGTACGTTCCCTAAGGTCACACAAAGCAAACCAGTTTCTATCATTAGGCCAGTTTAAATTATTTTCATTGAAGTTTGACCATGCTAGTCAGTGGAATACATCATGATGTAACAATGTTATCTTTTGTAATGAACGTGTTATGCAAACGCATGTTTTTTCAGTGCACCATAGTTTGCAAAATGTCAAATGACTGTAGGAATTCTAGTATTTCAACAACCAATCTATTATTTATGCTATATACACGTCTAATCAGTTTTAAGTAATTCTCTTAGTAAATGCAATGCTGTAGTCAAAGTGTCACACAATTAAAATACATTTTCACACAATAACTGTACAATGAGGACCGGACGTCAGCAGCTCAGAATATTACAAATGTACACAGCTAATTAGAGTGCATTGCAGCAGTCAGGATGCTATGGGTCCATTGTGGTTAATACACAGTTCCTTTAACAAACAGTTTAAATACTGTCTTTTGTTGTTGTGGCTACTAGTACTGCAACTGACAGGAATGCACTCTCTGTAGATAATGATGATGGTAGTACTTCCCCCATCTCACAACCTCTCATGAGACCACGAGTAACATTTGAAAATCTCTTCTTTAAATCGAAGAACGCTGTTGTCAGATTTTTTGCTTCTCACAATGTGATGCTCAGTGTGTGACTGGCATGGGGCTGATCCAGAAAAAGGTAAATCTATGACCTTTTGCTGCACATCCACTTTAAGGTTCATGGGAAAGTGCCAGACATATCTTCTGGGAGCTAATTTACATACAATTCATTTCAATGTGTATTTGCGCTGAACATTATTATCTAATCCTCTGATTAGAAGTTGTAGAGTGATTGCAAGATTCTTTTTTTTTTTTTTTTAACTGTTGATGCCACTCGAGGGAAAGTTTCATACGACAGCAATCAGTCAACTACGTCCTGAATGAAGGTAGAGACCTGTGGCAAGAAATGGCTTGATTCAGCAAGGAAATAGGCTGCATGGTCTGCATCTACCAGTCGATGTTTTTCTAAGAACCCCAGCAATTAACTAGAAACTCACCTTCTTAAATAGTTCTTCAAGGTAGGGATTGTTAGATAAGGAGCAGAAGTGTAACAGATCATTGGGACCCATGATCTGCTTTTGACAAGGCACACATTCTTATTTGATGGAGGAACATGCTGAAAGCTGAGGTACAGAACAGAGCCCCTACGCATGAGCCTGACGTGATATTTGTATTTTGACCACTGACTTCGTCTTGCACCACTTTGAACCTGCTTTAGCTGTTCAGTGGTCACCAGTTAGACTCCATTTTGTATTCAGCTTAGCCTTAGCTTCATTCTGCCTACTGACTTTGTCTTAGTGTAAGACACTGCCATGTTAAAAGCTGCAAGTGATTTTCCACGTTTTAGAATGTGCATTCTGTCTTGTTTTCGTACTTTTTCCCACCAAGGGTTTTGGCTGATTAGAATGTACTCAGACGGCAGGAAAAGGCCTTGTTTTGGATTATCACCTTAGTATTGTGGCCAAATCCCGACGTGTTATTTTCAAAGCTTTCCTAAACTAGCCAGCATGTTTGAATACTTGTTGCGCAGCAGAAGGGTTTTTTCCAGAAAGCTCCTGCCTCCGTTTTTTAAGATATAAAAGAGACCCAGGACGACAGTAGGAGATTCTGAGACCTCAATCAGGATTCAGACGTCGCATGTCTGAGATATATTTCCCGGGGGGGTAGGGTTCTCGCTCTCGTTTCAGTCAAACAGGGTTATCGGATTGCTGGCAGAAGAAGTATGAAGCATTAGACAGGCCCTACGGTGATGCATTTTTTATTCATTATTTGCTTTGCATTATAATAAAGATACATATATTTGCTGTATATATTGCAGTGGAGACTCATTCATGTATATTTTCATTTCATTGCTGTGATCATTCTTAAATGTGTACTTTCAACATGCTAATCTCCTTTTAGGAACCTTGCGTAGTGAAATAATAAATGTCTCCTTTGGACTAAGAAGCGCATTCCAGAGATTTTTGTCAGTGCACCAGTGTTTCAGCTCGGTCATTAGTGAAAAGCAAAACAGAGCCCAATATACATGTGAATATCTAGTGAAGACCCGGGTCCATCACAACAATTCCTGTGTGTAACAAGATCCTATTTTCTTGACGGGCTTCAATAATGATAATAATTCTGTGTTTTTTCCTCCTTTAAAACAATAATGCAATGCAAACTACCTTGATCCAGTCTTTAATTGCATGGATACAAAATTACCTTTAAAACAAAAGCGCACGACACATATGTGACAAAGCTCTTCTCATCATCTGGTAATGGTAACAGGACAAACACATACTGTTGTGCCTAAGAAAGAAAAACATACATCTAGTTTTAATAATGTGCAGATATTACACAACAACTAAGCAAACTAGCACGTGACATCAGATGATACGTTTACTAAATAAGAAAAAATATATTTGTGGTAAGGGGTTCATACATGAAGAATGAAATGTTATTTACTTGTAATCCTTGTTCTTACTTAGGGGTATTCTTTCTGATATTCGTAAACATTGGACTATCCCAAAGCATGTGCTAGTTCTCACAACACCTTTTTTTTTCTTTCAAAAACTAGGTTTTCAAATCAAATCACATAAGTATAAAACATGCTCATGCAGGCACATTTAGCTCTTTTTAACCAATAAGTCAAAAAATACATAAACCCATCAGCAGAAAACACCATTAAAAAAACAGAGTTCTTTAGAGTGAACGAAAAACAGGAAGTTTTGTCACAATACAAAGCATACAGATAATAGAACTAGACCTTGATTCTTCAAAAACCTGTAATGCTGGCACTATCTCATTATGTTTCGGAGGGTGTTGAGCACCCATAGCAAAGAACTAGCATAACAAGTAACTTTTTTTTCTTCACCATGGGATGCTATCTAATATTCATAAAAGATGGAATAGCGCAACAAGTTAATACAACTGTCTGATGATATGCATCTCTTTAGTCCTAGGTAAAAAATAACACAGCCCTTTTAATCTCAATAGAATGTAACAACTTCTTTACCACGGGCGTTGGATTTGAGTAGAAAACTGGCAAAATAGTCTGAGAAGTGTGAAAACTAGAAACACGTTTTGGAAAAAAAAGATTAAGCTCTCAATGAAACGTTCCTGTGGTGAGAAATCAGTATAAAGAGTTTGAACCCCACTCACACTTCTAGAAGTAGTAGTAACAAAATACCAAAGATACTGTGAATTAGCTTCTGCATTGGTTTAAACGACAGATCATCTGATTTAGAGGGTACCACATTCAATTCTGGAGGAAACACTTTCCTTCAACCCTCCAGGAAAGCCTTATTTGCTGCAATATTGAAAACATGCCAGGAGGAAGAGCATTTACAGTATCTGTGATGGTAGCCAAATGCAGTCTGATAGAAGAGAACAGCAAACTAGATTTTGCCAGCTAAATAAGAAACTGTAGTACTTCCTGACATGTTCTTTCATTACCACCTTGATGACACAACATAAGCAAAACCTCTCCAACTTGAATGTATACCTAGACCTACAGGATGGGCATTTCACCTCTCGAAGGGAAAACTGAAATCAGGGAGTTTCAAGTATCCACATTCCAAGACTTTAGGAGCTAGGCAGTCAAGGTCAGCGATGGATGGCTAGGACGGATGATTCTGCACAACATCACAGAAAACAGATCTAACCTGACGGGCAGGCTTCTGAGCAAGTGAAGACACATCTGAAGAAGGTCCAAATACCACCACTGGTGGGGCCATTCTAGAGCAATGAAAATCATCTATGTTTTGTTTACTAGTTGCGTTGCTAAGTCTGAACTTGGTGATCGCCCTGGAAAAAAGTGGTATCGTAGGAAAAAGTACAGATACATTCTTTGACCAACTTATCAACAGGGCATTCCCCATGGACCAAGGTTCTGGCAGCCTGGAAGTGTAAGTGGGGTGATTTGAGTTTCCTTGTGTTGCTAACAAGTATGTTTCCAACTGTACCTCAGAAAGAGAAGATGTCAGCCATCCTGATCCAGCTTGTCTTCTTTTGAGTTTTGTTGAGTCAGAGGATTTTCAGCCATTAGCTAAATGCTTCCCACCAGAATCCAATGTCAAAAAGTCTGAGTTTCTCAGGCAAACCCTTTGTTCTTTAGCCTTTCTTTCTTGTTCACATAGTGAACATTTTATCGAACTGAAGAAGAGGACTCACTTCGGTCACTGGTACGAAAGCCTTTAAGTCTAAGTAAACTGCACAAACACACAAATGTTGTACCTCTCCTCCACAGGGGACCACACAGGTCAGAGTGCCCATATGAGTACTCCAGGCCTCCAGCGAGAACTATCACTATTACTGTCTGTGGAAAAAAGGCCAGAAAGTTGTTCTCCTTGCATCGTCAACATAGGGACTGCAGAGAGTGCACTGGAAGATTTACTTGCTGTCCCAATTTTCTGACTTCTGGACCTACAGATCCTGCAAACATTCTTCCAGAGGTCCTAGAAGTAACCTCACATTCCAGACAAGAGAGAAGCACTATACCATGTATCCCAGAAGAGAACACACTTTCTAAACTGATGAGGGCTGATTCATGCAGAGCTGAAGGCATGTTTGATGTATGGAAGGAAATGATTGATGAGAAAGACGCTTCTTTTCATAACTAGGACCACCCTAGGTATAGAATTCTTTGTGTTAGAATCAATACAGTTTTCCTTACAGTCAGATGACGACCTAGTTTGAAGAATAGGTCAACTGTGCGTCCTGGAGAGGTCTGGGATGAGGGAAAGCGTTGATTAATCAACTGTTCAAGAAAGGATATAAAAACACTGATATCCAGTGAAGGTAAAGATGCAACTAACACATCTTTCAGAAAAAATCTACGAGCTGACTTCAGTGCAAACAGAAGATCCAGCACACACACCCTGCAACAGATGAGGAAGATCTGACAGAGCCCCAGAATTCCGAATTTTAATCTTTTCATTCACTTGTTTGCCTTCTTCAGGCTTAAACTAGGGCAAAAATCTTGCATATCTCCCTTCCTGATTAGGAAATGAGTAAAACCCGTTATTCTGATGCCTTGGAACTGCTTCCATTGCACCTTCAACACGCAGGCTCAACATGGAGCATTCACACCCCAGGATGGAATCTGAGGGAGAGTGCCCTCTCTGTAAAATATACACCACCTTCATATTATAAGAAATTGCATTATTTGTTGAAGTGGGTGAAAAACAACTTCAAAGAATAATCACAATTCTTGTCATGATCAATCAAAACGTCACTACATAAATGTATGTTTGACCCTATGGTACCGTGAGAAATAAAAAAGTAGTCCGGATTAGCTTAGGAGTAATGTGTAAAATACAAATGCAGCACTCAAACAGTAATACGACACATCAAAATTCCCAAACAGATTTAGAGAACTAGAGTAAACTTTAATGATAACATTATACCAAAACAACAAAAATACAATCAATAGAACTGCAGTTAGGAGTTCTAAAATGTTTTATATAAAAATAGCACCAACCCCACAAAGCGGAATTTGCGATATCTGGTAACACTGGACCAAGAAAAAGTCACAATTTGAGTCCAACTGTGATAGCCGGAAACAGAAGTGGGCTTGTCCCACTGGAAGCTTTACATTCTGACTTTGATGCGAAGACAGTATGGTGTGGGTCTGTGACCTCCTGCTTCGGGCTTGGATTCGGTGAGGCTTTCAGTCTGGAGTTGCATGGCTCTGCGTCACACAACAGTGGATCCAGTGGAGCCTTCAGTAAGGAGCTGTGTGGTGCAGTTCTGCATCACTTTGTGTTTCTCTGGATCAGGTTAGGTTCCCAGTCTGGAGATGCATGGCTCTGAGTCACTTCACAATGGGTCCGGTGAAGTCTGAGGTTAGGAGCCGCAGGGCTGTGCATCGCACTGCGCCAGATCCTGTGAAACCTGCAGTTAGCAGGAAGAAGTATACTCTGACTCGAGCCAAGGGTCAAGGACATTAAGGATGATCCTTGGGTGTCAGCACTGAAGCCCACAAAGGCCAGAGAGAAGACTAGGCCAGGCCCAGTTGCATCTGGGCAGCTGGAAAGGCCTCTGGAAGCTTGTTGTGTCCCTGTAGCTCAAACAGGAGGTCAGCCAACTGATCCTTGGAGTCACTTCTCTAGTCCTGGGCTCAAAGCAAACAGATCCAATCTTTGTTCTTCAGAAAGCAGGGAAGACTGAAATCCCTGACCTGTGCTGATTGGCTGCAGCCACCTCCATCACCATAGTGAACACCAGAGGAGCACAGTAAACTGAAAGTGCTTGTGGCCTACTGTGAACAGCAAGTAACGTCTGAGGGCTGGCATGGCGAGAATGTGGAAGTAAGCGTCCTGCAAGTCCAACGGTACCATCTAGGCTTCTGAGTCCAAGGCAGACAGGACCTGAGCCATTGCTAGCCTCTCGAACTTCTCCTTCTTGAGGTAGAGGGACCGGAGATCTAGGATAGGGCACAAGCCCTTGCCCTTTTTGGATTTCAGAAAGTAGCAGGAATACCATTCTGACCTACTTCTGGCACAGGGACCCTCTCTATGGTTCCCTTGGCCAAGAGAGCTGCAACCTCCTCACCGAGAAGTACCATGTGATTCGCCATCACCCGATCGTAGGATGGTGGCATGGAGGAAGTAGTCATCTCGAAGGGGAGGGAGTAGCCGCTTCGGACTATTTGCAAAGCCCACCTGTCTGATGTCATGGACTGCTAACTGGTGGGTAAGCTTCAGACTAGGAAGATATAAAGGCAGCTGCAGGGGGGCGGGGACGGTGGGCAGAGCAGACTGCTGGCTCCCTAATCCACAGGGACATTGGATCCCATGTCCTCAGCGACGCAGATGCTGGGCAGCATGCGCAGCAGAGTGGCTGGAGGGAAACGGACGTGGTGGTCCACCACTTTCGTAGCCACAAAAGGGGCAAAAAGGACACTGAAGGGGATGAGGGGCAGATGCGAGGACCTAGCTGTAGCAGAAGAATCCTTGAAACACTCAAGCGCAGAGCCTGCTTTGTCGCCACAGAAATGGGTGCCATCTAAGGGCATGTCCAAAAGGGTAGATTGGGCATCCCCCGAAAAGTCAGACATCATCAACTAGGCATAGTGCCTCAAGGCCACAGTCAATGTAACCGCTCTGCTCAGTGTGTCAGTCATTTCCAGCCCACTTCAGATTGTGAAGTTCGCTGCATCTCTCCCGTTAGCAACAGCTTGGGAGGGAATGGCCTGGGCCTCCTCCAGGACCTGTGGCAGCACTTGCGCAACCGTGTCCCATACAGGATGGGTGCAACGGCCAAAAAGGCATGTAGTGTGAAGAACCACAATGCCACGCTGGAGGAAAAGATCATCTTCTTCCCAAGTTGGCCCAGCCTCTTGGATTCCCTGTCCGAGAGTGTGGAAGGGAATGCATCCTGGGATTTAGTAGCTTAACCAAGCTCTCAGGGGTGGGAGGTGGCGTCAGGAACACTGGAACATTTGAAACAGTTATATGGTAGCGGGCAATTGTCCCGTCACAGGATCCCCTGTGCTGGGTTTGGACCAGATACCCTGCAGGACATCTCTAAGGGCTTCATTAAAGGGGAAAAGGAGTTCAGAGGAAGAAGCTCCAGGCTGAAGCACCTCTGTCAGGAGGTTAGTACTGACTGCGACCTAAGGTAGCTCGAGGTCCAGTACCACTGCTGCTCTTCGCTCCACCAATGAATAGGACTGTCGCGTAGGCTTTCATTATTCTAATGAGGGTACTGGATCTTGAGAGGCAGAATCGCCTGCGGTGTGGGAGACTGAGTCTGACCCACTACAGGTGACACCTGTTCCACAATCCGGGTTTCACTCCGGCTAGCTAGCAGTGCCTCATCTCTTCCCAAGGGCAGAGATGATTAGGCAGCCAAGCACATGACATAATTGATTTCTTAGGGAAACCGTGGTCAATCAGGTCTCATCCGTTTCTCTCAGTTACATTAGTCTCACATACACAATGACAAACAGAGGAAGTATATTTTTCAATAAGGTTTTAATGAAGCAACTGCATCTCAGATAGCAAAGCATGTGCTGCAATAACCAGGACGATACAGCATGACAAGTTTAAAATTGTGACAAGGAGAGTAAAGCATAGAAATAACACTACCATGTTGTCACTAGAGTCAATAGACTAATTCCTACATATGCTATAATAGAGCAAAGCGTGTTAAGCTCTAATTCTGCCCTTTAGGTTCCCCTAGGAAGACATCATCCCCCGTACCTGAGCAAAGGCCTGAAGTCTGCATAGGCAGCTGTAGCGAAGCGTTCAGCAATCAGCATACAGTCGTGGTTCTCTGGCTGGAATTTCCCTCTAACATGTAAGGGACAGGGAAGTGTTTTTATAATAAAACAGCTGATGTTCTGAGAAAATGTCCCTATATAAGTATGTGTGTTTTCTATGAATGTCAGATACAAAACTTTTACCATGTTCACCGGCAACCTATCTTACTACAGCCTTGAAGGAAGCACAGAGTGAGCAAGAATGTCTTGTTTGAGAACGTAGTGCTGGCCTAGGCAAAAACAGCTAGATGGAGATAAATAAAACAAGACCGCAAAAGTGGCTATTGTAAAAATAATAAAAAAAGCTGAATAAAATATATCTAGGTTAAAGTGCACAGCGGCAGACCTAGTGTGCTAAAATAACGTAAATAGAGCTGTAACTATACAGTAATGGCTACACAACAGGACGCCCCCTCCTACATAGCCACGGTAGAGGGAGAAAACATGTCAGCATCAGGGGAAGTATCTAGCCCACTGGCCTCACCCAGCCCAGGCCGCGAGTCCATGGAATCTTGGAGCTGGTATTCCAAAGGATCCAGCGAACCCTCCCATTCCTCACCCTAATGCAACCCAAGAGAACAAGGATTAGGATCCGACCTAGGAAGTGAGGCCCCTGTCAAAGTTGGCATCCGTGTTACGTGACGTCGGTCCAGTGCTGTGTCTGAGTCGGCAATGAGGATGAGGTCAGCGCAGTTCAGGGGCGAGGGTGGAGTCGGGAGCATTGACATCAGAACCAGCATCATGGAAGATCAAGGTGGTATGACGAACTCCAGTTCATATCCATGAATATCCCCTGGAGCCGAACCACCAGTGCAGAACCCAAGGTGGCCCCTACCAACCCCGCGGGGACAGAGGGCACTCCAGCAGCCTCAGACTGCCCTACCAAGATGCAGTCTCTGAGAAAAGAGGCCTGGAACGGTAAAGCTCCTTTTCCCTAATCTCATCAGCCAACGGACAGGGTGAAGTAGAAGAACACTTGTTCTTCTTTGACTTCTTCTTATGTCTCGACTTACCTGGCTGTCCAGAGGACTGGGTCAATGAAGACTGGGGGCGTCGCAACCGTTCTCGAAACCTTTCTCTTGACTGAGATCGGGAGCTACGTGGAGCTGAGCACCGGACAGCAATGAGCTTCAGGGACCACACCCTCAAAGCTTTTGGATTCATGGCTCGGAGCACGACTTAGGGTCATGGTTGCGCTACAGACACCACAAGCATTTGAGGTGCAGATCCATCACGGACATCACCACATGATAGGATCCACAGGGCTTGAATACTGTCTTCTTTGACAACATCCCAGAAGTGTAGACACTCAAAGAATCAACAAAAAGTTTAAAAAAAAAAAAAAAAAGTGACTGAGGGGTAGCTCTTCTTCAGATCAGCGCTTGCTGGCGTGGAAAGAAAAGAATTGACGTCGGTGCACCCACAACATTATATTCGGTGTGCACAACACCAATGATGGACGCGAAGTTGACCAATGCCCCCTGATGGTGCGCCAGGGTACTGCTCAAGAAAAATCTCCAGATCCAGACTGACACCTGGGGGAAATTCTAAGGTAAGGAATCTGCAAATAGAAGTCTCTAGCAAACAACTTCACAGCAACCACAAGCAGGGAATATGTCAGCATCATCACCTTCAGAAAACTATGATCATATTAGTCCAGTCTGAACTCTTCAGACATCATGTGATAGCCCAAACAGAGAAAGGGTCTGTAAAAGTATCCATCATAGCCTCCATGGTCAAGGACCAAAGTCACAATAGGACAAGCTGGAAGCTTCCGCTGAATCGCCTCCAAGATCAGTGATGTACTGATTTGAGGTATGGTAGTCTGTAGATTGGATTTCTGTGCAGCTCTATTTGGAAGTTCATGAAAATCAATTAGATCATCAATAGGAGAGAACTCAGATGAAAACGAATCAGGAAACGTGACGAATAAAAGATGGGAATTGGAAAAATTAGATGCACAGCCCCACTCTTGATGTGAAGATCTGTACCATATTTGCATTTACTGAAAAAATAAGCCATTGTGGTCAAAAGCACCACCAAGGAAAGTCATGGAAAAATCTCATGTGATGTCTTTAGATGTTGAGTAAGTGCCACCCTCCCCCACCCAAAACACTGGCTCAAATAGCCAAAAATAGCTTTAAACAAGGCACGATTGTGTTTGGGAACATTCTAACTGAGCAAAAAGGACAAGTTACTTTCCTTCGGTAATACCTTAGAGAATATCTAGTTGAAGATGCCTGAATAGCCTCAACTCACTGTTCGGGAGGATAAGCCCGAAACTGCACTGTGTCCAAAACAGCTCAGATGAAAGGGAGTAAATGCAGGAGGTTCGCTTTAGATTGCAGGGGGGAGATGTTTCCCACGTTCCCGGCTACGCAGAGGCTAGGTAGCCTGTGCGGAGCAGTGGCTGCTCGGGAACGGACGTGGGTGGAGGCCCCTTCTGTAGACATGAAAGGGGTGGAAGGCAGACTGAGGGGGACGAGGGGAAGACTGAAGGGAATGAGGGGTGGCCTTGAGGCCCAAGGACCTGGCCATAGCATGAGAATCCTTGAAGCTCTCAAGCGCCGAGTCTGCCTTGTCCCCAAACTTACAAATGCGATCAAAGGGCACGTCTATTGGACATCCCCCGAAAAGCCAGATGGCCTCAAGCAGGCGTGCTGCCTCAGGGCCACTGTCAACAAAACCGTTCCGTCCAGTGACTCAGTCGTGTCCAGTCCACATCGGAGTGTGTGCTTTGCTGCCTCTTCCATCAGCAACTGTATGTGAGAGGACAGCCCAGGCATCCTCCGGGACCTGTGGCAGCACTTGGGCACCCGGATCCCACAGCGTGTGGGAATAATGGCCCAAAGACATGTGTTTTTCAGGGACCACAATGCAAGGCTGGTGGAATAAAATATTTTCTTCCCAAGTGAATCCAGCCGTTTGGATTCCCCATGTGGGGGGGAGGGGCGGAAAAGACGCACCTTGGGAGGTGGAGTCTTGGATAACCTAGCTCTCAGGTGTGGGGTATTGCATCAGAAAACGTGGGTCACCTGGAGCAGAGCGATGGTAGTAGGCAATTGTTTTGTTCACAGGAGCTGGGTTTGGACCAGGTACCCAGTAGTACATCTGTAAAGGCTTCATTAAACTGGATCAGGGTTTCGGAGGATAAAGCTTCAGTTTGAAGTACCTCTGTCAGGAGATTAGCCCTGAATGCCACCAAAGGCATATCAAGGTCCAGGACCTCGGCTGCTCTTCGCACCGCCACAGAATATGAAGCTCCCTCCTCCGTAGCCATGATGGGGGAGAAAGCATACTAGTTTCTGGAGAAGTATCCAGTCTGCTGGCTTTACCCAAGTCTGTATGTCAGTCCATAGGGTTTTCTTTGAGCTGGTATTCCAATTCTTCACTCTAGCCTAGCCCATAAAAGGGGCTCAGGATGCGACATAGGAGGCAACGCTCCTGTCGGCACTGAAGTCAGCATCGGACCACGCACATCTGGCTCCATGTCGGAGTCTGCATTAGAAATGGGGATGGTGCCATGGATGTCCCTCAGAGCCCAGGCCTGAAGCCTCTGGCGTGGAACCTGAAGAGGTCTTTCCGACTCCACGGGGCCCAAAGGCGCTGGCATGGCCTCAAAGAAGTCTTTCAATTGAGCAGGGTTTGCTCTTGGAAACTTGGAGAGGCGCAGAGTCCACCCAGACAAAGGCTCAGCAGAGGAAGACTTAGAACAATGACGCTCCCTCGTTTCGGCCGACGGATGAGGAGAAGTCAAAGGGTGCTTGGGACTTCTTAAGCCTCAGTTTACCCGATTGTCCCGAGGACTTGGAGTGGGCCGACAATGAGGGGGGACTCCATAACTGATCCCAAGACCTTACTCTTGACTGAGATCTTTCATAGAGTTGAGCGCCGGCTGCCATCGGCTTCAGGGACCACTCCCTCAATGCATGGACCAACACTTTTAGCACTTCGGGCCATGCTCCAGGCACCACAGACACACAAGGTGCTGATCCATCACGGACATCGCCTGATGACAGAATCCACAGGGCTTGAACCCGGTCTTCCTCGATGACATCCTCAATGCTACAGCTGCTTATGTAGACTACAGGCCTCTTGCACAGGTATAAGGGATGATGTCCTCCCAGGGAGAACCTGACAAACAGAATTAGAGCTAAACATGCTGTGCTCTAACATAGCTTAGTTAGGAACTATCCCTACAAACCTTAGTGCCTGTATGGTAGGGTTATTCTAGTGTTTTACTCTGCTTGTCACAACTTTAATCTTATTGTGCTTTATCGTCCTAGTTGTTGCTTTATTATCTAAGATGCAGTTACTTCAATAAAACCTTATTGAACTTTACTCTGCCTCTGATAGTCCTTGCATACGTGAGACTAACGTAACTGAGAGAAATGGATGCGATCTGAGTAACCACGATTCCCCTGAGGAGTCATGTATGTCATGCGCCCGGTTGCCCCAATCATCCCTGTTCTTGGGTGGAGATGAGGCACTGCTAGCTAGGCGGAACAAATGCGGATTAGGCCGACAGGCATCACATGGTGCGGGACCATACTCAGTCCCCACAGTACAAGTGATGTGCCGCCCAAATCCAGTAGTCTCATTAGGATAATGAGAACCTACGTGACATGGATCCACCAATGTTTGGTCAGGAACTAATGTTCGAGTACCTCTGTCTCACTACATGCAAAGACACCTCAGTACAATGTAAGGAGATGTCTGTGGTATTGAGGATTTTTCCTCATCAGCTAAGTAGGGACTACCTAACTAACGCTGTAGGTTGTTCAAGTTGAACCCTAAAAGGATAATCCCCATCTGGTGTGCTTATCTCTGAAAAATGTTTTACCATTCACCATGGCAAACCCACAGCAGGTAGCAATTGCAGTCAATATGTGACCCCCCACCCTTTACTGCACATTTATTGGCACATGGCCTAATGGCCCAGGGGTGTCCAGTTACATGTGTTGTTGAAGCTCATGCAGCCTACAGAACAGAAATTTACTATTCTTGGGTCACATTTCCAGCGGTTGATGGGAACACAAATACATTTCACCACTATACACCTGTAATCACAATAGAGATCTTATGCTTATTTAGAAATACCTCTGTCTTATCAAGACTATAATATTTGGCTTGATGGTGCCCTACTACATACAATCCTACATGTTAGGTTAGGTCCTCTAAGTAATGATGGTCCTACCTGGCCTTTATTGGCCACATATGCACTGCACCCTGATACAGCAACCTTGATGGTAGCTGAGGTTCACCGCTTATATACTGAGCTTACAGCAGTATACAGACTATTAGTACAGTTTGTAATGCAAACAATAAATACAAAATGAGCACGTGCTGCCCCGGTGCAACCACATGCAGCAACACCATGCATTAATCCTGAGGCTGCACAATCGATCATGGGTAAGGTACCTGCCAAACGGGAAGGGATTTCGTTTTGGTTAGCTCAAAAAGTAAATGCACTGGAAGCAGTATTTCCCCATACCGGACCTCAGGATAAGCATAGAATATGAACTATGTGCTTGCCATGTGGGATGGTTCCCATAGTAGTAACTGCAATACTTGGGGCACAGTATTTGCCACACTCTATACTACCACACACGGTACACCAACACTTGCCAATCTTCCGGAAGTGTTAAAACAAATTCAAGATGAATACGGGACTCCCCCGGCCCTGGACTTGGGGATGCAATTTATGGGTAATTTGCCACTGTATCTTCAATTACATTAAGTAACCTTAAAGGAGAAGCAGTAGCACTAGCAGTGCGTATGCGGCTCCAGAACGTTCCTGAACAGGATCAAGAACGTGAGACGCCAAAGATTATCACGGAGACTTATTCTAGTATTGGTCGAGATAGTTTGGGGGCCAGACCCACAAAACCACAGTTTCAGGGTGAATCTAATAAAGATTCTACCAAGCAAGCACCTGAGGGTTCTAAAAGCACTGCGATAAAAAAACAACAGATAACTAAAAAAGAAAGGGGAGAATCTCCGCATTCGGACTTCCTGCAGAATAGATATAATCTCTGAAACAGAGATAATATGAAAACGCCTGACAGATATCAATATACTGATACACGCCAATCTCGTTCTTTTCAGGACTCACCGGAAAAATGTGGTGAGAGAGGTGGGTGATCAGAGCGAAGAAATGAGTGCGTGAAACTGAGACAGGAATCTCAACGCTCTACAGAAGTTTCTGTTAAAAAAGAAGAGAAACTTACCCAACAAAAACCCCAATTTAAAAAGAAAAAAGTGGCAGCAGTTGTGATTTGTCATGCCTCTCAAGAAGAGGACTCTATTGAAGAACAAGAGGTGGGCACTAGCTCTGCTAGACAGCGCAGCAGAGGTCACAATAGTTCACCGGAATCTTCAAGAGCATCTGGAGGTGAAAGCAACTGATGACTTCTTACAAGTTGAAACTGCAGACATGAGTGTCTCCACGCCTGACAGGGTGTACAAAGTAACAATACAATTAGAAGGAGACATTGAATGCACAATAGACGCAATCTTTTGGGACTGCTTCGTCAAAATTTATGATATTCTACTGGCCGAAAAGGAATGGCCACCTGAATTTGTCCGTACTTGCTCATATGGGGAAGAGGTTATCAAACCTTCTTTCTCACCTCTTGCGCCCGACGAGCTTGTAGAATCCTATGCCATTGATTGGGGATTGGCGCAGGCACCCGGTTTATATCGCAACCACGTAGGGTGGGATAAAGATTCCACCTATCATTTAATTCCAATTAAGAATCAACCCCATCCTCATCCTCAATACCCAATAAAACATGATGCTAAAGCACCCATGAGTGAAATCCTCACATAATTAGAGTACCAGGGTGTAACCGAACCCTGTGTCTCACCAATGAATAATCCTTTATTCCCAGTAGCTAAACCAGACCATTCATACAGAACAGTCCTAGACTACAGACACTTAAATAGTCATACACGCACACATGCTATACAAAATTCTCATAGCACAGCACTTATGAATAACAGTGCATAAAAAATACCAAACAACATTGGATATTTCCAGTGGCTTCTGCCAAAATATAGCGCCTGATAGTAGAGACCTAACAAGTTTCAGTGCACTGGGCTCCCCGAAAAAAAATCTGTTGTTTACCACAGAGGTACAAGACTGTTCCCGGCTTGTGTAACTTTAATACTGCACAACATTGACCCTCAAGCATTGTCCTATGTAGATGATATCTACCTTACAGAAGATGAATTACTGCAACATCTCAGACAGATAGCCCACATTGCGGAAGGATTTGCCAAATTTGGCTATAAATTCAACTTAAAAAAAACAAAAATAGCCTTCCTTAGTGTCCTGTTTCTGGGATACAAATAATCAGGTGTAGGAAAGAGCCTAACCCCACAATTCTTACAAAAAATGCACACAGTTACAACCTCTAAATACCATTAAAAAACTCCAATCGCCATTGGGTTTTCTAAATTATGGCAGAACATACATTTCAGATTATGCATTGTGCATCAAACCCTTATATGACTTGATACGTCCTGACATTTCCAGTACATTCTGGACAGTCAAACACACATACATCCTCAGAGCATTGCAACAAGACATGCTTGCAGCACAACACTTACACACAAGGGACAATAAAAAACATCTGGTCATCAGAGTAATTGCTGGTGCCACTGGTTTCACCTATGTAACATCCAATGAGGGTGGAACAGTCCCGACTGCATTCAAATCACATTTGTATTCAACAGCAGAACAACGTTTCGCTCCCACTGAGAAAATTCTCACTGCTCTTCAGATGGCTGTCTTTAAACAAAGTCCAGTAGCCCAGGGGAAACGCATTATTGTTGTATCTCCAATCCAAGCCCTTGAGGCTGTTACCAAAGCCAGCCTTCCAAACGGTAAAGCATTACGTCCATGTTGGATCCAATGGGCAACGTCTCTGGCAGCCACTGATGTTGATTATATTTTTTGACCCAAAGTTACAAACTCAAGAATTTTTGCAATATGAACTAGAATACTCAGTTCCGGCAAATACATTGCCTATTGATCAATATCAAAGGGTCATATACATTGATGGCTCAGCACAACCTGCCATAGGTACAAAGCATCAATACTCCGCTGCTTGCGCAGTCGTAAGCGGGGCTATATGGAAGGTAGTAAATTCTATCCACAACAGACCTTTACGCAAACCCTAGGCCTAGGGGTCTGTACTGCACAACTAGCAGAGCTAAAGGCTCTGGTGATGACACTGGAACATACAGATCCTGACCAGCTAACGCGGACTTGTCTGTGATTTGTACTATTGTCGCCAGTCCTTCAATGAATATCTGCATTACTGGCGCCAGAATGGGTTCAGAGATTCCAAAGTTAACACCATCAAACACAGACTTCTGTGGGGAAAAGTAGCGGGTCTGAAGGAAACGCTACCAAATGTCCATGTTTTACATACACTTGGACACCAGCGCGTTGGAATACAAGTTGCTGGAAATACACTGGCTAATGAAGCAGCCAAATCAGCAGTAGCTACGGCTTCTGTTGCTGCAGTAAATTGTTCCAGGACAAAAACGGACAATTAAATATAGGCTGCCATGACAGCCACGGCTGAAGGCACACCATTGCCAAAAGCATATCCTGCTAAGTATTTCTACAGGATGGCAGACTTGTTTTCTGCCATAGCTATAATACCAGGTGTTGGTAATTTTGAGATTCCCAACAAAGATCGAAGACCAGAGTTGATCGAAGCAGCACATGAGGGAGTTGCTTCTGCCCATGCTGGCCAGGTCTACACAGACAGACAAAGCAGTAAATCCTTTGTTGTGATATCTGCCAACAAATTAAAGGGTCCACTATTAAACGCCCACCGCAAACACCCCTCCTAATTTCTAACAAACCATTACAATATGTGTACCTGGACCACTGCGGTCCGTTGACACCTGACAATGAATACAACTACATTCTAGTCGCTGTTGACTCCTGCTCCAGATTTCTATGGGTGTGGCCACAACGCTCGGCTGACGCTCAGACTGTTATTAAAGATTTGCAAGTCTTTATCTGTACATATGCAGTTGCTGCTTTCCAATCAGACCAGGGCCCTGCTTTCACCTCTGGGGCATTCAGGGATGCCATGGCTTCGTTAGAGGTCCAACTCCATTACTTGTCTCCATTTCATCCTGAGGGAAATAGTGTAGTGGTGCGACAAAACCGAGATTTACAGCAATTCTTAACAGCCAGAGTACTATGTACGGGTCGTAGTTGGCTTAATCACCTGTGTGGAGTCCAGAGAGCACTCAATCTGCATAGAAGGCCCCTGGGGAAGGGTTGTACTTCAGGCGGCAGAAACACCCTTTGACATAAATGAACGTGTTACTGTCTTGCAGGAATTACAACAGTTCTGTGATGACAATGCTTCTGTCATCGCTGCCTCCTTAAGAATTAAGGATGTACCAGTAACATCTATCGGTTGGATTGCAAAGGGTGAGGATCTAGAACATGAAAAAGTTGTTGTGAAAAAGGAGTTTGGTCCTTCTTGTTGTACACTGGTTCCAATCCTGGGGATACACAGTACCAGAACTGTTATTCTACCACCGCTGCCTGGTTCTAAAGAAAACCGCTTTGTCTCCATCGACAATGTCAAGTTACACCATGTGGCCGATCCTGCACAGCAGATCAAGGGGAACAACCAGTAGCACCCGAATCCCTCTCACCACTGGTCAAGATGTCCCTCTACAAGTTTTAAACAACAACGCTGACACCTCTCCGACCTTGGGGAGGGTAGAAAATGATCTTTCATTAGTTCCACTAGCATCTTTTACAACAAGCAACAAAGAAAATGTTGACTGAGAAATCTCAAATTCCACACAAACAAATGGCATTTTCCATCATGAACCACTGCCAGAGACTTCTGTCAGTTCTCCTCTTCAGAATACGGCTCCAGTTTGTACACAAACTGCTTCTGTATACTTTGACGACATCAATGACACTTTCTCGGACTCATCTGCCTCTTCTGCATCTGAACTGTCAAAAACATGTAAGCTGACAATTTGGCTCACAACAAATTACTTTGTTCTCCCATGGAACTTTCTGTGGCTTTTCCTGACTATATTAGCTTTTCTCCTTTAGATTGGTTTTGTTATTGTTTCCTTTCTACTGATACATGGTCATTACCTTCCTGAAAGACCAACAGTGGAACTGGTGGATGAGGTCCCGAAACACCATTTCTCTTCTCACAAGGTCCGCAGAGACTTGTCTTACGTGAACATTTCCGCTATGCCAATTCCTGATGGGATTGTTTGGGATAAAGTTGCATTTGATATATACGGCCCGACAGAGGTCATTCAAATACCATATGTTTTTAAACTTTCTATGAGTGATGTAATAATACCCAAAGTTGTTTCTGATGACTGGGATGTGAAAACAGTTGATTCTATGATGACTGGGTTGCAGTATTTTTCTGTATTTGAAAGTGAGGATGTTTATCAATCCAAAGAAAATTATGGAGATATGTTCTGTTATAATTATTATGGACACCATTTCATTCATTGAGCAAGTACTCCAAATACTATTTTTAATTACACACAATGGGAGCATTGCCCGACTCCACCACAAGGGAGTTCTAAAACATATTCTGAAAAATGTGCACATTTTTCTGGGCACAATGTTAAAAATGCTGAGTCATATTATTTCAAATTGCTATTTATAGAACATGTACAAATATTATCGATAGATATAAAATTCATTTATTCTGATTTCTTTGTTTCCCGGTTGGCTATAGAAGGCTATGAATATTGGTTGAAGTCGATCGACTTAAAAAGCGTGCGGGGAACAAACAAACAATTGGCAAATAAGTGGAAAGGAAGCTTTATTTAGAGCGTGCCTGAAACCCGTTCAGATGATATTTTTGAATGAAACTGTACAACAGACAAGTTGTTTAGGCTTGGCAAAAATTAAGGATTTGAATGCGCCCAGTATTATTACCCCTACAAAATTTTACAAATAGCAAAAGTATATAAATGCCACTGAAGATCAGCTCGATGAATGGGTCCAAAATGGCACGTTTAATGCTTCACTTTCATGTCCTGGTGGGTGGTTATTGTGGCCAACAGATACCAATGGGTGTCATAAATGTTTTGTAAACTCCACTGGGGTTTTAGAACAAGCAGGCCTGACCCTCACTATGTGTCATCTGGACATGCAGATATAGTGACATACAGTGTAGGGGAACTATGTGAGCAATGGTTGAAGAGTTCCTCACTAAATGCTGTTATGGAACACCTCAGTCTCCTGTCTAATGATACTGACTTACAGGATTTCCTGTTAGGCCCCAGAAAACAACAAAGAAAGCACTTTGTATATGCAGTCTAAAATGAAAGTTGGAAGCTTTCTCAACAAGAAGCTGCTGCCCGGTTAAGGCAAATAGATCAGGAAAATGTACAGAAGGCACTAGCTGTTGTAGATAATGGGATTAATACCCTGTCCGACCAGCTATACACCTCAAACAACATTCTTCTGCGATAGACATAGTACAAAGCGACATGTCCTTTTTACACCATGGACAGAGTCAACTAAGATCCATTATGCAGTTAGGTTGGACACTACAAACACTGAAAGCAGGTCGCATTCCCGGGCAACACGTCAGTGTGAGGGATATATTTTCCACATTTAATTTAACGTGACAACAACAACTAATGGCTTAGGAAGCGACTTATGTCATGTTAAATATTGAAAAATTAGAAAAGTTGCCTTTCAGTGTGGCTGAAATTCCATCTGCTGAGTGGTTAATACACTGGGTCATCAATCTGCCTATTTCAACACTTCAATTCACATCCTGCTTAAAACACATTCCATTGGGCAGATATGAAAGGCTAGGTGATAGTTACATCCACGAGGTGTGCGAGCTGCCCTTCTCGTACAAATGTCTCAGTGGCATGAAAGAGGTCTTTCTTAGCGGTAGTGAATGCGAGACCTCTGTCAGCCATTCAATGGTTTATAGGCAGCTGTCCTTGCACGAGGCGTGCAACACTTCGACAACGAACTTGGCTTGTTATCTGAAGGGAGTCCTAGTTCCCTTGATTAGACCTGTGTTTCAGGTGCTCTCAAATGGCAGCTATGTGCTCCTTAATACTGAGAGCTGTTGTGGGTGGCGAGACAGAATAGTTTATGTCGTTTTGGTCTCCAAAATTGTTACATGCTGTGGGAATGTACTTTCCCTCCTACACGACAAAGGGAAGTAGCTGAGATTTGGCCCCACATCGCTACTTCAAATGTGAATTTTGACAAGTTGAGCAGACTCAAGGCTTAATTGTTTCAAACATGTGGCGCTTACATCTGCACGCAAGACGTATGCACTTCAGGTTGCGAGGTCATCTGCAGAGATACAGTCTCTTTTAAGTACTATCTATCCGAGACATACTGGTGAACTCGTGGAACGGATATTTAATGCATCCAGTATTACTGGAATCCCCCTTTTTTTTTTTTTTAAGGCTGTTGGTTCTGGTTTCGTTCACACCTTCTCCTCTATATTTGGTTTAATACCTTCAGCCATACACTCATTATTTTCCAGTATTTCAGGGGATTTCCGATAACTTTGGCTATAATAGGTGGCGTTTTGCTATTGCAACTTTTTCTGCGTAATGGCTGTCCCGTTACAACAAGGAGGATTGAAAGTGCTTCCAACAGCACAGCTGTGTCGTGAAAGCATGATGCAGTACTTTCGAGCACCACTCCTGAAGAGATTGGAGTGTGACAGGTCTCGATCATTCAGACCGGTTTTGCATTGTGTGCAGCCCGTGTTTCGGTGCCTCTGGTGACCTTTTGAATGTGCACTGAAAGTCTGTCATTCGATGCAGCGCTTGCTTTCATTGGACGCTGATCTGATTATGTTCTCGCTGAGGGCTCATTACCAGACATGCGCGTTGAGGGTATGTTTGCTACGGGAAGCTGTTTATGAGTTGCCCTTTGTGGTCATGCAGCTCTAAACTCACTGTTGGGAACACCACGGAATGCTGTTGCCTCGGCTGGAGCTCAGGCTTTGGAACACGAATGCCCCTTGGTTTTCCTTGGTGATGAACTTCCTACTTTACCACCTGCTGAAGTAGAAGATTTCTTATCCTCATTATCCTGGATTCAATTGGCGACTTTAAAACTGACTCTGACTTAGGCAGGATTCCTAGACCACCTTGACAATTGTGATCTACTTTCCCTGAAATGAGCAGCTTACAGCTGAGAATTATGTACGTTACAGAGCCCTCGATACTGCTGATAAAGAAGATGCCCACTCATATCCTGAGATGATGAGCACACTAATGTGCTAGGTGCTATCCTAAGGGAACATGCCTGCGAAATGGCTGCAATCTCCACACCTGTAGACAATTTTTCACTTTTCAGAAACCAGGAACTGGCTAGCATAAAGAAACGCAATGTGACATATCTAGAGGGTATTGTTAAATTCAATGGTATTTGAAAAGACTACCTAGTTCAAATGAAAAAAGTGCTTTAAGTGTCCTAGATGGTCAACTTACAAAGGGCAGTAAACACCAAAATTAAACAGATTTCAGTAACCTAGCAGGGCACAAGTATGTAGAGGAAAGACCTATTCTCTTCAAGACAAAATAACAATAAACTTGAATCAGACACAGATTAAAATAAACAAGGATCATGTATTGTCTTTGGAAAAAATGCCAAAACGTTTTTCAACAGGCAGTTTAGCTCACATTTAATTATATCTTCCTGTCCTGCTGGTATACTCCCGCTAGCCAGACTCTAAATTTGTTAGATGCTGCATTGCATTTAAAAAATGCTGCATCTTAACAAGCATAATCAACTCTGTGGTACAGCAAACAGTTTAGGACATACTCCTCTCTCATCCTTCAACTCCCTTTCCTCATCCAGCACCCTTTTGTTCTGTTTAATCATTCCTTAAGCCTCATTCATCATTTATCATTTATCATAAATCACAACATCCCTCATCCATTACCTCACGCCTCTTCCGCCATGCCTTATTCATCATCTCTCATTCATCAATACTCAATATTCAGCCCTCCTCCTCACTTTGAGTGATTTTAAAAATTAGTTAATGATTATGTTCCGAAATGAACTAATTTGGATGTAAACATAAGTAGCTGAGCACCTAAGTACCACTGTGTAAAGCAAATAAGTAACCAGAAAACTGCATGAGGAATCAGACTCAAACAACAAACAAATGATTTCACCCTAAAGGTCAAATATTGGCAATCCTATCACAATAGTAGATGCTTTTAATTCTATTGTGGAGAGAATGACCTCAGAGACATTATATTCGAGACTGCCTCCATAAACTAGCTTCTGACTTAGGGCGTAACAAATATTTTGATTAATGAAGCCCAAAAAAACTGTGAAGGAGGTCATATGTGCTCTGACAATGGTCTGTTGCAACCAAAACAATCTTGGTGAACACCTTACTGGCCAATACAGACTGAAAGGTAATGCTGGTCACTGATACTGTTCCCCTCCAACCACAGAACTGTCTTGTGGCATTCCTAAACAGGCATATATAATTAAGTGTCGTGAAAATCTATTTTCCTTCCTAGAAAATCTGATCTGAAAGAAAGGGCAAGTCTCAGTTTGCTAGACCCTAGGAAATATCTGGAATAAGAGCCCTTGCCACGTGCTAAAATACATAACCTCCCAATACAGCTCATTTAGATATCAAGAACGTTATCTAAAACAAAATGAGCCTTTGGCTTCGAACTCACATCTTGTGTCCTTCTTCAAAAAATATTTAGAAGGAAACATGAACTTCTGTAGGAAGAGGAAAATAGGCCACAAGGTAGGTTTCTAAGCCGCTTGAACTGTGCAAGTCTTGCCTTTTGTGAAAGGGAGAAATTGATCTGGCTCTGTTTTCACCATCATTCTTAACTGCTTAGGATTCCAGGACAACAATGGAATTCCAACCACAAAGTTTGCAGAATTATATTTTCAGTGCTGGAAGGTTTTTCAACCCAAATGTTTACATCCAAAACGTTAGCTGTCAATGGCTTTTGGCAGGTGTTGCTAAAAATAATATTGTGCAATTCTGGAAGCCATCACCACTATTGCTGCATAGCAGTTGATATTGCAACATGGCGTAACATTCACAGTGCTGCCATATGAGTCAGTAAGTGTTAGATGAGGCGAAACTTGTCCTAACACCAATGCTGACTGAGCCATAAGTCCTGTACAGGATAGGCTTCATGTTACCAATATGGTGACAGAACCAAAGGGCCTAGCTACTGCAGTGTAAACAATTCCTGAAGGTGCACATAAGAGCGATGGAGTAAGTGAAAGGACACTGAACATCTCTAGCACTGCGGTGCCACGCTGGGATACAGAAACTGAAAAGAGAATAGTATTCACTGAAATAAAACATATTTTCTGTAGCAAAAGACTGATGCTGGGATAACCCCTTTAGAGTCACAGGTGACTTATCCTTACCATCATGTTTGTAATAACATCATGCTAACCTATTAGTATTTTTAAAGAAAAGCAAAGGTCGTGGAAGGGAGGACTTTGCTACATTTTGATTTCATAGGTGTTTTTTCAAAATGTCAACACAGAAGCATAAAAACAGGTAATGGGGGCTCTGCGATCTTATAGCTCATAGTGATCTATGTACCAAGGCCTGGAATTACAAATGAAAACCACAATGAAAAGAGAAGGAAGGATACTTGGTAGGACAGCAGAAGGGCTACAGATACGATGGAGGAAAGAGCAAGAAAGGAGATCGGTCCTGAGAGTTTACAGGTAAAAGGTAAGTTTCAAGGTAACGTGATACACCCCTGGGCGGAAGGATACTATAAGGAGAAGGTAGGAAAGACTGCTGTGAGGATGGAGAAGACATCATAGGTATGTGAGAGGTTAAAACTGAATTGTAACATTTAAGAACCGGTAGGAAATAAAGTAGGCTGAGAAGCGGGCGAGGAGGAGCAGCTGAACAGACAGTGCTACACAAAAGACCCCGTCCTAACAGAGGCAACTGTTTGAAGCATCAGTTTCTCCAAAGCTTCACCTAAAGTACACAGCTTTTATAGAAATCTCACAAAATGACAATGTTCAATATAGAACATACTGTAACTTAAGTAGACAATATAAAAAATGTAGGTAATATTCAGATTCTACGTACCTTGAAGAAAATCAGCCAATATAATCCAGTACCAACAGTAACAATGAAAAACACATCGGCAAGGTCTCCAGCATAAAAAATCAGGAATTGTATAACTGCCTATAACAGAAGAAAATAATTATTACTGTTGTACAATTCGCCATTTCCAATAAGCAGGAAAGGGTCATATTTACATAGACATAAGACAGACACAAGAAGGACTCTCTCGCGCCTCGGTGTCTCGCCCTGTGCATGTGTTGATGCATTCTAGACCGTTTCTTTGTCTTTGGATTCGTTGAACTGAACGTCACTCATGTCTGCAGCTGTAAATGAGCAGCAGCTGTCACAGAGGCATGTCAGGTAAGTGCCTGAGTAGAGTTGTAACAAGAGTACCATGGACCCTAATTCAGACAAGACAAATGTGCTAACAAATACAGGATATTTATTAAAATACTGAGAGAATTTAGATAAGTGTACCCCCGTGCCACTTCACTTGCTGCACAATTGGTAGCTTACACCCCTGCCTGAGAGTATCTACGGTCATTTAAAACGAGGTAGTTACAGCTGGGAAACGTGTCTCTTGCTCTCACTCTTCAATCTCCACCCAAACGATTGAACACATCTTTGTTTGAAAATATTAGCATTATGAGATTTAGCCCTTTTGCTGCTAGGCCTTTTACCTCTAGCCCTTTCTTGGTTGCATGGGGTAGTTCGCACTTAAGCCTCCACAACATTTTCTCCACATAAGGAATCTACACCAAATTTACATCCTTTTTTCCAACATCCTGGGCATTTCAAAGGTAGCCAGGATTTTTGGATTCCCCTGGAGGGGACTGAGAAAGAGAGAAAATATAGCTAACATTTGTTTTGTTTCTTTTTTGGGGGGCTGGATGAATAGGAAAAAAGAGTTCCACAAATGAGCTTAAGTTTTTTTTCTCCCAAAAATGGCATCAACTAAAGGTTTGCTGTGTTAATGTCACAATTTTCTCAGCTTACAGGAACATGCAGAGTGAATAAAAAAACACTATTTTTTTTTTTAACCAGTTTTGGCATTTTTACTAATTGTGAAAATGTTACCTCACTTGTGTGGCTGGGCCCAGTGAATGCGATAAGCGCAAATCAAACCAAGGTCATTGGGATTCTCATGGAGCGACTCTCATTGACCCTGGATTGATTTGTGTCTCTCGGGGGCACTCGGCCACGTCACACAGGTGGGGTAGCATGTTTATCAGGACAAGTGAGAGAACGTTTGGTGGGAGGAGTTTTGTGGATTCATGAGGTTTCCTGAAGTTTACATCACAGAAATGCAAGGGAAACATCTGATTTTAGTCGAAGTTTGAGTTTTGCAGGGCATTGTGGATAAGAAAATTAGGAGATATCCACATGAGGTATACCAACCTGGAACTCCCACGGATGTCTAGTTTTCAGAAATGTCTGGCTTTGGTAGGATTCCCTATATTGCTGCTGAGCCTGGGTCCAAACACTCAAGCTACCCTTCGTGGCAATTTGTCCACATTGCTTTTTGGGGACTTTTGTATCACAGAAGCTTGGCCAAACCACACAACTGGAGTATATTTTTTATGAGTGCCTGAGGGGGGAAGGCAGCATGGTAGGAATTTTGTGGGTCTCTGAGGTTTATGGATGTTTACATCCCAGAAATGCAAGGAGAATGTGCAATTTTAGACAAAGCTTGAGATCTGCAGGGCATTGTGTGTAAGATAAGTAATGTTATGAGATCCGCACAAGGTACACCATTTTGGACTTCCCCAGATGTTTAGTGTTCAGAAATGCCTGACCTTGGTAGGTTTCCCCAGGTGGTAGCTGGCCCAAGCATGAAAAGTGCACCCATTCAGCACAGAAGTTGGACTCAACTCTACTACCCGCATGTAAAAAAGAAAAAAATCCAAAATTAAGATTTCCCTTCTTGCCATACAAATAGGGATGCTCTAGTCCTCAAGGGGGTAGGAAGATTTTATTGTCCATTATGGGGTAAAAGTATTCGCTTGATGCCAGAGTAGGTCACTCTAGCTTTTTGTTTGCTTCGGTGCCATGTTGAAATCCCTACCTTCTTGTGGCCTTTCTGTCCTCTTGAAAAGATTTTGGTTAAACAATCTACCCCAAGGGACAGAAAGACAGACACACTTGTTCTGGGGCTGGGAGCACAGCATGACACCTGGGTGAGCCACCCCATCCTCATTTTTGGGTATATTTGTTTCATGGTGTCTAGTGGTTTTTATGTCCCGCGAAGGAGGATTTTGGATAAACACTCTCAAACCATCCCATGGGGAAAGAAAGACGGATGCACTTATTCTAGGGTAGGAGCACAGCGTGATGCCCAGGGGGCACAAAAAGGGGCGGTTTACCAAGGCATCACTGTTAAAACCGTATCTGATATATTCTGGCTTATTGGTACAGTTAGTTCTCGGCACGGAGGGTGGCGTGGAGGGGTGGGTCAATTACAAGTCTAGATTCCACACAGGGAGGCTCCAAGAGGGGATAATACATGATGGTAGAACTGGTCATGTGTCGATGGGAAAAGGATCATCCTTAAGGGGGCGCTAAGTGTCAGAGGTGGGAGAGGGGAGCTCAGGTTTGATATAAGAAATCACAATGGAATGGAAATAAATATGTGCATATGTAAAAAGATACAAAGTCCACTCCTTCCTGTTAAGAAAAGTTGTGAGGGTAGTTATACTCAGTCAGTTATTACAAGAGTATCCGCACAGGTGGCATTCTAGAGTACCTTTACATATTGTTTTAATTGTTCTTTTGTAATTGTTTATTTATGCATAAGATAAACACATACAACTGTGTACTACATTATTACATAGTGCTTTCAGGGGGGAATATCAGACCAATCGCACCTTCTATGTCAATAACATTTTGAACAGTCCAGTTCCAGGTCCACTCAACTGCTCCGACTGAGCGCGCATAAGGAGATAAGGCATCCGTGATATTAGATTAGGGCGACCCAACCAACATGACTTCCACAGCAGCCTGACAGAGCAGAGCCCACCCCTACAGAGACAATGCAGTACACTATAACATATTAACCGACAACAGTACACTGTAAGTATAGTAAACATCGACAGACAAGTGGATAGCGCTACGAATGATCGTCATTTATCTGGAGCAACAGGACCTCGGGAAGGGAACACAGCAGCATCCCAGAGTGACACAGTAGCCAGGGTGAGAGAGTGGGGGTGGAGCCAGCCACGGCGACCCCCCTCGCGTAGCAAGACTGGAAGCATGCCCTCCCATGAACACCAAGACACACATCCATGCCGCAGGAACACCCGGACCTAGTACTCTAAGGCTCGACCAGGGCTCAACACACAGACGCATCAGTCAAAGGAGTCTCTCCCTCGCTCTCCTGCACACCAGTTAACTCATTAATCATGGCACGCCAGAGCTCCAAATCCCGGTCAGCATACTCATCTAATCGAACCTTCCACAAACGGCATTCTTCTGCGGTAGCCCATTCAACTAAATCAGTTAGCCAGGTAACATGCAGCGGGGGTACGGGCTGGCCCAACGAATCGCAATGTGTCTTTTCGCCAATAAAAGCCCCAGCTGTGCAAATCTATATGCCATTTTTCAACCCTTTTTTAGGGACTGGGATCAGGCCCAGCAGGCAGTGCTTCATCGTCACCTGCACGCTCACAGCCGTAACCTCCCTCAGCGTCTTCACCACTTGATGCCAATTAGGTTGGACATAGCCACAGACCCATGCCATGTGATCAAATGAAGCCGACTGCTCTCCACAATGGTTACAACTGTCAGGACTTGAAGGAAATATCCTATTTAACTGTTGAGGTTTCAGGTATGCTCTATGTAAGTAATAAAAGTGTGTCAACTTAAACCTAGCATTGCTAGTCGCATCCCGCACAAAGGAACGGGTCCTATTCCATTCCCCCATCTGTGAGCGCCATTCCGAGACTAGTGTCCCATTGGCCTCTAATCCCCTGAAGGCCAGTCAGTCTGTAACCCTTGAGAGCTTTGTAAGTTCGGGATAGCAAACCCCGATCACCTCTGGGATCAAGTATTGACACCAGGAGGCGAGATTCAACAAGCTCCTCTGGAAAGGATGTCCAAATGCCTCTGACCATCTGCGAGATGTTCGCATATTGTAAGAACTGTCTTGGACCTATTCCAAACAAGGAGTCTGCCTCATCCCTCGTAATTAACGTGCCATTATGAAATAAGTCACCAGCATTATTACAACCCCCTGCACACCACTGTATATGCGGGAGACACTCCACACAGACCGAACCAGCTAACAAATCCTTTTCCCAATTGGGCGCATCCTCATACCATCGGGCTGCGTACTGTAGCAACCCGGCCAAGTAATATAAATATAAGTCTGGCAGTCCCAAGCTGCCATCAGCCAGGTCCAATTTAAAAATTCCCATTGGAACTCGCCATCTTTTGCCTGCCCAGACTAAGGATAAGAGCAGTTTATTGAGCTGTCGGAATATCGAAAGAGGGAGCTCACAGAGTGAATTCTGCATAACATATAGGCAGCAAGATCATTTTACTGAGCGTGATTCTACCCATAACCACATACTGCTTTAATTAATGACATATTCGGGGACATGACCATACAAGATGGACGACAGGACATGCTCCTAGGGTCCCTGTCGACCCCAGCAATATCCTACAGAATCCGGCCTTATCTGGCACTGTCAGTCCCTGGAACACCAGCTCTCAACACCTCAGCAAGCACATGCACCCCAAAACTACACATCGGGTGATGGGGTGACATTTCTTGGCCCACAGATTGTGGCGGCCCACGGCGGGCCTGGAGACTTGGGTCACTGTGTGGCTGGTTACCTAGATGTGTTGCAGCATGTGGGGCTGGTGGGGTCGCTGCAGCCCTGGGAAACTCTTGGTTCACCCTCCGGGCTGCCCCAGCGACAAGAGGTGCTGACAGACTCCTGCTTAGGTGTGCGGCTGCCTCAGGTGCGAGGCCCTCACCTGGCTGACAGGGCGTGCCCCACTTACGGCGATGTCTTGGTGGCTGGATGGCATCGGAGCAGTGGGACTGGCCTGCAACACATCAGATTGGGCTCAGACTGCTGGGGAGCTGCTTGGTGGGGTGCGCCTTCTGGGTGGCCCTGCAGACATCTGCGTTGGCGGTCGGATCAAGGTGGGTGGCTGCCGTGCCTTGGCAGACTCCCACCCCGGGGTCCCACATGATATAACAGGCCCGCCTGCACGCCTGGGACTGTGCAGCTGCTGGGGGAAGAAGAACCGGTTACCCGGAGATGCTCGAGTATTCTCCTCCACTTGCCCACTGCTGCGGACACCTCTGGGCATCAAGAACTCAGCATGGGCATGCAGAAGCCAACTACCTCCTCTCCTGAACCTATTGGTTTAGACTGCTACCTCAATTGTGGGTGCGCTACGCCTGCATGCAAGTGACAATTTGTTACTCCCACCTCTGATTCTGGCCTTCAAGTGGACCTGGGGAACCCTATGCTGGCTACTACTGTGCTGGTGAAGACTGGAATGGCTCTTCCCATTGAGCCCCTTGCTGGTCGAGTGGGGGCACCATCCCTACAGAGTAGTGGTTTGGGAGGTCATTCCTGCATATTGTGAGGAGCAGAGTGGACTCCCCCTTGCGGCGCCTGATTGCTGAAGGGGGAGATTTGCTGCATTCTATAGTTGCGCCTTGCCTGTGGCCTTATGAACAAGGAGTGTGGCAGTCCGGACTCTCTTGGCCTTTTAATGGGGAGTAATAAGCAGCCTGGGCCCCCACAAAGCAGTACACTACCCAGGCAACCTCCTTGCAGCAACACACACGTCAGATGAGTGGAAGGCATGATTAGGATCCAGATTTATCCACAGGGGATCCCACGCAGGCAGAACTACTTGCAGCCATTCAGGGTACGAGGGTGGCCTTAGAGGGCAAAATTGAAACTGTGGCCCTTGAGCTGAGCCTAGTTTGCAAGGATCTTCGTAAGGTGCCTGATAAGGTTCATGTGGCTGAGGGATAGAATGCTGAGCTCCAGGCTGAGGTGGCTTCACTGCAGAAAAAAGTGGCTACGGTCACATCAATAACTGGGGCACCGGAGGCATGAGTGGACAAGGCAGAAGGGAGATCTTGCCCGAATAACACGGGTCAACTGGGGTTCCGGGAGCGCACTGAGAGGGAAGCTACTGAGAATTTAATTGAATGCTGGATGTGAGATACTTTAAGGCCCTGCAGGCTGTCCCCCCTGTTTAGCATTGAGAGATCACATTGATCACTGGTGGCACCTTCAAGGCTGGGAGCCTGCATAAAGAACTACAAGAATAGAGATTGCATCCTTCGTGCAGCCAGAGAAACAGATAATGCCTATTTAAGAAACACAGAATTTCCATCTACCCCAGCTACACCAATAAAGTACCAGGCTCCGGGAAGACCCTCCTGGAGGTCAAGGCCAAACTCAGATCAATGGGCCTTGTCAATAATTCACTTCATTGCAATGTCCTAATCTCCAAACAAAAAATGAAAAATTCCATATACCTTTTAGTCAAGCAATATCCAGTGTGGAAGAAACTATGTCCAAGCAGAAGCTGTAGTTTCACACTGTACTGAAAGAACTACAAGGACGTAGTCATGAGAATTCCAAGACCGCCGCCATTGTTCACAATGAAAAGTCAATGCAGTCTTGTTGTTGGGACAGATTCAAGTCATTGCGCATATGTGAACAACACTCAACACACTTCAACTGAACTCCTCAGAAGAACGGTAGTACCTCCATATCGCACAGCAGTTTCTCAGGAGCATTTTAGAGAAATACTTATAAAAAAGACAGTGTTTTTCGCTTGCACATGTGCAGAAGTTTTTCGGGTCTGGAAGCAGTGCTGAATTCATCACATGTGCAGAAGAGTTTATGAGTAGTGTCTGAGAACTGCTACTGAGTACAAGTGAACTACAGAGGTTAATTCAACAAACTGTGTTAGAGTTTCATGTGATTACTGTCTCTTCACTGGAAGGGTCTATTCACAGAGTATGATCACTCAAATACAAAGCTAAACACTTAATTTCACGAGTGTAAGTCAATAACAATAATATACTGAAAACCAAAGACTTATAAAACAGCATGCAATTAATTCATCAAGTTAACCTGCAACGTGTACTTTGTTACATTTGGAAAATATTCAATCTAAAAAATGATATATATATTTGTCCCTTAACGTCAAACGACAAGGCCCGGACACTCCAAGTATACAGTTTAAAAGCTTCCTTTTATTGGCAATAAACGCCTCCTCGCCCAACACGTTTCGGTAGTAACCTTGATCACGGTATGGAGCGGGAGCTCAACACATCCTTTAATACTCAAAACAAAAAAGACAATTAATAGAAATAAACAACGGACCACTATTGACACATTTTGTAATTGCCCACTAACTCTGTGAGTGTCATCTTGGAATGGGTCACTCTCTCCATAGTTAAGTTCACACACAGGCTATACAGATCTTCCGAAGTGTTAATATTCTAATAAAGTAGTGTCATAAACTGTGCAAATCTTGCAAATGCTGGTGTTCTGCTAGGATCATGTCACATGATAACAGACTTTGATAAACCACAGCAGGAATTGCATTGCGTAATACAACAACGGACCACTATTAACAGATATATTGCCCACTAATTCCGTGAGCACTGTCTTGGAACAGGTCACTCCCTCTATATTTAAATTCATTCATAAGCTGTACAGGTCTTCCGAAATTTTCATATTCTAATACAGTAATCTCATAAACTGTGCAAATCTTATGAATACTGATGTTCTACAGGATTCTGTCACACGATAGTGTACTTTGATAAACCACAGTGGGAATTTCATCACATATTTACCAGTTTTTGGAACACATATTCATTATACACAATTACTATAATTAAGATCAAAGCGGTCATCAATATAGACTAAGTACATAATATTACTTAACCTAGTAATTAAAAAAATATATTCTTTTGAACACCATCCTATCTAACCAATACTGCACTTACTCATTCCCCACACAGGGATTAGTAAATTCATCTGCTCCACCTACAGAGTTGGTTATAGCGACATGAACTCCTCTGTGATATTCTACTGGTTAATAGTAATCCTCACCCAAGTGAAAAACAAAGACACAATGTAAATAAACTAAACATTGTTAAAACCTAATGTGTGCAAATTACTCTCATGCATATATGTCCAACATTACATATTCTTTTATCCGCTATTCAATCCACATGTACTTCCAATTCCTCACTCATATTCAGACCATCAGGAATTGTGCACTCAAAGTAAAGAATATATCTTAACTTAAACGGCTACAGGCTTCCGGGGAGGTGGGAGGGTGCATGTGAATCTGCAGCGGCCACAAACAGATGTACACTGGGTAAGTTACATTTTCAGTTCAATGGCATGTGTAGCTGCAGATACACATGCTATGCATAGACTAGAAAGCAGTTATTCCTCCCATAAAAGCGGTGGTTAGCCTGTAGGAGTTGAAGTTGTTTGAAATAATGTTCTTAGTACAGTCTGACCTACTGTGGCTTGCTGTTCTGCAAAAACATCTACACAATAATGTTTAGTAAATGTATGTGGTGTTGACCAAGTAGCTGCTTTACATATTTCAGCCATTGGTATATTTCCTAAGAAGGCCATTGTAGCACCTTTCTTCCTTGTGGAATGTGCACTAGGAGCAACTAAGAGTTGTCTTTTAGCTTTAAGGTGTTGTTTGGATGCATTTTACTATCCATCTTGCTAAACCTTGTTTTGAAATGGGGTTACCAGTATGAGGTTTTTGAAAAGCTACAAATAGCGGTTTAGTTTTCCTGAATGGTTTTATTCTATCTATGTAGTACATTAGAGCTCTTTTAATGTCTAATGAATGTAGAGCTCTTTCTGCTACAGAATCTGGCCGTGGGAAGAAGACTAGTAGTTCCACTGTTTGATTGATATGAAAAGGTGATACTACTTTAGGAAGAAATTTAGGGTTAGTTCGTAGTACAACTTTATGTTTGTGTACATGTATGAATGGTTTTTCAATAGTGAAAGCTTGAATTTCACTAACTCTTCACAATGATGTAATTGTGACTAGGAAGGCAACCTTCCATGTTAAGAATTGCATTTGACACAAGTGCATAGGTTCAAATGGTGGGCCCATAAGTCGTGTAAGCACTATGTTTAAATTCCACGAAGGAACTGGAGGTGTTCTGGGTGAGACGATGCGTTTTAAATCTTCCATGAAGGCTTTGATCACAGGAACTCTAAATAAAGAGGTGTGCTGTATATTTTGCAAATATGCTGAAATTGCAGTGAGATGTATTTTTATAGAAGAGAATGCTAAGTTTGATTTTTGTAAATTAAGTAAATAGCATACAATATCTTGTATTGATGCTGAAAGCGGGGCAATTTGTTTAGATTGACAGTAATATACAAATCTTTTCCATTTGTTGGCATAGCACTGTCTGGTACAGGGTTTTCTTGCTTGCTTAATTACTTCCATACATTCATTTGGTAGTTGTAAATACCCAAATTCTATGTCCTCAGGAGCCAAACTGCTAGACTGAGTGTTTTGGGATTTGGGTGCCGGATCTGCCCTTTATTTTGTGTCAACTGATCTGGTCTGTTTGGGAGTTTGGAGTGTGGTACTACTGACAGGTCTAGTAGTGTTGTATATCACGGCTGATGTTCCCACATTGGCGCTATCAGTATCAGATTGAGCATGTTTTGATGCAATATGTTGGCTAGAAATGGAATGAGTGGGAGAGGGGGAAAAGCGTAAGCAAATATCCCTGACCAACTGATCCACAGAGGATTTCCCTTGGATAGGGGATGTGGGTATCTGGATGCGAAGTTTTGGCATTTTGCGTTTTCGCTGGTGGCAAACAGATCTATGTCTGGTGTTCCCCATTGTTGAAAGTATTTTTGAAGTAGTTGAGGGTGAATCTCCGACTCATGTGTCCGTTGATGATTTCTGCTGAGAACACCTGCTAATTGATTGTGTATCCCTGGAATGTATTGTGCTACCAGGTGAATTTGGTTGTGTATTGCCCATTTCCACATTTTTTTAGTTAGGAGGGAAAGTTGGGACGAATGTGTCCCTCCTGGTTTGTTTAGGTAATACATGGTCGTCATGTTGCCTGTTTTGATCAGAACATTTTTGTGAATAAGTAGAGGCTGAAAAGCTTTGAGTGCTAGGAAGACAGCTAACAGCTCTAAGTGATTTATGTGTAGCTGTTTGTGTTGGGCATCCCATTGTACTTGAATGTTGTGATTGTTGAAGTGAGCTCCCCAGCCAATCATTGATGCATCTGTTGTAAGTATGGTCTGAGGCTCAGGGTCTTGATATGGCCGCCCTTTGTTTAGATTTGTGGAATTCCACCACTGAAGCGACATGTATGTTTGGCGGTCTTTCAACACTAGATCTTGAAGGTGACCCTGTGCTTGTGACCATTGTTGGGCAAGGCATTGTTGCAAGGGCCTCATGTTTAGTCTTGCATGTGGAACAATTGCAGTACACAATGCCATCATGCCTAATACTTTCATGACCAATTTGACAGTGTACTGTTGACCTGTCTGTATTTGTGCCAATATATTGTGAAAAGCTTGTATTCTTTGCGTATTTGGACTTGCAAGCGCTTTTTGAATATTTAGTATAGCCCCTAAATACTGTTGAATTTGCGCAGGTTGTAGTTGTGACTTTTGGTAGTTTATGGAGAACCCTAGCGTGTGCAGGGTTTGTATTACATAATGCGCATGGTTTTGACACTGCGTATGACTGTTTGATTTTATTAGCCAATCATCTAGATATGGAAAGACATGAATGTGTTGTCTTCTTAGGTAGGCTGCGACTACCGCCAGGCACTTTGTGAATACCCTTGGAGCTGTTTTTATTCCAAATGGTAACACTTTGAACTGATAATGCTTTCCTTGAATGACAAACCTGAGATATTTTCTGTGAGCAGGATGGATGGGTATGTGAAAATACACATCTTTGAGGTCTAATGTGGCCATGAAATCGTGATGCTGAAGTAGTGGAATAACATCCTGTAGTGTCACCATACGAAAGTGTTCTGACAGGATGTAAAGATTGAGGGTTCTGAGATCTAATATTGGCCTTAAGGTTTCATCCTTTTTGGGAATGAGGAAATACAGTGAGTAAATTCCCGTCCCTATTTGATTTTGTGGCACAGCTTCTATTGCTTGTTGGATTTATTGAGATGTGACTTCTTAATGAAACAGAGTGACATGGTCTGTGGATAGCCTGTGTGGTTTTGGTGGAATGTTTGGTGGAGTTTGTATCAATTCTAGGCAATAGCCATTGCGGATAATTGATAATACCCAGTTGTCTGTGGTAGTGTTTAGCCAATTGTTGTGGAACTTTTGCAGTCTTCCCCCCACAGGGGAGGTGTGAATTGGAAAGGAATGGCACAAGTCACTGTTTACTTTGTTTACTTTGTTGTAAGGCTTGTTTTGGTGTTTGATATTTTCCCCTGCCTCTGGGGTACTGGCCTCTATAAGTGCTTTTGAAACCACCTTGTTGGTATTGAGGTTGGTAGGCCGGCTTTGGCTGTGACGTGGATGCTTCAGCAGTTTGGGCTCTGAATCCACCTCTAAAATGGGGTTTACGAAAGGATCCCCTGTATTGTGTGGTATACAGTGCACCCATGGCTGTTGCGGTGTCTGAATCCTTTCGCATCTTTTCAATAGCAGTGTCGACTTCTGGGCCAAAAAGCTGTTTTTGGTTGAATGGCATATTCAACACTGCCTGTTGGAGTTCAGGTTTGAATCCTGAAGACCTAAGCCATGCATGTCTCCTTATGGTTACAGTAGTGTTGATGGTTCTGGCTGCTGTATCTGCAGAGTCTAAGGCCGACCTAATCTGATTGTTAGTGATGGCTTGCCCTTCCTCTACTATCAGTTGTGCCCTTTTTTGCTGTTCTTCGGGGAGATGCTGGATTATATCTTTCATCTTGTCCCAGTGGGCCCTGTCATATCTAGCCAACAATGCCTAAGAGTTGGCTATTCTCCACTGGTTGGCTGCCTGAGATGCCACCCTTTTCCCTGCAGCATCAAACTTCCTACTCTCTTTGTCTGGTGGGGGTGCATCACCTGACGACTATGAACTTGCACTCTTCCTGGCAGCGCTTACCACTACTGAGTCTGGAGGTAGTTGTTAGATAATATAGACAGGATCGGAATGAGGTGGCTTATATTTTTTCTCCACTCTAGGAGTAATTATCCTTGCCTTTACTGGCTTTCTAAATATCTGGTCAGCATGTTTTAGCATGCCGGGGAGCATAGGAAATGACTGATATGTTGCATGCGTGGAGGAGAGTGTATTAAATAAGAAATCATCCTCTAATGGCTCAGTATGCATGGTGACATTGTGTTATGTTGCCGCCCTAGCTATCACTTGAGTGTAGCCTGTACTATCCTCTGGTGGTGAAGGCTTAGAGGGATAGCAATCTGGGTTATTGTCTGGAATGGGGTCTGGATCATAAAGATCCCATGGATCCCTATTGTCCTGCTGCGAATCAAATGAGTGAGATGGTGATTGCATAGGTGTAGGGCAGGTAGGAGGAGAGATATGTAGATGTGGAGAGTGAGGAGGAGGCTGAGGAGGAGAAAATTGAGGAGGTGGAGGTCTCTCCTTTGGTTTTGGCACTTTAGCTGGAGGCTGTGTAGTGTCCAATTCCCCCGAAATGCTAATTTCCTCTTCGGTTTTGGAGGAGGTGCGGTTACATTTCTGCCAGTTTCTTTATGGATATGAATCCTGGCTTGCCTTTCATCCATTGCTTCTATTTTTGAGTCCTCCTCAGTAGTTTTGTGGCTTTCTTTAAGTGCTTGTGAAAGTCCATGCTCCTCAGTATAAATAGGTTTCTTCGGCTCCGAAGCTGGCTTTTTCGGTATCGAAAAAGATGGGGTTGAAGATGGTCTCGGTTCCGAAAATGATTTTCGAGATTTCGACTCGGAAGAGCGGTGTTTGTTTGGTTCAGAGATGAAGCTTCGGCTCGAGTCCGATGGCTTCAGAGGGGTGGCCTTCTTTGGTGCCGAGCTGGTGGGTTGGTCACCGAATGTTTTCTTTCAGGTTCGGGCAGTGGCGTTCCCAATGCCTTATGTTTGGGCTTAGATGACACAGGGGCAGGCGTACTCATGTGTTGTCCTCCCGTGACCGGTCTGTCCTCCTCGGAATCCTGGTCGGAGTCAGATCCTCAAACGGAGACTGCAGTCTGCATGATTTCTTCCTCTTCGGTGTCAAGATGTTCGGTGCTCTTTGATGCCATCTCGAGTCTCCGTGCTCTTCTGTCTCGGAGTGTCTTTTTCGACCGGAAGAATCTGCAGGCCTCGCAATTTTCTTCCCGATGGTCGGGGGAAAGGCATAGATTACAGACGAGGTGTTGGTCCATATAAGGGAATTTGGCGTGGCACCGAGGACAGAATCGGAATGGAGTCCGATCCATGAGGCTTCCACGCAGTCGGCCCGACTCGGTCCGAGTTGGGCACGCATGCGCCCCGAAGGGCGAGTAAAGATGTTTGTTTCGATGGTACAGAAGTGTTGATCGAAGATGTAACATGATTGAAAACAATACTGATGAGAAATAAAGAGTTGTAAGCTTTCCCAAATCGAACTATCGGAGCGAAAGGAAACACGTCCGAACCCGATGGCAGAAAGAAAACAATCTAACATGGAGTTGATGCCCATGCGCACTGGAGCCGAAGAGGAGTCACTCGATCCCATGACTCGAAAACACTTCTTCGAAGAAAAACAACTTGTAACACTCCGAGCCCAACACTAGATGGCAGATGTATGTATGCATAGCATGTGTATCTGCAGCTACACATGCCATCGAACATATATATATATATATATATATACATACATATAAATATATATATATATATATATATATATTCTCAACAAAAAAACAAAAGTTACAGGGACGTTACAGTTAGGTTCTGAATTTACTCGTACAAAACCATAGAAATTCAGCAGTTATAGTTAGAGTTCTCTGAAGTAACTATAACTCGCACCTAAGGTAACTATAACTCACGCGTTTGCCATGCACTGTTTATTACCCAATAAATGATGGCACTCATGACATCTTTGATAATATCAATTTAGTATTTGCAGTAAATGTTTTTGTAAAAACCTGTGCATGGTGGAGGTGCGAGTTATAGTTACCTTAGGGCGGGCACAAGCTATAGCTATTCAAGATAACTCCAACTATAACAGGTGAATTTCTATGGTTACCAGTAGGCCAGAAGAGACTCTCATATGCTGAGCCACAAAACATAGCTATAAAATTTGCAAGCATACATTTTGCTTCTGTACCGCTTTGAAGTCATTCTATGGAGAGACTATTGTTACTGCAATAGTCTCTCAATGAAATAACTTCAAAGTGGCATTCAAGCAAGATGCTTTCTGCCAAAGGAGGACCGTGGAGGTGTCTGAAGGAACCACGGTCCTAGCTGGCTCCCCACATCCTACAGGAACCGGTATTGCTCCCGCAAGTAGGGAGCTGTGTAGGAAGTTGGCTCTGTATATACTATCTCAAAGTGAGGGATAGTGTGCACAGAGTCCAAGGGTTCCCCTTAGAGGTTGATAGTGGCAAAATTAGATAATACTAATGCTCTATTTTGTGGTAGTGTGGTCGAGCAGTAGCCTTGACGGAAGGTAGTGTTAAGCATTTGTTGTACACACATAGGCAATAAATAAGGAACACACACTCAAAGACTTTACTCCAGGCCAATAGGTTTTTATATAGAAAAATATATTTTCTTAATTTATTTTTAGAACCACGACATTCAAATTTTAAGTAAGTACATGAATTGCAAGGTACTTAACACAGGTAAGTATTTAAAACAGTAGTACACACTGTTTTGGTTAAAATGGCAAATAGCTATTTTAAAATTGGACACAGTGCAAAAATCAACATTTCCTGGGGGAGGTAAGTAATAGTTAGTTTTTCAGGTAAGTAAAACACTTACACAGTCAGCTTCCTGGGCATAGGCAGCCCGACGTTGGGGGTTCAAGGCAACCCCAAAGCCACAGCACCAGCAACACAGGGCCGGTCAGGTGCAGAGGTCAAAGGAGGGCCCAAAACACATAGGAGCCTATGAAGAACAGGGGTGCTCCGGTTCCAGTCTGCTAGCAGGTAAGTACCTGCATCCTCAGGGAGCAGACCAGGGGGGTTTTGTAGAGAACTGAGGGGGACACACACAAGCACACAAAACACACCCTCGGTGGCACAGGGGCGGCCGGGTGCAGTGTGCAAAGTAGGTGTTGGGTTTTGCGCTGAAAGCAATGGAGGGATCCGGGGGTCACTCTGGCAGTGCAGGCAGAGCACAGGGGGGCTTCTCGGACCACCCACCAACTGGGCTAGGATGAGGGCCGCCTGCTCGTCACCCCTGCACTGGTAGGTGGTTCCTCTCGGTCCTGGGGGCTACGGGTGCTGTGCTTGATCCAGGCGTCGGGTTCCTTTGTTACCAGGCAGTCGCGGTCGGGGGAGCCTCTGGATCCTCTAGATCCTCTCTGCAGGCATTGCTGTGGGGGTGCAGGGAGGTCGACTCAGGGTTTCCACGTCGTCAGTCTCGTCTGGGGGTCCTCTCTGTGGTGTTGGTTGTCCTGAACTCGAGCCGGGGGCATCCGGTGCAGAGTGTGAAGACTCACACTTCTGGTGGGAAGTTAGAGTCTCTTCAAAGTTGCTTTCTTTGCTTTTGTTTCTGGACAGAGCCGCTGTCCTCTGGAGGTTCTTGGTCCTTTAGGTGCAGGTCAGTGCTCTGAGTTCTCAGAGGTCGCTGGTCCCGCTGGATGCGTAGTTCGGCAGGTTCTTTGAGTCTGGAGACAGGCCGGTAGGGCTGGGGCCAAGTCAGTTGTTGTCTCCGTCGTCTCTGCAGTGCTTTCAGGTCAGCAGTCCTTCTTCTTCCTTCAGGTTCCAGCAATCTGATTTCCTGGGTTCAGGGTCGCCCCTAAATACCCAATTTAGGGGTGTGTTTAGGTCTGGGGGGCAGTAGCCAATGGCTACTGTCCTGGAGGGTGGCTACACCCTCTTTGTACCTTCTCCCTGAAGGAAGGGGGGCACATCCCTATTCCTATTGGGGGAATCCTCCAAAACCAAGAAGGAGGATTTCTTAAGGCAGGGGTCACCGCAGCTCAGGACACCTTAGGGGCTATCCTTACTGGTGGGTGACTCCTCCTTGTTTCTCTCATTATCTCCTCCAGACTTGCCGCCAAAAGTGGGGGCTGTGTCCGGAGGGGAGCGCATCTCCACTAGCTGGGATGCCCTGGAGCACTGTAACAACAGGCATGAGCCTTTGAGGCTCACCGCCAGGTGTTACAGTTCCTGCAGGGGAGGTGAGAAGCTTTGTTCCTGGCCAAAGAGTGACAAAAGCACTCACCCCATGTGGCCAGAAACCGGTCTGGTTGTGGCAGGCTGGCAGGAAATGGTCAGCCTAACACTGGTGTTTTGACTGGTATACAGGGAGCATCTCTAAGATGCCCTCTGTGTAAATTTTTCAATAAATCCCACAATGGCATCAGTGTGGATTTATTGTGCTGAGAAGTTTGACACCAAACTTCCCAGATTTCAGTGTAGCATTATGGAACTGAGGAGTTTGTGTTTGACAAACTCCCAGACCATCTACTCTTTATGACTACCCTGCACTTACAATGTCTAAGGTTTGTCTTACACAGTGTAGGGGCATAGTGCTCATGCAACTAGACCCTCACCTGTGGTATAGTGCACCCTGCCTTAGGGTTGTAAGGCCTGCTAAGGGGTGACTTACCTATGCCACAGGCAGTGGGTTGAGGGCATGGCACTCTGAAGGGAGTGCCATGTCGACTTAGTCATTTTCTCTCCACCAGCACACACAAGCTGTGAGGCAGTGTGCATGTGCTGAGTGAGGGTTCCCCAGGGTGGCATAATACAGGCTGCATCCCTCAGAGACCTCCCCTGGACACAGGGCCCTTGGTACCAGGGGTACCAGTTACAAGGGGCTTATCTGTGAGCCAGGGCTGTGCCAATTGTGGGAACAAAGGTACAGTTTAGGGAAAGAACAGTGGTGCTGGGGCCTGGTTAGCATGACCTAGCACACTTTCAGTCATAACTGGCATCAACAAAATGCAAAAGGTTAAGGGGTAACCATGCCAAGGGAGGCATTTCCCTACAGGCTGCTTTAAATAACATATCCCTGTTTCCAGGAGCAATGTTTTCATGTTTTCATGTTTCCCTGCATGCATATTTGGAGGATCCGCATCCCAAGATATCTTTATTTTTTAAAGTCTAACATCTACCAAATTACTGAAGGGATTCACACTGAAAGCGCGCTTTCTGGACCACATGATAGCTTTCTGCCAAATTTGGTGTAATTCTGTTCAGTGGTTCGGGCTGTAGTCGTGTTCAAAAACTTGAAAAATCCCATTGACGTAGAATGGGGAAAAAGTGTTTTGGCATCCCCCCTTTTTTCTCAGCCCTGCTTAACAGATCACCCCAAAACTTTCAAGACAGCAGCTGAACTGACCAAAGTTTAAGTTTTGAAAATGTAGGGAAGATTCAAACGGTGTCAAAGTTGTTGGCAAAACAAAAAAAGCTCTGTCTATGGAAAAAATGGTCCGAACTATAACCGACCACCAAGTAGGTTTGTATATATATATATATATATATATATATATATATATAAAAGACTGAAAAGACCAAACCAAATCCAATTTCTCAAACAGGAGGTAAACAGTATTTATTTATTCACCACAGCAATTGTTACCAGGAATTGTAACAAACTGCCAGCATCTTATCTATTTAAATGCCATAAACAGAACCTTAAAGAGAGAAGCAAAACCTCAATTGAGTACAGTTAACAAGTGAAAGAGAACTGTATTAAGTGACATAATTGTAATTGCTATAAAGAATGTTTAGAGACTGAATAAACTTAGTGTGCCCCTAATAACTATTGTTGTAATTACTCTAGGTAACCTTTCGAGAAACAGTCCAATCAGAGAGGGTAGACCTGTTGTGAAGTAGCAGCACCTGACTTTGAGGAGTCTCTCTGTTCTCCACTTCCTCTTTCCCCTTCCTCTTTCCCCCTGCTGGTACTGAAGGTAGATGTACATTATCTATCACTTGTAGTAGTTGTCGGGACTGAGGACTAATCTTCTGGTCCTGAGGAAATCACAATCAGGTGCCTTACAGCCCTACGCTATATGCTGTTGTATCCTGCCAGATTGTCAGTGCTGTCAAGGGGCAAATCTCACTTCTTCAATACTCTGGACGATGGATGGAGGCGTGGGACAAAAGTACAGAGGGAGAAGACAAGCCCCTGGGGGTCTGGTGCCCGGGATTCCTGGGTGCTTGTAGCCCTTACTGGAGGACATGTGAGAAGATTGAGGCAGGGGGAAGCCCAACCCCTGTTGCGGACAGCCTAGCAAAGATTATTATCTAGGAAGATGGCACCATGCCATTAATCTCATTTGAGAGGGTATCAGAACCACAGGAGGACCTGCCAGTCCAGAAGCGTGGCCTGGTGTTAAGCATTAAGCGATTCTGTTCTCAGACTCAAAGTTCTATATTGTGTTTAGTTAACATTGCCTGTTTGAGCTCCCTTTTTTCCTTTCTAGAGAGTGGTGTTTCCAGGCTATGCAGGGTGCAGTTGGGACCATGTTTTGAGGACGTAATGATGGTGCATTGGGGCTTTTTATGTGACACATTATTACAATTGGCATTAAACTGTGTATGGGGATCTAGGAGGTGGCTCTCCATGGTTAGTCGTAGACAATGGTTGGGGGATCGAGGGTTTAGGCTATGGGTTCTGACAGTAGGAACTATATTGGATTGGTAGTGTGTTTTTTTGTTTTACTGCCTAGCTGGGGTGGGGGGAGTTGGGAATGTTTGACTGTTCTACGCTCCTCCTGTTGAGGAGTGCCCAGTTTTTGTTACAGTGCTGATGTGTGGTCAGATCACTAGCATTCCTCACCGGTGAGTTGCTGAAATCAACATATGTGAAGGTGGGGAGGGGTTCAGCACTGCTGGTGGGTTCATAATGATTTATGGCTGAGCATATAATGGAATGGCAGGAGGCTCAAAAGTTATTCCCCGCAATCTAGGGTCCACTCCTTTCTCAAGTGACAAAGTGTAGATAGCCGGTCTAAAGGATATGCACATAGTGGGTGGGGAACTTCGGAAATTAAGGAACAAAATGGAGGTGCAGCTTTTCTCTGCATCTTACTCCACATATGCTGTGAGTGGCTATCTATGTTGCTCTGGGGGATCCCTTTTTGGCACACCTACTGTGAAGCAGGTGTGGAGGGGCGTTATCTCCTAATTCAAGGCACACTAGATGGTAAAGATATCACAATACTGAACATATATGGGCCTAACATGGATGACCGATTTTTCTATGATAGAATCCAGGACCTCCTTGAGGGTTGCGTGGGATCTCCCATAATCTGGGCGGGTAACTTCAATTGTATTCTGGATGGAGATAAGGATTGCTACCCAAATAAAAGGGCCACTAAACCTCTGATGGTGGGTTCTCTTCCCACGGTCATTCACAATCGGAGTTTTCTGGCGTGCACTGCACCCAGAGGGTCGCGAGTACACTTGCTACTCGTGGACGCATAATATCTACAGTCGTCTGGATCGCTTTGGTGGGGGGGTTAGAACACTCCTGGATGGTTGGGGTGATGCATCTGGGGTTGGTTCCTTTCTGATCATGCCCCTGTGTTGCTTGTGCTGTGTTCGAGTGATGCTTCTCACAGTGCTCAGTGCTGCTGAATGCCTCCTGATCTCCTGACAGGCGCAGCGTGCCGGGACACACTGACAACCTCTCTGGCTGACTTTTTAGAGGTGAATTCGGGGACAATGAACACCAAGGCTATTGAATGGGAGGCGCTAAAGGCAGTTGGAATAGGGGAAATCATAGGGAGCACGTGTGGAGTGCGAAGGTAAATGGAGGTGGATCTCAAAGTGCAGGAAAGATGCTTGGCTAACCTGCAAAAAATACAGTTTTTTTTGGCCGATCTGAGCGTAGAAATGCAGAGGCTGCTTGGAGAGATGCAAAGGCTTTGGGATACACTATACAGGACTACCCTCAAAACATACGTCAGCAGTTACACAGGGAAGGAGACAAAATCCAGCAAGCTTCTGGCCTGGATCCTCCGGCAAGAAATGGAGGTTCTTCTAATATTGCACCTTTGGGATGCTGCTGGTGTATTAATGACGAGCGGACTGGATAGTTTGTCTGCTTTTGTGGATCATTTTAATCCCATGCATCAGGCTGGATCAGTTGGCCCAGAAGGGGCAATAGGCAATTTCGTGGAGAGGGTGGAGCTGCCCTGGTTGGGGCAGTATTATATACAAGACCTGGATGAGAAAATCTTTCTGGAGGAACTGGTTAACAGTGTAAAAGCTCTTTATAAGTCCAAGGCCCCCAGTGGGGATGGATTCCCTATAGAGGTTATTCAAACATATTCTATTGTGCTTAAGGAGAAACAGCTGGAAGTTCTGCCCGAGGTGAGGGCAAGGGATATCCCACCAGGCACCATGCTTTAAGGGATTGTGTGCCTTATGCTAAAGCCAGGTAGTGACATGGCGGATCCTTTCTCCTACAGGCCACTTACTATGCTGAATTTGGATATTAAAATATAATGCAAAATTTTAGCGAGTAGACAGCAGACTGCAATACGTGAGCTGGTCCACGAAGATGAATGCACCTTCATGTCCGCACGCAGGTCAACCTTTAACCTACATAGACCTACTCATATACTGCATGAAACTTTGGGTGATGTGGGTGAGATGGCACTTGTTTACCTGGACCTAGAAAAAGCTTTTGTCACTGTTGAATATAGTTATCTGATGGCAGTGTTATGAAGTATGGGGTTTGGACCTAAATTTAGAGCTTGGGTGCAGCTTTTGTACACCGAGTCCTCCATCTGTGTCAAGGTGGGTGGCAAGCTCTCTGAGGCATGGGAGGTCGGGTAGAGGGACCAAACAGGGTGGCCCCTATCGCCGTTCCTTTTTGCACTTGTGATCAAGCCCCTGACTGCTGTTAAATAAATCCCCCACAGAACCTTGGGGGATTTGGGTGGGCGACTCCACATTATAAGCAGACAATATATTACTCTATGTATAATCTCCTGGCAGGTTGGTACCACTGCTGATGTAGCTGCTGATGACTTTTGGCAACGTCTCCAGCCATCAAGTTAATATTCCAAAATCGCTTTTGCTTCCCTTTGGAGTGTTGGTCGGGAAACAACTAGATCAACTCCTGGATGTGGAGCTCTGCTGGGAGACGGGTTTTTTTCGGTATCTAGGTATATGGGTCACACACTGAAGCAGCATATAGGTGTTTCAATGCGGACAGGGTGGTGAACGGCCTCGAGAACTCAATTCCATTGTGGAACAGACTCTTCCTCTCAGTGATGGGCAGGTCGGCTATTGCAAAAATGTTTTTTCTCTGACGCTGCCTCTATCTCGTCCAGAAGTCAATATTCCCTCTTGAGCTTAGGCTCTTTCGCAGATTTGAAAGCCTGTTTGTCTCCTTGATTTGGGCAGACCGACGCAGCAGGGTAGCATTGTCAACGCTTGAGTGGGACATGGAAGATGGTGGGCTAGCAGAAGGACATGCAATTTTACTATTTTGCAGCACATTTACACCATGCTGTGAGGTGGCTTAACGGGGCTGATAACTGGGAGAAAAGGCTGTTCAGGGACACCACTGATGCGGGGGTAGATCGAAACACCCATATCATTATCTGGTCAAGGCTACACCTGTGATTTGGAGAAAGTGGCACAGAAAGTGCTTTGCAAAGCTCCTTTTGGCAGGGAACTGCGGCTATGGGATCTTGCACCCTTTTGGGCCATCAATGCCGACATGTCTATGGAACAATGGAGAGTGGGGGCTGTCGGGGTGGGTGATCCTTGCCCGGGCAAGCTTTTTCTCACATTTCAAGAGGCCGAAGACACTTTTGGAGTGGGTCCCGGTCATTTGTTGCACTACAGAAAACTGGAGGGAGGTGGTGCGAGTTCCCAGCAGCACTGCGATCCTTGGGAGTGCTTGGTGGTCTTCTTCAGCGAACAGAGGGGCAGCATTTGACTATTCAGTTCTATAACGCACTCGGGGGGGGACAGGCTCAAAAAACCCTATGCATTATGAAGGGCTTGGGGGAGAGAACTAGAGGGCAACGAACCATAGCTGGTGCTCACGGTATCATGCAATAACAGTTTCAGGCTTGTGCATTTCCATTTATTGCACCGCACCTATGTAACACCTCGCAAGTTAAACTGAATGGATCCCTCTTGGGTGGCTTAATTCATGCGTTGTGGGGAGGAGAGTGCTACCTTTTTGTACCTGGCTTGGAACTGCAATGAGATCCAGAATTTTTGGACGGTAGAGGCACCCAGGATTGAAGTGGTCACCGGAATGGTGATCCCCCTGACTCTGATGGCTTGTCTGTTGGGTAAGATGGCGTAAGATACCCTATAAACTTGCTCGGCTAAACGTCATGTGGCCACGGACTGGTTGGGAAGCAGGGTGCCGCTGAAAGCTCAGTGGCTGAGAGATCTAATTGAATGGGGAGTGGCGGAGAAACATCATATGCGCCTGCCCCGCACTGCTGAAAGAGAGGCCAAAGAGATTATTGCATTAGGACAGTTGCTCAATAAGTTTAATAACAATGGGGATTCGAGTTCTGATACTAGCTCAGAGGATGGGGAGGTGACTTGCTTAATTGGAATATTAATTCATAAACAATGTGGCAACCAAGTATGTATGCACTGTGTTTATCAACAAGAACCTGGCTCGATGACTTGGTTCATGCTATAATGTGTTTAAGGAAATGCCTCCTTGGCATGGTTACCCCCTGACTTTTTGCCTTTGCTGATGCTAAGTTATGACTTGAAAGTGTGCTGGGACCCTGCTAACCAGGCCCCAGCACCAGTGTTCTTTCCCTAAACTGTACCTTTGTCTCCACAACTGGCACAACCCTGGCACTCAGGTAAGTCCCTTGTAACTGGTACCCCTGGTACCAAGGGCCCTGATGCCAGGGAAGGTCTCTAAGGGATGCAGCATGTCTTATGCCACCCTGGGGACCCCTCACTCAGCACATGCACACTGCCTCACAGCTTGTGTGTGCTGATGGGGAGAAAATGACTAAGTCGACATGGCTCTCCCCTCAGAGAGCCATGCCAACCACACACTGCATGTGGCATAGGTAAGTCACCCCTCTAGCAGGCCTTACAGCCCTAAGGCAGGGTGCACTATACCGCAGGTGAGGGCATATGTGCATGAGCACTATGCCCCTACAGTGTTTAAGCAAAACCTTAGACATTGTAAGTGCAGGGTAGCCATAAGAGTATATGGTCTGGGAGTTTGTCAAACATAAACTCCACAGTTCCATAATGGCTACAATGAAAACTGGGAAGTTTGGTATCAAACTTCTCAGCACAATAAATGCACACTGATGCCAGTGTGCAATTTATTGCAAAATACACCCAGAGGGCATCTTAGAGAGGCCCCATGAAAACATACCCGACTTCCAAGGTAGGCTGACTAGTTTCTGCCAGCCTGCCACACACCAGACATGTTGCTGGCCACATGGGGAGAGTGCCTTTGTCACTCTGTGGCCAGGAACAAAGCCTGTACTGGGTGGAGGTGCTTCTCACCTCTCCTGCAGGAACTGTAACACCTGGCGGTGAGCCTCAAAGGCTCACCCCCTTTATCACAGTGCCACAGGGCATCCCAGCTAGTGGAGATGCCCGCCCCTCCGGCCACTGCCCCCACTTTTGGCGGCAAGGCTGGAGGAGATAATTAGAAAAACAAGGAGTCACCACCCACCAGTCAGGACAGCCCCTAAGATGTCCTGAGCTGAGGTGACCCTTACTTTTAGAAATCCTCAATCTTGTGAGTGGAGGAATCCCCCAATAGAATTAGGGATGTGCCCCCCTCCCGACAGGGAGGAGGCACAAAGAGGGTGTAGCCACCCTCAAGGACAGTAGCCATTGGCTAATGCCCTCCCAGACCTAAACACACCCCTAAATTCAGTATTTAGGGGCTCCCCAGAACCTAGGAAACTAGATTCATGCAACCTTAACCAGAAGAAGGACTGCTGACCTGAAGCCCTGCAGTGAAGACGGAGACGACAACTGCCTTGGCCCCAGCCCTACCGGCCTGTCTCCCAACTTCGAAGAAAACTGCAACAGCGACGCATCCAACAGGGAACAGCGACCTCTGAAGCCTCAGTGGACTGCCCTGTAACCAAGGACCAAGAAACTCCTGTGAACAGCGGCCCTGTTCAACAACCTTCAACTTTGTTGCAACAAAGAAACAGCTTTCAAGACTTCACGTTTCCTGCCGGAAGCGTGAGACTTTCTACTGTGCACCCGACGCCCCCGGCTCGACCTGCGGAAAACCAACAATACAGGGAGGACTCCCCAGCGACTGCGAGCCTGTGAGTAGCCAGAGACGACCCTCAAGAGACTCCCACAGCGGCGCCTGCAGAGGAAATCCAGAAGCTCCCCCTGACTGCGACTGCCTGTAACAAGGGACCCGATGCCTGGAACCAACACTGCACCCGCAGCCCCCAGGACCTGAAGGAACCGAACTCCACTGCAGGAGCGACCCCCAGGTGACCCTCTGCCTAGCCCAGGTGGTGGCTGACCCCGAGGAGCCCCTCCCCCTGTGCCTGCCTGCATCGATGAAGTGACCCCCTGGTCCCTCCATTACTTCCTATCTAAAACCCAATGCCTGTTTGTACTATGCACCCAGCCGGCCCTGTGCCGCTGAGGGTGTACTTTCTATGCCTGCTTGTGTCCCCCCCCCCCAGTGCCCTACAAAACCCCCCTGGTCTGCCCCCGAGGACGCGGGAACTTACCTGCTGGCAGACTGGAACCGGGGCACCCCTGTTCTCCATTGAAGCCTATGTGTTTTGGGCACCTCTTTGACCTCTGCACCTGACCGGCCCTGAGCTGCTGGTGTGGTAACTTTGGGGTTGCCTTGACCCCCAACGGTGGGTTAACTTGGACCCAACTTTGAGACTTGTAAGTGTTTTACTTACCTGCAAACTTAACCTTTACTTACCTCCCCCAGGAACTATTGATTTTTGCACTGTGTCCACTTTTAAAATAGCTTATTGCCATTTTTACAAAGACTATACATGATATTGTGTTCATTCAAAGTTCCTAAAGTACCTAAGGGAAATAGCTTTCATTTGAAGTATTACTTGTAAATCGTGAACCTGTGGTTCTTAAAATAAACTAAGAAAATATATTTTTCAATATAAAACCCTATTGGCCTGGAGTAAGTCTTTGAGTGTGTGTTGCTCATTTATTGCCTGTGTGTGTACAACAAATGCTTAACACTACCCTCTGATAAGCCTACTGCTCGACCACACTACCGCAAAATAGAGCATTAGAATTATCTCTTTTTGCCACTATCTTACCTCTAAGGGGAACCCGTGGACTCTGTGCACACTATTTCTTACTTTGAAATAGTACATACAGAGCCAAATTCCTACATGTGTACTTACTATTGTACGGTTCCTTTTGTTGATGCTGATCCTGACATGCATAATACAATTTACACCTGCAAAATGTTGTACCTCTTGATCTGTGGGGATATTTGATGTGAACCTTAGACCCTCACACTGTATGGTTGTTCTTTGTTCCTATGTGAAATTCATTCAAACACAGTTGGAAACAAAATTCATGACATATACTCAAATGAGGAATCTACAACTTTTTCTTTTATAAAAACCACCGTTACTCTCTTCTATATGATCTCGTTAACGGCAAACCTGGTCTAATTATGATTCCTACTCATAGTACTCAGTGTACTTGTGCAATCTAAACTTTTTCAGTTGGAATATACATGGCTTTGAGCTGTATGTAAAGGCAGATATATCAAAGTACCTTTTAAATGAATACCATATCACCTTTTTGCAAGAGACATAGCTGCAAGAGAACTCAAATATTGAAGGTTTTGTGTTGATCTGTAAACCAGGGCATACTCGGGGTAAAGGGCGTCTGCTTACATTGATTTCCACAAAGATAATATGTAATGTAAGAAAGACTGAATTGGAAAGTGAGTGGTCAGAGGTAGTGGCGTAGAGATGCAAACAAATAAGAAGCAAGGTGGAAAGTTCATTTTTGTACATATATATATGCACATAAGGAGTTAAAGTAAAATCTGATTCATTTCCTGGACAAACTTGAAATCTTGTTATCCATCAGAATATTCACAAGGTATCACAGTAGATCCCCTGGCGTGTGGATCCAGCTAATGGGAGGGCAATCTGAGTGTATTCAAGTAGAGCGGGGTACCAGACCGGGGTGCCTATGCTCCCCGTTGTTATTTGCAATCTATATAGATCCCTTGCTTAGACAGTTAAAAGGGAGCCGCACTATCTTTCCAGTTTCCAGGTTCGGCTGGGACACGAAAGTCTTGGCATATGCAGATGATATAGCCGTCATAACATCTAACCAAGATGTATCAATGAGAGAAATAAAAGAGGTGACGAGTAAATCTGGAATATTCTCCGGGTACCTATTAAACAGAGCAAAAACCTAATTGTTGGTCAATAGACATGTGAGTACACAGGATACTCGGAGGGTGGATCATGCAACGTATCTCGAGATTGATATTACCCCAAGGGTAGGAGAGATTGTTAATTTGAACCTGGACCCGATATTAGCAAAAGCAAGACAGGATCTGAACAGATGGACTAATCTACATATGTCTATAATGTGAAGATGCAATATGGTTAAAATGATTCTTCTCCCTAAGCTGTTGTACATCTTTCGGGCTATCCCATTGAGTTTTGCAAACTCCCGGTTCAAAGAGATGGATCGGTTAGTAATGAGATTTATATGGGCATATGGTAAATGCAGAAGGGCGAGTAAATTTATGTCTTTACCTCGGGTAAAGGGGGGGTGGTCTCTCCCGAATTTGAAGTTATATCAGCTTGCAGCAGCTTTTCAGTATATGCGCCCATTGCTGGGGGGGGAACAAGGCAAGAATGGTGTAGAATATTGTCCAAATATCTATGAGCTGCTGATAGGACCAGTAGCTAATGGAAGCTTGTTGATTTTTCATGAACTTGGGTATTACAAGAAAGTATGATTTAAGGTACTCAAGGCCGCCTATATATGTTGGCAGCCATGGCGGAAAAAGATCGGGCTTGGAAGATTCAATTACTATACAATACTAATAACAACCCATCTCTGCCTGTAATATTTAAAGATCACTATGTTGCAAAATGGGCTTTCTTAGGTATACAAAGGTTAGGAGATTTTTTTGACGGGCTCAGAGTTGTCATTTGAGGATCTTCGGGAACAGTTTGGACTTGAGCGGAGAGATTTTTTAAAATATCTATAGATAAGAGATTTTTTAAAGAAAAAAGCCAGGGGGATACAGGGGTTTGTAAATACCCTTTTTTGGAGGAAATAATTGAAAAACCCAATATAACAATAAGAATAATTTACTCAATGCTGATGTTAGAACAGCCTAATGACTTAGGGAAATATAGTGAGAAGTGGGAGGGCAAGCTTGAAAATGGGGGCGTCAATTTTCTTAAATCACTAGAGCTTGGAAGTACTATGTTATTGTCCTCGGCGCTACAGGCGCAGCATTATAAGACGGTGTATGATCTATATTATGCCCCAGCTCATCTAGTTAAATGGGGTGGACTAGAAGGGGTACATCACCAGAGGTGATCACTCGCTATTAGAATGTACACTTGTTTCAAAAGAAGCAATCTTAGTTGATGATGTGCTAATTCTAGAAACTGATTTTCCAAGAACATAAAAAATGTGACTTGGTTAGAAGAAATTCAAGGCATTTTCCTAATTCCAATTGGTCTATCAACCATGTGACATTTGTTTAACTTATAAGGATAAACTAACCTGGTTCACTTCTCTAACTGATCATGTGGTTGAATGTTTACAAATAAATACAACTAGCAATATTGATTGATGAGTTAAAAAGCTAAATCTTTTATTGTGGTAGACATCAGAAACAGAAATATCCCTGAATCATCGACAGGTTCCATAATTAAACTTTTACTGAAGAAAGATAAAGGGAGAATCCCTGAACATTATAGGCCACTTAGATTTCCAATCTTAAGGATTGAGTTATGGAAAATAATCTCTTGCTTTTAGAACAGGGAGTCTGCGGGCAAGCCACTTCACAATTGATCACTGTTTTGCCTTGTGGCCACCTGCAAAGAAGTCCATTGAGATAAATCATAGGTTGTCTTGCTGTTTCGTCGACTTCCCCACTGCATTTGATATTACAGACAGAGGGAGTTTAGTGGGTAAATTGTTATCCTGGAATGCATCCCAGAGTCTAATGACCATTTCTCCGAGTATTGCATACAACTAATTGGAATCAAGTTGAAATGGATTCTTCCTTGTGGTTGCTTTAGTGAAAAGATATACATAAGTAATAGAATTTCTGTATCACGTTGTGAAGGACAGCAATAGAGTAGAGGAAATTTCAGGAAGGAGAAGCAGCGCATTTCCAATTCATAGTGGTGGCAAAGAGATCTATGGATAGTCTCCAAAGTGGAGATCCCCATCTCGTTTGAAAACCCAGTGGTGAGGGGCACACACCGGCCTGCAGAATGCGCCTGCTCTCACATTCTCCATTCCAGCAACACTTGATGCCCGCTAACAAATTCAATCCACCAGAGCCCAACACTGAAGCTCCAAAACTTTGCAACAATGTTTCCTGATGTCCCTTCCTCATCATTTGTCGATGTAATGTACATCCATCATCTTGCTGATTAACACTTCCACCTGATGATTTTGCACTAACAGGAGGAATGCAATTCACACCAGATGAACAGCCAACATATTTAAGTGGAGCCTGAATTCTCTGGCACTGCAGAAACCAGAAATAAATTGATACTAAGGATGTGCGCGGGAGCCAGGGACAAAGGAACTTGTCAGATGGATCAAATGTGGACACTGAAGCCAGAACAGCTCCATCATAAGGACATTCCAAGGATCCAGCCACAAAAAGCATTTGAAATGCAACAAATGGACCCAAAAGGCTTCTCGCTTGAGGAATCAGAAGCAAGTACTGCGGCCATCAGACATTAGGTAAAACAGTGTCAATATGTGGCTGTTGTCAAGAGAAAAGCCTACAGGAATTTATGTCCATTATTATCACAATGGATTGTAACTGAGTGGGAAGATAGCACTTCTTGCCTAGGTCTATATCCTGGACCTTCTCTACAGTCCTTTGGGCTAGAAAGGCCAGCAATGCTTTCATCAATATGAATGTGTAGGGGAGGAGAGTTCTGCTAAAAGGGTGGGATGATTTCCTTAAGAATGGTAGGGAGTGCCAACGTACTCAAATAGTGCAAGCTAAGCATCATCAACAATCAAAACATTCTTCCCCTTCCAAGAAGTATTGTGTACCTACAATATTAACAATTTAAAGCAGCTACACAGCTGAAAGTGTAAAGGACAAAAAGCTCTGCAGTGTTCTGCCCCCGGCTTGAACTGCTGCTCAGCAAACAATCAATCCTGGGACTTGTGAGGCTATGGTTGTCAATGCAGCAGGAGTAGCTGTACCAAACGTATCCAAACATATGTGGGGCCACTGATAAAACTGCCATGCTGAGAAGGCTTGAGATCAGTCCCTACTTTGCTTAAAATATTCATTCCAAAAGACTTGCCTGCCTCTGCATCCACGAATGTGACTTTATCAGCCATGTCTAAAATAGTTTGCAAGTCTTCTTTTTCATAAATCATACTCCTCCCCAGTTGAGAGAAAGGGCCCGCCAAAAAGTCATCAGAATGCTAAGGAGCGAAATATGCCATCTCCAATAAGGCATGTGGATACCTTTCTAGTAGGAAAAAACCCACAAACACCATAGAAACAAACTGCGCAAAAAATCACTTACTTCCCTTGACGTTACGTTCAGACACTTAAGCTCTCTTTCAGATGGGACAAATGGAAAGCACTACTTTGCTATTTTGCTAAAGTTGCTTTGTCTACCAAACCTTCAGCAACATAATGTGCAACAAGAAATTAAGATTTCAAAGGAGCTGTCCTATGTTTTGTACATTCTATATCTTTGAAAAGTTGCTCAGGAATAACTATTCAATTTTGGTGGAAAAGACTTATCATAAACAAAAAAAGCAAATAGCACCACAGCCCCTGATCCACACATGCCTGGTGGGAGGCACAAAAGCCAAGTGCCTAATCACTTTTTAAAGTATATATTTATTTGCACCTCGATATGCATGTGCTGTAATATACAGATTACTATTTTGAGCCACTGTGTAGTTTTTTCTAAAATATATTGGCGTTCTCAAATGTGTAGATCAAAATACCTCCCTCATCTCAGTCCTCTATACAAAGCGTTACCCACAAGTTCTCATTTGTTTTCATCTCACTCAACACAGTCTACCATGAATATAGGAACAGTGAGATTATTGTACCCTTTACCCCATTTTTTAGAATGAGGAACCGTAACATCATAGTTCCTTCTTTTTTAAAAGCTGCAAATATTTGTTCAATCAATGAAGCAACACACAATTAGAATTTTCTTCAAACTATATTTCTACAAACAAAGAAATGAATGTTGTTGGGAGAATTTATGGCAGCCAATCATCATTAGGTCTCAACTGCTACACCGCATACGCTGGATAGGCTCTCGCTTGCAAGAGATATGGTACACAAGGGGCTTGCAGCCCACCCACTTCTTAATATTCACTGTCACTCGTAATTGCTGCCTTCTAATCAGCAAGCACATTCCGTGTTCACTTCCTCTTGTTTTGGATGGAGCATGGACCATGTACTGATAGCTTCAGCTTGCTTGCTGTCCTGCCACTGTTTACGCTGTAATTGAGGAACTACTTTTTTTCCTTTCTTCTCTTTGGTCCCTGTTGATCCTCTTGTCGAATTAAGTTATGGTTTACTATGCCACACACACACACTTCAAAGAAGCATTTTTCTTCTTTGAAATTAACATTTATTGTGACAACAGACTGTTAGACCCGACAGCCTTAGGGTGGTCACCCCTACCTTTTTGCCTGCCTCCCTCCACTTTTTTACACTGTTTCTGCAGGTTTTAGGACCCGGCACACTTTACCACTGCTAACCAGTGCTAAAGTACATATGCTATCTCCCTTAAAAACAAGGTGACATTAGCTCATACCCAATTGGCATATTTAATTTATTTGTAAGTCCCTGGTAAAGTGCACTGCATGTGCCAAGGGCCTGTAAATTAAATGTTACTAGTGGGCCTGCATTACTTATTGTGCCACTCACATAAGTAGCCCCATAACCATGTCTCAGGCCTGCCATTGCAAGGTCTGTGTGTGCATTTTCACTGCCACTTCGACTTGCCATTTAAAAGTATTTGCCGAGCCTTAAACTCCCCTTTTTCTACATAGAAGTCACCCCTAAGGTGGGCCCTAAGTAACCCATAGGGCAGGATGCTGTGAAGGTAGAGACAGAACATATATCTGTGTGTTTTATATGTCCTGGTAGTGGAAAACTCCTAAATTTGTTTTCTACTGCTGTGAGGCCTGCTCCTTTCATAGGCTAACATTAGGGCTACCCTCATATATTGTTTAAGTGGTAGGTTATGATCAGAAGTGGGTAACCAGGTCATATTTAGTATGGCCAGAATAGTAATACAAAATCCTGCTGACTAGTGAGGTTTGTTTTTATATTACTATTTAAGAAATGGCACTTTTAGAAAGTGAGCATTTCTCTGCACTTAAAATCCTTCTGTGCCTTACAGCCTGTCTGGGTTGGGCTGGTTGACAGCTCCCTTGTGCATTTTCCCCAGACAACCACAAACACAGAATGCTCAGTCACACCTGCACACATCTGCATACTGAATGGTTCTTCCCGAGCTGGAAGGGTGGAGGGCCTGACACTTACATTTCAAAGGACAGTGGCCTGCCCTCACACAATGGACTGGCCAACCCCCTAATGGGACCCTGGCAGACAGAGTTGTACTGAAAGGGGACCTTTTGCACTTCAAAACCACTCTTTGAAGTCTCCCCTACTTCAAAGGTACTTTTCAGTATGTAAACTGGGTCCTTGACCCTACCAACTGAGACACTTCTTGGGACAGACTCTCTGCACCAGAACCTGCAACTTGCCAAGAGAAGCTGCCTGGCTGCCCAAAGGACTCACCTCAACTGCTTTGCTGAAAAGGACTGCTGCCTTGCTGTTGCCCTGCTGGCCTCTAGCTCTGCTGAGAAGTGCTCTCCAAGGGCTTGGATTGAGCTTGCCTACTGTTTCCTGAAGTCTTGGGCCTCTCCTTGTGCAGTGAAAAATGACAAACAGCCAGCCGGAATCGACGCACAGCCTGACCTGCAGTGAGAAGCTCACTGCATCACCGAACCGAAACGAAGCAGCCCGGCTTCCTGAGTGGATATCGACGCAGCACCAGCGTTGCGACCGGAACTTCAACGCACAGCCCACCGATCAACGCATTGCCGAGCCGGAATGACACAGCCCGGTGTTGTGCGAGAGATAGTGACGCGGCGCCAGCCATGTGGCAGAAACTCCACTGCATCGCCCACTGATTGATGCAACAGCTGTGACTTCGTCCTGCACACCCAGGATTTCTACGCATTGTCCCGGGGCGTCAAAAGACCCCACATCGCAAAGAGGATTCAAGTCTGTGAGCCGGAATTTGACGCAAAGCCCTTGCTGCGTGGAAAAGAATCAACGCATCGTTTGTGTGCGCCCACAAATCTGATGCACACCTACCTTTTTCCACACATCTCCTCCTCTGCAGTCTCTCTGCGTGTAATTTTGACGCAAACCAGGTACTTTGTGATAGCAAGAGACAATTGTTGCTTTTTAAGAGCTGAAGACACTCCATTACAAAAAGTGATATTTCAACTTGTGATTATCAAACCTTGAACGTTTTGACCTTAATTTAATCAGATAAACATTCTATATTTTTCTAAACCTGTGTGGTGTCTTTTTGTAGCGTTCTCACTGTGTTATTGCATGATTTATTGCACAAATACTTTAGACGTTGCCTTTTAAGTTAAGCCTGACTGCTCAGTGCCAAGCTACCAGAGGGTGGGCACAGGATAATGTGGATTGTGTGTGACCTACCCTGGCTAGGATTGCGATCCTTATTTGGACATGGGTGTATACCTCTGCCAACTCTCCACAGTTTTAACAAAGATGCTATGTTTTTTTTATGTGACAACAGATGTTATCTGCTTCCAAATGTATTTCCACTAAGACATGGACATGGGCACAATGGTTTTCTTCATTTGATAGGATTTTATTGCTAAGTGCTATATTTTTTTCCACGCATGGGAAGATTTACTGATTTGCTCAGAATCACAGGGGTGTTGAGCTAATTACTAACAAACAATGGTAAAGACAATAAGTCTCGCCTTTGAGAATACTGGCCCTGCCATTGCCTTTTTTTCATGATGAACATCATGGCCATTGCCGACTTTGGCAAAGATTTGTAGCAAAGTTGTATAACAATGTGGCTACTGTGCAGTATGGCTAAAAATATTTTTTTGAAAAGGACTAGAATGCATCCAGTGCTATTGCACTTACAGTGCATTAGCCCTGGTTGCATCATAAAACTTTTTAAAAGTTAGTTTTAGCCACATTGCGAAGGATCCGTGCTGCTGTACAACATGGCTACTAACCATTCCCAAAGTCAATAGCTCTCATAAGGGAGTCCTATTGGCTTTCCCAATGCTTGTTTTTACTAAGAGATTCCAACGAGTCTAGCATTATATTATCCCAGCTATGAGCAATAAAATGTTTTCACAGACCAGCACGCTCTTCTCTATGCTCAATTTCAAGCCACTGAACAGCAGTTGAGTGCCATCTAGTGGGAGGATGAGGGTGAGTATTGTTCCAGGTCATGGTAGTATTTCAGCGGACCAATATTAAAGATAAAAATAGGAACTTCTTAGTGAATTTGCCTTATTTAGGGAGGGGGCGTTGGTGGAGTGGGGGCGGGGGTGACGAGGTCGAGAATACACACCTTGACAGTGTTAAATACTACATAGCACAACCTTTCTGTAAGTGTAGCAGTGACCTTAACCCGGCACGAATGCAAAGAGGGACAAGACCACATCATGTGCGGAAATATAGAGCTTCGGTCGAGTTTCATCGAGGACACTTAACCCCTTCTGTGCCCAGGACGTAATGGTTACGTCCTGAGACACAGTGCTGCTGTGCCCAGGACGTAACCATTACGTCCTGGGCACACAGCCCAGAGGGAGCGCTAGCGCTCCCTCTGTGGGGTTCCCCCTCACCCCCCCCAAGGCAGGGATGGAAGGGGAAGCCCTTCCCCTTCCACCCCCCCCCCCCCTTTTGATGTCATGTCACAGGGCCTCCTCCCATCGCGCTGGAAGCTGAGCTTCCAGTGTGATCGGAAGAGAAATGCTTTGCATTTCTCTTCCGATCACGTGGGGGAGGCCGAGAGAGGCTTCAAAGGGAAGGAAAGTTATTTCCTTCCCTTTGAAGTCTCTCTCTGCGTTTCAAAAGCCGGACTGCAAAGCAATCCGGCTTTTGAAACAACGCCCACTAGACACCAGGGATTTTATTTTAAAAAAGAAACTGGCATGAGGGAGCGACCCCTTGGGCAAGGGTCGCTCCCAAGAGGGGCATTTTTTTTAAGGCCTTTTCTGCCCCCCCCCCCCCACTAGGCACCGGGGATTTTTGTTGTTGTTGTTGTTTTACAGATGGGGAGCGACCCCTTAGGCAAGGGACGCACCCCTGGAGGGGCAAATTGTATTTAGGCCATTTCTGCCCACTTTGGGGGCAGATCGGCCGATTTTAGGTCAATCTGCCCCCAAGGGGGGCAGAAACCACTAGGCACCAGGGATCTTTTTTTTTGCGCCGTCACGCAAGGGGAGCGACCCCGTAGGCAAGGGTCGCTCCCCAGGGGGGGTGGGGGGTAAATTTATTTTAGGCCATTTCTGCCCCCCCTGGGGGCAGATCGGCCTATTGTTAGTAGACCGATCTGCCCCCAGGGGGTGGCAGAAACCTCTAGGCGCCAGGGCTACTTTTGTTTTTGTTTGTTTGGTTTTTTTTAAGGATGGGGAGCGACCCCTTAGGCAAGGGTCCCTCCCCTGGAGGGGCAAATTGTATTTAGGCCATTTCTGCCCTCTTTGGGGGCAGATCGGCCTATTTTAGGTCAATCTGCCCCCAACGGGGGCAGAAACCACTAGGCACCAGGGATCTTTTTTTTGCGCCATCACGCAAGGGGAGCGACCCCGTAGTCAAGGGTCGCTCCCCGAGGGGTGGGGGAGCAAATTTATTTTAGCCCATTTCTTCCCCCCCGAGGGCAGATCGGCCTATTGTTATTAGGCCGATCTGCCACCCGGGGGGGGGCACAAACCTCTAGGCGCCAGGGCTAATCTTTTTTTGTGGGTTTTTTTTGTTTGTTTTTTTAGAGATGGGGAGCGACCCCTTAAGCAAGGGTTGCTCCCCTGGAGGGGCACATTTTATTCAGGCCATTTCTGCCCACTTTGGGGGCAGATCGGCCGATTTGAGGTCAATCTGCCCCCCAGCGGGGCAGAAACCACTAGGCTCCAGGGATCTTTTTTTTTGCGCCGTCACGTGAAGGGAGCGACCCCGTAGGCAAGGGTCGTTCCCCGGGTGGGGGTTAGGGGGTTAAATTTATTTTAGGTCATTTCTGCCCCCCCTGGTGCCGGCTGAGCTAGAGGCCAAAATCCACAGGTAGGCACTTTTCAAAAAACACCTCTGTTTTCGGTGAAATAATGTGATGTGTCCACGTTGTGTTTTGGGCCATTTCCTTTCATGGGCGCTAGGCCCACCCACACAAGTTAGGTACCATTTTTATTGGGAGACTTGAGGAAACGCTGGGTGGAAGGACATTTGTGGCTCCTCTAAGATTCCAGAACTTTCTGTCACCGAAATGAGAGGAAAAAGTGTTTGTTTGGCCAAATTTTGAGGTTTGCAAAGGATTCTGGGTAACAGAACCTGGTCAGAGCCCCACAAGTCACCCCATCTTGGATTCCCCTAGGTCTCTAGTTTTCACAAATGCACAGGTTTGGTAGGTTTCCCTGGGTGCCGGCTGAGCTAGAGGCCAAAATCTACAGGTAGGCACTTTGCAAAAAACATCTCTGTTTTCTGTCAAAAAATGGGATGTGTCCACGTTGTGTTTTGGGCCATTTCCTTTCGTGGGCACTAGGCCTACCCACACAAGTGAGGTACCATTTTTACCGGGAGACTTGGGGGAACGCTGGGTGGAAGGAAATTAGTGGCTCCTCTCAGATTCCAGAACTTTCTGTCACCGAAATGTGAGGAAAATGTGTTTTTTTTAGCCAAATTTTGAGGTTTGCAAAGGATTCTGGGTAACAGAACCTGATCAGAGCCCAACAAGTCACCCCATCTTGGATTCCCCTAAGTCTCTAGTTTTCAAAAATGCACAGGTTTGGTAGGTTTCCCTAGGTGAACTAGAGGCCAAAATCTACAGGTAGGCACTTTGCAAAAAACACCTCAGTTTTCTGTTAAAAAATGGGATGTGTCTACGTTGTGTTTTGGGCCATTTCCTGTCGCGGGCGGTAGGCCTACCCAGACAAGTGAGGTATCATTTTTTATCGGGAGACTTGGGGGAACATAGAATAGCAAAACAAGTGTTATTGCCCCTTGTCTTTCTCTACATTTTTTCCTTCCAAATATAAGAGAGTATGTAAAAAAGACGTCTATTTGAGAAATGCCCTGTAATTCACATGCTAGTATGGGCACCCGGAATTCAGAGATGTGCAAATAACCACTGATCCTCAACACCTTATCTTGTGCCCATTTTGGAAATACAAAGGTTTTCTTGATAGCTATTTTTTACTCTTCATATTTCAGCAAATAAATTGCTGTATACCCGGTATAGAATGAAAACCCACTGCAGGGTGCAGGTCATTTATTGGCTCTGGGTACCTAGAGTTCTTGATGAACCTACAAGCCCTATATATCCCCGCAACTAGAAGAGTCCAGCAGACGTAACGGTATATTGCTTTCAAAAATCTGACATTGCAGGAAATAGTTACAGAGAAAAATTGCAGTTTTTTTCACCTCAATGTCGATATTATTTTTTTCCAGTTGTTATTTTCTGTAGGAAACCCTTGTAGGATGTACACAAATTACCCCTGGCTGAATTCAGAATTTTGTCTACTTTTCAGAAATGTTTTGGTTCTGGGATCCAGCATTGGTTTCACGCCCATTTCTGACACTGACTGGAAGGAGGCTGAAAGCGCAAAAAATCTTTAAAATGGGGAATGTCCCAGTAAAATGCCAAAATTGTGTTGAAAAATTGAGTTTTCTGATTCAAGTCTGCCTGTTGCTAAAAGCTGGGAAGTTGGTGATTTTAGCACTGCAAACCCTTTGTTGATGCCATTTTCAGGGAAAAAACCACAAGCCTTCTTCTGCAGCACCTTTTTTTGAAAAAAAAAGAAATTTTCACTGTATTTTGGCTAATTTCTTGGCCTCCTTCTGGGGAACCCACAAAGTCCGGGTACCTCTAGAATCCCTAGGATGTTGGGAAAAAAGACACAAATTTGGCGTGGGTAGCTTATGTGAACAAAAAGTTATGAGGGCCTAAGCACGAACTGCCCCAAATAGCCAAAAAAAGGCTCGGCACAGGAAGGGAAAAGGCCTGGCAGCGAAGGGGTTAAGGGAGGCCTCGGGATAAATCTTATTGATTTTTCGAGGTGTAAAATATGCTTTGCTTATTATATTTAACTAAATTAAATTAAACTCTCTGTAGCACAAGATTTTATATAGATGGGCGAGGACCTTTTTCCATTATAAATCATGTAAAGGCCCAGATAAATCGCATTTCTATTGTGTGCCAAGTTTGCGTCATGACACATCTAGATGTTTTCTGAAAGCTCTGTCAAAACATTTGGTTAGACGATCACCATCTCCATGGTGTGCAGCGTCTGAAGGACTTCATGTGCGGATGGTTTGGTTCTTCTTGTGTACCACAATTCATGCTATGCAAGTCTAATTCTTTGATAAGTAAGGAACTTCCCGTTTGGAATATCACGGGCTTGTAATAATGTCCGAACTTCTTGCAAAAGCGTATCTGAGAACAACGATCCAACCGGGTTTAGACCTTTTGTAGACCTAAGGCGGGGTTGTGATGGAGTCATCCATTTTGTATGCACAGGGAGGGCTATCAGAGGAGTCGTAGGACCATAAGGAAGACTATGCTTCGTTCATGTCAAGGCCTGTTTTAGACATGGCAAGGCAATGTGCAGCACGGTGGGGTCTTCTCTACAGGTCGAATTATAAAATGTATCAGTCCTTGCAGGGTACTATCCCTTAAGCTTGCACCCTGCAAGCCGTCTACTTATGCACTGTAATTAGGCGCTAGGTAGTAGTTTTCCAGGCTGGGAAGCGGAAGTCCACCCACATCAACTGGTAGTTGCAATGTTGATAATGCCACTCATCTTCACCCTCCAGCCTGGATCAGACCAGTAATCATTTGGTCCAGAGGAAAAAAGGAAAAAGGATCTGGGTAAAATCACGGGAAGATATAATAAGCGGGGAAGTACAATCATATTTTGACCAAGGCCTCTTGTCCTATCCCCGAAAGCCGAAGTTTGGACCAGAATGTAAACTGTTTTTTAAGGCTTCTCAAGTCTCTATCAAAGATTGCCGTCTCGCAGTTTATATGCTGTGTGATACACATTAAATCCTAGATATCAAAAAGTAATTACCTCCCAGGGTACCTGAGCGTCTAATATGGGATTAGGTGATGGAGAGTAACACATTATTTAGAGTGGAAAGTGCAAGATTTGTCCCAGTTCATTTTGAGCTCGGAAATGCACTCAATATCGGGCAATATTTAGGTAATGCCTGAGAGGTCCATTTTTGCATCCTTAATATAAATAAAAATATTATCTGCATATAGGGAGACTACTTGAGATTCTCTGTGTCGCGACTGGCCCCAGTGTGCTTCCAGCTCTCAGGGTTGAGTATCCAATTGTTCTATATATATAGCAAAAAGTAGAGGCAATAAAGGGCAGCACTGTTGCGTGCCTCTGAGGATAATGCAAGTGTCAGATACACAGCAGCCAGTCATTACTCTAGCAGTTGGGGATCTATATCCCTTTACATATAGAGGCACAAATCCCATATGTATCTTGGATTCTGTGCACGTAGTGCCAATTTAAGATACTGAATGCCTTTTTAATGTGAAGGGCCCGCTCGGGCAATACATCTTTAGAGCAAAAATGTGCCCTAGTTTATGCAAGATGAATGAAGCTTTGCGTCCAGGAATGAACCTTGTTTGGTCCCGATGAATCAAGTTAGGTAACAGAGGAAAAGGCTGTGAAATAGTATTTTAGCTAGAATTTTATGACACAATTAAAATGGAAAGTGGTCACCTCTCAAGGATCTCTGTTGGATTTAGCGTTCGCTTTAATTAATAAAATTAAATGAATAGGAGGGAGCAGTTAGAGTAAGCACATTCATAAAAATGTAATAATTGGGGTGCTAATTGTGTTTACATTTAGCATGGAATCCCATCGGATACGGTCCGTTTCCAGTTTTTTACTTGGGATAAGTTACGTAGGACATTCCCCCAACGCCCCTCCTCCTGCCCTGATCACCCCGCACCCCACACTACTGGAGAGTGAGTGGTTCACCCATTCTTTGCTGGCCTCAGTTGTAAGTCTGGCGAGAAGACATTCCTGCTGTCCACAGCGGTCTAGGAAGAGACCTCCTTTTTTTTTTAAATCGTAAAGCCTAGAACACCAGATGTCACTACAGGTCCGGGCCCGCTTGGCTGGTCCTACTGAGGGACTGCCACAGGCATCCCACTTCATGCAGTGGAGAGGACAAGCATGCTCCTCTTTCTCAGTGGCCCTCAGCCGTCTGGGCCTAACCTGCAATATGAGCATCAACCTAGATCACCGAGCCTTTAGGGTCATGCTGTGTCAGTTACAGCACTATAATCATTAACAAAGATCCAAAGCAGTAAATATCTTTCACTTGTGACAGCTCTCACAACCCAAACCATTTGTTAATGATGAAGCCCACTGTAAATCTTGGGCACAACATTCAGCAAGGTCTAGTGCGCCATCTTCTGGGCATGGAAGGTACAATAAGGAGGTTCAGGCAGAGTGGGGCCATTTATGTGCTCTGCATCATCATGCTCAGTCGGCATATCATGACATTATTGTATTTGGATCATAAACGGAACAGTAACCATTGGAACTTTAGTTTTGGTATGTTGAAGATGCGCCTGACCTTTCAGAAACATTGCAAATAGGAAGGGATCGAAATGTTTAGAAGACAAAATGTTAAATTACAAACAAAACAGGGCCACGAGAGGATGCAAAATTTCAGGAACTGTAAAAACGGCATGAACTCTGCTTTTCAACACTGATGCGCTTTTCTTTCTAGTGGTATTTTAGTGAAAGAGCCCGCACCGAAAACTGTTTCATACCTGTAAGTCAATCAGTGGACTTCCAATGCGTCTTTTCCAACATACAGTCTTGAGAAGGGACCATAAAACTGCTAGACCCCCAAGTACTCCTACTGCAACCTTTCAGGAAAGAGAAAAATTGAAATTCTTGTTGTGTTTTCAATTTTACTTAAAAAAATATATCTGTGTATGGTAACTCACATCGGTCTGAATAAGTGCTTCTGACTGATCCATGTCATAACTGACCGAGTAGGAAACCTACAATATAAAATACATGATCAATTATTTGAATGTATTAACTTTGTAGAAATCAATGCCAGGATCATATTCAAAGTCTTAATAAAACCAGTCAAATTCTCCCATATCAACCTGCGCATGTGTTATCTTCAATAGTTATTTTTCTAAATTTGGGTTACCATCAAACCACTAAATCCCATTACTGGACTGTGCAGCCATGTCGCAGAAACTCATATCTGGTAATCCTTGACCTCTCTTTTCCCAGGGAAATTTATATTTCTCCAAATTAACCCTGCTGTGCTTGGCAGTCTAGACTAGCAAGACCAACAATTGGTCTAATTTCTTAAACAGACCATTTAGTAGTGGATTCATTACAACCTGAGGCACACAAAGGCATATGGGCAGAAATACGTTTTTTTTTGCTACTGAAGGTCAGCAGATCCAGCTAAACTTTATATTGCGCTGTTTTGGAGTTAAAAACTCATTAGCAATGCTCATATGTCTGAGATGTCTTCACAGGGGCTGATAATGGCAGTTTTACGTGTCTTTACATGGATTTGTAATTGGCTTGAATTTGCTCCCATACCATAATCACGATAGGCCTTAGTGACCAATTAATAAGAGGATGAAAAGAGGAATGCAAGATTCTCAAGACGGTTCTCATCAGCATTTCACTAAGAAATTGAAGACCAAAACTAGAAGAAACATGTATTTTAGCTTAAAGTTCCTGTTATGAGTTTATTAAGTTGCACTCCCCTCTTTTGTGGTCTTATTTGTAATCATACATGAATATAGAAAATAATGGGATAATTGAAATAGGAGTCCCTTAGAAATCTGTTGTATGCATCATAATACAGCATGCAAAGAGCGCCATAACTTTTAGAAGAAGTAATGCTAGCTGAAGACATTAATGTTGAATCGCTCATAAGGTGAGGAATTTCTGAACGGTACAAGCCAGTTGACAGGAATCAATGATCTTCAGGGTATTGATGAATAATTACAACAGCTGAAAAGCCGGCAAAAGTGGAGTCCTTTTGAGGCAGGAGGCAAGTTTTGGATTGAGACACATTCCATATACATGTGGTGTGCAAGTGTAACTTTAAGAACATTAGTAACTAACCTCTGGCATGTTCATGTGTAAACCTACTAAGCAGTGTCAGTCCTCCATATGAAGAAAAGTGAAGAAAATAAGAAAGGTGTGAGAATGTCATACTTTATGCCCTGATCACCCCCATTTTGTTGTACTGGTGGTTATTGACTCTGACTGTGCCCTTGGCTCCGCTGCCCAGGGCCAGTGCTCTGTTTAGAAGGTATATGGTAATTAGGGATAATTACAATTGGCTCTGGCAACCTATGTGTAAGTCCCTAGCATATGGTAGGGCATGTAGGTTTAAGGACACCAGCAGAGTTAAGGCACTTAAAGGTGCACTGCAGGGGTCTGCTATCATTTTAAAGTAGGCCCTGCTTTGCAGGCTCCTTTTAAAATAAAAGTAAGCCCAAATTCAAATTTGGAATTAAAAGTACTTCCAAAGCCTCACACTACCTTATTGTTACATATGAGTCCCCTCTAAGGTCTGCCCTGTAGCAGCCTCTTCTGATTGGTCAGCCTTTCACAGGCTGAGCTACTCTGATGAGGTGTGAAGTGGCCTGGGCTGAGACAGATGCCAGGACAGGAAGGGGACTGGCTAGCCAAACTGGTCTTCAAAGGGAGAAAAACAGTTAGGACAGAAACCAGGCCCACCCTTATTTCCTGCAAGCCCTGCTAGATGTGAGCCCCGGTAATAAAATTAGGAGAGGGCTGGATGGAAAGGGTGTGTAGGGGAAAGTTAGCCACACCTGTGGGTGGGTTGACCCAGACCTGAACCCCCAGGAGAGATTTTCTCCATCTTGAATTTGTGAGAAACAGTGCTTTCTGAGACAAAAATGTGCCACACTTCTAAGGAAGTGGCCATCCAGAGGGTGGCACTCTGCACCCCATTGCTCAGGGGTGTCCCCTGCTTGGCAGCCCAGAAACCTGGATAAATATGGGAGTGCTGCCCAGTACCTCAGATCCCTGCTGAAAGAAGCCTGAAGAAGAAGGAAAGCCCTGCTAATCCCCTGGTCTGCACTAAGACAAATGCACCCACAAGGACTGCACCTGCTGCACACTGGGCTTCATCAAAAGAGGACTTTGATTTGCTTCTAAGACTCAGGAGTGGACTTCCTGTAAGCAACAGGTAAAAGGAACTACCTTTGCATCAATCCTTGCAAGAAGAGCTCAGCTGACCAGCGGCCCGTGGACTTTTAAGGATTCTGACCAGATGCATTGTGGGAATTGCATTCCCAACTCCCCAAAGGAGCACATCAGATCCTCTAGAACCTTAGCTGGTGTTCAACTTCAAGACCCCCAAAAGACCTTCTGGAAGTTTAGAGACATCTGGAGAAATTTTGTGAAAAAGCTCCATAAGACGTCTGACCGGTCATCAAGAGTCAAGCCGTCGTCGAACCGCAACCGGCCTGGATTTCAGGTTTGTCCAGCTGAAAGCTACGGAGCTCCAGGACCTCTAGGACTTGACTGAGGCCTTGAGCTGAAGCAAGCTGCCGTCATCGACTCGAAAGCCAACCTGCTGAGGAAACCCACTCGACGACAAGGGAAAAAGAACCAGAAAAGTGAATAAGTGCAAAGGTAAATTTCAGACTGAGGCCTACTGCTCAGTGTATCCGACCCAGGCTCCATCCTGGTCAGCCTCACACTTTGGCCAGGTCAGGTTTGACCAGATAGCCGCGGTTGGTGGATTTCACTTTTGAGCACTAGAAAGCACATTTTTTGATTGAATCGGTTTTATTTTTTTAAAGGGGGGAAGCAGCCACCCACCAGGAGATCCTTATGGAAGGAGCTTTTAATCCTTAAAGGGGAGCAAAAATAAAGGGTGAAAACAAGAGGGCCCCAAAACTGGGAAACAGCGAAGTCCCAATTGCTAAATCCCAGCACTCTCACTCAGGGACGTCATCCACCAGTCACACATCTTATGACTCATGTACCGCGTCGGGGTGTACTCTGCTAGGTGATGTGGCTTGTCTACGTATCTTCTAAGTGGGGGGTGGGGGATTGTGTGCATTTTTGGGAGAACACTCAGGTGAGGTCCCCACTCCCTATTCCCGGTCCTCCCCCACCCGATCCACCATCACGTTCCACTCTCTCCATGCTCATCTGTGCAGATGCTCCAAAAGCGCACCCCCTCCGCCACTGCCCATTCAAGCACATCTGTCCTCCACCTGCTCTGAGTTGGGGGTGCCACCCTTGCCCAATGAATGGCAATACAGTGCCTGGCAAGTACCAAGCGAAGAAGAGCGAACCTGGAACTAATTTTTCCGCGTTTCCTAGGGAGTGGTAGAAGGCCTACAAGGCAATGCCAAACTGTGTGGGCACTACAGTTCCCAGTTATTCGGGTCACCAATTTTATGACTTGCGTCCAGTACGAATGTAACACCCTGCAGCTCCACGTAATGTGGATAAAATCGTCTGGCACACTTCCACTCGCTGTCCATGAGTGGGGTATAGAGGTCATCGTCCCACCAAGGACAGGTATTAGCTGTGACAATGCCTGTCACACTTTAGGGCTGCATAAAATTGGGAGATAAGACCTTCAGGGCAGCCCGGGTCTAATAAAACCATCAACACTTGGGACTCCACCGGTTCGTCAAGTAAAAATAATCCATATGCCGCGGGCCGTGCACGATAAAACAGCATATTGCAGGAACTGCGCCAGGGCAATCCCAAAAAGCTCGCTCACTTCGGTACGTGTCAGAAAAACATTCAAATAAAGATCACCTGCAGTCTAACAGCCACAGTCTATCCATGGTTTTAGATCCGCACAGGCCTTCAGACATAGAAATGGCATAAGCCATCACAATCGGAGGATCCGTGCATATTTGTGCCATCTTTAATACATGCATCACACCCCTTTCCCGGGCCAATGTAACCTTAGACACTACAAATGGGATGCTCGGCGGAGTTATACGCACACCCATTAGGAGTTTAGGGAGGCCAGCCTCAGGCACTAGTCCCACCAGCAGTTCTTTTTATCCAGTTAGGTTCTTCCTCACACCCTAATGCCCCATACTGAAGCAGCCTCGCTAAGTAGTATAGCCGGAGGTCTGGGAGGTTAAGGCCTCAGTCCTCCAGGTCCAGTTGCAGGGTCTCTAATTTAACCCTGCTTCTTTTGTCAGCCCAGATTAGTGAACCAAGTAATTAATCGAGGCGTCTAAAAAGTGTAGCTGGCAAGGTACAAAAAGAGTTCTGCATAACGTACAGGCATCTTGGCAGGACTACCATTTTACTAAGAGCCGCCCGCCCCATTACTGACAGCAGCAGGGACTTCCAATATGTCACGGATCGAGTGCAGTCCTGAACGGTACACCCCATGTTCAGGTCATTTGCATGTGGTCACTTGTATCCCAAGGTACTGGAAGTGATTAGTTTCCCAAGGGAGTCCCAATGCTGGGAGGGCTGTTGATGGTCGTAGAGTCAATGATACCATGGGAAACAACACCGTGTTATGGCGGTTAATTAGGAAGCCTGATATGTTCCCGTCATGTTATGTGTTGTAGCAGCTGCAGGACAGATCAGACAGGATCCGGCACAAAAAGGAGAGTGTTGTCTGCATACATGGACAGCACGTGGGTCGTGTCCCCCACTTGTATTCCACTGTCTCCACGTTTATCTTTTAGATAGATCACCAGAGGCTCCACGGTGGAGAAGAGGAGTGGGGACAGCACGCATCCCTGTCACGTTCCCCTCCTGATGTTGAAGGCCTCAGATACTATTTGGCCAGTGCACACTCTTGCCATGACTGATGTGTATAACAGACATACCCGAATGTACCCAAGGCCAGGTATTGTGGACCAAATCCTTCCTCAGAAGCCAGGCCAACATGCCGTCTGACCGATCCCACCTCTCTCACGTGTTGATCCAGCCTATCCCAGATTTCAGCAACCCTCCTGTGTGCATCAGCGAGTTCCACAAGTCCGTCCTCTTCACCTAAAGTCCATTACTGGAGCTGAGTAAACTCGGCTTTGCCCTCTAGCATCTCCCATTCAAGTTTTCTCCAAGTATCATACACCTTTCCGAGGCATTCCCCCCAGACCATCACCTTAAAGGCATCCCACTTGACCCCCCCCCTGAACTCTGTGGAGATCTAGGTATTATCAAAATAATTCTGCAGTGCCAGTCGTACGTCTGCTTGAGAACTCTGAGTCACCAACGACTCTGGCCTGAGTCTCCACAGAGGGATACGGAATCTGAGGTGCATGGTCCGGAAGGTAACGCACCTGATAAACCCATCCCTCTAATATTTAGTACACCATCTATGGTTGTAAGAAAACGATTCAATCTGCTGTGTACATGGTGTGTGTGCAAGTAATAGGAGAACTGTGTTACCATTGGGTGGAGTTCCCGCCATATTTCTGTACACTGCATCCCATGCATAGTTTCAGTCAGCCTTGCAGCCATGCCAGGCTTAGTACCCAACCTTGGTTGGTGTCTGTCCAATGCGCCATCAAGGACGCAATTAAAATCTCCTCCCAGATAATGGGCATGCCCACATTATGTAGGAGTGCGTCCTCTAGGGATGCAAAAAATCCCTCGTCATCTATGTTGGGAGCATTGACATTGAGGAGGCACACTTTAACTCCGTCCAATCGGCCATGTAATAAAATGTATCTCCCCTTAAAGTCTGCTGTATGACTAAGCTGCTGGAACGAGCAATCGGGTGCCACTCAGATGGAGCCCCCCCCCCTTTGCATAGGAGGAATAAGTTGATGAGTACAATAGGCCTCTTCACTTTTTGTAATTTCTGTGTTGCCCTGTCTGTCAAGTGCGCCTCATGTAAAATGGTTTTGTGGATTACCAAGCATCTTAAATAGGTGTGTGTCCTATATCTTTTCATTTTCACGAAAAGAGCCCAGGACCCTCATGTTCCACGTGAGAAGACTAGTGGAGTCACCCTTTGGACAGCCTAAGTTTGTATGCCCAGGGATCCCTCTGTTGAGCCCTACCCCACAAACCCCTGGGCAGAGCACTGTTGTCACTGCAATAAACTGTAAGTGACAAAACTAATACAACTCCCACCCCCCCCCCCCCCATCTCGGGTAAACACATTACAATCCAACTCGTGTTTCCTCTATTAATGTGACACCGCAACCACCCAAGTAGACGTCAACAAAAACATGTGTTTATAGTAAGTGAATCAATCCCTCTCAATGAACAGCGGTATCTCCCTAGAGTGGGATTGAAGTCCAGGTCCACAGATGTCAACCCCAGCTCCAATCCAGCCTCTATGGCAACCCTATAGCATACTTTCATGCAGTCCTACAGTCACTAAATCACTGATCTCTTCTGCCCTCCACTACGAACCTCTGCCCAGGGAGAAGATTATCTTTCACACTAAAGGAAGGAGGAGGAAGAGGAGGAGGAGTCTGAGAGGGGTTTGCGCGGATGTTGAGTGTCTGCAATCCAATACACAATTGGAGGTCTTGGTGCGCTCAATAGTTCCACCACGGCCCATATATCTTGAAATCCACTTTGGAGCCCAGTGTCACATTTTCTAGCATCAAGACCACAATAAGGGACCAGACATGCATCCCCAGTTTATTCTATGTGAAGTAGCCGCATGCAGAATCACATCTGCTGGATGTAGGGCATCAGTAAAAGGATACTCCACCGCCGGTGTCACACCAATACGTTTCAGGGTGGAAGCAGTGCGGTGTTAGGAAGCAGCAACCCCTCCACAAGTCTGAACCACTCCAGACAGAATCAACCAACGTGACTAACTCTACTAGAGCCCTGGTCAGTTCCATTCCTGTATTTGCTGCTCCAGATCCAGTGTGCCATCACAGTGTACCACTACCCTAGCTCCAGAGTGCCACTGTCTGCTTCTCTACCTGCATCCTGGCTCAGTCCTCTGGACTCCTCTGGGTCTGTCCCCGGCATCCCCATGGTTCCCCACCCCCAGGCCTAATCTGACCATGGCCTCTGATCTCCAGCCAGTCCCAGACGTCCCCCAACATTGTAAAGAAGTGAGAACGGCCACTGTGTAACACTTTAAGTTGGCTGGATAAAGGAGCATATATTGAAGCCCAATTGCCCCCAGCTTTTGTTTGACTCTGCCAAAGGACTGCAATCGCTTCTGGACTAGCCATGTGTAGTCTGGGAATATCCTAACCATGTGTTTCTCAAAGGTAGGATTCACCTCTCCTGCGCACCCCCTGAAGAACTGCATCACTCTCTCTATAGTTAAGTAACTTTGCTATGATGGTCCTTGGGTACCCCCTAGTAGTGGTGGGGGAGCCACCGATCTGTGGGTTCGTTTCACCACAAAGAATAAGGACAACCCAATGTCTAGAAGCTGCGCTCTGATCCATTCCTCCAGGAACAGCTCCAGTTCGCAATCCTCAGCCTTTTGTGGGAATCCCACAAAGCGCAAATTGCATCTGCAAGCCCTTCCCTCTGCCCTTAGTTTCAGCTTCCTCGTATGAGCCTCTAAAGCGGTCAGAGTAGTTTTAAGAGTCTTCATCTCCGCTTGGAACTTGCCTACTTGTTTCTCCATTATAATGTCATCTCCGTTACTTTGCAGACATCAGTGAGCAGTAAATTCACATTGAGGGCTCAGTTTTGGCCTGGACCGCCATGCGCAAGGCTTCAATAGCTGCCAGCATCTGTGCTCTTGTGGGACCTTGAAGTACCTGCAAGCTGTCCTAATCAGCTGCATCCTGGCATCCTTTTAAGCTTTGTGTTGTAAACTGGTCCATAGTGCTTTGTTGCGCAACATGTGCTATTTTGTCTCTCACCATTTTGGTATTATGTCACTGACTCACTGGTGTTTCATCCTCGTTGGTCGTGGTGGTGGGGGTGGGGCTGCGGTGGAAGAGCACCACTTCAAGGCCTCTTGATCCCCAGGGGCTGCCGCCAGCCCAAAGTAGTGTTCTAACCTCCATGGGGGAAGGGGCATAGCAAACGGCACTAGTGGCCCAGTCTCTTATTTGCGAGTAGCCTGTGCTCCAAATTCCAGCTCTTTGTCTAGGCTGCAGGGGCAGCCACATAGCTGAGCCCCAACCCTTGCAGGCCGAGAACCGGTCCTCCGGCAGTTTTTGGGGTCTGAACGGGCCTACCACAATCACACAGCACCGGACAAGCCAGGCACAGCAGGCAGGTAGGTGAAACCCGCATGTGCGGGTGCAGTGCAGCATTTCAACTGACAACCTCAGACTAGGCCCCTTTGTCTCTCACAGGGATGGGCTCCCGCTCCGCACAGCCGAAAGTCAGATGCTCCAGGACCCGGCCATGGGTGCCGGCTTCCCTCCAGCTACGCGGGTTCCACTTTATGTGGGCTATGTAATACCTAGGGGCCCTAAATAAATGACTAAGTAACTAAATGACTAGCATTAGCGCAACAACTATTCACCATTTGCAGAGTCGACTCTTTTGCATATGATTGAGTGTGCTCACACAGATATGTGGCGTGTGATATTGAATTTTCCCAAATAGTATTATGGCAATACCTTTTCATATATATTTGTAAATGTACCTATATGTGTTTTTCTGTCTTCTAGATTTGTCTTAATTTTTAACACTCGAGTTCCATAACAAGGAAACCCACTCACTAAAAATACCTAAATAACACCAGAAGTGATCTAGGGCTTTCTTAGACAGTGTGCGGTTGAAATCTATCTACAGGTCCTGATGAAATGTCACTGGCCCTTCCGAGCAGGGAGGCATGAAACATGTCGACCACTAATAGGACCAACAGATAACTTCTGCTCTATTGGTCCATACCAATTTTTAATCTTGCCGCAGGTAAAACCCAATTATAAAGGTTGGTTTCATAGGGTCGCTACACCCACGACTGTCTAATTTTCACTACCCCCTCATCCTATTTAGACAAGGGTGAGAAAAGATCTCCACCAAAGAGCCAATCTTGAGGGGTTCGCTGAGTACTGCACTGCCCACCCAGCATGGAACATGACCCAATGATGAAGCATGCCGCCTGGGAGGTGGAGGGTCAGGTTATCCGGTAAAGGATGCTCCTAGGTACCTGGGCATGATAGACAGCGTAAAGAAAGTAGTTTGTCTGGTTTCACGTATATGTAGGTAATTATCCACACAGGATATCACATTTAATTTTGATGGTCAATATCCAGAAGTAAACCCAATGGTGGAGCCATGTTCTCTGGTCTGAGCTGTTGCAATACCTTGTTCTTTTGTTAAGGTCCAATGGTTTACTTCCAATTGGGCTCTGGGACTGCGTAGTGTGAAGGACACATGCAGCCTGATGGAGGTGCTCGGTGTGCTTAATAGGCTGGCTGGCTTTGTGTTCACATGGTAGATTTCTGTTCCGGGTTGATCTTAGTCCCTCATTTCCTGTGGCCTATCCATTCTTACTCCACCCCTTTTTTGAGGCATGGAAGAGGGACTATATTTAGGCTCCCTTTTTTGGGTTTCTTATCACCCATGCTCATGCCATCTAGGTTGCGGACCTAGTGCAGATCTCTGGTTGTCTTTTTAGTCCACTTCACTTTGTTTGCAACTCTGCCCCGGTTTGAGTTCTCTTTTGCTGGTTGGGGACTTAGGACCAGGGGAGGTCTTCCCCTCGGGGCATGATCTGCTTGGGGTTGTTGCTGAAGGGTTAGGCTCAGTTGTGTCAACTGTATGCTATAAGTCTGCCTTTTTTGCTTTGTGCCCTTGATCGATTTGAGGTTTATTCTCCCTGCCTATCTTTTGGTTGGTATTTTCATTAATCCACTTCCCAATTTGCCTGTGGTTGTTTGGGGGTGCGCTGAGCTAGCTTGGAGTGGCCTTTTTGTTGGTTCATGCGTTTGCCCATAAGGTCTTCTGTGCCTGCCTCCTTTTGTCTTGGGGGTCTTCCTGCAGCATGATGCAATTTTATCTGTGGGTTGACACACTGATTTTAATGCATTATATCCACTGTGGTGCCCTTGTTACCATTGTTTCGGCAACATAAAGTGAGCAGAGGTGTTAATGCTGTGTCAGTCTTTGGTCCTTAAATGTCTATTTGGGGTTCTGTGCCGGAGACGCAACAGAGACTTTGGCATGGGAGATCTCGCTCCTTCTGGATCCTTCTTCTCATTGGTGCACCGCCTGTGGGATATATTTGCCTACTATTTTAGTATGTGGTCTGGTTGTGGTCCATCCCAAGCATTAGCCAGGCCCTGGAGCTGCTTTGTCTCCTGGTTCCAGTCTTATTATTTGGGGCTTGGTGCTCCCCCACTCTCTGACCTTTGCTTTGCGATCTGTTTGGTATTGTGGTTTGTCCTACACCACACTTGGATTGTTTATCGATGATGTTTCATCACCTCTGGATTGGTTTTATGAGAATTCTGCATTTGAGTGGCTTTGTTTCTGCTCCTGTGATGGTATGTATGCCTTGGCAGGTGGTATGCCTGACCATCATCATTTGGGTTTGTTTCCTTCCATGACTTTCCTGGTCTTAGCCTTTGTGTGGGGTTGGCTGCTGCATCCTATTTCACCTTGAGCCTTCTTTAAAGTTGTATTATGAGCTTCCCCAAAGAGCAAGAAGTGCCATTGTTGTGGAGTTTGAATGCTTTTTACTGGGTTGCAGATGGCTGTTGCCCTGAATTCTGTTTTTCCCTTTGCCTCTGGCTAGGAAATGGTATCTGGCTTCTGCATGCGCTGCATTCCCTATTCTGTGCAGGTCATGATGCTTGAATGTGGGCTTCCACCTGTGCTACAAATGATAGGGATTCACTTTTTTAGGTGGCATGACATCAGTCTTAGACTGGTCCATGCCCCTCTTGATTGACTTTCATTTGACTGCCTGCCCCTGGTTGGTGGTGTTTCTCTAATTTTCCTACTGTGCATAGGTCATAAGTGGCCTTAATCCTCGTGCTCCTGTCTTGCAGGCCCTACTTTAGTCATGTTACTGGATGTGTGCAATGACTTCCTCACCAGCGGCTGGCTTTAGTTTACTTAGCTCGCCATCTGACTTGTGATGGTTGCTTCTTGCCAGCATCCACTCTTCTGGGGGGTGTGCACCTATTGGAGCTGTTACTATGCTTTCTGCAGTTCAGTTATTCAGTGCTCATCAGTTTTCTTTTGCACTATGGCAGGGGGTGGTGTTCACTTCTGGGGTTGACCCTTCCTCTTATCCGGATTAATGCTTTTGGTGGATTATTAAAGACGGTTGTGTCTGCTTTAACAGATCTTCATGATTTAAGGACTGAGAGGATTAAGAGAGGAAGAAGTAATATTTCAGGTTGCTTACTTCCCCCTCCTCCCAGTACTTACAAATCCTTCCACTATCCCTGTTGCGTGCCTGACTTTAATAGCTTGAGTTGTTTTGATAGTCAATACAGAGTGATTCAATATAGAGTGGTTGAGAACATCTGTGCAGCCTATGCCCCTTCAATACTTATCTGAGGTTTTCCCCACATTTTGTGAATGAGTGTATGTTTGTGATGCCCTTGAAAATCAGCAAAATATTACCAACAAATAACAGATTTAAGGAGTCTCACACAAAAGGGTCATCCTTGACTAAACCTTCAGGGATCTGCCATCATCTTCAGCATAAGGCAAGCTTGGGACAAGGTATGCAGCGGGCTCTGCTCATGGCCATATCAGCTCTCTTGAGGATACTTCTAAAGGCTGGGGACATACTAGGAAGCTCACAGAGAGTGATGGGTCTAACTGCTAATGACCTGAGGGTGCAACAGGTGTTCTGCAGCTGTATACACCGTCATATAGTGCAGTTCTGCAGAGCAGATCAGGGTACTGCTTACATAATGGGACACCATGCTGTACAGTATGCAAAGCGCAAGGACACTGCCCCTGTGTGCCTTCAGATTACTTTATTTGGCTCTTAGAGTTTTCAATAAACTGACAATTAATGTTTATAATCACTACACTTTTTCTGTTTGTACATCTGTAACTGAATGCAAGAGCACTTTTATACTACATTTTTTTACGATTATGAATGCGTACACATCATGTAACCTGCCAGTGCTGGGCGTTTGAAAAACAAAAAAGATTATAAAAAAGTACTAAGTGATCAAAAAACATTAATGAACAACAGGTGCACAACATGTACCATAACTAAACTGCATAAATTAAGAAAAGGTTATTTTCTACCACTAACCCCATTATTAGTTGTATTTTATCATCGCCTTTGTCTACAAAATTGAAACTCTGAACATACCAGTTATTGCACAAACAGAAATAAGTAATCTAATAAGTACATACCTCCACGGTCTGGGTTTTTACATTCTGCACTTGAACGTCCGAGTAGGCAACAATAATAAGGGGAGTATATATAGATCCTTTTTGAGTGTTTGGTATGAGCTTGATACTAAGAGACAAAAAATGCTAGTACTGTAATTGAGTCAATAAAGAGACAGATACATAAAATTCTATGACATAATAAAAAACAATTAAGCAAATTAGTACAGTTTGCAGCAGCCTACATCTTGTGCCAAGCACAAACGGAAAAATAATGCTAAAATACATTTCATGTCCACAAGTACAACCAATACTGGCTTTAACTTTATGCTATATAAGTCACTGCTAATGATAGATACTTATAACTAAAAAACATAAAATATCACTGCTAACTTTAAGGACTATTAATTTTAAGAAAGTACGAGTAACATCATTTGTAAAAGACAATTACACTTAGAAACCTAACATCAAAGGGTTTGGAGTTGGTTGGAGAGCAGGAGAGTTGATTTCTAGATTTTCTAAGAACACTTTCAGAAAGCTGACCTAGGAATGTACTCCGTTAGTTGATTACCACTGGCTTTGTGGTACGTAACTCCCAGTTTCTGGCTTTATTTGCTTTAGGCTCTCCAGATTCAGTTTGCCCCTCCCCTTGCCTAAACCGTGTGCATTCAAAGACCGAGGGCAAATGTTAGGTGCTGTCTTCCAAGGGGGCTTGTTTACTTTTTTTTCCCTCTGACTTTAAAGTGAGAGGATTTATGTGACAATCTTGCCGGATAATGGGAGTGGGAATGAGTTTTTTCTAGCATATGACAACACGTAAATGAACAGTGTAAGTATTTCAGAATATATCAGTATTATGAATGCACAAATGAAGCACATTTTTTTGTAATTTCTAAAGTGTGTTGGAAACAAATAATTTAATATGATCAAAACGAATCATTACACTTGGTGGCACTATTCCCACACATTTTCGTCTGTGCACTGTATAGTTTTATTAGAACAGCTGTTTGTCTGTCCAAATGTAATGGTCATTTCAATTGAAAATGTGTTGCATTGTGTTATCACACCATGGATAGCCCACTCTAAGCCACTCTACTCTACTCTGCACCACTCCACTTTACACAACTCCACTCTGCACCACTGCACTCTGCACCACTTCACGCTGAGCTCTCTACTCTACCCTGTACTACTCTACGCCAATGCACTTCGCCACTCTGCTCTACACCACTGCACTTTACACCACACCAGTCTAGGCCACACCAATCTACTCTGCTCAACTCCACCTTATGCCACTGTTCTGTATGCCACTCTGAAACACTGCACTCTACGCCACTGCACTCTGTGCCAATACACTCTACACCAATGCACTTTACTCTGTAACCCAACTCTATGCCCCTGCACTCTGCCATTCCACTGTACACCACTCTAATCTACTCTGCACCACTCTGCACCACTCCACGGTACGCCACTTCACTCTACTCTGAAACAATCTACTCTGTGTCACTGCACTGTACGCCACTCTACTCCATGCCACTCCACTCGCATCCACTGCATTCTACACCACTCTACTCTTAACCACAACACACTACATCAATGCACTCTACACAAATGCACTCTATGTCACTGCAGTTTACTTTGTGACACTCCACTCTGCGCCACTCAAATCTACGCCTATGCTGCTGAATTCAATGCCACTGCACTCTAAACAACTATATTCTGCAACACTCCACACTAATGCAGTCTTCATCAGTCCACTCTACGCCACTCCAGTGTATGCCACTCCACAGGACTCCACACTATGCCACTCCAATACACAACACTCTCTGCCACTCCAGTCTACACACTCTATTCCACTCGTCGTCATTCCACTCTACAATACTCCATGCCATTCTGCTCTATGTCAATAACCTTTAGCCATACTGAACAGCAGCCACACTGATGAACAACATGTGTAAAACACATTGGCAAAGCCAACAGCTCTTCCATAGGCAAGACCTATTTGGCTTTGCCATATCTTGTTTTCTACTGTTTATAATGTTTGTTTCCTAGTTTGTGCTGCTAATGGATATGTCTTATAAAATAACACTGAGGGCCTTATTACAAACGTTAATTGCAAAGGGGCCAGTAACTTCTGTTAATGGGGCTCAGTAACATTTCTCCTTGAGATTTTGGCTGCTTTCAGAAAAAAACAATCAACCAGTATTTGTATAGCGCAGCACTATCACCCCTGAGGGTGCAGGTCTCAGTCGAAGAGCCAGGTCTTGAGCTTCTTCCTGAAGTCGATCAGGGAGGGATGTATGTAGGTGGAAGGGTAGGTCATTACAGGTCTTGGAGGACACATTATCTGGGGGAAATCAGTCATTCTGGAACTTGTAATTACTGATTTCCAAGGGAATTCCTCATTTCTCTGGGACACCTCGGGGTACCACTTGTAACTTCTAACTCTGCCCATCCTGGAATTACCGGTTCCTCTGATACTGTGGACTTGAGAGGTGGGTAAAAAGGGAAGATTCAATCTCAGCAAAGGTGCCAGGGAAGGCCATTCCCCCACCTCAGAATCAAGTCTAATGCACCGAAGGGTCTCTCTCTGTGAACGATCATTAAGATTCACACCCACAATCAAACTTGAGACATCTGAGGTTTAGAGCCTCACTGGTGACCTGTTCCCAGCGAGCCAGCTTTCTTTATTGATTTCAAACGTTTGCCTTTGACTCAGACTTTTCCATCTAATTCTGGACATCAAGGATCCTTTCACCCACTGACATTGAATCATCAGTTAACACGTGCTGAGCCTTGACATCTGGTCCAACGACATGGGGGAGAGCAGAGACAAATAGAAAGCAGAAGATGGTGTCCCCTTCTTTGGGGCACAGTGAGGTCCCAGAAGCGATTCCCATGTCTGGGTTGATGGCTATGTGCACTGTTTTCTGCTATTCTTTTCTTTACAGGGATGGGTGGAGTAATGATGAAAACAGGGTGTTCGGCTTACAGTATAGTATACATTAAAAATTACCTATTAAATGCATTCTGGGTTCCAGCATATATTCAAATGTTCATATGTTCAGATGTTTTGAATCATACTTGCTGACTTTCAATTACTGTCACATATTGTTTTTTGTCACTTTTATATTTCACAGGTCTTGTGTTTGTTGCCTCAGAGCTTGCATTTCCTTTCAGTAGTCTGAACATGAAGCCACGTTTCACTGCCTTTGAACTCTATCTTAAGGGTGTAAGTGAATTAAATTCTTCTTTACACAACATTTTTAATAAGCTAATCTTCCTCGTTCATAGGTGACCAACGTCTTTTCTGTTAGAGCAGTGGTTTATCAACGCCACCTTTCTTTGCACTGACCTTCTGCTTCTTCTTCTTGATTTCCGTACATTCACATATTCCAACCTTCCTCTTTCATAATGTCAGCACTGTTCCACTGTCTCCTCGCAGTACCAGCAGAGCACATTATCAACACTATCTAGTACGATTCACTTTTTTAAATTCACCTTCCCCTAATCATGCAAATACTTCCCATATTCATAACAAAAATCCCCCTTGATTGGATTTGCATTTTGTGAGGCAGGAAGATCCCTAGAAAAGGCAGATTAAAGCCTTCCACAGGCTAATGGCGCTAATCCTAGAATTAGAGTCACGATACTTACTGCAGTGATTCGTGTACTGCTAGGCTTTAGTTCCCTTTCCTCTAGACTCATGTTTTGCTTGTATCACAGATAAAAGGAACACATTCTTGCACAGCACCGAAGGACTTCAACATCGGAGGCCTCCACTCCCACACACTCACTTTGCTTCAGTTACTTTTAACCACCCACGTGGAATGGCTAAAGAGGTCGGATGGAGGGCAACGAGTATGGACCGTATAAATGAAGGCCCTTAAGAATTTAATCTGATAGTATTTCTGATCGTAAATATCACAATGCAGAATGTATACTTATTCATCTATGCTTCCTCGGTCCCATACAAAGGAATTTTTCAAAAATAACATATGTGATGAGGAAACTAGCAATAGTTCACATTTATTGTCTAGTCAAAGATGTCTGTCAGCATGACAAACTAGACATGGGGCATCAACTTCCAACACACAAAGTCTACAGAAAAGGTTTCTGCTTGCCGCATGGCTTAATGAGAGCTGCAGATGTTTCCCATGTCCTAAATAAATGAGTATGGATTTCTAAAGGTATAGGAAGGCACTGAAATAAATAGCTTTTGAGCGTCTTGAATACAGTCCGATACTTAGGGGGTAGTCTCGTTCCCCTTACCAATTGCAAGCCACGTTCATCACAAATAATCTCTTGGATGAACGGAAATCATTTTTGTTGGTCAATTCAAATCTGAGGACTCTACAGTTAGTGGAGGGCCCTTTCCTTTCCACAAGAGAATCAGAAAACGTGTCCAGAGTTAAATTTCCTGGCTGAAGTGCAACTACTCCAGCCTATGATTGTGTGTGTGTGTTTTTCTTTTACCTCATGAAGCCAAATAATCCTGCTTTTCTTAAAACTTTAAGACAGGCAGTAAGACCATTAAAGTTGGGCGTTCCTGATAGAACACAATAAGACATTTCATATGCTTCCTTCCCATTACAACAATGTGATTGCACATATGCCAGAGGACATTGGTCAACAACCTGCAGAAAATCAAGAATAGTAGCCTGAAATGATCTAATGGGTCTTGTAGCCAATGCAAGTTTCACAACATTGTGCAGTCAGAGGAAGATAGCCTTGAAGCCCCAACATAACCAAATTGATTGTAGAAGAGGAATGGTAACCTGAAGCTGTTGAAGGTCCCTGCTGGTGATGTACAAACTAATCATAGATACTGGAGTAGTGCAACAGACTGGCAAAATAAGATTGTGCCATTTAAAGAACATGTGTACTCTGGAAGTGGAAAGAATCACCCTTTGATGATGGACCAGTGCTTCTCAAATGAACTAGTTGATATGAAACTGAGAGGATGTTTTTTCATATCTAGTGAGAGCTCCACTTTCAATAGGGCTGCAAAGAGCTGAGAGACGAATCCAAGATTCTCCTAGTGAGGTATCTCAAATAAACAAATCAAAGTAAAGATAGATGTGAGTACCCAGTTGTTTACTCACAGAAAACTTTACAAGGAGGCAAGTCAACTGTGATAAATAGCACCATATATGGATAATCTGTGCCCTTACAATAAACAGAAAGAACCGTTAAAGAGGAGGCCAAATAGGCAAGTAATCATCCAACATTTTTATGAAAAAAAGTGAATCCCTGGATCTATAGATACAGTGCCACAATGACCCCATCTTAAACAGATATAGAAGGAGATTCAATTACAATATAAGAGGTCAAGAAGACTTTGCATTCTCCTGTCTATTACAAAGAACTGGATGTAGATTCCCTGGCTAAATCTTGGTGGGGAAGGACCTGTTCAGTTCTTCACATGAGTAAAATGTTTGATCACATCTATTAGGGGAGTTGGAGAGTCCACACACTTGAACAGAAAATATACAAAATGAGTAAAGTAACAAGCTATAAAAATGAAGATGGCATTACAGTCAACAGAGCCAAGGGTTACCCCTTCTCTGTTTTCATAGGCTGGACTACATACTGGTGCAACAATGTAAGAAACCAATTACAAACAGCTGGTAACTTTGAGCATTTATGGTTATGTCTGAATGAAAGAAAACTAGATGGGTAGAGAACGATTTTACATACTTCCACCTCATTTGAGAGCACACCCACTAGATGCCCCAAACAGAGTAATGAGTGTAGCCAGAATTCTCCAGAGGAAGGGAAATGGACTGGTATCTCACACTATCCCCTGTGAACTACGGACACTTGAAAGAAAGGCATTTAGAAATCAGGAGAAAACATGCCTGTCTAATGACTTGCATGGAATAAGAGGAGCTTATCTGATTTTGCCCCCCTCTACCACCGACACCACCCCACCAATCACCTCAATCCAGATAAGAAACAGTAGCCAAATATAGTTGCAAGAATTTATAATACCTTGACTTGTGGATTAGTTTCAAATATGGATTCAAATTGTCATAATCATAATGCAAACACTAACAAAGGCAAACAACATCAGAGCAAAAAGAATGAAAATACCCAACATTAACGTTTGTGATAATCTTAGCCTACACTTGTTTTCTGATACACCAGTCCGTAAACGTCTTCTAGCTCACTTCGATACAGATCATATGAATGGGATTCTTGGCTTATCAGCAGGAAATATTCTGGTTACAGATGTAGATGATCAGGTGTAGGTGCTCCTCCTCACTCACAGGTAAGACAGGATTATATGTTAGTGTGACTGGACAGAGTGTTTTCCTTGAAAGGATGGCATGGCAGTCCATTGCTGTGTGAAGGTGCACAGTAACTCATTGCTGGGCTCAGTAACTTAGAAACTGTTGCCAGAGCAGGTGCCATGCAATCATTCTTTACAGAGACTTCTTGCAGAAATCCAGCTGAGAAGCAGCTACTGTATACTGGATATCGTATTAGTAAATATTATAATGGTCATGTAAAATCTGCGCATATAATTCTCTATGAGGGAATGTATGTGTTGCAGTATCATACTATTATCACAATATGCACACAACAAATACTGTTAGAGCCTATCAGTTTACGAATAAGTAGTAGTTAGTACACATAATTAGTGAGGCATTATACACTATAATAGGATTGAACATTTGTCAAGTATCGATGACAGAGTAATAAAAGAAATGACAACTTGGAGGTGTGAAAACCACCACATAACAAAGACATCACGCAGATGGAACTGCTTCTGCCTCACATTGTGCAATAAAGATCTAAGTTACATCTCATCATCAATTAAATGAAATGTCAATGAAATGTCTCTAGCTGTTCTTGTGCTTCCTGGACGGATATTAAGACTTTTCAATAAAAAAAGACTAATATGGTAGAGTGCGTCATAGGAAAAGCATGAGGTGGGGGACCTATGTGACTTAGGAGGGTGGGAGCTAAGTGTATTAGACGATGATGGCAAATAATATGCCATACAATTCTAGAAAGCACATATACCTACATCAAATATTTAAAAACATAGCCTTTTTTCCAGGGCCTAGGTGTGTTCTAAGTTCAATAAATGACATTCTTTCTAAAAAAGGGCCAATGATCACAAATGAAAATATCTCAATATGAAAAAACAAACTATACCACACTTTACAAAGTCTTACCTTATGGTTATTCTAGTTGCAATCCGTATTACTCTTGGATGGCTTTCTAGGTCATTTTCGCGGCCACTTAAAGTGTCTACCAAAAATATTCGGCGGGTCAATAGCCAATTGTTGATATTACTCCCTTAGTAGAGAAAAAATACATCACAAAGCAAATGATAATACATTCATTACACCATGCTATATAGAGCAGCATTGAAATATATTTACTCCCTAAGAATTACTTTTCTGATCAAGCTGGATCAATATATTTTTTAGATTTGGCTCATGTAAAAGGTAAAAAGGAAACAACGAAACTCGATGAGCACTAATCATCTAAGCACGTTTTGTTATTAGAAACCTAAACAAAGTTTCCTTTACAAGCATTATGTTTGAGTCTTACCAAATACTCAAAATGATTTTACACTTTCCAACTGAGCTTGACTTGATAGTGCATTCATTGATTACTTGAAAGAAACAATTTTTTCAATCTGTGTTCACTTCAAGAAATCCTAACTCTCATGATAGGGTCTGACAGAAAAAGAGGACCGCAGAGACGGATGTCTGTACCCCAATGTCAAACAGGTAACAACTTTCCTCCTACATTTCTTGGTGGATAAATACTTACACATTGCCTCCAAATTAAGCATGACTGCTTTTGTGCCATGCTATCAGAGGTTTAACCACTGGTTGATTTAGTGACTTTCTTTGGTTCACCCTGACCAGGATTGTGGCTTTTGCTTGAGTAGGGCTTCCCCCCTCGTCAACCAACAACCCAATTTCTCACACTGGGCATCTGTTTTGAATCTGAAGACTTCTTTTCTACTTGCAAATGCATAAAAATGCCTGTGTTTATGATCAGGTCAGTGGTGTAAGTGCGGTCTGTGGCCCTGAAATGTTTTTAACTTTGCCACTTTCTTGCCTAGATTGAGAATAAATGTATAATCCTCCCTGATTTATGCAGTCAGGAAGGTGAAATACCAAAGAAAACTATGCACTGTTGTAGATCTCACTTTGCCATGATTCCACTGGAATTAACTTGCCTCAGAGAGGTCAGCATTACCTTTAGAGACTGTGATGGTACTTGTCTTCTGTAGCTTTTACCGGTCCAGATGTGGAGGAACTGAAAACCGGGTGTGGGACTTCTTGCACAATCCTTGTGCCTGCAGAATGACTTGAGGCTTGATGTGAAGCAAATGCCTTCACAGTGTGGCGGAGCAGGGATCTAGCTGAATTTTTCAGTATCTGTACCTCAATAGGCAGCAATTTGGACACTAGTTTCTTCAGTGCTGTCATCAATGTGGTCTGGTAAGTGTCTGAGTAAGAAAACCTCAACCTCATGCGAGGAGGTGACTAAGAGAATGGATTTGCTACCACACCATCTGAATTCGAGAGGACTGCTGAAGCCTTCTGAATGAGAATGTGTGAAACGATGGTGCTGTAGAAGCAGGCAATGGCTGAATTGGTAGTACTTCAGCTGGGGCTAGTTTATCACATACTAAATCTGAGAAAAACTGTCAACACCAGGACAGTGCGCGCTCTACGGGCATCTAGAATGCAAAAACCCAACACTTGCAAGATAATGTAATTTATGCATTGTGATGATATGTTATTGTTTAACCTTTTGCATTGCAGAATTCCATCCAAAAGATTCATTTTTAAGGTGCTTATAAATACTTATAAATACTGTGCATTTGCAATGTATTGCTGCAGACATTCAGAGTGTGTTAGGGTGTGGTCCCTTTTCAGGGCCTTCTAGAGACTTTCCCTGCAACATGCCTGGGCGTTGTTCTAGGCTGGGCCAAGACTCTATAAAAGAGAGTCAGCCCAACTTCCAGTGCTCACTATTCAGAGGTCCCGGTGCAGAGCAGCAGCTTCTTCCTGAGCTCCTGTCCCGGCGGCCTATTTGGATTTTCCAGTCTTCTGCACTCATCTCTCATTGGTGATCACTGTTTCCAGGCGGTAAGACTGTGTTTGGACATTTCCCAACACCGTAATTGAGAATTTTCATATTCTTGATTTTAATTCTTAAATGAATAACAGATTACTTGTGCGCTGCCATTTTTTGACATTTGTATGGTGGTTTGCAAATAGGGAGGACGCGCAATTTATTCCATAAAGATTTGACTTCGTTATTACATGGTTGTTCATTGCACGCTGATATTTCTTGACATTTACATGATGTTTTACGAGTTGGCAAGACATGCAACTCGTTTCATGAGCATTTAACTTTGTTGTTCATTGCGCGCTACCTTTTCTTGACATTTACATGGTGGCATTCGAATCTGCGAAACGCGCGATTCACTTCTCGTGTGTAATTCATGCTGTTCATTGTGCGCTACAATTTTCTGGCATTTACATGGTGGCATTCGAATCAGCAACACGCGCGATTCTTTCCTTGAGTGATTTTTCATGTTATTCATTGTGCGCTACCATTTCTTGGCATTTGCATGGTGGCATTTGAATCGACAAGACGCGCGATTCTTTCCCTGAGTGCTTTTCATGTTGTTCATTGTGCGCTACCATATCTTGATATTTGTATGGTGGCATTTGAATCGGCAAGACGTGCAATTCTTTCCTCGTGTAAAATTAATGTGAATTACTGTGCGCCACTATTCTAAGACATTTTCTTGGTAGCATTTCAAGTTGACACGTTGCGTGATTTATTCCTTGAATCTACATTGTGTGATTTCATGGTGCACAATCCTTTATGGTGTTTAATACTCATATAAAAATCTGCAATGTGCGCAATTCACTTCCCAATGTTTTTTCTGAGATGAACACAACAATACCAGAATTCTAGATGTAATGCTGTGTGTTCCTGATATGTATTCTTAAAAGGAGATTCATATGGTTGTTTAGAAATTGCTCAGAGTGTTTCCTGATTCTCATGCTAAAGAAAGTACTCTAATCTGAAAGTCCTATTTAACTTTTCCTGTTTCCTCCTCAGGTATTCGGTCATCTAAAGCCTAGTCAGTTTTAGGACTATTCTAGGGTAGTTCATGTTTTTTGGAAAAGACGAAGCTTAGAGTTGTAGCATGGTACTGAATTCATGAGATGTAATTTTGATGTTGTGTTTTAACCTTTTGCTTCCTACAGGTCTCCTTCCAGCTGTTCCCGTCCTAATCCCCTTTTCCCCACTTGGACTCTCTTAGACTCTGTGATAAATCTAATCAGAGTATTGGAGCTGTCTTGTGGTGGAAGTGTTGGGAACACGCACAGACCCCGAGGATCTGGTGACTCTGACAAAAACTAGAAGTTAAAGGATCCCATTTCTTAACTTTTGCCCATAGTTTGTAAAAGAAAAAGCCTGCTAAATAATCCAACCCTATCCAACATCAACACCTTCTTCAGCTACTACATGCATCTCCGGATTGTCTTGAGTTCTGGAGGGTGCTCAGAGTGTTCAGAATAGTACCACATATTATTCATAAAGACATTCTTTCCTGGAAGAGGGCCAGTCAATATGTGGTGGACATCTCAGCACTAAAACACTTTACTTTCTTCAGCCTCCAGGATCTGATGTGGAAGAGAAGGCTGTGAAGTGACTGACTTCAAAGTCTTAGAATGTCAGAAGGAGGTACAACAAGCCTATTGGACTGACATAGAAGGCTAGCAAAGGCGATGGATTCATGAATGCTAAAGTATCCTTTTTATTGGATTGTAATATTCCTCTTTCTACTACTAACACTAAATGTGACTAGGCCTCAACTTCTGGGGAAGTTGGCATGGGATGGGGAGCAGGATAGACTATCAAGCTGGGACAAAAATGGTCAGAGACCACAGTAGGTGAAAGATTGCCTCTACGTTTCATACACGCCTACTTTGTTTTGAAATATCTCATCCTGATACGTGCACAGAAAGCAAACATGGACTCAGTGGGTGGTCGTAGAAAAGAGCGATGCAGGAGAGATAAAGCTTATGCGAGCTGCTTAAGCCACTTCATGCATGCCTTGAAACCAGAAGGTTGTGATAAAGTACCTACCCTGAAGAAAAAAATACAGCTACAACAGTGAGTGCGGTGATAAGCGCTACAGTACACAGTTGCTGAGTTGAAAATACAAGGTTCCAGTTCACATACATCACTGGAAAAAAGTGAAACGGGGAAACTACTGAATTGAGAATTTGTGCCCGGGAGAGCCGCTAAGGGCACATCGCACAGATCGTCTACAAATTTCAAAGTCAAGGAAGCAAAGTTCAGTTACTGGAAAATTGCAAAATGACCACTTGCACGTTTCCATTAATTCGCAATAAGCCTTAACTAGGATGAAAGTAACACATGTAAGTGCTTAGTCTGGCTAGTGAACCTATCATGGCCATTCAATTTATGCCCGAAATTGCCTATCAATATGCAATATATTTTGGATTAAAAAACACAGCACTTGGTTTTCAGGTTTAAAGTCCAAACCATGATATGCTTTAAAACCGTATGTCTTCCTCGCAATCCAAATTTTAAAATGTAAACCAAACTGGTGTTACAGGAACCAAAATGGGTTGAGTTAAAATCTTGTGCAGCGATAGCTGCTATACTAACATCATCATGAAAAACATTCTAATGCTGTGTCCGGCATACAGCCTCAACAAAACTACTTTGACAGTTAACCATCTTGTAAGACTGAGACACACCTGCTCATATAACGCAAGGCAAATATAACTTTAGTTATATCAATGCTTATAAAAACAAATTTGTTTTAAATGTATCACCTTGGTTAATGAACAGATCGTTGTATTGAAGATTTAAGTTCAGCACTGGCACAGCCCAAAGATCCTGCTGTCCAGTGCCTTGCTGGTAGGAAAGGTAAACGTCAAAGAACACTGGTTCAGTGTAGCCCATCAGGATTTTTGATAGAGACAAAGTGCACTGCAAAAAAAACACACATTAGAATGTATCACTTGATACGCCACATTTTTTATGAAAAATGTTACTGGTCTGTAAAAACAATTCTGAGTTATTTCATGAATGCCCATTTCACAAGTGTGACATCCTCCAATTGCAATATCAATGTAGAACGTTCCTGACCATGTAAGTGCTACGATTCTTGTCATTGTTTCCACAGATATCACTGCCAAACGTCAGCCAAAAATCCCACATCGCGGACCGCCTCGATTTGAATTTTGGATAGGGCAAAACACTTGTTTCCCCCTTCAATACCATTGTCTGCAGGAGCAAGCCAAGAACAGCATTCATGTTAACAAACCCCACAAAGATGGAACTGCAAATGTTGCATACAGAGGATTAGGGAAGGTTAAGAGCTGTAGACTCATCTTAAAAAGGTAAATACAAACACTGACTTTCTTTTGGTTCAAATGAACTTGAGGGATTCTGTGCCAGTGAACAACTGAACTGTCCAAAACAGAAACAGGATTGCAGGTAAGTACCTGATTCACTATGGGCCCCCAACCCGCAGCTGCACTTGAATCCAACAGCTGCTACTCTCCCCAACAGAGTCAAACCCAACAATCCAGTCATTTTTGTCCAGGTCCGCAAGCTGGCTCAGGCACGAGAAACCAAACCACAAGGTAAAATTGTGGCAAAAGCTGGATCAGGCACAAGGGATTAGCAGACAAGCTTGTAGCGCTCAGTGCACTAGACCTACTACGGCAAATTTCCCTTCCCATAAAACGAAAAACATGACTAAACAACACAACGCTAAAATGTTAACAAAATCATCCAAGTATTTAGCTTTTCCTACATTCTATACGCTCATCTGACTGGAAGATGATATTTAAATAACAGAGGAGCTAACTTTCCTCAGAAACCTCCCAAACAAGTTCTTGCATGTGTCCAATGATCACATCACTTCCTAGAAGAATGTCTTCCAAACACAACCCAGAAATAAATGAATGAAGCACAAAATAAACCTCTGCAACAGATATCCAGTTGCTTTTTGTACTATTCCCTTGACTAGCAGGATAAACATAAACATTGATCTTACTCTTGATGTGAGTTTTTTCATATCTAGTGATATAGAGTAGATGTTGAGAAGCGGATCTCAAATGTCATGCTGGCACATGCTGGACGAAGGGTGACAACATGTAGTTATCTCTTCTTGAGCCATGAAGACCTTTATGAGTACTTATTATATAAATGTAAAATTATTGTCACTGAAGCTTGCAGATAATTGCAAACCACAGCCATCATTGACATGTGCAGTCCAATTCAATACTTTAATGTTCAACTTACCGTAAATACAAATCACACAAGCCATTCCCACTCATTTGTTTGTTGACACTTTGATTACTGACTTCTACCATACTATTAAGATTCCACCTATTCCAGGCCTCCAGCCTCAGTAATGTCTTCCCTACACAAACAACTTGATGTGCTAGAGAAAACTTAGACAACCCTTTCAATATATGCCTGACTTTTTCACTTTAAGCCAATCCCTTTTCAAAAACACAGTTTCTTTTAGACTTTGCATTGTTCCACACTGTCCTTTTAAGTTGTTTCGGTCAACATTTATCCAAGCCAAATCATGCATCTTGGAGCTTACCCTGCTTACTACAAGAGTTTATAAGCCTATTGAACAAATCTCCAAATGTGGAAACCAATATCTCAACATAAAAAAGGAGAAAACCATGTAGTAGAGTGATGAGCCCTACAATAGGCCCATAATCTATCCGGAACATAACACTAGACAGATGGCCGTCTTAACGGCTTCAACCAAAATCCCATTACCTCTTACCAGTACAACATTATAGGAGGGTTAAAACAAAGAAACATTCATGTGCATAACAGCATCCTGAACACGAAAGGAAAGCATTTTGCCTGATAAAAACTGAACAGCGTTATTCGTAGTGATAAAAAATGCAAAATGGTCTATATTAGAACAACTGATAAGAAATTAAATTGCCTCCATAAGGAGACAGCTTACCCCTACATCTCCAATTAAGCCATTTGGAATACCGATCAACCAACAACAGAATATATCTATTGTGAAGGATAACATGTTATATGGACCCAGGCAACCTAACGCTCAGTGTTACCATGGTCCATCTGGGAATTTAGCCAGACACGAAGGTGAATTACAAATCTTCATGCCAAAACAGCATTGTAAAATTCAAGATAATTTTTGACAAACATATCTATCTGTTTGTTCATATACTGCCACAAATAGCTCTCAAGAGACAATTTTTAATGCCTGTCTATCCTGAATGTCTTTTGTTGGCAGCCTCAGTAATGCAAGACCTGACTCCACCCAGGGGGACTATTTTGTCCACCCTAAATATGACACCATCAACCTGAGGCAATTTATCTTTCACTTTAAAAAACACATGTCATTGGTTCAAAAGTGTGCTCTCTCCAGGCCATCTTTGAATGATATAATCTGTTATTCATCAAATCTCTGTCCATGGCTTCAATCCAATAATCTTCTGTAAAAATACTAACTAACCCCTGTAGCACATCTTACGCCAATGCTACCATGCACTCCCAACCCAGAGGTACTAAATCCTCTCCATGAGCAGTTAAAGGCATAACTCTGTAGTTGAATCTGCCCACAATATGTTTAATGGAAATATTTCATTTTAACAATTTCGATAATACTCTAATCAAGCTTGACAATGCCCTGCCAGCATCCTTCCCAGAAAAATGAAATATTACAGGTTTGTGATCCATTTGTATAAAAAAAATGGCGACCCCTCAAATACGTTTTAAATTTTCCCTTCCCAAGTAAAACTTAAAGCTTGTCTCTCTATCGTGGCATAGTGTTGCTCAGCAACAGACAATGTATTAGAGGAAACTGTCACAGTATTTGTTTTCATGTTGATTTTCTGAGTAAGTACTGCACTAATGCCCATATTACTGGCACCAACAGTAACAGTACATTCAGCTTCTCAAGAAAGCCCATAAGAGGAGGATCACCTATATTGAATTTTAACATTTCAAAACCTTCTGACATGTTCTTTGTCCATACAAAGAATATTTTTCAAGAAGAGCTCTCATGGAATTAGAATAATAAGAGAAACCATCAACAAACCTCCAGTAATACTCAAAGAATCACAACAATGTTCTCAACTCATCTTTAGAACGCGGCGTGGGAAGCTTCCTAGTGACACTAATAAAATACTCTTTAGGTTTAATTCCTTCGCTGGCAATCTGGTGATATAAATATTCAACCTCTGCATGCAGAACTTTATACTTACCTACCTGTAAGGTCATGCCCACTTTCGATAATTTATCTAACACTCTGGATAATCTTAAATTGTACTTGTAGCCACACAGACAAAAATATCATTCTAAAATGATGCTCCTCCCTCCACGCTCCTAAACAGAATCTTCATCAACTGCTGAATCACTGAGGTGGTCAAAGTAAGACCAAGACTCAAGAAGGTAGTGAAATCGTGACAATCTGAAGATAACTCTATATGGTGAAATGTCGCTCATTGGCCTGAAGTGGAGAAAAAGTTAGCTTCACCTGGCATCCCAAAAATCTCTTGAAAATTTGGAAGGGGCGGACAGTCAACTGAGACTGGTTTATTTAAGGGCCGAAGATTGCCACATAATCACAACTTGCCAGTTGTTTCCTAACTAGAACAATAGGAAAAACCCATTATGCAAATTGAACTAGTTGAATAATGCCTTCTCTTACACATCTCAGGCATCATGGACAGCCCTTTCCTTATACTGAGTAGTCTTTTATTAGATTTTGTCAAAGCAATACAGCTTTCTCATTGCGCTCGATTTGATGAGCAAACCCATAACACACCTTAGTTATTTCGTGAAAACCCCTTGAAACTCAAAATCTGTGGAACCTCAGAACTAGTTCTTCCATTACACATGAAACAAGACAATCAGTACCTGGTCTTTACATTACACTCAAATTGCCCCTGTAGCGCCATCCCAAAATGTGCTGACCTCTTTTGACTACATACACTTTCCCATGAATTCATTTTTCTTTGAATTCAACAGTGGAAATAAATGATCCCATAATGTAAATGGTGCCCCACCCCCATTAACATATGTCTTCACATCCAGTTTTTTTAAAAGCTTGTCACTTCAAGGCTTATGAAAATATGTGTCAGAGATAATGGTGACCCTGAATCAGTCAAAACAATCCCATCAATTAAAACTTAGTGTACTGGAGAAATACAAAGCCCCCAATCTATATTGTTCAAGACACTGTTTTCTGTACTAATTTTATGAACACTCTCATCATGCTGAATATGTTCAGCAAACATTCAAAATCATATTGAGCTTTATAAAATCATTCCCTTTACAGTCTTCTACAACAGTGTTAATATTTTTGCTGGAACGAACAGTGACTGTTACAAACACTAAAAACCCTGCCTAATGTTTTACATTTAAAGCACAGGCCAGACATTTTTAAAACTGAAATTTAGACTCACATCAATAACACTATGCAATGAATGAACACAAATTTTTGTCTTTACCTTGAATCTATCCTCGGATGAGACCTTATTACGAAGAGCACACACTTCATCAAATGACTGGCTGGTGCCACAAATTTCGTTGCCCAAACAAACTGACATGCCTATACTTTTAACAATGCCAATAGTTTCAAATAAAAACTGATTCCTCTGCCTCAGGTGTTGCTCTAGAATGTTCTTATGGTGTCAATGTACTACAATGTGGTCCCCAATCTATAGTTCTACCAAATTTACACTGCGGATAGGATTCTGAGAGCTCCCACATATGACGCAATGGGTTCCTTTGGCAACTAGAATCTGGAGTAAAATTTGTGACACTGCATGACGGTATGGGCATTATCCTTGAAATGTGATTTCAGCCTGTCAAAAGCTTCTCTGAGATCATCATAATCACCAGCAGCTAACCTAGTGGGTGGATGGCACATCTGCAGATGCTTTAATACTTTTGTGCTCCCTCCCCCAACAGGTTGAATAACAATGCCTTCTTCCTTTCTGCTTCAAAGAATTTCCCACCAACAGCCACCAGGTAATTATCAAACAAGTTACACCATGTTTCCCACTTCACAGTGGAATCACCAGCACCATCAAGAAAAAGTGGTACCTGATCACACCTGCACACTGTCATGACAAGGCTGAAATGCAGCAATCCACACTAAAAAACGTATGGCAATATACAAGTGAAACAAACTAACACATAGATGTGTACCCATGTAGAACTACTTGTCATTCACTGCACGTTGGGCTTATGCTACAATACACCATCACCTAGTGTGAGTGGCAAATTAAGTGTGCATATTACAATTGGCTGCGTATAACAGGTTTTTCTAATGAACAACAGTAGCTTTCAAATACCAATATAATCAAAGTGCAAAGAATTTTCCAGAATGGTAATAATAAAGAATGGCATCAAAAGGTGCATCACTGTTGAAAAGAATATGTAGGCACTCTCTCCTTGTTTCAGAAAGGTGTGCATGTTGCCTTTATAAGTCAAATGAATGCATCATATCACCCCCTGATACCAAGCCGTGAGCAGCTATGCCCTCACCTGTGGTATAGTGCACCCTGCCTTAGTGCTGTAAGGCCTGCTAGAGGGGTGACTTACCTATGCCACAGGCAGTGGGTTGTGGCCATGACACACTGAGGGGAGAGCCATGTCGACTTCGCCTTTTTTCCCCCCCATCGGCACACACATTCTGTGAGGCAGTGTGCATGTGCTGAGTGAAGGGTCCCAGGATGGCATAATACATGCTGCAGCCCTTAGAGACCTTCCCTGGCCACAGGGCCCTTGGTACCAGGGGTACCTTTTACAAGTGGCTTAACTGTGTGCCAGGACTGTGCCAATTGTGGAGACAAAGGTACATTTGTAGGGAAAGAACACTGGTGCTGGGGCCTGGTTTGCATGGATTCCTTCAGTGGAGACATAGTAGTGCTACAAAACAATTCCCTCAATACAGTTGAGAAACTACGGAGAGGTAGAAAAACCGTTAGCATCGAAGGCACGAAAAAAAAAGAACAGACGTCAGCACGCCGGCGAGGACTTCTTTTGGCTCTGGTGACGTCGGACGGAGTCGCATGCAGAGCCGTGCAATTGTGACGTCCTCGTCAACGCGGAGCGAGGAAAAAATTTCCATTGAATGCTGGCGCATTGGGAGAATTCTTAAGGTGAGGAATCCACAGGTAGTTGTATCCATCAGAATACCTCAACTTCAGACGCAACTACGAGTGATCAATGGAATTTGTTTAATGGCTTGTGCTAGTAAAATGTATCATTACAGGGAACATTTACATACAAATGCCTCGTAGTAACTATCCAAAGATTTTCAGAGATTTTCATTAGCCACTGACAGGCAGAAGATTTTGTAACTTTATTGGAATTCATTGAAATGCTGGTCACATTCCTAATGGATGTTTTTTTAGATTACTTCAAGGCTTCAGTATCATGTTCATGGCGGTCACTGTGTAGAAACAAAATTTTCTAAAGTGGAAGACTGAAGGGTTTATAGGATTTCTCATTACACCATCCATGGGCTGGAAAGCAACACTTCACTTCATAGTTGCAGAATATGCAAGCAAATTCCTTTCGGGACAGAAAACATGGGATGCACAAACAGGGGAAAACCCAATCAGGACCAATAAGGTTTTATCCATATAGAAGACAAAGATTAGTGCATGTTCCTACATCCTGTTTCAAGAGTTTTCATGTTAACCATCCGTTTAACAGGGGAGTCAACAAAAATCCCCAAATCTCCAAAAATGAAAGCATTCCTAATTATGCCTTGGTGGGGCTTGATGGTCTTAAAGCAGGAGAGAGTATTTTGAGGTTTTCTGGCAGTCAATGGCTGGATGCAGACCGACTGATTTGATGTTTTCAGCTGCGCGATTACCCTAAATGGTGTGCTGACGCTAAGTGACACACAGAAGAAAGCATTAGTTGTCATTTACCTGTAGAAAAGAGTGAGATTTTATTTTTTTGTGAAACAATGAATAATTGCTCTTCTTACAAAGACTGAATTAAAGAACTCTCAATAAATTGAAGTAAAATAGCAGAGTACATGATCGTCTGCTTAGGATGCTTAGGAATGCAGAAAGAGTACTCACTAGATGAGAGCAGAGTAAATGCAGAGACATAAATCTTGAGCTTAGCTTTAACCACTTCTGTGCCGCGGACGTAGTGGTTACGTCCTGCGGCACAGTGCTGCTGTGCCGAGGACGTAACCACTACGTCCTCGGCACACAGCCCAGAGGGAGCGCTCTCGCTCCCTCTGTGTGCTTCCCCCCACCCCCCCAAAGTCAGGGATGGAAGGGGAAGCCCTTCCCCTTCCACCCCGACCCCCCCCAACCCCCCCTGTGACGTCAGCGCGCGAGCTGATTAGTCACAGGGTCTCCCCCATCGCGCTGGAAGCAGAGCTTCCAGCGCGATTGAAAGAGAAATGCTTTTGCATTTCTCTTTCAATCACTGGGGAGGCCCCGAGAGGCTTCAAAGGGAAGGAAATGTATTTCCTTCCCTTTGAAGTCTCTCACAGGTTTCAAAAGCCGGATTGCTTGCAATCCGGCTTTTGAAACCCCACTAGACACCAGGGATTTTTTTTTTTGGGAATGAAACTGTCAAAAGGGAGCGACCCCTTGGGCAAGGGTCGCTCCCAGGGGGGGCATTTTTTTTAGGAAGGCCTTTTCTGCCCCCCCTGGGGGCAGAAACCTCTAGGCACCAGGGAGTTTTTTTTTTTTGTTCTTTTTTTTTTGTGATGTTTTCTTTTTTTTAGGTGGGGAGCGACCCCTTAGGCAAGGGTCGCTCCCCTAGGGGGCAATATATATTTAGGCCATTTCTGCCCCCCTTGGGGGCAGATTGGCCTACTTTGATGAGCCCAATCTGCCCCCAAGGGGGGCAGAAACCATTAGACACCAGGGAGTTTTTTTTTTCCGCAAATTTTACGCAACAGGAGCGACCCCTTGGGCAAGGGTCGCTCCCAGGGGGGGCATTTTTTTGGGAAGGCCTTTTCTGCCCACCCTGGGGGCAGATCGGCCTATTATTAGGCCGATCTGCCCCCAGGGGGGGGCAGAAACCTCTAGGCACCAGGGATCATTTCTTTTTTTTTTTCTTTTTGTTATGTTTTCTTTTTTTTTTAGGTGGGGAGCGACCCCTTAGGCAAGGGTCGCTCCCCTAGGGGGCAAATTATATTTAGGCCATTTCTGCCCCCCTTGGGGGCAGATTGGCCTATTTTGATGAGGCCAATCTGCCCCCAAGGAGGGCAGAAACCATTAGACGCCAGGGAGTTTTTTTTTTTGCGTGAATTTCACGCAAGGTGAGCGACCCCTTAGGCAAGGGTATCTCCCTGGGGGGGGGGATTATTTTAGGCCATTTCTGCCCCCCTGGGGGGTAGATCAGCCTATTTTGATTCGGCTGATCTGCCCCCAAGGGGGGCAGAAACCACTAGGCACCAGGGATTTTTTTGTTTTACAGATGGGGAGCGACCCCTTGGACAAGGGTCGCTCCCCTGGAGGGGCAAAATGTATTTAGGCCATTTCTGCCCACTTTGGGGGCAGATCAGCCGATTTTAGGTCAATCTGCCCCCAACGGGCAGAAACCACTAGGCACCGGGGATTTGTTTTTTGGTGTCAATGTCACGCAGGGGGAGTGACCCCGTAGGCAAGGGTCGCTCCGGGGGGGGGGGGGCTTGGGGGGGCAAATTTATTTTAGGCCATTTCTGCCCCCAGATCTGCCACCAGGGGGGGCAGAAACCTCTAGACGCCAGGGCAATTTTTTTTGGTGTTTTTTTTTTTGTATGTTTGTTTTTTTAGAGATGGGGAGCGACCCATCAGGCAAGGGTCGCTCCCCTGGGGGGCAAACTGTATTTAGACCATTTCTGCCCCCCTTGGGGGCAGATTGGTCGATTTTAGGTCAATCTGCCCCCAAGGGGGCAGAAACCACTAGGCACCGGGGATTTGTTTTTTTGGCGCCAATGTCACGCAGGCGGAGCGACCCCATAGACGAGGGTCGCTCCTGGTGGGGGGTGGGGGTTAGGGATGCAAATTTATTTTAGGCCATTTCTGCCCCCCCTGGGGGCAGATCGGCCTATTATTAGGCCGATCTGCCACCAGGGGGGGGGGGGGGAAACCTCTAGGCGCCAGGGCAATTTTTTTTGTGTTTTGTTTTTTGTATGTTTGTTTTTTTAGAGATGGGGAGTGACCCATCAGGCAAGGGTCGCTCCCCTGGGGGGCAAACTGTATTTAGACCATTTCTGCCCCCCTTGGGGGCAGATTGGTCGATTTTAGGTCAATCTGCCCCCAAGGGGGCAGAAACCACTAGGCACCGGGGATTTGTTTTTTTGGCGCCAATGTCACGCAGGGGGAGCGACCCCATAGGCGATGGTCGCTCCTGGTGGGGGGGTGGAGGTTGGGGATGCAAATTTATTTTAGGCCATTTCTGCCCCCCCTGGGGGCAGATCGGCCTATTAGGCCGATCTGCCACCGGGGGGGGGGCAGAAACCTCTAGGCGCCAGGGCAACATTTTTTTGTGTTTTTTTTTTTTGTATGTTTGTTTTTTTAGAGATGGGGAGTGACCCATCAGGCAAGGGTCGCTCCCCTGGGGGGCAAACTGTATTTAGACCATTTCTGCCCCCCTTGGGGGCAGATTGGTCGATTTTAGGTCAATCTGCCCCCAAGGGGGCAGAAACCACTAGGCACCGGGGATTTGTTTTTTTGGCGCCAATGTCACGCAGGGGGAGCGACCCCATAGGCGAGGGTCGCTCCTGGTGGGGGGGTGGGGGTTGGGGATGCAAATTTATTTTAGGCCATTTCTGCCCCCCCTGGGGGCAGATCGGTCTATTATTAGGCCGATCTGCCACCAGGGGGGGGGCAGAAACCTCTAGGCGCCAGGGCAAAAAAATTTTGTGTGTGTTTTTTTTTGTATGTTTGTTTTTTTAGAGATGGGGAGCGACCCATCAGGCAAGGGTTGCTCCCCTGGGGGGCAAACTGTATTTAGACCATTTCTGCCCCCCTTGGGGGCAGATTGGTCGATTTTAGGTCAATCTGCCCCAAGGGGGCAGAAACCACTAGGCACCGGGGATTTGTTTTTTGGCGGCAATTTCACGCAGGGGGAGCGACCCCGTAGGCAAGGGTCGCTCCCGGGGGGGGGGGGGGGGGGGGTGCAGGGGGGGTTTGGGGGAGTGGGGGGGATCAAATATATTTTAGGGCATTTCCTACCCCCCCCCCCCCCCCGGGCCGGCTGAGCTAGAGGCCAAAATCCACAGGTAGGTACTTTGCATAAAACACCTCTGTTTTCTGTGAAAAAATATGTTGTGTCCACGTTGTGTTTTGGGCCATTTCCTTTCGTGGGCGCTAGGCCTACCCACACAAGTGAGGTACCATTTTTATGGAGAGACTTAGGGGAACGCTGGGTGGAAGGAAATTTGTGGCTCCTCTCAGATTCCAGAACTTTCTGTCACAGAAATGAGAGGAAAAAGTGTTTTTTGGCCAAATTTTGATGTTTGCAAATGATTCTGGGTAACAGAACCTGGTCAGAGCCCCGCAAATCACCCCATCTTGGATTCCCCTAGGTCTCTAGTTTTCAAAAATGCACTGGTTTGCTAGGTTTCCCCAGGTGCCGGCTGAGCTAGAGGCCAAAATCCACAGGTAGGCACTGTTTTCTATGAAAAAATGTGATGTGTCCACGTTGTGTTTTGGGCCATTTCCTGTCGCGAGCGCTAGGCCTACCCACACAAGTGAGGTATCATTTTTATCGGGAGACGTGGGGGAACGCTGGGTGGAAGGAAATTTGTGGCTCCCCTCAGATTCCAGAACTTTCTGCCACAGAAATGTGAGGAACATGTGTTTTTTTAGCCAAATTTTGAGGTTTGCAAAGGATTCTGGGTAACAGAACCTGGTCCGAGCCACACAAATCACCCCATCTTGGATTCCCCTAGGTCTCTAGTTTTCAGAAATGCACAGGTTTGGTAGGTTTCCCTAGGTGGCGGCTGAGCTACAGGCCAAAATCTACAGGTAGGCACTTTGCTAAAAACAGGTCTGTTTTCTGTGATGTGTCCACGTTGCGCTTTGGGGCGTTTCCTGTCGCGGGCGCTAGGCCTACCCACACAAGTGAGGTATCATTTTTATCGGGAGACGTGGGGGAACGCTGGGTGGAAGGAAATTTGTGGCTCCTCTCAGATTCCAGAACTTTCTGCCACAGAAATGTGAGGAACATGTGTTTTTTTAGCCAAATTTTGAGGTTTGCAAAGGATTCTGGGTAACAGAACCTGGTCCCAGCCACACAAGTCACCCCATATTGGATTCCCCTAGGTCTCTAGTTTTCAGAAATGCACAGGTTTGGTGGGTTTCCCTAGGTGGCGGCTGAGCTACAGGCCAAAATCTACAGGTAGGCACTTTGCAAAAAACACCTCTGTTTTCCTTCAAAAATGTGGCTGTGTCCACGTTGCGCTTTGGGGCGTTTCCTGTCGCGGGCGCTAGGCCTACCCACACAAGTGAGGTATCATTTTTATCGGGAGACGTGGGGGAACGCTGGGTGGAAGGAAATTTGTGGCTCCTCTCAGATTCCAGAACTTTCTGCCACAGAAATGTGAGGAACATGTGTTTTTTTAGCCAAATTTTGAGGTTTGCGAAGGATTCTGGGTAACAGAATCTGGTCCGAGCCACACAAGTCACCCCATCTTGGATTCCCCTAGATCTCTAGTTTTCAGAAATGCACAGGTTTGGTAGGTTTCCCTAGGTGGTGGCTGAGCTACAGGCCAAAACCTACAGGTAGGCACTTTGCAAAATACACCTTTGTTTTCCTTCAAAAATTTGGCTGTGTCCACGTTGCGCTTTGGGGCGTTTCCTGTCGCGGGCGCTAGGCCTACCCACACAAGTGAGGTATCATTTTTATCGGGAGACGTGGGGGAACGCTGGGTGGAAGGAAATTTGTGGCTCCTCTCAGATTCCAGAACTTTCTGCCACAGAAATGTGAGGAACATGTGTTTTTTTTAGCCAAATTTTGAGGTTTGCAATGGATTCTGGGTAACAGAACCTGGTTCCAGCCACACAAGTCACCCCATCTTGGATTCCCCTAGGTCTCTAGTTTTCAGAAATGCACAGGTTTGGTAGGTTTCCCTAGGTGGCGGCTGAGCTACAGGCCAAAATCTACAGGTAGGCGCTTTGCAAAAAACACCTCTGTTTTCCTTCACAAATTTGGATGTGTCCACGTTGCGCTTTGGGGTGTTTTCTGTCGCCGGAGCTAGGCCTACCCACACAAGTGAGGTTTCATTTTCATCGGGAGACGTGGGGGAACGCTGGGTGGAAGGAAATTTGTGGCTCCTCTCAGATTCCAGAACTTTCTGCCACAGAAATATGAGGAACATGTGTTTTTTTAGCCAAATTTTGAGGTTTGCAAAGGATTCTGGGTAACAGAACCTGGTCCGAGCCACACAAGCCACCCCATCTTGGATTCCCCTAGGTCTCTAGTTTTCAGAAATGCACAGGTTTGGTATGTTTCCCTAGTTGGCGGCTGAGCTACAGGCCAAAATCTACAGGTAGTCACTTTGCTAAAAACAGCTCTGTTTTCTGTGATGTGTCCACGTTGTGTTTTGGGGCATATCCTGTCGCGGGCGCTAGGCCTACCCACACAAGTGAGGTATCATTTTTATCGGGAGACTTGGGGGAACATAGAATAGCAAAACAAGTGTTATTGCCCCTTGTCTTTCTCTACATTTTTCCTTCCAAATGTAAGACAGTGTGTAAAAAAGACGTCTATTTGAGAAATGCCCTGTAATTCACATGCTAGTATGGGCACCCCGGAATTCAGAGATGTGCAAATAACCACTGCTTCTCAACACCTTATCTTGTGCCCATTTTGGAAATACAAAGGTTTTCTTGATAGCTATTTTTTACTCTTTATATTTCAGCAAATGAATTGCTGTATACCCGGCATAGATTGAAAACCCACTGCAGGGTGCAGGTCATTTATTGGCTCTGGGTACCCAGAGTTCTTGATGAACCTATAAGCCCTATATATCCCCGCAACCAGAAGAGTCCAGCAGACGTAACGGTATATTGCTTTCGAAAATTTGACATTGCTGGGAAAAGTTACAGAGTAAAAAGTAGAGAAAAATTGATTTTTTTTTCACCTCAATTTCAATATTTTTCTTTTTCAGTTGTTATTTTCTGTAGGAAACCCTTGTAGGATCTACACAAATTACCCCTTGCTGAATTCAGATTTTTGTCTACTTTTCAAAAATGTTGCGGTTTCTGGGATCCAGCGTTGGTTTCATGCCCATTTCTGTCACTGACTGGAAGGAGGCTGAAAGCACAAAAAATCGTAAAAATGGGGTATGTCCCAGTAAAATGCCAAAATTGTTTGGAAAAATTGGGTTTTCTGATTCAAGTCTGCCTGTTCCTGAAAGCTGGGAAGCTGGTGATTTTATCACCGCAAACCCTTTGTTGATGCCCTTTTCAGGGAAAAAACCACAAGCCTTCTCCTGCAGCCCATTTTTCAATTTTTTTTGAAAAAACTAAATTTTCACAGTTTTTTGGCTAATTTCTTGGCCTCCTTCTGGGGAACCCACAAAGTCTGGGTACCTCTAGAATCCCTAGGATGTTGGAAAAAAAGGACGCAAATTTGGCGCGGGTAGCTTATGTGAACAAAAAGTTATGAGGGCCTAAGCGCGAACTGCTCCAAATAGCCAAAAAAAGGCTCGGCACAGGAGGGGGAAAAGGCCTGGCAGCGAAGGGGTTAGGCCGATCTGCCCCCAGGGGGGGCAGAAACCTCTAGGCACCAGGGAGTTTTTTTTTTCGTTTTTTTTTTTTGTGATGTTTTCTTTTTTTTAGGTGGGGAGCGACCCCTTAGGCAACGGTCGCTCCCCTAGGGGGCAATATATATTTAGGCCATTTCTGCCCCCCTTGGGGGCAGATTGGCCTATTTTGATGAGGCCAATCTGCCCCCAAGGGGGGCAGAAACCATTAGACGCCAGGGAGTTTTTTTTTTTTTGCGTGAATTTCACGCAAGGGGAGCGACCCCTTAGGCAAGGGTCGCTCCCTGGGGGGGGGGGATTATTTTAGGCCATTTCTGCCCCCCTGGAGGGTAGATCAGCCTATTTTGATTCGGCTGATAAACCACTAAGCACCAGGGATTTTTTTGTTTTTTTGTTTTACAGATGGGGAGCGACCCCTTGGACAAGGGTCGCTCCCCTGGAGGGGCAAAATGTATTTAGGCCATTTCTGCCCGCTTTGGGGGCAGTTCGGCCGATTTTAGGTCAATCTGCCCCCAAGGGGGGCAGAAACCACTAGGCACCAGGGATTTTTTTTTGCGCCGTCACGCAAGGGGTGTGACCTTGTAGGCAAGGGTCGCTCCCTGGGGGGGGGCAAAATTATTTTAGGCCATCTCTGCCCTCCCTGGGGGCAGATCGGCCTATTGGTATTAGGCCGATCTACCCCCAGGGGGGGCAAAAACCTCTAGGCGCCAGGGCAATTTTCTTTTTTGTGTTTTTGTTTTTGTTTGTTTGTTTTTTTAGAGATGGGGAGCGACCCATCAGACAAGGGTCGCTCCCCTGGGGAGCAAACTGTGTTTAGACCATTTCTGCCCCCCTTGGGGGCAGATTGGTCGATTTTAGGTCAATCTGCCCCAAGGGGGCAGAAACCACTAGGCACCGGGGATTTGTTTTTTTGGCGCCAATGTCACGCAGGGGGAGCGACCCCATAGGCGAGGGTCGCTCCTGGTGGGGGGGTGGGGGTTGGGGATGCAAATTTATTTTAGGCCATTTCTGCCCCCAGATCGGCCTATTATTAGGCCGATCTGCCACCAGGGGGGGGGCAGAATCCTCTAGGCGCCAGGGCAAATTTTTTTTGTGTGTGTTTTTTTTTTGTATGTTTGTTTTTTTAGAGATGGGGAGCGACCCATCAGGCAAGGGTCGCTCCCCTGGGGGGCAAACTGTATTTAGACCATTTCTGCCCCCCTTGGGGGCAGATTGGTCGATTTTAGGTCAATCTGCCCCAAGGGGGCAGAAACCACTAGGCACCGGGGATTTGTTTTTTGGCGCCAATGTCACGCAGGGGGAGCGACTCCGTAGGCAAGGGTCGCTCCTGGGCAGGGGGGGTTTGGGGGAGTAGGGGGGTCAAATTTATTTTAGGGCATTTCCTACCCCCCCCCCCCCCGGGCCGGCTGAGCTAGAGGCCAAAATCCACAGGTAGGCACTTTGCAAAAAACAACTCTGTTTTCTGTGAAAAAATATGTTGTGTCCACGTTGTGTTTTGGTCCATTTCCTTTCGTGGTCGCTAGGCCTACCCACACAAGTGAGGCACCATTTTTATGGAGAGACTTAGGGGAACGCTGGGTGGAAGGAAATTTGTGGCTCCTCTCAGATTCCAGAACTTTCTGTCACCGAAATGAGAGGAAAAAGTGTTTTTTGGCCAAATTTTGATGTTTGCAAATGATTCTGGGTAACAGAACCTGGTCAGAGCCCCGCAAATCACCCCATCTTGGATTCCCCTAGGTCTCTAGTTTTAAAAAATGCACTGGTTTGCTAGGTTTCCCCAGGTGCCAGCTGAGCTAGAGGCCAAAATCCACAGGTAGGCACTGTTTTCTATGAAAAAATGTGATGTGTCCACGTTGTGTTTTGGGCCATTTCCTGTGGTGAGCGCTAGGCCTACCCACACAAGTGAGGTATAATTTTTATCGGGAGACGTGGGGGAACCCTGGGTGGAAGGAAATTTGTGGCTCCTCTCAGATTCCAGAACTTTCTGCCACAGAAATGTGAGGAACATGTGTTTTTTTAGCCACATTTTGAGGTTTGCAAAGGATTCTGGGTAACAGAACCTGGTCCCAGCCACACAAGTCACCCCATCTTGGATTCCCCTAGGTCTCTAGTTTTCAGAAATGCACAGGTTTGGTAGGTTTCCCAAGGTGGCGGCTGAGCTACAGGCCAAAATCTACAGGTAGGCACTTTGCTAAAAACAGGTCTGTTTTCTGTGATGTGTCCACGTTGCGCTTTGGGGCGTTTCCTGTCGCGGGCGCTAGGCCTACCCACACAAGTGAGGTATCATTTTTATCGGGAGACGTGGGGGAACGCTGGGTGGAAGGTAATTTGAGGCTCCTCTCTGATTCCGGAACTTTCTGCCACAGATATGTAAGGAACATGTGTTTTTTTAGCCAAATTTTGCGGTTTGCAAAGGATTCTGGGTAACAGAACCTGGTCCCAGCCACACAAGTCAACCCATATTGGATTCCCCTAGGTCTCTAGTTTTCAGAAATGCACAGGTTTGGTAGGTTTCCCTAGGTGGCGGCTGAGCTACAGGCCAAAATCTACAGGTAGGCACTTTGCAAAAAACACCTCTGTTTTCCTTCAAAAATTTGGCTGTGTCCACGTTGCGCTTTGTGGCGTTTCCTGTCACATGCGCTAGGCCTACCCACACAAGTGAGGTATCATTTTTATCGGGAGACGTGGGGGAACGCTGGGTGGAAGGAAATTTGTGGCTCCTCTCAGATTCCAGAACTTTCTGCCACAGAAATGTGAGGAACATGTGTTTTTTTAGCCAAATTTTGAGGTTTGCAAAGGATTCTGGGTAACAGAACCTGGTCCCAGCCACACAAGTCACCCCATCTTGGATTCCCCTAGGTCTCTAGTTTTCAGAAATGCACAGGTTTGGTAGGTTTCCCTAGGTGGCGGCTGAGCTACAGGCCAAAATCTACAGGTAGGCACTTTGCAAAAAACACCTCTGTTTTCCTTCAAAAATTTGGCTGTGTCCACGTTGCGCTTTGGGGCGTTTCCTGTCGCGGGCGCTAGGCCTACCCACACAAGTGAGGTATCATTTTTATCGGGAGACGTGGGGGAACGCTGGGTGGAAGGAAATTTGTGGCTCCTCTCAGATTCTAGAACTTTCTGCCACAGAAATGTGAGGAGCATGTGTTTTTTTAGCCAAATTTTGAGGTTTGCAAAGGATTCTGGGTAACAGAACCTGGTCCGAGCCACACAAGTCACCCCATCTTGGATTCCCCTAGGTCTCTAGTTTTCAGAAATGCACAGGTTTGGTAGGTTTCCCTAGGTGGCGGCTGAGCTACAGGCCAAAATCTACAGGTAGGCACTTTGCTAAAAACAGGTCTGTTTTCTGTGATGTGTCCACGTTGCGCTTTGGGGCGTTTCCTGTCGCGGGCGCTAGGCCTACCCACACAAGTGAGGTATCATTTTTATCGGGAGACGTGGGGGAACGCTGGGTGGAAGGAAATTTGTGGCTCCTCTCAGATTCCAGAACTTTCTGCCACAGAAATATGAGGAACATGTGTTTTTTTAGCCAAATTTTGAGGTTTGCAAAGGATTCTGGGTAACAGAACCTGGTCCCATCCACACAAGTCACCCCATCTTGAATTCCCCTAGGTCTCTAGTTTTCAGAAATGCACAGCTTTGGTAGGTTTCCCTAGGTGGCGGCTGAGCTACAGGCCAAAATCTACAGGTAGGCACTTTGCAAAAAACACCTCTGTTTTCCTTCAAAAATTTGGCTGTGTCCACGTTGCGCTTTGGGGCATTTCCTGTTGCGGGCGCTAGGCCTACCCACACAAGTGAGGTATCATTTTTATCGGGAGACGTGGGGGAACGCTGGGTGGAAGGAAATTTGTGGCTCCTCTCAGATTCTAGAACTTTCTGCCACAGAAATGTGAGGAACATGTGTTTTTTTAGCCAAATTTTGAGGTTTGCAAAGGATTCTGGGTAACAGAACCTGGTCCCATCCACACAAGTCACCCCATCTTGAATTCCCCTAGGTCTCTAGTTTTCAGAAATGCACAGCTTTGGTAGGTTTCCCTAGGTGGCGGCTGAGCTACAGGCCAAAATCTACAGGTAGGCACTTTGCAAAAAACACCTCTGTTTTCCTTCAAAAATTTGGCTGTGTCCACGTTGCGCTTTGGGGCGTTTCCTGTTGCGGGCGCTAGGCCTACCCACACAAGTGAGGTATCATTTTTATCGGGAGACGTGGGGGAACGCTGGGTGGAAGGAAATTTGTGGCTCCTCTCAGATTCTAGAACTTTCTGCCACAGAAATGTGAGGAACATGTGTTTTTTTAGCCAAATTTTGAGGTTTGCAAAGGATTCTGGGTAACAGAACCTGGTCCCAGCCACACAAGTACCCCATCTTGGATTTCCCTAGGTCTCTAGTTTTCAGAAATGCACAGGTTTGGTAGGTTTCCCTAGGTGGCGGCTGAGCTACAGGCCAAAATCTACAGGTAGGCACTTTGCTAAAAACAGGTCTGTTTTCTGTGATGTGTCCACGTTGCGCTTTGGGGCGTTTCCTGTCGCGGGCGCTAGGCCTACCCACACAAGTGAGGTATCATTTTTATCGGGAGACTTGGGGGAACATAGAATAGCAAAACAAGTGTTATTGCCCCTTGTCTTTCTCTACATTTTTCCCTTCCAAATGTAAGACAGTGTGTAAAAAAGACGTCTATTTGAGAAATGCCCTGTAATTCACATGCTTGTATGGGCACCCCGGAATTCAGAGATGTGCAAATAACCACTGCTTCTCAACACCTTATCTTGTGCCCATTTTGGAAATACAAAGGTTTTCTTGATAGCTATTTTTTACTCTTTATATTTCAGCAAATGAATTACTGTATACCCGGCATAGAATGAAAACCCACTGCAGGGTGCAGGTCATTTATTGGCTCTGGGTACCTAGAGTTCTTGATGAACCTACAAGCCCTATATATCCCCGCAACCAGAAGAGTCCAGCAGACGTAACGGTATATTGCTTTCGAAAATCTGACATTGCAGGGAAAAGTTACAGAGTAAAACTTAGAGAAAAATTGATGTTTTTTTCACCTCAATTTCAATATTTTTCTTTTTCAGTTGTTATTTTCTGTAGGAAACCCTTGTAGGATCTACACAAATTACCCCTTGCTGAATTCAGAATTTTGTCTACTTTTCAGAAATGTTGCGGTTTCTGGGATCCAGCGTTGGTTTCATGCCCATTTCTGTCACTGACTGGAAGGAGGCTGAAAGCACAAAAAATCGTAAAAATGGGGTATGTCCCAGTAAAATGCCAAAATTGTGTTGAAAAATTGGGTTTTCTGATTCAAGTCTGCCTGTTCCTGAAAGCTGGGAAGCTGGTGATTTTATCACCGCAAACCCTTTGTTGATGCCCTTTTCAGGGGAAAAAACCACAAGCCTTCTCCTGCAGACCATTTTCCATTTTTTTTTTTAAAAAACGACATTTTCACTGTTTTTTGGCTAATTTCTTGGCCTCCTTCTGGGGAACCCACAAAGTCTGGGTACCTCTAGAATCCCTAGGATGTTGGAAAAAAGGATGCAAATTTGGCATGGGTAGCTTACGTGAACAAAAAGTTATGAGGGCCTAAGCGCGAACTGCTCCAAATAGCCAAAAAAAGGCTCGGCACAGGAGGGGGAAAAGACCTGGCAGCGAAGGGGTTAAAAAGCACGATAACAGGAAGAGCTGCAGTGTGTTAGTGAAATTGGTGATTATGAGGCACTGTATTCAAACATGGAAATTGCATGGAGTATCAATTTCATAATTTTGAAATCAAGCATTTGACAACCTATAATATGGTATCAAAGATTGAATGCGATTTGAAAGAAAATCCGTAAGAAGACGGTTAATATGAAAGTTGATTGATTTAGTACTATTGAGATAAAAACGCATTCTTTAACACAAGAAGTAAAAATCAATAAATGTCAGTGCTTTCTGAAATGAATTTATAAACTGTGAACACTCGGCAATGGTATAATAATGATATACAGTGCACGTTGAATAGTATATTAACATGACGCTGCAAAGATGAATGTGAAACTATTATAGTTAAAGGAATGCGAGCTAAAAAGACTGCCAAAAGGACTCTGTGACTTTAAGGCCACAGGATATAAGGGTGGCCCGTCTCATCACGTGGTTGTTTTTCAAATCTGACTAAACCAAGTACCTATGATTAAGGCTTTTTGTGGATAGCCGAAATGCGTCAGGAAAGGAAAGAACGCTGGTTATTTTTGTCGGAATTTTGTGATTAAAGTGCCTCTCAATGCTGCAAATTGGCGCAATGGCATATCTCTTTTTTTGGAGAAATGTGTTTGGATAAATAGTGGCGTGCTTCGTCCCCACAACGCCGTGGCCGCCCTGCTGGTGATTAGGCTGAATGCGAAGAGCCTGTGTTGGAATTATATATATATATATATATCTCATAAAAACCACTGCGCCCATCCAGCAATAGGAGGCTAAGAAAAGAGGAGGTCTTAAAGTGTGTTTTCCCATGTTAACTCCCATTGGAAACTTTGTCCTCCGATACAGAAAAAGCAGCTGAACAGAAACACACATTTGTCAAAAAGTTACAACTTTACTTAGAAAGCATGCTTTTTGTGACTCAGTGTAAAGCTTTTCAGTTCTGAGAAATTAGCATTAAAAGGAGGTGCTCGGGTTGTACATGAAGGGATTAGCTCTTCTGAAAAAGTAAAATATACTTGGATGGTTGGTACTGTGGGAGTCCCATTTGGTACCTGCAGTACCAAAAAAATACAATAAAATAGCAGCTTGTGATTGGTCTAGGTAGTTTTTTCAAAGTTGGCTATTCCAGACCTGCTGGACCACTCACAGTCCTGCGAGACCAAAATTATCTGATTGGCTACTTGCACTTGTGAAGAAAGTGTTGTGGTTGCCATTATAGGACTCAGGGATTCGGACCCCGAGTCCTGAATAAGACCAGGCCAAGATGGGGTAGGATATTTATAGGGACCCCCAAGGTAAACAGGAGAACCTAGGTACTAAAAATAATTAAAAAAGGATGTGCGCAGTACAGGTTGGCCGCTTTCAGGAGGTTGGGCATAAAGTCTGCCTGCAGGCCAGGGAGAACAGTCAATCCCCACAGCACACAGTCATCGGCTGTACTCAGCAGGGTTAGCTCTCCCATGGCAGTTAGGATTCGGTGCCTGGCTGCAGCTCAGGCCCTGAGCCATGCAGCTATACACACTGAGGTGGGTAGGGAGCAGGGCCTGGTCACAGGCCTGGCCCTGCAGCCAACATGCCACTGCATACGGATGAAGGCCATGTACAGTGGGGATTGGTCGCTTGCCATGTTGATGCAGGATCTCTCCACTCTGCACATGACCTTTGCACAGATCCCTATTTACCACTATTAGTAGCGAGCAATTTGGATCAAAGGCAATGTTTTGTGCAGGGTTTCTGTTACAAAAGTAATGCAAAACCTGAGCAAAGCATTAATAAATCTGGGCCAATATTTGTACGCGATAGTATACCAAAGAATATTACATTTGCACTTTGAAATATACTAACACTTATTTCGAATTGTATTTTTTGGGAATTCAACTAAAGATAACAAGGATTTGTAATGCAATTGGTCTCACGTTTGCTTGAGTTAGAGTTCTTAGCGTTGTAAACTCCTAAATGGACTTTTCATGCCACATAGACTGAAAATGAAAAGTAAAACAGTTGACATAAGCAAGCCGATTCACTGCGCCACGGCCGCCATGAGCTTGAGCATGAAGGAGAGACACAAAGGAAAAAGAAGTTCACTTGCAGTCAAACGTATCGGCAAACATGCAATTATCCATGTAACAGGATCGATGGCCAAGGTGATAACAAAACTGCCCTAAAGGAGGGACAAACATAAAGCATTTACCAACGCTAACAAAGGATTTTTGAAAGGCAAGCCCATGAACGAATGATAGTGATGGGTGTGCGGTGGGCATGGTTAAAAGCCCACAGATAGATTACAACAAGCCTGAGCGCTTGCGTGCTTGACCTAAAAAGGGACATCTAAACTAAGATCCCAAAAAATTTAGAAATGGCTTCCTGCTGTTTGTCTGGTGTGCAGCCAACATCTGGTCTCTGGTTGCTGAATTCTGTTCTCTGACAGATACTTCTGTTGCACATTTCATGCAATATAATGCAGTGTTCGCATCCAGGAATTTTACTTCTTAGGTTTGCGTGCCAACTAAGTCAGTAGGAAGAGAATCTACAAGTTGGAGTCTCCTGAACTGAGCAGATGCTGTGGAGGCTCCCTCATATTCTTGATGTCTCCTCTTTGTTGCATTCGATTGGACAGTGTGCCAAGCACTGATGTTCTTGATGTTCCTAATAAGTAATTTTCTCCTTACCCATGGAAAATTCTTGGAGGTAATGGTTACAGGAACCCACCGTTTCCAATATTTTTTTCCCCAGCAGGAAAAGATAAAGAAGGTCCCCAACAATGGACAGTGGGCAAGGCCCGTGGCGCTTTCAATTTTTTCTAAGAGAGTTCATCTTCTCTTTGATCTTCCCCAGATGATATTGTCTCTTTTTAGTTGAATCCCAAATAAAATTAGGCAACTACAACAAAGGTCAGCAGAGAGTGCAGAGGATGTGAGTTCTTTGAAGAGCTAGTTCCTAATAAAAGTAATAGAGTGGGAACTGCCTCAAAATACATCAATACAATCACATTAGCTAAACTTTTACTGTGAGTTACGGGTACTGCAGTACAGTTTTAAGGTACTGAGATGCCACAACATCTAAAAATGCAGAACACTGAATACAGACTACAAGCAAAATTGGTTATTTATGCCTGTGAGGAAACGCCAGGCTCAAACTAGGAAGTGCTTCCCTTGCCCCCCCCCCCCAGACCCCCTCCCAGTGATGTCTGATGACGTCAGCACGCAATGGTGCACTGACCTCATCAGAGGTCCCACCTGGGAGAAATCGATTTGTTTTATCCTCGGATGGGGGCAGGTCGGACAGGCATGAAAGGAAAGGCTTTTCCTTTACTTTCATGTTTCTCTGAGCATTCATGTAGCACGATCGCATAGCGATTGTGCTGTAGGAATGCCCACTAGACACCAGGAAGTGTTTTTTTTTTTTTTTTTTTTTTTTAATGACATGAGGGGGGCGACCACTTGGAAAGGGGTCACTCCACAAGGAGGGCATATTTGTATGCTGTTTCTATGCCCATTTGTGGCAGATAAGCCTATTTTAATAAGGCTGATCTGCACCCAAGGGGGAGGCAGAAAACCCTAGACACCAGGGATCATTTTTTATTTTATTTTTTTACAGAAGGGGAGCAGCCCCTTAGGCAAGGGTCGCTCCCCTGCGGGACAAATTTATTTTAGGCCATTTCTGCCCCCTTGGGGGCAGATTGGCCTATTTTTATTAGGCCAATCTGCCCCCTTGGGGGGAAGAAACCACTAGACACCAGGGATTTATTTTTAAATATAATTTCATAGGGGAGCGACCCCTTAGGCAAGAGTTTCTCCCCATGGGGGTGTATTATTTTAGGCCATTTCTGCCCCCCTTAGGGGCAGATCGGCCACTTTCTTTTAGGGCCATCGGACCCCAAAGGGGGCAGAAACCACTTAGGCACCAGGGACTGTTGTGTGTGTGTTTTGTTGGGGGGGGGGGGTGGGGGGGGGCCCCTTAGGCTCCCAGTGGGCGCACATCACTGTTGGCCAGTTCTGCCCTCCTTGAGGGCAGTTCGGCCTAATTTTATTAGGCCCTTCTGCCCCAAAGGGGGTCAGCAAGCCCACTAGACACCAGGGAAGATTGGGGTAACAGTCTTTTAGCCCCCTTGCAAACTAAAAGATCTTATCCCAACGGCAAGCAAGAGGACATTTGATTATTTTTGGTTTTGAATTTACATCTGGGCCAAGAGAGCTTCACTAATTCTCAATATCGTCCCATTGGGAATGGTGAGCAGCTGCACTTTTTGGACTTTGGGACACTGCCACCTAGAAAAATCTACCAGACCTAGACACATCTGAAAACTAAACATCTGGGTGAGTCCAGGGTGGTGTGCTTCACATGCACTCTCCACCATTTTCTTACGCACAATGCCTTGCAAACCTCCAACTTTGCTTGAAATCACACATTTTCCTACATTTTTGTGATGAAACCTTCCGGAATGCGCAGGAATCCACAAAATTCCTACCACCCAGCATAGTCACATCTATACCAATAAAAATTCTGCTCCACTTTTCAGCCTAAAAACTTATTTTTGAAACTGCCCTTTTGGACCCACTTTGGTTCCCTCTCAATTTCAAAATGTTTTTGGCCCTTCCCTGTCACCGGCACTTGGCCCACCTACACAAGTTAGGTATCAATTTTATCAGGAGACTTAGGAGAACATTGGGTGGTAGGAAATTTGTGCTGATGCGGTGATCCCACACAGAAATGTGATTCTTTAGCTAAATTTGAGGTTTGCTGAGGATTCTGGGTAAGAAACCACTGGGGGATCCATGCAAGTCACACCTCCTTGGACTCCATCGAGTATCTAATTCTCAGAAATGTCTGGGTTTGGTAGGTTTCCCTAGAGGGCCCCTGAGCCCAGGACCAAAAACACAGGTGCCCTCCTTCCAAAAACAGGTAGTTTTGTAATAGATCATTTTGATGTGTCCATGTTGTGTTTTGGGGCATTTCCTGTTGTGGGCACTAGGCCTACCCACACAAGTGAGGTACCATTTTTATCGGAAGACTTGGGGGGAAGCTGCGTGGAAGGAGATTTGTGGCTCCTCTAAGATTTCAGAACTTTCCATCACCGAAATGTGAGGAAAAGGTGTTTGAGGTTTGCAAAGGATTCTGGGTAACAGAACGTGGTGAGAACGCCACAAGTTACCCCATACTGGGTTCCCTTAGGTGTCTAGTTTTACAAAATGCACGTTTGGTAGGTTTTCTTAGGTGCCGGCTGAGCTAGAGGCCAAAATCCACAGCTAAGCACCTTCCAAAAAACAGGTGTTTTTCAGACCAATTTAGAGGTTTGCAAAGGATTCTAGGTGCCAGAACATGGTGAGAGCCCCATAAGCCACCCCATTATGAATTCCCCTCGGTGTCTAGTTTTAAAAAATGAATAGGTTTGCTAGGTTTCCCTTGGTGCCGGCTGAGCTAGAGGCCAAAATCCACAGCTAGGCACTTTGCAAAAAAACAGGTCAGTTTTCATTAGAAAAATGTGGTGTGTCCACGTTGTGTTTTGGGACAGTTCCTGTCAGGGGCACTAGACCTACCCACACAAGTGAGGTACCACTTTTATCGGGAGACTTGGGGGAAGGCTGGGTGGAAGAAGTTTGTGGCTCCCCTCAGGTTTCAGAACTTTCCATCACTGAAATGTGAGGAAAAGGTGTTTTTTTGCCAAATTTTGAGGTTTGCCAAGGATTCTGGGTAACGGAACCAAGTGAGAGCCGCACAACTCACCCCATCCTGGATTCCCCTAGGTGTCTAGTTTTAAAAAATGCACAGGTTTGCTAGGTTTTCCTAGGTGCTGGCTGAGCTAGAGGCCAAAATCCACAGGTAGGCACTTTCCAATAAACAGGTCAGATTTCAAAGTAAAAATGTGATGTGTCCATGTTGCGTTTTGGGGCGTTTCCTGTCCCGGGCACTAGATCTACCCACACAAGTGAGGTACCATTATTATCGGGAGACTTGGGGGAATACAGAATAGAAGAACAAGTATAAATGCCCCTTGCCTTTCTCTACATTTTTTCCTTCCAAATGTAAGACAGTGTGTAAGAAAGAAGTCTATTTGAGAAATGCCCTGTAATTCACATGCTAGTATGGGGACCCCCGAATTCAGAGATGTGCAAATAACTACTGCTTCTCAACATCTTATCTTGTGCCCATTTTGGAAATACAAAGGTTTCCTTGATACCTATGTTTCACTCTTTATATTTTACCAAATAAATTGCTGTAAACCCTTTATCCAATGAAAACACCAAAAGACCACCAAAGTCGGAATGAGGGCCTGAGTCTTAACCCACTACAGGTGACACCTGTCTCCCCAATCCACTTTTTACTCCGGCTAACTAGCATTGCCTCATCTCTACCCAAGAGCAGGGATGATTGAGCAGCCGAGCGCATGACACAATTGACTCCTCAGGGAAATCGTGGTCACTCAGATCTCATCCGTTTCTCTTAGTTACATTAGTCTCACATATACAAGGACAAACAAAGGCAGTATATGTTTCAACAAGGTTTTAATGAAGCATCTGCATCTTAGACAATAAAGCATGTACTGCAATAACCAGGACGATAAAGCATGACAGGATTCAAATTGTGACAAGGAGAGTGAAGCATAGAAACAACGCTACCATATTGTCACTAGAGTCAATAGACTAATTCCTACCTAGGCTATAATAGAGCACAGCATGTTAATCTCTAGTTCTGCCCTTCAGGTTCCCCTGGGAAGACATCATACCCCATACCTGAGCAAGGCCTGAAGTCTGCATAAGCCGCTGTAGCGAAGCATTTGGCATACAGTCGTGGTCATCTGGCTGGAATCTCCCTCTAAAGCGTGTGGGACAGGTAAGTGTTTTTATAATAAAACAGCTGATGTACTGAGAAAATGTCCCTACGTAAGGATGTTTATGTTTCTATGAATACCAGAGACAAAATGTTACCACCTTTACCAGCAACCTATCTTACTGCAGCCTTGAGAGAAGCACAGAGTGAAAGAAATGCGTTGTTTAAGAACACAGTGCTGGCCTAGGCAAAGAACAGCAAGATAGAGAAAAATAAACACGACCGCAAATGTGGCTGTTGCTAAAATAATAAATGAAGCTGAGTAAAATATATCTAGGCTAAAGTGCACAGCGGCAGGCCTAGTGTGCTAAAATAACGTGCATGGAGCTATAGCTAAAATGGCTACACAACACCCTCCCCTTGCCGGTTTAAAGGTGGTTCAAAAGCCTAAATATGTATAAAAGCTACTAAAATTCAACCTAAGATATATATAAAAATGTCAATAATGACAAGTTAAAAGACACTTGAGCACATATAAAAGGACAATTTAAAATGTTAACGGTGGCGTAAGAAAGGCCGAATTTCAAGAGTCAGTCATTTTGGAGGTTGCCAATCGAATCTGGGATAATTGAAGACAGGAAATCTTCCACTTCAGCAGGTGGTAAAGTAGAAAACTCATTGCCAAGAAGAACCAAGGAGCATTTGTGTTCCAAAGCCTGAGCATCAGCCAAGGCAGCAGCATTCCGTGGTGTACCCAATACTAAGTTTAGAGCTGCATCCTTCATGAAGGGCAACTCATAAGAAGCTTCCCGTAGCAAACACACCCTCAACACGCATGTCCAGTAATGAACCTTCAGCGAGAACATCAAAAGATCAATGTCCAACAAGAGCAAGCGCTGCATAGAAAGACGAAGATTCAGTGCATGTTCGAATGAGCACCAGAGGCACCGAAACACGGGCTGCACACAATGCAAAACCGGTCTGAATGACAAAGACCAGTCACACTACAATTGCTCCAGGAGTGTTACTCCAAAGTACTGCATCATGCGTTCACGACACAGCTGCGCTGGTGGGGGCACTTTCATTCCTCCTTGTTGCGGCAGGACAGCCATTGTGCAAAAAAGTAGCAATAGCAAAATGCCACCTATTATAGCCAAAGTTATTGGAAATCCCCTGAAAATACTGAGTGGATGACTGATGGTATTAAATCGAATATAGAGGAGAAGGTGTGAACGAAACCAGAACCAACAGCCTTAAAGAAATTTGCAATTCCAGTAGTACTGGATGCATTAAATAGTCGTACCACGAGCTCACCAAAGTGTCTCAGAAAGTTGGTACTTAAAAGGGACTGTATCTCTGATGATGACCTTGCCACCTGAAGTACGTAGGTCTTGCGTGCAGATGTGAGCACCAAATGTCTTTGGAACAATAAATCCTTGAGTCTGCTCAACATGTCAAAATTCACATTAGAATTAGCAATATGGGGCCAATTGTCAGCTACCTCTCTTTGTCTAGTGGAAGGAAATAGTACGTTCCTGCAGCATGTAACAATCTTAGAGACCGAAACAGCATAAACTGTTCCGGCTTGCATCCCACAGCAGTATTCACTATTGAGGAGAACATAGCTGCCATTTGAAAGCACCTGGAACGCAGGTCTAATCAAGGGGACTGGAACTCCCTTCAGATAACAAGCCAAGTTCGCTGCCGAAGCGTTACACGCCCGTGCAAGTACAGCTGTTTACAAACCATTGAATGGATGATAGAAGTCTCTCATTCACAACCTCTAAGAAGGACCTCTTTCATACAACTGAGACATTTGTATGAGAAGGACAGCTCCCACACCTCATGGATGTAATTATCTCCCAGCCTTTCATATATCTGCCTACTGGAATGTGTCTTAAACAGGACGTGAATTGAAGTGTTGAAATAGGCAGATTAATGACCCTCTGTATTAACCATTCAGCAGATGTTATTTCAGCCACAGTAAAAAGCAACTTTTCGATGTTTAAGTTAAATGTAGAAAATATGTCCCTTGCGCAAACGTGTTGTCCAACCCAACTGCATTATGGACCTTAGTTGGCTTTGTCCAAGGTGTAAAAAAGACATATCACTTTGTATTATGTCTACTGCAGAAGAGACGATGTTATTTAAGGTGTATATCCAGTCAGACAGGGTATTAAGCCCATTGTCTACAACAGCTAATGCCTTCTGTAAGTTTTCCTGGTCTATTTGCCTTAATCGGGCAGCAGCTTCTTGTTGAGAAAGCTTCCCAATTTCATTATATACTGCATACAAGAAGTGTTTTCTGCGTTGTTTTCTGGGGCCTAACAGGAAGTCCTGTAAGTCAGTGTTATTAGACAGGAGACTGAGGTGTTCTCTAACAGCATCTAGCGAGCAACTTTTCAACCATTGCTGGCATAGTTTTCTGACACTGTATGTTGTTACTATACCAGCATGTTCAGATGACACATACAGAGGGTCCGGCCTATTAGTTCTAAAACCCGCTGTGGAGTTTATAAAATGTTTATGACACCCATTGGTATCTATTGGCCACAATAACCACCCACCAGGACGTGACAGTGAAGCATTAAAGATGCCATTCTGGACCCATTCATCGAGCTGATCTTCAGTTGCATTTATATATTTTTGCCCTTTGTGAAATTTTGCAGGGGCAAGAATACTGGGTGTATTCAATTCCTTGATCTTTGCCAAGCCTAAACAACTTGTTTGTTGTACAGTTTCATCTAAAAATATCATTTGAACAGTTATCAGTCATGCTCTAAACAAAGCTTCCTTCCCCCTTATTTGCGAATTTCTAGTTCCCCATACACTTTTTAAGTCAATCGACTTCAACCAATATTCATAGCCTTCTATAGCCAACCGGTAAACAAAGGAATCTGAATAAATACATTTTGTATCTGTCAATAAAATAAGTACAGTTTCCATTAATGGCAATTTAAAATAATATGACTCAGCATTTTCAACATTGTGCCCAGAAAAATATGCAAAATTCTCAGAATATGTTTTAGAACTCCCCTGTGGTGGAGTCGGACAATGTTCCCATTGTGTGTAATTAAAAATATTCTTTGGGGTACTTGCTCTATGAATGAAATGGTGCCCATAATAATTATAGCAAAACATATCACCATCATTTTTTAAAGATTGATAAACATCTTCACTTTCAAATACAGTATAACACTGCAGTTCAGTCACCACAGAATCAACTGTTTTCACATCCCAGTCATCAGAAACAACTCTGGATATTATTACATCGTTCATTGAAAGTTGAAACACATATGGTATTTGAATGACCTCTGTCGGGCCTTATATATCAAATGTTACTATATCCCAAACAATCCCATCAGGAATTGGTATAGCAGAAATGTTCACAAAAGATAAGTCTCTGTGGACGTTGTGAGAAGAAAAATGGGGTTTTAGGACCTCATCCACCAGTTCAACTGTTGATTTTTCAGGAAGAAAATGACCATGTATTAATAATTATGACAAAACCAATCCAAAGAAGGAAAGCTAGTACAGTCGAAGAAAGCCACAGATAGTTCCATGGGAAAATAAGGTAATTAGTTTTAAGCCAGTTTATCAGCTCACGTGTTTTTGACAGTTCAGATGTAGAAGAAGCGAATGAGTCCGAGAAGGTCTCGTTGACGTCGGCGAAGTATCCAGAAGCAGTTCGTGCAAAAGCTGGAGCCGTATTTGTAAGATATGTCAATTCAATCAGTTATTTCAGTATTGTTTGTTGTAACGGATGTTAGTGGAACTAATGCAAGATCATTTTCCACCCTCCCCAAGCTCGGAGAGGTGTTGCTGCTCACAAATTGTAGAGTGACATCTTTACCAGTATTGAGAGGGATTCGGGAACTACTGGCTGTTCCTCTTGATCTGCTGTGCAGGATCGGCCACATGGTGTAACTTGACATTGTCGATAGATACAAAGCGTTTTTTTCTAGCACCAGCCAATGGTGGTAGAATGACAGTTCTGGGATTGGGACCGGTGCACGATAGGAAGGACCGAATTCCTTTTTCACGTACTAGATCCCCAACTTTAGGAATCCAGCCGGTGGGTGTTACTGGTACATCCTTAATTCCTGTGGAGGCAGCACTGGCAAAAGCGTTGTCACGGAACTGTTGTAACTCCTGCAAGACAGTGACACGTTCATTTATGTCAAAAGGTGTTTCTGCCGCCTCCACGCTAGGGCCATCAAGATCTGGAACATACATTCAAGTTCCGAACAGGCACTCTATGAAGTATGACCCCCCAGGGACCTTCTAGGCAGATTGTTAAGTGCTCTCTGGACTCCATACAGGTGATTAAGCCAACTACGACCCGTACCTAAGACTCTGGCTGTTAAGGACTGCTTTAAATCATGGTTTTGTCGCTCCATTACACTATTTCCCCTCGGGATTAAATGGAGACGAGTAATGGAGTTGGACCCTTAAGGAAGCCATGGCATCCCTGAATGCCCTTGAGGCGAAAGCAGGGCCCTGGTCCAAGTGCAAAGCCGCAACTGCATATGTACTGATAAAGACTCTCAAGTCTTTAATAACAGTCTGAGCGTCAGCCGAGAGTTGTGGCCACACCCCCAGAAATCTGAAGCAAGAGTCAACAGCGACTAAAATGTATTTGTATGCACGATCTGGTGTTAGGGGACCACAGTGTTCCAAGTACACACATGGTAATGGTTTGTTGGAAATTAGGAGGGGTGTCTGCGGTGGGTGTTTAGCGGTGGAATACTTAATTTGTTGGCAGATGTCACAACAAAGGACATACTGCTTAGCCTGTTTGTTTAGACCTGCCCACCAATAATGTGCTTGCAACAATGATATTGTAGCTGCCTCACCAGCATGGGCAGATGCTACCCCCTCATGCGCTGCTTTAATAAACTCTGATCTTATGTCTTTGTTGGGAATTGCTCGAACCCCTACGCCTGGTATTACTACTTCAGCGTCTAAGAAGCCTCCCATTCGGTAGGAATATTTAGCAGGAAATGCTTTTGGACGGCAGCCCATATTTCATCGTCCGGTTTCGCTACTGAGCGGGTTACTGCAGCAACAGTAGCCGTAGCTACTGCTGATTTTGCGGCTTCATCAGCCAGTGTATTTCCAACGTGCTGGTGTCCAAGTGTATGTACAACATGGATATTTGGTAGCATTTCCTTCAGATACGCTACTTTCCACAACAGAATTCTGTGTTTAATGGTGTTGCCTTTAGAATCTCAGAACCCATTCTGGCGCCAGTAATGCAGGTATTCATTGAATGACTGGACACAGTAGTACGAATCACAAACAATCAGTGTTAGCTGTGCAGGATCCGTGTGTTCCAGTGCCATCACCAGAACCTTCAGCTCTGCTAATTGTGCTATGCAGTCCCCTGGGGTTTGCATGAATGTATGCTGGGGACAAAATGTATTATCCTCTTTGTAGCCACTTGGATTTGTTCGTAGTGCAACCTTATGTTTGTGCACTTGGAAAAAAGGCCATTCAAGAGTGAATGCTTGTATTTCACTAAGTCTTCTGAAAGAAGTAATAGCCACAAGGAAGGCAACCTTCCCATGTTAAAAATGTAATTTGGCAAGAGTGCATGGGCTCAAAAGTTGGTCCCATGAGTCTGGTAAGTACAATATTTAAATTCCATGAAGGAGCAGGTGGTGTTCTGGGTGGAATAGTGTGTTTTAATCCTTCAATGAAGGCTTTGTTAACTGGAACTCTGAATAGAGAAGTATGTTGAATAGTTTGTAGGTATGCAGATATTGCAGTAAGGTGTATTTTGATGGATGAATAATGCCAAATTTGATTTCTTTAAATGAAGCAAATAGCATACAATATCTTGTGTAAATGCTGAACGTGGATCCATGGTTTTAGATTGACAATAGTAGACACATCCTTTCCACTTATTTGCGTAGCACTGTCTAGTAGTAGGTTTTGTGCTTGTTTAATTACTTCCATACATTCGGATGGAAGATTTAAATAACCATATTCTATGATTTCAGGAGCCAAATCGCTGGATTATGAGCATTGGGGTTTGGATGCCTTATTTGACCTTTGTTTTGTGTTAACAAAACTGGTCTGTTTGGGAGTTTGGAGTGAGGTACTACAGATAGGTCTAATAGTGTTGTGTACCAAGGTTGGCATGCCCATGTTGGTGCTATGAGTATCATGTTGAGTGACATTTGATGTAATTTGTTGACTAGAAATGGAAGGAGTGGGAGAGGGGGAAAAGTGTAAGCAAATATCCCTGACCAATTGATCCATAGAGCATTGCCCTTGGATAGGGAATGTGGGTGTCTGGATGCAAAGTTTTGGCATTTTGTGTTTTCGCTTGTTGCAAATAGATCTATGTCTGGTATTCCCTATTTTTTAAAGTACTTTTGAAGTACTTGTGAGTGAATCTCCCATTTGTGCGTTTGTTGGTGATTTCTGCTGAGGAGATCTGCCAACTGATTGTCTATTCCTGGAATGTATTATGGTAGTAGATGACTTGGATTGTGAATAGCCCATTTCCAAATTGTTTGGGCTAGAAGAGACAGCTTAGATGAATGTGTCCCCCCCTGTTTGTTGAGATAATACATGGCTGTCATGTTGTCTGTTTTTATGAGAACTTTCTTCTGTTTGAGAAGAGGTTGAAATGCTTTTAAGGCAAGGAACACAGCTAATAATTCTAACTGTTTTACGTGTAGCTGTTTCTGTTTGATATCCTATTGACCTTAAATGGTTTGATTGTTTAGGTGAGCTCCCCAACCGACCATTGATCCATCTGTTGTAATTAAGGTCTGAGGCACAGGGTCTAGAAACGACCGCCCCTTCATTACATTGCTGCGATTCCATCACTGAAGAGACATATGTGTTTGGTGGTCCATCAACACTAGATCTTGAAGTTGACCGTTGTTGTGCAAGGCACTGTTGTAATGGCCTCATGTTTAATCTTGCATGTGGGACTATTGCTATACAAGATGCCATCATTCCTAGAATCTTCATGATAAATCTTACAATGTATTGTTAATTTGGCTGTATGAGTGGTATTAAGTTTTGGAAAGCTTGTATCCTTTGTATTTTTGGATACGCTAGAGCTAGTTGAGTATTTAGGATAGCACCTAGATGCAGTTGTAGTTGTGCTGGTTGAAGGTGTGACTTTTGGTAGTTTATAGAAAACCCTTGTGTGTGCAGAGTTTCTATCACATAACAAGCATGGTTTTGGAATTGTGTAAGATTGCTTGATTTTACTAGCCAATCATCTAGATATGGAAAGACATGTATGTGTTGTCTTCTTAAGTATGCTGCTAGACACTTTGCAAACACCTTTGGAGCTGTTGTTATGCCAAATGGCAACACTTTGAACTTGTAGTGTTTTCCTGCTATGACATACCAAAGGTATTTTCTGTGAGCTGGGTGGATGGGTATGTGAAAGTAAGGATCTTTGAGGTCTAGAGCAGTCATAAAATCTTGTTTTTGCAGTAGTGGAATAACATTGTGCAGAGTTAGTGTGAAAGAGCCTGAGGTCTAATATGGGCCTGAGGTTGCCATCTTTTTGGGGAATTAAGAAGTATAGTGAATATACTCCTGTTCCTTGTTGGGACTGTGGAACTAATTTGATTGCTTGTTTGAGCAGTAGAGATTGTACCTCTTGTTGTAACAGAACTGTATGTTCTGGGGACAACTTGTAATATCTTGGTGGAATGTTTGGAGGGGTGGTTATCAATTCTAGGCGATAGCCATTGCGGATAATTGATAATACCCAGTTGTCTGTGGTGATATTGTGCCAATGAGAGTGGAACTGCTGTAGTCTTCCCCCCACAGGAGATGTGGGGAGTGGAAGGGAGGGAAGGAAGTCACTGCTTAGGTTGTGTTGTTGTTTGTTTAGAGGTTTGGAATTCATCTCTATTTCTAAATATTGACCTCTATATGATCCTCTAAACCCACCTCGTTAATACTGGGTTTGGTGTGATTGCTTTGCTTGTGAGATGGAAGCCTCTGAGGACTGTGCTTTAAAACCTCCTCGAAACTGTGGCCTACGAAATGAACCTCTATATGGGGTGGTGTACCAAGCGCCCATTGCTTTCGCAGTATCTGAGTCCTTTCTCAGTTTTTCAATAGTGGTGTCCACTTCTGAGCCAAAGAGGTGCTTTTTATCAAAAGGCATGTTAAGTACAGCCTGTTGAATTTCTGGTTTAAAACCAGAGGGGCGCAGCCATGCATGTCTTCTGATTGTGATGGCAGTGTTTGCGCTCCTTGCAGCTGTATCAGCAGCATCAAGGGCAGATCTTATTTGATTATTACTAATCGTTTGCCCCTCCTCTACTACTTGCTGTGCCCTCTTCTGGTGTTCTTTTGGGAGATGCTGTATAATATCCTGCATTTCATCCCAATGGGCCCTATCATAGCGGGCTAGGCGTGCTTGAGAATTGGCAATCCTCCATTGATTTGCTGCCTGTGTAGCAACTCTTTTTCCCGCTGCGTCACATTTTCTGCTCTGCTTATCAGGAGGAGGTGCATCTCCTGAAGACTGGCTATTTGCCCTCTTTCTTGCTGCACTGACTACCACTGAATCTGGAGGGACCTGATGAGTAATGTAATCTGGGTCAGAGGGTGCAGGCTTATACTTTTTATCCATTCTAGGTGTGATAATCCTACATTTTACAGGCTCGCTAAAAATTTGGTCTGCGTGTTTTACCAGGCCTGTTAGCATTGGGAGACACTGGTACTTGGAATGTGTTGAAGACAGTGTATTAAATAAGAAATCTTCTTCCAATGGCTCTGAATGTACGGTTACCCCATGATAAGCTGCTGCCCTGGATATGACCTGGTTGTATGCAGTGGTATCGTCTGGTGGAGATGGTTTTGATGGGTAAGTATCTGTGTCATTAGCTGGGATGGGATCAGGTTCATAAAGATCCCATGGTCCTGCCATATCTCCTTGTGAATAAAATGAGTGTGTTGGAGAAGGCATTGGTGGTGGGCTGGTGTGAGGCGAGACAGATAATTGTGGAGAATGAGAAGGAGAAGTATGAAGAGGTATTGGCTTCTCCTTTTTTTTTTGCACCTTTGCTGGTGGCTGTACAAAGCCCAGTTCCTTTTGAAAAGTCAGCTTTCTTTTTGTTTTCAAAGGAGGTGCAGTAACAATCCTTCCTGTGTCTTTATGGATGTGTATTCTGGATTGGCTCTCATCCATAACTTGTCAAATGGGCTCAATGTCCGACTCTTCCTCAGAGGTTTTATGGGTTTCTCTCAATTTTTTTGAAAGTCCTTGTTCCTCTGTATATGAGGATTTTTTCGGTTCCAAAGTTTGTTGTTTTTTCGGTACCAAAAATGTAGTGGAAGGTCTCTGCCAAATTTTCGACTCTGAAGAATGTTTTTTTTTTTTTACTGGAGTCCGAAATGGAGCCTTTGATAGATTTACTCGACTCCGAAGTAGACAGAGGAGTGGCCTTTTTTGACGCTGACCCCAAAGGACGGTCGCAACAGTCTTTTTTCGGGCCGAACCATAGCCTTCTGGCAGTGGTGTACCCAAGGCCTTAGAATGTTTTTTGTGCAGGGGTGTAGGGGAAGACGTACTCACATACTGTCCTGCTGTTTGCGCCTGCTCTTCTTAAGCGACGTCGAGATGTTCACTGCTTTTCGATGCCATTTCGAGTCTTGTAGCTCTGCGATCTCTGAGAGTCTTTTTTGAACGCAACGATCGACAGGCCTCACAATTTTCCTCACGATGGTCTGGAGAAAGGCACAAATTACAAACCAAGTGCTGGTCTGTCTAGGGATACTTTGCGTGGCACCAAGGGCAGAATCAGAATAGAGTCCGATCCATCAGGCTTTGCACACAATAAGCTCAAATAGGCCCGAGTTGGGCTCACGCGCCCGAAGGGCGAAAAAATAAGTTTCCGACGGTACTACTGGTTCGATGCTAGATGGAGAACGCGATCGATACAATACCGAAGAATAAGAAGGTTTACAAACGTTTTCCAAATCGAAATCTCGGAGCGAAAGGAAACACATCTGAACCCGAAGGCGGAAAAAAACCAATCTAACAATGGAGTCGATGCCCATGCGCAATGGAACCGAGAGGAGGAGTCACTCGATCCCGTGACTCCGAAAAGACTTCTTCGAAGAAAAACAACTTGTAACACTCCAAGCCCAACACTAGATGTCGGAATGGATATGCATAGCATGTGTATCTGCAGTTACACATGCCATCAAACACAAACAGAGAGATAGATAGATAGATAGATAGATAGATAGATAGATAGATAGATAGATAGATAGATATGAGGTCAATGCAGTCTACAAAGAGCAGCTCACTTAACAGCTGATGCAAGCAATTTAGACATGCCTTTAGAGCTTGAACATTGGTCTAGTTGCTCGGTTGTGCACTTTCTGCAGCCAATACAGTTGACAAGCAGAGACCCCAATCACAATGTAATATGAATTGACCAGGCTCATTGGTAGATGACTACTCTGGTAAATTGAGAAATCATAGGATGTTTTTTAGCTAATGTCGGTGGACATTGTAATTTTTCACTAATTCTGTTTTTTGAGTCTCCACTGAGAGATATTGAAAAGGATTCCAAATTTCTGACAGTTGGCTTGCTAAGTGGTGGCCCCAGCACTAATGGCCAATAGAATAAAGACTAGAAAGGGGGCTTGTAAGTCCAGCTGTTATACCTCAGTTTTTTTAGCCGTTAGGAGCTTGCTTATTCTCCTTGTTTTGCCTCTTCCATTTGAGACCAGCAAGTCAGTTGCAAGTGCTCTATCATCACTCCCTTCCTCCAGTTACACCACTAGTTAGGTGTTCTCTGGAAATCTAGATTCTATGCTTTAGCCTCCGCTTCAAGCGGTGGCATACAGCCTTTGAAGCAGAGATGGGAGTGCTACGCAATGGGAGACTCCAAAGTCCATGAATCTAGGCAGTCAAATATACAGTTTCAAATTTGTTTGCTGTGAGAATTCAATTAACTAAAAGGTCAATCAGGATTTAGTGGTCCCTTTTACCCTTAAACTTCAAACAACATGGCAGCCTGCCTAAGCTATAGGTAAAGTCAGTGATTTCTACAAATTATAGTTACAGACCCAGAACATCTGAAACCTACGGATTGCAGATTAACAACAGACAGGTCTGCCTCAATGGTTGATTACTACTTTTAATAGAGGACGTTTGCAGAGCAGTCCCTAAAATTGTGTTGGCCTGAGTAAGTAACTTTATGATCCTAAACCTGCGGTCAATCGAGTGTTCTAAGTGAGTTGGAGGAAATAAATGGACAGGTGTCTGGAAGGGAGTGTCCCCTGCATTGTACTTGAACATTCACACTAGCACTAAGTTACCTAACTGCAAGTAAATTTGGTGCCCTGGCTTTCCTTTGGCCCCAGCACACACAGAGTATGGTGTGAGGTTAAATAAGGAATAATAAAACCATACCAACTTGGCGACACAAGACTGTGTGCAGGTGGAACATATTTTGGATTGCCCTTGGCTTTAACATGGCACAAGATGGATGTTGACGTTTATTGCCTGCATTCCAGCTGGGAGTAGTAGCCCCAGACACAGATGTGAGGAGGGATGGAGACAGGGCTGCCCATAGTATTTCCCTATTTAGCAAGGGGGTGTTGATTAGTTCTACCTGAGCGCAGCGCCATGGCAGATAGAAGAATACGGGTGACTCAGCAGGTTTAGTAGTTAATGGGAGAGAAGTTTCTAGGCAGGGCCTGGGTACTTTGTCTTTCTTTGAGCGACCCATCCAGGAAGATTGATGACAACCAGGTGCTGGGCTTCACACTCATTCTGCTTGTACGATATGTGCTCCTTCTTGCAGCCAGCATTATCAGTACATGATGTGAGATCCATCACCTGACACAAAGAATTGTCTACCATGCAGAAAGAGGATGCCGTTTAAAAAAAGAATCATCTCAAACCGGCTCATGAACTTTATACAACGGATCCACATCTCATATCTAAAAACTGTATAAAGTAGGAACCAATCCTTCCCAGTTGGTTCTAGTTCTAAACTGCTGCACTGACCAAGGGACCATGGGGATCCTAAGCAGAGTTCTCAGTGTGGTGCTGTGATCCAGGGCTGGGATCAATGATAGTCTCCCTGAGGAAAGGTAATATTGTCTGAAACGGCATGACTTGCTGGAGAAGCTATGGGTGTGCCTGAGACCTGGGAGCCTGCCTGCCAGCTGAGAAGGGCAAGTGGAGAGCTATGACCTGCAGGAGCCACCTGCCCTCTGAGAAGAAGCACAGCTCCCAAGTCTGGAAGAAAAGGGAGCCAGAAGAGTCGGTTTGCCTAAGGGAGTGTGTCAGAACCGATCTGTGTGACCCCAAGGGATTCCCTACATCCCCTTTCAGCCACAAACAACCCCCATCATCAAGAAGATTCACCTGTGAGCCCACTGCTGTTGTTGAAGGCTCCACAAAGGACAGCCAGAGGCCACGTGCTAACTCTACTTAAACTGTGCCAAATGTCGTCATGTCAGCACTTGAACAGGAGGAAGAGGACATTCCACCCAAACAAAGGAGGTGGACTCTCCACTTTCGGATAGTATGTACCTTTTGCTGAGGAGCGGCCATCCAATGTGGCGAGAAGGAGATGGGGCAGCTGAGACAAGCCCCGGCAAGTGTACCTTGTCACCCATGTTGAAGCACAACTGCCTAGACATGCTAGAGCAACCTGATCCAGCACTGATTGTCAGGTAAAAGCAATGCCAGAGAACATTCATTAAGAACCTGGTAAACAGAACTACTTCGTGGGGCTTCCTAATAACACAGCAACCAATATGACACAGTTATCTAAACAAAAACATGAACTGACCTACCAGTCAGAGACTGTAGGAAAGTTACTCCATTTTAGTGAGTGTGCCTGCACTTGTGCTTAAATTGAAGCTTTCTGTTTACTGTGTAGTAGACTCTGTAGATTTCACAGTGATCATCCCAGCTGTGCTAACCCTTTCTCTAGGAGCCATATTACGTTTTTAATTGATTAAAGAACTTTTATTTTCACAAGGAAAAACACTGGCCTCGACATTCACTAATTGGGTCACTTATGTGATTGGTGAGGTCTGACTTTTAAACCCCTGCATTACCTCCCTGAGATACCTTGGATTGCTTGCTCTTTGGTAGGGCCCCTTGTCTCCAGTGGTAAATGACCCCATCCCCATGGGTGGGGTACGTTTAACTCTAGGTACCCTGTGGACCCTAAAATGGTCCTGTTAGTCGGGCTTTATGACGTCATTTATCTTTACAAATGTGTTAACTGTTTCAGTCAACAAATAAAAAAAACATTATGGCGGAGATACGAGGTGAGATGAAGGATTAGTGGCCTCCTCTTAGAGGAAAACTATAACTAATTAAGACCAACATATATAATGTACATCTCTAATGGATAAAATGTCAATGCAGTTCAGAGAGCTTATGAATACCATGGAACTGAGCATAAAATCAATGAAAGAAGGGAAATAATCATTTTTTAAATTCAAATACGAATTGGATATAAAAAAAAACTATGACATAACAGTTATCCAAAAAGGACAGATTTATGGAAGACAGCCAGTGATTACACTCTCGTAGGGCAGAGGTATCCTCCTTTTGTTTGCATGTGTGCTGAAGATATATGCAGGCACTTCAGTGTATACACATTCTCTAGAAATATGTTATTTGTCCTAATTTTAAACTGAACAAGGACCATTGTCATGATAAAAACCCTACCCCTTTAAGAGGTCAACTGTCCCTCTTCTGGGCAATGTGGGTGTCATGACATCTCTTTCAATGGCACTTGTAATACGGTGGACAGTATATCTGTCAAATTTGTGACTCAGTAATCCATCCACCAAACTCTAAATCAAGCCCTTAATGTCTTTGCCAGTGCTTGTTCTGATTACCATCTGTTGTCTTTTGTCATTTTTTCATAAGTGTACGGAAGCACTTTCATAAACTCAACACAAAGTTAAAGTGACAGAGCTCAATTTGATCACTGTGGAATTAAAAGTCAAGTCTTGGTAGGTACATTTTCTACTCCCAAATTATAAATGCCCACAAGCAGTATATGTTTTTGAAAAATAATGCATTAGTAATGACAATGAAATAAATTGGATTTTGCCGCAATTTGGTCTTACGCTTTGTTTGTATGTTGTTCCAAAATTGTAAGCAGCCCTCAATCTGACCTCAGTGTCTGGGCAGAGCTGAAAGGAAGAAGTAAAAAATGTTAAGTTAGCAAGACTTGTTATACTTTCCTTCAAGGCAAAGTATTCTAATCAAAACAAATTATAATTCATGTTTGTCTTTACTTGAGGGGACACAAGTCAAAAATTCAGCTGTTTCATTCCGATTACCGCATTACTGATTGCTGCAAAATGGCTCATTCTTTGTGATGGTTGAAAAAAAAGGAGGCTTGAAAGTGGTGCGCACAAGCCTCCTTTATACGTCCCTGATACGAGAAATTCCTGTCATCAAGAACCCAATACCTACATTCCAATGACTGACATTTGGATTGTGCCAAAGACACAAAGATGTTGCAAAGTAAGGAAATGTTACTTACTTGTAATCCTAGTTATGCACCGTAGGAATCTTCACTGATACAGAATATTCCCACCTGTGTGCGGGGCTCCAAAACACTTTGTTTGTATAAAGTAGATCATTATCCATCTGATTAGTAACATAGGAGACAGGGAGCGTGTCTGAAGAAATGAACACTGGCACTGAAATATGGGATAATCCACAGGCGTGGATCCATGTAGTCCCCTGCAAAAAAAACAGCCTGGTTAAGGGAACCTGAGGGGGAACAGGTACCCATGTTATCTGTGGAGCTTGGCTGTCCTGTCCTTACTGGCCTAGGTGTGTGGAATGCGATGAGGCCGAAAGTGGGGGGTGTGGATGGGGGAGTGCTGACCAAATGAGTTTAAAAGAACTGACTGAAGGCCCATAAACAGCAGAGGTCTAACAAAACTCTGCTAGGGGCCCTAAGGCAGAAGCAGTGAAGGTGGTTAGCAGTAAGCCGGAATCATTGGGGCAGCGTTCCCCTCCAGAAACTCAGGGCAGTAAATCTAAGTAGTAGGTGTTCGCTTTACCGCTAAAGGATCTTACTACAACACCAGAAAGGTTGCAATAAAAGAAGTGTCCCAGGGTCCTGTCCTGATGACAGCCCCTGATGAGACTTGGGAACAGGAAATAAAAAAAGACCTTTGCGAAATCTACATATTGATGGCAAGAGAGGATCTGAGACTAAAGACTGCAGTGGCCTTTAAAGGGGATGACTGAAAATAGACCATAGAAAGCTTGAAGAGCGAGTCACAGTCACAGAGAACAATATTGTAACTTTGAAGCCACTGATATCCAGAAAGAAATGGGTGACTTGTTGGAAAGGGCGCGACTCCTGGCTTCAAAGCAAGTGAGAGGGATCAAATTGTATTATTATATTAGTGGCATAGAAGTTAGCATATGGTCATTAATTAACCTACTTTTAAAAGACTAACAGAGAAAAAAACACTAGTTGTAAAAAGATGCACGTTTGAATTATGGTGGATCATGTGGCCACCCTTCGTTACTATGCACCACGTTTTAACATGAGAGAATTTGCATTCATATTAAATGAAGTACTAATACGTGTTAACGTAAAGGGTGTTTTATCAAGATGAATATTAGAATTGAAAATATTACATGAATATTAATTAAACTTACTTGTGTTAAATTAAATGGATTTTATAAATGCGAGTTACATGTGTGCAGAAAATAAATGCATGTTTAAATTTATTCTAACATGTCGTAAATAATGTTTGCAATTAAATAATTTGTTTTGCATATTTGATTTGAATTGTAAGGTGCACAATAGGTTTATTAATGTATTGAATGTATTAATATGTATTAAGGCTTTCTTAGTTTGGGTAGGCCTGAACGACTCATTGTGCAGCAGTAATGGAAAATCACTTGTTTATTCTGTTCCCTCTGACCTGAATTCTTTTCCTAGGCTGCTCATGTGATGCTGAATGTCCTATTGTATTGAAGGCAAAGAACATGTTTGTCACTAATAATGTTACATTATTTGTTCTACCTGTCAAACAAGGCAGGAAACTTATGATTCCCATGAGAATCGTATTAGTTTATTTATTATACTGTGAGTGAAGAACCTAAAATGTTCCAAATTGTTAGAGAATGTAATATTGTCAGAACTGTGTGAAATCAATGAAATTACAATGCACCTTAGCTGAGAAAATTCAGAATAGTTGCATATCTCATGGTGCCATCGGCAGCCACTGAACACTGAATCTGACGCCTGAAGTGAAACCACCTGAAGGACCAATAAATGGATCGAGCATACTTCTAATTAGTGAGGAACTTTGGAAATTGAGGGTTAGTTTGCGGCGGAGTTCGTTTGTGTTGGTGTGTGTTTGAGACCGTCTTGATGTGCTGAAGATGTCCAGCTGTTATCTGCTTCTTCTGAATCCCTTTAACTCTTAGCTGCCTTCTGAAAAATAAAGTGTTAGTTTTAACTGTCCTATTCTGTTATGCGGATTAGTACTAATATGTCCAACAAATTCTGAACTGCAGATTTGTCCTATGTGCTCCACTGTCCTGATGCTGCGGTCAACTGACGCCAGAAGAGAGTGACAGTTTGGCCTGATAAAGTATTACTGTCTGGTGCTCCATGAGGTGCGGTATAATTGAATGTGGTTTTTTGTTTCCTTTGCAGTTAGATAATTACGCCAGCGTGTTTTATAGTGAGTTGCTATTGTCTCTCTTATAATTTTGCTTTTTCCCGCATGTATTAGCCCGTTCCCACGCATGCAAGTCTAAATTTGTGCTAGTGACAGGAATGGCCCAGCCTTGAAATCTGAAAATGATTGTGGAAAACTGTATTTTGATGATTTACTGATGTCACCATCATCTGCCTTGAAATCTGATAACAATGTGCATATTGTGTTGTTGCTAATTTATATTACTATTTTGGAGTGTTTAACAGTACTGATGTTTAGTAAGTTAAAAAGTTTTCAGACGTTTTGGTCAGCCTATGGGTTTCATTTATGTTTATAAGTTAGTTTTGTGCACCATATACATGACATTGATTTTGGGATTGTTAGAAGGCTTTGAAATGTTATTAAGTTTTGGATTTGATTTAGTGTTAAATTGCCAATGGTATTTAAAGTTGTTTATGGTTTATGTTATTGATTTGTGACTGAATGATTCTGACTACTACACTCTTCGCCAAGTCCAAAGATCTAGTCAACCTCTAATGGTGAGAATAGTGATGGTGTCTCACCATCGTGTTTGTGGTTCCAGAACCCGAAGCAGGGAGAAAATCTTCCTGGCATAACGTGGCAACACAAGAGATGCTGAACTGAGAGCGTAAGGAACTCAAATCCGCATGATAGGGTTCTCAGAGCACACGAAGGGACAAGACACTGCAGCGTTACCTAGAGAACTGGCTGTCCACGGTTCCAGCCCAAAAGTCCTCATTATTATTAATGCATAGCCCCTAGAAAATTGTACAAGTGAATGTGTCTATATTTCCAGACTTCACATCAGAAGTGCAGGCCCAGAGGCACGCATTTCTGAAAGAGAAGAGGAAATTGAGGGTGACCCAGAGCTAATATGTACTCTAGTTCTGGTGACAGGATGGCAAAGTTGCTACCCCAGTGACATCAGACTATGGGGGTCATCCTGACTCCCGCCGGCCGCGGTATCCGCAGGGCCGGCGGGAGCCGCCAGAATACCGCTGCGCGGTCACAAGACCGCCGCGGGTATTCTGGGTTTCCCGCTGGGCTGGCGGGCGACCGCCAGAAGGCCGCCCGCCAGCCCAGCGGGAAACACCCTTCCACAAGGATGCCGGCTCCGAATGGAGCCGGCGGAGTGGAAGGGGTGCGACGGGTGCAGTTGCACCCGTCGCGATTTTCAGTGTCTGCATGGCAGACACTGAAAATCATGGTCGGGCCCTGTTACGGGTGCCCCTGCAGTGCCCATGCCATTGGCATGGGCACTGCAGGGGCCCCCAGGGGCCCCACGACACCCCATACCGCCATCCTGTTCCTGGCAGCCAAAACCGCCAGGAACAGGATGGCGGTATGGGTGTCGGAATCCCCATGGCGGCGCAGCTTGAGGATTCCCCAGGGCAGCGGAAAACCGGCGGTACACCGCCGGTTTTCCGTTTCTGACCATGGCTGTACCGCCGCGGTCAGAATGCCCTTGGGAGCACCGCCAGCCTGTTGGCGGTGCTCCCGCGGTCCCCGGAATGACCCCCTATGTGCCATAACAATGCAAATGAAAGGACTTAAAGACTGTAGGTGAGGGACCTCTCCCATAACATAGATAGTAACACATAGACAGGGAGTGAGGGCTGCACTAGCGGTTTCTAATTGCTCCAAGATGGTAGCATGTAGAAACCAGGCTTACTTTTTCACTAAGCAGTGGTCTATTTGCTTCTTTTTAAAAAATTTATTTCAAGGAGGCGTGTCCCAACACGACAACAGCAGAGACCATTTTAACTACTGTACATAACATATTTGTTAAGCATAAATATTACTGTTACAATAGATCATGAGGTAACACATGAGGTCCTGCAATTATTTTTAACCTGTCCCATGGAGAGAGAGAGAGAGAGAGGGAGGGAAGGCAGTTTGGGAGATCACACAATAGCTGATCAATAAATGGAGAACTAAGATAACTTCCTGGAAGCACAGACCCCCAACTTAGAGAACTTAACACCCTCAACTCGAGCTAAAGTAACAACATTACTCAGGCACAGTACAAGGTAATAAGCTGGAATGTCCTTGGCAAGGCTGCCGGGACCTGTAGAGAAGAGGGGTGCAAATAGGCTTCCTGCAGGAAACACATATATCACCTACAGTTAGGTAAATTAAAGAGCAAATGAAATGGAAGGATCTACACCGCAGGGACCTCATTGTATGCACACAGGGTACTCACAGAGGGTCAGTATGCACGGGGCAGGGGTCTATTAAAAGGGATCCCAGTGACAATGCTGTGTATATTTGCTCCACAGTAACACCTATAAAATTGGGTGCCCTGAATTAACCTTTCTAAGTACACAAACGGCGGTCGACCTGCAATATCTGTGGTGGGGATTTTAACGTGTCTCTGAAATAAACTGAGATAGATTTTCCCCTCCAATCAGAAACACAGTGAGAGTGAGTGATGGCAATGAGAGTGCTATAAAAGGATGACTGGAATACTGGATTCTAAGAGATGCATGAAGAGCGCATTACCAGAAAACCAGAGCATTCCCATTCTACTCGCCAGTGCATATTCTCCATACCCAAACTGGCAGGTTTTCTATTAATGGGCACACAACCAAATATCTGTGCACAACTCTTTTTGATCACAACCCTTTACTCTTTATTTCCATGTTCGGAGGACTATAACACGAATACCATCAATGACTTCAGGTATGTAATTTAGCATGATGCAGCCCTTAGAGAGGCAACAGGTAAAATGATTTACAACAGTTTCAAAGGAAATGAAGACTCAGTGGGTGAGAAAGGAACAGAAGAAAGCCTTTAATGTCATACAGGTGTGTGGGGGGAGTAAAGACATCCAAAGCCATCCGAGATAGGCTCATTAGAGAGTAGGCTTCATTGAGTCTGAATTAAGGAGGATGGAAACAGAATGCATGCAACACTAGGCAAGATACAAAGTAGGCTAGGAAATGCGAGTCCAGTGCAGCCTCAACAGAATGCTTGAGGTGCTTCATCTACCAGTCCTAGATACACAATGAAGGAGAACAATCCAGAATCCTGCAGGACATGTTGCTCAGAAATGAGCAGTGCAGGTCGTAGTTGATGTTAATACAGAATGAGAGTCGAGAGAGATGGCTCATGCTCAATATGGTTCAAATACCTCATCCATCTCACTCTACCAGCAGCTACATGCCAATGGTCTGATCCCAGAGAACACCCAAATTTAAGGAGTATCTGACCTCAGCAAATCTGAAGCCTCTCTCTGGTATGGCGTTTTCTGCACATTGTGTTATTGAACAGGGGAATCACCCCGGTAATGATATATGTAATGTATACTGTTATATGCAGACCCATGGGCCAGAATTCTAACGGGTCACATCTATTCAAGAGAAATTAAAATAAGAGTAAGAGGACAAGACAAGGGGTTTACTTGTCCTCCCTACTTTTTGCATTAGCCACAGATCCCCCTGCAGAACTTTTCAGATGATATGGAGCAGCAAATGCAATAGAGCTAGCAAGGTAGAAGCATACAGTATTCCTCAATGTGAATTATACATTACAATACTTCAGAGAGTGCAGAACTGAAAGTAAGATAGCATTTGGAGAGATTTAAAGAGTTGTCATGTTGCAGCAAGTAGGGGAAAGTCAGGCCTATTCCCATTATTTAATACAGGAGGTAATGAGCAGCAGTCGTTTGACCCACCCCTTTGCAATCCGCACTTATCACAACTAAACACCTGGGAGTGCAGATTTACTGCTCAGATAGAGGTCTGCTTTAGGGTAGCATACGAGGACAATCTGAAATTTGAGAGCTCTTTACTCTCACGGAAGGAGCTCTTGATGATCAGCAAGGTAGCAATCTCTAAAATGATTATACTGCTCAGTCTACTGCACTTTTTTAATAACATCCCCATACTGCTAGCTACAATTATTTTTAAAGAACTGGATGTGTTGCTTACTGGGTTGCTTTAGAAAGAGGGAAAATGTTACGTGACCTTGACCAAATTTAGGCTTCCCAGAAAAGTGGGGGTCTCTGTGCTCCTAACTGAATAGAACTATATTGCAGCAGGCAGCAAAATAGGTGCTGGAACAAAGTGATGATGAATGGAACAGTTTTTTAGAATATGTAGAAAAAGTGCCCATGATCAGTAGGTCAAGTACAACTATGTACATAGGCAATAAAAAGGTTATTTGGTTCAAGGGTTGTCCTATGGGCTATCTACCAACTGTAAGACTGAGCCATGTGATATGAAAGTGGCACCTCATATATACTAGGACCTAGTTGCCTAGTTATAAACCACAGCCCCGAAAACTCTGGTTCCTGCAGCATCAGAAGCATGGTTGCCAGGGGTTTTCCCTCATGGGAGCAAAATGAATATGATGAGACTACTGAAGAAATAGCAAACCTCTGCCTCACAAATGTGATGATTACCAAACGTACCAAGTTGGAGCTTGGAAAAGTAGTTTGGAGATGGTTCTTAAAAAATCATATGAGACCCCCCCACCCCCAGAAAACTATAGTCCTAACACTAGAATCACAGTAGGGACACTCACAAAAAAAGGAATATCACAGGAATAGCAACTGTTGTGATTCGAATAGTTCTAGCCATCGCCATGGACCTCAGGAAAAAAATAATATTGTTATGTGATTCAGATATGTTGTTCAAAGAACACTGGAATGGTTTGCGCAGTGCCGTGTATCAGATATGTATATGTACAACTCAACCTGTTGAGGTCTGAGGTGGAGGGGAAAGGAATCATATGAACTGCAAGTTACATTAAGAAAATGTTAATAAAATATGTTTTTGAAAAAAACAAGACTCATCATCCATGTCTTGAAGTGAAGCTAGCAGCTGCCATTTGCCAGAGTGCATGTCCAATAAGCTTGCTTATATATTATTCTACATATATGGCTACCAGTGAAGGTCCTGCATTAGAGAACGGGAAATCCCTTGTAATCTGGATCCTGCATCATAGGTATCTTAATTTAAGTCATAAACAACCCTCCATCCTCCCAGGTTTTTGACATTCAAACAGCAAATTACACTTCTAATAATTTAACATTTAAATTAAAATACTTAAAAATTCTGAATTTCTCCTTCAGAAAGGACGAAGGCTCTGAGGCAAACTGCCAATAGAGTCCACACTGGGAGAGGGAACCTACTGGCTCCTTAAAGGAGCAGTCAATGTTTTCAATCTTGTTCACTTTTCACTCAACCGGCTCCCTTTGTTTCACACTTCACCTCATCAAATCGGGGTTTTCAAGTTCTATTATAATACTTCAGCACAGCTCTTGCTAGATGTTGCAAACATATAAAAGGAAGACATTACTTACCTTATTAGCATCTGTTCGTGGCATGTAGTACTGTAGATTCACATGCTGTGCATAATCCTGCCATTTACTGTTGGACTCAGACATGTGTAAGTTGTTTTTCTTCAAAGAAGTCTTTTTGAGTATTGCTAGTAATGTGTATTGGCATCTGCTCCATTGTTAGATCTTTTTTCCTCTACACAGGGTGAGGACATAGATGGAGCATACGGATATAGAAAGATGATCATGCAAAGGAAAGATTATAGATGAAAGTTAAAGAGAAAACGTCTGCAACATCTAAAGGTGACCAAAAAAGGACGGTGGGCGCATTCGAATCTACAACGCTACACGCACAAACAGATACAAGGTAAGTAGCATTTCCCATTCGTGACATGTGTAGCTGTAGCTACGCATACTGTGCATAGACTGTAAAGCAACCCTTACCAAAAGCGTGACTAGCCTGAGGATATTGCAGAGACTTCGAATAGTGCATAAAACACTCCTTTCTTCCAGGGTGAGTGGAGTTTGGGAGGAACTGGCAAAGGGCATTTAGCTTTGGCATAAAAGATCTTTATACATTTGACTATCCCACTCATGGACTGCCGAGCAGGCCTGCAATGTCGCTGTCTAATCCGGGTATGTGTTGTTGAAGAAGATGAATCTTGTGCTGAACCGCATCACTGCCAAATACGCTGAGCTAAGGCTGACAACTGAAGGGAGTGTAAGCGCCCTGTTTCTGTGGGTAAAAGATGGCAGTTGTGTTGTCTTTCCAGACCAGAACTACTTTGTGCTGGACAAGTGGGAGGTTGGCCCTAATGGCTAATTTATGGCCAAGAACTTTAGGTGACTGATGTGTAGATGCCGTTGTTTCGGTGTCCACACACCTTGTATGGGTATGTCTTACAAGTGCACTCCCCACCCAGCTAAGGAGACATCCGTCGTGATGGTCACTTGGGGAATTGGGTCCAATAAAGGTTGTCCCTGCAGCAGATTGCTGACCTTTTACCACTGCAGAGAGCAATGAGTACGACCCGAAATCAACACTAGATCCTCCCACTAGGGTGACCATTGTGCCATTAGGCACTCCTGCAATGGAAGCATGTTTAATCTGGCATGCAGAAAACTATTACCATGCAGGAGCCAATCATGCCTAGAAGGCACATAATAGCTCTGACCGTTACCTGGCGATCTGGCTGAAAAAGAGGCATCATTGTCTGAAGTGCTTGCATTATTGGTGGGCTGGTGAATGCTTTCCCTACTCAGGAATGGAGTATGGTCCCTAGGAAAGGATGTAACTGTTGGGATTGGAGATGGGATTTGGTCGCACTGATGTGCAAAAGCTTTATGGTGTTTTAGGTGTGCACTATGCATTGCTGATATATGGAGCTCTTGATCAGCCAGTTGTCCAGATATGGGAAGACCTAGAGCTCTTGATCAGCCGGTGGCCCACATACTGGAAGAAATGGATGCCGCTCCTTCTGAGGTGACAACCTACCAATGCAAGACACTTTGTAATCCTGGGAGTTGTGGTTACTCCCAAAGACAGCATTTTGAACTGATAATGCTGACCACTTACCACAAACAAAAGGAAACTTCAATGTGCAGGGTGGATAGGTATGTAGAAAATAGGAGTCTTTCAGGTCGAGGGCAGTCATGAAGTCACCTTGCTGTAGCAGTAAGATAATGTCTTGGAGTGTCACCGTGTAAAAATGTTCTGAAAGTATGTACTTGTTGAGTGGCCTGGGGTCTAAAATGGGCCTTAAGGATCCATCTTTTTGGGAGAATGAGGAAGTACAAAGTGTACACCACTTTGCCTCTGTGGTGAATCGAACAGTTGAGTAATCGAGCAGTGGAGCAGTTGAGCAAGGACGACTGCAAGGATGGCAGCGGCGTGCACGGAAGGAGATACACTGCACTGGTATGGTGCACGGAGAGCGGGGTGAGTCCCAAGGCCCAAGGCACCCGCAGCCGGCTCCCGGCTAGCATCTAGGCAGCACCTATCTACAGCCAGCACCTAGCCTGCCGCCTGGCCTGAAAGGACAGCAGCGGCGTGTGCGGAAGGGGAAGTGCTGCCAAGTGCAGCTTGCAATCAGGAGTGTGCTCCCACACCTCCTCCGGGGCTATCATACGCATATGGCGCCATCAAGGAAATTCCAAGCTTAACCAAATCTGCATCATCAGGAGCACTTGACTGCCAGGATACTGCTGACTTACTTGGCTCTACAGGCAGCCATAACTCCATCAGCCCTGTCCACTTAGCAAGAACTTGCCCGGAGTTGCACTAGCCTTGCTTAGACTCATTTGGCTCACCTGATATCTCATTTCACCAGCACTTTAACCTGACCATTTTTGTGTGAATTAGTCTGGAGCTCACCAGCCTTGGCCTAACAATTAATCTAATTTATTTCTTAAACATGCAATCTGGCAAGACCAGGGCCCCCTCCACGGCGCAGCATAAAAAGAAAATAGTCAGAGCTATGGGAGCTGAGGCATCGGAAAAACTCACTAATATTATTGTTCCAACACTATCCCCACTGGATAATGTGGCAGTTCCGGCAACTTTGGCCAAGACTGACTCAGTTATCACCAGGCCCATTCACAAGGTACTCTCAACGAACAAACATCAGTCTAGAATTAACACCAAGTTCTTTTCCCCACAAAGTCCTAGTGTCTGCAATCTATGTAGCTAATTCAAGCATCACAGGCTTACCATCTCCACTGGAACCAACAATCATTAACTAAATAGCTGCCTTTGGACCAGCCCAAAATGCATCAATACACTTCATAAGTAGAGGCTCTACACTGAGCTCTCAAGCAACCCTTGGCTCAGAGGCATCTTCCGCCTCAACTTATGATAGAAAGCAGCTTGACAGATCCTTCATTTGTGACAGGGAGAGCGAGTATACTCCACGTGGTCCATAATTCCAGACCCCCATGAAGGTTTGGAGTCCTCCTCCTGTGCGCCTTCCTGCACAATCATGTAAGCATCATGGAAGGAGCGACTCTCCTCCAAGTGCCACTTTTGCTACTGCACAAATTCCATCAAATGCCCATGTGGCAGACTCTATCCGCAGTTCCCAAGAGCAGAGCTGGAGACCTGATGGACAATTCTGTGTTACTAATAGAAAACACTGTCCCCCAATCCGCTCCCGCCCTCTCTACAGCTAACAAACTCCAACTTAGCCAACACCTTGACACATACAGCTGTTCCTTGCTACTGTCCAGGAGCTAGCGCAAACAGCAATTGTTCTGGTCAAGGACACAGTAGTCCTGAGCACTGTCAACTACCCTCACAAGATCTCACAACCCAGTCATGCTTAGACGGAACTCACCCCGGTAGTTCAGCAACCCAGGATATCTCCGAGAAGAGAGCCCAGCAGAATCCCTCCTCACTCACCTCCATGGAGTGGGAAGCCATGATAGCAATGTATGGTGACAGCTAGCAGAATCACACCAATTCTACCCCGCGATCGCCCGAGGCCATCTCTAAGAACTCCATGGAGTGGGCCAGTAAGCATTCCAATGCTCCTACAGAGTCGAATTTAGAGGAGGTTCTGGGAGCCTTATTAAACACCCTCCAGCTGATTGCTGAATCCCTTAATATCAGTCCGCAAAAATGGACACTCAAATTAAGCTATTAATCACACTGGCAGTCTTCACGTCTAGGAATGATACAAATAGGCCTTTCTAAAAGGGCCGGCACAATTGGCAATCTTATGGTAGTATTGTTACTGTTTAATCAAAGCAGGCGCGCCAAATTACCTCTTTACCTATTGTTTATAGACTACAAGGCCGATACAACTTAGCTGCAGCTTGGTGAAATACTAAGACATGCCCAAATGTAAGCTCCTAAATATTTGAGGTACAGACTAATTCGCAAGTACGCGCCTGCTACCAGACTCAGTGCTGTCTCCTGAACTGTTCTCTACGGAACTCAACCAAGTAATTGTTTATTGCAGCAACACACATTCTAACTTATTCTCTAATCCTTTACTGTTTTTTCTGCACTTTGAATTGCACTTTATGGTTTTTAATTAAGTGTCTAACTCTGCGCCAGATTAATTCACATTGTAAATTTCTACCTCTATATCCTCCCTTTTAGTAACTCCATGTTGGTGGTTGGTGTTGTTGCTCCCTATGGTAAGTTGCAGAGGCCTCAGGGGCAGTGGATTTTGCCCTGCCATAATATGTTAAGGCAAGCTGAAGAGACGTTGTTGAACCTTCAATTTCAAAGCCCGACGCACACAGCCATGTGTGTGTCTGCAGAGAAGAACACTAGTATTGATGGCACATGCAGCAGTGTCTGCTGCGTCTAGAGCATATCTGATGTTGGAATTTTTTTTTCCTTCTGCCACCATCTCCTGCCCACATTTTCTGCATTGCTCAGGAAGAAGCTAAAACATCTTCCATTTCGTCCCAGTGGGCACAGTCGAAGCGCAAGAGCAGGCCCACTGAACTGGCAATCTGTGCCAGATTGCACAGTGACACACTTGCCAACATGTCAATTTTCTTGCTCACCCGGTCTGTGAATCAGTACTCTTGCGGGCCTTGTGTACCACCAGAGAGTATGAGGGGGGATTTATATTATTTATCCACCCTGAGGGTGACAACACCTGCTTTCACTAGTTCTTTAAAAATGTCATGCATGCCCTTCAACACAAGCAAATATTGCATTGACCTATGTGTGGCGGAGAAGGTCTCCATGAGGAAGTCTTCCTTTTCAGTTTTCCTATGCACTTGCACCTTGTGGAAGGTGACTGCACGTTGGAGCACCTCATGGTATGAAGTGGTGTCAATCGGCAGTGACAAAGATCCAGCTCTGTATCAGCTGGGGGCTCTATGTTGTTATCATCCTATAGGTCCTCATGTGGTTGTCTCTCGTAAGAAGGGTTATACAGGTCATAAACAGACCATGGACTTTCCCCACCACCTGAAGGAGGGAATCCCTGTGGTGTGCCACTGCATTAACAGATGGTAAGGGAGAGATGGTTTGTTGTGCAGGAGTTAGATAAAGAGAAAGGGGTAACAGCTCCAAAATTGCAGACAAATCATCGCATTATTTCTGCGCCACTGACAGTGCGATATGAACAGTGCCTTCATTATATAAGTTGCTTCTGTGCTACATTAGGTAGAGGAGCACTTCTACTGGGATTATCCTGGAACATTCTATCCAGGTATTGGTGGGGAGGGGGTGTTAGGCAATCACAATTTATCTGGCGATGAGTACGCCCACTATGCTTTTGATAGTGTAGGTAGTAATAGATAAGAGTGTACCAACACAGTAACATTATCATGGTTGAATTCTTTATCTTTTTTACTGTTTTTAAATGCTGGTTAACAGGCTTTGATTCATCTGCCTAATATTTGCAGCTCAAGCCCGCAATACAAGAATACGATTGTTTCAATAAATGTCTGAAAAGCCATTTTCGTATCTTTCTTGTGTTTTACGTTGGGCATGCAAAGTGACAACGAAACAGTAGATCTGTTTTCACTATTTCCTCGGGAACTCAAGTATCCCTGTTCGAGGCTTCCAATACCATATGGTACTCTGGTAAGTTTAGGGATCAGAAGAGGCATTGTGAGCTACCTAGGAATTGTGACCATATCTCCTGATAGTATAAAACAGACTAAGAGCCTGGGATTACTCCATCACAAACGTGACAGATATTCCGTCCGCTATTTAAGATCCCATTATAGCCAACGGGAATCGTAATATGGCGGACGGGACATCCATCACATTTGTGATGTAGTAAGCTGTCTGCCAAACTCTAAATCAGGCCCTAAGTCCCTATACCCTTAAGTTTATGTTGACACCATACACAGTCCTCCTTAATTCGTAGGAGCCGTATAACAGGGGAGTGGGAGGAGGTGGTGAAGGAAGAGGAGGAGAAGGCAGCAGTGGTGGAAGGGAGGTGCTCTCGTCATGACGCTGCTGCATCCGGGGCGTCGGCTTGTGTCAACATCTTCTGATGGTATAGACAGACTAAGGGCCTGATTATGACCTTGGCGGATGGGATCACTCAGTCCCAAATGTGAGGGATATCCCGCCCGCCGTTTTACAAGTTCCATAGAATATTATGGAACTTGTAATACGGCGGATGGGCTATCCGTCACGTTTAGGACAGAATAATCCCCTCCGCCAAGGTCGTAATCAGGCCCTAAGTCTCTACATCCTGAAGTTTATGTTGGCCAGATACACTATATAACATAATTAGTAGGAACCATATAACATGATGCCACCAACGTTCTAGGTCAGGTATTTATTTAATGGGTCTCCTGAGTAGTTCCTACGTGTGCCCAAGGTCCCCTTTTCATCTTCATACGGAGAAGTCAGTGGTGTTGGGGATCAATACACCTCAGCTTAATAGTAAACCTCTATTATCGTCTGTAGGTTATTCAAGCTTGAACCTTTAAAAGGATTACCCCACTATAGTATTTCCTCCCTGAATCCTATTCATTAAAATGATAAACACAGTTAACATTCCATTTAACTGTAGATATGCTGTTACAGCACATTTACTCGCAAAGAGACACTCTCTCACATTTGGAGCGGTTATCAGCGTGAGGCACACAAAGCGTATAAATGCTAATTTTTTATTGCTGGGTCAATTTTCCTGAGGCAGATGCCATAACACAGACATTTCATACATATATTGAGGCCGCAGTACCTAATAAATGTAGGCCTTATCATCAATTAGAAGTTGTATTAACTTTTCAGAAACTTCACAACTGGTTCCCTCCCACATCCATTTCAGAATATAAGACTAGGTCCCCTCAGAAATGATGGGGCAACCTGGCCAGGTCTAGCCAGCTACACACCATACTGAGAAATAGCACCAGTGAATACTGGTGAACTCCATACCCTGTACACAGGTCTGGTTACACAATATAGACGTTTAACACAACTTGTTATGCGTACAATAACAACTGCCCCTACAAGGGCTGTTCAAGCTATGCAGCCACAGTTAGCTGTGTCTGCAATTAGTCCTGTCACTATTAACAGAATTATGGACAATGCTCCCACCAGAAGGGAGGAAATTCACTTTTGGATTGCACAAAAAACAAACTAGCTTGAAGCAGTGTTTCCCCATATGGGACCCAAAAACAAACATAGAATTCTCACAGTGTGTCTACCACTTGATATGGTTCCTTATATAGAAGGTTGTGCCACCATCTTTGTTGCCATATAAACCATAACACACTCTACTGCTGTTTTGCCTGAAGGTCAAAAGCAGATTCATAATGAATACGGGGCTGCCCCTAACCTGGATTTGGGAATGAAATTAATTGGCCACAGTGTCCTCAATTGTTTTAAGTAATATTAAAGGGGAGGCAGCAGCGCTGGCATTACATCAACACCTTGCACAGGTTCCTGATGTGGACCAAGAGCACGAATTACCAAAAGATAATGCAGACACCTATACATCAGTAGGTCAAGATAACTTGGGAGCCAGGCCTAATAAGCCACAGATTAAAGGCAAATCTGAAACAGATAATACCAAGCTGGCACCTGAGTCTTCAAAGAAACAATACTAGGACAAACAAAACAATGAAGATAAAACAAAAACTCGGGGTGGATCTCCGCAACCGAAGCCCTATGAACAGCGTTCTAATTTACATAACCATGATGAACTAAAAACAGCCTCCTAGGTATCAGCACACTGATACACGTCCTTTCAGGACTCAACCAACAAACACTCAGAGAGAAGGAGACTCCCAGGACGCAGGCATGAAGAGTATGTGAAGTTGAAAACTGACTCACGACACCCATCTGAGATCATCATAAAAATGAAGAGAAACTTCCTCAACAAAAGCCCCACTTTAAAAAAAAGAAGTTGGCAGGTATTTCAGATAATATGCCACACATATTGAGAACGCTCCTTCAAAACAAGATGTGGGCGATGACGCTGCTAGACAGCGCAGTAGAGGTCATGATAGTTCGCCAGAATCTTCACAAGTTTCTAGTTGAGAGAGCAACTAGTGAACATGTTCAAGTTGAAACAACAGATCAACGGATGAGCCCTGCCGATAGACTTTATGATTTGGATATCCAAATTGAGGGTGACATACCGTGTAATATTAAAGTAATTTATTTTCTGGGGAAATGTAACAACCACCTATGACATTCTCTTGGCTGAGGTCGATCGGCCACCTGAGTTTGTTAGAAAAGTCCCACAAGAACTTCTCTGTTCTTGTCCCTGAAGCAGTTAAACAAGCGTTTGCCGAAGACTGGGCTCTTGCACAAGCCCCGGTATTAAATCTCAATCATGTAGGGTGGGGTAAGGGTTCCCCTTACCATATTACACCTAGATGCTCTAGGCTATGCGTGCAACCAGAATACCCAATAAAACATTAAACAAAAGCTTCTGTGAGAGAATAACTCTCACAACTAGAGTACCGGGGTGTACTTGAACCCTGTGTATCTCCTGGTTTCATCATACGAAAAAGAGGATTATTCATAGATCATTCCTATCGCAGACTATAGACATTTACACAGGCATATACGCATCTTTGCAATTCAAAATTCACACAGTACGGCTTTAATGAACAATATAGTCCACAAACAATATGGAACAACACTGGGCATTTCCAACAGATTTTTCTGCCAAAACATAGCACCTGAAACCAAAGATCTAACAGCATTCAGAGCCCTCGGAATGCAGGGAAAAGTGGCCTAATGAAGGCAAAAGCCTTGTGTTACATTTCTTGGAGAAATGTGCTCTTTTACAACCAAACACCATTAAAAAGCTACAATCACTTTTAGGCTTTTTGAACTTTGACAAAACATACATATCAGATTGTACATAACGGGTTAAACTGTTGTAAGATTTAATTCGCCCTGATTTGTCCAGTATACAGTGGACATCAGAAGACACACAAATTATCAGAACACTGCAAACTGACATGCTTGCATACAGACACTTACAAACTCTTGTCAATACAACTAATTTAGTAATCCATATAATTGCGGGATCCACTGGCTATACAAATGCACCTTTAACAAAGGTGATACAGTGCTGATTGCTTATAAATCAAATTTATACTCCAATACAATTTGCATCTACTGAAAAAATACTGACTACAGTTAAGACGGCTGTTACAAAAGAAAGACCACTGGCTCATGAGAAATTCATAATTGTTGTAAACCCCATACTAGCCTTACAGCTGTCACCAATGCAAGCATTCCAAACGCGAAAGCCTTGCGTCCAAAATGGATGCAGTGGGCCACTTCCCTAACAGCTACTGATGAAAACTGTGCCCTCATTACGACTTTGGCGTTCTTTTCAACAGATGGCCGAAGTTGCGGGTGCCAGAAGACAACCAGTGTTGGCATTTCAAAGACCGCCATATTATGACTTCATTCAAATTTCCGCCCCTCCAACACAGACGACCACCTCGCCGAGACAGGTAGGTGGACCGTCCGAAAGGGAGGGGGATTGGGGAGCGTGTTGTGTGCATGTGTGTGCCTGAGTGTTTGTATGCAGTGGGGGAATAGGGGTCTCTGTGTGTGTGTGTGTGTGTGTGTGTGTGTGTGTTTGTAAGCAGAGGGGGATGGGGTGTCTGTGTGTGTGTGGAGGGTGTGTGTGTGTGTCTGAATGAAAGCGGAGGGGAGGGGGTGTGTCGGGTGAGAGTGAGTATGTGTGTATACTGGGATGCATGCGAGTAGAGGTGTTTGTGTGAGTGCGTGTGGAAGAGTCCAGGTGTATGTCAGGGAGTGTGCTGATGAATGGGGGTGCGTGTCTGCAAGCGTGTGGATGGGTGTGGGGGTCTCTGTGAGTGTGTGGATGGGTGGGGTGTATGCAAGTGTGTGGATGGATGGGGGGTGTCTGCAAGTGTGTGGACTTGTGGGGTGCGTGTGCCAGCAACAGGAATAGGGATTCTTGTCGCCAGGTCTGTTACCACCTGGGTTTTTGTGGCAGGGTGCCCTGGCGGTACTGGTGGCATAATATGGTGGTCTTTACCATTGGGTCCACGGCAGTAAGACCGCCTCCACGAGTGTGGCGGTCTTAAGACCGCCACACTCGTAATGACGGCCTATGTCTTTTGACCTCACTTTGCAGACTCAACAATTCCTTCACTATGAACAAGAATACCCTGTGCCCAGTGACATTCTTCTGCTTGATCAGTAAGATTACATAATATATACTGATGGTTCAGCTCAGCTCGCGGTTGGCTCAAAACAACAATGCTGGATGTGCTGCAGTACGGAGTAATAAGAAAGATGGAGTATTTCAGGCACACAAAAAAACATGTAGACAATTCCTAGGGGAGGCTACTGCTCAGTTGGCTGAAGTGAAAGCTTAAATTCTGGCACTGGACAATATGGATCCTGAATTCTCCACACTTATACTGTGTGATTCGCATTATTGTGTCCAGTCTTATAACAAAAATCTATATTACTGGCACCTGAATGGATTCAGAGACTCTAAAGGCAATGCTATCAAGGAAAAGTGGTGCAACTTAAAAATTTATTTTCACCGGCTCAAGTAATTCATACATTGAGTCAACAATGTGTTCAAATAAATGTTGCAGGACATTCACTGGCCGATTAAGTCGCCAAAGTAGCAGATCAGTAGTGGTTGTGATTACTCATTCTCACGCGAGGGTGGATAATGACATCATGGTTGCTGTCACTGCTTCTTACAGTGGCACTCCTTTACCTATAAAATATCCACCAGAAAATTCCTATCTGCTGAGTGCCCAAGACATTCTTTTTGCTCTCAATCCCCGGGTGAGTGACTGTGTGATACCCAACCAGGACTGCACACTAGAGTTAACTGCTGCTGCACATGAGGGATTGTCATCTGCCCATGCTGATATGGCTACTACAGTTTACTTACTTCTGAAACACTATTGGTGGCATGGTCTGTATAAGCAGACAAAACAATATGTCCTCAGTTGTGACCATTTTCAGTAAGTTAAAAGTTTCACCACAGCTCACGAAACAGCAATCATCAAGGCCACTAATGACAACAGAAACATCCTGGACTAAGGAGAAATAGGGGCCCTCAATCTGCTCGACTTCTCTGCGGCTTTCAACACTGTCTCTAATAATACCCTCATCAAAAGACTCCACAAGATTGGCATACAAGGATCCGCTCTCAAATGGATCTGTTCCTTCATCAAAGGAAAAACCCAGAGGATCAGGCTGCCACCTTTTAAATCAGTGTTCAAGAAACTGATAAGCAGAGTCTCACAGGGATTGTCCCTCAGCCGCACCCTTTTGAACATATACATGACACCACTCACCAACATCATCCGATCAAAAGACATCACGTCATCTCTCATGCCGATGACACCCAACTTATCCTCTCCCAGATGGACAAAACAACAACTGCCAGAACCAAGTTCACCAACTGCATGACCATGGTAGCAGGGTGGATGCAAATCAATTGCCTTCAGCTCAACCCTGACAAGACGGAAGTACTGATCATCAGCAACGTGTTTTCCCCATGGGACTCTACCTGGTGGCAGTCATAGCTAGGACCAACATCAACACCCACAAACTACGCAAGAAATCTAGAGACCATCCTGAACGACAAGCTCAACATGACAGCGGAAGTCAATGCAGTGTGCACTTCCTGCTTCCACATCCTACGCATGCTGCAAAAAGTCTTCAAATAGTTGTTTCATAACACCAGACGGACCATCACAGTAGCACTCATCACCAGCAGGCTTACCTACGGCAACACTCTCTAAGCTGGAATCTCCAAACAACCCCTACACAGACTCCAGACCATCCAGAACACTGCTGCAAGACTCCTTCTCAACCTCCCATGCCACAACCACATCACCCCCTGCACCTCAGGAAGCTTCACTGGCCCCAAGTTCACAAGCGTAGCCAATTTAAACTTCTCACACACCAAAACAAAGCCCTTCACAACACAGAATCAGAATACCTGAACAGCTGCATACACTTTCACCAACCCACCAGACACCTATACAAAGCCTCACTCTCACTTGCACACATTCCTCGCATCCACAAAATCAAAACTGGAGGTTGCTTGTTCTTTTACATTGCAGCCAAGACATGGAACACCCTCCCTCTACACATCAGAGCCTTCCCCTCACTTTCTGAGTTCCTCAAGAAGCTGAAAACTTGGCTCATCACATAAGCACCTTGGGGACAACTAAAACTACACACATACCCAAGCGCCTGGATTCTCTCTTGGGTGATTATGCACTATACAAATCAATATAAAATAACAGCTCGCCAAGTACAGACACCCTTCTTAGTTTCCAGTAAACCCTTCCAATGTGTGTATTTGTATCATTGATGACCTCTGAACTCAGATGGTGCATTTAAATGTATTCTACTAGCCTTAGATTCGTGTTCAAGATTTCTAATGGTGTGGCCTCAGCGATCGGCTGATGTTCAAACTGTCATTATAGATTTGCAAGTCTTTATTTGGACATACGCAGAAGCAGCATTCCACTCAGACCAGGGACTAGTGTTTGCTTCCAAGGCTTACTGAGATACCATGGTAACCCTGGGTGTTGCTGTCCATTTTTCCTCTCCCCATCATCCTGAGGGAAATTTGATAGTGAAAATGAAGAACTGTGATTTAAAACAGTATTTAAGAGCTAGAGTATTAGGCGCAGGTCGTAGTTGGATCCATCATCAGTATGGGGTCCAGAGAGCTTTAAATAATCTGCCTAGAGGATCTTTTTGAGGCCGGACTGCAAATGAGGTCTTGATTGGGGTCCAGTTGTATGTTACAGATCTTGATAATCCTGGGGCAGTGGTGGCAGACACGCCTTTTGCCATCAATGAACGTTTCACTGTCTTACAGAAATTACAAGACTTCAGAGATGAGCGTTCAAATGAAATTTACAAACAGTCTGCCACTGACGAAGTGAAGGAGCAACCAGCATCTTCTAGCTGGATTCCTAAAGCTAGAGATCTAGTTAGAGAGAAGATTACAGAATGGAAGGAGTTTGGCCCAATCAAACTAAGCACCAGTGCCAGTCCATGGAATCCAGGGCACCAGAACTGTGATTTTGCCTCCACTTGCTGGTTGTAAAAACAAGCAATTTGTTTTATTTGATCTGATTAGGCTACACAATGTGGCCAGTCCTACACAGTAGGCCACTAGGGCTTCTGGGTAGTTCCCTGCCTACTCTCGCTACCCTGCAGGAAATTCTTCTACAAGCATTAATTAACACTAATATTGCTTCTTCCCGCCTGGGGACTTCACAGGCTGAACGTCCACTAGTTCCTGTTGCTACTGCTAACACAGAATACACTTCAGACTTGAGTCTACAGTTTTCAAATGCTACTCCTAATAATGAAGTTGTTTATTACCAACCACACTTGGAAAAATCTACCAGTTCTCCTTTACCACATAAGGTCGCTGTTTTGACACAGGCTGCCTCTGGTTACTTTGTCAATATTGTTGATTTTTCTTAAAATTCTTTGCCCGCTTTTGTGTATGGAGTACATGTATTTCTTCTTTGGCTGAAAATGAGACTTACACAATTTCTTCGTGGTCCTATACTTGGATTGACATTTTCTATTTTTCCTCTTCATTTGGATTGGATTTGTTACAGTTTTCTATTTGATTCTGAATGGATATTACCTTCCAGAACGCTCTGCTCCTGAACTAGTAGCTCAGATGCTAAAGACTCATTCGTCCTTACACAGAGTGCAAAGAGACCTGCCTCGTGTGAACATTTCTGCTTTTCCTGTGTCTGATGGAATTGCTTGGGCTAAGGTCCCATTTGATATTTTTGGTCCCACAGAAAAACGACAAATTCCTTATGTGTTTAAAAATAATATGGATGACATAATTACTTCTGGTGCCGTTTCTTATGAATGGGATGTGGAAATTGTGAGAAGCATGCTTTCTGAATTAGAAAGTTATACTGTATTTGAAACTGAAGATTTGTATTTAAATGTGGCTAATGATAGTGAAATGTTGTGCTCATCACTATTTACACATATCTAGTTCTTCAGATGCAGTTTTTAATTGCACACAATGAGGACATTGCCCAATACCAACAGTGGGTAGTTCAAAAATATATCTGAGAATGGGTTTTGCATATTTTTCAGGACACAACCCCGTAGACCTGAGTTCTTATTAATATAAGCTTAGCCCTTCCCCAGGAAAGAAAAATATACTGACCCAAACTAAACTGATTTATTCTGACTCATTTATCTCCCAGTTGACCCTACAGGGCAATGAGTATTAAAAAGAAAATAATGATTTAAAACCAGTTTAGGGTTTGGGGGACTTCACTGGCAAGACCAAGAAATCGATGTTTTGTTTAGAGCCTGTCTCATTCCTAGGCAAATTATTTTCCTAAACAAAACAGTGCAACAAAAGACTTGCATGGGTCTGGCTAAAATTAAAGCAATTAACACACCTAGCATTCCCTCCACTGCATGCTTTGACAATTGGAAACATTTTGCAAGCATTATAGAAGAACAACTACATGATATAATTCAGAATAGTACATATAATTCTTCAATTTCAGGTCCTGACTTGTGGTTTGTTTGGTCACTCAACACTAATGGTTGCCACACACAGCTTTTAAACTCCTAAGTGTGTTTTAAAGCAAGCAGACCAAACCCACAGTATTGCAGGAACAACATACCACCGATATCGTAGGGAAGTTATGTCAGCAATGGTTACAACATTCCATGTTAGCTGCAGATACAGAACATTTCTTTCTCCTCTCTGATGACATGAATTTGCAAGTTTTCTTGTTGGGTCCTAGATCACCACGTTCAAAACGATTCTTATGTGCCATTTACAATGAGATTTGAAAAAATTCTCAGCGAAATGCTGCTGAACGATTAAGACAAATTGACAGGGAAAATTTCGGAAAAGCATTGGCTGTTGTGGATAATGGCATGACTACATTGTTGATTCACATTTCATCTTAGAATAACATTGTTTCTTCTGCATTTAACATCTTCGAGAATGACAGGTCTCTCTTACAGCATAGGCAAAGTCAGTTGAGATTGATTATGCAACTGATTTGGACATTACAGGTTTTCAAATAAAACCATGTGCCAGGGAAATATCTGAATGCAACAGGCAAGTTTTTTCCATATAATTTAACATGCATGCAAAGACTGATGGTGAAAAAATGCAACTTATACAATGTTGAATATTGAGCTTTTAGAAACATTTCCATTTTCAGTAGCTGAAACACCATCTGCTGTGTGGTTGCTATAAGGCTTTTTATAATTTCTGGTCTCTACATTTAGGTTTACATCTTGTCTGAAACCTTTCCAAGGGGGTAGATATACAGCCATGGAGGAGAGTTTTGTTCATGAGTCCTCAGTTTTACCTTTCGATAACAAATGTGTGAGTGAGGAAACTAAATTCTTCCTTAGTGGAAACAAATGTGAAACTTTGTTTGGCCATTCCTTAGTTTGTAAAGAGGTGACACTACATGGTGTGTGTTAAGTGTCCGTGGCCAATTTGGCATGTTATCTGAAGGATGCACCAGTCTCCTTGACTCAGCCAGTGCTCCAATTACTCTCAAATAGGAGTTATTTGATCTTGAACAACCAAGGTTGTTGGAGGATGAAACCAGGCTTCCCATATGTGGTGACTGTTTCCAGGGCCGTGGCCTGCTGTAATAACTTGTTATTTCCACCCAAACACATGGTTAGGGATATTACCTAATGGCCTTTCATCCCTATTTGTAGATTCAAATCTGTTTTATTGATTTTGAAATCAGAACATTACAGTAACATCTCACCTAAATCCACCAGCCATTGAGTAACAGTAGCAGGCGAGTGAAGGGATAGAAAGGTGACAGTAGAGAGAACACATAAAGGAAGGGGATGTCGGCGGACCAATAAGGTTGTGGCAGCAGACTGATAGGGTTGTGGCAGCAGCCCTCTCTAAGTGAAGTAGCCATGATGCCTAGGATGCAACTTGGAAGTGTACAAAAACTTCCACATAAGCCATTCTATGAAGCGCAGTCGACATTGTGATCAATGTGTATGAGATGTAGTATGCTTTGGTATGCAGGGCAGGTTAATTCCTTGAATTCATGTGAAAGAAACTGTATACAGGGTCCCCAGGTCTTATCAAATTAGGGCATCTGTTGATCTATGGCGGCCATCAATTTTTCCATGCCAAGAAGTTCACACATTTGATAGTCAACCTAGCTGAGTGGTATTTTGTCGGTATCCCAGTGAGATAATGACTTAGTTGGTGGCGCACAGGGCCAGGGTGATAGCCCGCCCTCTTGTGGACATCAGAGGGTAGGTCAGGCCATTTGGGAGACCCAGTAGAATGTAGCTTCATAATCTGGGGCGATTTGTATCATACATTTCATCAATAGAAGGTAGGACTTCAACCCAGTATTGCTGTAGCATTCGACACTGCCAAAGAAGATGTGTCAGGGTCTACAACTGTCAGCAACATCCCCAGCAATGTGCATCTCCATCCCGCTTCTATTGAACTATTCGGGCTGGGGTGTAATACCAATAATGTGTTAGCTTAAGGATTGTTTCTTTGCTTGAAGCGCTGTGGAGTTGGCTCATTTCAGGATCGCCAGCCATTCCTTGGGAGTAAAAGAACGTTCACGTTCTTTTTCCCCAACACTGCTGATTTGGTATGAGGCAGTGGCATACTGAGAAAAGCGTATATGTTGGAAAGTAAGCCTTTATCTGTAAGTTGGGTAATTAGACATTTTTCAAATGGCAGTAAGGGTCGACTAGCATGGAGGCAGATGCTGGCTGAAAGACCCTGTGGCGGATGGTGACGTATTGCCAATATGAGGTTGGGGGAAGACTATAATTAAGCTGGATCTGGGGAAAGTCTTTAGCCCATTGTGGTCAACGAAGTCCACTATTCTTTTGCAGTTGCCTTGCTGCCATTTTATATATGTAGCATCTTGGCATCCTGGAGGAAAGTCAGGGTTCCCAATGATTGGTGTTTGGGGGCGAGACATTGGTGGATACATTCTTTGGCAGTTGCACCCTGTCCCAGGTACCCATAGTTCTAAGAATAGGGGAAATATACACCACAGGCAGTCTGTGAGGTGTAGGTAGCCAGGGCACCTTCCAGATATGGATGCTGGCAACTGCCTAGTTGATAAAACGTCAGTGCTGCTCCAAACAGGACCTGGTCAATTCCACTAAGCAACAGAGATGTGCATACCAAGGTCACCTTCCGCTGGAGACAAATATGCTTTCCTTTTTGCCTTGCAGGCCTCCTTGCCTGCCCAAATGAAATCCACTATTAGGTGCTGCAATTTGTTCAAGACCTGTGGCAGGGGTTGCAAGGGCAATGTTTGCATGACATATAAAATCTTGGGCCGAAGAGCCATTTTAAACGCGGCGAGCAGCCCCAGCCATGAAAGAGTGTAACTCCTCCAAGACTGCAGGTCTGACCATGCAGTTAAAAGGAGTTCTGCATAATTGCTATCAGCTGTGTGTGCTGGCGTGGGGTGAATACGTAGGCCCAAGTAGGCCACCCTTTGTGTGGCCCATGAAAAGGGGAAAAGGGGCCTGAATGTGAGTTGATCAGAATGTGGGACAGTGAGAATAAGTACCTGTGATTTCTGTAGGTTGACCTTGGACTCTGAGGCTTTCCCAAAGGCTTTCAGCTCACCCATAAGTGGAGTTAGGGAGGTGAGTGGATGTGTGAGTGCTATCATACCATTGTCTGCAGAGAGAGTAAGTTTGTGCTCCCTCCCTCCCATGGTTATATCTGTTACTGTTGGGTTTATGCAGATTCGTTCTGCAAAATGTTCCCTGTGCAGGGCAAAAAGAAGCAGCAACAAGGGGCAACCCTATTGAGTGCTAAGGGTGATGTTGAAGGGTGAGGCCATAAGGCCATTAACATGAACAGCAGTCTGGAGGCCCGTATAGCTACACCAAATCCAATGTCAGAACCAATTGCGGAGGCCCACCTTCTGATGCACTAAGTTCAGTCCAATGTACACAGTCAAACGCCTTCTCGGCATCAACTGACAGCAGAAGCGCAGGTATTCGGGAGTGTTGGATTTTATCTAGTAGATGATAAAGGCGTTTGGTGTTGTCACTACAACTCCTTTTGGGTATAAATCCTGCCTCGTCCGAAACCACTTAACTCTGAATGTAGGGGGTAAGACAGGCCACTAAAATAATGGTGGAAATATTGGCATTAAGATTTAATAAGAGATCAGCCGATATGAAGAACAGTGTATGGGGTCTTTACCCGGCTTAGGGATTACCGTAATAGTAGTCATTTTCATAGTGTCTGTAAGAGAGCCAGTAGTGCTGAACAAATTATGCGGGCGAGGAGGGAAGCTAGCTGGCTGTAAATAGCTTATAGAAGTCAGCGATGTAGCCATCCTGCCCTGGCACCTTGCCTGGTTGCAGGCGAGAGATAGCTACCAAAACCTCATCCTTCTGGGTATCACGGTCAAGGGGACTTGTGCTAGGTATGAAACAGCATCTTCTCTCTCGAGCGTTTCAGCTGAGTAAAGATTAGAATAGAAATGTTTGAAGGCTTGAACTATGTGCTTGTCTTCGTGCAGCTTGATGCCTTGTGGTCCCTTCAAGTTTGGCTACTCTCCGTTTAATGGCTTGGGGCCGAAGGTGATGAACCAGCAGGTGGCCCGCTTTGTTGCCCCTTTCATATTTCTGCTTAGTATGCAGAAGAGCATATTCTAGCATGTCCATATCTAGGGCCTTAATTTATTCACATGCCATGGTGCGCCGACGGTGCAAATTATGTGAGCCTGACCGTTTGAGTGCCTCTTCAAGCTCCTTCACCTGGCCCTCTAAGCAGGTCTGTTTATCTCTTCCGTCCTGATTAAGCTGGACGGCTACAGCTATAAGTCAGCCCTGAATCACTGCCTTTAGTTTATCACACAACAGTGCCATGGGCACCAGGTGTTGGTCTCCAAAAAATCGTTATTGGCTTCATTTATCTCTGAGACGGTAGTTGCGCACGCTAAAAGTTTATGGTTGAGGCACCAGGTGCAGTGCTGGGTAGTAGGGCCAGGTAAGTGAAGAGTGTGGCTGATAGGGGAGTGATCTGAGAGGGCAGCCACACTTCTAATGGGCACCGGTAGTGGATGTCGAGAGGCGTGTAGTTGTAAGGAAGAAGCCGATCCTACCATACATCTGGTGGGCAGCTGAGAAGAAGGTATAATCCCTATCCTTTGGGTGGTGTGTGCACCAAACATCTATAATCCCATAATCAACTAGTCGTTGATGGCCCTGTGGTGTGAGTGCTCCTGTCTGTCCCACCATCTATCCAGGTTGACATCGGGGACCAAGTTAAAGTCTCTGCCAATCAGGACACTAGTATCAGTAGTGGCCATCACCTGTCCGTCCCAATGTGTCATGGATAAAAGCCTCCTGGTGCTCATTTGGGGCATATAAGGTAATGAGTGTAAAAATGTATGTTTTCATGGCTGTGGCTAGGGACAGAAGTCTAGCAGGGATTTCTGCTTGCGTCTGAACCACCTACCGGGGAAGTGCCACTCTGACTCTTTTCCAGTGAGGTACGAGAAGTATTGATGATCATACCATCGGGATTGCAAGCGCCTCCAATGTGCCTTAAAAAGGTGGGTTTCTTGAACAAGGCAGATATTGCGTTTGGATTCTTTTAACATAGACAGAAATGCTAGGCGCTTTGCTGGTGTGCTGAGGCTCCTAATGTGGTTGCTGATTATTTTAACTATCTGTCACAACCTAGGGGAGCATGTGGAAGGAAGTCCACACGAAACGCAGTTGCTGTGTTCGGAGTAAGCGAAACACATGTTTTATGCACATGGAAGTGTATCTGTATGTAAGGTGCACAACTGGAAAGGGAAGGAGAAAGAGTAGAGAGAATATCACAAAAAACAACATAACTGATGCGTTCCCCTCCTGGGATCGCAATAAAGGACATATATGGGGGCCTTGTTACGGCTGCCAGACTCATCCATGAATCAGTCTGACGGTTCAGGGAGCTTTGTCGCTGAAAGGTGTACTAACCAATGTGGAGGAGTGGGAGCATTGAGAATATCTCACATTGAGACAGGGGGGCTTTTAGCTGATATGTACTGGGATGAGTGTGCAAGGCAGTGGGCCCACAGTGGGGCTATCCCTTAGTCATTTTCGGGCTCCAAAGTGGTTTCCTGTTGCTGAAGCTGGAAGCGAAGGGCGGTTCCCTCCTTGCATCACTCTATTTCTGTAGGTTTGGTGGATCCTTTCATCTTTGGTTGTGTGAAGCATCGTGAGCCAAATGAGGAGTGAGAGGAACCCCGCGGGGGTGGACAGGCTATATCAGCATCTTGCCAATGTCCAGCAATGCTTTCACTACCTCTAAGGTACACACACTCCGTGTCACATTGTTCTATATGAGGGTGAGGCGGAAAGAGTGCCCCACAGATAGTGAAAACATTCTGTGATAAGTCACAATAGACGAAGACGTTGCAGGGTGATGGGTGACGGGTCCTGATGTAGCCAGACCTTGTTGCCTTCAGAGTTGATATCATCACGATCTTGTACTGCCGCCATAATTGCCTATTTTTGCTTGTAGTAGTGCAGACAGGTCAGAATGTCCTGGGGCATGCCTGGGAATTTAGCCGGTCGGCCTGCCCTGTGTGTGCGGTACAGTATGATGTCCTGTTTAGCCAGATCTGGTGCTACATGGCAAAGTAGTCTCATGACAAAGTCCTCCAGATTCCCTGATGCAGCCTTGAGAGGGTTCCTTTAATTATGAGTCCTCCAACTGTTAGCACTGTTCAGTGTTTCTATGCTGCAGATCCAGCAATTCATGCAGATGAGCGTCAAGCTCTTCCTTGCGGGAGCGTTGCGCCTCATAAAGTAGCACCAGCACAACCAAAGGAGGGCCCCCAGCCCTCGGAATTGATAAGGAAAAATTGTCGAAAGTCAAGGGGCTCAAGCAGCGTAGGAGATGTTGTTCGTGGTTCAGTGGGGCCCACAGGAAGTAACCTCCACTCCCATCGAGCAGCTAGCAAAGTGGCACCCCCACCAGAGTGTGTTCAATGCACATCAATAGCCCATTGCCACATTAAGGACTAAGTATATAGCGCAGATTCCTGCTAGCTAAAGTGCCAAAGGGAAAAGTAGGGGGCGTGCGGCAGCCAGATAAGGGTTCACCTTCAGTGCTGTTCTATGAGCCACTGCTATATGGATGCTTTGGTTCCTGGATTCCTGGGCTCTAGCTCTATCATTGTGGCTACACTGCCAGCTGTCATGCCTTAGGCATCTGCTGACTGGGCTGGATATGACCATGTTAGTTCATCCTAACTTGCTTTTCAAGTCACTGTGGTTCTGTTGTCTGTGGATGTGTGTTCCTTCCTGGACCCTACTGACTTCGAACCTGGAAATAACTTACAGAAACCCTAACCTTTTGATTCGGCCCCTTTGTTATTTAGCTTTTGGTTTTTATTTGATTTTGTTGTCTACATGTTTTTTTAATTGGCATGCTTTTAACATGGCTTTCATCTGCTTTTATTATTAAAGTACATTTACATTTTAGATTTACAATTGTTTAACCCTTATACCTTAGGCTAGGTTTTATGCCTTTTAGTTTAAATTAAATATCCCATGGCCAAGGGGAGTGTGTGGTGAAGCACGTTAGGGCCCACACAGGGTCTCCTTATAAGATCGCACATTTTAGCTTGGCATCTTTTTGGTGATTTTTTACATGGTTTTACACTAATACGATAATGTACAGAGAAGACTCTGTACATGGAGCCTATTCCTTCTAAGCGCTGCTGCCATTCAGTCTGTACAAGCCTAGGCACACAGAGCGCAAGGACCTTGGATCATGTTTGTCTGTTGGCGACAACTCTGAAATTGCAGACAAATCATCAGCTCTGCACCTCTGACACAATGTGATATCAACAGTGCTTTCATTATATAAACTGCCTCTGTGCTACATTCGGCGAGAAGCATTACTGCTGGGATTATCCTGGAACGTGATGCTATGAGATCAAGATGTAGCTCTGCAGGCTCTGACCTCCATCCTACAAAGTACGATAACCTGCACTACACAAGACCAACTTTCTGGCTTCCTCGTACATTTTACCCAATTATGGAGTGTTAGTATATCCCAATTGATCTGGCAGAGGACAATCCCACTATGCTCTCAATAGTGTAGGTAGTAACGGATAGGAGTGTATCAACACAGTAACATTATTGTGTTGAAGTCTTTATCTTTTTTACCATCCTTGAAATGCTTTATTTTGTCTGCCTAATAATCGCATCACTTGCTTTATTTTACACGAATATGACTGTTTCAATAAATGTTTGAAAAGCCATTTTCGTATCTTTCTTGTGTCTTACCTTGAGCATGCAAAGTGACAGCGAAAGGGTAGTTCTGTTTCCACAATTTTCCTTGGGAATCCGAGCAGTCATGTTCGAGGCTGCCAATACCATCTGGTACTCTGGTAAGTTCAGGGATCAGAAGAGGCATTGTGAGCTACCTAGGAATTGTGTCAACATCTCCCAATAGTATAAAGAGACTAAGGGCCTGATTTAGAGTTTGGCAAAGGGGATTAGTCCATCACAAACGTTACAGATATCCCGTCCACCATACTAAAATCCCATTAATGCCTATGGGAAAAGTAATATTATGGACAGGACATCTGTCACGTCTGTGACAGAGTTACCCGTCTGCCAAACTCTAAATCCGGCCCTACATCCCTATACCCTGTAGTTTATGTTGACACCATACACAGTCCTCCTTAATTCATAGGAACCGTATAAAGGGGAGTGGGAGGAGGTGTGGAGGGAGAGGAGGAGGCAACAGTGGTGGAGGGGAGGTGCCCTCATCATGACAGTGATGCATTTGAGGCGCCCGTTCCGAGGGATAGTTTGAAGCCCAAAGGCTTATCAAGGATCCAACCAGTGCTAAGATGGATGTGTATTCGCTGCTGACTGGCGTTAAGCTCCTCCTATAGGTGCTGCAGTATCGCCTGCTCGGATTCCTCCGAAACAGTGGAAGATGCACCTGTGGATGGCACCTTTCTTGGAGCTGACCTTTGGCTGCAGTGCCGAGGTTGATTTTGAGTACAGTGGCTTTGACTCTAAATCAGTTATTGTCAATTACGAAATAGCTTTCAACGTCGTTCTTGGTGCCAGTGCCGTGTCGGCTGTTGAGGCGGATAGGCAAAGCTTAGAGGCCGACTTCAGAGCCAAAGTATAGGCGAGTGCCAGGTCAGAACTCTCTACTCTATACCGACCCAGTCCTTGCAGCAGTGGTGACCTAGGGGCCTCATTAGTACTTTGGGCGCGCAAGGCTCTGACCTCCTTAGGGGGTAAATGATGGCAAGGAGTTGTGTTGGTACACAATGCAATCACCTTGGACTGTCTTTGTAACAGCGGGGTCTCTTTTTCCTCCACACAGTCAGAACTCTCAACTGATGAGAGCTCCTCGACTTCACTGACGGCAGTCTCCTGCTGCTAGTCGCCTTTGATGTCTTTGTCCCCAAAGAGTTTGGGGGTGTCCTCCTGCTGTTAGTGCGCCATGGAGGCTGAGGCAATGTGACAGACTTCTCAGTTCTGAAGAGTTTTTTTTATTGCTGAATGCGAGACAGGCTGCACAGGAGGCTTCTTGAAGGTCTGGAGACAAGCAGAAGCTGCACACTAGATATAAATCAATAAAATTTGTGAGCGCGCTACTCACCCGTGAGGGTCTCAAGGCGCGGAGAGGGGGTGACGGGGGGGGGCATGGAGGGTCACTGATCGAACATCCATGTCTTGAGGTTCTTTCTGAAGACCAGTAGGTCTTTGGTTTTGCGAAGGTCGGCGGGGAGGGAGTTCCAGGTTTTGGGGGGCGAGGTAGGAGAAAGACCTGCCTCCTGTGGTGGTGCGTTGGATGCGGGGGACTGTGGCTAGGGCGAGGTCAGCTGATCGGAGGTTGCGTGTGGAAGTTAACTCTTTCATTGAGGTAGGTTGGGCCGGTGTTGTGGGATATAAGTTTGTCCTCAGGGACTTTGAATGACACCAGGGGCAAAAACGGAACAGAGTTCTTTCCATGCTGAGACCATTCTCAAGAGTCAAAATGGTCCAGATGAGGCCTGCGAGGTGAGGGCCCGAGCAGGTCTACGAATAAGGTTTTCGATGTGTGGAGTTAAAGGGAGTATGTGATAGGAGAATCCAAACGTGCAATTGTTACTCTTCTGGCACAGAACGGATCTAAGCAGCCCCACAATAACAGAGAGAGGGGTCAAACTGGAGCTCAAAGGGGCATATCTGAACCAGATGGCGGAGAAATGCAAATCTAACAATGGAGACAATGCCAATCCACATTACCAGCAACAGGTGGTGTCAATGCACATTGTGACTCAGAAAGACTTCTTAGGAGAAAAAACATTATGCTCAAGTCCGAGCCCTACACTAGATGGCAGAAGTATTCAAAGCATGTGTATCTACTACTACACATCACAAACAGGGCCATTATCAGAGATAACATTTTTTAAAAAGGTTGCCTGTTTGTTTGGACCTTCACTTTGGAAAATGCAATCTTTTACCTTCACTTCAAGATATGGGGAATGATTTTCACTCTATAAATAACAGGTATTCTGGAGTCCTAACCTGCTGCCGGAATATGCTATATTTATGACTATCCGTGAAGATTTTACAACACAGAACACTGCTTGCATAGTAAACAAGCATTTTCAACGCATTTGTTCGAGTTAGAGCTATTAGCGTTGTAAAGCAAAAAAAACACGCAGCGCGATCGCGCTATGTAAAATGCAGCGTGATCGCGCTGCGTGGAAAATAGACAGATAAAGTAGTCTGGACCCAAAGACTGAAAACATCGAGCCTCGTATGTTTTTAGTACTTTACCGGTGCTGTGTAGGTGGGCTAAACACCGGAAAAGGCATGACGTATGCATGCCTTTCACAAATGAAAGCAAGCGGATTTTAAAAGGCAAGCCCACGAACCAATGTAAGTGACTGACGTGGCATGGGCGTGGTTTAAAGCCCAAAGAGAGATAACAGAATGGACGGAGCGCTTAGCGCTCGCCCATAAAAAAGGAGTAGTAGTTAGTGTATTAGCTAAACCTACCACACTGTATTTAAACTTAACACCTCTACATCATGGCAGTAACCAAAGTGTGGCATATGATCAGCAAAGTAGGACTCACCATAAACACCACAGCGGGTGCTTAGTTTATATTTCTTCCAACTTCGCTTGTCCAGCACCAGTAAATCCTACCAGTCTCACTGCAACTAGAGGCCGGGACATGCTGCAGCATACCCAGAAAAATATGATTGAGTATGGATGAAAAATTAGCAGTAAGAAACTAGTTACCTACCTATAACAATAGTTTTGCGACTTTCAGACTCACATGCTGTTCATTTTTCTGTTAACGAGTGGTTGGACATGGAATAATTTGAAAACAAAACCAAGGTCCTATTTTTGGGTGGTTGGCCAAAGGTGGAGCCATCCTGTCCGTAATAAGATCAACTATACGCCCACAATGCCTCAGTACGTGACCACCATATTTCCACTCACTTTTTCCTCGTTCTGTGTGATGTATGTATTATTACCTGTGACTCTGGAACATTTTCAATCGATAAAAACTATTGGTAAATGTAAGTAACTGATTTTTTTTATACAATCAACCCATTCTAGATTTGCATGCTGTGTACTGATTATGCAGCAGTATTCCTCAAGGCTGCATAGTAGCAAACACATTTGTAACACCATCTGTCCACTCAAGCTTCTTTCTCACAAGTTGGGGAGGAAGCAAAAAAAACAAAAAAGGAGAGCAGGCAAAAAAGAGGGAGATAATAGTGGGAGGGGGGGTTTACATTTCATCCAGAACTTGAACATATATAACTACATACAAGTTAAAAGTTTTTATCTTTGAAATACTGTAGAACAGTGTTTTGTAATAGTGTGCACAGATGCCCATGTAGTACCGGGACCTATGTCTTCAAATGAAATTAAGCCAATGTAAACAAAAGAACCTAATTTTGGTGTGGTTTGACAGCGTATCTGCTGCCAGGTGTAATCTAATCAACGTAAAAAGAGCTTTCATGAGTACTCCAGAGAGGGGCTTTGGCAATCTATAACCCAACCTTAAATATTCTCGTTGAGTGTGCTGTAAGTTCACTACTAAGATTTTACTTGCCAGTAACCTCGTTTCATAGTTTCCAGAGACCACACTGCAAGGGTTGCTTTTGTCACTTGCAAGTAACGCCTTACTTCCACTCATACTTCAAGCATGTGCAATGCTTTATTTGTTGGAACTGTAAGTAAATAGTCTGATTTACATGGAAATTAAATATCCCCTTGCGAAAGAATGATGGGTTTGTGTTCATGACTACTCTGTCCTTAAGCATTTGCAAATGAGGCTGTTTAACCATAAGTGTCTATATGTTACCCAAGCTATGTAAGACAATTTAAAATACCCTAAATGTAAGATGATTTATTGTGGACCTGTGAATTAGTTCAAAATGTGGTAGCATTAGCGTACTAACAACAAGACTGTAATTTTAAACTGGGAGCTTTGCAGAGGGAAGTTCTACAAGGAAAGTTGCACATATAACTATTATACATTTGGACCTAATATATTTTCTGTATTCTTATATAGCCATCTATTGTATTTCAAAGCTGCATATAGCTATATTAATTTAATATTCAATTCAACTCAATTCAATTAGTTTATTGTAAAATATATTAAAACCATGTAATGAATTCTTCACATTCTGATATAAAAGGAAAATGTATAAAGTGAAGACCACAAAAACATATACAATAAAAGAATTGTAAAATTAAGCAGGATGAAAAGCCCAAAAGTCTCAGTTCAACTTCAGGTCCAAACTCACCTAGTAGACAAATCACAGTGAATAGGGGTAATTAAAACCTGGCTCTGTTGTCCTCGATCAGGACAAAATCACATCTATAATTTTAACCATTATCTATAGAGCATCAGCACTTAAAGCAAACATGCTATCCAATAAATGCTAAGGTATTGAATGACTGTACTCTCATCATTCAACTTCCTTGTTAATTGTTACAATACCATCCTGAAACAAGTTGTTTTCATTTAACCATGTAACATTTTGGTGTGTTGTGGAGGTTTCTTGTTTTCTTTAAATAATCCATGCTTTTGGCTGATAAGATTAGGTGCCCACATTCATCTGCCAACTTGAGACTATTGGGCTCTGGGTGCCATAACTTGCTTCTCTGCCCTTAACAAGGTATCGTACACAAGAACAAATCCTCTGAAGTCAGCAAACTCATCCACAAAGCCCCTCAAGGTTCATCACTCAGCCCCACCCTCTTCAACATGCATTCGTGATCCCTTTGGCCAATGTTATCTGCACACATGACTTCAACATCCTCTCCTATGCAGTTCACATCCAAACCACACTACTTCGCTCAGACAAGACCCCCAACACAAGACAGACGTTCACCGCCTCCATGACCAAGCTTGATGAGAGCCAACTGTCTCCAGCTCAACATGGACAAGAGAGTAGTAGTGATCTTTGGCAAGAACAACTCACCATGGGACTCCAACTGGTGGCTGGGCGAACTCGGACCCACACCCACAACCCATACCAAGAAACTCAGAATGATCACAGACGACACACTGGACATGACTGCACAAGTCAGTCAGTCATATCTATAGTCGGCAGATAAATTTAGCCATAAAAGTAAACACAATAACAATTTCACAATCCATAAAAATCCAACTCCGAGAACAGATTGTAAATCACAGTTTCAATGCCACAATACAAATTCTATTTCACAGTTAAAATAGCTTTGAATTCTGCAAACACACTGCATGTCTCAAAAAAGCAGCAATAGAGCAGCAAACAACTTGATTAGGAAGCAACTGTAAAAAATAATGTGCAGGTTTACTGTTAGACCTGGCATCCTTGGCGTGGTCTCCCCTGTCTTTTTTGCCTCTACGTCCCATGTTTTGACTGTGTGTTGGACACTTTTTGCTGTTTTTCTTACTCTGGGCACTTTTACCACTGCTGACCAATGCTAAAGTGCAAGTGCTCCGTGTGTAAAATGTATGTGTAATTGGCTTTTCCAAGATTGCCATATTTTATTTACGTTGTAAATCCCTAGTAAAGTGCACTAGAACGGTCCAAGGCTTGTAAATCAAATGATACTAGTGGGGCTGCAGCACTGGTTATGCCACCCACATGAATAGCCCTCTAAGCATGTCTCAGACCTGGCACTGCAGTGTCCATGTGTGCAGTCTTGCCAATTCAACCTTCCCTTTTTATACATGTAAGGCACCCCTAGGATAGGCCCTAGGTAGCCCGATGGGCAGGGCGCAGTGGATGTTAAAGGTGGGACATCTACGGATGTGTTTTACATGTCCTAACAGTGAAATACTGCCAAATTTGATTTTCACTGTTGCAAGGTCTATCTCTCCCATAGGTTAACATGGGGGCTGTCTTTAAATATCTTTTAAGTGCACAGAAATTGAGTTTGGTGTCTCTGAACTCACAATTTAAAATTACATCTTGTGGTAAAGTTGTTTTTTAAATTGTCAGTTTGAAAATGCCACTTTTAGAAAGTATGCATTTTCTTGCTTAAACCATTCTGTGACTGACTGCTTGTATATTCCCTGTCTGGGTCAGACGGACAGTTGGGATCGTTGTGAATCCCCTATAGACAGTGACCTAAAGGGAGCTGGGGTGTAGCCTGCATTTCCTGCATAGGCTAGCTGGGCTAGAATGGAGGGAGGAGTGGTCACTCACACCTGAATGGGCTGTGCCTGCCCTCACACAATGCAGTCTCCAACCCCCTGGTGTGTGTCTGGGGCAAGGCCTGGGCAAGGCAGGATCTTGTGAACAACATAGACTTTCCATTGAAGATTGCCTACTTGAAAGGCAGAAAAGGGTATAAGTAGTGGACCCAAAACCCCAGATTTTCAGATTACGTCTTGAGCCAAGAGGAACCTCTGCCAAGGAGAAGAGCTGAAAAGCTGGAGGAGTACCTCCCATTTGCCTGTGACTGTGCTTTGTTGGATTGGCCTGCAGCTGCTGCTACTGCCAGACAGCTGCTTCTGCCTGAGAGAGGACAAAGACTGGACTTTGTGGTATATTCCTGCCTGTGAGGACTCTCTAAGGGCTTGGAATGAGCTTGCCTCCTGTTTTGAAGTCTCAGGGCCATCAAAGACTTCCTCTGCCAGCACCTGGACTCTCCTTGATGAGACTCCTGCCCTACCAAGTGGTGCCCTATCCAGTCCCTAGGCCCCTGAAAGGTGAAGCTGGTAGAACAAGGACTGAAATCCACACACAGGACGCCGGGCAGGGGAACTTTTGACGCACCACCTGCATCGTGGCTGTAAAAACTACGCGCCACCCACCTCATGGCTGAAATCGACACACCACCTGCATCACGGCTAGAAAAATAACACAAACACTCGTTTGCAGCAGCTGAAAACAACACAAGCCCCATGCAGCGCGGTTTTCCATCACAGTGCGGCCGGATTTTTCACGCATCGTTGCTAGGTGTGAAAATCAAAGTGAACCTGCACGGATCTGAGGTGCCCCGTCCGGAAATCGATGCATCACTCTCTTGTTGATTGGGGTGGAGAAACAATGCATTGCCTCCTGACAGGAGAAGAAACAATGCATAGCCTCACTTGCGAGTAAGGAATCAACGAATCGCTGGCTTTTCCAAAGCACGCTCGCAGGTTTTATTTTTGACGCAAACAAGGTACTTTGTGTAACAACAACGTTTCCATTGTTTTCTGTGGATTAAGACTCTTTTTTACTTTAACAATTCATATCTTGATTTGCGTATGTTGGATTTTTGTCATTTTGGTTTTGTTTGATTTAGATAAATATTAGCTATTTTTCTAAACTCGTGTGGTGTCTATTTTGTAGTGTTTGCACGGTATTACTGTGTGTGTTGGTACAAATACTTTATACATTGCCTTTGAGATAAGTCTGACTGATTGTGCCAAGCTACCAAGGCGGTGAGCAAGGGTTATCCAAGTGTGTATCTCCATTGCCTTGACTAGAGTGAGGGTCCCTGCTTGGACAGAATGCAAACTGACTGCCAACCAGAGACACCATTTCTAACAATTACATTAAAAAAAAACATTTTATTAAGAGTTAGAACAAGATATTGATGAGTAACATGCCTAAAAAGTAAAGTGAAACAGTGTCAGAGGTGAAACTTAATTGCACGGAAATGGACAGATCGACGCTGCATCATTTTTGCTCAAGGGAAAGCCAAATAACCCATTATACTGCCTAACCGAAATCTCATCAATAACTGTCTTTCCCACTGAATATGAATCATGGAAAGATAAAAGACTAGGGCCAGGGAGAGTCTAGCAGATTAAATACGCTTGCACAGAGAGTTTGACCCTTTCTACCTTTGCCCTGTTGTTCTTCACCCACTCCTAATAACACTCCTTAACCCAGTCTGTGTCTTCTGGAGTTACTTTAGTTGGTGAAGAATACAAGTTAGGTTGCCCCAGTTTCTTACATAATTGCTTCACATGCTTAAACCACTAGGTTTTATACTCCAGGTCACAATATAAACAGTCCTCAAAGATGTCCCTGTTTAGTGTGGCAAGTCTATTAGACCATACTGACAGCCACACAGGGGGACTGCACAAGTCAAGTCAATCACTGCATCCTGCTTCCACGCCCAGAAGATGCTGAGGAAAACTTTCAAATGGCTCTCAGGCAATACAGGAGAAACTGTCACTAACGCCCTAGTCACCCAACAAGTTGGAATATGGGAGCACCCTATACGCTGAGATCACCAAGCAACTCACAAAAAGTCTTAAGACTATCCAGAACTTGGCAGCCAGACTCATCCCCAATCTCCCAGAGAGAACTCACATTACACCACACCTCAGGAACTATACTGGCTTCAGATACGCAAACATGCTTAGTTCAAACTCCTCACACACATTCAAGGCACTCTACAACTCAGGCCCCACCTACCTGTAGTTTCACACCTCCTTTCACCAACCATCCAGTCACCTCTGCTTGGCAGGACCCCTACTCACAACCATCCCACACATACACAGAACCAGAGCAGGAGGACGAGTGTTCACTTACTTTGTTCCTAAAGCGTGGAATGACCTCCATCTCCACATCAGAGCCTCCTCCTTTCTTCTTGACTTCCGCAAGAAGCTGAAGACTTGTTTTTTTACTAACCAATCTACCATAGGTAGGAATAGGCCCACATTCCTACTCAGGGCCGGGATACCCTTGCAAGTGATGGGGCACTTCACAAATACACATAACATAACACACAATTGTGGCAGATTTAAAAAATAGGATTCTTGGAACAAAAGAAAGCCACCCTATGAAAATAAACAAACATATTAGTATTTACTAATGGATCCTAGATGTGAATAGGGAGATGATACTGCACAGAACAGAAGCTAGGTGGATTGAAAATTGAGAGCAGTTGAAAGGGGATTTGATATGGAACAGGAACTTCAATATGTCTTAGGAGTTTAATCAAATTTTTATGGGAAAATAGGTTTACCTTTTCAAGTAGCCTAACATGGCATATAATTAGCAAGAAGCAAAGCTAACCTCAAAACTGAATAATGAAAGGTTGGCCATATTTCAGTTTACTATGGGTAAATATTACTTTGGTATCAAGTTATCATAGATTATCTCTCAAGGAAACATTTGGTATATAAACTAGTGATTCGACTTAATAGAGACAGAATATGACTTTCTGTTAAGAAGAGGGGTATTTGGGGTAGGTTGTACCATACGTAATTCCTTATATGCGATTAAGATGAGAATGATTGTTCATATAAAATGAATAGGGAATCCTCCCACCGCTCCCAACCTCACTTTCTTTTCTGCTTAATGAATTACACTTTGGACTACACCGGAATTATAGATTTGACAACTCTTCCCTCACTGTTTTGTTGGACCTATATCTAATGCTGTAGTGTGGTGTGATACAATTCACTGTATATACTGTTATGTTTACCTCTATCCGGCCCTTGGTTTCACAGTCGTAGGGGTAATTTGGTGAATTTACAATTATGAAAACAGGAACATCTAAGATTTACAGGTTACCAGAGTTCTTGAAAAAATGAGTTATACTAATTCTGTCTATTCTGTCTATCTCCGATTATCTTTTCCCCTTTGAGCACTTTGGGCCTGATTCCTAGATTGGCGGGCGGCAGTCGCCGCCCGCCAAGCGGGAACCGCCAGAAGACCGTACCGCGGTCAAAAGACCGCGGCGGTCATTCTGACTTTCCCGCTGGGCTGGCAGGCGACCGCCAAAAGGCCGCCCGCCCGCCCAGTGGGAAAGCACCAGCAACGAGGAAGCCGGCTCCGAATGGAGCCGGCGGAGTTGCTGGTGTGCGACGGGTGCAGTTGCACCCGTCGCGATTTTCAGTGTCTGCTAGGCAGACACTGAAAATCAATGTGGGGCCCTGTCAGGGGGCCCCTGCAGTGCCCATGCCATTGGCATGGGCACTGCAGGGGCCCCCAGGGGCCCCACGACACCCGTTACCGCCATCCTGTTCCTCAGGATGGCGGTAAGGGGGTCGGAATCCCCATGGCGGCGCTGGATGATTCCCTGAAGCAGCGGGAAACCGGCGGGACACCGCCGGTTTTCCGTTTCTGACCGCGGCCTTACCGCCGCGGTCAGAATGCCCCCAGAAGCACCGCCAGCCTGTTGGCGGTGCTTCCTCCGTCACCTGCCCTGGCGGTCATAGACCGCCAGGGTAGGAATGACCCCCTTTATTTCTCTGGAAGGGTGCCCACACAATACAGAGTGATTATCAATTGAACTGGGATTTAGACTAGCTGGACATATGTTTGGAATGCGCATCAACCATTTAGGCCTTGCTGATGGGTATTTTGTTCACCGATATATATTGGTGATCATCAGATGCATGACTTGAGTTTCTTACTCATTGACACATTCCATTTACTTATCCGCGGATTTGATTTTTAATCTAGTGTAATGTTCCTGGACCAGCTCAAGATGACAGCTACACTTTCACTGCGAACAACAAAGGTTACTGATATACTGAAAGATTATCAGATGCTTGACTTGTTTTGCACACCCATGAGAGGCAGTCCTTTCACTTTTTTTGAGGTTTTGGAAATTTCAAGATGGTGGTTACAGTTTTGACTATAAACAATTTGTTCTATTACTGGTTCCCGTTCTCCACTTGGTTTAAAAATAGTGCATACACAGGAAGCTAGTGACTCGCAGAATGATATGGTGTGATGGCTGGTAGTACCTTTCTTGTTTGCCACTGTGACAGAGACTATGGGGGTCATTATGACCCCAGCGGTCAGAGATAATGTGGCGGTAGTACCGCTAAAAGGCTGGCCACATTATGACATTGGCGGGTTGGCTGAAGCCAACTCGCCAATGTACCACTCCGACCACCATGGCGGTAGCAGCCCGGCGGCCACTATTGTACTGACGGCGGTATCATGACCCTGCCTACCGCCGTGGTTTCCGTGGCGTTCGTAACACCACGAAAACCATGGTGGTAGGCCCTATCAGTGACAGGGAATTCCTTCCCTGTCACTGATAGAAGACTCCCAAACACTCCCCAGATGCCCCCCACAGCCCCCTTCATCCACGCTCCCTCCCTCTTCCCCCTTACACACACACACGCAAACATACACTCATTCACACAGACATACACGCATATATACACGCATGCATTCATTCATGCACACATATCCACATTTACACAGACACGCATTCTATTTCCATTCATAGACCCACTCACACACATGCATAAACGCACGCAAACACTAAACACACTCGTATTCATGCACACACTCACACATACATGCACCCCCCCACACACAACACCCACCTCCCCGCCATTAATGTAATGAGGGCCTATGTGTTTTCGTTATAGTTGTTAATTATTCGTTTTTTGCTATTATTTTTTACAGAGGCTTTGATGCACTGGGTGACTCATACTAGAGCCCCTTCTCATTAACTTATGGACATTATTTTGCATGAGGTAAAAGGAACATGCAAAGCAGGAATAATGGAGGTCTTAGCTTTCTTTTACTCTGATTATCAATGTGACAATCTTCTAACATACAGATGTAGGGAACTTTATATAATTTCTCTTATATTTAGATCAGATACTCATATAACGTATACGTTGGACACCCTCTATCTTTTTGCAAAAAGCTAGTTTTTTGGTCTTAGATATGTAAGTATGTGAAGTATGGATGTGACATTGTGGGGATTTTGGCTTTTACGCTTAGGTGCCAAGGAAAAGAGAATGGATACATATTGATTTTGGTTGGGACTTATGGACAGCTATTGGGGCTACCTTTGATTCTTTGATTGTGTACACCTAGGGTGCGGTTCTGACTTTCTTTCAGTTGTGGTGTTTTCTTAGATAGTGGCACTTTGGTGATAAACTTGTGGGACGCATGAGAACATGGCTGGTTCATCACAACTTAGTGAGTGCTGTTTTAATAAACTGTGCCTTTCGTGATTTGAATTTGTTACTGTTTTGAAACTGTTACTTTATTGGAAGACTATAATATTCAGAACTTATGACGTGAGCTGAATCGGTTATAGCATATTTTTTAAGGTGTGCCTTTCATTAACAGTAAACAATCATGAATTTATTTATATTCACTTTTGAGACTGACTCCAAACGCATAGCTTCATTGTAGAATTTGTAACCTACCTTATGGCTGTGGATACAATAATTACACACAGTTATTAACATTGCGTGAATCTTGTAATGAGTATGTAAGGGTATCCTACGTGGAGTATGTTATTGGTGCACCATAATTGGGTATTCTGTACATTCACAGGGGATTCGGTTTTCAATGGGAATATTTTTGTCTGTTTTATGCACTACAGTTCATTTGTTTCAAATATCACAATATAAGATCTGTCACGTCTGGATGTAGGATCTGCACCTATACATGAGACCTTGTTAAGGGCATTTCATTTATGTGTAGTTTTTAGCACTGAGCAAGTCTTGGTGACGAAGCCAGATGAAAAGTGTTGGCTTGAAGCATTTTATATGAACAAAACAGAACAAAGAATACCTCCTTGAAGAATAATCTACAATAATTTGCTCAAGCTCCCTTGTGTGCTAGAAAGGACTTTAAATTAGGTATTGCTGAGCCCTTGCTTGTATCTAGTTCTGCTAAAAAAAATGTATTTCCTTGAGATAATACAGGGACATCTTTTACAAACAATGTAAACACCAACTGGTGCATAAACTAATAATTTAGTTGATACTCTCCTGATATAGATAGTAGTTGGGCATGATCTACCCTCATGAAATCTTTGGTGCGACACCTGATGTTTGCTATAATAATTCTATGCAATAAACATATGTTATAATTCACTAGCGCTGTTGGTCAGAGTTGATTTCCATTCGAATCTGAGTTTGCTCACATGTTATGTGGTCTGGGGCTGTAAGATGGAGTCACTGTGCATGAACCAGGTAGGTCCTGGCCTCCTGTTCTGTCCCTTTCATAAAGGACTATATTGCTGCCTGACTGCTGTCAATAAGAGTAGTTGCTGGCTCCTTTATTTGTTGCTGATGCAAGTAACCGTGTTGGTTTAATTTATTGGCTAGCTCTCCACATTCTAAAGGTTCCCATAGACTGGAGGGCTCGCAGTTTCATTATCATTCTTCATCCTTCTTAATGAGTCATCCAAATAATTGTTCACCATGGAATAACATGTCATCTATGTTAGCTTGGACTTTGGGTTTAAAATCTGACTCTCAGGTCAAGCTTGAATTCTGACCTTGGTTCTGGTATTTAACTTGCAAAGGCTGCCGCATCAACAGATAATCTGAGACATATATTGGTGATGGTTGTGCCTTTCAATACAATCATGTTTACTTTTCGTTATCAGGCAGATGTGCAATAGCTTTTGAATTTGCTCCCATTGCATGGTTCTGGCACTTATCTGTCAGCTTGCCATTGGTTGCCACATAAAGTGTTGGTTTGAGAAATTGACTGGCAATGGTTTTGCCTTCCCATACTTTCACCTATGTTCTCATATTTATCAGGAAGATGCTGTAGAGCTTGCAAACGTCTTCACATTGCTGATGGTCACATCCCCTAAAAAGAGCTTAGACGAATTCACTGCAGGTTTTTCTGTCTTTACTAAAAGCATGAAGTATTTTCCTTTCCTTTCTCTGGTGGGGGTCTAGAAGCTGCTGTTGCATTCTTGGACCTTGGACCTTTTCCTTGCTCTTCCTATAATTTGAGTGCCTGCTTCCCTGCATGACTTATTATAACAAGAGACTTAGGCAGAGGGCGTATGTGTTTCTTCTATTCCAGGTTTAAATGTCTTGGCAGTTAGTGGATTATAACAAACCTCCCTACCTCTCTGTATTACACAAGGTAACATAGCTATTCTATTCTCTGCTTGGTGTGCAGTTTTTTCAAAAGCAAGCATGTCTAATCCTGGTGTTCTTTTATTTGCATTCCAGAAGCATTTTCAGTTCTTTTCACCACCACATGGTTAATGGACATTATCTTTTGGAGGTGAAGACCATTTTGATTACATTTATTCTCTGGTTATGGGTTGTCAGCATTTACATCAGTTACATTAGTTCTTCCACGCCCTTGTGTGCAGGGAGTGGAAGGTCTTATCGGTCCTCTGTGTGAGGAGGCACCACATGATCTCCCTGCAGGTCACCGTCTTCATGCTCTGTGTAATGAAAGGACGATACTGAATTGGCTGCACATATAGGACTTTTGACTCCTACATCTCTTGCTTTTGTTTTTCTTTGTTTCCTTAAACGATTATAAATCCTTGTCAAAAAATTATTTTTATTTTTAGCAACTTACATTTTTCGATGTCTGTGCTTCTTTTTTCTCCCCGGAAACTTATGGTCAAAGTTTGAACATTGAGTCCTGCGACAGCCACTGCAAGGATCTAAGGTATATTCCCCTAAGGATCCTTCATGCTCTTTCAACTTTTGCAGTGCACTCGCTGCTTTTAGATTATTCTGACCACGGTCTTGTGGTCTTTGGCACCTTTTAAATTGGATCCGGAAGGCACTTTTTGTTTACTAAAGGAGCAAAGCTTCTCTTTATGCTTTTCGACCATCTGTTTTGTTTTCAACGTCATATGTGGTATTTTTATAAAGTCCAATTTTGTCAACTTTAAAGGCCAATTAGTAAAATGGATTGCCTATTTAGGACTTTTTTTGAGACCACAAAATGTCTTTTGGGATGGTTTTTGGTGGGAAATGCTAGCAAACACCACTGTGACTTGAGTCTGATCCCTTCTTATCAGAGGCCAGACTCGTTTTCACAAATCTCTGTTATTATGACACATGACTTTAACCCCTGATCACAACAAAAAATCTCTCAGAAAGTGTATGGAACAGGATCAAACTGACAAGCCTAGGAAAAAAGCAAAATGTAAAATGTCTCCAAATAATTAATGTAAAAAATTAAATACATTGGTAATAAAAATGGTTTACTGTGAAACATTTGCAGGTTTCAAAAGGTGCAATATTTTCTTGCATTTTCAATGGATGTGTTAATCATCTATACCTTTTGACATCAGTGAAATGGTTGTTATTAATGACTTTTCTGCTTCTTATTTTGCTACATCCAAAGTAAGATTTTAGTAACAGGAGAATGTTAGAAGCTACACCACAATAAATTCAAAACTTCAACGTAACCACTATTTCAAGTAATTGAAAATGCATATTTTATATAAACCATGTACAAAGCAAAAATAAAAAATATATAAATAAGTTTTACCTGTAAAATGCCTTCCTCCAAATTTTGCCAGTTCAGAAAATTTCCCCTTGCGTCGTACAAGGCTGCCATAAACTGAAGCTGAGTGTTCTGCCAATGTAAGAAAGAATTACTTAAACTGCAGAAATACAAAAGTCTGGTTCTTTTGCCATTTTGTGCCGGACATCAACCCATATCATACTATATTATGTCACTGTGTTGTTAAATTACAGTTTCCAAAGTAAGAGTGTTTTTGTTTTGCTAATAACATTGGCTTTGTTTGATAAATCTGAATGTATATTCCCAAAAATATCTATGAATTTACCTTCACTCCTAAATAAAAAGTTTTGTGCAGAACCTTCATGTGGGGCCAAGAGAAAAGCAAGACTTCCAAAAAAATGTGTTACCATGTTAAACACCATAAGAAGCTTTGCGTTCTGATACAGAGCAAATGGCAGAACAAAATTAGCCAAAATTAGCAGAAAGCCAGACCTTTACTCAGAAAGTGGGTTTTTGTAATGTGGTGTAGACCTGTTCGATTGCTTTCGAGAAATGAGCATTAAACGGGGCTTGGTTGGCATGAAAGGATTGAAACGTTAGGTATATCTGGCATGTTGGTGTCCAAAGATACTTTGATTGGCAACTTTAGTCAATCCTGATTTGCTGGCCACAACATGGACAATATGGTGAGGCAGCGATACGGACTCAGACACGGTCCCTGCGTCCTAAAAAATTAATTAGAAAAATATAACTGGGCAGGGCAAGCACACCTTGACCCCTAGGGATGTGAGAGAGGGTCCCAAAGGGATGTTCCCTTGAGTGGTTGGCCTCAACATGGACAAGAAGGGTGTAGCCACCCTCAGGGACAGTAGTCAAAGGCTACTGCCCTCTGACCCGCGAGAAACACCCCTAAATCATGTATTTAAGGGCTTCCCTGAACCCAGCTCACCAGATGTATGGCGACCTGACAAGAAGAACAAGGACTGCATAGCTGAAAACCCCAGCAGAGAAGAAGGAAGACGACAACTGACTTGGCCCCAGCCCTACTGGCTTGTCTCCTGCTTCAAAGAACCTGCACAAACACAGCGACGCATCCAGCGGGACCAGTGACCTCTGGCAAGCTACAGAGGACTGCCCTGCACCCAAAAGGACCAAGAACTCCCCTGAACACCTGCCCTGTTCCAGAAGAAACAACACCCAAGGACTCCAACACCACTCCAAATGTGTGAGTCCTGAACACTCTGCACCCGATGCCCACGGCCCGTGTCCAAGTGGCCCAACCAGCTAGACAGGACCCCCAGGAGGTACTGAGCAAGTGCCCACCCGGGGTTGACCTCTCCACGACGCCGCCTGCAGAGGGCATCCCGAGGACCCCCCTGACCGCGAAAGCTCTGCTCTGGAGAAGCAACGTTCAAGCAGGCGGGCCTCCTCCCTGTCCAACCTGTGGTTTGCCCGAGGCAACCTCCTGGACCTCGCCTGCAGCATCTGAGCGACCCCCGGGTGCCCTCATAGATAATCATTGAAGACCCAATGCTTTGTTTGCACCCTGCACCCGACCGCCCCAGTGCAGGCTGAGGGTGTATGTTTGGTGCCTACTTGTGGCCTCCCCTCTAAACACCCCAAGTCTGCCCTCCGAAGACACGGGTACTTACCTAACTGCAGATCTGAAACCGAATGCCCCCAGTCTCCATAACAGCCCATGTCAATTTTGCCTACACTTGGACCTCTGCACCCGACCGGGCCCGTGTTGCTGGTAGTGGTTGTTTGGAGTTAACTTGAACCCCGACCTGTGGACTTCTTAACCCTCGGAGACTGGAACTGTAAGTGTTATACTTACCTGCAAATCGATCTAACTTTTCAATATTTCGAAAACTGTATAACATATCAATTTCAAACAAAGTACTATTGATACATGGGTGAAATACAGATCTATTGGAGTACTTACCTGCAACATGAATCTTGTGGCTCTAAAAATAAAGTAAGGAAATATATGTTTGCTAAATTAAAAACCTTTCGTCTGGAGTTAAGTCACTGAGTGCGTGCTTCTTATATTGTCTGTGTTTGTACAACAAATGCTTTGCACTAGCCTCTGATAAGCCTAACTGCTCGACCACACTACCACAAAAGAGAGCATTAGTTTTATCTATGTTAGCCTCTGTTAGGCCTCTGGGGAACTCCTGGACTCTGTGTACACTATATATTACTTTGACATAGTATATATATAGAGCCAGCTTCCAACATTGGTGGACCAGCGTTGGGGTCTACGACTTTGCATTTGCTGGACTACTCAGCCAATACCTGATCACACGACTAAATTCCAAAATTGCCTTTAGGAACTGATTTTTGAACTTGGCAAATGTTTCGAAATTTTTTAAGTTCTGCTAGGGTCCTGGTTAAGTCCCCTTAGCATTTCTTTTTAGATTTAAAAGTTATTGTAAGTTAGGAATTAGTTACTAGAAGTAGTTTTTAGTTTCTAAAAAGTAATTTCAACTTTAGTAACATAATGAGCAGCTCAGAGGAAATGGTTGTGGAACTCATCTTCACCCCTTATCTCCATCTAGGGATGGCAGAGTTAAGGTCCCTCTGTAAGCTGAAAAAGATTAAAGCAGGTTCCAACCCTACCAAGGTCAAGCTTCAGGAGCTCTTGGCAGAATATACAAGGGACCACCCTGCTGAGGAGGAAGACCTCCACTCAGACATGAAAGATGTTAGAAATGAGGAGAATGACCTCCCCCCTCCTCACCTAACTAGGGAGAACAGGGTTCCTGTCCCCAAGGATAGTACTCGTAGAATCTGGGTCTCCCATAGGGGAGTCTAGTTCCTCTGGGAACATTGAGGGCAGCCTCAATGAAGACTTCCTTTTAGCAAGGATGGGCAAAGGATTAGCCTTGGAGAAACAGCTCCTGGCTACAGAAAGGGATAGAACAGAAGTGAGTTTAGCACCAATTAATGGTGGCTTCAACATAAGAACTAGGGACATAGAGTATTCTGACACCCCTACAATCCCCAAAGGGATTGTACCCAAATATGAGGATGGTAATGACATCACCAAGTGGTTCACAGCTTTTGAGAGGGCTTGTGGAACCAGAAGAATAAAAAAGTCTACTTGGGGAGCTCTCCTTTGGGAACTGTTTACTGGTAAGTGTAGGGATAGGCTCCTCACACTCACTGGTGCAGATGCTGAATCCTATGACCACATGAAGGCTACCCTCATTGAAGGCTTTGGATTCACCACTGAGATGTATAGAATTAGGTTCAGGGGGGCTCACAAAACCTCAAGCTAGTCCTGGGTTGATTTTATAAACTATTCAGTGAAAACACTGGATGGTTGAGTAACTGGAAATGAAATGCATGACTGATGGTCTTTATAATGTGTTTAAGAAAGAACACATATTTAGTAACTGCTTCAATGAAAAGTTGCATGAATATCTGGTAGACCTAGGTCCAATTTCTCCCCAAGAATTGGGAAAGAAGACAGACAACTGGGTCAAGATTAGGGTGACCAAGGCTTCCACTGGAGGTGACCAAAAGAAAGGGGTTACATAGCCTTCCCAGGAGAAGGTGGGTGACACTCCCAGAAATAAAGAAAGCATTTCCTCAGTAGGCCCCCAAAAACCTGTCCAGGTGGGTGGGCCCCAAGATGCATCCCAAAACAAAAGTGCGTACCAGGCGAAAAACTGCGATGCCATTAAGGCATGGTGCCACAACCGTAGACAGACAGGGCACCACACCAAGGAGACTTCTTGTCCCAAAAACAAACCCCTTTGCAAAACCCCAGGGGTAGCCAGTGTGGCCATTGGGGATGACTCCTCAGATGAGGAGGTCCTCATAGCCTTTAACTGGGAAATGGGCCCCACAGGTGAGTTGGAGATTCCAGAGGGAAGTAGACACTTCCACCCCCTACTGGTGAATGGAATCCCAGCCACTGCCCTGAGAGGCACCTGTGCCAGTCACACTACTGTGCATGACAGGCTGGTGCTCTCAAACTAGCACATCCCAGCTGAGACTGCCAGAGTAAGGGTTAACTCAGAAAAGGTCACTAACAGGCCTGTAGCTTTAGTGTCACTAGAATTGGGTAAGACATTTAGCTGGAGGAGGATGGTAGTCAGTACAGACCCCACCCTTGATTGTCTCCTAGGAAATGACTACCCAGAGGTTGATCTGAGCCCCAAAGAGGGGCTGGTCCAGTACCAACCCTCTCCCAAGGATTCTTGAGGTACTGCCCCTGCAGTGGCTAAAGGTAGATCCCAGATGGAAAAGAAGAAAAAGCAGTGCAGGAAAGGTGGACAGCCTTTAGCCAAGGTTCCAGTAAGCCAAATAGATTCTGCTCCAGTAGGGGAGAACTCCAAAGTTGAAACTGGTGAAGTCCAGCCTGACCAACAAGAAGTCCTGACCAGCCAGGCAACTATTATGCATGAGTGGGTGGCTCCTCAGCTAACAGAAGAGAGAGTGGAAGAAGGGTGTTTACTACGAGATGTAGCAACCCCCACTCTACCACAGCAGACAGGCACCATGAACGCAAAGAAGCCCTGTATCTTAGCGCCTTCCCCTGTTGAAGAGCTAAAGGTGTTGTTCAGGGCACTGACAGCTGTCAGTGGGCTCTGCTGGGTGTTAGCCTTTATGGCTGCACTGTCCTGGGCATGGTGGTCTGACCCCATGCCAAAAAGCAAGATAGGTCCTTTGACCCTGTTGGTCGTGGTAGGGTTACTACAACTATGGGTAACCACTTTGGGTAAGCTCGGGGAGGCACTGGCTAAGATAGGATCTGCAGAGGTGGATGCCTCTAATCCCAAGATAAAAAGAATAGGTGAAGACCTTAAAAACACAGACAAGAAGCAATTCACACTGGGTCCTAATACTGTTGAGGTAGGTCTGTGCCCCAGAAGAAATGACTTAGACAGGAGGATGCAAGGCAGAGTAGGCCCTGCAACAAACCAGCCTGCTTCCCTACTCTTCCTCACCTGACAGACTAGGAAGACTCTCCGGTATTTGGCTGAGTCTCCCGGCCTGTGGGCTGTGGGGGGTTTGTGTAGGAAACCGGTCCTTGTTGCAGTTACTCCTACACTTTTTGCCTGATATTGATGCTGACTTGACAGAGTGTGCTGATATCTCCCTAAAAATGTACCATTGGTTCAACAATTGGCACACCTCTGACACACAGATAAGTCCCTTGTAAAAGGTACAAGTGGTACCAAAGGCCCAGGGGCCAGGAAGGGTACCTAAGGGCTGCAGCATGCGTTGTGCCACCCTAAGGGACCCCTCACCAAATACTTGCACGCTGCCATTGCAGATTGTGTGTGTTGCTGGGGAGTAAAAGACAAAGTCGAAATGGCATCCCCCCTCAGTTTGCCATGCCCACAAAACACTGCCTGTGGCATAGGTAAGTCACCCCTCTAGGAGGCCTTAAAGCCCTAAGGCAGGGTGCACTATACCACAGGTGAGGGCATAGCTACATGAGCAATATGCCCCTTTAGTGTCTATGTCAATTCTTAGACATTGTAAGTGCAGTGTGGCCATATTAAGTATATGGTCTGGGAGTTTGACATTTCGAACTCCACAGCGCCACAATGGCTTCACTAACTACTGGGAAGTTTGATACTAAAGTGGGTATCAAACTTCCCAGCACAATAAACCCACACTGATGCCAGTGTTGGATTTATTCTAAAAAGCACACAGAGGGCCTCTTAGAGATGGCCCCCTGTATTTTACCCAATCCTGTAGTGTAGGACTGACTGGTCTGTGCCAACCTTCCGTTAGCAGAGAAGTTTCTGACCATGGGGTGAGAGCCTTTGTGCTCTCTGAGACCAGAAACAAAGCCTGCTCTGGGTGGAGGTGCTTCACACCTCCCCCCTTCAGGAATCGTAACACCTGGTGGTGAGCATCAAAGGCTCAGGCCTCATGTTATACTGCTCCAGGGCACTGCAGCTAGTGGAGCTGCCCGCCCCCCGGACCAAGCCCCACTTTTGGCAGCAGGTCTGGTGGGAAAATTAGGTAAAACAGGGAGGAGTGACCACCCCAGCCAGGACCACCCCTAAGGTGTCAAAGGCTGAGGTGACCCACTCCTTGCATAAGCCTACATCTTGGTTTGGAGGACAGGGGCTAATAGGGTTAGGTTTGTGCCCCCCTTCCCAAAGGGAGTGAACACAAGAAGGGTGTAGCCACCATCAGGGACAGTAGCCATTGGCTACTGCCCTCTGAAACGCCCCTAAATCTTGTATTCAAGTGCTTCCCTGAACCCAGCTCACCAGATTCCTGCTGACCTGACAAGAAGAAGAAGGACCAACCAGATGGAGAAGATCCCTAGGCGGTTCTGAGTAAGTGCCCACCCTGGATTGACCTCTCCACGACGATGCCTGCAGAGGGAATCCTGAGGGCCCCCCGACCGCGAAAGCTCTGGTCAAAGATATTAGATGTCTAAAGACACACTGCACCTGCAGGCCCACAGGCCTTGGAGAACCCAACCTCTGGGGCAGCAACGTTCAGCAGACAGCCCTCCTCCCTGACCAGCCTGTGGTTTGCCTGCGACAATAAACACAAAAGGGTATGGGGTTCACTAATGATACAGAGCTATAACCACAGGAGATTATCCACGGGCTCCTAGGCCTCGCTTGGTGTCAAAAACGTGGAGTGTGAGTGCTGTGGGATGGTGATGGATAGGGAGAGGGGGTATTTCCTTTACGGACTAGGTGGTCTCACACACTATATAGTATCATGCTTCATCATTTGACCACCTAGCCCCACCCAGGTAGGACAGTGCCACCTGGGCAGGCTCAACCTCACCGTTAAAGGAACTGGAAGGAGTGCGTAAATTATTTCTATCTGGAGTTTAGTGGGATCCAGCTAAGCTAGGGGAAGATATAAAAACACCTAGGCAGATACCGGTGTGTAATCTACACTTTTAATAGTGGTGTCTGCTGGTGTATTAAAAACAAGGGTGGGACGCCAAGGTGAGAGAAAGGACTCACTGGGTCACCTATCTAAAAAGTGGCCGACATGTTTCTGCCCTCTACAATGAGCCAAGGAAGGTCTGGGGGCATGCTTCAGGGCCTAGGATCCCTAAATGTCATGCAATGCACAAACAGTCAACCCTCAATAAAAGAGTGGAAAGGATTTATAACAATTGAAGGGGCCTACCTGTGGCAAGGAAATACCTCGCGGAGGCCCCAACATCTAAGGCTACTGGCCTCAGATTCCAGGAGGGGGAGTGTCCCCTTATAGTCACACTTACGCCAAAGGAGGCGCTCGCAGTGCACCTAGCCCGACCCCTCGCTGGACCGCTTGCCTGCAACAACCTCCTGGACCTCGCCTGCAGTATCTGAGTGACCCCCGGGTCCCCTCATAGAAATCATTGAAGACCTGACGCTTTCTTTGCACCCTGCACCCGGCAGCCCCTGTGCCTACTTGTGGCCCCTCCAGTGCTCCTCTAAACCCCCCCAGGTCTGCCCTTCAAAGACCCGGGTACCTACCTAACTGCAGATCTGAAACCGAGAACCCCCAGTCTCCATAGGAACCCACGTTAATTTTGCCTACACTTTGACCTCTGCACCCGACCGGCCCTGTATTTCTGGTGGTGGGTGTTTGGGGTTAAATTGAACCCAGACCTATGGACTTCCTAATCCCCGGAAACTGGAACTGTAAGTGTTGTACTTACCTGCAAATTGATCTAACTTTTCTTCCCGCCAGGAACTGTTTCTGTAAATTACAATGTCAAGTGTAAAAACAGATTATTGGCAATATTTCAAAAAATTTATAACTTATCAATTTCAAACAAAGTACTATTGATACATGTGTGAAATATGAATCTATTGAAGTACTTACCTGCAACTTAAATCTTGTGGTTCTAAAAATAAATTAAGAAAATATATTTTTTGCTATATAAAAACCATTGGTCTGGAGTTAAGTCATTTGAGTGTGTGCTTCTTCTATTGTTTCTGTGTGTACAACAAATGCTTTGCACTACCGTCTGATAAGTCTAACAGCTCTACCATACTACTACAAAAGAGAGCATTAGTATTATCTACCTTAGCTTCTGTTAAGCCTCTGGGGAACCCATGGACTCTGTGCACACTATATCTCACTTTGATATACTATATAGGGAGCCAGCTTCCTACAGCTGCGCCTTGCGCCCTCAGGAGCTTTCTTTTGATATGCTGCCTTTGTCCTGCTGGCAGGGGGTGTGGGGCCTTTTCTGTATCTCTCCTCATGATTGACGAGGGGTTGAGCTTCAGCTGCCGGCTCCTAACTCCCCGTTTACCACAGGCCGAGCTTTCTGTCCCGCCACCTTCCTCCTGTGGTTTGGCTTTGCTTTCCTTTTCCTTCTTCATTTGCCTTCGTTTTGTGCATTGTGACTGACCCCCAACTGAGCAGGCTGACCGCACCCCTGCAGGGATTGGCCCACCTTTCACTATACTTCTTCCTCATCTTATCCTTGGTGTGGCAGGCAGGGAAGCTCAGTGAATACAGTGGGTGCAGTCTCCAGCCCAGCTCTAAAAATGGAGTTTCTTGTTGGGTGTTGTTTTGTTTTCTCTGTGGTTATTGCCTTCCCCTCCTTGTTCCTGTTCAATTAATGCTGTGTCCAGCTCCCAGAGATATCCACCTGGGGGTCCCCTGGTCCATGCCTAGGGGGGTCCTTCTTCTTTGTCCCTGTCCTGTGCCCTTCCCCAGCACTGCAGGGGTTATTCCTGCACTTGAGGATCCTGCCCCTCCACCCCACCTCTGATCCATGTCACCAGGAACCCTTAACCAGATCTCCATGAATGTCAATGGCCTGTCCCACTACGTCAAGCTCCACCTCCAATGACATCTCATCTCGGTTTACTTACTATTACCCTTCCCTTAATTTTGCGGATCACAGGCCCCTCTACATTTGCCAGTGGTGTCTGCTGCTGGACAGGAGGCCCTGTTGGGGGCCATTACAGAGGAGGGGGTGCTGTAGGCCCCATGCTTAGCTTCCATTGTAGATTTCAGTTTTAACTTGACATCTTTTTGGTCCAAGATGGCGACCGGAGCGGGAGCCTAAATTGGAGCTCTGCACACAGCCGCTCGTTTATGCGGTCTACAGGCGGCACCTACTATTTTTGACCTGGTTTCTGCCACCTGGGGGGCACCTGGAGAGGGGGACCATTGAGTGCTGCAGTGGAGACCGCTGAAGCATGTCCAGGAGAGCCAGGAGATCGCCCGCAGCCGATCGGGCCTATAGAAGTGAGTGGAGACACAGCACGGAACTAAAGCGGGGAGCCTGCTCCGCTAGCCCCCTGGGACCATCAGAGTGCCCTGGCAGTGGCTCCACAGACGAGAGAAGGGGAGGAGCCGCCGGGAATGACAGGGAACGGACTGTGGCCTGGCTACTGAGGGTGTGTTGCGGGCCCCACGTGGCAAAGGTGAGACGGGGACAGACACAGAGAGGCAGGGTAGGCCCGCTGCACCTGAGAAGTTCTGTCACAGACCCTGCGATTGGGACTATAGTTGTTACTGCTGGGGGCTCCGGCGAGGACCCGAGGAGGGCCTATCAAGGGTGGAAATAATAGTAGTGGTGCGCCGGAGTGGCTGAATTGGCTACTGCCGTATGGGCACTAGGGATCCCATCATACGCCCCCAGACGATGACACAACCTACCGGTAGAAGAGTGAAGCAGCGGGCAAGGCCCCTCCACTGAGACCACACAGACAGTGGAGATCTGAGGGGGACATTTATTAGAGACTGCCCAAGAGATAGCAGGTGTGACGGGCCAACACAGTGTGCAGAGGAGATGGTGAGCGATACTCCTTGTTAAAGAGGTGCATGTTCCCAAATATAACTGACTGTTGAATAATGAGCAGAAAGGAATACTGATCTGAAGAGCCACACCAAGGCAATGAAGAACCTGATTAATCTGATGCTCGCTTGCTAAATCTGGCGATGCCGCAATAGTCAAAGCATTGGAACTACCTACCACTTGTATATTAAAGCACAATACATAATATGGCTGTAAACTACCTAATGCCAGAGGCTACTCCCACAATACTTTGAGGTATCAAACCATAACACCGGGAACTATCAAACGGGCTAACACCTCTACGGATACTTGGAATAATATTAGCTGATAACTACTACTTGGGGAACAAGAATTTGATCAACCTGAGCACACATGCTGAATTGATCTTTGGACACTGCGCTGTTCAGAATTTTGGTCCGAAGCTCGAGTCATTCGGTTGGAGCCACAGTGGTGAATGTTTCCCCTCCGCACCAGCGCGACTGCCGCCCACACATGTGATCAAATTGGGAAGCCTACAAATGCGAAACCAACCACCCTGGCGACAGACAGCTCGGCAACACAACTGTTGCCATTCAATGACACTACTCAAGCCCTACAGCGCCTAGATGCTACCCTCCACAGTCACTCCTCCCAATCTGAGAAAATATTGCAGGCCATTCTAGACACTAAAACATCTTTGGAGTTCAGGATTGATGTGGTGACGCAAGATGTTAACTTACTCCGGGCGGATCACCGCAAATTATCTGACACATGGAGGATACGGAGTCAGCCATGACGACTGCGCCCATCCGTCCAGGACCTCCAAACGCAGATGAAGCAATTAACCACGGAAGTGGCAACACAACAACGGAGGGCAGAAGACACAGAGGGGCGCTCGAGATGCTACAACATTCACTTCACAGGGTTCCCAGATAGAGTGGAGGACCCCATTGCGGAGCTGTTTCTAGAACAATGGTTAACATTCACGGTGGTTCAAGATAAAACCCTGAAATTCTTTTCAATAGAAAGAGCCCACAGAATTACGGAAAGGTCACCATCACCGGGGGCCCCTGTCCGACAACCGATAGCCCGCCTTCTACACTACCGTAATAAGACTTAATACTTCAACACTTTCAAAATCATAGGTAGTGAAAATTTGAAGATGCAAACATCACCGACTATCCAGATTTCACTGCGGAGGTTCAGAAAAAAGAAACTCCTTCTTCATAGTCAAACAATGGCTCCGGGATCACAATATAAAGTGTGCCTTGCTTTTCCCCACGAGACTACGAGTGATTGATGACACAAAAATACACATTTTTGCCACCCCTGAGGTCGCTTGGACATGGCTCCATGCTAATGGATTAGCCCAACCCTCTAATGAGGAACGAGCAGCAGAACAATGGTTATCCCAGAGGCACAAACAGAAGCGCTGCGCGGACTCCAGGCCCGGTCCTACCAGGGCAGAAGTTGCAGAAGAACAAGCGAAGGTACTGCTAGAAGCCACACAGCTCACGTTGAATCCCTTTGCGTTACTTCGAACACCATCAGAATCTAACTCTGAACAAGGTGATCATAGTGGCTCAGCTGACACCTGCAATAATCCAATTATTACCCCCTGATTGGCTGATGATTTATAAACATGGTTCGGTCCAACAGGAGCAAATGAAGGACTCTAACAGGAGTGCAGATACCTGGGGGTACACAGACCATACGAAACACCTAATATGGACCATAATATACGGAATGACAGTCGATGTATAGACCGCGATGTTGCCCGTCGGATGTAAGTACTGCATACTTTATGTTGGACCACCTAGATGGGCTGCCTGAGACCTATCGGCAGGGCTTCCCGCTTGTTGTCCCTACTGGTGGCGGGGGACTAGGGTTGAACACATCCATTCGCAGATGGAGTTGACTGCTGTACATATGCTATATCCTACAGGCCGGATGCTGGAAGTGCGCCAGCTCTTGATGTCCCCACACGCAACTTACCATATGGAATTGTTTTACTGCACGTGTTTACTGTTTGCATCGCCGATATAGATCAGTGGATGATGATTACCATACTGTGTTCCGTTCAGCCAAGTTGCCACTTTTATTTGTTGTTTACACTGTTGTACTGAGCACAAGACTGCACAATTCTATGGAGGTGGGGGTTGTGAGGATGGAGAGACGAACATGGTGGGGGTTCAGGGCTTACAGCACGCACATGTTTCACATAGAAACAGACAGTAAGGTAGAGGAGTCAGATACCTTCCAACTTAAATGGAACAATCCCACATGAATACCCGAATTTCACCATCTCTCCCTACTTATAATATTATCACAAGGAATGTGTGCAGAATGGCATCCCCATCCAAGCGACACCGCATAGAGGCTTACCTAAGACTTAAGAAGATTCACATAGATCTACTCCAAGAAACATACCTAACAGACACCGGACTCTCTAAGCTTAACAGCAACTGGTGGAGGGCGGGCATATGGCACCACTGTATCAGCATTTGCCAGTGGGGTACTAATATGGGTGGCATCAGGCGTCCCGTATGTGCTGGAACGCATTCAGAGACCCTGATGGTAGGTATATGATCACTGAAGGCCGACTGGATGGTACACCGCTGACCATGGGGGGCATATACGCTCCCAATTCCACCAATGGGGAATTCCTTGGTAGGATTACACCTGGCATGTTCCGAGGTCTGTTGGTGATTGCCCTCTGGGGAGGGAATTTTAATTGTGTCCCTGACATAAACATGGACAGGTCGTTCACACCACTGCAGGGAGCAATGTGCAGAAGGACCTCCCAAGAACTCAAACATTGGCGTGCGGATAAGGGACTCCACGACGTGTGACGAGCAGGCCACCCGCTGAGCAGTGAGTATTCTTTCTACTCCCCGTCCATGATATCCATACCAGAATAGGTTTATTCTTAGGGCCTACGGCGTTACTACAGAGGAAGACAGGATCCGACTATTTAGCTCGCACCTTATCTGATCATTGCCCGTTGAGAATGAATCTACAATGAGGCACACTGCTTGCACGGGTCCCGACCTGACGATTGCAGGTACAGACCTTGACGGATCCTTTATTTCACAAAGAATTAGCCACATATATTTCCACATATTTCACACAAAACCATAATGGGATGCACACAAGGTGGTGGTACGTGGGCAATGCCTTGCCACATCCACAGGGGTCCACCAGGAGCTACATTGAGACAAAGCAGCACTAAAAGTTAAACTCCGTGCAACTGAGACAGCCGTAGCTAATCAGACAGCCAACCTAGATCTCCTCCGGGGCTTAAGCGAACAGCATAAGGAGGCAGATGCGAGACTGTGCAAACATGACTATCGACATTATATGATGTGACAATATGCAGAGGGTGATAGATCGGGCCGATTACTGGCATGGCTAGTAAAGGAGACTCCTCAGCATATTCCCACTGGGGCAATTCGGCTAGACAGTGGGGACGTGCTCACTACCCAAGATGACATTAACTCGGCATTCAAGAATTACTATCTATCATTATATGAGGTGGCTGAGCCACTGTCATCAGCACAGGTATCTGCTTTTTTTTATCCTATTTCTCTACCCTAAATACGCACATCCCATAAAAAGGAACTAGAAGCACCAATCAGGATGGAGGAAATTCATACTCCCATGACCCAAATGGCCCACAATATGGTCCCTGGAACAGACGGCTTGCCAGTCAAGTATTATTCAGCATACCTACCCCACCTGCTACCACCTATTCTTGAGATGTTCACCGGGTGTACATGGCAGGTAAATTACCACAGACATTACGCAAGGCCCTCATTGTAGTGTTACCAAAACCCGGCCAAGACCCCCTCGACATGAGATCCAACAGACCTCTTTCCCTAATAAATTTGGACTGTAAAATCGGGGGAAGCTTCTGGCAAATAAACTCCTCCCATTAATGCCTGAATTGATACATGAGGATCAATAGGGCTTTATTCCTGGTGGTCATAATACATTTTTAAATATTAGAAGACTGCTTCGACTTCTTCCTAATAGGGCCCGTGATGATGATGGGGGGGGGGGGGTGTGTGTGTGTGTGTGTGTGATGTTCGACAAACTCAGAGAATCTCACGGTCTCCACACAGGATTGTTTTTATCATATAGTGCGATGAGGAGACTTATACATAACATATGGAGGAATGGCGACTCAGAACCATTAGCAAGCACTCACAGTGATACTATTTGATCAGGGATCAGTAAAGCAATCTCTACATTGTACACTGCCCTCAACACCACACACTGTACGGGGAGGACAATGCCTGCGCCCGATGAGAGGAGGTACTGCCCCAACCTCAGCCACAGGGCTCATGGGAGGCTGTCATATCTTGAGTTAAGGGGGTATCACGCAATCTCTGGCTTCGATTCATCCAATTCAACTATCTACACCAAGCTTACCTGTCCCCTGCTCGTATTAAATACATGTTCCCGATGTCCATTCGTAACTGCCCGAGGTGCAGCCTGAATGCAGCTAATTTCTTCCACAAGGTATGGGAACGCACCCCGCTACAGTCGTCCTGGCGCCAGGTGACAGAGGCTACAGCTGACATAATAGATCACGCACTGACAACCACACCTGAATCCTTTCTACTGGGGCTACGACACAGGAAGCGCTGCGATAAATACCTCCACAGATTCATAGACATGGCTTTTACTACCTTTAAACGCCTCATCGCCATGTGCTGGGAGGCACCATCACCCCCAGACATTGCCAGATGGTTGCATTCTTTGTGACAGGTAGCAGGACCAGAGGCGGAAATACTAAAAAAAACTGTTTCGTAAGGGATTAGCACTAGGGGGTAGCAAAATATGGAACACATCCCTCCTCAAACTGGAAGCCAAAAATGACACTCGACCCCATGAACAAAATATACTAATTATACCCACATCCATGAGAGATAGTCTCTCTGCTATCATTAAAACTATACAGAGCATGCGACCCCTTAAAGACCTGCAAAACTGTATTTGCTGTATGGTTGTATCAAAATAGGAAACACGTTCCGCACAAGGGAACCTCCTCAGAATTAGACCAAATCGCCATATGACCTCCATGGCTATAGCTTCCGTACAGTTGCACTTACATTGACTTGTGTATGTTCGTTCCTCCATGTGGGCTAGATGAACAACAATTAAGCACTGTAGTACTTTGACTATGTATGCTAGCAGTGGATCCACATTTTATAAACTGTGACTGAGATGGCAGCCCTGCTGACTCCCACCTTTATACTGCAAAGTAACAAAGCCTGCACACTTAGACTAGCTTTCTGACACATAAGATCAAGGGATGGAGGTTCGACTATCCCAATAGATCTTGCAGAGGGTACTCCTGCTATGCTCTCATTAGAATAGGTGTTAGAGACAAATACGAGTAGAGTAAAATTTGTAACAATTAACATGGTTGAATTAGCTGCATTTTGCACCATTCTCATAAAGCTCATTACAGTAATGTGTCTCATCTGTCTAATAATTGCAGCTCATGCTTTCTTAGTAAAAAATAATATTTCAATAAATTCTTTCAAACTGCATTTTCGTATATCTTTCTTGTGCACACCTTGGGCATGCAAAAGTACAACACAAAAGAGTCAGATCTGTTTCCACAAATTCCTTGGGAATCAGAGTGGTTATGTTCGAGGTTACTAATAACATCTATTACTCTGGCAAGGTTAGCGGTTTAGATGTGATACTGTGAGCTAGCAAAAACAAACTAACATTTGCTAATGATATATGTAGACTAAGGGCCTGATTTAGAACTCGAAGGACGAGTTACTCCTTCACAACTTTGACGGATATCCCACCCGCCGAAATCTAAATCCCATAGAATATTATGGGATTTTGATTTTGGCAGACAAGATATCTGTCACTGTTGTGATGAAGTACCCTGTCCGCTGAGTTCTAAATCAGGCCCTTAGTCTTTATACTGTGAAGTTCTTGTTGACATATACCCAGTCCTACTAAGTTCATAGGAACCATATAACAGAGGTAGCTGATGCCATTGTGGCCATCCCGACGTGTAAGTCTACTGGGGAGGGCGGGTTCCCATGAGTTTTATAAAGCAGGGAAGGATCTCCTGGTCCCCCACCTCAAAAGGGCCTTTCTGGAAGCCGGCACACACAGGGCTGTCTCCAATAGAGCGACCATTACCTTTCTCCCTGAGGCTGGTAAGGACCCCCTGGACTGCTGCAGTTACCGACCGCTCAATGTTGATATGAAGATACTGACGAAACTGCTGGCTGCTCGTCTGGATCTCGTTATACCCATTCTGATCCAAGAGACCCAGATGAGCTTTGTCCCGGGCTCTCAAGACCATCTTCGCCTCTTATCTCACCTGCTGTGGCAGACGAAAGATGATTCCCTGAATTATTGTCACTCTCCCTGAATGCCTAGAAGGGCGAGGGGCCTGCCAAGGCTGTCCTCTTTCCCCTCTTGTGGTTCTCTTCGCCCTGGAGCCCTTGGCAGGTGCGATCTGGCGTTTCTCCAGGAGTGACCGGTGTCCCCACGGCTTTAAGTGAGATCAAGGCGCTTCTATATGGCAACAACATCATGTTGCTGTTGTGCAGTGCCCTGATAACAATTGCAGCTGCAATGTCTCTCACTGATGATTTTTCCTGACTAGAGGGAAATAAAATCAACTTGTCTAAGAGGGAGGCATTGCCCAATGTCTCGATCGACCACCATGGCCTAGATCAGTGATTACAATGTCCCTTGGGTTCATGTGGGATCACTGATCTAGGAATTAAGGATGTGGACATTGGTGCATACATTTGGAGTGGCTTCAAGCCTAAACTTTGGGCGATGCCCTTCTGGGAGGACAGGGGGGCGGGAGGCCTGCACTTGCCATATGCACTCTTACTATCTTGCTTTCCAGCTTTCTCAAGTAGCGGTGCACTTGGGACCTCATCAGGACACTCCGCTCTGGACGAGGCAGGAGTGACATTTGCTTGGCGTTCCGTCTCTGCCCCTGCCACCTTATCAGCTTCTCCCTCTGGGTACAGTTTCTTCTAATCCTGTTCTGTTGTTGACGATGGTGGTGAGGAGGGAAACGCACCAGTTGCTTGGAGTGCCCCCGCTATTGCATGTGAAGGCACCGTTGTGACACAATTCTGCTTTGCGAATTGGGGGATGGGGGGGGTCGACATTCATGTGGAAGTCCTGGCGTGCATGGGAACTGCTCTCAGTGGATCAGCTGTACAAGAGGGCCGCACCCAACACTTTCACACCTCTTTACATAGAGTTTGGCCTCCAGCTCATGGACCATTGGCATGTCCTCCAATTGATGCACTGCTTGAGGGAGGCTATGGGGCCGGCGCCAACAGCAGTTCCCACTTCAGTTCTGCAGTATCCACCTGCCTTTGGTCGCTACCGGGCCGGTTTTCAGACCTCTAAGGGGTACTCATTAAAGTTCTGCATTCTCGTCCATCAAGCGTTGTAATGCTCCTTCCCTCTTTGTCTCACCTTGCTCTTCTCCACAATATCTCAGACCTCCCAGAACTTACCTCCCATGAACATAACTAGGATGCGGTCACTCTTGCAGTGGAAAAGCTGTACATCCAACGGTATTGGCAGCAGCGATCTCCACTGTTGGGGAATGTCACGTGCAACTTCATTGCAATATCGCGCATGAGCAGATGACATGCAAGCTCAATGACAACCTGGACCTCTTTGAGACAGTCTGGGATACATTTCTCACTATAATTGGCTAGGATTCACCCTGAGGTGCTTATTGGCACCTTCCCATATCCCCCATTTGCTTTGGTTGTTTCCGATCGTTTTTTCACGGAAACTGGCTGGCGCTAATCCTGTCATTTTTTTCCATTCCTGCCACTTTGTGGCCGTTGCCTCTCCCTAGCGCTTCCCTACCCCAGCATCAGCACAGGAGTACCCACCTCCTCTTACAGCCACTCCTCCTTTTCCTAGGGCCTGCGGCCCGCTGCCCTCTTACCCCTCCCTGGCCCTGGCCACAGGCTGACATGCACTCCTGACCATTACGCTCACGGGAGGGCTGGTATACGTCTACCCAGTACCGGGCTGCTGTCTGCTCATTGGTCCCCGTGGTCATCTCCTCAGTTGCTCCTGGGTTCCGCCTGCCTATAGTGGCATCACTTTTTCTTTTATTTACCCCCATTCTTTGTTTCTGGATATTCTACTGGCTGTTATGCACTAATAACTAACTGTTGTATATTTTCTTTGTGTTTTGGAAAATTAGAAAAGTACTAATAAAGAGCTGTCGCAAAGATTCATTTTCAATATTTCCAGTCCTTTCTACTCTCTTCAAGGAAAGAGTGCACTAATTTGGATTACGAAAAGACACCTGTGTGCAACCCATAATATGGCTGGCTAAAGCATCAACACCTGCAATTCAAGTTGCACCAATTAATTCCTTAGACACAGCTCTATTGTGTATGTCTGGAAGATTAGTATCCTTCACTCCACATGTATGGATGCTTTTCTCCACTCAAAGCAGCCAGCACAGCATCAGTGTACATACTAGTGTTAACGTAACTCTGCACACCTACATTACCCCTACTGCATGCAGTCTGTCACTCATTACATACCAGACCAAAATGAAATCCCCTCAGATCGCTTCTCTGACTTCAAAATAGACTCCTAACATTCTTACATTTCCTGCAATGGGACTCTTCTGATATTCTAGTTGACAGTTGTTGGTGCACAGACAGTAAAATGCATTAATGTTTTTTGTGTCTATTTGTACTTAATGTTTTCAAGACTACAGTTCACCTCTCAAGATCAGGTTTCTCTAACATTTGACCTTTTCTCCCCACCATCCCCATGGAAATCTATCACGATTTGGATCACAAATGTGGCCTCAGAGCCTCTTTTACAACTGACTGCCCGTGAACTCAGTTTGAAAACTTCAGCAATCTCCCTGGCTATAACTATCTTGTTTGTAATAACTTTATGCAGTAATTACCGTTCTGCCTAGGGTTCCTAGTCTGCTTTCTCATATTTGCAAAATTCCTGTGCATGTCTCCTAAATTCTGCTTTCGTTCATAGGCATCAGGAGGTCTATGTCCATTTGTGTGCCTGAAGGCCCAAGCATCTCATTGACCAGACTAGCAAGGCCTCCACAACGTGCAGCTGGTTCAGTAATGCATTTAACTGTGGTCCTTAGACTCTCTTGCACTCACCGGGGAATCCCAGCCAGGAAGCATACCAGTTCCAGCATGCCATTGTCAAGTATCCATCATCAGGAGTTGGATTCATTTCAAGATTAATCTGTACAAGTTAAGGTGAGCTCTTGATTCACTTCTCTTCCAACCAAGGAGCTGCTGGGCTGAGGATGAAACTGGATCCTTAGGAAGACAGGCAAGACCTGATAATGAGGTTTTCATCAGAGGTGCTCAATGAAAAAGCAACCATCATTTGTCTGGTGTGATCCATTGGCCTTCATGAACAAATTACTTATCTTCCATAACACCTTATCTAGGTAGAGATTATCTACCCTCAGATTCCTTACCAATCATCCCCACGCGTCAGACTTGCTCCGTAAATTTATTTTTACCAGTACCCCTGCACGCCGCGGTTGGTGGCGTTGTTGAGCTCCGCATCAGAGGCTTGATCCGTGCCAGAAGTGAGGTGCGGAGCCGTTAGAACAGACCACTGTCTTGAAAAATTCAAGCCCTGAAAAGGGTGTCACTTACACTGCAATTGGCTTGCAGAGCACGGAGGATGGGAGGGTCGGTAAGGAATCTGCAGCTAGATAGAGACTCTACCAGATAAGGCTTTACTGAAGGTAAGTAGCCTTTTCATCTGATAGAGACTTTTAGCCTCAGATTAATTACCTCAGAATAGGTATCCAAGCAATAATACCCCAGAGGTAGGTCTGCGAAGCCAATTTTCAATCAAAAAGTCCTATAGAACAGAACGGGCAAAATGATGGTGGCAACATATCTGACTGTCCAGACAGGAGTGTTTGGTAAATGTGTGCATAGATGCCCAAGTTGCTTCCTGAAAGATGTCCAGGATAGGGACTCCGCAGGCTAATGCAGTGGCTTCAGCCTTAGCTCTGGTGGAATGGGCACGCAAACCCTCAGTGGGTTTCTTCTTAGCCAATGCATAGCAGATCTTGATGCAAAGCACTATCCATCTTGAGATAGACTGTTTCTGCACGGCCTTCCCTTTCTTAGCTCCTGGGTATCCCACAGAGAGTTCATTATCTACAAGGAACTCTTTTGAGCAGTCAAGGTAGAGCAACAAAGCTCTTTTGGGTTCAGATGATGGAGTCTCTACTCCTCTTTGGAGGAGTGAGGCAGAGTAAAGAATGTAGGCAGTGTGATTTTCTGGCATACATGGAAGGGAGTCACCTGTCACCTTCCTTCGGTAGGAAGGAGATACATGTCTGGAGGACCAGTTTGTTCAGTTAGAAGGAGGTGTAGGGAGGGTGTGCCACGAGTGCCTTCAATTCACTGACCTTCCTGGCTGATGGTATGGCTACTAGAAAGTCAGTTTTGTTGGTCAACAGGCTAAGAGGGTACTTGTGGTGAGGCTGAAAAGTGCAGACATCAAGAAGGTGAGAACAAGATTCAGATCCCACTGATAAATGGCATGGGGCGAAACGTGCTGCAAGCTTGTAAGGAACCTGGCCACAACAGGTGACTTAAACAAAGAAGGTTAGTCCGACAACCCAAAAAATGCCAAAATGGCTGAAAGATAACCTTTAACTTTGCCTAGAGTAGAGCCTTGCTGGGTCAATGATAGAGCAAACAGAAGCACTTCACATCATGTCACAAAGTTATTCCAAAGGAAGGCATATACCAACTTGGTGGATTGATACTTGGCTGTCCTTATAACATCACAGACTTCAGAAGGAAGGTCAAAAGCTGTCAACTGTTGCTACTCAATCTCGCACAGGAAGGGGAAGGCTGGGCAGGTTCAGTTGCAGAACCCTACCCTGTTGTGACGGAAGAGCCTCCCGAAGAGGCAGCCTGATCAGAGGACCAATGGTTATGATCAACAGCTAACGACACCAGTCTCTCTGTGCCCAATCCAGAGATACAAGAATAGTCATTCCCAATCTTCTTGAGAATGCTGGGAGGAGTGGTATTGGTGGAATGGCATACAGGAGGCTGGAGCTTCACTTGAGACTTAAAGCGTCTCAGAGCAAGAGTCACCTTGGAAACCCCAGCGCACAAAACTGTTGACATTCAGCATTCTTGGCAAACAGATCTAATCAAGGCTCTCCCCACTGTTGAAAGAATCCTTCCACAATGTCCGGATGGAGACGACATTCGTGATCCACTAGCTGAGTTTGCCTGCCCTGGCATTCAGAGAGCACACCAGGTGTTGAACCACCAGGGAAATGCCCTGGCATTCTAGCCATCTTCAGACATAAAGCCTCTTCATAAGGGGTTCACAACCCCAGCCCACCCTGTTTGTTGCAATACTACATGGCGGTGGTGTTGTTCTGAGCACCTGCACCAGCATCCTCCTGACAGTACGAAGAAAGGCTTTAAATGCCAAGCAAATCACTCAAAGCTCCAGCACGTTGATGTGGAGCTCCTTCTCTGTCGGAGACCAGAGTCCTGTGATATACACCTCTCCCAAATGGTCACTTCATCCCAGAAGTGACGCATCTACCACCACAGTTGGCTCTATATGGGGAAGGGGTCTTCCACTGACCCAATCGTGTTTCGTCGGTCACCACTTGAGATCTTTTGCAGTTTCATCAGAGATCTGGACCATTTCAGAGAGATTACCCTGATGTGGCACACAGTGGGACTTCAGTTCCTGCATATGCCAACGGGCATAAGTAACCAGCAGGATGCAGGAAGGTATGAGGCCCAACACCTCAGCGACATTCTCACCGAAATCCAGGATAGAGGCTGAAACATCGGTATCATACCCTGAATATCCTGGACTTGTCGCTCGGGAGGATAGGCCCGAAACTGCACTGTGGCCAGAACAGCTCCGATGAAAGGGAGTGCCTAAGAGGGAGCAAGGTGTGACTTTGGCACGTTGATAAAGAACCACAGCAAGTGCAGAAGCTTCGCCATAGTCTGGAGGCGGGAGACGACTGCCTGTGGTGAGTATGCCTTCCAACAACTCCCTAAGCTCCGCAGGCGAGCTGCAACCACCGCCATCACTTTCGTGAACACCCGAGGGGCGATGGGAAGGTCAAAGGGGAGCATGGCAAACAAAGTGTTCTTGGCCCACCATGAACCATAGGTAATGTGTGTAGGCAGGGTGGGAATGTGGAATTATGCATTCTCAAAGTCCAGTGCTACCATCAATCTCCCAGTTCCAGGGCAGACAGAATTTGTGTGAGCATCTTGAATTTCTCCTTTTTCAGGAAGAGATTGAAAAGGCGCAGGTCTATGATAGGTTGAAGGCCTCTATCCATCTTGGACACCAGAAAGCAGAAGAACTAGCAACCACAACTTATTTCTGATACCGGCACCCTCGCTATATGGCAAGACAGCCAGCACTTTCTGATGGAGAAAGGAGAGGTGGTCCACAATCAGCTGGATCTAAGTGGGTGCCAATGGTGGGTGGAGAGGGGGAGTCGCAAAGGGGAGAGAGTAGTCCCTTTGCATGATTTGCAAAACCTAATGGTCTGATGTTACTGATCGCTAGTGGTGCAGGTGATGGTGCATCCTGCCCCTCTCTGGATGCCGATGATGCTCAGAGGGCAAACTAAAGGGGTTTGCAGGCTGCGGGGTGAAATAACCCCACATCTGGATACCTGTCCCACGTGGTCTATGGGAACCACGTCCTGGGCCCCGAAATGGCTGAGAATCCTGTTGGCCGTGGTGGCTAGGAGGGTACAGATTCAGTTGGAGACCTTTTCTGTGGTCACAAAAGGGGCGGAAGGTGGACTAGGTTGATGAGGGTCCATTGAAAAGCCCAAGGCCTTAGCTCTACTGTCCTGAAAGCACTCCAGCGCCGAGTCCGCCATCTCTCCAAAAAGAAGAGAGCCATCAAAGGGCTCCATAAGCAAGGATTGGAGAGACCCTGAAAAAACAGATGGTCTCAGCCAGGCGTGGCACAGCAGGGCCACTGTCTATTAAATCACGCTACCCAGCGAGTTGGTTGTGTCAAATCCACAGCCTATGGTGAACTTTGCTGCATCTCTACTGTCAGCAATAGCTTGGGAGATTATGGCTCAGGCCTCCTCCAAGACCATAGGCAGCAACTGAGCAACCAAAACTGAGATTGTACGAGAATATTGGCACAAAAGGCACGCAATGTTCACTGACCACAGTGCAGGGCTGGCAGAAGAGAGCATTCTCTTGCCAAAGGTATCCAGCTGCTTGGATTCCCTATCCAGTGGAGTGCGGGGTTGATCCTAGAGCTAGAGTCTTGGACCACCAAGCTCTCCAGGGTGGGGTACGAGGTAAGAACAGGGGATCCAAAGAGCAGGCGATGGCGACGGACAATCGTCCTATGCACAGGAGCCCCTGTGCAGGTCTTGGACTAGGCCTCAAGTAGGACTTCTACTAGGGTTTTTTTATAAAGGGGAGTGAAGGTTTGGGGGGGCAAATCCTGGCTGAAGCCCCTCTAGCATGACGACGTTGGCCTTGACTGCTGCAGTGGGTAGCTGAAGGTCTAAAACCTCAGGCATCCTATGCACGACCATAGCAAAAGAGGCTCCCTTCCTCCATAGCCATAGTAAGAGGAAAGACCAAGCAAGTGTCAGGCGAGGTGTCTAACATCCTCCAGGTTCCACATACGAGTTGTCCTCATTCTCATCTTAGAGATGATGGTATCCATAAATGTCCTCAGACTCCTCCCATGTGTCGTCCCCTCCAGGCTTGTCAAAAGTAAAAGGCACTGGCGCTGATCCAGAATGCATGGTCCCAGTCACTGGAACCAGTGTTGGGCGACACCCATCCAGCTCCATGTCGGAGTCGAGAATGACTATGGGGATCGCGGCGCTTGGGGGTGTTGGCACTGTAGCGGGCACAGAGGAAGAACTAGGTATCGCAGGAAGCTCCACTCTGGATCCAACAAGGGATCTATGGGGCCCAACTGGTGCAGTGGGTGAACCCACTGACAGGGATCCAGGTCGGGCTCCTCACAAACTTATGGGGCCCGAAGGAGCTCAAGAGGGGACAGTCCGCCCAAATATGAGGTACATGTCCTCATAAAATTCTTTAAGCATGGTAGGGCTCACTTCGTTTCATGGAACGTCAGGGAAGCGTGATGCCAAACCCTACTCAGGCTCCGCTGAAGTGCAAGTCCTGGAGTGCCATCGCTCGCGCGCCACCTCGGAAGTGTTCGACACACTCAAAACAGTCAGTGAAAATTAATGCACAGCATTTTGGAACTGTGATGCCAGTCACTGATGTACTGTGTTGCCAGAGAGCCACGTGAGGCATATGGTCTATTGGCTGCAGAAAGAGACGCACAACATAGTGCGTGCCACCATTTTAGAGAGTTGGGCAAATACAAAGTAAAACCTGCTCAAATTCCTGGAGCAAAGCACGCACAAACACCAAAGTGTAGTCATTTTGGAGAACTGGGCAAGTGCAAAGTGAAACCTGCCCTATTTTCTAAAGATAGGCACACACAACTATTGTCGTGCTGCCATTTTGAAGGTCTTGAATTGGAAGGAGAGTTGATGCGCAAATGCTACTGTACAGCGCTGATCATGCTAACAGGATTATATGCCCGGTAGTGCAAAAATTGAAGTACGGCCATCTTAGGTGTTATGTGAATTTAGCTATTTCGTGGAGGCCATCTTAATAGAGTAAACTCTATATTGAAGGGAACCGTAAGCACTGATTAAAAAAATACAGTATTTGTGGCTATTGCGGTGATAGGCACACCATATTAGTTATATAGTCTCCAGGAAACTTTGTGGATCACAGTATTTGTGCAACAGTGATGGGCACACCTTAGAAATGTTTGTGCCTGTACTACAATGATATTTGATTTAAACTATGGTGACAGGCACACCATAAAATCATATTGTTCCCACATTCTGAATTTAAATTATAGCGAGGAGTACATCCTAGCATATATTGTGTAGTAGGTTAGAGATATTGTAAACACCATATATAGACAGTGTTTCAGAACAGTTAATATGTATAGCTATACATAAATCAAGGAATATGCTATAGTGGGAAATACAGAACTTGTGCTCTGTCAAACAATATATTTTTAGTTTGCTGATAATTAAGTAAGTATTTACATTATATATATATATATATATATATATATATATATATATATATATATATATATATATATCTCATCAAAAAATAGCGCTGCACTCCCAGGAGGTAACACTTGGCAGTATTCTTTATAATTAAAACAAAGTAACGCCAGACGCCATGACGCGTTTCAGCACCTTGTCTTTTTCACAGTGTTTTCAGTCTGTTCTCGCCATTTGCATTCATTTTTCTTCTTTTATACATGCAAACGTGATTATGGGTGCTGTACTATTCTCATACTTGGAAGCCATTAATCATCTATTAAAACTTTATGCAAAGTGCAAATTCATAAATGTTAATCCTTAGTCGGTTCATCTTTGATTAATGCTTACTGTTTTCTACGCCATGCCTCCGGGTCCCTTTACCATGCAGGGCCGCATCAGTGCTGTGGTATTATCTGGGACTCCTTCTCACCATATCCCCAATGAGCCTGTCCCCCAGTTACAGAGTCACGCCAGGTGTAATTTGAAGTATTGACCTGCCGGTCTACTGTCTTCGATTGTTTACAAACGCAGGACATTCGTATCTCCTCGCAACTCCTGCTGCTGCTCCTTCAAACCACATATACCAGGCGCTACTGCCTATTTTAAATCCAAAACAATGGGTCTTAAAAACTGCACGCTCAACTGCTGGGGCCAACATCAGGATAAGACCACAACCCCTGTTTAACGGGTGTCACATCAAAAAATAGTGCATATAGATGGAGCAGAGCCGAAATACGCCACCTACCGGCATGCAGGGGAACTGCTCAGAAATCTTCCGGATCCATGAAGCCTGGTGATTATTCGAAGGTGAGGAATCTGCGGCTGGAAGTCTCTTATAAGATACATATGTTTAACCAGATGTCAGGCTGCTAGTAGCCAGAACACACTATATGGGTAGATTCTACAGCACCGCAGTATAATAATAATTTAGCTTTATATCCTGGACATGGAAGATAGCTTTGATTCAATAATGTTATTGCTTTGTTTACTGCATTTTTTTCTATTTACACAAGTACATTTGCAATGTTTGGTATAATAAAATACAATCCATCTATCTCCATTTATGATTTAATTGCAGAGTTGTGTCTCATCCCTTGAAAGGCAACGCAAAGGCTTACCTGATCAGAGCCTTTAAAACTGAAGCTTACAGGAAACTGAGATGTTGTAAGTATCTGAGCAGCTAGGCCTGGGTGTTCACCATAAAATAGCCATGGAAGATTTGTTCGCCTGCAAACGATGAACATGCCCAATGACACATAATTTAGCTAACATGTTATGCAATTGCAGGGAACTGAGATGTATGAGACACAAAAACCAGAGGATACAGGACTCACCAAAAGGAAATGGAATGCACAGATCCCAGACCTGCAGTTTTTCTGACAGCATCCTGAAAGATCCCACATGCATCAGAGTTGGCAAATCCTATGGAATGCATGTTCATCACGCACATGTTGCCAAGAGCCTGGCAAGCTGTAAGATTTGAGTACAGCTGCAAGAAAAACACAAGGTAAATTAACAATCATGTTGACCATAACAATCGTTTAAAGAGAATGGTATTCTCCATATGCATTATTTCTGGACTAAGCAGTATGATTATAATGCAACACGGATTTGAAACAAACAATATGAATCTCAGCGTTCATGGCATTACTTCTACCTAATGAAAGCGAACCTATGGTAAAGGAATCCCACAGATGAAAAGAAGCGGTGAACTGAATAGTTTTAGTATATTCTTCTACTTAAAACAGAACTTTCCTGAATATGATAACATATAATTTTGGTTGCATTATTATGCATTGCGGAAGTGACAATCATGTCCTCGACAATACATATATTGTTTCTTAACGTAAAGTGGAGCATCAAAATTGCATTACTGCAGGTGCATTTACAGTAGAAAATTGATAGTTTATGTATGTGTTTTCTAATGTTTTGATTTAATATGCTGATTTGTAGTACACATGCACATTTATATTTGTGTATCAATTATGGTGCTGTGATGTAACTGCATATAATCATGTTTCAGAATAATTGTAAAATGCACATATCATCATGTATTTCAAATGTGAATTAATGCCTTATTAAGTTAGCATAACGATAGGTGTAACACATTTGATTTCTTGTGTCTAACCTTTAAAGTGAAGTGTTGCTCGCATGGCAATATTCTTTCTTTGCAGGTGCGTCCGTAAAAGTCTACAGTTAAGAAAAAGCATATTGTGTGTTTGAGATAGTGCGGACCAGGAGCGCTAACGAACTGAGAAGAAAAAACTCCTGTTTGTGTACCAGACACCAAGAGACACAAGTTTGTCTGATTTTCAACTCGTGAGGTGAAAAAGAATCAGCAGGAGATGGTATTCTTGAAGTCAAAGGTGTCACCCAAAGATAATGATTGGATCAAAATTGACAGAACAGCTCAGGAACCCATCGATTTATTCTTATTATGAGAGATTGTTGCAGGTTTTCAAGCAGTATAATGGAATAGAGACGCTTGAGCAAAGGATATGGGACATTCTGTGTCAAGGTTTGTGACAGGATAGAGACTTGAAATTAGCATGATGATTTAGCAACATTTGATATGTTGGCAGAATAAATCAGTTGCTGAGATGTTGAGATATGCAAAGTACTGCAGTGATGAAATAGAGATGAAACAGACAAAACTGTAGGAAACATTGATGGTTGCGCAGATGAAGGTTGCTCAGAGAAGTCGGCAGGTCCAGCCTTTTGTAGGGAATGTTGTTGCAATGCAGGGTGGAGGTAGAGGTGCCCCTGTTGACCCTAGTACAGGGCTGGATCTGAGTAGTCTAAAGAAGACAAATCCTGGTCATTTCTGCAACAAGTTGGAGAACTGGAAGAGGGAATGTAGTCTTAATCCAGCTAATCAACTCCAAAATTCAGGGTTTGTATAGCCCAGAGTAATAACCACATACAGATGCAATATATGCACAGAGAGGGCAGAATTTGAATGTACCACTACCTCCAGTGATGCAAGTTCTACAACCTGATTCTGTTTGAGATTCAATGTGAGGCCGAGTGGTTCACGGTTATCGATTACTGCAAGGCTTTCTTTTCTATACCTTTGTATGAAGACAGTCACTTCCTCTTAGCATTTTGGTTTGGCAATCATGTCTTGGCATTGTGCCAAGTCCCACAAGGGTATACCAAGCATCCCTCCATCTTTAACCAGGGTCTCAACAAGAATTTGTAGTCTTTGGCCATGCCCTGCAACACAGTCCTAGTTCAATATATTGATGACCTACTAGTGGCAATGAATACTCAAGAAGCCTGCAAGCAAGATACAATTGCATTGTTTAACCACCTTGCTGAGAATGGACATAAAAGTGGCCCAAGGCAAACTGCAATACTGTCAGAAAGAGGTCCAGTATCTCGGATATCACATTGAGAAAGGAAAGTGTCACAAGGGAAGATTTCGGCAACTATGAAAATGAATCCGCCAACTACCCAGAGAGAAGTCAGGATGTTTTTGGGAATGGTGGGCTACTGTCGCCAGTGGATACCCAACTTTTTCCCAGTGGCTGAGCCTTTGCAGAGGCTAACACACAAGGATGCGTCTGATAGACCCAGTACCCAGGGTTAACAATTGCTTGATGCCTTCCTAGAGCTGAGAGAAATTCTCTGTCATGCTCCAGCACTGGGAATGATTGATTACAATAGTCATTTGCACTTCTCTGCTGGGAGAAGGAGGGCTGCGCTCTCTCGGTGCTTGCAAGGTTACACAGAAATGCCAGAAGGCCTGTGGTCTATTTCTTTGCTATTCTTGATCCTGTAGCTTCTGCACTGCCAGGCTGCCTTAAAGCGGTGGCAGCCGTCAGTGTTAGCATAGCGAGGTGTAAAACCATAGACATGGGTCACCTATTAACTGTTTAAGTTCTGGCATTCTGTTGAGCTGTTGTTGACAAGGACTAGAACCCAGCATTTGACAAGTAGACAACTTAATAAGTATGAATAGACCATTTTTGTTGCAGAAAATGTGACTGTCAATCGCTGGTCTAAATCCTGATACACTGTTACCTGTACCAGACAATAAAAATAATGATTGTGAAGTGGAGCATGATTATTTCAATGTTACTGAAGTATGCACCAAGTACCAACCCAAGACTAGATCTACGCGATGAGCCATTGCTGGAGTCTGATTTTGTGCTATATGTGGATAGCTTGTGTTTACGAGCCAATGGAGAAAGTTTGAGAGCTGCTTATGCAGTCTGCACAATCTTAGGAGTTGTTGAAGCTTTCTGGCTTCAAGAAATATTTTCTGCACAACTGGCTGAACTGATTGTTCTTACTAGAGCCTGCTGTGTTTCAGACAGCTGAAATTGACAATTTTCAGTAATAGGCAGTATGGCTTTTGTGCTGTGCAAGACTTCAGAAAGTTAAGGTCCCAGAGGGGGTTTATGATCTCATCCAGATCGCCAAGCTGGAATGGTGAAAAAGTGAGAAATCTTCAAGAGGATTTACAGATGCCTGCACAGGTTGCAGTGGTCAAGTGCCCTGCACACCGTGATGGAAATGATCATGTATCATTAGGCAATAAATATGCTGGTGAGGTCACAAAGTACTGTGCTCACAATGTCTGTGCCTTTAATGGAGAGATAACCAATGAGGGAATGAAAGGAACCAATTAAAAATTTTGTTAACAACTGCAGACACATGGGAAGAGGAAAAGAGGCTTTAGGAGGAGGTGTCAGAGGAAGAACACCAAAGTTGGGTACAGAGCAGGCTACGTCAAGAGAGGATTATGACATTTGTGGTTCAGTGCATGGAAGACCTGTGTTGCCAAATAGTTTGTTGCCTCCAATGGCTAAGCATTTAATTGGTCCTGCTCATGTTGGTAGAGATGCCATGGTGCGACTGTTTAGGCAAACATGGTTTAATACAAAGTGCAGACTGATGGCTGAAGCGTTGTGTCACAGATGTTGTTGTGGGCCAGCAGAACAATGTTGGAAAAAGAACTGCAGTAACACTGAGTCCTATATGAAGATCAGGAAGTCCCTTTAACAGGATGCATTTGGATTTTATAGAGATACCTGTGTGTTACAAGATGAGATATGTCCTGGTGGCCATGTGTGTCTTCTCACGTTGGGTTGAAGCTTACCCGACCAGAAGAAATGACAGTCTCACAGTAGCAAAGTTGTTAAGAGAACACATTCCAAGACTCAAGTATCCAACTTCTCTAGAGTTAGACTGAGGGACCCATTTTAATAATGAGGTCCTGAGACTGTTGTGCCAGCATTTTAAGTGGAACAGAGACTACACTGCAGCCATAGACCTGAGGCTTTGGGTCTTGCTGAACAGGCTAATGGAACCCTGAAATCAAGATTGACAAAAGTGTGTGCTTCAACATCTTTGAAATGGCCTGATGCTTTGCCCCTTGTATTGATGAGTCTTTACAGTGTACCTGATCAGAGGACAGAACTGTCTCCCCATGAGATCATCACGGGCAGAGCTTTGAGTTTGACAGATATTCCAGCAAATGCACTTGTGAACATTACAGATTATATGATTCTTGATTACTGCAAAGGGCTAGCTGATGTGGTGCGTTATGTATCTCATCAGGTAGGAGCTGCCACAGCCCCTCCACATCAGGAACAGAACCATGATCTCAGTCCAGGAGACTGGGTACTGGTGAATAAACAAGTAAGGAAGATGTGTTTTGAGCCTCGTTGACATGGGTCCTATCAAGTTATCTTGGTGACGACAGCTGTTAAATGTGGCGGTCTCCCTAACTGGATACACGCTTCCCATACTTGCAGAGTTAGGTAGCCCCTTGATGTGACAGCATCTCTTCCAAAAGTACCAGTGGTGACACAGAAACGCAGCGGGAGCAGATTGGTCAAGGTGTTGGTGATCAAACAGAGCAAGAAACAACACATGATCAGTCTGAGGGGGGTCTGGAGAGATCCACAGTTGAAACTGAGACAGAAGAGTCTCGTCCTGTAGTAGTGAATGAATGAAATTCAGATTTGGACCATGATGAAGGACCTACTGCTGTGAGAAAGTGAGTGGAAGCTGGAGACCGTTGGCCCAGAAGGTAAGGAAGAGGGAAACAATCTACCCAAAGAATGTGTGCCATAGACTATTCCAGAGGACACTGAGAACTCTGATCTGAGTAAAAGTGAAAATGAACGATTAGCACTGAGGCGATCTAAAAGAACTAAAGTGCCCTGTCCGAGATACTCTTCACCTGAATTGGCATACTTTGCTGCAAATGACAAAGAGAGGGTGTTTTTGGAATAACGCTGCAGATCCAACTGAAACCTCCTTGAACTTAATATTGTGCTCGAATCCCTTCGAGTTTTCTGTGTTGTTGGATAGACAGACTTTTCACTTTGGATGCGAGTATTAGTGAATTTGAACTGTGCCTTATTTAGAGACTATGCATTGACTTTGTTAGGGAATGAAGAAGCCCGAGTCTGCAGAAGAAGGGAGGGTTGTCCTTTTAGAAGAGCACAGGGTAGGGCTAAGGAAGACTCACAAGGACCTTGTAAATAAATCTGTTGCAATTCATTATATTAACTATGTTTTGCTGCTTTGCACAAGTGGAACTTAAACGAACCATCACTGCTGCTGCATTTTATTGAAACAGGTCTTTGGTTTAGAGAAATCATGGAACTTGGAAGCAATAACACTAGTAGATGTAGAAACACACTAACAGATTGTTATTTCTAACATTTATAATAATAATAGTTTTGATTATAGGATTGAGTTTACCTACACATTCTAGTATAGAGAACTTTATATCTACAAGTGCCCCTAAGAACCCATTTCCTGCTGATCACAGAGTGCACTTAGAAAATGAGAAAGATTTGCACACAGACACTTCTAGAGGAGATCTTTTATCAAATGTTTATTATAAATGTCTTTATGATTTATGAGTATATTGACACTATGGATGCAAGGGATTGCTACATTTGTACGTAATTACCTACTTCCATTTCAGAAGGTACCACTTATCATCACATTTCTTTGACCTATGGAGTTTACTGTAGTCTTTTATTCAGCATATTTTAGAGACAGGAAGACTTTCAATATTATTTCTTAAACTATGATCTAGATCTTCAAGAAGTTCCTTTGTTTAAACATCTGAATAAAAATCCTTATTTTAAGGGTGCAGAAATAGCAGGTACATACTTTAAATCTCTCACGATATTGGACACTGCATAATTTGACTTGTGACAAGAATGAAGTAGAGAAGACATTTTTGAATCTTGCTGAGAGATTTAGGCTCTTATTAAGAATTTGGCGAGCGACGGAGGCTGCCCGCCAAATTCTTTGGGTCAGAAAACCGCAACTCTGGTTTTCCGCCCCCCCGGCCCTATTATGAGTTTTCCGCTGGGTCAGCGGACGGAAACAGGGTTTCACCTGCTGGCCCAGTGGAAAACTCACAACAACATTGACACAGGCTCAGTGCGCCAGGTGCGACAGCATCTGTCATGCTTTTCACTGCCCGTAATTCGGGCAGTGAAAAGTACAACAGGGCTGTCCATGGGGGCCCCTGCACTGCCCATGCCAAGTGCCTAGGTATGCCAAGTGCCTAGTGCCCCCAGCACCCCATATCCACCAGCCTTTGCATGGCAGTAGGACCGCCATGCAAAAGCCGGCGGAAAGGGTACTCGTAATCCCCAGGGCATCGCTGCCATGGAGGAGTAAGACTGCCGGCACCATCAGGCTGTTGACTGGTAGCAACCTGGCGGTGCCAGTGGTCGGACCATGGCAGCTCCGCCAGAGTCGTAATGTGGAGGCCAGACCGCTACTTTGGTGGCTGTCCGACCTCCACCGTGAGTCTGGCGGTCCCAGGACTGCCAGACTCATAATGAGGGGCTTAGGGTCTAAGCCTGAAACAGATTCAAATTCAAAAGCTCTTTATTCGGCCAAGGGTTGACCATAAAAGAAAATGCATGACCTGTTAAAAACACCCAACACATTAATACGAAGAATGTAAGAACCATAAGACACATTCTGTGTTATAGCAGCAAGAACTAGTCAGAGCAACACATAAAATGAAGGACAGTTTTAGCTGTGCTTTAAACTTTGGGTTGGCAATAATTTAAGATTTTAAAAACAGCAGTCAGATACGTACGTTAAAAATAAAAGCTCATAGTAAGAGTCATACAGAATACAGATTAATTAAAAGAGAGCGAGGAATCAATCATGACATATAAATATGTGCAAGTAACAGATACTATTAAAAAAAATAGGAAGGCCTTGTTTTAATCAACGGATAAAAGTGGGCCGCGCCAAAAGCTAACCATCCATTGATTTTCTGCATATCACAGTGGTTTAAAAAAGATGACCCTCAAACATATATCATGGCTGTTCAACAACTGCAAATGAAATGGCATTTCTCTAAATTTACGATGGCCCAAATTGCTCCCATACATGCAGATAAAGACCTTAAAAGACAGCATAGGTGGAATAGAGAAAAAACTGAACATTAAGTGAGGGAAACCAACCAGCATTAGATTGGCAGCATAAGGGAATGATGTGTATTAAAATTGACCAAAGTTAATTAGATCTATTGTTTATTGGAACGAGTGAATGTGAACACACCTTTTAAGCGAATTATTTTTAGATGGAAAGGATCATGTGATTCCTGGAGTATACGTTATTTGTGGAAAGAATGCTTATTTCAAATTGCCCAAGGGATGGTATGGTACATGTTATTTAGGTATAGTATTTCAGAAGATTTATCACATGGAACATTTTGAAAATTGTCTACGGGAAACAAAACTTAGAACTGAGAAAGGTGCAAGTGCTGGAGAAGTGGTGCAATATATTTTTGGTGCATCTATTCCATATGTAGAGATATTTCTGAATGATGTGAAAATTGGAAAGTTGTCTAGCATAGTGGATAAAGCGGCAATGAGTACAGCCAATTCCTTGTTGCTTGTAAATACTTAGATGGTAGCGATAAGATCTATAGTTTTGTAGAACCGACTTGAGTTAGACCTTCTCACAAAAGAGGGTGGAGTCTGCCGGATGCTAAAAGTTTAGCAATGCTGTAATTACATCCCAGACGAAAACAATAAGTTAGAGAAATACATTTAGAACATTACTAGGTTGAAGAATGATTTGAAGGAATTTGAAGCAACGGGTGCATGGGAGGATACTGGAGATGGATTTGCTGCTGTAGGCAGATGGTTTGGAAACTTGAAAAGTGGAATTGTGGGTTCTATTCTGAAGCCGTTGCTGGTTATTGACATTTGTGCAATAGTTAAATAGTTGTGGGTTTTAGCATTTTTCAGAAGATGAACTTTAGATCGGCAAACAAGAGAAAGGGAGCAGATGTTGAGCTGGAAGAGCATCAGTGTAAATGTTATGATGACATGAAGCACCTGGAGGAGTCTAGACAGAAAATGATGAAAACTACAAGGTTCTAGTCGGTCTCAATAAAGGATTTTATTATGATTGTGATGACTAATTCATCATTATGGGGCGACAGTAACGCATAATTGTGGTTGCAAGTAAATGTGTTACAGACGTGACATAAGCATGTAATTGACAATATGTATATTTTGTACCTTATCATTCGTATGTAAAGTGGAGCATTAAATTGTATTACTGGAGGTACATTCATAGTAGAAAATTGGTAGTTTATGTATATATGTGTTCTGACGTTTTGATTTTAACATGCTGAATCGTAGTACACGTGCACATTTATGTTTGTGTAATCTAATTAGGGTACTATGGTGTAACCGCATATAATCATGTTTCATTTCAAATTCTTGTTTCCATTTATGATTATAAGATGAACTTATAATCACCTGTTTGAATGTGCATTATCGCTTTATTAAGTTAGTGTTGTATTATACTTTTGTAAAGTATAAATAATGAAGGAAATTTTCTCTGTAAATAGGTTTATCCATGGGAACAGTTTAATAGGAATTATTATAGAACGTAGTATGTCCCATTCCCCTTTTCCCCTTAGAGTGGAACATTCTGACAGTCAGAGGGACAGGAGTTGACAGTAGAATGTTGATGATGAGAGTCATAGGAGAAGGCTGTGGGAAGAGCTAGAAAGGTGGAGCAGTATAGATGGGAAATAAAGACTGGCACTGAAGAAACTATATTGGCGTCTTTATAACACGGACGACGAGTTAAGTGCGTAAGGGGGCACTCTCATCTCTACCCCCTTATTGGTGCTTCTTCATCATTTTTGACTCTAAAGGTACACTTATTCTGTTCCTTGCTCATACAACTATAATAGGTTTCCCACTTAAATTGACAATAGTCGTTTAAGCGCATTTTAATATACCTCGCCAAGCTTTACAGAAAAGGAATGAGACATTAATCTGAACTGGGTTCGATTTCCCTTTTTCCAATTTTGGCAGAGCACTGAGACCCGGTCATTCCTTTGAGTCAGCCGGCTCGCGGCTGTCTCCAATATTTACAAGTGTGAGGTGCACTACTGAAGCGCAAATCCTTTTGTGACGGCTCAGTGAGAGCCAGTCATTTCTTCGAATCAGCCGGCGCAGGTATCTTCAATACACAGCCGTTTTTCCTCTCTTCGCGGGCTGTCGACTTCGAACGCAGGACTGCTTACCTGACTTCGCATCTATAACTCCGAGGTCTTCCTTGCTGACAGATCGAGCATTTTAACGCTCATTTTGCCGATCAGGCTTTCATCTCAGAACACTCGAAATCATACCTGACAGAAAGCCTGTGCTACCTGCACCGCGTTTTGGATCTTTACAGCACGTTGAACACTGGGTGCACTCTCTGACAGGCACAGCTTTCAAGGACAAACCGGATAGCCTGTTGGTGTGAAACGCTGACAGGCACAGCTTCTTCCTTACAGCTCATTGGACGCTGGGCGCACTTGCTGACAGGCACAGCTTTCAGGGACAAAGTGGATAGCTTGTTGGTGTGAGACGCTGACAGACACAGCTTCTTCCTTGTTTTGATTTGCATGGTGGGAAATGTTATCCTCAAGTTCTTTCCTCTAATTTACTACAAAGACTAGATCGTGTCTTATTAGGTTTTGTTTACCAAATTTCAATGCCATATTCTTTTAGATAAATCTTATTTACACAAGTAAGTAGCTTTTATCCGTTATAAGTCTACATATACATCTGTACATTGTATTTTCGATTGATTCATGATGGCTGCTGCAGTAATGTCCCAACCAATTCCATTTTTAAATGAAGTTGGAGAACCTAATGTTCCATGGAAAGAAAGGTTCAAAATATTTGAATCATATTTAATTGTCATGGGGGGGGACAAATTTAGCCTGGTTAGAAAACAACACATATTATTACACAATCTAGGAACACATGGTAGGAGAATGTATGATTCTTTGCCTGAACCTTATATACCGGAGGGACAGGTGCAAGATGAATATGTCACCACATACATTAAATTAGAAAAACAATTCGGAGACAGAATTAATATTGTATTAGAACGTCATACATTTTTCTGTCGTACTTAAGGTAAACAAGAAAGTGTAACTAATTATGTTGCTGCTTTATGGGGATTAAGCACTTTATTATGTAATTTTTCGAATCTTAATGACTTTCTTATTCGGGACCAATTAGTTCGATGCACTAATAATATAAAAATTCAAGAGAAATTATTACAAAAGCAGCCAAATTTGCAAGAAGCAATTGAGATTGCGAAATCCATTGAGCATACCGCCATTTGCTTACAAGAAATTAGATCCCTACCTTCTTTCGAACAGGTTACAGAAATCAAAGAGAATTTAGGGGATGAGAAAGTTCTCAAGATTAAAAGTGGAGATAAACTACTTCAAAAAAACAATAATTCAAATTTAGGTCTGAAATGCTATTGTTGCGGGAGCAGCAGGCATCTAGCAAATTCGATCTCTTGCCAAGCCAGGACAACCATTTGTAGGAAGTGCAACAAAAAAGGCCACTTTGCTAGGGTTTGTAGGGACATGTCCAGATCTGAGAGACCCTTTGACAGTAAGAAATTGGATGACAGCTCTCGAGAAGTTAAAAAGATTATCCTACAGGTTAAAAATGAAGAGTTTATTCCCTCTCAATACCCGGAGTGTAAGGTTTTCATTGATGGCAATCCGATAAAAGTCTTTGCTGACTCATGCTCGCCTTTCACTATTATAAATGCATGGACTTTGACAAAACTGGTGATGGAACGGTTTCCAAATTATTAAAACCAGACATTAATCCCAAAGGCTACAACAAGGACCCTATTCCTCCTAAAGGCATGTTCAGAGCCCTTATTTCGTTCAAGGACCAATCCATGTGGTAGAGGAGGGCTCCAGTCTATTGGGTTGGCAGCATCAGAGGGAGCTAGGAATTAAATTGGATCCAAACAATCCGGAGCAAGTTTTGATCATCGACAAACCCAACTCGGAAGAACACATTTTTCAGGAGTTCCCAGAAGTTTTTAGTGAGAAGTTGGGTTTACTGAAAGGCTTTCAACATGAAATCAAGTTGAAACCCAAATTTAGACCCATTGTTCATAAAACCAGACCGGTACCCATTTACTTAAAGATGCCCTTAGAAAGGAACTTGAGAGATTGGAATCCCTGGGTATAATCCAACCTATTGAAAGCTCTGAATGGTTATTTCCCATCGTTATTGCTAAAAAAAATAATTGCAATGACATCAGCGTTGTTAGACCTGACAGCCTTAGGGTAGTCACCCCTAACTTTTTGCCTGCCTCCCTCCACTTTTTGGACACTGTTTTTGCTGGTTTTTAGACTCTGCGCACTTTTACCACTGCTAACCAGTGCTAAAGTGCATATGCTCTCTCCCTTAAAACATGGTAACCTTGAATCATACCTGATTGGACTATTAATTTACTTATAAGTCCCTAGTAAGGTGCACTTCATGTGCATAGGGCTGGTAAATTAAATGCTACTAGTGGGCCTGCAGCACTGGTTGTGCCACCCACTTAAGTAGCCCCTTTTCCTTGTCTCAGGCCTGCCATTGCAAGGCCTGTGTGTGCAGTTTCACTGCCACCTCGACTTGGCATTTAAAAGTACTTGCCAAGCCTAGAACTCCCCTTTTTCTACATATAAGTCACCCTTAATGTGTGCCCTAGGTAACCCCTAGAGCAGGGTGCTGCGTAGGTAAAAGGCAGGACATGTAACCTGGGTAGTTATATGTCCTGGTAGAGTAAAACTCCTAAATTCGTTTTTACACTACTGTGAGGCCTGCTCCCTTCATAGGCTAACATTGGGGCTGCCCTCATACACTGTTGAAGTGGCAGCTGCTGATCTGAAAGGAGCAGGAAGGTCATATTTAGTATGGCCAGAATGGTAATACAAAATCCTGCTGACTGGTGAAGTCGGATTTAATATTACTATTCTAGAAATGCCACTTTTAGAAAGTGAGCATTTCTTTGCACTTAAATCTTTCTGTGCCTTACACTCCACGTCTGGCTGGGCTTGGTTGACAGCTCCTTGTGCATTCACTCAGACACACCCCAAACACAGGGTACTCAGCCTCACTTGCATACATCTGCATTTTGAATGGGTCTTCCTGGGCTGGGAGGGTGGAGGGCCTGCTCTCACACAAACGACTGCCACACCCCCTACTGGGACCCTGGCAGACAGGATTGAACTGAAAGGGGACCTGGTGCACTTCTTAGCCACTCTTTGAAGTCTCCCCCACTTCAAAGGCACATTTGGGTATAAAACAGGGCCTCTGCCCTACCTCATCAGACACTTGCTGGAGAAGAAACCTGAACCAGAAACTACATCCTGCCAAGAAGAACTGCCTGGCTGCTCAAAGGACTCACCTGTCTGCTTTCTACAAAGGACTGCTGCCTTGCTGTTGGCCTGCTGCCTTGCTGAACTCTTGTCTGGCTGTGAAAGTGCTCTCCAAGGGCTTGGATAGAGCTTGCCTCCTGTTCCCTCAAGTCTAAGGACCAAAAAGACTTCTCTTTTTCACTTGGACGCTCCGTGCGCTGAAAATTTCGACGCACAGCTTGTTCCGCGGCGAGAAAAACGCCGCACACCGACGCGACGCCCTCGGGACGACCGGAAATCCGACGCACGGCTTCGCAAGGACAACGCCGCCCGACCTCTAGAGGAGAAATTGACGCGACGCCTGCCGTGAGATCGTAATTTCGACGCGCAGCCCCGCAGAACGACGGGCAGCCGGAAAACAAGCAGGAAAATCCACGCACAGACCCGGGACATCTGGTAATCCCCGCGATCCACAGAAAGAGACTGTCCGAGCGCCGGAAAACGACGCCCGACTCCCCGCGTGAAAAATAACGACGCAAGTCCGTGTGTGCTGGGGAGAAATCGACGCACACACCCTTTTTCCACGCATCTCTTCTTTTGTGGCCCTCTGAGGAGATTTTCCACTCTAAACCAGGTACTTGTGCTTGAAAAAGACTTTGTTTACATTTTAAAGACTTAAGACACTTTATATCAATTTTCAGTGATATCTCTACAATTTCACATTGCAACTTTATTCTTTTTGACCTACAATTATCCTGATAAATATTATATATTTTTCTAAACACTGCGTGGTGTATTTTTGTGGTGGTATTGTATGATTTATTGCACAAATACTTTACACATTGCCTTCTAAGTTAAGCCTGACTGCTCGTGCTAAGCTACCAGAGGGTGGGCACAGGATAATCTTGGATTGTGTGTGACTTACCCTGACTAGAGTGAGGGCTTTTGCTTGGACAGGGGGTAACCTGACTGCCAACCAAAAACCCCATTTCTAACATTGGTGATCAGCGGTGAGGATAGGACTTGTATTTGTGCAGTGACATACAGTAGCTAAGTATTTCACTACCTACCCACAGTTGAAGGTCAACTTGGTTTTTATCTCTTTTTGCAAATCCGTTTTTCTCCTGACAATTTTCAAAAACTAAATCCTCACTCAACATGTCTCTGACTGGGTCTCAGACAGGGGACTTTTACCTAGTCCAGTTGGATACATATACGGTCAAACAACTAAGAGGATTCTGCAGAGCATTGAGGGTACCCACCCAAGGGGCCTCCAGAAAGGAGGACTTTCAAGTGGCGCTGAGGGCCTGGGCAGAAGCCCATTTAGAGGATGATGAGGAAGAGGAGCCAGAAAATGGCCCCTCAGAAGAATTTTCACTATCTGTGGATGGTGTTACCACTGCAATTGTGCCCCCTTCCAGACCAGGGAGCAGTGTCTCTGTGCAAAGCCTGACCGCAGAGGAAAGGAGAGAAGAAAGGGAGTTGCAATTGCAAATGGCAAAACTGAAAATTGAGGCTCAACAGGAGGAGAGAAGGGCAGAAAGAGAAGCCAAGCAAGCTGAGGCTGAAAGAGCAGCCAAACAAATTGAAGCCGAAAGAGAAACCAAACAGGTGGAGGCTGAGAGAGATTTTGCTGAAAAGAAACTATTGTTGGCTTATGAACTGAGTCTCAAGGAGCTGGAGATCAAGGCAAGACAGTCTGAATCCAGCAATAATGGTGGCAGCATACTGACAGGACCTGCTGGAGAAAAGGTTCGTATACCCAAAAATGTGGTGCCCAGTTTTGTGGTGGGAGATGACATAGATAAATGGTTAGCTGCTTATGAAGTTGCACTAAGGGCTCATGAGGTTCCTGAAGGGCAATGGGGGGGTAGCTATGTGGGGTTATGTACCGCCATTGGGGAGGGATACACTCCTCACATTGGATCAACCTGATCAAAACACATACCCACTTCAGAAAGCCACTTTACTTGCCAAGTTTGGACTGACCCCTGAGGGATACCGTCAGAGGTTCAGGGACAGCACCAGACAAACCACACAAACATGGGTAGATTTCTTTAACTTCTCCAGTAAGGCACTGAATGGATGGGTGCGGGGCAACAAAGTAGCTGATTATAAAGGTTTATATGACTTAATTCTAAGAGAGCATATGCGCCAGCACTTAGTGGATAGCAAGCTGACTGATCCCAGGAAGCTTGCTGAGGAGGCGGACCTCTGGGTTAGCACCAGAGTGTCCAAGAAGGTACCTGGGGGGGACTCCCACAAAGGTGGTCAGGGTTCCCAACAGAAGAAAGAGGGGGGAGATAAACTTGCAGATAAGGAACTCTCCAAAGGCCCCCAAAAGAATTCCCAGGGAGGGGGTGGCAACCCTTCCTTTTCCAAATTTGGGAAAAAGCCAGGGACATATGACAGGTCAGGGAAATCTAACCCCAAATGCATGGAGTGTTACCAGTATGGTCACTATAAAGGCGATCCCCAGTGCCCCAAGAGGGCACCGTCCACTACCGGACAGGCACCTGGGTTGACTAGTGTAGCACTCGGGGGGGAGATGGACCCAGATAGCTTTGGGGAACAGGTAGAGATTTCCCTAGTGTCCCTGGGAGAAGGGGAAATGGTGCCCACGGTCCACATGCCCAAAAATACTTCCAAGTACCGGCAGTGGGTCACCATTGATGGGCAGAAGGTGGAGGCTCTGCGTGACACAGGAGCCAGTATGACTACTATCAAGAGTCAGCTGGTGTCAACAGAGCAGATAGTACCTAATACATTCCACCAGGTCATAGTCGCTGACAATCGCGAGAGTCACCTACCGGTGGCTCTGGTTCCCTTTGAGTGTGGGGGGGGTCTCTGGTACTCTGAAAGTAGCTGTGAGTCCTGCCATGCCTGTAGATTGTCTGTTAGGCAATGATCTTGAGCATACTGCTTGGAAAGAAGTGGAGCTCAAGTCTCACCTGAAGATGTCAGGGTTACCTGAGTGGGTCTGCATGACCACACGGTCCATGGCTGACCGCGAGGGAAGTCAAGGGCGTCTGGAGCCTGGAACGATGGCCCAGAGAGCTGCCAAGAGGAGGGACCAGGGGCGCGGGAAACCGGCCCCAGAAGTTCCCGCAGTGGCTGACGGGGCTCCTGAGGAGGAGGCTCCCGAGCCAACTGGGGAAGACATTGCCACCCTAGGTGACTTACCTGAGCTTGCTGGCTGGCAAGTTGAGGGTGGACCCACCAGGGAGGAATTCTGCAAGGCGCAGAAAGAATGTCCCACTCTAGAAGGTCTGAGGAAACAAGCCTCAAACCAGGCGGCAGGTGACACCTCTGGCGATCACCACCTACATTGGGAGAATGATCTCCTCTACAGTGAGCTTAAGGTTCCGGCCTTTGGGGCAGCACGTACGCTGGTGGTCCCCCAATGTTACCGAACCTTCCTACTGGGTCTGGCTCACGACATTCCCCTGGCAGGACATTTGGGGCAAGGCAAGATCTTTGACAGGTTTGTCACCCACTTTTATTGGCCCAAAATGAGGACACACTCAGATAAATTCTGCAGATCTTGTCCTACCTGCCAGGCCAGTGGTAAAGCAGGAAAAAGGGTTAAAAGCCCCCTGATTCCACTTCCTGTCGTTGGCACCCCCTTTGAAAGGGTGGGCATTGACATTGTTGGACCCTTGGACCCCAAAACTGCCTTAGGCAACAGGTTCATCCTGGTTTTGGTGGACCATGCCACCCGTTACCCAGAGGCAATCCCTCTGAGGACCGTAACTGCACAGGTGGTGACCAGAACTCTGATGGGGATATTTACCCGTGTGGGATTCCCCAAGGAGATAGTGTCTGACAGAGGCACTAACTTCATGTCTGCATACATGAAGTCTCTGTGGGATGCGTGTGGTGTAACCTACAAGTTCACCACACCCTATCACCCCCAGTCTAATGGTCTTGTGGAGAGATTCAACAAGACCCTGAAAGGCATTATTGGTGGCCTCCCTGAGGCCATGAGGCGTAAGTGGGACGTCCTCTTACCATGCCTTCTCTTTGCTTACAGAGAGGTCACCCAGAGGGGAGTAGGGTTCAGTCCCTTTGAGCTTCTCTATGGGTACCCTGTCAGGGGACCCTTAAGCATTGTCAAGGAGGGATTGGAGAAAGCTCCAAAGGCACCCCCTCAGGACGTGGTCAGCTACATGTTGGCCCTCCGCAACCAGATGACCCGCTTCTGGAAAGAGGCCCAAAGTAACCTTGAGGCCGGTCAAGAGGTAATGAAACACTGGTATGACCAGAAGGCCACCCTGGTAGAGTTTCAACCTGGAGACAAAGTGTGGGTAATGGAGCCAGTAGAGCCTAGAGCTCTCCAGGACCGCTGGTCTGGCCCATTTGAAATCAAGGAGCGGAAAGGGGAGGCCACTTACCTAGTGGACCTCCAAACCCCTAGGAATCCCCTAAGGGTGCTCCATGTGAACCGACTGAAGGCTCATTTTGAGAGGTCGGAGATCAACATGCTTCTGGTCACAGATGAAGGGACGGAAGAGGAGAGTGAACCTCTCCCCGACCTCCTCTCTGCCCAAGAAGGTGATGGGTCAGTAAGCGGGGTCATTCTTTCTGACTCCCTGACTCTAAACCAGAAAGGAGACTGCTATGACCTGTTGGAGCAGTTCTCCCCCCTGTTCTCCCTTACTCCTGGACTGACCCACCTCTGTGTTCATGATATTGACACCGGTGACAGTCTCCCTGTGAAGAACAAAATTTACAGGTTGTCGGATAAGGTGAAGGCCAGCATCAAGGAGGAGGTCTCCAAGATGTTGACTCTAGGGGTTATCGAGAAATCCAGTAGTCCCTGGGCCAGCCCAGTGGTGTTGGTCCCTAAGGCTACTGCCCCAGGTGCGAAGCCAGAACTCCGGTTCTGTGTGGACTACCGGGGTCTCAACTCAGTCACACGGACTGATGCTCACCCCATCCCCTGAGCTGATGAGCTCCTGGACAGGCTGGGCGCTGCCAAGTTCCTGAGTACGTTTGATCTTACTTCAGGGTACTGGCAGATCGCCCTGACTGAGGGGGCTAAGGAAAGATCCGCATTTTCAACCCCTGATGGCCATTACCAGTTCCAGGTGATGCCGTTTGGACTGAAAAATGCCCCCGCTACCTTCCAACGGTTGGTTAACGGGGTCCTAGCTGGCAAGGATGCCTTCTGTGCAGCCTACCTGGATGACATAGCTGTCTACAGTTCCAGCTGGGAGGAACACCTGCTTCACCTCAAGGAGGTGCTTCAGGCCCTGCAACAGGCAGGCCTGACCATCAAGGCTAGTAAGTGCCAGATTGGGCAGGGTTCCGTGGTGTACTTGGGACACCTAGTGGGTGGTGGCAAGGTGCAGCCACTCCAGGCCAAGATTGAAACTATCAAGGCCTGGCAACCACCACGAACGCAGACTGAGGTGAGAGCCTTTTTAGGCCTCACAGGATACTACCGCCGATTTGTCAAGGGCTATGGTACCATTGTGTCACCCTTGACAGAACTCACTTCCAAGAAACAACCTAGGTTGGTGAATTGGACAGAGGCTTGTCAGAAAGCCTTTGATGCCCTGAAGGAAGCCATGTGCACGGCCCCCGTGCTCAAGGCCCCTGACTACTCCCAGGAATTTATCGTGCAGACAGACGCTTCAGAGCATGGCATAGGGGCATTCCTAGCACAGCTAAATGAGGAGGGCCGAGATCAACCGGTAGTCTTTATTAGCAGAAGGCTATTACCACGGGAACAGAGGTGGAGTGCTGTTGAGAGAGAAGCTTTTGCTGTGGTCTGGGCACTGAAGAAGCTAAGACCCTACCTGTTTGGGACGCACTTCCGGGTTCAGACAGACCACAGGCCCCTCAGATGGCTCATGCAGATGAGGGGTGAGAATCCAAAACTCTTGAGGTGGTCCATTTCCCTCCAGGGGATGGACTTTACGGTGGAACATCGCCCAAGGGTTGACCACGCCAATGCTGATGGTCTCTCCAGGTACTTCCGCCTTAGCGATGAGAGCTCCCAGGAGGTCTGGTAGCTCTCCCCACTTTCAGCTGGGGGGGACACATGTTAGACCTGACAGCCTTAGGGTAGTCACCCCTAACTTTTTGCCTGCCTCCCTCCACTTTTTGGACACTGTTTTTGCTGGTTTTTAGACTCTGCGCACTTTTACCACTGCTAACCAGTGCTAAAGTGCATATACTCTCTCCCTTAAAACATGGTGACCTTGAATCATACCTGATTGGACTATTAATTTACTTATAAGTCCCTAGTAAGGTGCACTTCATGTGCATAGGGCTGGTAAATTAAATGCTACTAGTGGGCCTGCAGCACTGGTTGTGCCACCCACTTAAGTAGCCCCTTTTCCTTGTCTCAGGCCTGCCATTGCAAGGCCTGTGTGTGCAGTTTCACTGCCACCTCGACTTGGCATTTAAAAGTACTTGCCAAGCCTAGAACTCCCCTTTTTCTACATATAAGTCACCCTTAATGTGTGCCCTAAGTAACCCCTAGAGCAGGGTGCTGTGTAGGGAAAAGGCAGGACATGTACCTGGGTAGTTATATGTCCTGGTAGTGTAAAACTCCTAAATTCGTTTTTACACTACTGTGAGGCCTGCTCCCTTCATAGGCTAACATTGGGGCTGCCCTCATACACTGTTGAAGTGGCAGCTGCTGATCTGAAAGGAGCAGGAAGGTCATATTTAGTATGGCCAGAATGGTAATACAAAATCCTGCTGACTGGTGAAGTCGGATTTAATATTACTATTCTAGAAATGCAACTTTTAGAAAGTGAGCATTTCTTTGCACTTAAATCTTTCTGTGCCTTACACTCCACGTCTGGCTGGGCTTGGTTGACAGCTCCTTGTGCATTCACTCAGACACACCCCAAACACAGGGTACTCAGCCTCACTTGCATACATCTGCATTTTGAATGGGTCTTCCTGGGCTGGGAGGGTGGAGGGCCTGCTCTCACACAAACGACTGCCACACCCCCTACTGGGACCCTGGCAGACAGGATTGAACTGAAAGGGGACCTAGTGCACTTCTTAGCCACTCTTTGAAGTCTCCCCCACTTCAAAGGCACATTTGGGTATAAAACAGGGCCTCTGCCCTACCTCATCAGACACTTGCTGGAGAAGAAACCTGAACCAGAAACTACATCCTGCCAAGAAGAACTGCCTGGCTGCTCAAAGGACTCACCTGTCTGCTTTCTACAAAGGACTGCTGCCTTGCTGTTGGCCTGCTGCCTTGCTGAACTCTTGTCTGGCTGTGACAGTGCTCTCCAAGGGCTTGGATAGAGCTTGCCTCCTGTTCCCTGAAGTCTCAGGACCAAAAAGACTTCTCTTTTTCACTTGGACGCTCCGTGCGCCTAAAATTTCGACGCACAGCTTGTTCCGCGAAGAGAAAAACGCCGCACACCGACGCTGATCGACGCGACGCCTTCGGGACGACCGGAAATCCGACGCACGGCTTCGCAAGGACAACGCCGCCCGACCTCTAGAGGAGAAATCGACGCGACGCCTGCCGTGAGATCGTAATTTCGACGCGCAGCCCCGCAGAACGACGCGCAGCCGGAAAACAAGCAGGAAAATCCACGCACAGACCCGGGACATCTGGTAATCCCCGCGATCCACAGAAAGAGACTGTCCGAGCGCCGGAAAACGACGCCCAACTCCCCGCGTGAAAAATAACGACACAAGTCCGTGTGTGCTGGGGAGAAATCGACGCACACACCCTTTTTCCACGCATCTCTTCTTTTGTGGCCCTCTGAGGAGATTTTCCACTCTAAACCAGGTACTTGTGCTTGAAAAAGACTTTGTTTACATTTTAAAGACTTAAGACACTTTGGTGGTCATTCTGACCCTGGCGGTCTTTGACCGCCAGGGCGGAGGACCGCGGGAGCACCGCCGACAGGCCGGCGGTGCTCCAATGGGGATTCCGACCGCGGCGGTAAAGCCGCGGTCGGACCGGCACCACTGGCGGGGTCCCGCCAGTGTACCGCCGCCCCATTGAATCCTCCGCGGCGGCGCAGCTTGCTGCACCGCCGCGGGGATTCCGACCCCCCCCTACCGCCATCCAGATCCCGGCGGTCGGACCGCCGGGATCCGGATGGCGGTAGGGGGGGGTCGCGGGGCCCCCGTAAGAGGGCCCCTGCAGTGCCCATGCCACTGGCATGGGCATTGCAGGGGCCCCCGTAAGAGGGCCCCTACATGTATTTCACTGTCTGCTGCACCCGTCGCACAGCTTCCACTCCGCCGGCTCGATTCCGAGCCGGCTTCATCGTGGAAGCCTCTTTCCCGCTGGGCTGGCGGGCGGTCGGTCTGAAGGCGACCGCCCGCCAGCCCAGCGGGAAAGTCAGAATTACCGACCGCGGAACGGTAATCTGACGGCGGGACTTTGGCGGGCGGCCTCCGCCGCCCGCCAAGGTCAGAATGAGGGCCTTTATATCAATTTTCAGTGATATCTCTACAATTTCACATTGCAACTTTATTCTTTTTGACCTACAATTATCCTGATAAATATTATATATTTTTCTAAACACTGTGTGGTGTATTTTTGTGGTGCTATATGGTGGTATTGTATGATTTATTGCACAAATACTTTACACATTGCCTTCTAAGTTAAGCCTGACTGCTTGTGCCAAGCTACCAGAGGGTGGGCACAGGATAATCTTGGATTGTGTGTGACTTACCCTGACTAGAGTGAGGGATTTTGCTTGGACAGGGGGTAACCTGACTGCCAACCAAAAACCCCATTTCTAACAAGCGTATTTATTGATTTAAGAGACCTGAACAGGAGCATTTGGGTGGAAAGACGCCCTCTTCCTATAATTCATGAGATCTTAAGTACCATGGGTGAAGCCATATGTTTCTCTGTTCTTGATCTCTCCAGTGCATATCATCAAGTAGAACTGCACCCAGATTCTAAATGGCTTACTGCATTTACCACCCCTTTGGGCTCCTTTATGTTCAATAGGATGCCTTTTGGGCTTGCGTCCACTGCTGCTGTATTCCACAAGATCATGCAGCATATTTTAGGGGATGCTCCTAAAACTCTTTGCTTCCAAGACGACATTTTAATTTATGGAGCCACGGAAAAGGAACACAACATAAACTTCAGGAGAGTTCTGAGTAAACTGAAAACAGCTGGACTGACATTAAAGAAGGAAAAATGCCAAATTGGGGTAAGTTCAGTGGCTTTTTTGGGGCATACCATTTCAAAAGATGGGTTTAAACCTAAAACTTCCCTAGTAGAAGCAGTTAGAAAAGCAGAGGCACCCAAGAATAAGGAAGAACTTAAGTCGTTCCTTGGTCTCGCTGAATACATGGCAAAATATGTCAAGAACTTTTCAGAAATATAATTCGATTTTAGAGAGTTACTGAAGAATCACATCCCCTATAAATGGATAGAACGTCATGATCGTGCATTCCAAAAGATTAAGCAGGCCATATTGGCAGCACCTTATCTATGCAACTTTAATCATAAAAGAAAAACTATTCTCACTACAGATGCCAGCAGGTTGGGATTGGGGGCAACCTTATCTCAAGTCATTGATGGCAAGGAGAGAATAGTGGCTTTTGCGTCAGAATCCAATTACTCAGTCATTGAAAGAGAAGCTCTTGCATGTTGCTGGACCTTTAAACATTTTAAGTTCTTTCTTTGGGGTACACAATTTGCCATACGCACAGACCACAAACCATTAGTTTATGTATTCTCCACGAAGGGGTCTTACAACAGCACTCCCAGGATCGCTAGGTGGATTTTAGGACTTGAAAGATTCTGTTTAAAAGTTGAGTACCTTCCTGCCAATAAAAATACTGCTTCTGACTTCCTATCTAGGGTCCCGTTAGACGTAAGGGAGGACTACGAAACCCAAGAGTATCCTGTGATGATAGTTTCAACACCTTCAATCAATAATGAAGAATGGATTTCTGCATATCAAAATGATGAATCTTTATCCTTGCTAAAATCGCTAGCCAAAGAAGGATGGCCAGAACCCAGGAAGGATCTGAATGAGGTAATCAAAAGCTACTGTGAAGTGAGATACGAAATAAATGAAAATGGAAACTTTGTATTCAGAAATGATAAATTAACACCTCTAATAAGTTTGAGACACAAAATCATTATGCTTGCCCATGAAGGCCAGGTAGGCAGAAGTCTAACCAAATCCCATGTTAGGGAACGATATTGGTTCCCTAATATGGACTCTATGATTGAAGCAGAAGTCAAAGATTGCTCCATTTGTGCACACGGTGACAAACCAAAATTGGTTTGTAAAGTCCCTATTTCCCCTGTATCCATTCCTGATAAGCCTTTGACAAAATTGGCGTTATATATCATTGGGCCAATCAACATGACTGGAGTATTCAAACGCTTTGCCTTAGTGTTAACTGATTATCACTCACATTGGATTACTACAAAGTTAGTTAATCAAATCACCACAGAATCGGTTATTAATTTCCTCAAAGATGTGTTTGCTGTTGAGGGCATACCAGCTACCCTTATTACCGATAATGGTGTTCAGTTGATTTAGTCAACAATGAAGGATGTTCTCACTTCTCTCAGTATAAACCACCTCACTACAGCTCTGTATTGCCCACGGACAAATGGTCTGATTTAAAGAACTAACCGTATGATCAAGGAATGTATCCAGTTAGCGAGTGTCAATCAGTTAAATGTTGAAAATGCTATCAGAGACATGTTATGGGCTTACCATACAACTCCAAATTCAGTTACTAAAGTTTCTCAGTTTCAGCACTAAAGGGCAGGAAACCGAGCACAAAATTCTTTCCTTCCTGGTTAGGTGGACGGGAGAAAAGTGAACCTGCGCCCCCGCATACTAGGCTTAAGTTATCTTTACACCAAAATGATTATAAAAAAAGGTATGATGTTCAACATGGTACGAAACAACAACGGTGGAAGAGGGGTGTATGTTAAAAAACCCTTGGGGGGAGTAGGGTCAAATATGAGAGACACCAAATTTATGGGTCCTTTATGTATTGCTAAGGTGAAACACAATTTGGTTGTATTGGAAAATGGTCAATGTTGGAGCATGGATAGGATCGTCAAACAGCCGTCATCTCCTGAAGATAGTGGTGTAAATCCTGATGAAGCTTGCGGGAGAGAGGAAGATCCACGGGATCGCGCAGAAGGATGCTATAGTAAAACAACAAATAGCAGACAAACTAAACCCATAAAGACTATGAAGACCATAAAGACTAAAGGCATAAAGACTATGAGTTTGCCACTTGAGTATAATTGCACTAGATTTACTCAAAGGTAGTGTCTCAGGAAGAATATTCAATGGGAAAAAAATATAAATTTGTAACAATTGATTATGTTTTTTTGTGAGGGAAGATGTGTTGTATTATACTTTTCTAAAGTGTAAATCATGAAGGGAATTTTCTCTGTAAATAGGTTTATCCATGGGAAGAGTTTAGTAGGAATTATTGTAGAACGTAGTATGTCCCATTCCCCTTTTTGGAAAATTCTGACAGTTAGAGGGACAGGAGTTGACAGTAGAATGTTGATGAAGAGAGTCATAGGAGAAGGCTGTGTGGAGAGCTTGAAAGATGGAGCAGTACAGATGGAAAATAAAGACTGGCACTGAAGAAACAATATTGGCGTCTTTATAACAGTTAGCATAACCAAAGACCTAAAACATTTGATTTCTTCTGTCTAACCTTCAACATGGAGTTTTGCTCGCATTGCAATATTCTTTCATTGCAGGTGCATCCATACGAGTCAATCGATAATTAAAGGCATGTTGTGTGTTTGACATAGTGCGGTACGCGGTACGGAGGAATACTTTGGCAAGGCTAATGAACTGAGAGGAAAAGACTCCTGTTTGTGTCCCAGACACCAAGCGACACTCAAGGTCATCCTGAAGTTCAATTCGTGGGATGTGAGGTTTGACGGGAGATGCCAACTTCAACTGTGCAAGGAAAGAGGAAAACTACTAGTGTTATTGATGAAGACTTCTCGAACGTTCCTTAGGTTTATCAGAATTCACCCAGTTAGACGAGAGCAGAATCTCTTTATCCTTTGACAAGGGCAAATTCCCTTGCGATTTGGAGGGAACCAGATGTCTCTACTCTTTACTCCTTTATGTGGCCTTATGCCATACCCCACCTCTCCACCAGAACTTCTACTGAGGTTCCTGTGATGAGGACACTTTCCTATATTTCCTGAGACTTAATTAGGATTTCCCTTGAGCTTAGTTTAGGGTATTTAGATGAACTTAGTTTCTCAAATGATTAGGCAAGAGAACTGCAATTTATATACTGATTATCAGATTTTGTTCTTCAACGTTTGTATTGATTCAACTGAAATTCTCATATGCCTTATACTTGTACGATTTATGTTTAATCTCCTTTCACGTTTCACCTCTCCTTTGGCGATTCTGTACTTATACAGCATGTTCCTGAGATTCATTTATAACAGTCTGGCTTTAAACTTGTAATGACTCTTTGAACTTTATCCTACATCTCCTGGATTTAATGTGTGTCCAAATAGTTACACTGTTAATTGATTCAGAGAGTGGACTGTAACTCTTCTTTACCCCTTAAGTATCCCAAAAAAGGTCCATCAGAAGAAGAGAAGGAAGAATATGGGCCAAAGAGTCATCACATCTTTCTCTGCAAGTATGCTTAGTTAGCCCAGTGACAGATTTTTTTAACATGACTTTGTTCATTACCTTGTAGTACACATCAACTAGATATCAGTCTGCAAGGTGAAAGTTTTGTAGATAATCTAACTGCTTTAGGATAATCAGTAGTAAAGATTATGTGTTATGACCAAGAAAATAAAAATGTTGATCAGGGTAGTGATACACTGCATCCTTTTTGTCTGGTTATATCATAAACAGGTAGGTTTTCACTGGGGGTTTCTTCAGCACAGGCACTTGTGATACTTACAGCTGTGAGTAAATCACATCAGAGTTATTGTTAACCAGACACTCTTCCTTTGGTGATGAGCACTAACCCTACACCGAAGGGAGTAACAAGCTTCAAATTCCCTATATTAAAAAAAACATTCTATTGGAGGGAGCCACCCTTCTCCCAAGTCAATTTTGTACAGGACTAACTCTTTTCTTCTGACAGTCCACTAGGCTCCTAGGTGGCGGGTTACCAGACAATCAGGCATCTGCCTTGCAGTAATTTTCATTTTAAAAGTCTTTATTGAAAAGTAATGCATCGAGAAGCTATCAAGGTACATATTGTCATCCACATTCAAACAGAAATAAAGCTAAGCCATGAAATAAGCAACATGTATGTCATACAGCACTTAAAAACATAAAAGTGGTTTCCTTCAGGAAACAACAGCATAGTGTTCCCATAATGACTATTCTCTGCAGTACCTGTTTGGAATTCCGACAGTTTAGACAGGCTTAACTGCAGATTACATAAATATAGGAGTGCCCAAGACCCTACTTTTGCTCTCTTTCCTTTCCTACTTTTTCTCTTTCCCCCCTTTTCTTTTTGATTGATATGGCTCACAATCATTTTCCATCATACATATTCACTTAAAAAACTAAAGGATACAGGGACGTTATAGTTAGGTTCTTAATTTACTCGCATAAAACCAGAGAAATTCAGCAGCTATAGTTAGAGTTATTTCAAGTAATTGTAACTCGCTGTCTAAGGTAACTATAACTTGCGCCTTCGCCATGCACAGTTTTTTTATTCAATAATTTGACATCAATGTTTCATAGATATTTTTTTTGACACAACATTACTATTAAAGTTGTTATGACTGCTATAATATCTTGGGTGGCGATAGTGGGAGTTACACTTAACTTAGACCGTGAGTTATAGTTACCTGAAATAATTAACTATAACTGCTGAATTTCTCTGGTTTTGTGCGAGTAAATTCAGAACATAACTATAATGTCCTTGTAACCTTTGTTTTTTTTCAGTGAATTTCGATGATTTTTTTAATTCTGATTCCTAACTATAACATCCCTGTAACCTTTTTTGTGTTCTGTGAATTTTTTTTTTTTTTAACGTAAAGTAATTATCGTTACTATACGTTAAACCAACCACCTCTGCTCAAAGCTTTTGGTAAAGACTAATATTTTAGATGGGATTTTAATATACAGGGAGTGCAGAATTATTAGGCAAATTAGTATTTTGACCACATCATCCTCTTTATGCATGTTGTCTTACTCCAAGCTGTATAGGCTCGAAAGCCTACTACCAATTAAGCATATTAGGTGATGTGCATCTCTGTAATGAGAAGGGGTGTGGTCTAATGACATCAACACCCTATATCAGGTGTGCATAATTATTAGGCAACTTCCTTTCCTTTGGCAAAATGGGTCAAAAGAAGGACTTGACAGGCTCAGAAAAGTCAAAAATAGTGAGATATCTTGCAGAGGGATGCAGCACTCTTAAAATTGCAAAGCTTCTGAAGCGTGATCATCGAACAATCAAGCGTTTCATTCAAAATAGTCAACAGGGTCGCAAGAAGCGTGTGGAAAAACCAAGGCGCAAAATAACTGCCCATGAACTGAGAAAAGTCAAGCGTGCAGCTGCCACGATGCCACTTGCCACCAGTTTGGCCATATTTCAGAGCTGCAACATCACTGGAGTGCCCAAAAGCACAAGGTGTGCAATACTCAGAGACATGGCCAAGGTAAGAAAGGCTGAAAGACGACCACCACTGAACAAGACACACAAGCTGAAACGTCAAGACTGGGCCAAGAAATATCTCAAGACTGATTTTTCTAAGGTTTTATGGACTGATGAAATGAGAGTGAGTCTTGATGGGCCAGATGGATGGGCCCGTGGCTGGATTGGTAAAGGGCAGAGAGCTCCAGTCCGACTCAGACGCCAGCAAGGTGGAGATGGAGTACTGGTTTGGGCTGGTATCATCAAAGATGAGCTTGTGGGGCCTTTTCGGGTTGAGGATGGAGTCAAGCTCAACTCCCAGTCCTACTGCCAGTTCCTGGAAGACACCTTCTTCAAGCAGTGGTACAGGAAGAAGTCTGCATCCTTCAAGAAAAACATGATTCTCATGCAGGACAATGCTCCATCACACGCGTCCAAGTACTCCACAGCGTGGCTGGCAAGAAAGGGTATAATAGAAGGAAATCTAATGACATGGCCTCCTTGTTCACCTGATCTGAACCCCATTGAGAACCTGTGGTCCATCATCAAATGTGAGATTTACAAGGAGGGAAAACAGTACACCTCTCTGAACAGTGTCTGGGAGGCTGTGGTTGCTGCTGCACGCAATGTTGATGGTGAACAGATCAAAACACTGACAGAATCCATGGATGGCAGGCTTTTGAGTGTCCTTGCAAAGAAAGGTGGCTATATTGGTCACTGATTTGTTTTTGTTTTGTTTTTGAATGTCAGAAATGTATATTTGTGAATGTTGAGATGTTATATTGGTTTCACTGGTAATAATAAATAATTGAAATGGGTATATATTTTTTTTTTGTTAAGTTGCCTAATAATTATGCACAGTAATAGTCACCTGCACACACAGATATCCCCCTAACATAGCTAAAACTGAAAACAAACTAAAGACTACTTCCAAAAATATTCAGCTTTGATATTAATGAGTTTTTTGGGTTCATTGAGAACATGGTTGTTGTTCAATAATAAAATGAATCCTCAAAAATACAACTTGCCTAATAATTCTGCACTCCCTGTATATTGAGAAGCATTTCAGCAAATAAATTGGCTACTGCCAATTCACATGAATGGAATTACATGCAAGTTTTAAATTTGAAGATTCTAAACAAAAAGTATGTCCTGAAGAAGGAACTTTTTGACGCATACAAAGGTTCATTTCTTGTGTCTGGTTTGGTTTTTGAAATCTAAAAAAATATATGTATTCAACATCGTATAATCTGGGATAAGTAAGAGTCAGACATATATGATTATATGTTTCTTTATGGAATCTTCATTGTTGTTTATGTCTTGCAATTTGTGTTGAGATCACTTCTCATTCTCATAAGTAGATGTTATTTTTTTTTTTTTACCTCTTAACTGGTGCCCTCACCCCCTCACTCTGCCTTGTCCCCTCCCCCAACCCTCAGTGGTGAGCCCTTTTGGGCTTTTGAGATAGTTCAAGTTTAGGCTCCATAACCTTTAATCCACATATGGTATCCACACCAAACTTGCTTCCTTTTTTCCAACATCTTGGGGATTCTAAAGTACCCCAGGTTTGTGGATTCCCAGGAGGGGACCGAGAAAAAAGGCAAAATATAGCTACATTATGAGTTTTTTGGGAATAATAGGAAAAAGTGGTCTGCACAAAAGTGTCCTTTTATCCCAAAAATAGTATCAAGGAATGGTTTGCAGTGCTAAAGTCACAATCTTTACAGCTTTCAGGAACACAGGGAGCAGAATAAAAACAAAAACACATTTTTTTACCACCGTTTTGGTGCTTTTCAAAGAGGTGGTCCATTGTTCCTATTTTTTGTGCTCTCAGCATACTTCCAGTTTGTGGTGGAAACCAGTGTGAAACCCATGGGTGATCCATGAAAGCTAACGTTTTCTGAAAAGTAGATAAAATTCAGAATCCAGCAAGGGGTTACCCCCAAGAAACTAACTGTTGAAATGAAGAAATATTGAAAATGAGTAGGAATTAATGGCCATTTGTGACGTTTTCACCCGTAACTTTTTTGTCACAATCACATATCTAGAAAAGCAATATATATTAATTAATCCCGCTAGACCATTCTGGTTGTGGGGATACATAGGGGTTGTAGTTTCTATAAGAACTCAAGGTATCCAATGTCAACAACGGAGCTGCACCATACAATTTGTTTTTCCACAATGTACCGAATATAGACCAATCCATATGGTGAGAAATGTAGAGGAAAATATGAGTACAACGAAACATGTATCTCTGAAATGGGCACAAGATGTGGAGCTTAAGAGCACTGATTATTTTCACATCTCTGAATTTGTCTATACCAGTAGTAGCATATGATCTAGAGGCTACTTTTGAAAATGTCTTCTTTGTTACAAACTGGCTTACATTTGGAAGGCACAAATGCAGAGAAATCCAATTGGTAATAACAAATGTTCTACTATTCTCTGATCCCATGTCTTCCAATAAAAATGGTACCTCACTTTCATGGGTAGGCCTAGTGCTTGTGACAGGAAACTGCCCAAAATGCAACATGGATGCAGCACATTTTTCCACTCAAAACTGACCCCCTTTTTTGCCCAGTGTGTAACTTTGGAGTCTTTGGCCCTAGCTCAGACAGCACTCATGGAAGCCTGCCAAACTTACACATCTTTGAAAACTAGAAACCTGGGAGAATCCAGGGTGACTTCATGGCTCTCACTAGGATTATTTTACCCAGAATACCGCACTAACCTCAAAATACTGAGGTGAAAAACTTTAGGTTACTTTATGGATACAAAACAAACTTGTACTGCATTTACCATGATGCATTCGGACTGACTACATGCTGGAGTGTGAGGCAGAGTGCTCCCTTTCTGTTTTTCCTGTTTAAGAAAGCCCCCCCTGGAGCCAACGAGCTGACAAGCTCTGGTTGAAGCACCTGCGTGCCAGTGAGTGGTACATAAACCTGAGCGGAATTGTGGCAGCATTTCCAGGAACCCCACAAACAAAGCTGCTCTCTGCTGATGAAGGGCTGAACCCAGAAACCGTGCCCAGAGATTTACAGCACTTGGTGCACCTACTGAGGTGAAAAACTTTAGGTTACTTTATGGATACAAAACAAACTTGTACTGCATTTACCATGATGCATTGGGGATGATTATATGCTGGAATGTGAGGCAGAGTGCTCCCTTTCTGTTTTTCCTGTTTAAGAAAGTCCCCTGGAGCCAACGAGTTGACGAGCTCTGGTTGAAGCACCTGCGTGCCAATGAGTAGTACATAAGCCTGAGAGGAATTTTGGCAGCATTTTCAGCAACACCACAGACAAAGCTGCTCTCTGCTGATAAAGGGCTGAGCCCAGAAACACGTGTCCAGAGATTTACAGCACTTGCTGCACCTACTGAGGTGAAAAACCTTAGGTTACTTTATGGATACAAAATGAACTTGTACTGCATTTACCATGATGCACTGGGGCTGACTACATGCTGGAGTGTGAGGCACAGTGCTTCCTTTCTGTTTTTTCTAACCTCAAACTTTGACTGAAAACACATTTTCCTCACATTTCTGTGATCGAAAGTTCTGGAATCTTCAGGAAGCAACATGTTTCCTATCACATTGAGCTCCTACCTGTCCCCTGATAAGAATCGTACCCCACTTGTGAGTAAGGGCCACAAGACCATGACACAAAAGGCCCTAAAACACTACATTGAGAGATAAGCAATAAGGGTAGCTTGGTATTAGGAGCCATGTTGAGGTGCCACCCATGCAAACCTATGAAACACAGACATTTTGTAAAACTAGACAAATAGGGGAATCCAGGGTGGTATGCCTTGTGTGGATCCCACAACGTTTACGTACTCACACTGCCCTGCAAATATCAAACTTTGCCTGATATCACACATTTTCCTTCCATTTCTATGATGGAAACTTCTGGAATCTGCAGGAATCCACAACATTCCTACCACTCAGTGTCAGTCTCCTTGTGCAGATAAAAACTCTGCATCAACTGTGTGGCTGGGACTACTAACCACAACATGAATGGATCAAACCAAAGTCAATGGGAGCCATTACGAGGGGACTTACATTTACCTTGGTTTGATCCATTCTGTTGCAGGCAGTAAGCCCAGCTACACAAGTGGTGTAATGTTTTTATAGGCGCAAGTCTTGTTACACTGGGTGGTAGGAATTTTGTGGGTTGCGGAGATCCTTAGCTTTCCATCACAGTAATGTAAGGATAAGTGATTTCAGGCAAAATGTAAGGTTTGCAGGGCATTGTGGGTAAGAAAACCTTGTGGGATCCAGGCAAGGGGCACTACCCTGGAATCAGATCTGCCAACTCACTCGGTGCCACTTTGTGACACACGATATTGGCTCCCATCACACGGTCACCCAGTGAGGAACAAATATAACACTGTGGCAAGGAAAACGAGGTGAAGACCACTTTAAACAGTGGATTCAGTTAGTTTTCGGAGGCGTTTAACTGCAGATGTCCATTAATGGGTGTGAAAACACCATAAGACATCAGCAACAGCCTCTGCAAGCTTTTGTTTTTTTTTGTTTTTTCTAGAAGAGGGGGTTTGGGGCGGGTGCAAGAGTGCCTCTTAGGTGCTTCTCAGCATGAGACCACGCCCCCTCCAAGGCCCCGCCCCCTCCTCACACTGAGATTTTTATTGAGGTTGGCAGGTCTTTTTAATTGTTTAGTTTTTTTTTTTTTTTTAAATAGACAATATTACCCTGGTTGTCCATTTTTCAAAAACATCTGCAGTTGGTAGGATTTCATGAACGGCGGCTGAGGACGGCCCCAAATCCTGCAGCTACATCTATCGCTGATCTCTCCATCTAGCACTTAATGGCCTTTTGTTTTGTGGTCTCTTTGCCCACTCACACAAGTGGGGTACCGGTCCTATCAAGAGAAGTATGGGAACTCAGGGTGGTAGGAAATTTGTGGTTCCTTGCAGATTCCAGAAGGTTTTGTCAATGAAATCTGAGGAAAATGTGTGCTTTTAGTCAAAGTTTGAGGTTTGCAGGGCATTGTGGGTAAGAAAATGTTGTGGGATCCACGCAAAGCACACCTCCCTGGACTCCCCTGAGTGTCTAGTTTCCAGAACTGTCTGGGTCTGGTGGGATTTCCCAGGTGGCAGTCTACTTAAGCACAAAAAGTGAAGCCATTTACCACTGCAAGTGAGACAATATTGGGAGTTAGCCACACTCTCCTGTCCCATATGCACAGACAACACCCAAAAAGATTCAAGTATCCTCTTGCTTGCCTTTGGAATTGGATTGTTTAGTTCACAGAGGAGCAGAAACACAGACACTTTAGGGGCGAGCGTGGTGCCTAATGGTAGGATGGGCCAGGCCCACCCCACCCCACCCCAATATTTTATATAAAAAACATATTACTGCCATACAGTGGGCTTTTTTCTCCTCCCCCCCCCCCCCCCCCCCAACTCCAGGGGCCAACTGGGAGGAAATCTAAAGTCTGCCCCAGGGGGAGAGGGCGGTAAAAATACTTGTTTCTCCTTTTTGAGATGGGAGTGTGGCCAATACCAGAATGCAACATCCACATCACTTTCTTTTGCCCCAAAAGCAAAATTCCTGGTTTTGGGTGGGCGTTCTCCCCTCCCCCAAGGGGCTGGTTTGGGGCAACCTCCCCAAATGGGACAAGCCTATCTACCCTCAGGGGGGCAGAAAGACACTTTGCCACTTCCGTGATGTGGGTATGGCTCGATGCCAGGGTATGCCACTCCCTCCTTTCTTTTTTCGTTTTGGTGCTGTATTAAAAACCCTGGTGTTCAATCCAATGCAGGGCAGAAAGTCTAAAGGGAGTGCTGCTGGTGGAGGAGAGCATGGCCCATGCCCAAGGGAAAAGAGTGGTCCTTTGTAGTAACAATGTTGAAGATGAGTCCAGGTCCACGCAGAAATTGATGACAAAAGCCTTTTATTCAGTAAAACTTCAGAGACAAAATAACAGGAAATCCAGCCTCTAGTAAAACCTCCAGCACCATCAACTGTCCAGCACGGAATGCTGTCCAGCTGAGGGAGATACCAAATGCCGCAGGTGGGAGTGGAAGATACCAAACAAGATCTACATAATACAAAGAACCCTAAAACATAAAATGCAACTAAACATAGAAATACTACACAAACACAATACTACACCACCCCCTCCCTATATAAATTAAATCACAACAATTCTATTCAAATTACAGATCCGCCCATCATCAAGTTTGACAGCTCCTCTAAACACTTTAATAACTTCGTGAATAGGACTGAACTTAGATAAGCTAGACTTGTTAGTTCCAGGTAATTTGACTTTAACTTTATCCCCAATACGAGCAACGCTTTTTTTTACAGACTTACGAAAATCATAGATTTCCTTTCTTTTAAGACAGTGAAACTCATCTTTATCTTTAGCATTACTTCCAACAAATTCATTATCCACAACACCAGAAAGATGTTTTCTAAGCCAGGGAGGATTGATTTTAGTATGTGCACACGTTTCCTAAACAGTAAGAAAGGAGTCTGCCCAGTGCTGGAATGTGGAGTGAACCTGTATTCTTCAACTCTATTCTCCACCCAACTCTCCCAACCAACACCATTTATTTTAGCTAATTGAATGGTTTCTTTCAAAGTTCTATTAAAACGTTCCACCATACCATTTGTTTCAGGATGATAAAGTGCACATTTTTTGTGAAAAATTCCTCTTGACACAAGGAAATCTCTCATAAACTTCGAGGTGAACTGAACACCATTGTCTGACAGAATCGCACCAGGATTCCCCTCCCTGCTGAAAACTTTAGACAGAAAGTCCACCACTATCTTCGATGTGATCTCAGAAGCTATGCACACCTCAGGCCAACGGGAAAGCACGTCCATTAGCACAATTATATACTTAGAGCTAGACCCTGAGGACACAGGTCCCATAATGTCAATAGCAACTTCCTCCCACACCTAATTAGGTGTTTCTCTAAGCACTATCGGTTGAGTTCTCACCTTAAGTGTCTTGTCTGCTAAGCAGCACTCAACACAATCTCGTACCTTTCTCTCTAAGGCAATATCCATTCCTAGCCACCAATATGAAACCCTCATCCTTTCCTTCGTTTTGCTTATACCAGGATGACCCGAATGAGAGAGAGTAAGTAGCCGGTCACGTAAAGATGACGGAGGAACAAGTTTGTTACCCCTAAGCAACAAACCTTCATGTAACCACAACTCATCCCACACTTTCTTATAAGAAGAAATGGAAATGTCATGACAATCCTTCAGTTTCCCCGACTCCAGCAATTTTATCACTTTAGAAAGAACTTCATCTTTACTAAACTCATCACACCATTCACCTTCTAAAACACACACATCCGTTATGGTACAAACTTGTACTACCTCATCCGTCCACCACGACATGCTATCACACTCATCTATCTCATCACTAGACACTAACCTAGACAAGCAATCTGCTGTCTTGTTGTCACATCCCGGAACATATTTCACTGTAAATAGATAATCTTGGAGCCCAACTATCCACTTACAAATCCTGGAAGAAACGTTATCTAAACCTTTCTTCCCAAAGATCTCTTATAATGGTTTATGATCGGAGTGTACTTCAAATGAGAATCCCCAAAGAAATTGTCTAAATTTTTTAATAGCCCAATAAATTGCCAGTGCTTCTTTCTCAATGGCAGAGTAATTAAATTCCGCACCACGAAGAGTGCGCGAAGCAAACGCAATCGTGGTCTCAATACCACCCCTTATCTGCTTCAACACACATCCTAAACCTTTATCAGATGCATCAGTAATGAGATAACAAGGAAGGCCAGGTTGGAAGCCACTAAGCGACTGGGCAGAAGAAAGTACATCTTTAAGATCCAGAAATTCCGCCTCCCAATCTTTAGACCAAACAAACTCGCTCCCCTTCTTGAGCAAGAACCTAATGGAGCTTGATCTTTTAGCAAAGTTTGGAATGTACCTAGCATAGAATTCTGCCATGCCTAAAAAGATTTGAATATCTTTCTTACACTTTGGAGTAGACAAACCTATAATGGTGCGAAATAAATCATCTTTAGGCTTAACACCTTCACTCGAAATAACATGTCCCAAATACGTAATTTGAGACTGAAGAAATTTACACTTTTCTTTTTTCAGCATGATACCCTTGGCTCTGAACAAAGAAAGTACACTTCTTAATTTCTTGAGATGTTCTTTATGAGTGTTGCTGAATACAAGAACATCATCTTGGAAAAAACACACACCCCCCAACTCCCCTAACATATCTTGCATTAACCTTTGAAATACAGCTGCTGCTGAACATAAACCAAAAGGCATACGGTTGAAATAGAAAACACCAAAGGGAGTAATAAAAGAGGTGAGAAGTTTAGAGTCTTCAGTCAGTTGCACTTGATGATATGCAGAAGTTAGGTCAAGGGTAGAAAAAACTTTAGCATCTCCTAACAAACTTATCATTTCATTAATGTTCGGCAATGGAAATCTGTCAACAACCACTTGCTTATTCAGGTTGCGAAGATCAACACACAGTCTAATATCACCAGAATGTTTGGTCGCAACTACTACAGGAGCGATCCATTGTGCTGCTTCTATTTCCTGGATAATCCCACTGTTTTTAAGTCTTTCAAGTTCTTGTTTCACCTTTGCTTTTAAACTTACAGGAATGTTTCGCAATTTTGAAATTATAGGTTGTGCATCTTTTTTCAAAACAATCTGATGTTTGTAACCTTTTATGCATCCAACTTTAGGACTAAACACATCTGGGTATTCATTCCATAACTGACGTTCAAGATCAGAAACCTCTTGCACCATAACTTGAGGCACAGCATTAGGATTTAAAACTATGCCTAATTCTTTCTGATGGGGCCAACTCAAAATGGTATCTCCAACCACAGGAACGTAAACTTTACCAGATATTTCATTTCCTTTGGAATTAATCTTTGCATTAAAGTATCCTTTTAATTCAATAGGTTTGCCACCATACGAGAAAGGCAAAACATCAGGGGACAATAGGTCAACTTTACCATCAAATGACGTCATACAATCTTCTACCAATACAAGAGACAGCTTGGCACCAGAATCCATCATCATGGTGATAGGAATCTCATTTATCATTACAAGGTCTCTTGGGTATTCACACTGGACAGTGGAAATACAGTTAACATCATTTACTATTTGTAAGATAAAAGGTTGATTATCATTATCATCTGACACTTCATTAATTGTTACAACGCTTTTGTTTGTGGACTTACAACACTTAGTGAAATGACCCTTTTTGTTGCATTTGTTGCAGACAAGATGGATAGCTGGACAGTCTTTAAAGTTCGCTAGATGAGAAGGTGACCCACACCTGAAACAAAATGTTTTAAATTTGTTCTTTAAGTTTACAAAATTTTTAGGTTTTGAATCAATTTTGTTTAAAGAAGGTGATGCTTTAGAATTCCTTAGAGTTCCAATACAAGATTGAGAATGTTCAATTTGTTTTGCTACTTTCAATACTTCGTCGAGAGATGGATCACTCCTGGACCATAGAGCTTCCCTAATTTTATCACTTTTGCATTCCAACATAAATTGGTCTCTAATGCGTTCTTCTATAGTAGTACCAAAATTGCAGAGAGAAGCCAGTTTACGAAGTTTCGTTATATAATCTTCTATTGTTTCTTCATCCACCTGTTTGCATTTTCCAAAATAAAATCTTTGTAGTAGAATTGATACTTTAGGTAAAAAATGTGTGTCAAGACGAAGAAGAGTGTCCTCAAAGTCATTTAAAGGAGCATCACCTACTGCTCCATCCAAATTTGATACTGGAGGTAAGGTGTCTAATATTTCTTGCCCTTCTGTACCTAAGCAATGTTGAAGAAGTGAAGTCTTTCTTTCAATGGATAGACTGGTTCCACAAACCTTTGTGTATGTTAAAAAAACTTTATTCCATTTTGGCCAAGGAATTGTTGGATCACCAGGTAAAGATAAGAAAAAAGGAGGAGGAGAAATGTTCTGCATTATGGAAAATAAGAAAATGAAGAGGAAAGAGCGTCAGTGACAGAAAAACAGAACAAATAGAAGAGACAAAGATATATATTTTTTTTAATTATAATAAGAAAGATATTAGATCAGAATAAAAAAAGAAAGTTCCACTGTTATTAAAGAATTATTATTTAACAATGACCAAAGATAAGCAATAATGAAACATAGAACAAAAAAAATCATAATATCCTGTCCAGCAAATATACAAATTAAAAGAAAAGACGGAGGGTAAAAAAAAAAAAAAAAATACAAACAATAACAACAAAAAAAATTGCAATGTGGTAAAATGTGTGTACCAGATGTGAATATTGGCAGAGCAAAAATTTGCACGAAGAGGAGTGAAAGAAAAGCTAAATGCGCGCGTAGAGGCACACACGAGCCGGCCGCACACGAGAACGCGCGCGAGTGAAAGAAAAGTTAAATGCGTGCGTAGGTAAACACACGAGCCGGGCGCACACGAGAGCGCGCGAAATGGCTAGGTTAAGCGTGCCTCGTTACTAGGTTGCAGTACACGTTGCCAGACAACGAAGGATTCCACTCTTGAAATGCTGTTCGAACACAATGTTCTCCTAGGCGTGCCTCGTTACTTGGTAACCGCACACGCGGGCAAGCAACGAGGAATTCCCCAAAGGCGTTGTTCAAACAAAATGAAACAACGTGTTCCCGATGGATAGGAGGGGCGCGCACGGCCAGGCAGCAATAATGAAAGTAAACAACCAAGAATAGCAAAACAACGCGCTCCCGATAGATAGGAGACCGCGCGCGGTCAGAGAGCATTAATAAGACAAAACAGCTAATTGTAAAAGGCAAAAAGCCTACAAAATAGCACACAATAATAATAAAATAAAAAAAGAGAAGGAGAACAGGAGGAAGAGATAATTAAGAACAGGAAGGGAAAGACAATAGGTCATGTAGCAAAAGGAAAGAATTAAAGGGAAAATAATAATTTAAAAGTAATATAAGGTGGTCAACAGTACCAGGGCCAAAATTGACTAGAGTTCCTGTTGCAGGGATGAAGTTCCCCATCCTCGTCGCCAAAAATGTAGTAACAATGTTGAAGATGAGTCCAAGTCCATTTCCGAAAGTGATGACAAAAGCCTTTTATTCAGTAAAACTTCAGAGACAAAATAACAGGAACTCCAGCCTCTAGTAAAACCTCCAGCACCATCAACTGTCCAGCACGGAATGCTGTCCAGCTGAGGGAGATACCAAATGCCGCAGGTGGGACTGGAAGATACCAAACAAATCTACATAATACAAAGAACCCTAAAACATAAAATGCAACTAAACATAGAAATACTACACAAACACAATACTACACCCTTCCATCCAAAAGAATTACCGCACAAATGTAGTCCCTGGTGTCTAGTGGACTTTCTGTCCCCCCCAGGGGGAAGATTTGGGCTAATCACCCACATCTGCCACATAGATATCTTCACCTAGCACTTTACAGCCTTTTGTGCAGTGGTCTCTTTGCCCACCCAGACAAGTGGTGTACCATTCTTATCGGGAGAAGTATGGGAACTCAGGGTGGTAGGAAATTTGCGGATCCTTGCAGATTCCAGAAGGTTTCCTCACAGAAATCTGAGGAAAATGTGTGCTTTTAGTCAAAGTTTGAGGTTTGCAGGGCATTGTGGGTAAAAAGATTGTGAGATCCACGAAAAGCACACCACTCTGAACTCCCCCTTGTGTCTAGTTTTCACAACTGACTGGGTCGTGTAGGATTTCCCAGGTGGTAGTCTACTTACGCACAAAAAGTGAAGCCATTCACTATTGCAACTGGGACGATATTGGGAGTTAGCCACACTCTCCTGGCCCATATGCAGCGACAACAACCAAAAATATTCAAGTATCCTCTTGCTTGCCTTTGGGGTGGGATTTTTTTTAGTCTGCAGAGGAGCAGACACACTGACACTTTAAGGCGAGCATGGGGCCTAATGCTAGGATGGGCCAGACCCACCCCAATATTTTATTAAAGGGAGTGTGGGTGGAGGAGAGCATTGGCCCATGCATAGGGAAAGGAGGGGTCCTCCCCACCCAAAACAAGTACCACACAAATGCAGTCACTCGTGTCAAGTGGGCTTTCTGCCCCCCAGGCAGATCTGGACTAATCACCCCCCTTCTTACCCCTTGGCGAGGGCATGGCAGAAAGTCTGTCAGCATGTGGTTTAGAATGGTGGGGGCATTACCAGGGCCATGATGGGCAGCTCCCCACCTCTACATTTGTTTTTTAAATTAAGCCTGGGTGCCTAGTGAGCTTTCTGCCCTCCCGGGGGGCAGGGTGGGGGGTGATGTGGAGATAGACTGGGGATAATCACCAGATGTAAGGACTGACAGTATAGTTATAGTTTGTTGGGGGTGGGGCAATAGCGAGAATGGGCAGCCCCCACACACATATATATATATATATATTTTATTTTATTTATTTTTTTTACTGGAAAAAACAAAGGTTACGGGGACGTTGTAGTTAGGTAGGTTGACCTTTTACCCATACCAAACCATAGAAATTCAGCAGTTATAGTTATACATAAGTTAAGAAACTATAGCTCGTTGCCCAAAGTTACTTTCCGGCATGAGTAATAGTTTCCTCAGATAAGTATACCTATAAATATAACTTTAACTGATGAATTTCTATGGTTTTGTATGGGGAAATGTCAACCTAACTATAACTCCTTGTAACTTTTGTGTTTTTTCAGTGAATTTCTATGTTTTTTGTAATGCACACGTTAATATTTGTGTCTGGTTGTGGCTAGCCAATCAGGGCCTTGCTTTTCCCCATGATCCGAGGAGGATCCTCGAATTGGCTGAAATAATAAAAAGGGCAATTTTTTTGCCCATGAGGGGTCCCCAAGGAACGCCTCGATGTGTCCTGTGAGGTCAGAATACCTGTATCCTGCCCCTATATGTATTTACACAGTTTTTTCTCACCCCCCGGCAATGCGAGAAACAAAATTTGGGCACAAATTTTCTGTCAGGTTGCGGCCAGCCAATCAGGGCCTTGCTTTTCCTTCGAATCCAGGGAGGATCCGAGGAGGATCATATTCTCTATATATACACAAATTTGTTTTTTTCATTTAATGACTAGAAAATGAATTTACACCTTATCTCAAAAAAAGTCGCTTTCTGGACCAAGAGCTAGCTTTCTAACAAATTTGGTGTAAATTTGTTCGTTGGCCCAGACACTATTCCTCTTCAAAATCCCTATAGATATTAACATGGAGAAAACACGTTTTGGCACCCCCCCCCCACCCCTTTTGTCAGACAGCAATTGACGTGAGCATCAAATTTTTTGGGAAAATTTTGTGAAGATTCTTCAACCGGTGCGAAAGATATAGGCAAGTAAAAAACGCTTTTTCTATAAAAACTAGGTCCTAACTATAACTATCTAGTGGCGACCCCCACCTAGTTTCCATAGGAAGAGCGTTTTTAGTTTTGCAAATAACTCTGGCACCGCTTGACGAATCTTCACAAAATTTTCTAAATGTATACTTTAGTTGGGTTAGCTGCTGTCTTGAAAGTTTTGGAGTTCTCCGTCAAGCGGGTACTGAGAATAGAGGGGGTCCCAAAATGAGCTTTCCCCATTAATTTTTTCATAGTGTCTTTAGACACGCCTACAGCCCAAACCGCCAAATGGAGTTACACCAAATTTGGCAGAAAGCGAGATCCTGTTCCACACATTGTGCTTTTTGTGATTTGGTGTACATCCATTCAGTAGTTTTGGAGATATTAAAGGTTAAGTAATATAGATATCTAGCGACGTGGATCCAACTGTCCCCGTGCTGCTATCCGATTGGCTGCCAACACTTCAACATGGAAGGGTTGGCAGTCATTTTGGGGCTCAGCTTCAGTCGAGTCCCACAAAAAAAGATAAAAAAATAAAAAATAAAAAAAGGGGGGCATGGGGAGGGATACAGAGCCCCTAGCCTTGGTGCAGGGGTCCCCAGGGACCCCGGCAGGACTAAAATGCAATTTTTAAAAAATAAATCTCAGAAAATTCTGCGGATGGATTGCAGATTTTCCCCAAGATAAAAAAAAAAAAAGGCCGGTCTCCCACGCTTTTTTTTATTTTTATTTTGCCTCCAGGTGGGCCAGGTTCCGGTGACAATGGGGGCTTAAACAAGGAGTGGGGGCACGGGCCCCCCACCTAGAAATTATATTAGAGTTATATTAGCCCTGGGGACCACCACCTCCCCAGGGCCAAATACATTTATAATAGTAGGGGGGAGGCCGCGGGAAGGTAGTGAAAAATAATAATAATTAAAATAATGAATAAATAATAAATAAAATCATGAAGAGGGTCCATTGTGGACCCCCGGCCCTGGGGACCACCACCTCCCGGGAGCTAAATTAAACATTGGAGGGGGTCGCTCCTGCTATGTCCCGGGTTGCCTACCCTGGGACATAGCTGTTTGCTCTAACTTCGCAGGAGCTTTGACAACTTTCCAGCGGGCAGGAGCTGTCAAAGTGCTCCCACCCACTGGAAGCGGAGGTTTCATCTTTTTCCCTGCCCACAGACATGCTGGCAGGGAAAGAGATAAAACTATTGCTCTTGCATGCAGGGAACTGCATGTTTAGGAGCTCCCTGTGTACAATAGCAATGCTGGCTTCCACAGGAGGCAAGGAGCCGACTGGGACTCCGGGGGGGGGGGGGCTTGATGCTCCCCCCGCAGTCCCACTGCAAACTGGGTCCCTGAGGTACCCCGGGAAACATCGCCAGGCCCTGGGGGTAGGGGTCTCCAGGGCCAAAATCAGCCCTGGAAGGGGCGGGAAAGCACAGCCCCCCTCCTGTATTGAATGAAGGCTGGGCCCAGGGGGAATGGGCCAAAATCAGCCCGGGAGAGGGCCAAAGTCTCCTCTCCTCCATTTGTTTATGGCCGGGCCCCGGGGATGGAGCCCAGCCCCTCTCTACTATTAAGTGTGTTTACTCAGCAATTCCATAATGAAAAATTATATGAAATCCTTTGTGGAGGTGAATGCATCTTTGATGTATTAGACCACAATCTGTATGTGACTGATGTGCAGATTCTTTCTTGTCCTCTCCTGATGAGAGCAGAGTCCATGATTCGCCCTTTAAATTGTTCAGAGTATGCAAATGTACAAATCACCTGGAAACTCCACCCGCTCGTATTGTCCAACTTAGTAGTATGCAAAGGTCTTACCAACTTGCAAGGATGATGGACAGCTTATCAAAGGGCCCCTAGTGCATTTTCCGGCGATTTTGGTGGCGCGTTCTTGATGCCGAGGGATAGGAGGACATCTCCACAAAACAAAGAAGCACTTATGTCATAAAGATAACAGGAAGGACCCTGGTCTGGTCAAGATTTAAGTCTCTGTAGTCTCATTGCCTCTCTATAGGATGATTCATGTTATCACAAACTTCTTCATAAAGACGCGCTAGTAAAAATGACATTGCCAAAACGCACACAAGGTCGCTGGTGTAATTTCATTGTGCTCCATTACTCAGCTATAGTGTTCAATACGTACTGGACATTTACCCATGGAGGCAGAAGGAACTCCACTTGGGTAGATATTTTGTGCAAAAAAGTGGACTCTTCTTGGATAAAAAGGCTGGTCAGATTCCTTTGTGGCAGAATCACTCACACAGCTACTGACACACCCACACAGACACTCATGCACCCACTCACAGGTGCACTCACACACTCATGCACCCACTCATAGACCCACTCAGACTCACGCACCCACTCACAGACCCCCTCGGACAGTGACGCACCCACTCACCGACCCTCTCAGACATTCATGCACACACTCAAAGACCCAGAGACTCACGCACCTACTCAGACACTCATTCACCCACTTACCGACCCCTGCAGACTCACACACCCACTCACAGAGATGCTCTCACGCGGGGGCGCAATTTATATTTACCTTAGGGCACGAGTTATAGTTATTTGAGATAACTCTAAGAATTACTGCTGAAGACGTTCTATGGTGTTGTGTGAGTAAACTTCAGAACTTAACTATAAGGCCCCTGTAACCTTTGTTGTTGTTTTTTTAAGTCAAATATATATATATATATATATATATATATATATATATATATATATATATATATATATATATATATACACACATATATATATATATATATATATTTTGTTTTTAAGTAAGCCCTGGTGTCTAGGGGGCAGAAAGACTAACGGTATATTTTGTTGGTGGGTGGGGGAACGGCCATGCCCATAATGAGCCCCATCCCTATTTTTTTATTTACACTCTGGTGTCTAGCGGGCTTCCTACCCCTGCAGATAAGAAGTAATTACCCACATCTTCTCCCTGGGGGAAGGGGGTGACTGTAGCCGTCAAATTTGCTGGGGGAGCACAAGTTGTTGCCTTAGAGCTGCTACCCCCATCCCTGCTGTCTAGTGGGTGGATCCCTGCTTGACGATCACTCTCCTGTGACAATCTCCAAGCAGGGATTCACTGGGCAGAGATATCATTGGAAGGGGGAGATTCTCCCCTCTCCAGCGAAACCTCTTCCCATCCCAATCAGTGCTTGGGTGGCTGAGATATGCCCCAAGCACTGACGCAGTTAAAGTTAAACAAACCCATTAGCTAGTGTTTCCTCCACTTTAGTGTAATGAAGTAAGTGTGCCCTGCACAATGCTGATTGTCATTACATTAAATTATTATTATTATTATTATTTTTTTTTTTAAAGACGACGACTCAGCCTTCCTAGCCAGCCAGAGTTTAAAAAATAATAAAGGAATCCCTCCTGTGCTTTGCACCAGAGGGACTTTATATGCCTCCCCAGTGTTAGCCAATGGCCGACAGGCCCACTGGGGAGGTAGGGGGGGTGTTGGCCATTTCATTTAAGGAGTTAACAGATAATTTTGTTTTGTATATTTGTGTTTTTTTGTACATGGTCCAAAAATTCATTTACTGTCGTGCCTAGGGTAAATTGTAGGTTCTTCTAATTCAATTTAGAACTTTCCGGCCACCACTGCAGGGAAAGACCTGCTTCTCCTCCTCTACTGGGGTCCCCACCCATGTCTTGCCAGTATCCAAAGTACAGGGAGCCCACAGAGGCTTTGATGAAGGAGGTCAAGCCTGGGCCATAATGGAGTTGAGAACGTGTCTTGCTGCACTTCCATCCTGGCCACACCCCGTAGTGCATTTAAATAAGTTACTGTATTTTAAAACTCAGTTAAAAAAACTCTGCTTAAGCATGTAAGCTAGCATTCCACAAAGAGGTGTAAGAATATTGACAACTTAAAAATGGGCCACATTGGAACGTAAATCAATACATTTACACACTTGTGTATAAATATCATAGGGAACTCTCAGAGATTGAAAGATATGGGAACTAGGCAAAATAAACTTTGTGCAAGTTATAAAGTTCCATTGATTAAAATCCAGGTGTTCTATTTCCAATGTCTGTAGCCTGACCATTAGACCACATCTTGGCGAAGACATACAAATACTTTCTGCGAATGCAAAATTTGTGCCTTGGAAATCTCCAGGCTTTGTATCTTAAGCAAACCCCACATTCTGTTCTAATAAAGTGCCATTGCCAGTCACAAACATCTAAGTAACATGCAATGTCAAAACTGCAACCCACTAACATGGCGGTGGGGGGAGAAGGGGGTATAAAGCTGCCACCCAATTTTGTGACCAGCAAAAGCAGCTGTGAGCATTAGAAGGAGCAGATATTGGTCCTGTAGTCTCTCTGCTATTCTGCCTCCTGATTATCAGTGAGGCAGGATTTTTACAAATACTTGTGAATGTCTTATTTGAGCTTTCTAAAAATGGAGCTTGCAACACAACATAACACAAACAATTAGTGTGTGAAAACAGCACTGAGCTGCAACTTTGACAGCTGCACAGCTGACCTCTTGTCCGCTATAAGAAAACCTAATGGAATATTACAAAAGCTACTAAAAGTACATGGGGCAGTTTACAAGATGGAATACATCTGCTTGAAGTGTAATGGATATTTTGTATATCGACTATATTGACCATTATCTTTTTTGCTGCAAAACCTTCTCAAAAGTACATACATGATTAAAAAAACGTGGGAATGGTGAAAAGGATGGGCTCACGACTGCTTTTTTTTTTTTTTTTACAGTGGTATAGTAAGCTGAGATGCTTGATAGGTCAGTCATGATTTTTCTGCAACACCACTCTGCATAATGGAAAGCTTAGGTCTATACTTTAAATGCGCAAAATAAACCACAATCCCATGAACACTAGGTAGAACCAAGGCATTTCCTTATTGATGGTCATTACCAACAGTAACTGGTCCCAACATTAACATGTCTGTAGACTCAATCTGCAGACCAAAGTGACAGGGGAAATAAGGAGCAAGTTGAGCATGTAAACTACAGGACATGAGACCCTGAAATTAAAGGCCATAAGCTGATTATCTCTTGTTTACAGGCCGCAGCTGAACTAGTACTGAAACATATCTCTTGGCTCCCGTTTGTCAGGACTGAAATACATGTCTCTAAGGTCTTCCTTCTTCCTTTTTAGTAACAAAATACTTATGGAAGATCAGTCAATTGGTCATAGGGCTGATCAGAGGTCACAAGAAGGTTGGTGGGTGGAGCAGAACAGTCAAAGATCCCAGCTAGTGAAACCAACAAGTCTGGTGCTACATTAATTGGTGCTTTAGGAGGCAGACTAATATTAACCTGCAGTAGCACTGGCCCTGAAGGAAATACTGCTTCACCAGTTAGCAAACGGGAAACTCACAGCAAAATTGAAGCAGAGATATGGAAATCAGGATGACCGGCCTCAGCTAACCTAACACTACCAGAAGGCCCAAGGTGAAGACAAAAAGCTCCACCGTACCTCTTAAGCAAAAAATGGGAAGATACATGCGCTCACCTGCAATGGCATTGTATGTGGTGTGGACAATGCAAGTTCATCACCCTCACAGTCCACCTATGATCTCTGTACCTTCTCAACAAGTGCTTGGGTGTTGGGTCAGTTCAGACAAACCTCGCAAGGTCACTGTCTCTCTGAGCAGCTCACATTCTCTAGAAAGCCTCCACACTCACTTTGATCCTTCGGAAACTCTGACCTCCTGCTCCTGTTGTAAGTGATGTCCAGGTTTTTTTTATTGTAAGGGGCATAATTTGAGTAATCATCACTGATGTCCTGTGAGGGCATGATGGGTGCACAAGTTATGGTTTGCACAGCTAATCATAACTCAAACTTCACACACTGTTTGGCTTTTGTTTCATAACTGTAACTTCAATGTAGCCTTTTTTTGTTTCTGCCCATTTCTGAGATTTGTTTTTTTTAACATTTGTTAATATCCTTCAAGCAAAAGTAGCCATAACTTATGCTTGAGGTGTTTTTGTTACCGATGCATATGTATGTACCTATGGATGATGATGTGATACACTAACCTTAATATTTACACCATGCATATCAGAATTGTTCTAGAATCCAAAACGGTACTGTACAAAACAAACATATAATATACTCACCAAGCAGGCTGCTGCTGCCCCTTGTAAATGCTCCACAAACCATGCCGAAGTCAGTGATATACCCTACAAGTACAAAAAAAGCTTTCCATCAATGCTGTTATTTCAAATATATATGAAACTATGTGCGTATGGTAGCTTGAATTAAGGGTTCTCTCTGTAACGTTTAGGTCACAAGTTCGACTACAATCACAACCGATCCATCTTTTCATGCTGCTTAGGTCGATGAAGTGAGTACTTTTGAGATTGGTGATGGTTACAGCATTGTGATGGAAGAAAACTAAGGTGGGAAACATTAGATATGTATATATTTCTAAAACAAGTTATAAATATTATTTTCATCAACAGGGTAACTAATCAGGCCCTGACTTCAAGTTCCTTAGAATCAGTATCGCACTTCATAAATATCAATACCATTGGGTTTGTTATTTATCAGATGAAATAACACCTATTGCGGGTTTTGTTACTGCACCAAAATCCGCATAGTACAGTAAATAACATATACTTTTCCCCTGTTAAATTCAGTCAGGTTTGACCTGTTGTTGATACATGGTGAGGCTTGTATTTAAACCAGTCAGAATGTGTGCTTTTAGGAAGGATTGTTGAAAAATTGGTAATTATTTGAATTTACAATGAAATGCAACTAAAACGGTCCACAAATGTGTATGTTTTTGCTAAACATGGTACCAATAGGAGATATTTTTTTTATTTATATGCCTGTTGAATTGGTTGAGTCACTCCAAATAGAATAGGTTTTAATTCTCCAACCATGATTTTTAAAATGCAACAATGATACGACCTTGTGCGAGCCAGCAAAGCTCAGTTTCAAATTATATGTATACATACATATGTGCAAGATGAACAATGTTTGTTTAGAAAGGAAGCTCTAGTGCGAAAAACCAGCTTGTCTGGGAAGATGGTTAAATACAGAGGCTTGGGTGACAAGGCCCGGAGATCACTGACCCTCTAGGCAGATTTATCGCCACTAGGAAGGCCTTCTTGATGGTAAGGAACATGAAAGGACACCTTAGGAACGTAAGGAGGAGACTGAGGTCTCACTGAGGCATGACAAAAAGTGAAGGCAGTGACTTAAGTTGGAGATCTTTCAAAAATCTATTTACAATAAGAGATTTGAAGAAGGGTGGCTGATCAGGAAGGCTGAGATAGCAGAAAGATAGCCCTTTAGGGGGCCCGAGGCAGGGCCCTGCTAGGCAAGAGAGAGAATAAACAAAAGAACCAGAGAAAGGGGGGGGGGATATTCAAGTAATTTTTCTGCACACCATGCCAGATCTTGCTCTAGCAGCACGCTTATACAATCTTGGTGGCGAGACGCCAAGCTGCCAAAATAACATTGCAGACTTCGGGTGGAAGGGCAAAAGCTGTCAACTGTTGCCCCTTAATCTTAATGCATGAAGGCAAAGCGTTGACAAGTTCGGGTGAACAACCCTCCCCTGCTGCTGCAACAGAAGATCCTCCCGAAAGGGCAGCCTGATCGGAGGACTGATGACCATGCTAAATAGTTTGGAATTGCAAACTCTCAGAGCCCAGTCCTAAGCCACATGGATAACTTGGGCCTGGTCATTCCTGATCCTCTTGAGAACTCTAAGTAGGAGTGATATGGGCGGAAAGGCGTACAGGAGGCCTGAGCTCCACTCAAGCTGAAGTGTGTCTCTGAGTGAGAGCTGCCTTGGAGACTCTAACGTTCAAAATTGATGACACTGCATGTTCTCAGAGGTGGCAAACAGATCTAACCAAGGCTCTCCCCACTGCTGAAAGACCCCTTGCACCACCTCCGTAAGGAGACACTATTGGTGATCTCCTAGGCATCTTCAGCTGCATTTGGCCACCCTGGCGTTCAGAGAGTCCCCCTGAGACCAGAGGCCTCTGATATCCACCTCTCCCAGATGGCCGTCCCATCCCAGGAGTGATGCACCGGTCACTACTGTCAGATCTGGTTGGTGAAGAGAGAGGGGTCTGCCGTTGACCCAGTAGTGGTTTGTTAACCACCACTGCTAATCTTGTGTAGTTCCCTCTGAAATCTGAACTATGTTGGAGAGATTCCCTTGATGCTGTGCCCACAGGAACTTCAGGTCCCACTGCAGAGTCCTCATATGCCAGCAAGCAGGTGTGACAAGCAGGAGACTATGACGCACAGCAGACTCATAGTCAGTCTCACCAAAACCCAGGATAGAGGCTGAAAATAATTATAGCCTGAATATCCCGGACTCACCATTCAGGAGGATTAGCCTGAAACTGCACTGTGTCTAGAATAGCTCCGATGACAGGGAGAGCCTGAGAGAGAGTCAGGTGTGACTTTGGTATGTTGATAGTGAACCCCAGCAAAAGCAAGAGGTCCGCCGGAATCTGGAGGTGGGAGATGACTGCCTGGGGCGAGCCTGCCTTCAACAGCCATTCATTGAGATGGGGGAAGACTGGTACCCCTGATCTTCACACATGAGCTGCAACCACCACCATCACTTTGGTAAACACCCAAGGGACGTAGGTAAGGCCAAAAGGGAGCACAGCGAACTGAAAAGGCTTGTAGCCCACCGTAAACTGCAGGTAGCACCTGTGGGCAGGCAGGATTGGATTGTGGAAATATGTGTCCTGCAAGTCCAACACCACCATCCAGTCTTCCGAGTCCAGGGCAGATAGGACTTGAGCGAGCATAAGCATTCAGAATTTTCTCTTTTCTCAGGAAGAAATTGAGATGGTGCAGGTCTAGAAAAGGACGAAGTTCTCTGTTCTTTTTGGGCACCAGAAAGTAGAAGGAATAACAATGATGACCTATTTCTGACATCAGCACCTTCCCTATGGCTCCCTTGGCCAAGATAGCCACCACTTCCTGGTGGAGTATGGAGAGCTGGTCCTCAGTCAACCTTTCACAAGAGGGTGGCATGGGTGGAGGGGTAGTAAAGAAGGGGAGGGAAAAGCTCCTTCAGAAAATCTGTGGAACCCAGCAGTCTGATATTATCAACCTCTAGTGGTCCAGGGGATGGCGTATCCTGCCTCCCACTGGTTGCCCATGATGGTTGGAGGGCAAACTAAAGAGGTTTGGAGGCTGCAGCTGGCGAAGGGGAGGGGGGGAGGTGGGGGGCAGTGGGATTTGACCAGCCTGACCTCTGGTTGCCTGACCCACAGGGTCTGGCAAGTACCACGCATGTCCTCTGCCACGTAGAGGCTGGAGAGCTTGTGTGCCGCACTGTGCAGGGGAGGCTGGGGAACTTGCATGCCATGGTCACTGGTCAGGTAAGGATGCGACTAGAAGCTCCTTCCATGGCCACCAAATGAGCAAAAGACTGACTGGAGTTGGCAAAGGGCCATGGTAGGGCCAAATGACCTGGCCGTAGCTCTGTTATCCTTGAAGCGCACTAGCACAGAGTCCACCTTGTTTCCAAAGAGATAGGAACCATCAACAGTCATGCCCATTAGTGAGGCTTGGACATCAATAAAATGCCAGTTGTTCTCAGCCAGTAGTGGCGTCGTAAGGACACCGATGTGGAAACCGCTCTGCCCAGAAAGACAGTTGTATCCAGCCCACATCTAATCGTGAACGTAGCTGCATCTCTTCAGTCAGAAACTGATTGGGAAAGTATGGCCCAGGCCTCCTCAGAGCGTGGGAGTAATGGCCCAAAAAGGCATGCAGTGTTCATGGACCAAAGAGCCAGGCTATTGGAAAAAAACATTTTAGTGCCTAAGGTGTCCAGCCTCTTGGACTCCTTATCCAGTGAAGTGGTAGGGAATGCGCCAGGATTTAGACAGGAAGGTGTAGGCTTGGACCACTAAGCTCTCCAAGGTGGGGTGTTGTGTGAGGAAACTGGGGTCCCCTGGAGCAGGGTGGTGGCCGTGGGCAATTGTTCACAGGAGCCCCTGAGCTGCACTTGGACCAGGTCCCAAGCAGAAGGGCTTCATTGAAGGGGTGAAGCAGTTCTGAGGGGGTAACATCGGCATCCAGCAAAATGCCCTCAAGTGGATCGCACCTTTTTTCGCAGGACACACACAGACCAGACTGCCCCCTCTCACCTCCTCACCAAGGAACATCATAATACCCCTCATCCCCACCTTGTTCAACATCTACATGACTCCCTCCAGCAGACCTCATCAGATCCATAATCTTCTACGTAGATGACACTCAATTCATCTTCTTGCAGATCGACGAACCTGCCAACATCAAAACAAACTTCTGCAACACCATGGCCAACATAGCCAATGGAGTCGAAGGATGAGAGACAATTGCCTCAAACTCATCTCCAACAAAACAAAGGTACTTATCTTCAGGAAGAACACCTGCGTATGGGACCACAGCTGGTGCACAGCAGAACTTGGACCAACACAGACACCAACAGACCAGGCACGCAACCTGGGCATTATCCTCGACAGACAACTGACCATGAAACTACAAGTCAACTCAGTCGTCTCCTCCTGCTTCAACATCCGTCACATGCTCCGCAAAATCTTCAGATTAATCCCAATCGACACCAGAAAGACAGTCACACAGGCCCTCAGCACCAGCCACCTCGACTACAACTCCCTCTACACTGGAATTTCCACCCAGCACCTTAGAAGACTCCAGACCATACAGAAAACTGCAGCCAGACTCATCCTAAACCTCCTCACCTTTACCCACATCAACCCCACTGGCTCCCCATCCAGAGCAGATGCCAGTTCAAGAGTCTCATGCATGAATACAAGGCTTTACACAAGCAGGGACCATCCTACATCAACCATCGACTGAACTTCCACCTGCCAGCAAGACACCTGCAATCCACCTCACTCGCCCCCGCACACACCCCCCAAAATCCACTCCCGTGGGGGCTGCTCCCTTCTCCTACATTGCTGCTAAGGCCTTGAACGACCTGCCCCTTCACTTCTCAACAGCACCCTCTCTGGCGGACTTCAGAAAGAAGCTCAAGACCTGGCTTTTCGAATGAGACATGGTACCCTCAGCTGTGCTATACAAATCCTGATTGATTGATTCCTGGCTGAAGCACCACTGTCAAGGCATTTGTCTTGACTGCCACTGAGGGCTGAGGTTCAGGTCCCCCACTGCCCTTCTCATCACCATAGAAAACAAAGCTCCTTCCTCCATAGCCAAGGTAGGGGAAGAGAGAGCACCCAATATCTGGAGGTGTCCAGTCCAATTGCCTACTCCAATTCCCAACACCATCCATGTTGGGGTCAGTATTCCTCAGGGTCGAGTGGCCCTTCTCAATCTTTTCCAAGTCCTAGCCCATAAAAAATAGCGCTCAAGCTCCAGTCCTTGGGGGTAAGGTTTCAGTCGGCGTTGAACGATGGCCCTCCGGCTCTGCATCAGAGTCAAGAATGAGAACGGGGATGGTGCCGCCAGGGGTGCCAGGAGCATCAGCATCGGGAACAGCATCAGCGAAGGTCGAGGTGGTATGACCGGTGCTGGTATGGACCCATCTGTGGATTGAAGGGGACCAACTTGCACTGGATGACTTCAACGGATGGGGTGAAGTCAAAGTCCTCTTTGATTTTTCTTGTGAGACTAACCCGAACGCCCGGACGGCTTTAAGTGCGACAAAGATCTTGAGCTCTTTAATGGACACCGGGACACACCGGGACCTTCTCCTCGACCAGAATCCAGACCGTTGTGGTGTTGCATATCAAGCGGTGATGAGCTTGAGGGACCGCTCCCTCAAGGCCTTGTGGAGCATGGCACGGAAGTCGGCGCAGTATCAGAAGCATACAAGGTGAGGGTCTATCACCGACATCTGTCAGTGACAGGCCCTGCAGGGCTTGAAGCCAGGCTTTCTAGTGGACATACCTGAAACAACAGGAGAAAAGATCCCATTAAAGCTTCAACAAAAGTTTTTTTTTTAAAAGAGTCAGTCAAAAATTGACTGGAGGTAGCTCTCTCCAAGTCTGCTGACTGGCACAGAAAGAAAAGAATTGACATCAGCGCTCAGGGTGGCATCTGTATAGGTACGGCGTACATCACTTCTGGCGCAGACGATGCTACGAAGAGCTGAAGGATGCCACCTACCAGCATGCAGGGTACTGCTCACAAAAAAATGATGGATCCAGTCTGTTGCCTGGGGAATATTCTATAGCTGAGGAATCTGCAGTTAACAGAATCCATCAGAAAAAAACTGTTTGGGCGGTTCTAGGTTTTGGGGTTAATTGGTTTAAGTCAGCTGTCAATCTGGGTCACGTTACGATGGCTGAGACAGTATGCACCCAGTAACTGAAAGTACAGCCTTCCAGATGGAGACATCTTGGGAGAGTTTATAATGTTTAAGATGAAAACAGTGTGAAAGTGATGGGTGGGCAATATATCTCTTATTCCTTGTAACATGATTTTAAGCCCAAACTGATGTGGAGTCAAGTATGCACAAGAAATAAGAGGGCCTGATCTTCATATCTCCCAGATGATCGCCCCAACCGAGCAATGATACACCTATGAACACCATCAGCTCTGAGTGGGATAAGCAGAGACACATGCCTCTGACCCACTCGCTGTCCAGTAGCCACCATTGCATATCTATTTCAGTTTCCTCCGAAATCAGGTTACAATCTGACAGATTTCACTGATGTTGTGCCCATTTGAGGTCCCATTACAGAACCTGCATCTGCCACCCCGCATCTGCCACCTCGTGTATTTGGCTAGCAGGATGCCCACAATCCCAACAGCCTTAGAGTAATCCATACTGATTTCCAGGACCGAGGCCAAAACATTGGGCTCATAGCCTGAATGTGCTGAACTCTTCACTCCAGTGGAAAGGCTCTAAACCGTACTGTAATAGCTCAGATGAACCGGAGCATCTGCAAAGGAGTCAGGTGTGACGTCAGCACACTGACTGTGAACTCCAATGATATTAAAAGGACGACTTCCTGGAGTGAGCCCACCTTCGGCAGCCAGTTGTCAAGGTAGCAGTAGACTGGTACCCTGACCTCTGAAGGTGTGCTGCAATGCCCGCCATCACTTTTGTGAACACCCAAGGGGCACTGGTGAAGCAAAAGGGAACGCTGATAACTGAAAACGCTCCTGCCCATTGTGAACCAAAGGTAGGGCCTGTGGGCCTGCAGGAAAGGGACCTGAAAATAAGGGTCCTGCAGGTCCAATACCACCATCCAGTCTCCAGGTTCCAGGGCAGACTGCATCCTTAATTTGTCCTTCAGCAGGAAGGTATTGAGAGGGCAAAGATGTAAAATAGGACAATGGCTTTCTTTCTTCTTCAGAGCAAGGATGTAGCAGGAGTAATACCCAGCTTCTACTTCTGTGACAGAAACTCTCTCTATAGTCCCTTTGGCCAAAAGGGCCTGCACTCCCTGCCATAAGATGGACAGATGGTCCTCCGTCATCTGCCCTGAAGGAGGTGAAAAGCACCTGAAATTATGGTTATTTATTTACCCGGCCCCTGAATGGTATGGTTTGCTCGATATTCTCACTGATGACCGGTCAGCTCAGGATGTTTTGCACCTTTTACATGATGAAAATATTGTTTCACAGCCTCATGAGATTTGGTACCAGTGATGGAAAAGGTGTCTTTACGGTGGTCTCGCCTGTAGCCTGGCATACAGAACTAGTGAAAAGACAAGATACCATTGCTCATAGAAGGGGTTGCAGCATCAAACTTTTGTGGAATATGCAATTCTTCAGCATCAGGGGAGAACGTTTCTCCTGTAAAGCAACCACTTTACCTACTTCCAGGTCCAGAATACCTTCTGCAAAATATACAAAATATATTTTTTTGATGCATTTGTCAATCCACTAAAAGAGGCAGCAAATGTAAAAGGCTTGCTGTGGTATCGCAAGTGCTTTTTTCCCCCGCACGTGACCATGATAAAATACAGGTACAAAAATGTCCTTGCTTCTGAAGATGGGGAACAGTCAACACAATTGAACTTGACATACCTCTTCATTCTAGCCGAAAAAGTTACAATTTCAACACTGAAAGCAGGGTTCACACTTGAAAACCCTACAACACTTCCCATGGAAGAGCAAGCAGATGGGGATGGGCAGAGGAGGGAGAAAAGTAAGTTGGTGGCAAACAATGGGAAATTTCAGATCATCATGTAAATTCCACTGTTTGCACAGCCCCCACAGTCTAACCTTACAGGTTGGGAAAAGGTGGCATTGAAAATTAGAACAGTATATCAAATTATATTACCAATATATTATTATTTAATAGTAAAGACTTCCAAACTGAAAATACTTTGAATATTTTTCTTCTAATTTCATCATGCACAGTAAAAGGAAATTAACGTTACACAGGCTCAACCTGAATCCGTCCAACATACAAGCATGCTGTTGTCTTCCTTGTTTTTAGAAATGCTTAGGCTGCCTTCACCAGCATAAATGTGTGATGATTTTCTTTTATCACTCCTTAGCTTGGCAGGATGCTACAACAGCATCAACAGATCCTTCATCTTTAGCATTTGCAATTATTTGTGCCCTGGCTGTAGTCCAGGAAAATCAGTATTTTCCCACCATCAGTGGAGCTCAGATTCCTTTTCCCTGCCTCTCGCATGATCCATTCACAGACTTGTGGACTTCCCAACTCAGCTATCACTGTACCTCTAGTCTCTTGGGAACCCTTCATGCTCTAGGTCAGCAGCATGTAGGCTTTGTTTAAAACCTCTCAAGGCAAAGGGGATAATTAGTGGATCTCTTTCCCTTTGAAATACTGGACCTCAGCATGAAGATATGTCCAGGGCTTTAACTGGGACAGGTACCCCGGGGGCGAAGACCTGGCAGCAGATAAAAGCTGATGTTGAAATGTGTTCTTATCCGGCCCTGTAGTCTGTTCTTAACTTTACTGGGAAAACAATCCATTTCTGAGAAACTTCTGCACAAACCGTTAAAACAACCCATGTCAGCAAGGTAGCTCATGTTTACATTTTAAGTTTACATTAAAGCACATTTCAGAGCTCTGGAATTGAGGCTGAAGGCAGTGCAAGTTTTTCACAGTGCCGGTCTGTTGACCATAAAGGTGTTCAAAATACATGCTTAACCAGTCCTTGGCCTCTCTGCAGATGGCATCGAGCAATGGTCATGAATGCCACTTGTAATTGTGATTATAGGAAATTGTGTGTGAAGGAAGACCCGAGCTGTCAAATTATTTACAGATAAATGAGAAATCAGTGCTTACAGGTGAGTGCGTAGGGTGTGTAGTACAAATGGATGGTGGCGCGAAGGAGATGCAATGAAGTGCATGCAAGAAAGCATGAAAGGAGGGTGCATACAAGGGAAGAGATAAGGTATGAAGTATGCAGAGGGAGGATTTCAAAAAGACTTGGGGGGGGAGAAATGATTGTGTCTCACAAAGATTCTACAGAATATTGGTTGAAGGGGAGAACAGGTGTAACATTCTGAAGACAACTACTCTTTCCACAGACCTCAGTTTCGTTTAAAGTCTCATATTTTCAGAATTGAAATATTTTCAATTCTAATTATTTATAACAGACTCGTTGTTACTCATTTGCCTGAACCTCGGACCCATCAGCCTAGTGCACCATTTTCTCTCTGCACTTTTCTTTGCAACAACCCAATCATGTGGTCAGGAGAGCTCAAGTGCATTCCCACAATTTCCCTCGAGGGAGGCACCTACAAGCCTCCTCTCGCTGGCCTCTCATATCCTAGGCCTAAGGAGCAGGCCAGTGCCATCTTGTGGAGAGCTAGATAACAGTGAGGCATTGCACCTCCTGATCCCTACAGCCTCCACAGAATGTTTGGTATTGCAGCTCAAACCTTCAGCAGCTCATCTGCTTCCTGAAAACTATGTGCTAAACATCTGACAGCTATCACCCCTTTGTTGGCCGTGCTGGATGCCAAAGAGGGAGAGCCCGCCCCCAATCACCAAAAAGATTCTCCAGGGTGTCCAGCAGGCCCCATCATGAATTTTAATCCTTAATAAAGGTGTCAGGGTATCTCAGATCTCAAATAGGCCTTAGGCTTCCAGAAGGAGCTTTTCCTCTACCATACCATATAGAGAAAAGAACTTCTTCCAGGTGGTAAATAGGTACTTTTGCTATTGCTTCCTTTTCGCGCAAGGTATGCATTTCATTTTTTAACTGTACTAAGCATGATTGCCTGTTCCTATGCTATCTTGGTGGCATCTGAGCAGATACTGCTTAAAATTGTAGAGAGTCGCATTTTAAACAATGCCCGATACCCAAAGACCTGTCATAATTTCCATTCTGTCAAACTCAGGTGAAAAATAAAATTTTCTTCCCTACTTGTTCGGATGGAGGGGGAAAATGGCCATGAAGTTTTGAAAGCTGTATAGGAACCTTTCTCTATATGCTGAGGAAGGGACAGCTGCTAACAACTATTCATGAAGAGTACCTGGTTTGTTGACACCTATGACGTTGCTGCCCTTGGTAAAGGGCCCCTGAAGGTACTTCTTTTTACATTGATGCAAATATAATTTGTGGGACTCCTTTCGCCCTCTTAGCATAACAACTTAAGAGTCTCTGAAAAGATTTTCATTTATGCAACCTAATAATCCACCTGTGCTAGAAACATTGGCCCTCATTACGACTTCAGCGGTCTTTCTGAAAGACCGCTGAAGCCGCGGGCACCACTATACCGCCAGTGATGGCGGTTTATGTGGCTCCCTATTTTGACTTTTCCGCTGGGCCAGCGGAAAAGTCACATCAACACTGCAGCCGGCGGCAATGTTGATGTGCAGCGGGTGCAGCAGCACTCGTCGCGCATTTCACTGCCCGAAATTCAGACTGCCCGAAATTCAGGCAGTGAAATGCGCGATGGGGCTGTGCCTGGGGGCCCCTGCACTGCCCATGCCAGGAGCATGGGCAGTGCAGGGCCCCCCAGGGGCACCCCAACTCCCCCTTACCGCCAGCCTTTCGATGGCGGTGTTTACCGCCATAAAAAGGCTGGTGGTTGGGGATTATGACTGGCGGTATGTTGGAGTGGCTAATGCGCCACGGTCATAATACGCTGGCGCTACACCACCAGCCTGTTGGCGGTGTTACCGCAAGCTTACCGCCGGCCGCCAGGGTCGTAATGAGGCCCACTGTTTCCAGAAAGCAGTCATTTAATAATCTTCTGCAGAATCTCTGGTGGCAATCCAGTTACCCTAATACATGAATAACGTGAAGATATATTTAAATGTATCATATTACCACCAAATTAGCAAAATTTGCCAACATTTTTATGAAGGGGGTAGATACTACCAGTCTCTCTGCAAATGCCTCCAAAGCTTCTTACTTTACTTCCAAAGTAAGAAACTTCCCATCTTACCTCCGAGGTATCAATCATAACAGCTCAAAACAGTATTTGGGCAGATAACATGTACTCATAAGTTCCTTTTCTTGGAGTCTAGATAACATAGTTAAAAAGATCTTTTCTTCTTGCTGCATAAACAAAACTGAAACTGCTGGCACACAATTCCTCAAATATAGTTGAACCTCTGGGGGAACTATGTATTTTACTTCAGGTCTTTGAAGTTTTGAACTTATAGACAGGTAAGGTAAATCTGCGTTACAAGCTCAAATACTCCTACCAGATCATGTGTGGGAAGAGATGATGGCTCTAAAGTTAAAACATTACAACTCTTGTGGAGAACACTAGAATATGGAATAACATAGCATTCACTGATATTTCTGAAAGGAATTTACATTACCTGGAGGAGATGGCATTATACGTTTTTCTACGGTCTCAGAAGGTGACAAAGAAGCAAATGTTTCCCACTCAGACTGAGTTTTCATCCCAACAGGGTAAAAAACTCCATCATTAAGCCCCAAAATCTTAGAAATAAAAATACGTCATTAGTATGCCCAGACATGGGTCCCATGCCCAATGACCTAGGGGACCAAGCTGCACCTTACTGACAAGCACCAAATATGCCACAACCCTTCCAGGGTTGTTTGTGTTTCGATATAGAGAGGACCCTGCATGGCAGTTTGGACTGGACTGTTCCTAGCGGAGCAGAACCAAGACTCATTTGCATATAACTTGATTTCCTCTCTAAAGTGGAACGGTGGGCAAAAAAAAGACGAACTGTGATGTGGCTGCAAGTAATTACCTGTGGCTGAGATTAATTGAAATAATCCACCCCTTTTACTTTATTGTAATCCTCAGAGTGACTGTATTCCCCGATGTAGGTCACGTGTCCACTGTACCACTGCAACAAACCTGCACACTACTGTTGAGTCCCAGATATGGTGAAGCCAATGTGGGGTTGCTTGTGTTCTCGTTCAGAGGGGACCTTGTCAAATAGTTTGAGCTGGACTGTTCCTAATGAAGCAGGACCAAGACTGAAATACATGCAGTGCGTACCTAAATGGCTAGTTGGGCAAAAAAAAAGATGGGCTATGATGCATACAATTACCAGCGGCTGACATTAACTCAAACATTCCACCCACCAATTTATTGTATTTCTCACTGGAACGGTCATAACAAATGCATCCGAGTCTTTATGGGTGCGTGAATCTCCCCGTAGACTTCAATGGTTCTTACGTTGTGCTTTGTTCTCATTATGGAATCTGTAGGGCTCTCTTTACCCATACACAATTCCTCTTCAGTTGCAGCTCTCTCACATACAAGTTCAACTCCATTCCTGCCTATAAAGCAAGTTTTTTTAATTTCTCTGTGGTCTGCCAGCCCTTTCACTCTGCCACTCAAGAAAAACACAAAGATGTCAGAAAAGGGGCTAGGTTCTACCCTACAAACAAGATGGTTCTTCCTATTTGAAAAAAAGCTGTTTTGTCCTATTGCCCTGTTCCTCCTAGATCTTTGAAGTGACATTGGAGTAGGATATGCGCTCTGTGACAGCTCCATACAAAATGGACAACGAGCACAGTCCTAAAGAAATAACGGCCCAAAAACAATTGCTTCTATACTGGCTGAGCACATACATTGGCTGAGGTTTCTGCCTGTAATTACGGATTGTTCAGCCAAATGGATGGGCGGCTTGATAGGGCAGCATTTCGGCCTCTATCATGGAATACTTGCAGACATTCATAAGCGGTAGGCTATATCTATACACGGCATTGAACATATTTTTTATTTATTTTTAGAAATTGGAAGCAATTTTACCACGAAAACATGCATATAAAAAGGAAACTTCTCTCGACATTTCCTTTTAATAAAATCAAAGTAGCCTATTTAAACACGCAGTAACATTTTTGATTGAAAGCACCACTGTAGTGCTGACAGGACATCCCCATTCTTCTACAGGTCACCTAGAAAACAGTGAAAAGGTGTGAAAACCCAACTGTCCAATTCTACGAAAGAGTCCAGCATCTATTGGTCTCACAGTTCAATTCTTCCTTATCAAACAAACATCTGAAACCCTGAAGGTTCTCTTCTAACTGCAAACCTAGCTGTTATCTGGGATTTTGGGTTTAGCTGATTTATCATATATTTTTCATCCCTTTCTTCCGCAGTGAGAAGTGTTTTTTCAAACTTTTCCGTTGAGGTGCTTTCTTTTCTCAGTTCTACTCTCTATTACCATGCCTACTCTGTTTGATAGGTACTCCTCTTGTGATGGCAAGATGTCCTCGGTTTATAATGATTTATGAACTTTGACAGCTGAACTGGCTGTCAAGGAGCCACTTTTGAAATATCAGGAGTATGACCTCTATCTCCATTACAAATGCCTGTTTCAAGTATTCCAGTAGCAGACTGTGGTGGTCATTCTGACCCTGGCGGTCTTTGACCGCCAGGGCGGAGGACCGCGGGAGCACCGCCGACAGGCCGGCGGTGCTCCAATGGGGATTCCGACCGCGGCGGTAAAGCCGCGGTCGGACCGGCACCACTGGCGGGGTCCCGCCAGTGTACCGCCGCCCCCTTGAATCCTCCGCGGCGGCGCAGCTTGCTGCACCGCCGCGGGGATTCCGACCCCCCCTACCGCCATCCAGATCCCGGCGGTCGGACCGCCGAGATCCGGATGGCGGTAGGGGGGGGTCGCGGGGCCCCTGGGGGCCCCTGCAGTGCCCATGCCACTGGCATGGGCATTGCAGGGGCCCCCGTAAGAGGGCCCCTACATGTATTTCACTGTCTGCTGCGCAGACAGTGAAATACGCGACGGGTGCAACTGCACCCGTCGCACAGCTTCCACTCCGCCGGCTCGATTCCGAGCCGGCTTCATCGTGGAAGCCTCTTTCCCGCTGGGCTGGCTGGCGGTCTGAAGGCGACCGCCCGCCAGCCCAGCGGGAAAGTCAGAATTACCGCCGCGGTCTTTCGACCGCGGAACGGTAACCTGACGGCGGGACTTTGGCGGGCGGCCTCCGCCGCCCGCCAAGGTCAGAATGAGGGCCTGTATTAGTGTCCATTAGTAGCACACATAAACATCATCATCTTTCATTTCTCCATGTCCACTACACATCATCAACACTCCTGCACATGTATGGTACTTTTGCAGCCCAATCTGTCATAGATATTACCATCCAAACATGGATTTTTCTATTTGCAATGGAGATGCCCATTTGTCCTGGAATACTGGAGAAGGACAGTAAAGAGACTATCTCAAATTCTGCATTGTGCCCTTTCACTGTCAATATCTGAGGCTTTACTTCTGGTTTTCTTTAAGACTCCTAGGGCTGGTCGAAGATTCACAGCACTAGTGCTACTTTGTGCCAAAAGGAGTGTAGCTATGGCATGGCTCAGGGGAACTCCTTTTCAGCTGTAAGATTGACATAAATATATGAAAATGTTTAATGAATGGCAGAGGCATACAATGCACTTCTGTCAATCGGGTATATGCCCTAGAGACATTTAGGACCCTAAGAAATGTCCTTCGCTAAACATGAAAATGATTGCAAGAGACCTGCTGTATATTCCTTTCTGTATAAATGAGGCACAACATGTTAATGTATATTGTATGCATGTTGAACATGTTACTTACCTTCGGTAACAAATTATCTGGCAGAGACATATTATAGTTGCAGATTCCTTACCTCAGAATTTCCCCCACGCGTCAGACTGGATCTGGAGATTATTCTTCGAGCAGTACCCTCAGCACCGTCAGGTGGCATCAGTCATGTGCATCATTGTTGTCGTGTTCACCTTAATGCCGTCGCGGTCGTACATATGTGCCACCCCGGTGCGCTGACGTCAGTTTCATTTAACAACTTTCCACACCAGTAGCGCCGAGCCATAAAGAACACTGATATTAGTGCGCCAGAACTGGGGCACGGAAAAGGGAGTCCTGTCCCTAGGAGTCAGTCTGCAAGCAGGGAGGATGAGAGGGTCGGTAAGTAATCTGCAACTAGAATGTGTCTCTACCAGGGGGATACCCAAGCAATACAATCTTCAGCAATGGGCTGTGAACCAATATCAGACTAAAAGTCCTGCAGGACAGAACAGCCAAAGTAGCCATCTCTGCGGACCTCACTGTCCAGGCAGTAATGCTGTGTGAACGTGTGCAGAGATGCCCATGTTGCTGCTTGGCAGATGTCCAGGAGCAGAACTCCATATGCCAACACTGTGGTTGCAGCAGTTGTTCTGGTGGAATGAGCATGCAAACCCAGAGGAGGCTGCTTCTTTGCCAAAGTGTAGCACATCTTGATGCAGAGGACAACCCATCGAGAGATGGTCTACTTCTTCACCACACTTCATGGGAAGGATGTGGGGGTGCGTACAAAGTAGGCAAAGTGATGGATTGACCTACATGAAAGGGCGTGACCACTTTAGGGAGGAAAGAGATCCTGGTATGAAGCACCACTTTGTCAGGGTGGACAGACAGAAATGGTGGCTTCGAAGAAAGAGCTTGGAGCTCACTCCCTCTCCGAGAAGAGGTGATGGCAATAAGGAAAGCGGTTTTCAGTGGGAGGAGCCGCAAAGGACAATTATGTAGTGGCTCAAAAGGAGCACACATAAGATATGTAAGTACCAGGTTCCCACTGCAGCATTATGAACCGGGTAGGTGGGACCATGTGATTGAGTCCCTTAACAAACCTCCCAAAGATGGATGATTTGAACAAGGATAGTTGAGCTGGCAGTCTGAGGAAGGCAGAGATGACAGTCAGGAATCATTTAAGGGTGCCAAAACAGAGCCCTGCTGGACATGAGAGAGGATGAACAGTAGAACCTCAGACAGAGGTGCAGAAAGAGGAACAACAGATTTCTTGGTATACAATGTCACAAATTGATTCCAATGACAGGCATGGAAAATGTCACTTACCCAGTGTACATCTGTTCGTGGCATTAGTCGCTGCAGATTCACATGCTGTGCATAGTCCGCCGTCTGGTGTTGGGTCGGAGTGTTACAAGTTGTTTTTCTTCGAAGAAGTCTTTTCGAGTCACGAGACCGAGGGACTCCTCCTCTTTGTTTCCATTGCGCATGGGCGTCGACTCCATCTTCGATTGTTTTCCCCGCAGAGGGTGAGGTAGGAGTTGTGTATGTTAGTAATAGTGCCCATGCAATGGAATGAATAAGTATGCACAGAATAAAGGTTAAGGTAATATATTTACAAATGTACAAATGTTGAATACTACTTCCAAACGGCTACAGGCTCCCGGGGAGGCGGGTGGGCGCATGTGAATCTGCAGCGACTAATGCCACGAACAGATGTACACTGGGTAAGTGACATTTTCCGTTCGGTGGCATGTGTAGCTGCAGATACACATGCTGTGCATAAACTAGTAAGCAGTTATCTCCCCAAAAGCGGTGGTTCAGCCTGTAGGAGTGGAAGTAGTTTGAAATAAAGTTCTTAGTACAGCTTGACCTACTGTGGCTTGTTGTGTAGATAGCACGTCTACACAGTAGTGCTTAGTAAATGTGTGAGGCGTAGACCATGTTGCTGCCTTACATATTTCGTTCATTGGAATATTTCCTAAGAAGGCCATGGTAGCGCCTTTCTTCCTGGTTGAGTGTGCCTTTGGTGTAAGTGGCAGCTCTCTTTTTGCTTTAAGGTAGCAGGTTTGGATGCACTTAACTATCCATCTGGCTATACCTTGTTTTGATATTGGGTTTCCTGTATGAGGTTTTTGGAATGCAATAAATAGTTGTTTTGTTTTCCTAATTAGTTTTGTTCTGTCAATGTAGTACATTAGTGCTCTTCTGATGTCTAATGTATGTAGTGCCCTTTCAGCTACTGAGTCTGGCTGTGGAAAGAACACTGGTAGTTCTACTGTTTGATTTAAGTGGAACGGTGAAATAACTTTTGGTAAAAATTTAGGATTGGTTCTTAGAACTACTTTATTTTTGTGTATTTGAATAAAAGGTTCCTGTATAGTAAACGCCTGAATTTCGCTTACTCTTCTTAGAGATGTAATGGCAATGAGAAACGCAACCTTCCACAAGAATGCATGGGTTCGAAAGGTGGGCCCATGAGTCTTGTTAAGACGATGTTGAGGTTCCATGAAGGAACAGGTGGTGTTCTTGGTGGTATAATCCTTTTTAGGCCTTCCATAAACGCTTTAATGACAGGTATCCTAAATAGTGAGGTTGAATGGGTAATCTGCAGGTATGCAGATATTGCTGCGAGGTGTATCTTTATGGAAGAGAAGGCCAGATTTGATTTCCGCAAATGTAGTAAGTATCCTACTACATCCTTTGGAGATGCATGTAATGGATGAACTTGATTATTATGGCAGTAGCAAACAAATCTTTTCCATTTACTTGCATAGCAGTGTCTAGTGGATGGCCTTCTAGCCTGTTTTATGACCTCCATACATTCTTGGGTGAGGTTTAAATGTCCGAATTCTAGGATTTCAGGAGCCAGATTGCTAGATTCAGCGATGCTGGGTTTGGATGCCTGATCTGTTGTTTGTGTTGTGTTAGCAGATCTGGCCTGTTGGGTAGCTTGACATGGGGTACTACTGACAGATCTAGTAGTGTTGTGTACCAGGGTTGTCTTGCCCATGTTGGTGCTATCAGTATGAGTTTGAGTTTGTTTTGACTCAATTTGTTTACTAGATATGGAAGAAGAGGGAGAGGGGGAAAAGCGTATGCAAATATCCCTGACCAATTCATCCATAGAGCATTGCCTTGAGACTGCCTGTGTGGGTACCTGGATGCGAAGTTTTGGCATTTTGCGTTCTCCTTTGTTGCAAATAGGTCTATTTGAGGTGTTCCCCAAATTTGGAAGTAAATGTTTAGAATTTGGGGGTGAATCTAACCCATTCGTGGACTTGTTGGTGATCTCGAGAGAGGTTGTCTGCTAGTTGATTCTGGATCCCTGGAATAAACTGTGCTATTAGGCGAATGTGGTTGTGAATTGCCCATTGCCATATCTTTTGTGCCAGGAGGCACAGCTGTGTCGAGAGTGTTCCCCCCTGTTTGTTTAGATAATACATTGTTGTCATGTTGTCTGTTTTGACAAGAATGTATTTGTGGGTTATGATCGGTTGAAATGCTTTCAACGCTAGGAATACTGCTAACAATTCGAGGTGATTTATATGCAGCTTCGTTTGATGTTCGTCCCATTGTCCTTGGATGCTGTGTTGATTGAGGTGTGCTCCCCACCCTGTCATGGAAGCATCTGTTATCACGTATTGTGGCACTGGGTCTTGGAAAGGCCGCCCTTTGTTTAAATTTATACTGTTCCACCATAGAAGCGAGATGTATGTTTGGCGGTCTATCAACACCAGATCTAGAAGGTGACCCTGTGCCTGTGACCATTGCGATGCTAGGCACTGTTGTAAGGGCCTCATGTGCAGTCTTGCGTTTGGGACAATGGCTATGCATGAAGACATCATGCCTAAGAGTTTTAATACCATCTTTGCATGTATTTTTTGTGTCGGATACATGGCTTGTATAACCTTGTAAAAATGTTGAACCCTTTGTGGACTTGGAGTGGCTATCCCCTTTGTTGTGTTGATTGTCGCTCCTAAGTATTGCTGTGTTTTGCACGGCCGAATGTGTGATTTTGGATAGTTGATGGAGAAACCGAGTTTGTAGAGGGTTTGTATGACATACTCTGTGTGGTGTGAGCATTTTGTTAGGGAGTTGGTCTTGATTAGCCAATCGTCTAGGTAGGGGAACACGTGTATTTGCTGCCTTCTGATATGTGCGGCTACTACTGCTAGGCATTTTGTAAATACTCTTGGTGCGGTCGTTATACCGAACGGCAATACTTTGAATTGGTAATGTATTCCCTTGAATACGAACCTTAGATATTTCCTGTGCGAGGGATGTATCGGTATGTGGAAATACGCGTCCTTTAGGTCTAAGGTTGTCATGTAGTCTTGTTGTTTTAGCAGTGGTAACACGTCTTGTAGCGTGACCATGTGAAAGTGTTCCGATTTGATGTAGATGTTTAGTGTTCTGAGATCTAAGATTGGTCTCAGTGTTTTGTCTTTTTTTGGTATTAGAAAGTACAGTGAGTAGACTCCTGTGTTCCTTTGTGTACGTGGTACAAATTCTATTGCGTCATTTTTCAGTAATGCCTGAACTTCTAATTCCAGAAAGTCTAAATGCTGTTTTGACATATTTTGTGTTTTTGGTGGGACATTTGGAGGGAGTTGGAGAAATTCTATGCAATAACCATGTTGGATAATTGCTAAGACCCAAGTGTCTGTTGTTATCTCCTCCCAAGCTTTGTAAAATTGTCTTAGTCTTCCCCCCACTGGTGTTGTGTGAAGGGGTTGAGTGACTTGTGAGTCACTGTTTGGTTGTAGGGGTTTTGGGACCTTGAAATTTTCCCCTGTTTCTAGGGAATTGTCCCCCTCTGTACTGGCCCCGAAAGCCTCCCCTTTGGTACGGTCCCTGGTAGGTAGACGGTGTTGATTGTGAGGTGCTGGCTTGTGTGGCTTGACCCCGAAACCCCCCTCTGAAGGTTGTCCTACGAAATGTGCCAAAAGTGCCTCTGCCCTGCGGGGAATAGAGTGCGCCCATGGCCTTGGCTGTGTCAGTGTCCTTTTTCAATTTCTCAATTGCCGTGTCCACTTCGGGTCCAAACAATTGCTGTTCGTTGAACGGCATATTGAGCACTGCCTGTTGTATCTCGGGTTTAAACCCGAATGTGCGCAACCATGCGTGCCTTCTTATGGTTACCGCGGTATTTATTGTTCTTGCAGCTGTATCCGCTGCATCCATAGAGGAGCGTATTTGGTTATTAGAGATATTTTGCCCCTCCTCAACCACTTGTTTTGCCCGTTTCTGTAAGTCTTTGGGTAGATGCTCGATGAGATGCTGCATCTCGTCCCAATGGGCTCTGTCATATCGCGCTAGGAGCGCCTGAGAGTTCGCGATGCGCCACTGGTTTGCAGCTTGTACAGCAACTCTTTTTCCAGCTGCGTCGAATTTGCGGCTCTCTTTGTCTGGAGGTGGTGCGTCGCCGGAAGTGTGCGAGTTGGCTCTCTTGCGAGCTGCCCCTACTACAACTGAATCTGGTGGCAGTTGTGATGTGATAAAAGCAGGGTCCGTGGGTGGTGCTTTATATTTTTTCTCCACCCTTGGAGTTATCGCTCTGCTTTTGACAGGTTCTTTAAAGATCTGTTTTGCGTGCCTTAGCATTCCCGGGAGCATAGGCAGGCTTTGATAGGTGCTATGGGTGGAGGAGAGGGTGTTGAAAAGGAAGTCATCCTCGACAGGTTCTGAGTGTAACGACACGTTATGGAACTCTGCTGCCCTAGCTACCACCTGTGTATACGCTGTGCTGTCCTCAGGTGGTGAGGGCTTGGTAGGGTACGAATCAGGACTATTGTCTGATACTGGGGCGTCATACAGGTCCCAAGCGTCCTGGTCATCTTGGCTCATGGTGGTATGAGCTGGTGAATGTGACGGAGTCTGTGCCGGTGATGTATGAGTTACAGGTGGAGGAGAGGGTGGTGGAGTTACTTTCTTCACCACTTTTGGCTGTGGTGTTTGTTCCTGTGTTTGGAACTCGAGTCTCCTTTTCCTCCTAATTGGGGGAAGAGTGCTGATCTTCCCTGTCCCACTCTGTATGAAGATTCACTTCTGGGTGTGGTGTACGTCAGTGGTTTGTAACTCTTCTTCAAATCTGTGTTTGCGCATTTGAGAGGACATTGATTGTTCCTCTGAATACGAGCTGGCAGTCGGTTCGGTTGCTGGGCGTTTTGGCACCGAAACTGTGTCTTTGCTTGTTTTCGGCTCCGAGGAGAATTTGATCTTTTTTGGAATCGAGCCTTCTCGGCGTCGATCATCCTCTGTGCGCTGTCTCTGCGTCGAGCAGCCTCGGTTCCGCTGTCTCGGCGTCGACCCTTTTCGGCAGCACTTTCTCGGTCCCGAGATTGCTGCGTGCCTGTGTCTCGACCCGAGTCGGACGATTTCGGCACCATTTCGCCCTTTTTCGGTGCCGATGGACGGTCACCTATTTTATGGGTTGAGCCATGGCCTGTTGGCAGTGGCGTCCCCTGGGCCTTGTCCGTTTTTCCGTGTGGTGTTTGTTTCGACGTCTTACTCACGGTTTGTTCGACGTCGAATTCCTCCGAGTCCGATTCATGGATGGAGAAGGCTTCCTCTTCTTCTCCTTGTTCCTCGAACCCTCGGTGTCCTGTCGGCGTGGACGCCATCTGCAATCTTCTAGCTCTTCGGTCACGTAGCGTCTTTCGGGATCGAAACACACGACAGGCCTCACACGTTTCTTCCTTGTGCTCGGGCGACAGGCACAAGTTACAGACCAAATGCTGGTCTGTATAGGGGTATTTACTGTGGCATTTAGGACAGAATCGGAACGGGGTCCGTTCCATCGGTGTCGATGTTACACGCGGTCGGGCCGACCAGGTCCTGACGGGGGAATCGAAGTTACCCCGAAGGGCTACCGGAGCTCTTCACGATTCGGTGTCTAATTTATCTAACCCGATACCAAACGAAACAATACCGACGTAGTTTTCCGAAGTTATGACTATCTTTCCGTCCCGAAACCCGGAGCGAAAAGGAACATGTCCGAACCCGATGGCGGAAAAAAAACAATCGAAGATGGAGTCGACGCCCATGCGCAATGGAAACAAAGAGGAGGAGTCCCTCGGTCTCGTGACTCGAAAAGACTTCTTTGAAGAAAAACAACTTGTAACACTCCGACCCAACACCAGACGGCGGACTATGCACAGCATGTGTATCTGCAGCTACACATGCCACCGAACATCCTGTTTTGGGGGACTGGCACCCATATATGACTGCAACATCATCACGGCGAACACGACGCCAACGACGCATGCGAAGTCGACCAAAGCCACCTGATCGAAGAAAAACATCCGATCCAGTATGAAACCTGGGGGGAATTCGAAGGTAAAGAATCTGCAACTAGAAGCCTCTATCAGATACTTGGATATTGGATTTTGACATTGGGGTCCACATTTCAAGTCTCCATATTGATGACTAATATTAATTTATGCAGATATATCATGATTTGTTAGCTGTTTCCCTCCAAAGTGTGTGAATTCAATTAGACTTGCGAATGACTTAATCTGAAGCCTTCATTGAATAAGGAATGGCTGTCAACAGGAGCGTTGTTTTCGTCTTTGTATTTTTTTTTCTTGTTATACTTTTATTATGTGAACTGATGTGTCTGCAGATGAAAAAATTATAAAGAAAAAAAAACATGTTTTCTGATTAAAATCGCTTTCAAATTGAAAATATATTTATTCAAAAATGTATTCAAGCATCCAAAACATACATGGAAATATTCTACGTTTTTTAAGTTCAGGAAAGGTGCCTAGTTAAATTATGGTCTCTGAACTGAATGTCATAAATTATTTTCCTCCTTCTTTGCAGCTCCTAGAACAATAGTTATTTATTACTTCAAGCAGAGCTTTCAGCATGAAATCCTGAGAAGTACTTAAAAAAATGCTTGAAGCTGGGCCACGGTCAAAAATGATGTAGATCAAAATGTCTATACATTAATAAGTTACTGTGCCCCATTGAAGATGACTGTTCTTCTTTACAACAGCTGAGGATTGAATTAACGCAATGTATATGTCATCTGATAATTGGATGATTTTTGACTAGTTACAGATTATTAAACTAGACTCTTCCAGACCATACAAAAAGCAACTGCTTTTTGGTTTCACAGCACATTGTACGCAACACAAGTGACATTATAGGGAAGAGGTTTTCAGATCACTATGTCATTTAGGCTGAAAGAAAATTAGGTAGATCTAGGCCTCCTATTGCCACATAGTTTTTTGAGGAAAAAAAAAAACTTATTGCAGGATCACAAATGGAGATGATCAACTTCTATCTTTATCAAGAAGTTAATAATGTTTTCTTAATTGGGGAACTACAGGATTATAGATTGTTTGAGACTCATTTAAAGCTGCACTGCAGGGGCAAATTGCATTGGATATATTAAATAAGGAAAATGAGACAAGCAAAAAGTTAAGAAATGAAAAATCACATTTAAGGGCAGCTGTTCAAATTTCAGACACAGGCTCTTCAGAGTAATTGGGAGCAAGCCAGGCACATTTTTTTAAAGTCATATCTTTGGGAAGTGTTAGAAATTGGGTCTCTAGTTGTCAGAGGGATACACCCTTTTCCAAGTAGGGACCACAATCCTAGCCAGGTTAAGTCACAACACAACGCAAATTATCCTGTGCAGACCCTCTGGTAGCCTGGCACAGAGAAGGCAGGCTTAATTTAGAAGGCAATGTGTAAAGTATTTGTGCAATAACTCATACAGTAACACAGTGAAAATACCACAAACATACACCACACAGGTTTAGAACACAAGATAATATTTATCTGAATAAAATAAGGTCAAAACAATGAAACTTCAATGTACAAAAGCAAAGTTATGAATTTTTAAAGATTAAATCCAACTAAAGCTCTTAAAAACACAGTAGCTCCAACTGGGGCTATCACTGCTTAGTTGACGGAGTCGTTCCCAATAGTCCGACACCAGAGGCACTGGTCAGGGAGTTGCATGGACCTCCAGGTACAGTACCTTTGAAACTGAAGAAACAAAGACGTCGCACTGAGTCATGGAGGTGATGCGTTGCAGGAGCCGGTGGGGCATCAGTCCCTTACAGCGTCTGAGGAAGTGAGGCATCAGTTCCGCACTGCAACGCTGGGGAAGTGAGGCGTCGGTTTCACCTGATTGCAGGGGGAGCTGGTGCAGCATTGGTTCCTTGTGACCTGGAGGGTGTCGCTGGATCCAGTCAGTCAAGACGTGATGTGCTGACTTCACAGTGTTGCGACCACACTGTAGGACGTCAGAAGCATCGCAGTGACGTTGGACTTGCCGTGAGGGTCACGGTCGTTGTTTGCAGCAAGGACCACAGAGCCGGAGCAGGCAGCAATGGGAAGCGGTGGGCAGCAGCAGGGGGGCTGGAGTCACTGACGTCAGTGCTGGAGTCGCTAAAGTCGGTGATCTAGCTAGAAGCTAGTAGGTGAAGTCTTTGTTGGCCCTGAGACTTTATAATGGGCGGCAAGCTCAATCGAAGCCCTTGGAGACCACTTTTGGGGAAGGCAGAGTCCTTCCAGCAAAGTCAGAGGCCAGAAGAACGAGTTACTTACCTTCGGTAACGACTTTTCTGGTGGATACATTAGCTACCTGTGGATTCCTCACCTCATGAATACTCCCATGGCGCCAGCATTCTACGGAAATCTTCTTACTAGTCTCTGCACGTCGACGAGGACGTCACTGTCTCGCACGCGACGCCGTCTGACGTCATACAGGCAATAAGAGGTCCTCGACGACGTGCGGACGTCAGTACCAATCATTTTTTACGTGCATGAGAACAACCAGGCAATGCAATGAAAGAACAAAGCAACATCCATTATATTGTAAAAATACACCACATTGTATGAATAACTGTAAATCTTTTTTATGTACATATGTATATATATATATATATATATATATAAAACTCTTTCTTTTAAAAATATATACACACACCAAGTATATACATAAAGATATATACACATATACCCATATATATATATAAATATATTATATATATACATCTATTGCACCCTCAAAGATCAAGAGGAGCGCACTCAAGGATTACTTGGCAAGACCATAAAGGCAACGGGGAGGCGGGTGGGACCGTGAGGAATCCACAGGTAGCTAATGTATCCACCAGAAAAGTCGTTACCGAAGGTAAGTAACTCGTTCTTCTGATGGATACAACTACCTGTGGATTCCTCACCTCATGAATAGAGTCCCAAAGCAGTACCACGCCCGGCGGTGGGTGCCTAAATGGTCAAACCAAGAAATCCTGCAGCACTGACCGTGCAAAATGGCCGTCCCTTCTAACCTCAGAATCTAAACAGTAATGTTTTGCAAAAGTGTGAAGGGACGACCAAGTTGCGGCCTTGCAGATGTCGACCACAGGAACACCTCTGGCTAAGGCCGAAGTGGCCGACTTAGCTCTGGTGGAATGAGCTCTAATGCCCTCAGGAGGATCCTTCTTTGCCAAAGAGTAACATATTTTAATGCAAAGAACAACCCACCTGGATAGTGTTCTCTTGTGGACTGCCTTTCCTCTCCTCTTGCCCACGTATCCAATAAACAGCTGATCCTCCAGCCTGAAATCCTTTGTTCTATTGATAAAGAAGCTCAACGCTCTCTTTGGATCCAGACGGTGCAGTCTTTCTTCCTCTTTGGAAGGATGAGGCGGAGGATAGAACGTGGACAAAGTAATTGCCTGAGCCAAATGGAAGGGTGAAACAACCTTCGGGAGGAAAGCAGCCTTGGTCCTCAACACCACCTTATCCCCATAAAAAGTTGTATAAGGGGGTTTTACTGATAAGGCCTGCAACTCACTCACTCTCCTTGCTGATGTTATAGCTATCAGGAAGACTGTTTTTAAAAACAAATACCTTAAGGGGCAAGAATGCATAGGTTCAAAAGGGGACCCCATAAGGAAAGTCAGGACTAAGGACAAATCCCATTGCGGCATAACGAATGGCTTTGGAGGATATTGATTTAGAAGACCTTTCAAGAATCTGATAACAATAGGGGATTTAAATAAAGATGGTTGGTCTGGAAGACATATGAAGGCTGACAAGGCCGATAAATAACCTTTAATGGTAGCCACTGCACAACCTTTCTGCGCCAGAGATAGAGCAAAAGACAAAACGTCCGATAGATGAGCTTGTAAAGGATCAATCTGCCTCTCTCCACACCACGCAACAAATTTAGTCCACCTATTAGCGTAGATAGATTTAGTGGAGTGTCGCCTGGCCGCTAATATAACATCCACTACCTCAGGCGGGAGAGAGAAGGAACTCAGGTTGCCCCGTTCAATCTCCAGGCATGTAGGTGCAGACTCTGGAGGTTGGGGTGTAGAACCTGCCCCTGCGACTGCGAGAGGAGGTCTGCCCTGAAAGGGAGACGGAGCGGCGGGCACGTTGAGAGTTGGAGAAGGTCGGAGTACCACACCCTCCTTGGCCAATCCGGAGCTATTACGATTACTAGAGCCCGGTCTTGGCGAATCTTCCTCAATACTCGAGGAATCAAGGGTATGGGAGGAAACGCGTAAAGCAACTGGCCGCACCAGGTCATTTGAAACGCGTCCCCCAATGCTTCCTGCATCGGATACTGAAGGCTGCAGAACAACGGACAATGCGCGTTCTCTCGAGTGGCGAACAGATCTACCCGAGGAAACCCCCACTTCTGGAAGATTAAACGGACTTGATTTGGATGGAGACGCCACTCGTGGTCTGCCGAGAAGTGGCGACTGAGACTGTCCGCACGCACGTTCAAGACTCCGGCCAGATGGTTTGCTATCAAGCAAATCCGATGGTCCTTTGCCCAGGACCATAGTCGAAGAGCTTCTCTGCAGAGAAGGTACGACCCCACTCCTCCCTGCTTGTTTATGTACCACATCGTGGTAGTATTGTCCGTTAGGACCTGTACCGACTGACCACGAAGGGAAGGGAGGAAGGCCTTGAGAGCCAGACGTACAGCCCGTAACTCTAACAGATTGATGTGAAAAATCTGTTCCTCTGGAGACCAAAGACCTTTGATCTCCAGATCCCCCAGATGAGCTCCCCACCCTAGAGTGGAAGCATCCGTTATGACTGTGGCCACTGGTGGCGACTGCTGGAACGGTTTTCCTTGTGAAAGATTGTTGCTTGCAATCCACCACTTCAAATCCACAGCAGCATCTCTGGAGATCTTGACAGTACCCTCTAGATCCCCTCTGTGTTGAGACCACTGCCTTCGGAGGCACCACTGAAGAGCCCTCATGTGCCAGCGAGCATGCGTGACCAACAGAATGCAGGAGGCAAAAAGACCGAGCAGACGAAGGACCTTGAGGACTGGAACTACCGCTCCGTTTCGAAACATTGGAACCAAATCCTGAATATCTTGAATCCGCTGAGGCGGAGGAAAGGCCCGACCCAATGTCGTATCCAGTACTGCCCCTATGAACAGGAGGCGCTGAGAGGGCTCCAGGTGAGATTTGGGCTCGTTCACCGAAAAGCCCAGGTCGAACAACAACTGGGTTGTTGACTGCAGATGACGCAACACAAGCTCCGGGGACTTGGCTTTGATCAACCAATCGTCCAAGTAAGGGAATACTGCTATCCCCTTCCTTCTGAGCTCTGCCGCAACCACCGACATCACCTTCGTGAAGACTCGAGGTGCTGAAGTAAGACCAAACGGAAGGACCGCAAACTGGTAGTGTTGCGATCCCACCACAAACCGGAGATACTTCCTGTGTGACTTGAGTATCGGGATATGAAAGTAAGCATCCTGCAAGTCGACAGACACCATCCAGTCTTCCATGTTCAACGCCAAAAGCACCTGTGCTAGGGTCAGCATCTTGAACTTTTCCTGCTTGAGGAACCAATTCAAGATCCTCAGGTCCAGAATTGGTCTCAAACGACCATCCTTCTTGGGAATCAGGAAATACCTTGAGTAAACTCCTTGACCCCTTTCCTGCTCCGGGACCAACTCCACCGCGCCCTTTAAAAGGAGGACTTCCACCTCCTGTTCTAGCAACAGGAGGTGTTCTTGTGAACAATACGAAGGGCGGGGCGGGATGAGGGGCGGAAACTCCCGAAAGGGAAGGGTGTAGCCTTTTCCCACAACACTGAGAACCCAAGTGTCCGACGTAACAGTCTCCCATTTGGTGAGAAAATGCTGTAATCTTCCCCCTACAGGAGAGGAGTGAGTGGGAAATGGTGGAAGCCTAAGGCTGCTTCCCCTGCTGCACCCCGCCAGAGGATGAGGAAGAGGCAGAGTGCTGCTGAGAGGCTCCCCTGGTGCGGACCCTACCCCTCCCCCTAAAAGATCTATAGGGGTGGGAAGAGGCAGGTTGCTGATATCTTCCCCGAAAGGAAGAGGAGGAAGAGCCACGCCCAAATCCACGAAACCTCCTGAAGAATCTGGAAGAGGCCGTGGAAGAAGGAGCTTGAAGTCCCAACGACTTAGCCGTGGCCCTGCTCTCCTTAAAACGTTCCAAGGCCGAATCAGCCTTAGCCCCAAACAGTTTGTCCCCATCAAACGGGAGATCCAACAATGTGGACTGTACATCTGCCGAAAAGCCCGAGTTACGTAGCCAGGCCTGTCTCCTTTCCACCACAGTTGTGCCCATTGCTCTGGCTACCGAGTCTGTGGTATCCAGTCCCGTCTGGATAATTTGGGTCGCAGCAGCCTGGGCATCAGAGACAAGATCCAAAAGACCCTGGGGAAGCTCTGTAAACGAAGAGGAGATGTCATCCATCAGAGCATGAATATACCTCCCCAGGATACAGGTCGCATTAGTGGCTTTTAACGCCAGACTGCAGGACGAAAAAATCTTCTTCGACTGCGCCTCTAGCTTTTTTGAGTCTCTGTCCCCAGGCACCGTCGGGAAAGAACCAGGCGCTGATTTGGACGAACAGGAGGCCTGCACAACCAAGCTCTCCGGCGTAGGGTGCCTAGATAGGAAACCAGGATCAGTTGGAGCCGTCCGATACCTCCTGGCCACGGCTCTGTGAACTGCTGGGGAAGATGCCGGCTTCTTCCACACCTCTAAAACCGGATCCAGCAGAGCGTCATTAAAAGGTAATAGAGGCTCCGCCGCGGCTGAGGCCGGATGCAACACCTCTGTCAAAAGGTTTTGTTTCGCCTCCACCACCGGCAAAGGCAGGTCCAAAAAACTAGCTGCCTTCCGTACCACTGTATGGAAGGAAGCAGCTTCCTCGGTATATTCCCCCGGGGACGAAAGGTCCCACTCAGGGGAAGTGTCCAGCCCACTGGCCGACTCCAGTCCACGCAGCCCATCACCCGAGTCCTCTAGCTCTCCTTCCTCTAGGGCTCGTTGGTACTCCTGCTCCTCTAGTACCCGGAGAGCACGCCTCCTTGAATGCAGTCGTTGCTCAATCCGCGGAGTCGACAACACCTCCGCCGAAGTCGGAGATCGGCGCCGATCTTCCGAAGCCACCGACGCCGCATCCGGCGCCACAGGTAACTTCGGCGCCGACTGAAGAGCAGATGAAACGGATGGACCCACCGGAGTCACAGGCCGAAATCTCGACGTCGACGGGATGGAAATCCCTGGGGCCAATCCCTCCGAAGCCATCGGAGCGGCCACCGGCGCCGACACTGGCGCCGAGCCCACGTTCCCAAACGGGAGAAAGGGCATAAAGGGTGCCGGCCGAAGAGGCGCAGGATCACCCAAAGAAAAGGCCAAAGGCCCAGCCGGAGCACCCCCTGGAGCCATCTGTTGGAAGATGGCATACATCGCATTCAAGAATGCGGAACTATCGGCTCCAGGGGTGGGAAAAGCCGGATACTGGGGTGCCTGACTCGGAGGCGACCCCGACGCCGGCCTCGGCGTCTGCGCCAGAGAAAACACCTGAGGCTCCAATACCTCAATCACCGACGCCTGTCCAGGCGAAGTTGGAGACGTCGGAGAGAGCAACGGCGTCGAAGGATGCGGCGTCACCGTGGGGCTGACCTCCCATGTCCTCCGGCGCCGATCCGGAGACCTGGAACGAGCCTCCCTTGAATGACGCCGAGATTCTCTACGGCGCCGGGAGTCTCGATGACGCCGATGTCTTGGAGAAGACTTTTTCTTGTGATGCTTCTCCTTTGACTTGGCCATAAACAGCTTCGCCTCGCGTTCTTTAATGGCCTTCGGATTCATGTGCTGACACGAATCACAAGTCGAGACGTCGTGGTCGGAGCTCAAACACCAAAGGCAATCGGAATGAGGATCCGTCACCGACATCTTGCCTCCACACTCACGACAAGGCTTAAATCCAGACTTTCTCTGCGACATTATTTCCACAGAGAAAGAGTACGCAGCAAGATATACACTGTAACCGCAAGAGTAACAGTTGCTCCCTCGAAGATAACCGTTTCGAATGCACGGAAAAAAGGGAACTGACGTCCGCACGTCGTCGAGGACCTCTTATTGCCTGTATGACGTCAGACGGCGTCGCGTGCGAGACAGTGACGTCCTCGTCGACGTGCAGAGACTAGTAAGAAGATTTCCGTAGAATGCTGGCGCCATGGGAGTATTCATGAGGTGAGGAATCCACAGGTAGTTGTATCCATCAGAATGCAGCAGCGCAACAAGCAGGCAGCAGTCCTTCTCTTCAAAGCAGTCCAGATGAATCCTTTGGGCAGCCACGCAGTTCCTCTGACAGACTTCAGGTGTTGATCCAGAAGTGTCTGATTTGGTGGGGTTAGAGGCCCAGTTTATATACCCAGAAATGCCTTTAAAGTAGGGGAAACTTCAAAAAGTGGTTTTGAAGTGCACAAGTTCCCTTTCAGCCCAGTCCTGTCTGCCAGGATCCCTGTGGGGTTATCAGTCCTTTGTTTGAGGGCAGGCCACTGGCCTTTAAAGTGTAAGAGAAGGCCCCTCCACCCTTCCTGCCCCGGGAGACCCATTCAGTATGAAGATGTGACTGAGTGTCCTATGTTTATGGCCGTTAGGGTGGAATGCACAAGGGGAGCTGTGAACCGTGACCAGATGTGGACTGGAGACAGGCTGTAAGGCACAGATGGCAGTAAGTGTACAAAAATGCCCACTTTCTAAGAGTGGCATTTCTAAAATAGTAATATTAAATCCAACGTCACCAGTAAGCAGGATTTTCTATTACCATTCTGGCAATACTAAACATGACAGGGCTACTCCTTCTAGATCAGAATCTACCACTTAAAAGTATAGGAGGGCAGCTCTAAGGTTAGTCTATGAGAGAAGCAGGCCTCACAGTAGAGGAAAACTAATTTGTGAGTTTTTCACTACCAGGACTTGTAAAACATAAGTACATGTCCTGCCTTTTACCTACATAGGACTCTGCCCTATGGATTATCTAGGGCCTTCCATAGTGGTGACTTATATGTAAAAAAAAAAGGAGGGTTTAAGGCTTCGCAAGTAGTTTTAAATGCCAAGTTGAAGTGGCAATGAAACTGCACACAGGCCTTGCAATGGCAGGTCAGAGACATGGTTAAGGGGCTACTCATGTGGTTGGCACAATCAGTGCTGCAGGCCACAAGTGGCCTTTATTTTATCGGACCTGGACGCATGTAGTGAGCTTTACTAAGGACTTACAGGTAAATTAACTATGCCAACTGGGTAGGAACCAATGTTACCATCTTTAGGGGAGAGGGCATATGCACTTTAGCATTGGTCAGTCCGCAACAGGTAGACATACTAAAGATGATCAAAGTATAAGCGATTCTTTTTTCACCATTACAGCTCGTTTTGGCGAGCAGTATCCTTTTTGTAACCTTTACCATGGCTTCCGAAGGAGAAATGGTTGATAACAGCTCAGGTCGGCACAGTATCCCTTTTTACAAATGTGAACAATTAAATAATTTGACCATGGTTACTTCAGTGTTCGGGAACATCCCTTCACTTGGAGACAGTCCCCAAATTGGCCGGATGAGTATTAGAGGGTTAAGTATTAAAGTCTGAAGCAGCATACATGCTTCTGAAATGAGCAATGCATTTGTAGGTTGCGATTGCCACATCTAAAAAGAGGGCATCTAACTCTCTAAAATAAGGCTGGGAAATAACGTGCCTAAAGGCCACATTATACTTCTTCCCAGCTGTCAACGACTCCGTGCCTCGACCTTGATCGCTTTCTGTCTGTTTTTTCACGGTGAGTTTCTATTTTCTTCTGCAATCTTCAATAAGCATCTTTGAGCTGATGGGATATTTAAGTGCAGTCTTTGAACTTGTGTGGGCATTGAGACTGTTGTGGTAAAACCAGCCCTTGTGCTTGGAGCGCCTTCAATTAGATTGCGCCTTAAGTTACACCTGAATAAATCCAGAGATTACAACAAAAAAGTCTCTTTATATCCACGTCACCTACAAAGTCACTTAAGCAGGTATCAAAGTGAGCTTTATTGGTCAAAATGATCTACATCAGGACCCCCTCTGGATTCACCTTATCCCATTTAATTTGCATACCATTCAGTGTGGTTACCTTAAGGTTATTCACAAGCACTGGTTGATGAGTAACTTTTCCTTTTATGAATCTAAGGTTAAATCTCTGAGCATTACTGTCACTATAGGAATTTAAGTGGGTCTGGAAGTAATATATAAAAAGGCTCAGACTGCCTGTAGCAAGAACAAAATCTAATTTGCTTCCTCCTACTCCACTATTATAGGTTTGTGCAAAAGGAGCCAGTGTGACAATTATCTCATTTGCAAATCTAAGATCATATTTAGCAAATAAAACAGTAATGGATTCTCCCTATGTGTTGTGTAAAAAATAAGATTGACCATTAGCATCAGTATTTATAACATTGCAAACTTCCCAAGGAGGAAATGAACAAAGATGTGAACTGAACTCCCCTCTTCAAAACAAAAATAATTCCTTTCTACAATTTGGAGTTATTGCCGGGGGTGAGAGAGACGGAGGAGGCAGCATGCTTCGTAGGAGGTGAAGCTGTCATTAGTGCAGCAGGTTCAGTTGTGAGGGGTTCAAGTGCACACCAATTACGGGGAGCAGCATTGTATGTTCAATTTCCGGTCTCGTTTGATAACTCTTCTATAACTCATAACTTGGTCAGAGTAGATTCTGGGCTGTTTTAAAAGAACCCCTGACATGATTTCCTAAGCACAGTTACATCTGCCCAGCCCTCACAACCTACTCTCCTATTCATTTCCATTAAGATGTTTAGAGGGTGGGTGGAAAAGTATTCTGACTTCAAAACATTTGGCTTGAGAAGGGTGGAAACCTGGAACCCAAAAGTAAGAAGACTTATACCTTCAACACTACAATAGTGAAATCCCCTCCTACAGTTGTCATTCTTTCTCCAAACTCAATGAGTTAAGCCTAAAAACAAATCTCTTTTGTCAACGTTGGTGTAGCACCCCAGAGCTATCGTCAATTGCTCAAATTAGAGCCCTTGGAATATTAAGGACAAAATGACCAAGAACGTATTCTTACATTCCTTGTATTAATGTAGGGGAGACACTCATTTTCAAGAGTATCATTACCCCAGGTCTTTTAGCTGAGCCTAAGTAAACTACTGTCAAGTGAATTATCTTCATTTTCATAATTGTTTATAGGCAAAAGTAGGATCTTCTCAAGGAAATATACTGCACAGTTCTAGGTCACAGTTAGCTTTCTTTGTATCCAGGAACACTTATCTTGGGTGTTGAAGCATTTGACATTTAGTGTGGTTATTCCAGCAATTGTTACTTTGTCTGCCTGAATTTCTTCTCTTCACACTAGACTTCTTACAACTGTTAGTTCGGTAACTTATTTTCTCTATTTCTTACCACCCCTTTGTTAACCCTTACTTTGATGTGGTATTTTACACTATCTAAGTCTTTACCACAATGTAGTTCATCCTCAACTTGAAAAAACATCTTTGTGTAAGATCGGCATTTACACCACCTATCTATTGCATTGTACCCACATTATCTGGCCGGACAATTTGGGCACCCGACTCAACAAGCACAGTGTAGTCACGCAGTCATGACTTACTGTTGGAGGTGGCAGATGTAGCAGTAAATAACAAAATCAATGTCTAGACAGTGCTGTAACTTCAAAGAGTAGGGCATATAATAACAGTGAGGTTGAATAGGCAGTTAAAATCAAGATATACAAACAGAAAATCAGAAGGTACTACCTTCTTCTGGGACCGAAGGATGTATAAAAAGTTCAGTTAATGTGACAGAAGGGCCAGACACAAATTATTGAAGTAGCTGGGCTCAAAAATGTCTGGCCATCCGTTTCACTAGCTCTGCCTCTGGCTGCAAGTTGGACAACGCACTGGGTTTGAGACCCAGTGGTTTTCTTTCCATAATATGGTCCAAAAATCTTGTAGCCCAAACCCTACCACCAAAACAATAAAAAGAGCTGAATTCAGGGTTCAAGATTCCCAGTGTCTAGTTCAACAAGCTGCCAGGTTCTGGTAGTCAATGCCCAGTCGGGACAAAGTTCAAACAGAGACAAGTTAAGGGCTAAACTGATCTGGTACTTCAAGTTCGATTAGTTTCCATAGGGAAAATGTAGCGCAGCCTCAACATCAACCATAAAGTTGCTTTTAGTGTCTAGGATTGGTAGAGGTACATGGTCCAATTGGCTCATGTGCACCAAAAACAATCTTGTTGGGACTGCAAACAACCACTTATGGTGAGCATTGTGTTTACCTATAGCAAGCATCTTCAATACTGTGGAAGATTGTCCGTTACTCAATTATATAAACCAGAGAGAACAGACAAGTTAATGCTCGAATCGCACACTGTCTCATTTTTCCAATCGCCAAGTAGTCCTTACAAATTCAAGGAACTGAGAAAATATCTGACTTACAGTGGGCATTAGAGTTTTCAGTTCAAAGGGAATGTCTTCCCATTCGTAGCCAACAGAGCTTTGCAGTAAGCGTGTCGTTGATCATGGTTTAAAGCACAGGGAAAAGGTAGAAGGTAGTTTAGAACTAATTTTGTGGAATTAATTGAACAAAATTCACAAACAATACACCAACAAAGGCATTTAACAAACAAGCCAAGCTTTCATATAATGGCCTAGAGTGGAGGTGTTCCATGATCAGACAAACATCCTTCACAGAGACACTGTCAAGGTACTTTTAACACATCAAGAGTTGTAAAACAGGCCAACCATGCAGACCTGGTGCAGATGATGATTTTTTTTCGTGCCCAGTTTTCTGAAACGGATACATTTTCGTTATGTTCCACATCAGTGGCCAAGGTCTTAATTTAGTGTTTAATAACAAATCCATGGTAGGCAAAAGGGAGGCCGTGCATTTTATTGGAAGTACACAAAGTCTATTACCAGCCACATCCCCTAATAAAAAGCCAGACCTATCGGCTGTGCCACTGCATGTTTAAGATAAGCAAGACCTATTAACTTGGCCAATGTATGTTGTTATTTAAATCTATGTGTTGTTACATTTACATCTGTAGTCATTTATAAAAACAAACTAGTAACTTAAAAAAAAAGCCATGAAGTTGCTAAAGAATACTAAACTTTAGGGGACTGATTGCAAATCGGGGCAGTCTAATCACAATGTTCTTGTGGAGGGGTAGCAACTGTTTTGCAGGCACCACTTGGATAAGGACTCGACCAGGCCCGACTGGAAACAAGAACACAAAATAAGGGTCCAATGCAAAGGTATTCTGCAACACCTCTGGAGGCATAATTGTTAAGACATGGTTTAAACTGTTCTGGAATGCAGGCTATCTAACCCTGTTCGGGGGAGCACAGGGCAGACAGGAGCTACTGAGTTACAACCATGCTGGCTGCGGTCAGCTGCACTGGTGTTTGTCCTAATGTGGCTCTAAACACTGGCCCATGTTATCTAGTTGCCAGGACTATAATCGGAGCAGTTTACAGGTTAGTGCAATCTTTGGCGTCACACTGTCAAAGCTCTCATCAGCAGGTACATGATCACAAGCAGTAGCCTCATTTTTCACTTTGACAGGTGAGAAAGGACAGCGCTGCAGACTTGGTCAGCGGGTGAGCATCTTAGACAGTTGCAGTCTTCGGGCGCAGGACATGTCTTTCGCTACAGCATCATCATTGATTCTTAAAGGATACACCGCGCGTCAGGGAAGTGGCAGAACAAGTACCTGTAGTCATACTAAAGGAGTGCCGGATGGCACGCTAGTGCTCAAGCTTATAGATACAGATCCTTCACAGTTTGCCAGAGGAACAACATAGGGAGGCCAGGTGACCTCTCAGAGCCTGTGTCAGCGCTGGTTCAAGAGTCACCTTTGCTGGATGTTCCACATGCAAAGAATATAGCTAGGCTTCTCTTCAGGGTGGGAACCCTCCTTCACTGTCTGAAAAGGTAGGAAGACCTTTAGGCAAAAGAGGGAACCACAGCTACTTTAGAAGGTTGTGCAGACTTCAAATAATGTCCCTACACATCTGGGAGTCTAGCTTGAATGCAGACACCTTGCATAGAATGTCAAAGGGTAGCCGTGTCTGCATTTTCCCTCATTCCAGTGTCTAGGTTTCCTCCTTTCAGCTTCCAAAACAGCCGTAAATGGATTTCAACTGCCTGGGGCAGCTGTATTCTATCCTCCATCTTGTTCCATGTTACACCAGGAGCTATTCCAAAATGATCCCATTGGTCCCAGCAATCAGACTCTCACCACAACATGGAGTGTTACTACTGTCACATCTTACATGCGTGTACTCAGCACAAAGGATGCCAGCTCAAATGTCTATGTGTCACATCTAAGTGGAACTTAACATGAGCGGGAAGGTAAGCTGCAATCATTCTGAAACAGAAAAAAGGGTCTGTTCAGTAACATTAACCCACAAAAAATCAGTAAGCTGTCACCAATGCTTCATCTACACAACACAGGACATGAACAGTAGTCCCCGGTCAGCAAAGAGAGCAGGCATGGCACGACTCCAGGTCACAAAGCAAATTCTGGACTTCAGAATCACTGTGGACAGGCCTAAGTGTGCATGCTAGATAAGCATGCTGGCTAGGCCAACAAAATTAGAGTAACCATTTCACATGCGGGCAATACAGGCCACCAGTCACTGCGAGCAGAACAAGCCAGGGATGAGAAGCAAAGACCTCTGTATCCCTTTGGTGCTGAAAGAGATACTGCCCCCTCACGTGCAACAAGATGAGCCAGGTACAGTGCCCACTGCAAGCAGAAAGATGTCCTTGCAGCTCCACCACTCATGCATTGGTGGAGTTGCTTCAGTTCCCCTTCTAATGGTCAGGAACAGCAGTGAGGATTTTCCAGCTTCCTGGACGGACTGTCACAAGCAAACAACATGTCTCTGTCAAGCCTCTATCTCAACACGGTGGGGCAAGCCACCTTGAATAGACTAAGAGTTTTTGGTGCAAAATGCCAGTATTTATCCCACTTTAGGCACATGCAAAAAGCCGGATCCAATTAAACCTACATTTTATTAAAAATGTACACAGTTCGTCCAATCCAAAAATATGATGCTGTGATTCTGGTCAAATCCGTTCATCTTTCTGTAGCTCAAGTTGAATATAGGTGTAACAATGTGTAAATGGTGTGATGTAAAAAATGAACAGTATTGAGTACCGTCTCAAATATACATTTCTACCCCTGATTCCACATAAATATTGCATCTAAAATGTAGTTGCTAGCGGACACCATGCTGACAATATTGGTCTGTGGACAGAACACTGTGTTGGAAATGATCTAGGAGCAATAAGAAAGTTCTCACTAAAGTGTTCCTATGCTCCTGAAAACTAAGCTTACACCAAATCAAATATCTAAAAAGTAAATCAATACAATAAACAAACTCCTTGCTTAGCTATTCTTCAACATAAAAATGTTAATGTCTGGGAATGGTCTGTTCCTCTGTAAGGACACTTTCTGAACACTGTTAATGTGAGAAAAAAACACATTTCTTAATTTGAAAATTCTTTTGTAGTGTCACAAAACTACAGGAAATTAGGTAGGCTGGAAATATTGATATCCAATAGAAATTCGATAGCCTGCTCTGGTAATGGATCATCAAGAAATCATTGTATTTACAAATATGGTCACTATTTGGGAACAGCATAGGTTTTACTCTTATTTTTTTGTCCTAATGGCTTGCAAGCAAATCATGGCTTAGAGGTCCATAAAGCTACCGGTGACTTTTGATGGAGATGCTGCCAACAGGTTATCCCATCTGCAGACAGGTTATCCCTAAGGCCAAAGAAGTGCTTTTGGCAAGCAGTAATAAAGTCTCTTTTAACCACAGACCTGAAAACGAAGCTGAAGCAAACCTCCCATGAGATTCCGTAAAGAACTTCAGCCCTTGTTTGAATGTTGCAAACCAAATAGGGCTTTTATGAATCAAATACGGATGTCAGTAGTGCGAAGTGAGGGTGGAGATCATCTACATTAAGAAGCAATTCACTAACATTTGTAAGAAACCCCTAAGATTCCACAAATAATTTCAGATTGTGTTTTAAAGTTACAAACTAAATTGAGCTAATGTGAATCAGCCATTGCAATTAACAGTAGTATCAAGTCAGATTAGAGACCAGTTGATGAAGAAAAGCAACTGGCCACATCAGGCTTCTCTGAATACGCTGACCAGCTACAGCAAAGGATGGCCACTGAACTCAGTAATGGAGGCATGTCCAGTCAAAACGTACAGGTCCACAATTACAAATTATTAGCAAAACAATAAAGACCTCCAGTGGATAACTTAGATCAACTGAAGGGTGTGTTTAAAGGGTATCTAGTACCAGTCAGCCTGTGGAACACATTCAGGAGGTAATGGGTGATTCCTTTGTTCAGGCACTGCCACTAAAAATTAAGGAACAAATGTGCACCACCTGTACTGGTTGGCAAACACACTGTAGCTGAATTGGTTGCCACTGTCATTGTGTGGTGGTGGAAAAAAAGAAAAAAAAAAGAATCAAATGAAGCTAAACTGATGTCTTTGCAAATGCAATCCTTTCAAAAGATGCTCAATGGGAGGAGCAGGAGAGCGATGATTTGACCTGGACACAAGTGTGGTCAAGGGAGCGGGTGAGTGGGTCGAATCACTTGAAGAAAATGATGGAAATCAGCTCCTTGAAATGGCTCACGTTTTACTTGTGGACAACCACTTCACCACAAACAAGATTGCCCAACTTGACTGCAGGTGCACCCACACAAATTGACCAGGCTAAGTTCACCAACATATCCCAAAATCAGTACCCTATCCATTAGGAGAGCCCAAGAGGTGTCAAGTGCAATGTAGAGCAATTCATCTTGGCAGATAAGAATGGTTCTTACATCAAATGTGCGATTAACAGTAATCCACCCTCCTGCCTCATTTATACTGGTACTAGACAATCAGCTCTTAAAACCTCCTATTCCTTTTTTACATCTCTTTAGCTTGGCCAGCAATGAGGTTGTCATTTCCAACACCAGAAGGCCCCTACAGATTACTGATTCTATTTCAATTACCATAACTTCCTGCTTCATGTCTTCCTGCTCGGTGCCACTTCACCTGCAAGCCTACTAGGAAAAGATTGGTTATGTAAACTGAATTGTGCTTCTTTACATTGTATCGATGATGGTGTCTAATTGAATGGGCAAATGGGAAAGAATTGTGGGTGATTTTAAGTTAATGGAAATAATAGAATGAGAAATCTGAAAACCTTCTAATGAACTACAGTCTTAATGAAATACTTGGGCAAGTTCTTACTAACCTGTGGTCAGAAAAACACGAATGATGTTGGCTGTGTTCTTTCCACAGAGCCAAACCCAACCAATCTCAAACACATGAAGAAACAACCTCATACATGCAATGTAAGTCCAAGCAGTGGGTGAGCTCCCTAGAGATTTTAGACAAGCAACTATAATGCTTTGCCACAAACAGAGGAATCTAACTGAGCAGTGCTCTTCATACAGACCAAAGTCCCCCCTCAACAGTGAAACAAAGGTATTAGTAATGGGATTAGCAAATGCAGTAATAGGTCGGCCAGGCATAACCTCAGGCGGGTATTCGGCTGCCTAATGCTGTGATGCAGTCGAATGGCCCTATACGATAGAGCTGCTAGAACTGAAGGGCTTTAGCCCTTCTTTCCCAGGCATGGGTGTGGCTTAAATAGCTCAGGTCTGGGTGAATAGTGTGGTATTAGGGGAGTTCGACTTGGGAAGGGGACTTGACAGGGATATCCTCACTCCTGTTTTCAGTGGCTATGCAGTCAGTGGCTATCTGAATTCGCCAAGATGCTCTGATGAGGGGGCACCGATGGTGCTATGAATGGGAGGGTGTCATTTCTCTATAGGCTGATAATATTGTGCTCTATCTGGCAGATCCAGAGAGGTTCATTGCTATGATACTTGAGATTCTAAGAGTCTTTGGGAACTATTCTGGTATACACAGTAACTGGGAAAAATCTAGTGTGTGCCTACTTTTGAGTTAGCAGCTCAGTAAGGGATAAACTGTCCTTTACCCTTGGAAAAAGCTGTTCTATCAACAGAACTTAGGCAGACTGCTAGAGGAATACAGACAAGATGTTGGTCACTGATGCCAGCTGCCACTATCACTGTTGGGTACAGCAGCTCTTAACAAAATGGATTCTTACTTAAGTTCATCTTCACACTGTAAAGCTCCCTTTTGAGGTCCCCAATTGCTTTTTTTGACTAGTGGAGGCCGAAGCCAGACTGCTATTGTGGGATTGCGGGGTGTCATGAATAGCATCGTCTGCATTTACTAGCAAACCCTTTGATGGCGGCATGGCTCTCCTGGACCTGCACCTATACCACTGGGCAACCAAGTTGAAAGGGGTCAACGACTGGTCGTTTGCAGAGCAAGATTTCTATGATGGCAGATAGGAGGGCTATGGACCTGGGAGGTTATGTCAGCCATCCGTATGGCAGGGGGGAAACTGGCCAAGATTCTGACCCAAACAACAATGGTGGTGGTCAAAGCATGGAGAAGGGCGGTTAAGAAATTGGAATAGCATGACAAACAAACACTAGAGTTACAGTTTTGGGATGAGGCTGCCCTCGTGGCCCTAAGCAGGGTTGAGGGATACAGGAAATGGGAGCTGTTGGGAATCTCCGAGCTGAGGGATGTTTGGAATGACAGCGGGATGGTGGCCTTTGCGGACCTTAAGGCACAATAAGAGTTGACATAGAGTAAATACTTGCAATACCTACAAATTAGGAGTATTTTAAGGGATTTGTGACATACCAGATGAAAACTCAGTGGAATACAGAGTCGTAGGTTGGCCTTTCTACACCACCATGCCATATCCCTCGGAAACACTACACTGCTTGCTAACAGTCTATAACCCTTGACTAAGCTGATGAAAAAATGATAAACAGCAATTTTAATATGATCAAAAAAATAAGAACACTTTACTTGATGATGTACAAATGATCAATATTTGCTGTACCCCATTTCAACACATTTTTATTTTTACCCTACATAGTTTTATCAGCAAAACTGCATGTCAGTGTGAACGTTTATGTCAGTTTCAATTGAAAATGTACTTGCTCTAAATAATAGAGTGCTATCACATTATGATTTAGAAATATATTTATTAAACTTAAGTGATTTTAAACATTAACTGAGAAACATTCCTGCCTCGCCCTGATGATAATGATATTAGTAAACTAAAAGGCAAGTCAGGGGTCACATGTACCCTATATGTGGGCTAGCTTCATATTCTACATGGAGCACAGGTTTAGTCTATTAAATCAAACATTGTTTAATCGGAAACATGCTTACGAAAAAGGAAAGTCTGTGAAATAAAATGTTTGTCTATCATCACACAAATTGAGACCAGTTTATGGGTCAAGCATATTACAGTTAGCTCGAGTAGATTATTCAAATCCCTAGATCTGCACGTCTGGTAATTTTTTTTAATGATGTTTTTAGGCCTGAAGTGGGTCTGGACAGTTTTTGTTATAGCTAGTCTTGCTATTTGGGTTGAGTTGTGTCACAGCATCAAAGTAAGGGACATTCGGTGCTTCAACATGAACCTTAACCCTTCTTCTTGCTGGAACTGCACTCATCTACCTAGTGATTCACACGAGGGTGTGCCAGTGATTTCCGTGCCTCTGAACAAAGATTCCTTTTTTATAGCTCTCAGGCATGGTCAGCAATGCATTTGTCATTTCAAACACCAGAAGGCCCCTCAAGATTACCGATTCTATTTAAATTGCCCTGCATACCATAACTAACTAACACGTCTTCCTACTTGGCGTCTATTCACCTGCAAGCCTACTAGGAAAAGATTGGTTATGTAAACTGAATTGTAATTCTTTCAACTGCATCAATGATGGTGTCTACTTGAATGGACAAATGAGGATGAACTGTTGGAGATTTTAATAGAATCTAAATAATCTGATGAAAAATCTGAAAACCTTCCAATGAGCTACAGTCTTAACAAAATACTTCGGCAAGTTCCCATCAATCTGTGGTCTGAAAATGCGAATGATGTTGGCAGTGCTCTCGCCGCAGAGAGAAACACAACCAAAATTTATCGCATGAAGAAACTACCTCATAGGTCAATCCGCACCATGCTACGCAAGTCCAAGGCAGCTGGTGAGCTCCCTAGAAATCTTAGGCCATCAATGATAGTCCTTAGCAACAAACAAGGGAAACTACCAGAGCAGTGCTCTTCATACAGACTGAACTCCCTCCTCAACACTGAAACAGAGGTATTAGCAAAGGAATTAGCAAATCTGTGTAAACACTTGCATGGAGAGTGTAATAATGCCTCTGTTTGCATTCCATTACCCATTGATGGTTTTCATTTCCTGAAACAGAGTATTCTGCCTGCAGCTATTCATTCTGCCTAAACTGCACAAGTATTGTTCTAAGAACATCGGAATAGCAACACTTAATTGGGAAGGGAGTGTCAATTTACTGTTCGGGAACTACACGACTCCAGAGCTAGTTTCTTCTATTTCAGATTGTCATCTGGTGTTCTATATTCTCGAAGTAAAGCCTCAACAACACAGAACGAACTTTATAAGCGATCGCAATGCCTATGCTCACTTACTGATACACTGGTCATAGCATATGTAGTGCCACGTATTTGTCACACACCCTATGAATCACCATACCGACAGGCTGACAAGAACATTATCAGAGACTGCAAGATTTTTCGCTTTTCTATTTTCCAATGTATTCCGACTCTTTACTTTGGAAGAAGTAGTGAATGCAACCACCCTCGTTTTGGGGCTCATCTCAGACCAGCCAGAAGAACAGTAATCCTGTAAACGTGTATGTACTGGCTGCCAAAGGAGGTGTTTGTGTCATTTTGGGGACAGAATGTTTCAACTACATACCCAATAGCTCTCTCAGTATTCATAAAGGGTAACATTAAGGAAAAGTTAATAAACAGTGGATTTAGCTTAAATGGATGGAGTTTCTGGTCCTTCCTGAAAGACTGTTGGTGGATTCGGTATGAAGATTATTGGAATTTTATTGTCAGCTTTAGTTGTCCTTGTTTTTTCTAAGGCGATGGTGATACTAATAATAACCATGACTATGAAACACAGAACTGTAGTAACGAAAATAACATTAGACAAGTCAGTAGATTAATGTCAAAAGACTTCTGCTAAGAGTTAGATCTTGGGTGCCGAAGGGCGTGATTAAGAAATGGTTTGGATGTATGCTTAAAAGTCCCGTGATAGTAGACACCATTTTGTTTACTCATGTTAAACGTTGTCAAACAGGCCGCATTTGATGCATTAAGCCTTGACATCATGCTTGATAGCTCTTAGCGAGGATCCACAAGTAGTCAACTCTGCATCTACAAGTTTACATTTATGATATATTTTTTGAAGGCCCTTGGCTCCTACCTCATGAGAACACTACACCTGCAATAATCTGTTTCTGTAACATGTGTTTCATTGGTGCTTGTATACTAAAGTCTATAAAAATTCCATGTACTCCGTGAGGGTCAGCATTAGATGCTCACTGTGATCTCGGGGAACCTTAGTCATTTTATTTCATGATATCACGCTATTCACATCTTTTCTTCATAAACGTGCTCAGACTTCAAGTACGAGTGGGAGAGGATTCTAGTGTACTGTAGTGGTTGAAGACTTTGATAAAGATGGACAAAACATGAAAATGGCACAAGAAGGACTGGGCTATGGCACATGCAAGTACAGTGCTTGTGATTTTGGCCTTAAGTTCAGCTTTGACATGGTTTCTGATACAATAAAGAATGTGTTGGTTTTCCAGTGGCAAGATAGTGCAAAAGCCCAGTGTAATTATGACAACAGACAGTAGAGTAACCTGGATTTACCCACCAGCTGTCCATAACGCACAGTTGGGAGTACTCTTGAGGGAAACTCGCCTGAACCTTGGAAACATAGTCCTCCAGCCTGAAAGAGAGAATTACTAATTACAGACAGTTAAAAAAAAACAATTTAAAATTAGCTTCATCTGGTGAAACAGAGCATGCACTCATTTATGCATTTTGTCACACTTACCAAAATATGGGGTTCATCACAACTGCACGATCTGGTGGTGTTGATGAATGTGTGTTCACACCGACCACACCTACAAAGAGAAAAGACCACACAATGTAAGCTCGAAAATTTGAAATAAATTACACGTAGATCACTGACGCTCAATTACAGATACGAGAAACATGCAATATTGCTGAAAAAAGCATTACATGTGCATTTCTTCGTTTACATGCACATTACGTACCGGAAGGAGTTTGAAAAAACTCGAAAATATTTGTTTTTGCAGTGGAATAGTTTATAGTTATGGAAAATACTTACCGATTTCTCAAGGTGTCTGGAAAAGAGAAAGATGGCCCATTTTCATTACAATGTACACATTCTGCTTCTTCAAGGAGCGTGCCATTGACATCTCGCTCAACTAAAGAACAAAGAAAAATATGGTTGCAGACTCTTAACTTGTTATAAATGCTTCTGGCAATGTTGTCATATGTCGCTTGATAGTACTTGATGCCACCTTTCCCATGACGTATATTTTTCATATGGGGATCTATATTTAGCACAGACTGTGGAGCAAATATTGCGTGGGAGAACTGCCTTCAGACCTTGTATATCATTGTTTTATTATCACAAATCCGAGGACATCATACTAAGGTCTAACCGTATGTACCAAAAACTTGAGCATGAATAAAAAACATGTTAATAAAAAAGCAAACTACCACTTTTGCAGGCATTGGGGGAGTAGCGAATAACATTAGAAAGAGCTCAGTTGCATTTATTACAGCTGTCGGGGACTGATGACACTTAATTAGATTCAGGACATGGCTGCTCCTGTACATCTGACCGAAAGTTGCAGTGCATCCTGCATCATGTGTGGTTGCACAGAGAAAAAAAGAGGTCTAAGTAGCCTGTAACTGTAAACTGCGCACATTGGTAGGAAGCAGAAACGTATGTGTGCCTAAGGCATTCACGTTTTCGGTCCAACACTCAAACATTTAGTGAGATGACCAATATAATTTTCACCGTAATTACTTTTCATTTTGTCTTCTATGTGTTCATTTTCTTCTGATTTGTAGGACTTCGCCCTTTAAGAAACATAAAACCAAGTACACAGTGACTCTGATGGCATTAAAAGTATGAGTGAGGGATGTTTGTCATATGAATGAGTGGGTGTAATTGATAATTTTATGGGAGCCTGGTCCAAAGAAAGCCAGCGACCATTTATGGCGCCATTAAATAGGTGGACCTTTTTGATACTGGAAGAATAACGCTCCTGAGCATCCGGACTACTTGTAATCATTTTCACTGTATTCCTGTAGTAAAGTAGTATCTTTGGAAATTACAGGAGATTCTTAGTCCTGGATCCTGCATAATTGCCAGGGAAAGTACTCCAGAAACATAGGTTGTCCATTCGTCACTTTAATAATTTCTGACAAATGAGGCTTCCCTGCGATGTAGCATGAAACCTAGGGGGGTGTGAGAGCTTGTTTAACATTTTTAAAATATATTGATTTATCTTTAAACACATACAGAGGACAGACGAGGCGTCTCAAAGACATGGATACAGTCCATTTGGTACACCAGTCTTTCTGTCGGGGATGCTGGTCGTTCTTATCGTTGACTGTGACACTGCAATCTACGACAGACTTTTCCTCTCGTTCCTTCCCACCACCTTGTTGGGGGTTTTTATGAGTCATCAGTCTAATTACCCTTGTTTATGGTAGACATTCTGATGTACCATTCCACCCCCTGTTCAGAACTGCCAGCAAAACCCGAACAGAAAATAACTCAAATTACCCTCACAACCGGGGAGAAATCTATCAGGATGACAGGACCATTACTCTTGTTTTTTTCAAAAACAAATTCACATTTTTGGAGTCTGTTTTTAGAGAGCCCATATCAGTGGTTAATTTGTCAATAACAAGGTGCCTGTGCCCAAAGCCCTCCTCTTAAACACGCGTCTGCTGCAATTAAATGTGCGAACAGGGAATACTGAGGTGGCGCAATCCTGAAGCCATCTCGGGCCTCTTCAATCTATATAAAGCCACTCCGTGCCCCTTCAGCTCACTCTAGCAGCTTTCTCCCTTTGTGACGCTTTTTCGTTTTCCCCTTCCTCCGTTTTCCCATATGTGTCGTTTGCTCGCAGCAAACGCTAGAGGCAGAAGAATAAGCCCCGGCACTAAAAATTAAGTGCCGGTGCTCAGCACCGGAAACAACAAGCACAAATTAAGCACTGGCCCATATCAAACTTGCAGTGCTGTGCCAGTAGTTCTTCTTAAGGTACAGAGATCTCTGCCAGGGAAGCAGAGATCTCCAAATACAGCTGGCGGTCATCTGTCTGGGTTGCAAAGATTATGAACTTTTCCACCCTGGCTTACCAAACACTAAAACAAAAATATCCACGTGTTTCTCAAGCTTTTCTGAAGTGAGGCTTCTGGCCCAGGCATCTTCTACATGGGGGCATTAACTCTAATCCACAGGTTTTACTATTTCTATAGTCAGACCATATAATGGGATTTCGTATTCAACAACCTCCACAGCCTTCAACTCAGCCCAAATCTTTATTCACAAGAAGTTGATGGGTAACATATCATCAGAACACTCAAATCAGTTTGCTATCAGCCCTTCTGGATGATGATGTTGGCACGTATTTTTCCAAACCTGCAGCTGGGAGATTTCATGTTTTCTCTAAAGACCCTTGAAATACCTTACTTTCATGTACTCATTCACTTGAAATATAGGTGCTTACTGAGAAGTTATGATGGGTTGTATTACAAAACCATGCATGCCGGAACAATGCATGCCTTAACAACGCGGTCAGAACCACGACCACGTCTTTTCCACGCATGCCTTTACCAGGCCTGCCTTTACAACAATTTTTGTTGTTAAAGTATGCTTAGTAAAGGAATATGTGGAAACGGCATGTTATACAACCCCCCTCCCCCCATGAACCTAAAAAACTACCCCAAAACTACTCCTCCCTCCCCGAGGCCCAAAACTATCACCACCCTTAAACGCCCCCCCAAAAACCCTGGCACTTGTTTACACAAAAAACAACCCCAACACCCCCCACCCGCCCTGAGCCCTAAAATATCCCCCATCCTTAAACGCTAAGGTACCTCTCTCCTCTCTCGTCTCTCGTCTCTCCTCTCGCTCTTCCTTAAACCTCTCCCCTAAAAAATAAACTCCCCCGACCCCCCACCCGCCCTAAGCCCTAAAAGATAAACTACCCTGACTCCCTCACCCTGCCCCTAAAAAATAAACTACCCCGACCACCACCCACCCTAAGCCCTAAATCCACCCCCACAGCTAAAAACTACCTGCCCAACACTACCCCAGCCCCACTTATCTCAGTGTCATCTCCTGATCCTTCCTCCTCTCCGAACTTCTCCCGCCCTTCCTTAAACCTTTGCCCGCCTCTAAAAAAATAAACTACAGAGACCCCCGCCCCACCCCTAAAAAATAGACTACCCCAACCCCCCACCCCGAGCCTTAGAAAATAAACTAACCCGACTCCCTGCCCCTAAAAAATAAACTATCTGACCCACCCTAAGCCCTAAATCCACCCCACCCATAGAAACTACCCCCCAATTCTGCCCCAGCCCCACTTACCTCACTGTGTCCTCTCCCAATCCTTCCTGCTTTTATCTCCGCACCACTAGACCACTCTCTGCCTTAACCATATATATGCAAGATTTAAGCACACGAGTGGTTAAGGCTGAGATAGACAGTCGTGGTTTAGGCAAGTGTTGTTCCACTTGCGTGGTAAACGTCTGGGTGGCTTAGGCGGCGTTGTTTAGGACGTTTCCCCTAACGATTTGAACAACCTTTTAGCAGTTTACCCTACTATCCTTGTGATAAGCCCACTACTGTGCATATTTGCAAAATGGTTGGGTCCAGTACCTGTGTGTTTATATATATATATATATTTGCTCTGTCCTGAAAAAGAAGACATGGCTTAAGTCCTCACACCTAAAGATGGATGCCTAGGAGAAGACAACATATTTGATCTCCTTTAATGGAAACCAAAAACAGACAAGAATACAGTAGAATTATAAGATACGGACAGTCATGTCCAAAATGCTCTCCCAGACATGCTCCTCTTTTACAGATGATAAAGGCCTTTAGGATTATTCCACATAGTCTCCTCTTCACCAAAAAGCAGGTAAACAGATGACGAGGGTAAGGTTTATGGAAAGAACAAACCACCTCACCGCGTCTAAGGCAAATGCCAAAAGGTGCTGTTAACTAGCCACCCTGCTTGACAGATTGCAAGAGGCCCACCTCATATCTATGGGAATAAAGTTTCACCGTACTACGACCGTTGCACTCAGACCCCCATAGATGCATTTTTAATTTTTACTTTTCAAACTAGGCTGCATCCTCTTCAAGGCAGTCGACCTCCAACATCACTCTTCCTTAGACGCACCTATCTAAAACTCTTAATGAAGACCTCAATCACCTGGACAATCCGATGAAGTTCAGGGAAAAATGGAAAACTCAGTAATTCACCCACTATCTTTGCAATCAAATCTTTGCAGCTGATGCCATTCTGCAGACTTTCCTGGTAATTAAAAAAAACGAAATCCTTCCATGTTGTGATGAACTACAGTTTTCTACCTTACCTAAGCAAATAACACTGGAATTTGTTTTGGTTTTCTCGCCTGCCCCAGTCCCCCCCTTTTAATCAAGTAACTGTCAAATATTTTCTGTGTAGTTTTTTATGTAGTAGCACGTAAAGAGAAAAGGCTTTTTTTTATTGTTGGCATATTGTAAAGTGTACCAACACTAACCACAAAGGAAATGAGCCCTACATCAAAAACTGTAAAAATATATAAATAAATAAAAGAAAGTACAGATGTTAGTTCCTTGTAACCTCCTTGCATGGATTAACACAAACCTTATAAACCTTTTCTATTATATATGAGAGAGAAGTAGATACACAAACATATCATAACAATACAAAGGATGATAATCCCTATAAACAACACGATACATAATATTTTTTACAACTGAGACTTTCAAAATTACTTCACAAGGCTGGCATAACTCTACATGGATAGTGTGGATATGTATGAGTAAAGACTAGCAAACGAGAATGCATGAGCTTATTAATATCCCCACTCAACAAACTGCTAAGTGATGACCAAATAGCATAACACAGATGACAATCTATTCTCCGTAACACATGTTCTAAACTTTGTTCCGAGATAAGCTAAATGCTGATAAGACACACTTTTTACTGGATTAGGTGATACATTTAGTATCGTCAAGAAGGTGGGTATCCCATTATCAGATCTAAAGGACCTGTAGCAATGTCCCAAACAGGCTCCTTCAATGGTCACAAAGAACTAAGAAACCGGTTATATCTTCAACCCTGGACTATATCTTTTAAGATGTGATGGTTGGGAATACTCCACCAAATATAATAAATTGTTCCCTTGAGAAAAATGAGAGTGAAATGTTGTGCTGGACCTATCATTTGTACATTACTATCTATAGTTTCCTTTCTACTTCTCCCAGTGTGAAAGCTCTATCCTGATGTGTTTAAAGGAACATATTTAATGATTATATAACATTAAGGATCTGATTACGACCTTGGCGGATGGGATGCTCAGTCACAAATGTGACGGATATCCCGCCTGTCGTTTTACAAGTCCCATTGAATATCACAGAATTTGTAATATGGAGGACGGGATATTCGTCATGTTTGTGAAGGAGTATCCTATCTGTCTAGAACATAATCAGGCCCAGAATCTAACATATGTTGTGTCCTTGGGTTGCCCGTGCATTCATTATTCTTGCCATGTTGACAGACCCACATTTTCCCCTGAAAGAAATGTATAAGTATGCAGTTCTGGAGTGAATTCACCATTACCGATCATTAGCATTAGCTTGCGGGAAAACATTGTGCCATTACTTCATTACATTCTGCACTATGACTATTTGCATTGCATCAATCTTGCCATTGCTTCTGTTTAGTAACAATAAGATTTCAGACAGTTATCCTGATTTCAGTCCAACCAATAGCCACTGTTCATCTTCAAGATGGGGAATGCACTCAAAAGCAGAAGCTGATTAGATGTTGAAATTTTCTTTCAACGTCTCGTACTGACAGTTTCTCCCATGTATGCACTCGCTTCAGCCTTGTTGATAAAAATTCCAGAAAAACATCTTGTCACTGTTATTTGGCAATATGATAGGACAGTAGGACACACAATTAGTAGATCACACAGGCTGTAACCTCTGACTAAAATTGCATGTAATCGGCATATGAGTGGAAGGTTAGGTTTTCACGTCAGAGGATGATTATGTGAACATTTAAGAGAACTGTGGGAGATGATGTCTAGAGAAATATCACAGGAACTTTCAGGACAACCCTCTGGCAATGTGAATTTTCCTGAATGAGGAACATGTTGTAAACCACTTGAAGGTCAAAGATACTGAGAATGATAAGGGCAATGCGGCCAGTGTTTGATTAGATGCTGTCACAGAGTTGGACTAGTGAAGTTACATTGCTGTGGTGAGGGCACAAACATGATTGTCATGGGCATAACATGGATTAAGGTTTCAGGAAGTACTATAGATTGATAAGAAAAAGTTACTTACTTCTATAACAATCATTCTGGTGGACACTTTCTACCCACAGATTTCTCACATTCCCAATACCCAGGTGCTACATTGGAACAGAAAACTTCTGACATCACTCTCCTGGACCAGCACTTGCTCTATGTCGACACTAGAACCAAAGTTGTAGTGATGTCACTGGAGCCATATGGGCAACCACCCCAGCCTGCTGACGTCAGTTCCACCTCCATTTTTCCTGTGCCCTTAAAGGTAAGAGTCGAAGGAATGACATGAATTGATGGGACAGTGCAGCAATCCAATTTGGAACTTAGTTACTGAGGCCTATGAACATCTTTCAGAAAGGGGAGGTGGGTGAGATTGGTGAGGAGTCATGAGGTAAAGAGAATTATCACCACAAAGATCATTACAAAAGGTAAATATATTTTTCTCCTGAAGGATACTTCCAACTGTAGATTCCTCACCTTTCAAATACATTCCCAAGCAAGTACCCTTCTAAGGTGGTGGATCTAAAGAAGGGTCAGATGAGAAAAATCTGTAAGAGAGACATGCAAAATGGCCTTTCTACTTTGAGTTCAAACAAAAATGGTGAAGGTCTGAAGGGAACCATATGTTGCTGCATGACAGATCTCAGCCAGATGAATGCCCCTGCCCAATACTGAGGTGGAAGACTTTGCCAAGGTGGAAGAATGGGTCCTGGTTACCTCTGACATTTTGTTTTTCCTAACAGTATAGCATATTTTGATACATAAAATTACCCAGCGCGATAAAGTATTCTTTTGAACTGCTTTCCCTTTTTGCTGCCCATGGACTCTATGAAGAGATGGCCATCCAACAATCTGGTGTAACACTCCTTCTTCTTGGTGGGATGGGACGTGGAAGTAAAAGGTGGGAAAGGAACTAGAGTGGAGTTACCACCCTATTGAGGAACAACGCTTTAGTCCAGCAGACAAGATTGTCCTGAAGAAGCATGTTGATGGCAGGCAGACACTCCATGCTTGCAACTCACTGACATGCCTTGTTGAGATAATGCAAATGAAAAAAAGGTTTCAAGAGTACGTAATGCAGCTGACAACTGTGAAGGGGTGTAAAGGGAGCGCCCATCAAAACAATCAAAATCAGGTTTAGACCCCACTAGGGCATAACAAAGGGCATGAGAAGAAACATTTGTCAGTCCCTTCAGAAACCTGATCATTATAGGCAAGTTGAATAGATATGGCTGATCCAGCAGGCAGTCCAACAAGGCTACTATTTATATGTTGACAGTGCCCACCACGAAGTCCTGCTGTGCCAGTGATAGAGCAAATTGAAAGATCTCGGACAGAAAATCTCTCAAAAGATTCTGTTCAGCACACTAAGGGACAAACCTATTCCACCTTTCAGAATAGAAGGACTTGGTGGAGAAACAACAGGCAGATAACATCACAATGACAACCTCCAATTGCAGCTGGAAGGAGCTCAAGTGTCCTCACTCAATATCCAGGTATGCGGTGATGGGTCTGAGTGTAGGGGTGCACAACCTGCCCGGCCAAGTTGTAGAGGAAAATCGCCATGAGAGGCAGGCAGAGTAGGGCACAAGGAGAGGCATAGAAAGACACATCATTTCTGTGAAGAACTGGTTCTTTGTGGATCCTACAACAAAATGCAGATAACATGTGTGAAACTGCAGGAGCGGTACGTGGAAATATGCATCCTGCAAGATGAAGGATACCATCCAGTCTTCAGTTTTCAGCGCCAAAAGAACCCTAACAAAGGATAGCATGTTGAACTTTTCCTTGTGCAGCTTAAAGTTCAGGATCCTGAGGTCTTACTTCAGACTTACACAGCCATGCTTCCTTAAAACCAGAGAGTACCCCTGCTAATTTCCTGTTCTGGCACCAATTCCACTGCTCCTTCGGCAGCAGGGCTGCCAGTTCCTGCTGCCTCATTTTTAAGAGGGCCTCTGACTAAAGGATAAGGTGGGATGCGGGAATGAGAGTGTCGATACTTTATGGCATAAACCTTTTCAATGATCCGAAAGACCTACTTGTCAGATGTTATGTCCTTCTAGGCCTGTAGAAAGGAGGATACCTGTTCTCAAATGGGCCGCACATGGTCCTTCAAGGGGACCCTAAAGTGGCTTTCTGGGTGTTGTTGGGAAGGAGGAGTAGGGTTGCTGGGTCTGACTACCTCTTCCATTGCCTCTTTCATTCTACTGATGCAGTAAACAATTTTACAGCTGTAAGACAGAAAAGGTCTGTATTTCTGAAAGAAAACCCCCTTGCAAATGTCCCAAAACTTGCAAAACTGTCTGAAGTCTTTTGCAGGGGACTGAATTACCAAAGATCGTGCCATGGGCCTCCCAGCCCTTTTGTGCTCTAGGGCTGCATCTGCCATGTCTCCTAAGAGATGGTCCAAATCAAAGGTCATGTCCATTAGCATGGCTTGGACACTCCTCAAGAAACCAGTCAATTGCAGCCAAGCATATTGGCACAGGTTTACGGAGGACCCGATCTCCCTGACCATCAAATCTGCCATATCCAGTCCAAGGCTAATATGCCTGGAAGCATCCTAGTTGTCACAAACTGCTACCAAAGGTCTTTGCGGAGGTCTGGCAGGTTGGGATGACCACTGTTGCCATATCACACAAGGTGTGACTGTATATTCCAAGAAGACAGGTACAGTTGATGAAACGTAGCACTGTAAAACCCCCTTCTTCTTCAATGCCTCAAGCCTTTTGGATCTCTGGCTGACAAGTGGGTCGGGAAGGAACCTGGATTCAATTTGGTGCAGGAAGAGGCCAGCACTACAATGCTTTCTGGTGAAGGGTGAAGAGAAAGCAATGCAGGATCTCCTGGGGCTGGGCTGTACTGTCTGCTCACCACAGTCTGATTAACTGCTGGTGCTGTGGTCAGCTTCTCCCAGACATCTTGTATAAGATCTATCACTGCCTCCTTAAATGATAGCAAAGTTTCGGCAGAGGTGGAAGCAGATTGGGGAACTCCAGTATTGATGTTAGATTTGTATCCTGCATAGGGAAGGTCCAGTTCAAGGACCTCATTGGACTTTTGAAGCACAGTATGGACTGAAGCCATCTCAGCCGGGACTGGACATGGTGTGGGGCCAATGCTGATAAGTAGTGACGTATCCACACCACTGAGCTAGGTAACATATGTATTTATCACATAAGCAGGACGTTTGCTAAATAAGTTTCACCATCTGTAAAGTTTGTTAAATAACGCATTCACAAGAGGGAGAGTGACATCTGCTTTTCAACAGCCACAGTTCCCTGAAGATCAGTTTCTCAGCATTGCCTGAAACTCTATAAAATGTACCATTAGTTGCTTCTTCAAGAAGGTGGAGTTCTAATGTCTTATTGAATGCTATTCTTTGTTCAGCTGCTGCTGCAGCAAATTTTGGGAAAGAATATTCTTGGCAGTAGTGCTTAGGCTCAAGTAAGATTCTACACCAGCATTCCTTAGTTTTCAGGTAGAATGGACCTCCTACCTTGTCAAGGGTATTTTTGTTTGAGAGAGCAGTTTGAAGCCTGATTTTTGCACCCAGTGACAGATGAAAATGGAAGCAATGGCACTCTGAGGATGCAACTGTTGGGCCACAGATAGCATCAGTGTAGTGCCTCCACCAACACCTTAAACACCTTGCTGGAAGGAAGGTTAGCAGCAAAATCACCCCCTACCAGGCACCACTTTCTGTGCAAGCTTTGCTACCCCAAGCAACCACTGATGGTCTTTAGAGAGAACCAGAACTCTCCTGTTCTGATGTGCCAAAATCATACCAAAACAGACTCAAGGCATTCATACCATTTCAGTTACTACTTCCACTCAGCAAGGCCGTTAGGCCCAGACTTTCAGACCACAAGACGTAGTTATCCTGCCCTGGGCAGGCTTTGCAGGATTCACAAGACAAATAAGTCTCTGGCAGTTCACCAATGAGGCTCTCCCTCATAAGGAAGGGCAGAGCACGGCGGTCTCCTCCAATTACGGTGGTATATTCTTCTGTGATCCTGTAGTCACATCAACACATCTTCTAGTGGCCCATTCATCCACAAGGGATTATTTCTTGCAGGGAACAAATATTTAATCTATGAAAAGGAGTGTAACTTAGCAGTCAAAACAGAAAAACAGATTTAAAACCAAAGTCTCCTTTCTAAGCACTACCAAGCTCTGGTTTGCTAAAACATCAATTACATGACATCCTGATTAGCACTGTAATACCACAAGAGCTCATAAGTGACCAGGTACACAGAAGGGCATAAGGGACCATACTGCTGCAACCACTAGTCTAAGCAACATACAGTCCAGGTTGACAACAAGCCGCAACAAATTATTGAACTACTACTACATTGAACTGATCACCTTCAGATCCAGTACATTAAAAAAATATATATATCCTTCGCACAACCTATGCAGGGGAGGTAGGTAGATGCTCTTCCAACAAGTCCCTGGAACTAGGGTAATTCCCATCTGACCTGAAATCTTCCTATGTTAGACCACTCCTCAAAAAGATAAGCCTCAACCTACAACCCAGCAAACTACAGGCCAATATCAAATGGACTAATGTTGGTAAAAATATTTGACAGAGTAGTATCAAGCCAACTGTAATGTTTTAGAGAATATAATTTCTTAACATCAGACCAACAGTCCGGTTTCAGAGTTGGACATCATATCCTGATGGGATGATCTAAAATTCACAGCAGACAAGAACAGAGTGGCCACCCTACTGCTTCTGAATTGATCTGCTGTATTTGACACAGACCCATACTACATGCTACTAGAAAGACTCCATCTATAAACTGCAATGGCTCAGACACTGTCCATGCTTGAGATTAAACAGAAGTTCCCAAAACTGGCACCATCTGGCCACACAATGGACAGCTTCCCCAGTGGCTCAAGAAAAGGTGCTATCTGGAACAGATGACCAGAGGATATGGTAAGCCACAAACAGCTGAGAAAGTCTAATCCACCAGGACAGAAAGACTGGATGGTAAAGACAGTATCCTGCGGTCACTATATAGCACAAAACTGAGACATGCTGTCAGTTAGGAAAAGGGCCAGCTGCAAAAAGTAGGTGTGTAAGCAAACACAGCAGTGAAAGGGCAAGGAAGCTGGTGATGTTGTCCTATTGTGATCCTGTGAAGGCCTCTGTCCTTGCACTGATCAGACCACTGGACTTGAGCTTGCCAGTTCTCAACAGCTTTATCACAGCCACTGTCCTCTTTCGATCTCAGAAATTACAGCACCTTCATTGACAGAAAATGCATCACTGCCTAGATACGGATAAAACATGGACCATAGTTACAGGGAACACAACACAAAGTAATGGACTATACAGTCACGTCCAAGAAAGCAAGGCTATCTAACACACACAGGAAACAGGAAACCCATACATGGATGGGACAAACTGAGAACAAAAGCATAACTTTTGAACCAACAAGTGGCCCCTAGTGCAACAAAGAGCATCCTGCATCTGAAGACACTCAAAGGTCAAAACGTGTTGCCCGGTGAAGAGGGAGGCTTGAAAAAATGAGACCAGAACCATCTACAGCAGCCCTGTGAATACAAAAACCAAGTACTCAGTCTGGACTCTCCTCCCAGCCTTTCAGTAACACAAACTGTACAAATAGAACCAATTTGTTTTGCAAAATAACTTGACAAAGTCAACCTGATCCATATATCGATGGGAATGTGTAAATGAAAAAGGACGTGCACAAAATCACTACTGTCATCACAGTGGCAGGATTTCTGCACATAATTCACGTCTTTGTTTTGGATTGTAAATATGAATGCATTTTTTACTACAAATAATAAGCACTTTCCTACCCTGGGCCTGTCTAAACCCCATATACAATGTTTTATTTCCAACTGTAGGTAGAAGACCATAGTAGTATTTTTTTAAAGAACTTGACAAAGTCAACCTGATCCAGGCATTGTGTACCTCCACAGAAAACGAATAACAAATCTGGATCTGTAGATTAAAGTTAAGATCGTTTTTTCCATACTGATAATCAGTAGGTTTTCTAAACTGCACAAACTCTATATGATATATGGTGTTGGGCAGGCCAATTCAGGAGGAGCCCTTGAAAGGAGAAACAAATATTAAACAGAATTAATTATATAAGGGCACAGAAAGTTCAATGTGTCCTTTTGTGAGAGTTAAAAAAGACACTTTCGGGATCTATAATCAATCAGCGGCTTCTATGGCGGATTACATTTAACAAGATGGCTCACTGGTACTTTCTTATAAAGCACTTTCTTAAAGTGTCGGACGTGACCTACTGGAGGGTTGCAAGTCGATTTTTGATGGGTCGCGAAAGTCCAAGCAAAAAATAAAAGATGCCTTTAAATTATGAATTTATTTTGACATGGGTCAAATCCCAGGCTATGTCTTCTGACAATGTGCTGCATTTTGTGTCTTTTACCATGAGATTGGGGGGTTACAAACTCATTTTACTTTGCAGTCAGAGAAAGAAAGTTAAAGTAAATTATGGGACAATCTTGCTGGGGTACAGGTGTGTGAAAAGAAAGGCTGCAGGATGTCATTCTTTAGAACACACAACAAAATGAAAATATCTACAAATAAAATGTAGACATTTAGCAGTTAGGAAAGCAAAAATGAAACTTTGTAGTTCTGAAGGGTGGTGGAAACAAAGATTTTAATCACATCAAAACAAATCAAGATACTTTACTTGGTGATGCACAAATGATAACTATTAACTGAAACACAATTTCCACTCATCATTTGAGTGCAACATAGTTTTAATCAGTAAAACTGTATGTCTGTGGAAATTGAGGGCCATTTCAAAGTTATGCTGTCTGTAAATGACACTGTGTTACCGCACAATGCTTCAGTTACCATAAAATAAATCACCAACTCATGTCAATTATAGCAAGGTGTGTCGCAAAAGCTTGTGGTTCTGAAAATGGGATCTTGGTTCTAAAAGGTTTGGGAACAACTGTGATAGAGGCTTCTAGTCGCAGATTCCACACCTTTTGAATATTTCCCAGGCATCAGACTACATCCGGAAACTTTTCCATAGTACCTCTGTGTGCTGGAAGGTGGTGCGGTGTGGCTGCGCAGTGATGCCATTCCACTCCAGAAGTGACGAGCGGGCCCATAGAGGCACCATCCCCATGCTGATGTCCCATGGAGACTGCACAAAATTGAAGGAATGCGAGGCAAAACTTTATGTCGCCAATATGTGGCCAATCACAAGCTCCAAGTCCCACTCAAGTCCAAAGCTCCTTCTGGGTCCCTTTCCTGGGGTAGACGAAGAAGCTCTCAAAGCCGGTCTCGCAGCACTCCAAATCCTCACGTGCCAATTCCACGGTTGGATCCGGCATAATCACGTTTCAGGGATCTTCAGTCACCCTGCACCAGATTTAATAGATTCTCTCAGCTATAGTCCAGCTCTGAGGATCTCTACAGACTTCATCTGGTGTGCCTTTGGGCATCATGAAGCTGAGAGGCTGCCCACCTGGATTAGCGCCAACAGGTTCACCCTCTGCTAAGGATGGACTTTTTGGGATGTTTCAGCTCTCGGCTCCAGTACCGACACAGCCCCCGACACCCATACCCACTCTCCTGGCCCACCACTTCAACCATCTGCTCCAATACCAAATGCAGCCCCCAATCCCATACCCATTTCTGGCCCAGGTACGTCGACACTGATGCCGACTTCGCCGCCTCTAGAGGTGGCCCCATAGTCCTTTTCTACACTGACGGGTTCGAATTTGATCGACTTCACAACCGAATCTGACAGAGGTTTCTGCAATCACCTTGCCACAAGGCAGGCAACAATCTTCAGAGGTCAGGGGTGACAGTCTTTCCCTACCTTGACAACTGGCTGTTGGAGGCTGGCTTGCCCCTGGTAGTCGTCACCTCTGGACAACGGCGAACCTCCTGTTATGTTTAGGGTTCACTATCAACATGCCAAAGTCACACCTGTCTCCTTCTCAGATGCTCCCTACGTCTGAGCCATTCTGAACACGGTTCGGTTTTGTGTCTTACACCCAGGAAAGAGATTCCAGGACATTCACGCTATGATCCCGATCTTTCAGCCTCAAGTCCTGGATTTCAGTGACTGATGGCCTCCCGTTTCCTGCTGGTCGAGCATGCCAGGTGGCATATGCAGGCTCTGTGGTGGGATCTGAAGGAGGAGACTGAAACGATCTCCAGTGGTGGCTAGTGGACCAGGACTGGGTCAGTGGCAGATCTCTCTCCCTTTCCTAACCAGAGCTCACAGAACGACATGTTGCTTCTGGGCTGAAGTGGCAATGTGGGAGAGGTGGAGATCACAGGCCTCTGGCAGAGTTCCAGCTCCATATCAATCTTCTGGGACTGAGGGCCATCAGCCATCCGCTTGGCACTGAAATATTTCCTGCCATCCAGCAAAGGGAGGCTGCTACAGGGGCCCAAGGACAACACCATCTCTGTGTGGTACAGCAATAAACAGGGCAGGGTGGGGTCATAGTGTTCCAGGAGGCCTTGATCACTACAGCCTTCTTTCTACTGAAAGTTGTGACGCTGTTACAAGTCTGTGAAATCATCTCCCTAAAAGCGCACTATGCACAGTCTCAGCTGACTAAGGGAGATTAGAGCCCTCAGTTTCTACATTGATCGTACAAAAGAACAAAAGGTGGACAATCAGATCTTTATTGTTGTTCACTGGAGCGTAGGCAAAGTTGTGCAGAAGCTCTCCAGCTCAACAGTGCTCTGCATTAAAATGTGCTACGCACTGGCAAGGAAGCAGCCTCCAGAAGGCTTGTGTGCCCACTCCACCGGGGACAAAGCTGCTATCACTGCGTTGGCATGTGAAGTCCCTATCCTACTCATTTGCCAGGCAGTTACGTGGGCATCCCGCTATACATTTAAGAAGCATGGCTGGCTGGACAGCTAAGTCCGGCGAGAAGGCACTTTGCCTGCTTGGTTCTGCAGGATTTCCTGGTTTGAGAACATTCAGAGTCACCTCCTATAGGTACTGCTTTGGTACCTATTTAAATGATGAGGACTCTTTGGCTAGAAGTCTCTAGCAGAACAAGCTACTTTCCTTCAGTAATGCTCTTTCTGGTAGACACTGTATCTAGCAGCAGGTTCCTCATCAAACCTCCCATCCTCCCCGATCTGTGATTGGACTCTACCCTTTGGTAATAAGAAACCAACTATAGGAATATGCACACAGGTATTTCAATTCACTTTTTTGGGCAGCGCGTCTGGGGTGCAGACAGTCTCAATAGCACATGACTTTAGTATGCGGGGGCTACTTCTATGTAGGCCTTGCACGTCACTCCCAGAATGGAACATCGTCAGTGTGGAGCCACACAGTGCCACCTCTATGCACGCCAAGGCTTTATGGAAAAGTTTCTGCATCCGGTTTGACGCCTGGAAAATCTGTGGCTAGATAGTCTCGGCCAAAAAAAAAAAGTGTTCTAAAAGTAAGTAACTTGGTCCTTACGATGAAATCTCATTACTAAATACCTGTCCTACACTCAGCCACTGGCTAGGCTGACACCAACTACACTATCTCTGTGGCCACTGGCTGGCCCCAAAACTGATCAAAGCCTCAGGAAACTTCAAACCCAGCCCCCTGGTTTTTGTTTTGTTTTTTTTCCACATTTTGGCATAGTATGATGGACCTCTGATTCACTCATGCTCATGGATTCTCTTTTCTTCTGCCGAGCATTTCAAAAGTAAATGACGTCTAGGAAGATGTTCAACTGTAGCAAGAGAATCACAGGGAAGAAAAAGCATGATACGTTATGTTATGTTAAGGGGCTATTGATATAGCGCAACAGGACAGAGCAAGTAATAGCTATTAAGAACAGCCAGGTCTTGAGATGTTTTTTGAAACTAGCAAAGTCTGTGCATGTATGAATGAATAAAGGAAGCCTGTTTCAGTGGTAGGGGACAACAAAAGAGAATGCCCGGCCTCAAAATGTTGATGTACGGATTAGACAAGGGCATAGAAAAAGTTGGCTTTTGGATCCTACATTTTTGTCCGGCTGGTATAGAGTGAGTCTGTCCTGTAGGTATTTAGGGCTTTTGCCAGGCAATGATTTATATGGCATGGAAACACCCTACAGGCATGGGAATGAAAGGATGCAAGAGTGTTCACTCTGCCACTGCGATTTGTATGGATTTGTTTCATGGTTCTTTTTGCTGGGATGTTGAATTACTCACTAACACAAGATGTAAGAAACTAGTTTTAGTTTAAGAAACCTTATCTTATGTGGTAAGAGATTTTGAGGGAAGAATCACTAGCTCTATATCAGCTGGACTTGCACACTGGAATTTCACACTACAAGAAAAACATATATATTTTTTTAAATATGCTGACATTTGTAGCTAAGCAACACACATGTTATGCAAGTGGGGTTAATAATTAGAGTCCCATCTATCAAACATAAGTTGGTAGCTGCCCTTTGTTACACACAATTCAGTTGTCAGGTTGACTGACCAAGGGTGGTTAAAAGGGAAATAAATCTTCAGTTGAGACATTGATACCAGAGGTGAGTAAAAGGGAAACAGATCCTGATTTCCTAAAGGGAAGCTTAGCACAGCCTAACAAAATGTTGATTGCTTCAGGTCACATTGAATTGCTACTATATAAATTCCATATATGCTGCACGCAAAATCTTACTAAATTGGATACACCAGATGAGGTGGTAAAATAAACATTTGCATGAAATTACCAGTTTGTGTGGTTTGATTTAATATTTTGGTGTGCTTTTATAGCCCACTGTGGTGCAAGATTAACAACCCTAATTTTTGGAAGTTGATGACATCCTCATATCTCTATAAGTAAAAAGAAATATAAGATTACTTTATCGACATCTACAAATTAAGTTGTCATTTTTTACACACATTGCAGAGAGATGCGGTTATTTGTTTTTACCTAAAATATCCCCAGGAGGGCACCGGCATTTTCCTTCCAAATTTAAAAGGCTTGGGCATCTAATGCAATGCCAGCCATCTGATGTAACACCCTGCAGAAACAGTCGCAAAAAAAGACAGGGAACATTTCAGAAGGTTAGTGAACATTTCACAGACATGTTTTGCTTATTTATTGATATGCTTTCTAAAAGTGAAAATACTGCTTTCAGCATCAGGTGGCACATTAGTTCATCAAGGAAAGAGATGCGCAGTCTATAATGTACATAAACAATAGGCCAATAGAAATGAAGATATACATGTGCAAATTCCAATATAGTTGGATATAAGTTACTAAGTGTGAGTTCTTCATTGTAAGGACGCCTATGCTTGAAGTCCTTCAACGGCCTCCATTTCGTTCTACATGTGACATGTCAATCCCTAGTGTGTCTGATAAAAGTTTCTGAAAGTCTAAGCGCCTGTGCAGCGACACCTAAGGATCAAAGGACCAGCACCGATAATACACTCTCTCTGCTGCCCCTTGCATTACTTCCCTCCAGCTACCAAATGGATGAAATACATTGGTCTATCAGTGGTGACGTTACGTGGGTGGAACAAGAAGAGGGGAACAAAAAAATAAGACTGCAAGAAGTGATATGGACAGAAACGTCTGCTTACTTTTAAATCGTTCATCTTATCTCCCTTTCCTTTTGCGTATCTGGCACTGGCATCACCAATGCACAATATGTAACATAGCATATACATAAAGGGGCTTTAGGATGTTTCTCTTCAGCAATTGGCTGTTGCACAGAATTATTCCGTAAGAGGAGCTTAAAGCAGACATGGGGTAAAGTAGTACTTTTTATTTTATTTTATTTTGGGGGTTTTAGAGTGATGTATTTTATATGCTGCAGGTCTCCCCTCTTCCGCCCCGGCAGCTCTTTCCAGATATTTGAAATAATAACATGATATAATTAAAAAAAGGAAGGGTAGAGATAAAGGGAGCTAAGGGGATTATGAGGTTTAGGGACAGGTAGAGGTAAATGGAGAGAAGGGAGTTTTGAAGTTCAGGTGTGGGCAGAGGTAAAGGGTGCTAGAGATTTTTAGGGTTCAGGGGACGATGTAGGTAAACAGCTAAGGAGTTTTTAAGCTTGGGGAATGGTAGAGGTAAAGGTAAGTAGGGAGGATTTCAGAGTTCAGGGCAGCATAAAGCTGAAAGTAGGTAAGGGTTTATATGGTTGAAGGGAAGAAGAGGGCAAAGGAGGTTATGCTCAAGAAAAAGTGGGGGGTGGATGTGTGACCCCCAAAACAATTATATATAATGTGCATATATAGTTGGTGGTATGATACTAATTTTAGGAATTGTGCTGTTTTCCCAGGTGATTTTACAGTGTGAAAAATGCTGATCCCTGCCAGGATTTGATCAACCACGTTTTAGAGAAAACTGTTTTCTCTCATCAATTTCTCATACAGGTTATGGCAGGTGCACTGGAAGATAAAATCAGAACATATGCTCTGTAAATTCACACTATCTTCTCAGCTATGTGGAGAATCAAATTTAAACTAAACAAACTATAGGCCTCATTAATATCTTGGGGTATGTATTCACACCGCCAACATGAAGGTCAACCTGTCCGATTTGTGGTGGTTACTCAATCACCATCATTGCCAAATTCTCTGCTGGCCCCTGAAGAGAAATGCTGCTCCCATCATTTCAGGACTGGAGACTCAGTCCTCGTGTCCTGAAAAAACATTAAAAAAAATAAAGGGGTACCCTGACTCCTCACCCTTCCCTGGACCACATGTGTGGGTGTGGGGGGTGGGAGGGGCTAGGTAGTGGGGCCTCCCTGAGCCCAAATTGAAAGAAATTTTTTGGGGAGGTATCTCTAGGGACCCGCTGGCTCCTTAATTAAAAGAATTAACAAAAGGGGGCTTGGCCTGAGTGTCTGCGGTGGCTTATCGCAAACAGGCTGTTGGCCACGCAACATTCAGCTGTGTGCTGCAAGGCACTGACTGAATGCAGTGAACACCACGCTGTGCATAGGCGAAAGGCTGTGCGCGTCTGGCGTGTTGGCTGCCCATGGGGGTTGGAAGCATGGCGTGACTGCACGCTCGGCCATGCAGCCACCCCTCACAGGCTGTGCACACTGTGCAACTGGTATGCTGTGGAGGGGCTTCAAGTCAGGTCCCCGCAAACATTCTGTTGGCCATGCGGCCTTCTGCTGTGTGCTGCGAGGCATCAGGGAGTCTTGCCTACCCACAGGGTTGGGTGCAGGGCCTTAAATGTTTAAGAAGCAATAGCGCCAAGAAGCACAGAGTGCCAATGGTACTGTGTAGTGCAGTAGAAAAGGGCCAGGGTGCAACTTGGCACTGACCATGTTGGAGTGCAAGTACATAATAACTAGGTTTGTCCTGGTCAAATATTTAACCTTCTGACTTTAGTTCCCAATCCACCACAGCAGTATACTTCTAAAGCCTTCAAGGACCTCAGGGGAGACACTTGGAGACTCACTGGGAGGGAAGCAGAGGCCAAAAGGAGAGTCCGGTCCAGTTGCCGCTGGCCAGCTGAGCAGTTGCAGAAATGGACCTCTTGTAGCTTGTTGTTTCTCTCTAGCTTTAAACAAAGGTCAGGCATATGAAGTCCACTTCTTTGCCCTGGCTACAAGAAGGAATCAGGTCCAATCTCCTAGGCTCTTTCCAGGTCTCAGACAGCATGTTATGTCTATTTATGGGCTTCCACAGGTCCAAGAGTGTTCTGAACTGGGTGACTGGAGATGCCTCATTTATGGTTGTCAGGACCTGGTGGTTGGTAATTCCACCCTGGGGACACCCTAACCAATGCAATAAAGGTTCTCTAGGTTAACCTTTCCCACTTTTGGGCATTTTCAAGATGGCAAAAGTCTTCGGTCACACTGAAACTGGGCTTGGAGGGCTGGGAGTGTGAACAGGGAGTATACTATGGTAATCACAGTGTCCTCCCACATCTACCACTAAAATCCAGGTTAGTCAGTCCATGTACCCCAAAAAAATACAGAGAAGGAAGTATGGTAAAATCAAGGTTGACCTTTAGGCAACCAGACAGAGGAAACACACAAAGGGGGTCATTCTAACTTTGGCGGGCGGCAGAGGCCGCCTGCCAAAGTAACCCCGACGAAAGACCGCTCCGCGGTCAAAAGACCGCGGGGGTCATTTCGACTTTCCCGCTGGGCCGGCGGGCGACTGCCAAAAGGTCGCCCGCCGGCCCAGCGGGAAAGACCCTGCAACAATGAAGCCGGCTCCGAATGGAGCCGGCGGAGTTGCAGGGGTGCGACGGGTGCAGTTGCACCCATCGCGATTTTCACTGTCTGCAAAGCAGACAGTGAAAATCTTAATGGGGCCCTGTTAGGGGGCCCCACGACACCCGTTCCTGCCATCCTGGTTCTGGCGGTGTAAACCGCCAGAAACAGGCTGGCGGGAAGGGGGTCGGAATCCCCATGGCGGCGCTGCAAGCAGCGCCGCCATGGAGGATTCTCTGGGCCAGGGGAAATCCGGCAGGAAACCGCCGGATCCCCTTTTCTGACCGCGGCTTTACCGCCGCGGTCAGAATGGCCCTGGAAGCACCGCCAGCCTGTTGGCGGTGCTTCCGCGTCCCTCCACCCTGGCGGTCTATGACCGCCAGGGTTGGAATGAGGGCCAAAGTGTTTTGGAAGTCAGAGTTCCTCCTTTGAAGTGTGTCCCAAATGTTATATGTAAACCCAGCAGACTTGTCAAACAGGCTCTGACACTGTAATGGCGAAGGAAGAGCGTGTCACTCTGATTGGCGCCCAACTGGCTGGTATGACAAAAGAAGGGCCCTGCACAAGTGTCAGCTAACATTTGCCTGCTACAGGAAGGCATCTTTGAAGTGCATACCATCTGTCATATTAAAAAAAAAAACAGTTGATCTGTCAAACAGGATGTGATATTTAAGCAGGACTAGGAACTTTAATGTTAAAATGGTTCCTCCTAGCAGCTTCACACCTCATTCATGCCTATTTAAATGCTAATAAGCAACTGGCTGAAGTGAGAGAACAAAATGCAGATTTAGTTTCCAGGAACAAAGTTACCTTTCCGATATATTTAGACCACCATTCAATTTGATGTTTGATAACTAATAAAAATAATTGTTTAATTATTTTTCTAGCTCTTCCTATTCCTGAGATACAGGATTAGTATTTCATATTGTAGCCCAGTGTTCTCCTTTAGAGCAGTCAAACCTACTACAGTCAAAACGGCTTTGAGGGCACTTTCACTGTGTGGACATATTTAAGATTAAACGTTTACATGGCCTACTTTTAAAATCCATGCACCCTGCCTTTATCTGCAATAAAGCCCACGCATGGATGACAAATATTTAAAAGGATGGTTGACGCCTGTCAAAAAGGGCTACTTTGACAGGGCAAACTAGTTGTTAAAACCTGCATAGACAAGCTACAGGTGGGAGACCTGCACACATATGTGCACTGTGACTAAAGCAGGTGGAACAATAAGTGCTGCAGCCTACTGGTGATGTTTAACTTACAGGCCCCTTGGTACCATATTTTAGAGATTATAGGTAAGTTAAATATGCCAATCCGAAGTATATCAATGTCACCATCCTGAAAGGAGCAGCACAAGCTCTTTTCCACTGGTTAGCAGCACAGAGATCCATAGCCAGCAAAATTAGGCTTCAGCAAAAAAAGAAAAATAAAGAAATCAGGGTGACCCTGCAGAAAGGGCAAATTTCCAACAGAAGGAAAATAGGTAACATTCTCTACAGATTATACTGCACACCGCATTGCATCCATGCCTTTGATACAGCAAAAGGCACCACAAGGTGAATGAGTGCAGGGAGGACGGTACACTCTTAAGCTGTGGTGGTCATTGCCCAACATTGTTTAATTTTAGAGAGAAGTCCTGTAAACAATCATGGAATTGCAGAGAATTGGGGAACCTGTTCAAAAGTAGCTGCTTGTTTCCAACTTAATTTTACTGGGATGCTCATCACTGGAGAAAATATACTCTTTATTCACGCAAAGGCAAGATCATCTTCCACGTGTTGTTTGTGGCAAAACAGGTGACTCCAGCAGAGGGGAGGAACTCGCAAATTTATTGAAAGAAAGCATGGTTACAAAACACCTGGTGAATTGTTGAGATGGAGAAACTAATAAAGATCGCACTAGTGAGGAAGAAAGACTTTTAGTAACAGTGGAGCATAATTGTTACCTATTTATCTAACAATCACAGAGAATGTCAATGCCCAAAACGGTTAAGGATGCTAAACATTCTGGAGAGCTGTGAACTGTGCAAAGGGAGTCAGAAAGTAGGAAATATGCCTTAGTCAGATCCCAGACACAAGGAGAAGAAATTGCTGTGGACTTTCCTTTGGAAGAAATACTCTTTTTCCCAAACGGAGGGTTTATAATAGTAACCCTAGAACGGATGGGGTTAGCTTGGGGGGTGGTGGGACATAGTAAGGTCCATCTAAATGCTGTAAATGTGAATAAAAATTTGATACCTGAAAATGAATTTTAATTCATTTAATAACTGAACAATTATTATGGGGACAATCAGGGTAACGGTCCATTAAATCTTTTTTTTTAATTATTTTCAATAATAGGAAACATCAATATTTTCACTGATAGAGTGTTAAGGTTATTGTTAAGAAGTACAAATAATTATTATAACTGAATACTTTATTTATCTGTATTCAAGAAAGGCCACAAAGGTGAAAGCGTTAATAAAAGTTTAAATCCGACTACTTAACATAGGTTATTGGCATTTTTTTTATTGCCATTTTTTAAAAGTAATTCATATGTCATTAATAATAAATTAACTGTGAAAAAAACAAAAAAATATTGTTATAGGATAGGGTTAGACATTAGTGGTAAAGTAAAAATCATAATGAGGTAATAATAAGAGTAATGACAAGTATAAGCTGACAAAGTAAAATTGTCGATGTAATTATTTTACAAGGTCTGAAACAGAATAGCTGGATACATGTCCATGAAACAGCATTAAATTCGAACTTCAGGTATGCGCTTTATGTTGTTTAGATAGTTGTCCAGTTATAAAGTGCACTGGGACTGCAATGTATAAAAACGTACATACCAAATTGTCAGGACATTTCTGGCAACTCCCTGACGAATCCCCAGAACTATAGACCCACTTAAATCCTGGAAGACATACACACGAGGTACCTAAAAAAAGAAAACAAAAATCTGTGTTTGTAATGCATACATTACAAAGTAAAACACAACTTTTTAAAAGGTCCACAAACAGTCCATTCAACAGTCAAGAGTCTTTGGTTTATTTCAGTTTCAGTTTCATAGCTGACCACTGCAATAAGAATAATATACATATTACAAAGGTAGGTAACTGGAGTATAACAAAAGACAAGCCCAATGGATGCAACTTAATGTGTTGTATTAAAAACTGCACACTATCTAAAGATCACTAGGGAAAACAACTTGCATTATTCACAGTTTGTAGGACAGCTGATAACACAGTAACAAATAGATTTAGGTCCAGAGCATGATACATTTTCTTTGTGTTATAATTTATTTTGGAAGAACCCTTACACCTGCGTGATACTAAAGTGTCAGAGAAGAGCAGCCCTGGCTACGGCCTTGGTCCTCCCATCTAGTAAGTGTTCTATAATCTTTTGGGTTTAGAAGGAAAAAACAAAACCCACTAACACCTTCCATAGATAGGAATATCCCAATCTTAATTACTTTCAATCCTATCACCCAATGTACAAAGCGGCGGGGCTAACAATAGTACAGCACATCCAAACCTGTCCCAAATTACACATACCTGCAACCCAGAACAGTATACACTGCTCACGATATCGGATTTGGTGCCATCATCCTTAGGACCAATATGCAGGTTGATTTGCTTCAAATAATACCCAGATTGGTAAGGCAAAGCTGGTATATAATAACTATTTATTCCTTTCCCAAATTATTGTGTTGACAATTCTGATGATGGTGAGATGTAAGTTCAAAACACAAGTCACTGTAAGAATTCTACATTTTACACAAAGTAAACATTTTGGTGGCGGACTTTTGGTGTGGTGGCCCTCTGATTTCTCCTTCTGATGGAGCGTTGCTCGGGTCAGTGGTCTTCCCACTGGAGTGTATCATGTTGTGAGTCAATGTGTATAGTTTCGAATGAATGGCTCACTAGGATGTTTTATTATGCTCCCGCCGGTTCTGGAAACTTGTTTTGGGATCTTGAGAAAATGTAGTGATCTAGATGAAGGCGTTTCACGCCAAAACACGTGTTGAAAAAAATAATGTTAGCCACAGTTGTTGAATATAACAAAGAAATGATTTGCATGAACAGAACTCAAACAAATGTGCAAAGAAATAAACAACAGAACTGAATAATGTATAAATAAATGTAACTGCGTTTCTGATGTTTAATATAATTAAATAAGAGATATTCTTACAAATTATCAAGACCTGGGATGTCACAGACAGGGTGTTTTCAATAACTCTATGCATGGATGAGAGAAAGGAATCATATGTGGTATGGATGGGTATGGTGCTTCCTTAAGAATTGTAATCCTGTTCCTACTGTAACCTGTGCTGAAGAGAGTAGGGTTATATGAAACACTAAAAGGAAACATGATGTAAGCAGGAATAAATATATTTTTGTAATGAAAAATAAAGTCTAATGAAAAAGAAAATGTCAGTCTTCTGAGCCGTATATATCTATATGTATTTATGGGAGAAGTTTCCCAAATAATGAAATAGTAAGGTAGACTGGGGTTCAAATTTTTATTAATAGTTTTTCCCTTCCCCAGCAACCACATGTAAGCAGGGGGTCCCATGTTCTCTGAATGTATATTAAACCCCTCTCAAACCATCACCCAAACGTTTATATTGAATAAACTTTATGTTTTTTGCTTTTTTTTGGGGGGGGGGGGGAAGGTGAGTTAAAAAAAGCACACACAAAAAATACCAAATTCCACTTACCCATCACCTAAAGATTCATATGAATAATATATATATATACATACATATATATATATATATATATATATATATATATATATATATACACACACACAAATTCTCTTTATGTTATAATTAATTTTTTTTAAACGAAATATATATTTCAAATGGGGGTTTAAACCCCAGCCCCCTTTTTATTCCATTAATTATTATAACAATCCAAATATAGCTTTTTTCTGGCTGAGAGGGACGTTAAATTCCCTAATTCCCTAAACGTTAATTATATTTTACTACCTTACTTGTATATGTGTGGTAATGACTTGTGTTATAAAATAATCCATTGTAACAACTGTGTTGTAAATACTGCATGTTAATTACTGTGCCTTAAAAGTAATAGATTGAAAAATAGTATCCTCACTGGTGCACAGTGTTTAAGGCTAGCAATGTCAAAAGAGTGAGATTGGGTCAGTGGGAGACCGAGAATAAGGGGAAGCAGAAACAATGGAGATGAACAGGACGGCCACAGTAAAAAGTAACAGCTTGCTTCTCTCCTCATGCTTCTCGGAACACATAGTATGGATATCAGTAAAGAAGAGAAACCAGGCCTAACATGTGAGCCGCACAGTAAGGCAGGAACTGATTCAGGACCATTCAAAAGAAAGAGATGACTGGAAGTTGCATGCCTGGCTGGGTGGATCACAAAGAACAAGGCAGCCCATGGTTAGAGTGGTGGGAAAGAGATGCCTCAGTGCTCACTGCATGTAGACCCACAGAAAGAGAGCCTGGAGACTGTAGAGGCAAAACAATTATGTCATGGAAGGAGCATCGAAAGAGACAGCGAAAGGTGGCAGGGTAATATTCAGAAGAACAGAGAGGACACATGTTTAACAGGTGAGAAGCACTGAGGCGAAATAGGGCGCAAAGAAACTAAAATAAATCACACGGGCACTAGCCAGATAAAATCAACATCACCTCAAGCACCAGGCTGATTACCACAGATCCTGGCAAGTGAAACAGTGTTGATGTGTCAAAAAGCCACCACCAAAAGTTGAAGACGTTAACAGCTACTACACAAAACCACATTTGGTGGGGCTGGGGGAGTGGGGAGGATACTCCAGTGCAGTCAAACATGGCAACCTAAAACATGGGGAATAGGCAGTCAGTAGCAACCCCACTAACCAAGTAGGATGTAAGAGGGCTGGTCCAAAGACCTCCAAGAGGGAAAGAGGACTTCCAATGAGCTGCTAGAAGTTTAACACCACCTTAAAGAAGCAGTGTCCTTATTGAGATCAGATATTGACCAACTAGGCTTCAGAGCAGAGGAAAAAGGCTAAAAAACAGACACTCCAGAAGAGCGATAGACCACCCACTCAGGTGAAATCATGATAGTCAAAGGCAACTATCTATGTATGCAGTTCGACAATTGTGAAGATCTGGAAAACTGTATCAGGCATGACAACATTAGGATACACAACATAAAAGAAAATCCAGAAGGCAACAACATTAGAGACCAATTTAAAGCCTATTTCCCCAGATCTTAAGCCTTAAGGAAGGACAAGAAGTAGGTATCAAGGAGAGTAGGCCCAGAGATGGCATACCCCAGGACATCCTTGTCAATATTACCTCTTACCCAAAAGAAAGCTACTGAAAGAGAAACCCAACGTGAAGTGGTTACAACATACAATGCAGATAAACTAATCCTACTCCAAGACCTATTACACACCACCACCACAAAGAGGAAGGAGATTGTACCCCCAACCATTATACCAATAGACTAAAATATAAGATTTTGTTGGGCCTTTCGGTGCAGCCTTCAGTTCCCAAAGGGAAAAAAAACTCATCACATAATGGATGTGCAAAGATGCCTGGCATAACCACGATGAAAGTAAATTCTGCCAACCAAAAGTAGCATATGGGCAGAGGACATAAATGGTACATATCAAGATGGCAAATACAACAAAAATGATTGAACATGAATTAGAAAGAAGCCTTGACAGAGAAAAAAACTTAAGAGGATGAAGAATGCAAGAACTAAAGAACTAGAGGCCTTGGTGGCTCGATGACACAGACTCACCTATATATCTTAGAATTTGAAGGTAGCCTTAAGCCAGGCACTAAATAGTCGTCACAGAATGCTGTGGACTCAAACCTGAGCTCTGTTTAGAAAAGTTTTCTGTTGCATTAACTGTGGGAATATGGTAAGGGAACCAAAGGTTTACATTTTGGGATGTTGCCAAAGTTGAGAAGGAGACACTTATAACTAACAAAAGACAGACATACATAATAACAGCCCTTCATGCCCCACTGTCCTACGAACGAAGACACATCTAAAAAGGAGATACTCAAAACACTTCTCCTCTAAATACTACCAACTCACCAAATTAAAAGACATGGGAGGTGGGAAGTCTGATAAACACAGAGGGACTGATGATTTTGGAATCCTTGTCTGACAAGCATGGAAGATACTTGTTTCCCAAAGGAGGATGTGTACTGACTACAGCCACAATTTGTGCCCAAATTTAGGCCAGGACCTTTTCAAGCATTACATGTTGCACATACTGAAAGGTTTCACAAAAAGGACTGTTGTACTGGCATGAGACTTTAATCTGGTAGTAGAGCGAGAGATGGAAAGATCAGAGGTGGGAGCATGGATACATATATATCATCTGCCAACACCCTTCCAGTTTCGATGTCCAGCTCTAACTACCGTCAACCTGGCTGAGTTCTATGCAGGAACCAGAACACAGAACGGCGCACTCTGGATTCACATCATAACAACATGCGCTATACAGATAGCGTGACACAGGAAAATGGTTTAACCACAAAATATAAACATATGCACAATATGAAGAAATCAACGCTCAGTCTTGATCAACTCAGTCATTGGGTCATGCAGCCAACAACAGGGAGGCAGCAAATGAGAACGAAGACTCAATTAGAGAAAGTGGTTCAGACCTTAGCAGGCACCAGAGCTTAATAACTACTCTCTACAAACTACTGAAAGATCCTTGAGACACCACAAAACAGATATATAAAGAAATGGGAAGAAGCACTAGGCAAGAGGATCACAATGCAATGCAACACAAAAAACACAGTGAGCTATAATTAATCAAGCCTCCATAGAGAATTTTCTATAGAGATAATGAGAGGATAGTACTTGACTCCAGATAAACTGCAAAAAATATATCCAACTGTCATTTATGTGCTGGAGGGGCTGTGTATAAAAAGGCAGTACAAATCTGCTAGCTTAGTCTGATTTGCGAGCTATTGCATAGAGGTCCTGAAGTCTATACAGGGAATTTTGTAGTACACCATACCGGAAACACTGGGTAATGTAGTACTCGGCTATGACTGGGCACGCCAACTGCTATTCAGGGAAGAGAATAGGGCTTGAATTTTCAGCACCTATTTGCAGCAAAAATTGTTATATCTGAATAACAGAAACTGGCAGCAACACCCACAACAGAAATGTAGTACAAAGAAGGGTGGGATACAATGTCAATGGAACAACCAACAAAACAATTAAAGATGACTTTCTGAAAATGTGGTTGCTGGCGAAACAATGTATGAAAGGTGATAACAGGGAACTAACATGTCCACCAAATCTGAAAGTCCTTCGATGGTTCAATTAACAAGAGCAACCACCAATGGTCACTCTAGGAGTAACAAACTAGGGAATCCAGAAAGAAGGCATTGAATCAGAAGAGATTTGTTTTTATTCATGAACAACATATGAATCACTGGTAGGGAAGAGGAAGCGGGGGATGGGAGTAGTCCAGAAGGGAACTGAAGTTGAAGAACTAAAGGTTCTAGATATACATAGAATCCATGATGGTGTATTAACCACTAAATCTAGAAGCAACTGTATAAATGCCACATTTTCATACAGCAACAACCTGGGGTTTAATCTGATGTGCCCTCTCTTTCTATATGCTCTGTGTTGAGGAGATCTCAATCCAGTGTCCCCTCTGCTTCTCCACTGACATAATCTCACTACCAATAGGTCCTGGAAAAGTCTATTTTCCACACCTACAAACCCATCTGAGCTTCACATTGTGCAAGTCCTTTGGTGTTCTGCAGATCTGTAATGTGTAAGTGAACCAAGAACAACCCTACATGCCCAAAGGGACTAGGGTAATCAAAGGAGAAGAGAATTCATTTTTGATTATGTGCATGAAGCAGTGGTAAACAGTAACACTGTGGAATGGCTTGTGGACTGACTCCTGCGTTTCTGGCACCTTTCCATCTTGTAAATATTGTGGATTTGTCTGCAAGAGAGAATCTTGCCTGCTCTCAGTTTTATCCTACCAAGAAAGACTAGACACTGTGGATGGTGACACTAATTTGGTACCTTGCAACTTACAAATATAGTGGTGCAATGGACAGATGACTAGATCCTGATGAGACTTGACAATTAGTTTTGGATTGAAATGTTAACACCCCCTCCTGTGGTTGTTACATGAGTTAATTAATGTGGAGTAAATGTATACAGTTTGATAAGTCTCCTAAAGATGTTTGTGTAATAGGCTATCAACCTTGCAACATGTACAGCATTTATACACACTGTTTTAAGCCCAAAGCCTGGCAATAGCCACAAACAGGCTCCAAGGGAATTCAAATATGTTGCACTGAATCGTCTTACCCATTTGTAATATTGTCTCTTTTTTAAAAATAAAAACAATAAAAGACAAGTTTCTGGAGTCCCAGCATCCTCCAATATAAGGCTCAGGAAATTTCTGTAGATTTACTCAACAATAATGATGGGTGCGTATATTCCAGCACCACCACAGACCCAGGGAGCTGGGACACATGACATCATATACCTTATCTCCATGATGACATTTTGCCGTTAATCTAAAGTCCTCCAGTCCTCATTTTAGGTTTTGTTCCTCTATGGGTTCTACTGTAAAAGCATCAACTCACCTCCTCTACTCACACTCAGCTGCTGCACCCTCAATGGATGAAAGCAGCAGGGGACGTTAGGCACTAAAATTGCTTAGCGCAGCTCTTTCCTCAGTTTACTATCAATGATTCAAAGCTACTTTGAGAGCAGGCCAATCCACCTTCTCTGGCCGCTGCTAAAGCCACTCAGGACTGGATCAAACCCAGACATGCAAAAGAGCAAAGAAAGAAAAAACAGAAGGCGGTGCTGGTCAGGTATTGAGCCACCCAATGGCATCCACCTCAGCGGTCTTCATGAACTGTTTCATTGCAGCAGCGTCCAAGCAATGTTTCGGCTCTCTCGATCGGCCATGCCAGAATTAAGCCTCTCCTTGGGAATTTGCTATCTTAAAGTGATCCAGAATATTGCTAAGTGGTGTTAACATTTATTTGTACATAACTTTCCCAACAGCCCTCAAGAAGTGGATGCAGGAAGCAAAACTGGGTTAAGCCTTGGTCATGCTGGATTAGAAAGGATTTAAATGGCACAGCAGATGGACATTTTTAGGGGGATAAGCTAAATACAAAAATGTTGTCAAGGTTACAAAATCAAAGAATGAAGACGTACACAAAGCAAAGCATTTTAAACAGTGCTGAAAACTAACGCAACTCGGAATGAGACAGAGACCAGAATAAAGAATAGTTGTTGCACTGGTATGACTTGGACGGCAAGGTGGATGGCAGCTTGAGCCTACCGCTCCCTCTGGCGCAGAGCATAAGCTAAAGCTGAGGTGGTCCCTACTCACCAAAATGGGATGAGCAAGTAGGGGACTATCGTGGGCACACAACAAGCCAGCAGAGCAGAGAAAAAGGGGGCCAGCAACACAAAAAAAGGACATTTTCAAATACGCTGATGAAAACTGCATGCGCTTGCTATTGCCTTTCAGACTACTATTCCTATTATACTTGCCAAGAAGCAGCAGTTTGCCTCAACCAGGACATGTTATTGAGGGTCGTCCTAGCCAGTCATGCCTGATGCTAAGATGGTGGCACACCATTTGATGTGATCCTTGAAGGCTGTCCTCAGCCAAGGCACCCTTAAACTGAAATTTTGCTCGGCATCCTTGAATCTCTGACATAAGTATTTCCTGTGTGGCACATTATAGTCCCTCTAGGCATCGCTGTGTTAGTAAGCGCTAGCCCTGATTTAATAACTTTCAGGGAGCTGGAGGCACAATTAAGTGCCTGCTGTTACACAGGGGTATCTAAAAGGCTGAGCAGAATCTTCAAACATAGCCCAAGCAAACACCAGAGCTCAGTGGCATTGGCTCTGTGCCTCTTTAAGGACACATCTTGCTGGACAGGTCCCTCAACCATGAATCTGCCTGGATGCACTGATGGGAACAAAAGGTCTTGGCTGCAACAGTGTTTTATGACATAGTGAATGAGGTAGAGCTCCTATAGGGGAGACATCATTATCAGCGACATGCTAGCTACATCTGCCTTCATCTACATCCTAAACCATCAATAACTGATAAAGGAGCTTTGGGCCCAGTCCAGAGCCCTATCCTTCCCAAGATCAGCAACAACCTTTAAGCATACTTCTAGAGGTCTGACCATGGACAAACTCCCCCATCCCCAGACAGACTCTCCAATTAAGGAGAAAACCGGACATATACAGTAGTATGGGCATGATTCTAAAGAAACTACCTGAAGTTTACGACCTTACTAAATTGACAAAATCCAACACAGATATTATGCAGCTAGAAATGAGAGCCACACAATCGGACAAGAATTGCATTAACAACAAAATGGTTGAAGCAGAGAATAGTATAAGCAATGTCGAAGACATGGCTGCAAAATCAGACAAGGACCTTACAAGGTTACAAACAACCTCCAAATCTCCCCACAGAGAAAAGGCAGAACTGGAGTTTATGTTGAAGGGGAAATATAATTTTTTGTTGATCATAAGGACTTGCAGGCTTTCCTGGACGAAATATATTATCTAAATGTGGAGACCCAACACACTTCAGCCTCCAAGAGTAAAAACTGAACTCGGACAACAGACACCAACCACTGTATGTGATCCTATTGTCTCCTATAAGGTCTGCACCTGTGTTTTCTCTCTTGCTAATGGTAGATAAGTGAACCTGTTGAATTTAATACTGCTCTGTTGTTCTGATTAGTCTTCAAGTGCTACTAAATATATCTGGCACTCTCACATTAGGATATGACTTCGATATAAAATAACATCACACTTTCATCTTTTGTTTTCTGCCTGGCTATGCTCTGAGATGTGTTTCCAAACTCGTTGGATACTAACTAGTTCTGTATGTGCCTTAGAGAAGGTGGTCTATCAATATTGACTGCTCTGGTGAGAGTATCTTCCTGTTCTAGAATTTGCGTAACTGCAAGGACTGCTCTCTTTCATTTGTTACTCTACACGCGGACTGCTTATATTAAGTTATCTACTTAATTGACAAACATGCTCTCCGCCTCCATACAGAGTTAGATATGTATTGCAGAAAGATAATATGTGTTATGACAGACGTTTAATACTTCGATAATGTGTGCCACTATGCTTACTGTTCTTTAAATCTTCAGGACCACACTTACACCATGTTAGATTTTATACAGTACCTCTGCAACCGCTGGGATTTTGCCCTGCTGTTGTCTCTCTCACATTCAGTGTTAGGGGAGGGGTAAATGGTATAGAGGTGGGGGAATGGTTACTTTTTTTGTGCTTATGTTGTAGTATATATTTGAGTCTGCTTCCTTTTTGGCCTATGCAAGTTCTCTGAGATGGCAAGCCAACCTTTTTGTCTCACTTTTCCTATACACTGGTGGCAGTATGTTACTACACAGAACCCGATATACAATATGTTAGCCCAATTATATCCAAGAAGTACGATTACACTGACACTGGTTCCACTAGACATGTGCGGTCCTAAGGCTGCCGACAGGCATTTAAGAGCCTCAGTCGATCTAATGCTCATCTATCCCCAAACCATACCAGCGCTCTTACATTATGGTTAGTTCTCCCCTGATCTGAATGAATGTGAAATGACTTAAACACCCTGTCAAACATAAAATAACTGGTTATGTGGAGTTCTTTGTTCCCACGCAACAAATAAAGAAATGGAGTGGTTACCTGGATTACCAGAAACTCGGGTCTGCATATAGATTCCCATTAGATAGCCACGGCAGGAAGTGGGATACTCACAAAAGTTTCCAAAAATGACAAAGCTTTCCATGTTATTAATGCACATGAGCCAACCTCAGATGACACAGACTTGTGGGATTCCTTAACTGTACCACTAAGTTGCATTCCAAGGGGGCCAGGGGGTTGGAGGTGTGCAGAGCTTGCCTGAAGGTGGCTGCTGTTTAGTTGAGCTGCCTCAGCCACGATCAATCCTGAATAATCCTGGTGCTAAATGGAGCTTTTTTGGGTGTGACGGTCACCCATACAATACCCTGACTGGCTCGCAGCAGCTCGACAGCAAACAAAAGAATGAAAATTGTTTCTGGCTTGCCCTTTATGACAAGGTAACTTGGACCACGAGGCAGGGCTGCAATGGCGGCTTCGCGGCCTTCCTGCATCTGGTGGTAAATGGCGCAAAGTGGTGGTCAGTGTGGTCGATTTAGCCCCTGTGGCTGGCTGGGGGTCCTGGTTATGCAGATTGAATGGTGAATCGATGCTGCAGTGCCCCGGACCTGTGGACAGAGAGGCTTTGCCTGATTTTGCCCGGCCCACGTTATTCAAGGAGCTGTGAGCGTCCAGCCCTGGCCGGTACTGCTGGGCCTTTGGGTGGCCGCTACAGACGGAGGTCAAGAGACAGTGGCCTGGACCCATGCCTCGCCTGTACTGTGGCATGTTGTGAGCCTTGCCGGTAGGGTGGTCTGGCTTGGGATAGTGGAGCCTGATGTGGCAGCCCAGAGAGCTAGACAAACGACTGGCACCATGAAGCAGCTGAGTGGGGTACCACAGTAGTGGTGTGCAGTCCTGCTCCTTTACTTCTGGCCCTAGTGCAGACAGAGTGCATTGAAAGGGATTCCCTGGGGCCCTCCTGGTCGGTGTAGCCCAGTTTCCACAGCAATAATGCACGACTGGAGCAGAGGTGATCTGACATCATTGAAAGTGCCTCACGGGCTGGTCCCAATTACTGGGGGGGTATATGTTTGATGGCTTAGGCTGGATTACTTTTGGGTATCACGCCCTGGCTGCTAGACATTCTTTCTGGGTAGTGCCCTACAGCAGCTGAAGTGTGTGATACCCAACTACAGAGCTTGACTCTAGGGCTTTTAAACATGGGCAAAACAGATAAACTGCAGAACAACTGGCAGTTGGATCTGTGTTGACAGCTCAACCATGGTGAAGGGGAGGCAGGACATAGCCATGCCGGAGATGGTGACGACTTGCAACAGATCCGGTCTGAAATGCAGCATATTCTCACTAAAATAAAACCGGAAGATTGACGCCCTTTCCTTTGAGATGGACATAATGTTGGAGTGCCTAGACAAGCACACCGAACGTCTTGACATGGTGGTGAGGTGGGTATCTGAGGTCGAGGAAGAGCAGTGCACGGCCTTGGGTTCTCAGAAGAAAATGGAGAAGGCGCTTACCACCTTGCAGGTCCAGCAGAGGATATTGAGGCCATGTCCCACCACAATAATCTCAGATAACTAGACTAGCTGAATCCACAAACACGGGTAACATAGAGAGGTATATTAGTGGTAGAGGGCGCTCACCAGTCCGTGGTGCAAAGGCCTGTGCCTGGGAGAGATCGCGCCCAATACTAGCGAGGTTATTCCATTACAGGGACCGGGATGCGGTGGTCCGCAGGGCGTGTGAACTTAAGGTGCTTAGGCACAAGGGGGCGTAGTTGTCGCTTTTGCCAGATTTTACACAGCAGGCCCAGGAGGCAAGGAAACAACTTTGTCAAAGTCAAACCCAAACTACAAGACTCATGTGCACCACTTGGAATACAGCATGCTTTACCCAGCCCACATGAGAGTGGTAAGAGAAGGGAAAGCCAAAATCTTCGTAGACCCCAAACAGCTGCAGCAGTTCCTTAAAAAGCATGTGGCTGCAAGGATACTGCAGCACTTGCCACGATTAGAGGAGGGGGAATGTGCAACATCACAGGATCTGGATGGGCGAGACTAGGACTCTCTGGGCATATGGACTATGTCCCAGTACATGTAGTGAGTAACCTAGGGGCCTTATTCAGGAGATTTCTATTTACAGTGCTAAGGACTGGTTATGATACTTGAACAACGGAGACTCTCATGGCTGGCGGTTAACATGCATTGGCCCCGAAAGCCGGCTTCGGACAGGCCACTGTGGATGGGCACTAATTGATTCCACTGCTGAGTAGTAATTGCCTGGAGGATGGGCTTGCACTTCAGCAGAGGTCCGAACAGCCCCAGTATCGTGTTTGCTGATCATAAAAGAATGAAGGTCCTGTGCACCTCTTATCTGACTATCCTTGACAGGCTGTTAATACACCTTATGTATGATAGCAGCCCCCTGCTGCATACCACAGCAACATCTGTCCCCATGTGTGCTCCTCAATGGTTTGATTGGGGTTATGCTGTATAGGTGAAGAGTGGGTTGGTATTCGCTGTGTATTTTGTTGGGGATCACAGTTTAGGTGGGGGTGGTGGTGGTACTAGTTCAAACAATCAGTATATGCACATTGGAATGAGACAGGTACTTGACATGTACTACAATACACTTGGCATTGGCACATGAGTTTGCATGCTGGCGGATAATGGTATGTGAGAAGTTGCGACAACCTCAAGGGATCCACTGCTGTTGACGTTTCCTACCTGGAATGTCAGAGGAGTTGAATCATTGCAAGAAGGTGTGTAAAGTAATGGCGTACTTACAGTGGCATTGTATAGATGTATCTATACTGCAGGAAATGCATCTCGCCCCTGACAGCAGACTGCTCATGCAGCATCGCATGAGGGGTGACTGCTACACAGCAAGTTTTACTGCACTGCCACGGGGTGTGCTGCTCTGGGTGCGGAGGGATTGTAGGGGTAAACAGCAGGATGTATGTATGGACCCAGGTAGCAGGTACTTGGTGGCGTGCTGCTACAAAGATAATCTGGCTGTTTTGCTACTGCTCCAACCATGATTACCTGCAGTTTTATCATAATTTACACACACAACTTGCTCACTTTGGGGACATGCCTCAAATATGGGACATAGATTTTAATAGTCTTTTGTGCCTGGACTGGGACCGGTCCAGGGGCCCTCCGAGGCACCCCTCGGCTACAGATCATGCTCCTAATAAAATCGCTGAGAAGTGCGGACTGCTGGATGTTTGGCATCATAGGTTCCCCGCAGCTGCAGGATACCCAGATTACTCCACAGTGCATGACATTTACATATGCACTGATTATTGGCTTATGTTTCAGAGTCTGGTGCCACGTGTCCAGAAGTGCAAGCCTTTAACACGCATATACTCAGATCACTTACCGGTGTTGCTGGAGCTGGTGCTTGACAGCCTTAGGCCCCCAAAACTTGATTGGAGATTTCAGTCCTACTCTCTCTTGAACAGTGTTCAGAAGTAGCTCGTGCAGGTGATAGATGACTATTTCAATAATAACATAGGCTTGTGGAGAAAATTAACTGTCTGGGAGGTTTTCAAAGTCTGTATCTGAGAGGGGTGGGGTGTAAATCTCAGATAACTGCAGGGGAGGCTGGCAAGACTGGAGAGTCTGAGATAGCTGGCTTACAGCACACACATTGAGAGACAGCTGAAAAGAGAATACTGGGCGAAATTAAGGCCAAGTTAGAGGAGTATTATGAGGTGGCACATAGCGAAATTACTCAACTAGGGAAATATGAGACTAAAATGGTTTATAGAGAGGGCGAACCTCCTAACGTTGGCAGCGCTCTTAAGATCTCATCGGGAGGACGACACGATTATCTTGGTTGCGCTGTTGCACATGTCGGAGAAGGTGACGGGATGTTTCCACCATTTTTGCACAGATTTATATGCAATGCGTCTCTTCCACGACGAACAAACTACAGTGGACTACCTAGCACACATTGCAATGAAGTGGCTGATAGTGGAGCGTAGAGAGTATCATGGCCCCACTTCGCCCTGCCGAAATTGTGGCAGCACTTAAAGGTATGCCAGGAGGGAAAGCACGGGCACCGATAGGCTGACGGCGGCCTTTTACAAGGCCTACCAGGTGAGGCTGGTGCAGCATCTTGCCAGCCTTTACAAGGAAATAGTTAAGGGGGTCTGTATGCCTCCCACAATGCGTGAAGCTTTTCTTGTCACCCTACTGAAGCTGGGCAAATCAGCTGAATGTAGCTCATCTTACAGACTTTGCTGTTGCTAGATATTGATACCCAACGTGTCGCAAAGGCACTGGCTAGATTGGCACCTCTACTTCCAGGTCATTAATTACTTCATTTCAGTCATAAGAATAATAATCATACTAATCATAATTCACCATTAATTAAAAAAAGTATTAAAACGTTGTCCAAGTGTACAGTGATATCCGATTCATATCAACGCACAAGGGCAGGAGGAGGGGGTGAGGCGAAGTAGCTTCTCTGTGAACTTTTTGTGTTTCTATGTTCATAACTAAGATCATTTTTCCTTCTTGTATACCAGTCGGCCAGCTTGGCCTATTTGTTACCATGAAACTTAATAAAATTTGTCATGGAAAAAAAGCATAAATACACGTTGATGAAAAGAGATTAAACAGCACAATAATTCTTAATAGCAGCTACAAGTAAAACAATGTCTATAAAAAGATCAAGTCAAATCCAAGATCAACTAGAGTTTGTGGTGCAGAGACTACCCAGTTTGGGGTTGACCCAGTATCTTTGCATGAAATACAGTGCAACCACTTTCACAAATGTATTTTACACACTCAAATTTCACATACCACTATCATTTACATTTTGCCCAGATCTAGTGAAGGATACAATTATTTCCAGCATAGGTGCACATTCCCTAATATGCTGAAGTAACACATAACGAAAGTGCAAAGTGCCTATTTCATTTTAATATGATGAAACATACAAATTTCCTAAAATTCAGGGACAAACAAAATTAGAGGTGCATGTTACAAGGCAACCAGTAATTAAAAGTCCGCAAAGTGTATAATACTTTCACAAGATTGCTTCCAACTGGATCTTTACTGCAGCAGCTTGAAGTGACCATGCCCATTTTAGATAGCTCGAAAAAGCAAAAACAGTTGGTTCGGCTCCGTCACTTTTCAGTAGACACTGGGCCACTGCAGTGTTTAATCCCTAAATTACGACATTACGGAAGGATCCATCTTGGCAATAGGGATTTGTATCTTCGACATATCAATAAAAAAAATGCACCTCGGTTTCCACCATTTTTTTAGCAAAAAGGACAACCCCATGAGTCTGCTTCATCATGCTTCCACTTTGAATTGAAAGACCTAAGTCGCAATGTGCAAATACGGAAACAAATATACAGGGGCTTAGCCTCTGCATGAATTATTCTATTGAGGTAAAATTCAAAATGCATAGTACATTTATGTCTTAAACGTTTGTCAGCAAGTCCTTCAGACCTCGTATCACGTCATATCGTATGCATGATGTGTTCCCAGTACGTTTCCTGTATCTTACTGGCGGAATTTTTGTCCATCTTATTTGGACTCTCCCACAGAGCCACCATATCTAGCTAGGTACATAGACATTTAACAGCTCTCAACAACAATGTGTTACAGGATTTATTGAGAGAAATGAGTTACTACAAAGCTTCCTTATAAGGAACCTACTCCCGGGTTGTCCAAATTCTGGCCCAATAGGTCAGATTTTGAAGCAAACAATATAGTAAATTCCCTTAAGATTAAAATCCCATTGTAAAGGAATTAGAGGTGTACTAGCTGGGCCATTCAATAATGTTCTTACAAATTTATTTTCTGTAAATTTCAATCTTGAGGAATCCCCTGAGCTTAGATAGAGCCCCATAGAGTGTCCCACCCAAAGCTACTGTTCTATATACCTCAACAACTGGAGAAACAGCTAGACTAACTGATGTTTTGCATCTCCACTGATCCATGAGATAGATAGTCGGGTTATTTTGGGGGGGAGGGGTTTGGTTTTTTTTTTATGTCCCAAGTGAGTTTCTCAGTGATCTTAAAGCCCAAATAATCAGAGCCCCTGACATGATCTAACTTTCAAGCTATCCACCTTCAAGCTGTTTCTAAATAAGTGGTGGGGATTTATGGTTATGAGTTTTGATTTACCTGCATTAATTTCAAGTTCCCTGATTTTACTAAAATCCACAAACTGGGATGAAGGAGGCCCATCGGTACACAAGAGAGTAACAGGGCAATATTGACACATGAGCATCAGTTATCTTGGGGGCATCATGCTGGCAGTTGTTCAACACTTCCACCACTCTATTCACAAACAAAGAAAAGAGCGTGGGAGCTAAGATGCATTCTTGTCTCACTCTTTGATCAGTGGGGATTCGGGGGGATAAACCTCCTTGGTCATTCCACCTCACCTGGACAATGTTGTCTGTATGTAGCATGACCAATAGATGAAGAAGGTCCTGGGGCAACCCCATCCAATTCAGTACTTCCTAGAGTGCATGTCGGCACCAGATAGAATGCAGCCCTCATTTCCATAAAGGCTACATAAAGATGGTCTTTCTTAATAGTGGCATACTTCCAGGAGATGTGCATGAAGCGTAATATTTGATCTATTGTCCCAGTGTTCTCACAGAACCTTGCCTATAGGTGGGACAGAACCTTGTGCTCATCTATCCACTCCTGCCAACAAGATTACACTTGTCGGCCGAAAATCTTTTGAGTGTTGTCAATTAAGCCAATTGGCCCTTTGCCACAACTACAGTATTTGCTCACCTTTTGATAATGCATTCATTAGCATATTTAGATACTGGAACCAAATATCTGGCTCTGAGTGGAATAGATCCACAGGTATACTATCAGGGCTAGGTGCTTTCTCCTTTTTCATATAAAGAAGATCAGGTTTAGTTTCATCCAAAGTGAACACTAGCAAATTATTCTCTCAAGAGGAAGAATAGAGGTCAAAGGGCGAGGGTCAATATGGACCACTTCTAGGGGGGGAATCTAAACAGAAAATATCAACCCTGCTATATGGAGATTTAAAGCGTTCAACCCAAGAATCTACTGGAACAAGCACTTCGGGAGAAGAACTCCTACAAACACTGCCAATTGAGACAGTTTTCGAAAAGGTTCTGTATTCATGTCTCCCAAGGGCTTATAACATCTGAACCCATTGTTACTCCTCCCAATATTTTTTAGCGTTTAGCAAAAATGTTTTATACATCTTCCTACTCAATATTATTTCACTTTTACACCCTTCTTTAATAGTCTTTATCAGGCTTCCCCTTGCAGCCAAACAAGGCGCTGTGCACTAGGGGCATGATGTGGATTTAACTTGTAACTTGGTGACATGCTTTGGAAAACTGAGTGTCTTAAACTACTCCGGGTGTTTAGAACTAAAGTTAGAAATACTCATATTAGATTGCAAGGAAGAATCATGAGGTTCAAACTTAGCCACTAAAGATTTATAAATATTGGCCTTTATATATTTGTCACCCATAATGCTGGTCCACTTTATATTCTTACGATTTGTTCTAAGGGCCAATGGATTCACAAAAGAACCATTATTCTGGTCAGGGATCTCACCTAATAAATCTGTGGTAAACTCAGCAACAAAGGTGTTCTTTTCACTATCGGGATACATCCCTCATATTTCCACTGACTGCCGCCAATGCTTCTGTGCAATTGTGGTACCCATTGCAGTGGACGACAGTCTCAGTAGGCTACTTGGGTATTCAGGTCCACACTGACCCATCAGTGGTGCTACTGGACAATTATGGCAGGGCCATTCAACAGCTTACAGAGACTGTTGACCAATGGATCAGATTACCTTTGTTGCTTAGTAAAACAAAACAAAAAAGTGGTTGATGCCTAGGATTCGCACATCCGTACATAAAATAAATGACTAGTAAATCCAAAATCCCTAAAGTTGTTGTGGGTGCCGAACCTGGTAGTGATACGCAACCACCAAGGGTATTTAGTGCACTGATCAAAAAGATTTTTGAACTGTGCTGGAAAGTATTTTGGAAAATGGTACCAGGGCACTCCAGAAAGCAGTCCAAATAATATATTCCAAAGTGGACAAAAGAGTCCAAAGTTCAATCAAAGTTGTTTTCCAAACTGGTTAGGCTTTAATTCCTTGTGTTTATAGACATTCCACAAACAGTTGTGAGTATAAACATTCCACAAACAGCTAACACGTGTTTCGTCCAAGGGACTTTTTCAAGGCGAAAACGTGCATGTATAGGAATTCATATGTAAAATGTTGTGGAATCAGGTAGTCCAAGGGTATCCTGTAGTAATCCAAATTAGGGTCGGTTAATCACAGTAACGGTGAGACGTGCTTCGGCGTGTACATTTCCCGAAACGATTTCAAATACATGGTACACCTGTGTACTGGCACTCCTTGTCCTCTAAGGGCATCTACTTCTTCTTCTAACAGCGCACACAGATATCATCTACTCCTTTAAAGAAATCCAACTCCAGTACAATCTGCTGGAGTTGGATTTTTAGGACTTCCTTAAGCTTAAAGCTTGCAAGGCCAGGTCCAAGTGCTCCCACAGGGAACTCTCCCTACCTTCACTCAACAAATCCGGTCACAAAACCTCCATATTTTACCACCTTTTAGAACCCAAATCCACTTGCCTGAATTGTGCCCTATTGTGGAAATGGGACGAGACCAATAAAATCTCCACAGATGAATGAAGCTTGATTTGGAAATCAGCTGTCTCCCTTGAAATTGCCCCTCCCTTGCCCCAAACTAAATATTGGTTCCTTCACGGATCATTTTGGACACCCCCACACCTACACAAGATGTCCCTCAGAGATGATTCAACGTGCTGCAATTTCAATAAGGAAAGCGGGTAATTGCCTCACCTTCTCTTCTTTTGCAGCTCTGTCTGCCTATTTTGGGATAACGTCTATGACTTTATCAAGACCCTATTTAGAGTCGAATTGAAGCATGACTTTACCTCTCTTATTCATGGATCCACCGGTCTGTTCACCTAATTATAGGCTGCTAATAGATATCCTAATGACTGAGGCATGTAAGTCTGTGAGCAATAACTGGAAAGATACTTCTGCCACCTCCTTTAAGGCATGGCTGAACTGGATTTAGCACCCAAGAGGAGCTGACATAACTGCATGTCAACACTCACCCAGGAGACTGCAGCAAGTACTTGTGTGGAAAATGTTGGATAACTACTTTGCTAGTAATAAACCCCCCTGAAGCTCTCCTCCGCTACCTTCACTATTACACTCCATATTAGATGCTTGAGTTTAGAATTTGTTTTTTACTTATTATTCCTCCACACAACAGGGTGGCAGGTACTACCTTTTATACCTATGCCATGTTTTGGCCCCTACCTACCCTTGGCCCATATGTTCCGGGACTATATCTTTTTACACTGGAATTTATCTGCATCTTTTCACGGAATACATAAAAAAATGACCAGTGTCCGTACTCTTAGACGTACTCTTTCTTCATGTCGTTAGACACACTAGCCTTATCAATTGTTGCACATTTATTTATTTCTCTTTGTGTTATCATTTGTCTGCTGTGTCACGTTTATTCAACTCATTTCATTGAAATATGTGACATGCATCTATCTCATTACTGTTTTTCTATAAAAATGAATAACGATTTTGAAATTAGAAAAAAGAAGAGATGTTGCAAAGGTTATAGTTTTGACATTGGATCACTTAACAATCCTGGGTGACTTGCATAAGGTGCATCCGTATTATTAAAGCAGAAAAATAATCAGCAAGTCCTCTGTTAGCTGGTACGAAATTATAGTATGCCCCTGCACCACTGTAATATTATTCCTTTACTCTAATAGTGCTTTAAAAGTCAACATTTGTCCCGAAACAAGAAAGAAGTACCTCCAGTATCCTGAAGCAGAAGAAAACCATTCTGTGGCCACTTTAGGGCTCTCTCCAGAGACACAGCTACCTGCCTCCTTTCTTCTTGGTTGTGTTATATGTGGCACTTTGTGTAAGAAAAGGAATTAAATAGCTGTTACCCAGCCCGATAAGGCTAATAGATTAAACATTGTTTGCTTTGGACATTTATTTCCAATCACTATTCTTCCATTTTCTACCTCATGTCTGCTTGTTGACACGCTTGAAGAAATAGAGGGTCATTCCCTAAAGATCTAGGGGCCAGATGTAGCAAAGGTTTTTACCCATTCTGTGCCTATGGGAAAAAGTGTCCGTACATATGGCCCTAGGTTCCTAAGAAGGAGGGTGGATTAGTGGGTTTGGAGAAAGGGGGCTTGAAACTTGGAATAGAAAAGCATGTCGAGTGTGGCTGGCCACAGCCAAAAAGGTGGGCCACAAACTGATGAAAAACATAGTACCATGTGTATTACCTGTACTTTCCATCCGACCTTGCTACTTTTTCTATCTCTGACCGGTGCATGCTCATAATGTAGCTTTTGCACTCTCATCTATTTTTGCATTGTAGTCACCTCTCTACTGCTGGACTTTGGCACCACCAGCCAAGACTGATCCAGTGCAGCCCTGCAGGAGCTATTTTGCAGGGCACTCGAAGCATAGCTTGGGCAGCCCAATGTTGCCTGCTCTCTGCACATCATCTATGCAAGCTCAATACACAAACGTAGAAAGGTACAGCCAACTGATTATGGAGTGGTACAAAATGAGCCTAAGAAACCACTTCCTTTCTCACCATTCACCTGCTTTGAGAAAATCCTGTTGTTCTAAATATAATGAATAACAATTTTATGCTTTCAAGTACTTAGAATCTTCCTCACACTAGTATTTTCGGATTGAAGTCATTCAACCATAAATCTTTTGAGAGTTTTAAATATTGACATGTAGAAAAATTCTCTTAAGAGCAGGTATGTTTTAATGATTATTACACGTGTGTGTAGGATTCAGGTGAAGGCATAAATACCTGGGGAGGCAACTATCTCTGAATGTATTTCAGCTGATATTTTATAACGAATTAGTGCTGCAATTGCAACAGCCATGTTGATTATTTTGCAGCTATTGTGCATGCCCATGTTATAGTAACATGTCTGAGTTTTCATCTTTGAAGTGCACAGGTCTGATTTTCTTGTTTCGCATGGCACGGTGGGAATTCTCAATTCTACTAGGTCAGCATCTGAGGGCTTCACAGATGTATCTTTTCTTAAAGTTATTTTTTTAATTTTTCTCTTAGAAAATGAATACACCCGTTCGTATAATTATCTACAGTTTCAGTTTCTGTCGGGTTTATGCTGCTTCAACTACCCATGTGAAGAAAATGTACAAATGTTGGCTAAATCTGGGGTGGCGTTAGCATTAGATGTGCCACCGCTTGGTGAGGCGAAAGTCTCTCTGTCTGGGCTGCGATATCACTATTTTTGCATAAGAAACATGTCTCAGACTTTTAGTAGACTTGGAGACGTTGTTTTTCTTTCAAATTCTATTTTTTAAATAGATCTTTATTGATTGTACATTTTACAGCCTCTCATTGCAGGCTCAGACGTCAACATCAACAATGTCCATGGAAGAACCCTCTCCACAACCTCTTCAGGCAGACAGTGCAGTCTGAGGCACAGCGGGTTCTGGGCAGGTGCACAGCTGTTCAATGCTCACAACTCTGAAGTGATCAACACAAGCAAATTTCATTATGAAATATCTAGGGAACAAACAACATAAACAGTGACCATTGATCTATTCCTGGGACAAGTAATCTGCTGTAACCAAGACTGCTTTTTCATGTAACCCTCCCTGGTGAGAACCTCCTACTCGGACACCCCACCACTGGACCAAATCTGTTCAGTCGCAGTGGCCCACCATCACTGCCCTCCATTCCAGTGTCCCCAGTATCGTGTCGGTCCTGCCTGTAGGTCAACCCCTCTTCCCAGCACCATACATTTGAGACTACCTCATGCTCTGAAAGGACTGGCCTGGCCTTCAGGCCACAGTCTATAATGCCCTTTTTCAAGGCCCTGTTTTCAGATCTCGCTTCTGGTTTAACAATATATGCAGCCCAAACAGTTATCCCCATTGCACGGTCATTCCATCGATATGTAGTGTGTATGGCAGATTTCTCGACTGTCACTTTTTCAGATATCTTACCCAGTGCGTCACCAACGGGGGCTCTGACAGCTACCAGGATATTGCTATTTGGCATTTGTACAATATTAGTGCCAAGACAATCATTCTGGACTCCAGATTTTTTTCTTTTTAAATCAAGGCAACCACCCCTATAGGCAAAGACCTGGGATAAGGGACAAATCCTCCCCCACCAGGTCAGAAAGTTTCAATAACACAGGACGTCAAAAACTAGCCATCTCCAGGAACTCCCACACCATCGGGCTAGCCGTTCATTGAACACTGTAAGGGCTCATTCGGGAACATTAGGCCAACATGCCTTGGAGAAATAGAAGTTTTGTGCAGGTAGCTGAACTGGATTAATTTAAATCTGAAACTGAAGACACCTTTTTGGTATATGCCTTAGCCGCAACCCATTGTTTAATCAGTGATATCGCAATTGGGTCATTGTGCCCATTTATCTTTAACATCCCCACGTGCAAGTTGCGATTGCAAGGCAATGTACAGCTTTGTGATAGCTTTGCGTCCTTTACCATTTGTTAATAGCCACTGCAATGTGTCATTAGTTGGTGGTTGCGCCTGTCCCCACATGCAGGGAGTACAGTCCATGTGCCAGTGTGCTTTGTGCCATGAACTGGCCTGGTCCTATCCCGAATCTCTCAATCATGCCCGGGAACGCACACAGCTTGCCCAGCTCATACATATCACCCACACTGGAGATGCCAGCTTGCGTCTGTTGTCGTCTGCCCCATGTGGTCATAATTTTCCTAAATTTTGCAACCTAGCAACACCCACAGAGACAAGTGCACAGCATCCAAGCGTGGGATGCCTTTTGCTCTAGGTCTCTAGCCCAGCTGAACTTGGCAACTCTGCCCGGTCATCCCAGAGGCATGATGTCCAGGCAAGACCAGCCATTCAGTGATCGGGTTCCCATTTTTCCAGCTGTTGCAAGGGCCACTGGAGCTGCACCAAAGCGTAGTACCATTCAAAATTTGTGGCACCCAGCCCACCATCTACCAGTGGGAGGTGTGCCTTGTGGATGTCTGCTCGTTTCCACGATCCATCCCATATTAAGTCAGAGAGCATGGCGTGAAGTTTCACAAAGAGGGGCCTCCAAAGTACCACTGGGATTGCTGAGAACATATAAAACAATTGTGAGAGGACTAACATTCTGGCTATGGCCACCCGGCCTGCTCGTGACAGTGGCAGGGAACACCAGAATGCAATTGACTGCCTCTTCGATGACTTAACCGGTCCTAGGTTTCCACGCAGCAAGGAATCTTCATCGTGAAACACATTAACACAAAGGTATTTAAACAAGTCTGCTGCCCAGGCCAACCTAGTTTTTAGGGCCAACGGCGCTCTCCAGTGTCAGAATCTTTTTGAGGAGGAATAATTAGGATTTGGCCCAATTAACCTTGAGCCCTGGAAATGCATCAAACCTGTCCAGCTCTACGATTAACTGAGCAAGAAACACCCTGGGGTTATAGGGCGTCATCCGCATATAGGGAAATCATGTACTATACACTTCACCACCCACCCCCTCCCTAGAGGAGATTCCCCACTATGCCCCCTCTGGCAGAACAGACATGCCAGGGGTTCCGTCACCAAGGCAAATAAGATAGGAGAAAGAGGGCATCACTGCCACGTGCCACAGGTGATCTCGAAACTGTGCAATATAACTTGTTCAATGCACACTTCTGCCTGTGGTCTAGTGTACAACAGTTGCACCCACTGCCGGAACTCCAGCCCCAGATCCACTCTAGTTCCAACTGAAGGTAAGGCCAACCCAGTGTGTCGAAGGCTTTTTTGATGTCAAACAACACCTCTACCACTGCCTTCCTGTCATCCACTTTGGCATCAATCATGTCAAATAGTCACTGAACATTCATAAAGGTGTTACGGGTAGGGATAAGTCCATTTTGCTCATGGTTGATAACATTGGCAATAGTCTATTGGCCCGGATACGACTTAGGATCTTATATCCTTGATTGAGGAGAGATAAGGTTTGGTAGGCAGACCTCTGGGGGAATCGCTTCCCCTGTTTAGGCTACACAACAATTAGTGCCTCCTTCATGAACTGCAGGAGTTGTCCCTTACGCAAGGTGGCCCGAAACATACGTGTATCCATGGTCCCAGAAGCAAATACAAATGGTCTGCATCCCTGTTTTAATCAACAGGGATGTGGGCCATGTGTCTTTGCTACAAGGACCATGGAGAGAGGGGTAGGCAAACTACAGCGGCTACGAATGGGTCATTAAGTGACACCTCTAACGATGGTAAGCGGGACCACTTCCCTTTCCTTTGTATACTTTTAATTACTCTCTATTACATCTGTTACTCTCCTAAATGTAATTAGATGACTTTGGTATTCCGGATATGACAAGTCCCAAGGGGACCTCTCACTACGGGAATAGGATGAGAAGCTAAGTTTACCTTCTAATATTCTGAATATTCAATGTTTTTTTTTAATCTGACTGCTGTGTATTTAACGGTCATAATGGGTATTTACAGTGCTTAATTTGTGCTTGTTGTTTTCGGTGCTGAGCACCGGCACTTATTTGTGAGGGCCGGGGCTTATTCTTATGCCTCAAGCATTTGCTGCGCGCAAAAGACACATATGTGAAAGACGGAAGAAGGAAAAACTAAAAAGTGTCATAAAGGGAGAAAGTAGAAAGTTGCAGGATGAGCTGAAGGGGCAGGGTTGGCCGTAAATGGATTGAAGAGGCCCGAGATGGCTTCAGGATTACGCTGCCTCAGTATTCAGTGCTGGCAGATTTAATTACAGCAGCCTCGTGTTTAAGAGAAGGGCTTTGAGCACCGGCACCTCTTAATTGACAAATTAAGCACTGGGTATTTATATGTGGAAATAGCTGGAATATGACTACACCAAATCCATGACTAGTCTGTATGGAGTGGCAACATTACATGTGGCACTAAACTGACATGTGTGCAACATTTATAGCACATTGTGTATGCAGTCTTCGTGCACAAGAACAAATCATGATATGGACCTAAGCAACACATATTATGAGATTGTTTGTTATATGGTGGCTTGGCGTGTGCATGTATTTCTTTTAAGTCACAGGTGTCTTTTGGGACAACACATCGAAATCAAGGATGTAAATCACAAGATAAAGTTTTTACTTTTCTGAAGTGAACTGATATCAGTGAAATGGGACTAGAACTGTATATTAAATAGGACTCACATTTGAGTAGATTAGTTTCACACATTGGTCCTGGTGAACTACCAGTCACCCGAGTAGGACATAAATGGCATAAGCCTGGTGACTCTAGATCTTGAGGCAAAACAAAAATCTCTGGCAAAGAGCTCAAATACCCCCCACCAGCACCCCAAGAGGCATGTTCAGCATTGCAGTGCCAGTCCAATAAGGAGCACAGCCCAACGATGAAGCATGTCATCTTTTGGCGGGCAAGCTCTTGTGTTCAAAGAAGAAGAAGCCTCTGATAACCTTTACAAGTTCAGGAATCTAAAGTGATAAGATTGGATGGAGTCTTCACTACAGAAATGCATACTACATGTTTGACACTTCTTAAACTGTCCACAAGAAGATATGGCAGTGCATGCAGATCACTTCAGACAAGGAGTTGTGGGGGAGAAACAGACCACCACACTTGGGCCCCCTTCCCATGAAGAACTGTGCAGTGGCTCCTCAGTGCCCCTTTACTTTACTTCCTATTTTCGCCTGGGATAGCCTGCAGGCATGGTGGTACTACTTCGGATCTTGTGGTGCAAGCAGGAGATCCTGGTTCCCCCAGGGCTGTCCTACAGAGCCCAAGTGGAGCTGATGCCCACAGGGTGTGCAAAATCAGAGCAGAGAGGAGGGACCAGCCCAAAGCCCCGACAGGTCCCCACAGTGTTACCAGTGGGCGACAGGTGGTGTCAATATGCCCCTGAGCACCACTTCGGTCACTCCCGTCCTGTCTCTGCCAACCCTGCAGTGGGCCTCCTCTGCTGGGGGACCACACCCATCAGATTTGGCCAGCGATTGCCAGTCCAGATGTAGGTGCCTGTGCAATGGGCAATGGGTCTCGGGCTTTTCCGACTGATGGAAGGCTCACAGAGGGTGGCTGCTCCTCTCTCTCCTCTTGGCCAGGCTTTGAAGTATTCTAGACCAGGCCTTCCTCACTGTGCTGCCCTTCTGGAGTCCTGGAACCTCTATCACACAGCCACTTGTTCCCTGGGCAGTGCAGGCGCCGCCATAGCTTTTGTACAGGTGGATGGCATCTCACACGTCTGGCTCTATGGTTGTGGGCTGGTAGGCCGCACTGGAGTTCAGCACAACATGGCTTGCCAAGCTCACCCTGGCTCCTTTTTTCACATACTAAATTAGAGAACTAGCATTGTGAATTTTGCACACTATAAGCCCTGCATTTAATTGTCCATTGCAGGGGGCAAGAGAGTCATGTCAAACTTAACTCACTCATTGATATGTTCAGGTGCTGGTGGAGCATCTGAAAACTACTACTTCTGGAGAGGGTAGTTGAGTTTCTAAGCTCCTTCTTCTTGCACTCTCTTCTTAAAAACTGCATTCAGACGCTTCTGAAATGTATTTAGTTTGAAGTTTGCTCAATAGGAAAGACTTTCATATGCTTCCCAAAAAGAAGTATATTTTATGCTTTTTTAAGAACATTAAAATAGAGTTTTGTAGGGAGGCAGGAACAATCAGTTAATAAACTGCAGGTAACTGCTGCAATTCAATTTAGACGTAGTTTCCATAAGTCCAAAGAATTTGTGTTCAAGTGCAAAACTTTTTCTTTCATATACATTTAGTTTGAAACATATAGTAAGCAAGTTGTAATTCAAAATTGTATTTCATCTATGAAAATCACCGTTATAAAGCAATTTATATGTAAATGTCACAGTTTTAAATGTAAACAGAAACATAAGGAAGGAAACACATTACTTTGATCTTTGTAAGCTATCAAAATGTTCAAAAACTAGATCACCACAAGTTGGTAAAAGAGTAATTTTGTCCTCCAACATGAACCATAACACTGATCTGTGGTTGAGACAAATTCAAGCATTCCATTATCAATTTTTGTAGCCCTCAATGATTTACCACGACTCATAAGCACAAAGTGTCTCAGACGGCTCAGTGTGAAATAGAATTGAAGCTGTACCTCACTGGAGAGGCTCGATAGTATTGTAACATGTTTGGAGCTCATGTTCATTTTGTTTCCATTCAAAGGTGCACTACCTTGGCAGTTTGGTACCAGGGAAAGGCCCTACGAACTATAGAGTGACTCACGAGCTGTAGACCTATATCAATACCCATCCACTTCTAAAAACTTAAAATACCCACCAACGTATAACTTGACTAGTTTTTTAAGGCATATTTTGCCTCCTGTAAATTATACAGCCTTATCAATTGATGTTGTTCACCAGATTTTTTTCAGTAAAACCTTGCAACTATTTTGATATGCAGCAAAAATCTGGCAGTTTCTCTCCAGGTATGCAGATATTCTGATTAAGACTGAAATATTATATGATTGGGAGCATGACAATTTATCTAACTATATTTATTTAGTTCTTCACATCTGTAGCACAAAATCAAAGTTATGGCTTACCACCAAAGCAGCGGTCTCATGATTCGAGTAGAGAAACACTCCTTGACTTGCTGCACTGAAGTAATTTTAATTGCTTGTCCTTCTGTTTGCTCACGATGCATTCAAACTGATGTTAATCCAGCCAGGCTGATCTGGTGGTAAGCCATTCATAAAATGGTAGTTCCTTCGGACCAGTTGTGTTTTGGTGTTCTATGTCCTGAAGTGAACCCTTGAATCCAGTGGGTTTGAAACACGTTTACGACAATAGAGATCAGCGGTGAGCAATATTAAAGAAGATATGGCCTTCAGGGAGAATTCAAAGCATTGTATGGTATTGCACATCATTCCTGGTTGAGCTACCACAAAGACTTATAATTCAAGCCTCCACGCCTTTCTGCTCTTTAAGGCTAAGCCTTAAAAATGTTGCTAATGAGTTAGGCTCTGAGTTCCCTCTCTTTCAAATTGGTTCAGAACCTGAATTTTAGGCTGTTTTTTTGTGTCAATTTGTGTTTTTCAATTTGTATATTTTCATATGTTTTTGATGTATGTAATGTGTGTGCAGTGACAAAAACCTTTTTTTATATGAGGTAATTGCTCACTTTTGTATTTGTTCTTCTGTGTGTGATAAATGCTATTCAATTACAATTGTTCTGGATAAAAGTCATGTATTAATACTAGGGAGAGGTAATTGGTTTTGTCTTCTCATTGTAAATAATAATTGTTTCCAAGTCAATTACAGTGTTGGTGCTTGTTTCTTTCATGTAGTTTGATTGGCCTAGCCTCTCTTTTATAGGCCATTCCCCTTTTCTATTACAGTACTTTTAAGAAGTTGGCATTTTCATGTTCTAACCATTTGATGCCTGTATCCTGGGTCACATGACTAGGTGTAGCTGGCAGTTGGTTTTCATGTATTTCTTTCAGACAAAATGAGACAAAGGAGGGGATAGGCTTTGGGAGGTTGGGCCATCTCTGACTTGAGTTGGAGGAGCTGCCACCTACCACATTTACATATCATATAGCCCCTGCCTGTGCACTCTCACATACGATTTGACACTAGCCTTTTGTCCCCACAGACAAGCTTTGGGAAAGGGCAGGGAGGCAGGAAAATCCCTAACACCTCTGGGGCATAAATCTCCAGAACCTTCCGCAAGTTCAAAGTGGGCAACAGGTATAAATAATGGACCAGGCCTCGAAAAATCATAAAACCGTTACTAGACCTGCAGGTCTAGCAACGTGTATACTCTACTCGACCATAACTGTAATATATTTGACCTGTCTCAAATTGTGTGATCCTAGGCAAATAGCTTAGTTTACAGAGTCACCCTTTTTTTCATTCTCATACGAGTGTCCCTTCAAATATGTGAGCTCAGCATTTCTGCTGTACAAAAAAAGTCCTTGTTTGATTAAACAATCTAAACATTTGCTCCATGTATAAAAAGAATCTAGCCCACATATAGGGGACACATGATCCTTTACTTGCCTCTTAGTTTATTAAGCTTTTAAACATAAACCTAGAAATACTGCTCTTTTAATAAATATATTACTAAAGCATGATGTGGTCACACCCTGTCATTAACCGACAGAACATTTCCAAGAAATGCCCCAAAATATTCCCACTAACTTGCAGCTTTACTGATAAAACTATATAAAGTATTAACAATCTGTTAAAATTGCGGTTCATAAAACATATTTATTCTTTGCAAATCACCAAGTAAAGTGTTCTGATTTGTTTTCATCCTAATAAAATATTGTTTTCATCACACGAAAGTATAAACAGTGGACTTTCACAACTACTGAAATATATTTTGAAATGTTTGTACAGTTGACTTAGCTATTTTAATGTTGTGTGTTAGGAAAAAAACTGTCAAAATCCTGGAACTCTGTAGTCAGAGGGAAAATTAATTGTAAGAATCTGTCTTTTGACCTCTGTCTCTGAACACAGAGCTCCTGTGATAAGAACAAGATGTAAAGGCCTCCTTCACTTTCTGACTGAACAGAACATCTATTCTTTGTTAACTCACCAGAAGGGGCGAGTAGGTCCTAAAAATAGCTTGAACTGATAAAATGTGACTCGCCATAGCGAGTAGAATTTTCGAGGCCTGGTGGACCCTCTGATCCAACTCTTCAGTACCCCTCTGGACCTGCAAGAACTGCTGCTGTTCTGCTCTGCTGCTGAGTGAAAGGGACTGGACCTACATCTTGAACCCAATATCACCAGAGTGACTCCAAAGGCTTGTTGGCTGGCCTCCTGATCAGAGCCTCAGGGACAGAAAATTGCTCTAACCACCTTGAACGCAGCACTTGGACTCTGCCTGCTGCGAGTCTTGGCCGCCCAAGTGGTGCCACCCTAGTCCTGAAGCTTTAGAAGTGGGCCTGAAGGTGCTCTGCCAACCCAGATGTGGCCCTGGGAGCAGAACGGAAGCAGCATGATATACCACCTCACAGCTGCATTAGAACCCCAGTTGCAACACATCCCCGATGTGGACCTTGCCTTACAGCATCCTCAAAACCGCCCCTGCGTGACGCACCCTCGACACAGGCCTTCGCATCACAAGCCCGTTGTCAATGGCATCCTTAACAACAACTAAGGACTCTGCACCGAAGCTTCCTCCGAACCATTGCTGTGTGATGCATCCTTAATGCCGGATTTTGCATCACAAGTCGATCAACGACAAAGCAAGACACTCCACTGCAGCACAGCAGCTTCCTCAAAACTGCTGCTGCGCAACGCATCCTCGACCCACGATACAGGACCTAGGTGTAGTTGGGAGTTGGTCTTTGTGAATTGCTCCTAGACAGTGAGAAAAAGGGGGAATATGTGTTGGAAAGACAGGCCATCTCTGACTGGATGAGGTTGAGGAGCCGTCACCTACTACACTTGCACATTACAAAGCCTTTGCCTCAGCACTCTCACAAAGGGTTTGACACTAGACTTTTGTGTCCCCAGAAAAGGTGGAGCCACAGCAAGGAGGCAGGAAATCACAAACATCTCTTGGTGTGGAAACACCCGGAATCATCTTCTACTTCAAAGTGGGCACGAGGTATAAATAGTAGACCTTCAGACTCAACTTTTCAGTACACCTCTGGGGCGGTGGATGACTCAGAAGGACTGCTGTGCTGCTCTGCAAGAAGAACTGATACTCTGTTACCCTACTGCCTGAGTGATAGGGACTAGACCTGCATCTTGAACCCAGAACTACCAGGGTGTCTCCAAGGGCTAGCCGGCTGGCTTCCTGATCAGAGCTTCAAGGACGGCAAAGGCTCCAACCACCTTGAACCCAGCAGCTAGACTCTACCCGCTGTGAGTCAAGTGGTGCCATACTCAGACCTGGACACTGGGAAGTGGGCCTTAAGGTGCCGTGTCAGCCCAGCTGTGGTTCTGCGAGCAAATCCAATGCACCTCGACACCCCCCCTCAAAGGCACATTTGAACTACTGCAGCAAGACACATCCTCAATGCAGGACCTCACATCACAGCTTGCTGCCGCCTCAGAACCGCTGCTGTGCGATACATCCTTGACACGGGCTTTGATCGCAAGCCCCTCTTTGACTGCATCATCGATAATGAAGCAGGATTTTGCATTGTAGCACCACAGCTTCCTCGGAAACGTCGATGGCAAGACATCCTCGACGCGGAACCTCACAATGCTCCGGAAACCAGAATTTAAGGTACTTTATTCAGTGAGCCTAACCTGGTCTCTGTATCCAGCCTGCACTCCACTTGTGATTTTCTCTCAGTCCAGCACAACCAGATCACCAAAGTTGGCCCTTTGTGCTTCTAAGCACTGTTTTCACTTAAATCTTTAAAAACGCCTCTCTCAGGTTCTACTAATTGGATTTTTGTTGTTTTGGTCACAAATAGTTTATTACATTTTACTATTTTTTTCTAAATTGGTGTGGGATTTTTCTTGTTTCGTATTTTCACTTTATTACTGTTGGAAGTGCTGCATAAATAATTTACACGTTGTGTCGAAGTTAAGTCTGACTGCTTTTGGTCCAAGCAATCAGAGAGTCAAGCACAGGTTAATTTTGGGGGTTGCTTCTGTTTCACCCAGACAAGAGTTGTGGTTGCTGTTTCGGTAGGGTTTCACCACCCCATCAATTAGAAATCCAGTTTCATAAATACGGGAACACACTTTCTTATTGTCGATGATCCCCCTCAACTGTCTCACCGTGCAGTCATGTTAGGCAACACCGGTCCCTCAAGGACGTGGCACACTGTGAAACAGAGTCCAGTAGGTGGCGTATATTACCCAGATAAAAAATATTTTCCTTTGTACTCTCGAAGTGGGGGCCCTGCTATATCTTGATTGCCATGCTATGATCTCACACTGTTTATAATTTGAAAACTCAATGTAAATGTTTTTTAAAAATAAAAAACTAAGTACCTGCAATAAAACTCTCTATAACACCAATCTACGTTAAAATATTCAATTTGGTAATTACGCTCTTTCTAAATAATTCATTCTTGTGAATGAAAAAACAGAAGAAGGGGCATATTGTGTCATGTACAGAGATAAATTAAATGTAAATTTAAAGTAGAAAAAGAGAACCAAAGCAAACGGAGGATTTGGCGTTAAGGCATTTCACAATACATATGTCAAACAGGCAGATGACTAATTAAGAGGCTGTGAAGTTTTGAGCACCTGAAGAGGCTGGAATGTCCTAGCTTTGTTCATAAGTTCACAAAGTGGTACTAAATAAACACACAAGAATTGATTGAAATTCCTTTATTTCGATTATAAAAAAATAAAAAAAATAAAAAAATCATAAAAAAGTACAAAACATTACAATTCACATAATTCATATAATGAACAGACATGTTAACAACCTTAAAAAGAAACTAGGTCATAGTCAGACCATAGGTTCTTAAATTAAAAAAAAAAATCATACAGGGAGTGCAGAATTATTAGGCAAATGAGTATTTTGACCACATCATCCTCTTTATGCATGTTGTCTTACTCCAAGCTGTATAGGCTCGAAAGCCTACTACCAATTAAGCATATTAGGTGATGTGCATCTCTGTAATGAGAAGGGGTGTGGTCTAATGACATCAACACCCTATATCAGGTGTGCATAATTATTAGGCAACTTCCTTTCCTTTGGCAAAATGGGTCAAAAGAAGGACTTGACAGGCTCAGAAAAGTCAAAAATAGTGAGATATCTTGCAGAGGGATGCAGCACTCTTAAAATTGCAAAGCTTCTGAAGCGTGATCATCGAACAATCAAGCGTTTCATTCAAAATAGTCAACAGGGTCGCAAGAAGCGTGTGGAAAAACCAAGGCGCAAAATAACTGCCCATGAACTGAGAAAAGTCAAGCGTGCAGCTGCCACTTGCCACCAGTTTGGCCATATTTCAGAGCTGCAACATCACTGGAGTGCCCAAAAGCACAAGGTGTGCAATACTCAGAGACATGGCCAAGGTAAGAAAGGCTGAAAGACGACCACCACTGAACAAGACACACAAGCTGAAACGTCAAGACTGGGCCAAGAAATATCTCAAGACTGATTTTTCTAAGGTTTTATGGACTGATGAAATGAGAGTGAGTCTTGATGGGCCAGATGGATGGGCCCGTGGCTGGATTGGTAAAGGGCAGAGAGCTCCAGTCCGACTCAGACGCCAGCAAGGTGGAGGTGGAGTACTGGTTTGGGCTGGTATCATCAAAGATGAGCTTGTGGGGCCTTTTCGGGTTGAGGATGGAGTCAAGCTCAACTCCCAGTCCTACTGCCAGTTCCTGGAAGACACCTTCTTCAAGCAGTGGTACAGGAAGAAGTCTGCATCCTTCAAGAAAAACATGATTTTCATGCAGGACAATGCTCCATCACACGCGTCCAAGTACTCCACAGCGTGGCTGGCAAGAAAGGGTATAAAAGAAGGAAATCTAATGACATGGCCTCCTTGTTCACCTGATCTGAACCCCATTGAGAACCTGTGGTCCATCAACAAATGTGAGATTTACAAGGAGGGAAAACAGTACACCTCTCTGAACAGTGTCTGGGAGGCTGTGGTTGCTGCTGCACGCAATGTTGATGGTGAACAGATCAAAACACTGACAGAATCCATGGATGGCAGGCTTTTGAGTGTCCTTGCAAAGAAAGGTGGCTATATTGGTCACTGATTTGTTTTTGTTTTGTTTTTGAATGTCAGAAATGTATATTTGTGAATGTTGAGATGTTATATTGGTTTCACTGGTAATAATAAATAATTGAAATGGGTATATATTTTTTTTTGTTAAGTTGCCTAATAATTATGCACAGTGATAGTCACCTGCACACACAGATATCCCCCTAACATAGCTAAAACTAAAAACAAACTAAAAACTACTTCCAAAAATATTCAGCTTTGATATTAATGAGTTTTTTGGGTTCATTGAGAACATGGTTGTTGTTCAATAATAAAATTAATCCTCAAAAATACAACTTGCCTAATAATTCTGCACTCCCTGTATATTCTATCTACAGAGGCCTTAAAAATCTAAGGCCCAAAGTTCATAATCTTGTTCCAACGCAAGGCATTTTTTAAAAAGTTAGAAACTGCCCCTGCAACCATGGAACCAATCGGCAGCTGTAAACATAAGAAAGGAGGGCAATGTTGATAAAACCCCTTGGTTTTAAGAATGGGCAGAAGAAATCTTCTTAGAAAATCATAGAAATTACAGAACAAGACCAAGTGTTCTAAGGTCTGGAGCGAAGCATTGTCATATGGGCAAATGTTTATCGCAGATGGCTCATATTGGCCAGGCGGGAAACCATAAGTTGCAACTGATGGAACCTATTCTGAAACTGTCAAGAAGAACTCTTTCCCATGGGTTTCTAACAAAGGAAAGATAGGGTTCTGGGCCAAGAGTAGTATTTAAAATCATCAGGGCCCTGGCTGACTTACTACCCAGGCCGCGTTTTCTCTATTTTCACTGAGCTGCGTTAATGGCAGTTCCTTCACTGTCTTTTTGTCAGCCCGTTTCAACGCTCCAGGATTAAAAAATTATTTTGGGCGCCCCACTGATAAGGCTAAAGATCTCATATAGTTAAGCCATGGGATTTTAAGGCCTAAGTCACAACTGAGGGATTCCTCAATGAATTCGATGTTAAAAGTTGCCATTTCCCCACTCCAGACAGATATCCACAACAACATGGGCGCTATTTTAGCATGATCTTCTGCAAAGACCAGACCCAACTCCTCATGCATAAACCGGCTTAAGCTAGCCGGTCCCACCCCTAATAGCTTTCTGCAAAAACGATTTTCTTGGCACTGAATATACAGTTGGAGTACCCCCAGATTTCAGCGCCATATAATAGTACAGGAAAACATTTCATCTTGTAGATCTGCAGCAATGGTAAAACAGGCTTTTCTCCCAACTAAACGAGCAAATCTAAAGAGCGCCCCACATGACTGGTCAAAGAGCAGACAGAGGTTTTGAGACATTTGGTCCATATCAGTGCTCATCAAAGGTGACACCCAGTTATAAAAAGGAGGTTACCCTTGTTACCACCCGATCCTTAATTAAGATGGGTCTAGGTTTCAGGTATCGCTTCCTGCAAACCATAAAATGTGTCTTAGAAGTGATAAACATCCAGTTGCAGGTCGCCCATAAAATCAACAAACAGATCCACCAGAACTTTAAGACCATTCAGTGTGCGTGAAAGGATGACAGCGTCATCTGCAGATAATACCCCCGTTATTTCTAGGGACACCCCTCTATGGATTGCCTCTGAATCACCATTTCCCTCCCAACTTCACAAAACAAGGGGCCCTTTATAATACCTAATGAGGAGCCCGTAGCACAAGATTGTGAGGGTTGAACATTAGGAGGAGCTGAAGGAAAAACTCCTGAGAGAGGACGGCACCCCTCCCTAAACTCTAGATTACTAACGGCTTCTACCTGCAGGCGACTATCCTCACATTTTTTTTCCTCCAGCACCGGGGACCCATTGGTGGTCAGCGCGGGATCTGGCCTATTCAAAGTGGAGATCAATGTCTCCTTTTTTGGATAACCTTTCTAGGACTGAAGCCATGCACTGTTCGATAATGTTTATTAATTTATCCACTACAAGATCCCACTCCTGACTTCCACCCGGGACTCCCACCTTGCTGCTCATAAAACCTCTTTGCTCTGGCTGCTTGGGCTGTTGCTTACCTTTAACTGGCAGTGCACCCTTTTTTGGTTACAGGTGGGGTCTGTACTACAGATGCCAACAAGTACTCCCTCTCAGCTACTACCGCTCTTGGGTTGGAGTCATCAGGGGTTCCAAGGGCGAAATATCCGAGGACCATATGGAGTAGTGGAGGGAACGTGGAAGGACCCTCAAGTTGCCCACCACTCGGGCCCTCCCCCAGCTCCAAAGATAACCTCCTTTCAGCCAAGTCAATTTCTTTTGCAATCATGCCCATAGCCCAGGTTAGGTAGGAGTCAATTGTAGATCCCTTTTGAGGTTTCTTACTCTACTACAGTTTGCGTCTTCCCATATTGTGGCCCTGGGCTCTAAAAGCCTTGGTACACCTCAGTGAAAATAAGAATGAGAATATGGACAGGGCAGGCCCACCTATTAGCTTAAAACTTCCATCAAAACATACATGATAAAATAAGGCAGGAGCCAAAATCAAGAGGACAGGCCCAGCCCAGCCTCCTTTGGGCATGGACAGGCCTGCCCCTGGCCAGGGTGCGCCCCATCTGCTTCCCGCGCAGCAGTGTGCCCCATCGCAATTTATAGCGTTCCTTGGATATGGCAATTGGGAGCAGGTGATGTCGAAAATGGCCACCTCCTGGGGACACAAAGCAGTCTGGGGTATGGAGCCCCTTCTAGCTAAGTTTAGCACTTCCTGTGCAGCGTTGTGCCCGCTCACACTTTATAGTGCTCATCGAAAATGGCCGCCGCCTGGGGCCACAAAGCAGTCTGGGGTATGTAGTCCCTTGTAGCAGAGTTTAGCACTTCCTGTGCAGCGGTGTGCCCCCTCGCGCTTTATAGCGCTCGTTGGAAATGGCAAATGGGAGCAGGTGATATCAAAAATGGCTGCCTCCTGGGGCCACAAAACAGTCTGTGGTATGTAGTCCCTTGTAGCAGAGTTTAGCACTTCCTGTGCAGCATTGTGCCCCCTCGCGCTTTATAGCGCTCATTAGAAATGGCAAGTGGGAGCAGGTGATGTTGAAAATGGCCGCCTCCTGGGGTCACAAAGCAGTCTGGGGTATGTAATCCCTTGTAGCAGAGTTTAGCACTTCCAGCGTAGTGGTGTGCCCCCTCGCGCTTTACAGCGCTCGTTGAAAATGGCAAAAGGGAGCAGGTGATGTCAAAAATGGCCGCCTCCAGGGGCCACAAAGCAGTCTGGGGTATGTAGCCCCTTGTAGCAGAGTTTAGCACTTCCCGTGCATCGTTGTGCCCCCTCGTGCTTTATAGCGCTCATTAGAAATGGCAAGTAGGAGCAGGTGATGTCGAAAATGGCTGCATCCGGGGGCCACAAAGCAGTCTGGGGTATGTAGTCCCTTGAAGCAGAGTTTAGCACTTCCTGTGCAGCGGTGTGCCCCATCGCGCTTTACAGTGCTTGTTGGAAATGGCAAATGGGAGCAGGTGATGTTGAAAATAGGCTGCCTCCTGGGGCCACAAAGCATTCTGGAATATGTAGTCCCTTGTAGCAGAGTTTGGCGCTTCCCTAAACTTGTCCAAATTCAAGTCACCAGGGGATTTGCTGTTAAGCAGGATGATATCTTCTGATTCTAGTAAACCTCGGTTTCTTCTCCCTGTTTCCACCTCTTTGTGTCTAGATAACCACCAACTTGGGCAGCATCCGCCTACTGTAACAGCACAGGACTGACGAAGGTACCTGTGGACTCCAGAACAATAACATTTGGCATATGTCATCAACAGCTGCAACCAGCAAAAGAACTATGGAACAGGAAAAATTAAGCAATGCAGTCCCAAAAATGTTTTTGCCATGTGAAAAGCCAATACAGTCCATAGTGTTTGGAATTTGCAAGTGATGTATTTTAAGGTTTCTCCAGGACACAAAATGGCAAGGAGTTTAGTAGGATTCATATCAGAATGTCAAACGCTGGGCCACTGTTACAATACAGGCAGGCCCTCTAGTATCCTGTCAAGGTGCTTGCCATGTACCCACAGCATATAGGACAATGAAATTATGTGGCTGTGCTCATAAAAATGAATTACAATGGTGTGATTTATCCCTTCTCTACTTTGTACTTCCCAAAACACCTGGCATACATGGCTAACCTTACTGCCCAGTACCAGAATTCATCAACCCACACTGCCCGCACCTTATCACCTAACATCGCATACAGAACAATACCTTCTCAAATCAAACAAACCACTTCATTTACCATCCAAGACTGACAGCAACAAAGACTTACGAGTACTCACATTATTTACTGCCAATAATCGCTCTAACAAATTCTGTCATTTGAACTCCTACTCATTCACCAACAAAACAGTTTTTGTCACTTCACAACACTGCCATCACAAAAAACGGAATGATTCCCAAGATTCACCCACCCAAGCCAAGCAGCATTTCATACGATCTATGCCCAATTTTCAAACTCACCCCATAACACCATCCAACATTCCATCCCCTTTCAAGTACCAGTACACATCAATTGTTGCATCATTCAAAGCATGTATGCTAATCATCCACATCCTTCTCCCACTTCCATTACAACAGGCCAGTTCTTGAAAGAACTTGACTGTCATTGCCGCATTTGCATCTATCCCTCCCAACATCCTCCTTTGCCACATTAACCGAGACTGCAATAATCAAGTTCAACATGCCTATTTACACAAGTTCTCTATCATTCGTACCTCACTCCAAACCACAGAAGGAAAACTCTTTGACCTCATACTCATAACCAGCAGGAACGTCATTATATTCTAAACCCACCATCAACTCTTCCCAATCTAATCAGGATATAATACACATTTGGTTGTCAACATTCCAGCACTAATAACCACAACTAGCAATCCTGTTCCCAGGATGAAACACTCCAGACTCCATCTATCCCTGAGCCAAACAAATATTGGCATCACTCCAGTCTAAAACACATAATTTTAACAATACTGCTCAGCACGCCTTTGACAATAAGTAAGCACATTTTCTCCAATTGCCTCACAACCACAATCTGGTTCATCTGCATCCAACTACACAGCCACCGTCCATCTCAACTATCTCCTTTGCATTCTTATATTCCTAGACCTGCCTGCAGCATCCGATACAGTTAACCACTGTGCTTTACCATCTACATCCCACTCATTTGGCATCGCAGGCTTAGCTCATAAATGGCTAGCCTCATAACTTTCAGTGCCTTCTTTTCAATTACGTTGGACTGCACATCATCACCATACATGGAAGTACCACTAGACTTACTATAAACTCTTCTCATTTGGGCTAGCATATCCCGTGTATGCCAACAGTAAATGTTTTGCGTTTTTCCTACTTTTACTTCACACCTCTAGTTATGTGTTTTGAAATGTCTCATTGCCATCAATGCTGGATAGTTATAAGATTAATCGTGATGAGACCCTCCAAAATTGAGGCCCTGTGCTTTCCAACCTTATCAGCATCTATCACTCTAACACCATCTGGTTACTTCAGCAAAGCTTTCAAAGTTACCCCTCCGTCCAGAAACCTCAAGGCTCAAATCAACTCATCAACGAAAGCTAAATCCTACACACTCAACACAGTAACTGCAGGCCGATGCGGGTTGTTTACAATCCAAGACATTGGATCTCTCACTCCATTCAACAGGCATTAACTCACTAGTACTTAGTAGGTTTGACTAAAGTAGCGCAGCAAGAATGTTATTAGCACTAATGCAAGCAATTAAATTAGAACCCACTGAACGTTTTGGTAGTCATAAACAGATGCTACTTGGGGTGAAGTGAGACCCTCACAGCCCCGGACTCCGGTGGAATAGCACTTGCAGAACTATCGCTAGTTACGCCCATGTTGGTCTACTGCAACTGTTTTTCTAATGGGCCTCCCCCAGTACTTTTTGCACCACTCAACAAGGTCCAAAGCTTTGCAACCAGAGCTTCGTGCGATCCTTATAGGCATACTCCCACCCCCAATATACAGTCACTAATGTGGTTGTTTCTCTGCCAAAAACAGTGCCATAAAAAGGCTTCTAACGCTTGTATTAAGAGCAGTGAACGGCACAGCAACTAAGTACTGCCTAACATAATATATACTGTTTTCACAGTGTCATTTCAGGATTTTCCAACTTAGGCGCTAATGTATTTACATATCAATGTGCTAAGCATCTTTCTAACAGACTTCTATCATATTTTAGACCTTGTACTATGTATAACTGTCCAGATATGGGTGGTTTGAGCTGTATACGAAACTGTCTTTGCAGCGCAGTGGAGAACCAGAGGCGGAATGGTTGTGTGCTGTTCAGCATCCTCAGCACTTGCCCAAAAATGTGCGTTTCGAGTAAAACAGTTTAACTCTCTATGCTTTAACTGTAAGTATGTCTAATAACGGCACAGTGTCCGATCCCCCATGGTGCGAATTACATTACCCACTTCATCTTTTTGCACAGCAGTTTCAGTGGCCGGTTCTCAACCAGATCGCACACACTGGTTCCATGTACAAGTTATATTGAAGACGTTTCTGCTATGATGTAAAGCGCTCTATTGCCCCATGGAACTAGGTGTGCTCGATATCATTTCAGTCCTAAAAATGCATGTAAAGTGGGGCGCGGGGGCTCCAAGAAAGAGAATCGGTAGAGCTGCTGTGCCCCAGAAGCCTACATCACTTGGAAGCATTTCTGAGCACTTTAGTAGCAGAAAGAGGGATGGTAGAACGTTACTGTTAACTTACATTAGAAATAGTAAAGTCTAACAGTAAGGAGGTACAACTGATAAATAATGTATTTGACAAATAATCGTATGAGCAAGTCTCCTTCTTAACAAACATACAGTGCACTAGAGGGAGGGACGGGATGAAAGGTTTACTTCCTTCACTGTCCCGGAACCACGGTGGTGAAGAGGGAAAGCTAAACTCAATCCTTCCCTGCGTCTCTTACCCCTGTGACTCTGACGCTGATGGGCTCCGCAAGGCACGCATGTTAAGCTATTGATGTGGAAGAAGTGCTGCGATCCGCAGTTCTCGGGCTGTAGCAGCGGGAAAGAGAGACTCTGCCCGGCGCACGGGACTGGCCGGAGCAGCAGCACCAAAACACATAAGCGCAGCGGTACATGCCAACTGCTCGTCTCCATGGCACAGCCACCGCCACCCCACAATGCACCGGGCGCGCCGGGGGTCTCCGTGTGAGCTGCAAGAAGCAGTCTGTCTTCTATTTCTGAAGGGAGAGGTTGGCTAACCAGCGGGGCCCAGGCGGCGGCACGAAGGACGATTCAGCCTGCCGTGGGCGAGCAGCGCTTGAGTCACGAGGAGTATTCATGTGCTCTGAGATTTCTTGGCATTGGTGGCAGGATAATCCAGTGAAATGATAGAACGGCGAGCGGACTTGGTAGAAGGGATGGATAGTACTGGCAATGGTTCACTGATTGTTAAATGCACAAGGTTTCGCCTATATGATTAGTAATACATTTTGTGTAGGTTTTAGGTGAGCAATTGTGTAATACTGAAACTCCATGAAAGTGATCTGACTTCTCTTTGGAGAAAGCCAATGTATTGTGCAGCAACTGGTGGTTTTATAATGGGGGAGATTAGGTAAAGGGGGAGGACAATGAAAACAAGCATTTGCAGTGCAACGGGTCTCGCATTTCTCCAAGTTAGAGCTATTAGCAGATGTAAACTTCCAACTGGACTTTTCTTGCCTCATTAAATGAAAAAAAAACTAATCGTGATCGCTCTACTAAACAAGCGACATCGCGCTGCGAAAAAAGAGAAAAAGTAGTCCACAAACCGGATGGAAAACAGCGCGCCTCGTATGTTTTCAGTACTTGGTCCCTGCGCTCGAGGCGGGCTAACCACCGGAAAAGTCATGACGTATGCATGCCTTCCACTAATGAAAGCAAGCAGATTTTAAAAGGCAAGCCCACAAACCAGTGAAAGACACTGGCGTGACATGGGTGGGGCTCCGAGCCCTTTTCTAACTACTACAGTGTCACGCAAACGATACGCATGTGCAAGCACATGCTACGCAGGCTCGACCCTAAAAAAATGCAGCATCCAAGCATGTTTGAAATACGTGCAGCCAGGGGGAGATTAGTAAACGGTAGAAGACAAACCAAACAAGCACAGCACATAGACATAGACAGCACATAGACAGGAGAGTGAAAATGATGAGAAGACTAGAGTAGAGAGCTGTAGCTATGGGATGATGGCAAGGGACAAAACAGGGCGAAGAACTAACAAAAGGTTAGCAGAAGAAAGAATGATTATAAAAAGAAAGTGGGCGAGTCACTGTAGGCACTTGAATTGTGAGGGAGAGGAATACAGGGAAAATGAACATGGAGTGGTAGTGCAGAGAAAGAATAAAAGATGAAGATACCTCAGTAGATTAATGTGCATGCTTCAAGATATGTTTCTAAGAGTTTGAATCCTGCCAGGGCCGACTCAGCCTCTAATCCTTCTAGGCTTATACCAGTCCCACTGACCCGGTTAATAAAAAGAGGCTCAACGACCTGGAACCAATGTAAGTTAATGTGGCCTCTACAATGCAGCAGAAAGGTGGAAGGAGGGGGAGGGAAGTTCACAGAAGGGTGAAATTGTCACAAAAGTCGGTACCAACTGAACACAGCACAGTTTGCACATGGGTTTCTTTACCTTTGAGGACCAACTACCAGCTAGTATGGGTGCACCTGTATAGACAAACGAGTTGACAATGATTCCAAAAGAAGAGAGTTGGTAAAGATGCATTCACCTCTCCCAGCTGTTTGTACACAGGCTGCTGTCAACTGACACCACAATATACACTAGCCAGGGCAGCGTTTATTAGATCAGTATCAGCCCTTTCAGTAATGTTTCCCCAGGATGACTCTAGCACCCATATCTCATGTGAATACATTAAAATTTAAGTCACGACCAGAAAAATAACCCCTTGTAACCAAATTGGGCTGAGTGCAATCTGCAGCACTCTTTAACAGATCATCTAAAACGGTTCCTCTGATGTCTGAAGCATAACAAATTAGCGAATGGGGGGGATGGGTGTGGGGGGCAAACAGGGAACTTTGCACGATGAATAGATCAACTTGAGAGCAGGGGCAGAGACACATGGAAAGAGGAAGGCAGAGCATAAGTTGGAGGGAGAAGTGTGTCTGAGAGCAAGAAGCACAGGAAATTGACTGCCACACGGACAGCATGGGAGAAGCACACATAAAGAGAAGAACCACACGAGGCAACGAGAAGCACATGCAGCTACAACCAGACTTGAAATGCATTCTGAAAGCATGGTAGAAATGTGTGCTGAAAGGATGAGATGACATAAAAAAAAAAAAACTCACTCACCCCCAAAGAGACGTAAATGGAAATCGGGAGCCACTTGTAATAAGAGATTGCTGATGACCACACTTAGGGAGAAAAGGCGGTAGGCTTGATAATGTGGTGGACCTTCTTAGGACAGCTGGAAGTAATTCAGATATGTAGCTGTGCCACATATGACGAATGATCCGAACCAATTGAAAGGGCTGCAATTCAGCCTTGCAGTGGCCCGTATGGACATCCGCATTGCTTGTGATACGGGCGGGCAACCAGCGTGAATGCTCCATCAGTGTAGGTGCCTGTGAGGGACAGAAAGGGGGCATGGTCAACATGGAAGTGAGACTCTGCATAGAAGCATGGTCGAAGGTTCGCATACTTGTAAGAGGAATGGCTCAATGGCAATATCCCCTCTTTCAGAAAATCAGTAGGCTGCAGGCAAAAAACAGGAGCAGGACTCAGGGCTGAAAGCAAGGCTTGGAGAAGCATGAGGCGAAACAGAAACAAGAGAAACACATGAAAAACACCAGGGATCGGACAATTAAGCCTACTAACAGAAATGGCTGCACTTAAAAAAGAAGCACAGTGCAAGCGCTGTGCAGGCAAAACTTGAAACAAATAGTTCCACAAAAGCAGATCAAAACAGTACTTGGGCCATGGGACACTGATAGAGAAACACACAAGAAGGACAACAGGAAATAGTATTATACAGCCAATAGAAACGGAGGACAAGTAAGTGGCAAGCACGCCAACAAATGAAAAGTGAGGGCGAGATGTAAGCCCCTTTTAGGATTTGTATTAAATACAATAGATTTACCAAGCACAGTGTGAGTGCTGTGCAGGCGAAATCTAAAAAGGGTTGCAGAGTTTAGGAAATAGATGGGCAAGTTACCAGGGAGATCCAAGCCAAGGTTATGGCTAAACCAAGAGCCTTCAACATATTAGGCATTCAAATCGTGTACCAAATGAAAAAAATATGTATACAGCGCTAACGACGTCTATCTGAGCAATTATACATATTACAACCTATATAATATGACACAGGCCTTTTAGAAAGATGCATATCATATAGATAGTTATGCAAATAAATTAGTGTCGAAGGTGGAAAGTCTGAAACGATACTGTGAAAAGAAAAACATATTCAAAGTTTAAATGTCATGTACCCAAAAGGCCATAATGCAGAAATTGCAAAGGGTGTGAACATTTAAGCTAGTATAAAATAATAATATTTGTTGGTTATTGGGTATGCCGACATTCCTGTAGTTCTGCAAATCTATTTGCTGACTTGGTGTAATGGCCTGAGAACGGCTTTGACATTGTTTTACATCCCGAAACCAAAACTTGCCCTTCCTTTCCCCACCCATGAGAGATGGTTGATAGAAGGCTGTAAATGGTCTAATGACAAATGAGATGGCTGTGTTTTACCTCTTTTACGTTGGTGTAAAAAATAGCACCAATAGTGTCGGGAACACTGGTAACTGTGAAAACCTTCTGGATTCAAATCTGTGTATTTAACTTGCAGAAGCGTTTCACTTTGGAAGATTGAACTGTATCACTGTATTGAGTTAAAAAAGATTAAATGATGGTTTCTTTATATGACCTTAAATACAGGGGTGTGGAATTCCTATAGCCAGTCGCCCAGGGCATATTGTTTGGTGTGGAGGACAACAAGTTTTATATTTATTTTGTCCTTGAGACAGGTAGGCCCAAACCCCTGCAGCACAAACCCTTTGTCTGTCAGTTTACATTATGGAGCACGGAAGCAAATTTTCTACAGTTGAGGTAACATTTTTATCCATATTTTAATGTTGTTTGAACTTGTATTTATTGTTCATTAATGCAAAGCCTTAATTATTAGTGTGAGTGCTGTAACAAATTGTTGTAAGCTCGAACTGCACTACAGACAGTGGTTCCAGTAAAAAACAAATGTGTATATGTTTGAAAAGTTTAACAATATGAGGCTACGAATAATGCTCCCTGAATGCTCACTAATTAGATGCAAATATTTGCAGAAGCTTGAAAGCAAGATCGATGATTCTTTGGTTTAAAAATAAAATGTTCATAAAAAAATGCAACTTGGAAAAACATGTTTTGCAAAATTACTGCGAAATTTTAGATACCATTTCTTTGCAGTATCAATTAGTAAAATGTGTTGATGCATGGCAGTGATTCCAAAAAATATTCATAATGGAAAATCAGTGTAACCATTTTCAACAAGGTTATGGGAAACACGAAAGTAAACAGGCATTGGCAAAGCCAATAGGTCCGACATTGGTGGTCATTCTTATGGCCAGGACCACTGCAATTATGCGATAGTGCGGATGTGAGGATTTTCGCATAATTGTAGATTTGCCACCTTTGCCACATAATCCCTCATCTACCGCATAATATGTAGATTTTAACAAAAAATAATTGTGTCTAGCTCAAATGGCTCAAAAGTTACTAAAAATGTGAAGACATGTGTTGCCACTCAGAGGAAGGCCTTTTGCAAAGCTCAATTGATCACTTTTCTATTGCTTATTGCCACATTTGGGCGTTAAACTGGTACTACTGAGGCGCAACAAATGCCCAGAGAGTGTTACCAAGTTTAAAAATGATGAAATAATGAAGTAATACTATTACAAAATATGCTGCATTATGCAGCATAATTTGCCTTTTCATGCTGCATAATTTACTGAATCCTGCCGCATAAATTGACTTTGTCCTGCCGCATAATTCCAGTGACCTTGCTTATGGCTTTGTCAATGCATGTCTTATTTTGGCATGACTTTTGTAAAACATTGTTGTGGGAGCTGCCGGGCCATCACAAACATTGGCATAAAGCACACGCACACATTGCCACAGTATTTCCTGGCACTGAGCATACCTACTTTGTGTGCAGATATGCCCTTTGTGAAAGAGCAGGTTGTTATCATGCACAGAGAGAGAGAGAGAGAGATAGAATTTTATTAAAAACAAAAGGTCTTGGATAATGCCAGACTCAACTAGGGGCCGCATTATTAAAGGAAGTCACAAAAGTGCTCTCACAGTATATGTTGTTGCATTAGTGCAGATTTCTGTATGTCATTAATTCAAAAGAATTTACAAAAGTAGACCAGGAATCATACTCCTAGAAAATATTTGTGAACTGCATTTTCGCACAAGTGCATATTTTCTCATGTGAAAACCTGTTGAATGTTTACAAGTTCACTTTCCCTTTAACCACTTTTCTTCCACCCCTGGAGGAAGTTGTGCTTCTGCTCTTGTCAGGAGTAAATTTCCAACCTTTCCCAGTATGGGAAAAGATTAGAGAAGAGCTGGAGAAAACCCGTAAAACATGCCAGTTAGCGTGTTTGCACAGACTCAAAAGGCCATTCCAACCCTCTAAAGTTTGCTTACTGCTACCTCCAGCACCAGTATGTAGATCTGCAGAAAGGTGGCAAACTAAGAAAATTGCTAGCATTCAAGCCCTTTTATAGCATTAGCCCTGGCAGCATTAGAGAGGCCAAAATCAGTGCTCTTATATAATGAGACTGCTGTCATAATTTGTTCCTGTACTACATGGCCCCAAAGGGACAAGAAGATTTTTTTTACAGGACAAATAGATTTATGAAACAACCTGTCCTATGGACAAGTAGATACATATTTCTTTTAATTCCACACCCCTGTAAATATATGCATGCCACCTGTAATGATATGTGAGTTTTGACCACTGACTCCATGTTGCACTTAGCTTAGCAGTACACTGTCACTTTAGTGACCACCAGCTTCATTTTGCCTGTTGACTTTTTTTAGCACTAGCCACTGCCATGTTAAAGGCTGTAAGTAGTCCACATTGTACAATGTGCACATGTGTCACTGGGTCCTTTCCTCGGGATCTGCACGTCGCTGAACAAAAGGCCCACCTCCTGGCATCACCAACTCAGAAAGCTATTATAACACAGAGTTATGGTGAAGCCAGTCGGGGGAAAGGGAATTAGGAAAGGGAACAGCAGGGAGAGAGATCTGAAAAGGAAAGGTTAGAACTATATGCATTTACACATTCATAGAAACGTAAATCTTTTATGGACTCCTGACTAAATGTGTCTCCGAGATATCAGGTGGAGACCTCTTCTGAAATGAGGGCGAAGCCCCTTGTAAAACACGACCTCAGATTCAAGAGCTGGCAAGATTGTGAACTATGATTATACACAGAATATCAATCTTGTAACATTTATGTATTCACAACATAAACCTTTGATCAAGACTTAGAAAATCTCAAAGACTTAAATATGCTTTTCATATCTCAAGTTATTCAAAGAAAAATGAAAACTTAGATTTGTTTATCTCCAAAAAATACTTTCATATTCATATTAATAATGTCAAAAAGGTTTTACTCATCAAACCTAAAGCGCCTTACTTAATAACACCAGGAAGCGCTTTTACTCAAGTAGTCTAAATCACTTAGATTATTATGCCAAGAACCTTTTCCTCCTGTGAATTCAAGCGTTTTATATCTGGGAACGAAAGCGCCTGAATCATCATGCTAAGAGTGCTTTACATCTAAGAACTGGAGCGCCTGAGTTATCATGCCAAGAGCGATTTACATCTAGAAACTGAAGCGCCTTGAATTACTATGCCAAAAAATCGCTTGACATCTGTGAACGGAAACACCTTGAATTACTTGTGCACAAAGCACGTTATCTCTGTGAACTGAAACGCTTTGAATCACTGAGCCAAAAGAGCGCTTTACATCTGTGAACGGAAACACCTTGAATTACTTGTGCACAAAGTGCGTTATCTCTGTGAACTGAAACGCTTTGAATCCCTGAGCCAAAAGAGTGCTTTACATCTGTGAGCGGAAACACCTTGAAGTACTTGTGCACAAAGCGTGTTATCTCTGTGAACTGAAACGCTTTGAATCACTGAGCCAAAAGAGTGCTTTACGTCTGTGAGCGGAAACACCTTGAATTACTTGTGCACAAAGCGCGTTATCTCTGTGAACTGAAACACTTTGAATCACTGAGCCAAAAGAGCGCTTTACGTCTGTGAGCGGAAACATCTTGAATTACATGTGCACAAAGCGCGTTATCTCTGTGAACTGAAATGCTTTGAATCACTGAACCAAAAGAGCGCTTTACATCTGTGAGCGGTAACACCTTGAATTACTTGTGCACAAAGCGCATTATCTCTGTGAACTGAAACGCTTTGAATCACTGAGGCAAAAGAGCGCTTTACATCTGTGAGCGGAAACACCTCAAATTACTGTGCATAAAAGCGCGTTACCTTCTGGAAGTAATAACTTCCTCCAAACTTGGATTCAGCAAGGCCTTACCGCTACGAGTACGACCTACTTGTATTAGAATGCACCATGGATTTTGGTTAGAAGATACTCTGCCATTCAGAAACTCTCGTATTCTCCAGAGAAACCTCCACGAGGTCTGGCTGCATCGAAGTCTTCAAAACAGTGAGCAACGTGCTTGGGTGTGGCTGGGCTTTATAAGCCTGCCACACCCCAAGATGGCCGCCGCCTCTAAAAACCTGGGAAATGTAGTCCCTTCATAAGTTAGCACTGATAAGTGCATCTTGTCCACCAATGCCCTGAACCTGCAGCTACGTGAGCTTTGCCACAGGGCAGACGACGCTGATGGCCATTCTTGGAACAAGCGGGGATGACCAGTGGTGCGCATAAAGTGCCGCAGAGTTGCGCAGCGGAATTTCGGGCAAGACCTGGACCGCGCATGGCCTTATTCCTGACAACATGTTTTTATTCTTCATGTTTTTTCCCACCAAGGGCTTAGGTTGATAAGAATGTACTTAGATGGCAGGGAACAGACTTGTTTTGATTTGGCACCTTGGGATTGTGGCCAAGTCCTGACGTGTTATTTTCAAAGCAGGCCTAAAGTGATCAGCATTTTTTTAATATAATAAACTTCTGCAGTGAGAGGGATGTTCGAAACTTTTCGTCTCTTGTTTGATCAAAGTATAAGAGGCTGAGACCAGATGGACCAGGGACAGAGAGTGTTTGCTGATCTCAGGCACATCCAGGATACTGGAGTGTGCCATCCTTCCAGTGAGGCTACTTGATCTCTCTCTCCTCGATCGATTCTGGTATCTGGCGATCTGATGCTGAATAGGAGGGAGATGAAACAGTGATGCCCTTTTCTCATGGGGATGCATCTTTTTTAATTAATTATTTGCTTTGCATTCTAATATAGATACATATATTTGCTGTGTATATTGCAGTGGACAATCATTTGTATGTTCTTTCATTTAATTGCTGTGACCATTTTTAAATGTGTGTGTTCCGCATGCTAATCTCCTTTTAGGAACCTTGCGTAGTGAAATAATAAATGTGTTCTTTGGACTAAGAATCGCGTTCCAGAGATTTTTGTCAGTGCATGAGTGTTTCAGCTCTGTCATTAGTGAAGCAAAACACCGCCTGCCAGCCCTAATTAGGATGCCATTAGTAAACCAAGGTTTAGCCAGTTCTCATATGTACCTCATCATTGGTGTAGCTTATTATAAATGAAGCAATATTAAAGTATATTAAACTTTTGCAAGAGAGGTTTTTGTACAGCTTCATCCTGAACTGGTGTATTTCAAGGTGCCCTCAAATGTGATGATACTGGAAAAGAAGGCAACGGGAAATAAGGTAATTGCCCAGGATCACACAATTTGGTCAAGCTAGGGACCGGGAGAGAGTCCATGTTTCCTAATTGTGTGATTCAGCAATTGAATGAGGATCTCTGCTCCCCATTTTACAGCAATGTTTAAAGCTTAGTCTCAGATTCTTTGAGGAGCTAAATTAGTACCCATTTTTAAATAAGTACACATTTTGCATAATAATTCAAGTAGAAACAAAAAGACTTTCTAGAAAATGTTGACTGCTGTAAGGTCAGGTGGTTGGTGGCGAGGGAGAAGAAACTACAAGACTCATCTTGTTTTTAACTTGAGGTTTGAAGAGGACTTTAGGATAAGTCAGAACCATGTCTTGATTATTAAATCATCAGAAACAGAAAGACGATAATGTTTAAATGCTGTGAAGACCAAGTAGCTGCTCAGCAGCTCTCAAGTATGGGAACTCCCCCTGCCTCTGCCCAGGAGATGGAGACAGCTCTGGTGGAATGTCCCTGGACATCAACAGGAAGGGAATCCCGCACCGAAGAGTATGCACGTGTGATGGCTTGTCAGATCCACCAATTCAAGGTTTGAGTAGAAATCTTTCCACCTTTAACAACTGAACCATGAGCAATTGTTCTGCTTTACTTCAGACCGAGAGGGAAGGAAGTGAAAGGAATGCAAAGAATTCAGCACTTTTAGTCATAGTAATGAGTTTATTAAGGTAGTTCCCAAGCTACATGAAGATAATAACATAAGCAACACATGTGCAACTCTTAAAATAATCACAGCAGTAGAATAATAATGATCAAAGAAAATGCAACACATAAACAATGAATATAATATATATAGTGATTACGTATTCATGCATGCACACCGCAAAGCTAGAAATAAGAATTAAAAATGCATCACCATGGGTCTTGACTCCACCATCATCCCTTGTCTGCCAACTTCAGGTTGTGGAACCCTGGACAACAGAGACAAAAGAGAACAACCCTGGTGGGATTACTCTCTGGGCAATACGTCCATTCCCAGAGATGAGTTTGTTTTCTCCCAGTTGTCAAGCTTCCCCACCTTAAATACTTTAAACACAGTTATGGGGAAGGTTCTAGAAATCCCCTCCCCTTGAGTAAGTTTGGAAATTCAGGCGCCAGCCGTACCAGGTCATTGTAGAAAAAACTCAATAGAGACTGGCCAGATCTCACGGTGTATTTCCAAGACCGAGCTGTATCCTGCTCTACCATAAACATTCTCAGCCAGATACATCCTTATCTGTATTCTTTCCCCATGTTATGTTCCCTTCACAGATGAGAAAAAGCAAAACACGTTAACAAGCTGTGTTTTGAAAAATACCTGAGCCATTAATGTGACGGCATCTGAAGCTAAGCTAAGCACAAAATTGAGTCAGTGGTCAATATGGAGCTGGTGGTTAAATACAGATAGCATTACAGCAATAAACAAAGATTTAGAAAGGTGAAAGGGTTTAGTGCAGTACAGCTAAATCAGGAGAGCTCGTCTGACTTCTAAAGAAGAAGGAACCAAATCTAAAGAAGAGTCTTAAAGACCCGGCACAATTACTTATTGAGCTTAATGAAAAGCAGAGGGATTTGTCGGAATACCCTTGGGAACCAATTTTAGAACCACATGATCAGAAAAGAATGTCAAATAGGGAAAAAAGCCACAAGCACCCCCAACTCTCGCAGACCCTTTGCTGAAGGTATGGCTACTAAATATACCACATTAGCTGATAACCATACCAACTCTGCTTCCTGTTGAGGTTCAAAAGGATCACCTGGAGGCCAATAGACAGATCCCTAGATAGAATGTCCTTATGAATCGAAAGGCCTCTGCAATCTGAAACTCTGAATACGAAGGGAGATAGTGTAGAAAAAGCATTGGGAAAGGAGCAAAAAGCTTTTATTGCAGCCCATTGAGTCGAAAGAGTACTGGATGCTAAACCTTTCACAAATCCATCTTTTAGAAAATCCAGTATTTTAAATGAATCAATCAAGGTTGGATCCTCAGATAAAGAAGAGCACCATTTACAAAAGTATTCCAGTATTTCTCACAAGACACAAGGGAAATTGCTTACAAAAGGGTTGAATCTCAAGAGCAACTTGTGTAGAGCAACCCAAATTCTCTAAAACAACTCATTCGACAGGCAAGCCGCCTGATAGAACTGTTTGACGAGTAGGGGAAGCAACACTGGGAACTGAAGGGGAGACCAAGGACATCTTGGCCAATAAGGAGCAATCAGAATCGGATGTGAATGCTCTCCCCTGATCCTCTCAGTAACTTTTGGAAGGAGAGGAATTGTGGAGGGGAGGGTACAGTAACCCGCAAGTCCATGGAATCGCTAGTGCATCTTCTGCCCTCGCCTGGGAGATAGCGTTTTGGTGCAAAAAAGATCCAACCACGGAGTCCCATACCTCTAGCAGACAAGGTGGAACTGAGGAACAGATAAGTGGTACCTCACTGTCTACCCAGAAGATAAACTGTCCCCTATTATAAATGGCCCTGAGTCCCACAACATGATCCCCCATCCAGACGCAGATCAGAGATGCAGTCTAATTGAGGGATCCAAACGTTTTATCCCCCCAACTGTTCGGATAAAATCTCACCACCTGATTGTCCTTATCCCCACATTTCTCCCTTTCAACTGCTCCTGCAAAGCAACAGCACTGATCTGATAGCCATCAGCTTCTTCCAGTTTGAGAACTGGCGACTGTAGGAAAGTAGCCTCTTGCTAGCCTTGTTACCCCCACTTTTGGCCTGTTTGTGAGTATATGTCAGGATGTTTTCACTGTCTCACTGGGATCCTGCTAGCCAGGGCCCAGTACTCATAGTGAAGACCCTATGTTGTAAGTATGTTTGTTATGTGTCACTGGGATCCTGCTAGCCAGGACCCCAGTGCTCATAAGTTTGTGGCCTATATGTGGTCCCTGTGTGGTGCCTAACTGTCTCACTGAGGCTCTGCTAACCAGAACCTCAGTGGTTATGCTCTCTCTGCTTTCCAAATTTGTCACTACAGGCTAGTGACTAAATTTACCAATTCACATTGGCATACTGGTACACCCATATAATTCCCTAGTATATGGTACTGAGGTACCCAGGGTATTGGGGTTCCATGAGATCCCTATGGGCTGCAGCATTTCTTTTGCCACCCATAGGGAGCTCTGACAATTCTTACACAGGCCTGCCACTGCAGCCTAAGTGAAATAACGTCCACGTTATTTCACAGCAATTTACCACTGCACATAAGTAACTTATAAGTCACCTATATGTCTAACCTTCACCTGGTGAAGGTTGGGTGCAAAGTTACTTAGTGTGTGGGCACCCTGGCACTAGCCAAGGTGCCCCCACATCGTTCAGGGCAAATTCCCCGGAATTTGTGAGTGCGGGGACACCATTACACGTGTGCACTATACATAGGTCACTACCTATCAATAGCATCACAATGGTAACTCCGAACATGGCCATCTAACATGTCTAAGATCATGGAATTGTCCCCCCAATACCAATCTGGTATTGGGGGGACAATTCCATGATCCCCTGGGTCTCTAGCACAGAACCCGGGTACTGCCAAACTGCCTTTTTGGGGTCTCCACTGCAGCTGCTGCTGCTGCCAACCCCTTAGACAGGTTTCTGCTCCCCTGGGGTCCAGGCAGCCCTGGCCCAGGAAGGCAGAACAAAGGATTTCCTCTGAGAGAGGGTGTTACACCCTCTCCCTTTGGAAATAGGTGTGAAGGGCTGGGAAAGAGTAGCCTCCCCCAGCCTCTGGAAATGCTTTGATGGGCACAGATGGTGCCCATCTCTGAATAAGCCAGTCTACACCGGTTCAGGGATCCCCCAGCCCTGCTCTGGCGTGAAACTGGACAAAGGAAAGGGGAGTGACCATTCCCCTGACCAGTACCTCCCAGGGGAGGTGCCCAGAGCTCCTCCAGTGTGTCCCAGACCTCTGCCTTCTTGGAAACAGAGGTGTTGGGGGCACACTGGACTGCTCTGAGTGGCCAGTGCCAGCAGGTGACGTCAGAGGCCCCTTCTGATAGGCTCTTACCTCTCTTGGTAGCCAATCCTCCTAACCTGGTAGCCAAACCTCCTTTTCTGGCTATTTAGGGTCTCTGCTTTGGGGAATTCTTCAGATAACGAATGCAAGAGCTCACCAGAGTTCCTCTGTATCTCCCTCTTCACCTTCCACCAAAGGATCGACCGCTGACTGCTCAGGACACCTGCAAAACCGCAACAAAGTAGCAAGACGACTACCAGCAACATTGTAGCGCTTAATCCTGCTGGCTTTCTAGACTGTTTCCTGGTGGTGCATGCTCTGGGGGTAGCCTGCCTTCACCCTGCACCAGAAGCTCCGAAGAAATCTCAGTGGGTCGACGGAATCTTCCCCCTGCTAACGCAGGCACCAAAAGACTGCATCACTGGTCCTCTGGGTGCCCTCTCATCCTGACGAGCATGGTCCCTGGAACACAGCAACTCTGTCCAAGTGACTCCCACAGTCCAGTGACTCTTTAGTCCAAGTTTGGTGGAGGTAAGTCCTTGCCTCCCCACGCTAGACTGCAAAGCTGTGTACCGCGTGATTTGCAGCTACTCCGGCTCCTGTGCGCTCTTCCAGGATTTCCTTTGTGCACAGCCAAGCCTGGGTCCCCAGCACTCCATCCTGCAGTGCACAACCTTCTGAGTTGTCCTCCGGCATCGTGGGACTCCCTTTTGTGACTTCACGTGGACTCCGGTTCACTCTCCTTTTAAGTGCCTGTTGGGGTACTTCTGCTGGTGCTGCCTGCTTCTGTGAGGGCTCTCTGAGTTGCTGGGCGCCCCCTCTGTCTCTTCCTCCAAAAGGCGACATCCTGGTCCATCCTGGGTCGCAGCAGCACACAAAAACCTCTACCGCGACCCTTGCAGCTAGCAAGGCTTGTTTGCGGTCTTTCTGCGTGGGAACACCTCTGCGAGCTTCATCGCGACGTGGGACATCCGTCTTCCAAAGGAGAAGTTCCTAGTCCTCTTCTTTCTTGCAGAACTCCAAGCTTCTTCCAACCGGTGGCAGCTTCCTTGCATCTTTAGCTGGCATTTCCTGGGCTCCTGCCCACTCTCGACACTGTCGCGACTATTGGACTTGGTCCCCTTGTCTTACCGGTACTCAGGTCCGGAAATCCACTGTTGTTGCATTGCTGGTGTTTGTTCTTCCTGCAGAATCCCCCTATCACGACTTCTGTGCTCTCTGGGGGTAGTAGGTGTAATCTACTCCTACTTTTCAGGGTCTTGGGGTGGGGTATTTTTCTAACCCTCACTGTTTTCTTACAGTCCCAGCGACCCTCTACAAGCTCACATAGGTTTGGGGTCCATTCGTGGTTCGCATTCCACTTTCGGAGTATATGGTTTGTGTTGCCCCTATCACTATGTGCTCCTATTGCAACCTATTGTAATTCTACACTGTTTGCATTACTTTTCTTGCTATTACATACCTAATTTTGGTTTGTGTACATATATCTTGTGTATATAACTTATCCTCTTACTGATGGTACTCACTGAGATACTTTTGGCATATTGTCATAAAAATAAAGTACCTTTATTTTTAGTAACTCTGGGGGTCATTACAACCCTGGCGGTCAAAGACCGCCAGGGCTGTTTTGGTGATTGCACTGCCGGCGGTTTCCCGCCACATTTGCCCCAGCGGTGATAATCCGCCTGGGCCCAGGGGATTACGAGTCCCCGACCACCAGCCTTTTCCTGGCGTTTCAAGCTGGCGGTACGGGGAGTCGCAGGGGCCCCCTGACAGGGCCCCATGCAGCTTTTCACTGTCTGCTATGCAGACAGTGAAAAGCGTGACGGGTGCAACTGCACCCGTCGCACGACCCCAACACCGCCGGCTCCATTTGGAGCCGGCTCCTGTGTTGCGGGCGAGATCCCCGCCGGCCCAGCAGGGATTTAATAATGACCGCGGCGGGAGTGCGGCCGCATTGGGCCGCCCGCCAAGGTCATAATTGGGGCCTCTGTGTATTGTGTTTTCTTATGATATTGTGCATATGATATAAGTGGTATAGTAGGAGCTTTACATGTCTCCTAGTTCAACCTAAGCTGCTTTGCCATAGCTACCTTCTATCAGTCTAAGCTGCTTGAAACACCTCTTCTACACTAATAAGGGATAACTGGACCTGGCACAAGCTGTAAGTACCTCTGGTACCCACTACAAATCAGGCCAGCCTCCTACATTGGTTGTGCAGTGGTGGGATAAGTACTTGTAACTACTTACCACTTTGTCATTGTGTACTTTTCATAAGAGAATCATATACAGAACAGTTCAGTGTATTTACACTTAAGCAAAAAGTTTTGCTTTTCTTCTCTCAAACTTTTTACAAAGTTCTGAAAAGTTTCCTAAAACTTCTAAAAGTTTTCTAAAAGTTAGAAAAAGTTTTTTCTCTGTTCTTTAAAACGTTCTGACACTTTTTCTTCCTTCTCACTATCTCTAAACCTTTTGCTATCATGTCTGTGGTAGATTCATCTCTTAAAACTGTCAATACAACTTATGACAATTTGAATTACAAGAGCCTAAGGAGTCTCTGCTTAGATAGAGGTTTAGTGATAGGAAAGAACCCTACAAAAGAGTTTCTGTTTAACATGCTTATTGTAAATGAAGAGTCCAAAGCAGGCCCATCGATGAGAGGTTAATAGAAGGTTCCCATTCTGACTCAGGAGAACACCTTGAGGAGGGTGGGGAGGGTTCTGAACAGGATCTGCCCCCTAGCAGGACACTCAGTTATGTTGGTAGTAATAGAGGTTCCCATCACAGTAGGGCATCCTTTATTCCTAGAGGCCAAGTTGCTAGGGTTCAGTCAGTTAGGGACAGATCCAGTGTCCAACATGTCTTCTGTGTCAAAGCATTCCCAACCCACCCACCCTGAGGATAACTTGTTAGAAAGGGAACTCAAAAAGTTGAGGGTTGAAATGACCAGACTGAAGCTTAAACAGCAACAGCTGGCCTTAGATAGGGAATCCCTAGACCTTGAGAAGGAAAGACAGAGGTTGGGGTTTGGACTCCATGGTGGCAGCAGCAGTATTCCTGATAGTAATCCTGTTAGAGAGCATGATTCCAGGAATCTGCACAAGATAGTCCCCCCTTACAAGGAGGGGGATGACATCAACAAGTGGTTTGCTGCACTTTAGAGGGCCTGTATGGTACAGGGGGTCCCTCAAAGGCAGTGGGCTGCTATATTGTGGCTATCTTTCACTGGAAAGGGTAGGGATAGGCTCCTTACTGTTAGAGAAAGTGAAGCTAACAATTTTACAGTTTTGAAGGATGCACCCATGGATGGATTTGGCTTAACCACTGAACAATACAGGATGAAGTTCAGAGACACCAGAAAAGAGTCCTCTCAAGAGTGGACATACTTTGTGGACTGTTCAGTGAAGGCCTTGGAGGGGTGGGTACATGGCAGTAAAGTATCTGACTATGAAAGCCTGTATAATCTTATTCTGAGAGAGCATATTCTTAACAATTGTGTGTCTGATTTGTTACACCAGTACTTGATAGACTCAGATCTGACCTCTCCCCAAGAATTGGGAAAGAAGGCAGACAAATAGGTCAGAACAAGAGTGAACAGAAAAGTTCATACAGGAGGTGACAAGGATGGCAAGAAGAAAGATGGTGAGAAATCTCAGGATAAGCATGGGGATACGGGTAAAACCAAAGTTCCTTTTCAAATCCTAAACACTCTTCAGGGGGTGGGGATAAATCAAATTCTTCCTCTTCTTCACAACATACACACATTAAAAAGCCTTGGTGCTATGTGTGTAAAAATAAAGGCCATTGGCAAGGGGATAAGACCTGTCCAGGTAAACCCCCTGAGCCAACCACCACTAATACATCAAACTCTAGTGCCCCTAGTAGTAGTGGTAATTGTGCTGGGACTGCTGGCAACAGTCAAAGTAAGGGTGTAGTTATGTTCACTTATGGGTCCATCATAGAAACTGGGGTAGTCAGTCCCAAGAAAGTTTCTGTCACACCTAGTGGCATTGGCCTTGCCACACTGGCTGCTTGTCCCCTTACAATGGATAAGCACAGGCAGACAGTTTCAATAAATGGTGTTGAGGCCCAGGCCTACAGGGACACAGGTGCCAGTATCACTTTGGTGACTGAAAACCTAGTGCCTCCTGAACAACACATCATTGGACAACAGTACAAGATTATTGATGTCCATAACTCCACTAAGTTTCTTCCCTTAGCTATAGTTCAGCTTAGTTGGGGTGGAGTTACTGGCCCTAAGCAGGTGGTAGTATCACCTAGCTTACCTGTAGACTGTCTCTTAGGTAATGACCTAGAGACCTCAGGGTGGGCTGAGGTAGAGTTTCATACCCATGCATCCATGCTGGGTATCCCTGAGGAATTGCTTCCTCTCATTTCTACTGAAATGAAAAAGCAAAGGAGAGAAAAAGGCCTGAAAACTCAGGATCCTTCTCCAACAACAGGTAAAAAGGGCATCCATCACAGTATCCCATACCCACCCTGCCATTCAGGATACCATTCCTGTGGTGGGAGAAACCTCTCCTGGGGTGGCACCTGTACCAAGGGAACCATCAGCTAGCACAGCTGAACTCCCTGAGGTAAAAGTACCTCTCTGTGGGATAACTAATATTGGTGAGGAAAAGAGCACCATTTTAGTTAACATGGAGCATCCCTCCAACCCTCCCAGAGAAACTTTAGTGCAGAAACCCTGCACTGCCTCAAAACACTTAGGACAGCAGCCCTGCCCTAGTGTGGAGCTCATAGGACAGCATCCCTGCCCTGCTCCAACTCAAGAGAAACAGCATCCCTGTTCTCTCTTACAGCCATATGGACAATGTTTTTGCCCAGCTATGGCTTTACTGAGACAGCATCCCTGTCTGGCATTCTCATCACTTGAAATAGGTCCAGTGGACAATTCCCACTGCTCTAAACTAAAACTTACTGATAGGAACTCTGAGAATATATCTTCACATTGTTGGCTAGCTAAAAAACTTCAAACAGGGTGGTTTACATCCCCACAGGGAAGTAACCATATAGTGGATGATAAAAGGAGTAACCAGTCTATTGCAGAGCTACTCTCCACTTATCACCACTTAGACAATAAAGACTCAACTGGCCAAGGTTAGCCTTATTTTCCTTCGTTTGGGGGGGGGGGGTTGTGTAGGAAAGTAGCCTCTTGCTAGCCTTGTTACCCCCACTTTTGGCCTGTTTGTGAGTATATGTCAGGATGTTTTCACTGTCTCACTGGGATCCTGCTAGCCAGGGCCCAGTGCTCATAGTGAAGACCCTATGTTGTAAGTATGTTTGTTATGTGTCACTGGTATCCTGCTAGCCAGGACCCCAGTGCTCATAGGTTTGTGGCCTATATGTGGTCTCTGTGTGGTGCCTAACCGTCTCACTTAGGCTCTGCTAACCAGACCTTCAGTGGTTATGCTCTCTCTGCTTTCCAAATTTGTCACTACAGGCTAGTGACTAAATTTACCAATTCACATTGGCATACTGGTACACCCATATAATCCCCTAGTATATGGTACTGAGGTACCCAGGGTATTGGGGTTCCAGGAGATCCCTATGGGCTGCAGCATTTCTTTTGCCACCCATAGGGAGCTCTCACAATTCTTACACAGGCCTGCCACTGCAGCCTGAGTGAAATAACATCCACCTTATTTCACAGCCATTTACCACTGCACTTAAGTAACTTATAAGTCACCTATATGTCTAACCTTCACCTGGTGAAGGTTGGGTGCAAAGTTACTTAGTGTGTGGGCACCCTGGCACTAGCCAAGGTGCCCCCACATCGTTCAGGGCAAATTCCCCGGACTTTGTGAGTGCGGGGACACCATTACACGCGTGCACTATACATAGGTCACTACCTATGTATAGCGTCACAATGGTAACTCCGAACATGGCCATGTAACATGTCTAAGATCATGGAATTGACCCCCCAGTACCATTTTGGTATTGGGGGGACAAGTCCATGATCCCCGGGTCTCTAGCACAGAACCCGGGTACTGCCAAACTGCCTTTTTGGGGTCTCCACTGCAGCTGCTGCTGCTGCCAACCCCTCAGACAGGTTTCTGCCCCCCTGGGGTCCAGGCAGCCCTGGCCCAGGAAGGCAGAACAAAGGATTTCCTCTGAGAGAGGGTGTTACACCCTCTCCCTTTGGAAATAGGTGTGAAGGGCTGGGAAGGAGTAGCCTCCCCCAGCCTCTGGAAATGCTTTGATGGGCACAGATGGTGCCCATCTCTGCATAAGCCAGTCTACACCGGTTCAGGGATCCCCCAGCCCTGCTCTGGCGTGAAACTGGACAAAGGAAAGGGGAGTGACCATTCCCCTGACCAGTACCTCCCAGGGGAGGTGCCCAGAGCTCCTCCAGTGTGTCCCAGACCTCTACCTTCTTGGAAACAGAGGTGTTGGGGGCACACTGGACTGCTCTGAGTGGCCAGCGCCAGCAGGTGACGTCAGAGGCTCCTTCTAATAGGCTCTTACCTCTCTTGGTAGCCAATCCTCCTAGCCTGGTAGCCAAACCTCCTTTTCTGGCTATTTAGGGTCTCTGCTTTGGGGAATTCTTCAGATAACGAATGCAAGAGCTCACCAGAGTTCCTCTGCATCTCCCTCTTCACCTTCTACCAAAGGATCGACCGCTGACTGCTCAGGACGCCTGCAAAACCACAACAAAGTAGCAAGACGACTACCAGCAACATTGTAGCGCTTAATCCTGCCGGCTTTCTCGACTGTTTCCTGGTGGTGCAGGCTCTGGGGGTAGCCTGCCTTCACCCTGCACCAGAAGCTCTGAAGAAATCTCCCATGGGTCGACGGAATCTTCCCCCTGCCAACGCAGGCACCAAAAGACTGCATCACTGGTCCTCTGGGTCCCCTCTCATCCTGACGAGCGTGGTCCCTGGAACACAGCAATTATGTCCAAGTGACTCCCACAGTCCAGTGACTCTTCAGTCCAAGTTTGGTGGAGGTAAGTCCTTGCCTCCCCACGGTAGACTGCAAAGCTGTGTACCGCGTGATTTGCAGCTACTCCGGCTCCTGTGCACTCTTCCAGGATTTCCTTCGTGCACAGCCAAGCCTGGCTCCCCTGCACTCCATCCTGCAGTGCACAACCTTCTGAGTTGTCCTCCGGCGTCGTGGGACTCCCTTTTGTGACTTTGTGTGGACTCCGGTTCACTCTCCTTCTAAGTGCCTGTTAGGGTACTTCTGCGGGTGCTGCCTGCTTCTGTGAGGGCTCCCTGAGTTGCTGTGCGCCCCCTCCGTCTCTTCCTCCAAAAGGCGACATCCTGGTCCCTCCTGGGCCACAGCAGCACCCAAAAACCTCTACCGCGACCCTTGCAGCTAGCAAGGCTTGTTTCTGGTCTTTCTGCTTGGGAACACCTCTGCAAGCTTCATCGCGACGTGGGACATCCATCTTCCAAAGGAGAAGTTCCTAGTCCGCCGCTTTCTTGCAGAACTCCAAGCTTCTTCCAACCGGTGGCAGCTTCCTTGCAACTTCAGCTGGCATTTCCTGGGCTCCTGCCCACTCTCGACACTGTCAAGACTATTGGACTTGGTCCCCTTGTTTTACAGGTACTCAGGTCCTGAAATCCACTGTTGTTGCATTGCTGGTGTTTGTTCTTCCTGCAGAATCCCCCTATCACGACTTCTGTGCTCTCTGGGGGTAGTAGGTGTACTTTACTCCTACCTTTCAGGGTCATGGGGTGGGGTATTTTTCTAACCCTCACTGTTTTCTTACATTCCCAGCGACCCTCTACAAGCTCACATAGGTTTGGGGTCCATTCGTGGTTCGCATTCCACTTTTGGAGTATATGGTTTGTGTTGCTCCTATCCCTATGTGCTCCTATTACAACCTATTGTAATTCTACACTGTTTGCATTACTTTTCTCGATATTACTTACCTAATTTTGGTTTGTGTACATATATCTTGTGTATATAACTTATCCTCTTTCTGAGGGTACTGACTGAGGTACTTTTGGCTTATTGTCATAAAAATAATGTCCCAGCTGGACCAAGAGCTTTCTTTCTTGTTGATCCAGCACTGCTGCCCAGCTCAACAGACTGGCATCCGTGGACACAGGCACTGGAGGCAGGAGCTGGAATGGAAGTCATTTTAGGAGATTGTCCTGCAATAGCCACCATGATAGATCCTGAGTGATCAGTGATGTGAAAGGAATCAGCAGTTCATAGTTCTGTGAACCTGGGTCCTGTGAACTTGGATCCCAATGCTTGTTATTTACCACAAGTTTTAAATAAAACCTGAGACTGCCAACATTCCTTGCAATCGCACTCAAGATCTTGCAGTAGTGTGTGAATGTGTCAGCAATTCTTGATCCCGGCTTGGAGAGATTGCATCCTGTCGACAGCAAGAGAACCTGCTCCTGCATGAGTATTGAGGTGAGCCCCAATAAAGTTAATTTCCTGGGAAGGAGTTAAATGAGGCTTTTGTACATTCACCAAAAGACCAAAGACTTGAAAACAATTGCCAAATCCAGCTGCCCCTTAAAAAGATAAGGGACGGACAATAACCAATCATCTAAGTAGGGAAATATGACAACATCTTTCAGTTACATAAGAAAGGAGCAATAGGAGCCAATACCTTTGTAAAGACACGAGAAAAGTTTGCAAGACTGGATGGCAGCTCTTGAAATTGAAAATGAAGGTTGTCAATGCAAACCTCAAGAAAGCCTGGCTCTCAATACAAACAGGCATCATGTAGATAAACTGTTACAGGAATGTCCCCTTTCATGATTAAAAGGTTTAATGGTCTCCAGGGAGATCATCCTGAATTGTTCTATCAAAACAGCTGTTCAAGTCTTTGAGGTTGAGAATTGGCTGGAAAGAGTCATCTGGTTTTGGGACAAGAAACTGAGTTGAGTGGAAGCCCAATCCCTTCTAATGTTCAGGTACACCTGATTATCACCCAATTCTGCAGGAGAATTTGTACTCTGGACTTTAGACTCAGACATTTTACAGGGTCTTTTGGAGAAGCAGTAACTCTGAAGCTGTTGTCCAGTGGATGATCTTTGAATTTGATCTAAAAACCATGAGCCACTATCGAGAGGACCCATGAATCTGTAATTTCCTTTCTCTAGTGTTGGAGAAAAGACTTGAGCCATCCTCCTGCTGCCAGATACTCTTATGGAAAGCTGGGTGTCATGGGTGCGGGAGGCAGTGGGTTGTGACTTGTTAAAGAAGGCGGCCCCTCTGACCATAAGCCCGTCCTTAAAAGGGACATTTCTTTGAGGCTTGAAAAACACCCCTTCTGTACCCAAAAGAGTTTGGCCCTCATTACAACCCTAAAAAAAATGGAATTATGACCACGGCGGAAACCTCTCAGACAGAAAGCCACTTTAACACCCTGACCGCCATGGTGGTAGCAACAAGCACCACGGCGGTAACCGCCAACAGCCAGGCGGAAGACAATGTACCGCCCACTGTATTAAGACAGGCCTATCTGCCACCTTTTCCAGGGCGCTACCCACAACATCAAAAGCACGGCGGAAACAGAACACAGAAATCAAAGGACTCACCTCTGGACACTCAGAGAACAACCACAACGCCATGGAGCCCGAGTTGCACATTTTCCCCATGCTCGTCTACCTCTTTCTGCAGTACGAGCAGCAAAGCCGGCTAAGACGACCACGGTGAGTACTGCCGCCTAGCACACAAGGGAGGGGGGAGGAAAAAGAGAGTGACACACACGCAACACGCAACAACCCCACCCCCACCTCCACCCCCAGCACAATACACACAGCCAGATGCAGTAACATTACATATTCACCCACTACCCCTACCTAAGTGCATCAAAATACAAACGTACATACATATTTACAAATGGAGGGACACTGCCCAGTCCTCAGTGTCCGTGGGCCACATGGCCACAACACGTAGGCCAAGGCCCCACCTCACTCCTGCAACAACACGGAGAGAACACTGCAGAGGCATCAGGTTGAAAACACACAGGCACCTCAGGACAGGGAGTGGGGGGCACCTCAGCCGGAAGATGGTACAACGCCACTGGTCCTAGAGGGGGCTACATGCCCTGTGCGATGTTCTGAGGAGTGCAAGGCCACAGTCTCTCAAGTGGGTGGTTTGCCCACTGCTTGGTCCTGGGGAGTGCAAGGCCACAGTCTATTAAGTGGGTAGTTTGCCCACATGCTCTGGAGGGGGCAACATCCCCTGTGCGTGGTCATGAGGAGAGCAAGGCCACGGTCTCACAAGTGGGTGGATTGCCCACTGCGTGGTCCTGGGGAGTGCAAGGCCACAGTCTCTCTAGTGGTTTCTCCACTGGTGCTGGAGGGGGCCTTTTGCCCAGTGGGCTTCATCCTGGGAAGAATGGGGTGAGTGAATGGCCTCTTCCAATGGTTCTGGAGGGGGCCTTGTGCCCAGTGTGCTTCATCCTGGGAAGAATGGGGTGAGTGGATGGCTTCTTTCACTGGTTCTGGAGGGGTCCCAATGTGCTTCATCCTGGAAGGATGGGGTGAGTGGATGGCTTCTTCCACTGGTTCTGAAGGGGGCCTTGTGCCCAGTGTGCTCCATCCTGGGAAGGATGGGCTGAGTGGATGGCTTCTTCGACTGGTTCTGGAGGGGGCATTGTGCCCAGTGTGCTTCATCCTGGGAAGAATGGGGTGAGTGGATGGCTTCCTCCACTGGTTCTGGAGGGGGCATTGTGCCCTGTGATGCAGATCTTGGGGAATGCCAGGTCACAGTCTCTCACCTGGGCGACACACTTACAGGATTTGCAGGGGCCAGGATACACTACAGCCCATGGAGGCAGGACTACACACTGCCCGACGGCGGGGACGGCTGCTCAGTGGTGGCAGTGGTGGGGGGAGGATCCAGCCCATCCCCTGCAGCCTAGGACGGCTGCCCACTGGGGCTGCTGCTGCTGGCAGTGGTGCTGGTGGCGATGCTGGTAGTGGTGGGGGGAGGCTCCAGCCCTTCCCCTGCAACCTCGGACGGCTGCCCACTGGGGCTGCTGGTGGCAGAGCTGGCGGTGGTGGGGGAGGCTCCAGCCCTTCCCCTGCAGCTTCGGATGGCTGCCCACTGGGGCTGCTGCTGGTGTCGATGCATGTGTCCGCGCTGGTGGTGGTGCTGGCAGTGGTGGTGGGAGCCGTCAGTCCTTCCCCTGGAGCCTCGAACGGCTGAACCGCTATGGTTGGTGTTGGTGGCTCCGAATGATTCCCAGCAACAGGCCTCCTGTCCTTCCTGCCTGTAGGTGCTGGCCCCTTGCCCTTCACTTTTGCAGCTCGTGGTGCCTCCTTGCCCTTCCCTTTCGTAGCTGGTGGTGCCTCTTTGCCCTTCACTTTTGTAGCTGGTGGTGCCTCCTGGCCCTTCCCTTTTGCAGCTGGTGGTGCCTCCTTGCCCTTCACTTTCACAGCTGGTGGTGCCTCCTGGCCCTTCCTTGATGCACCTGGTGCATGCACACTTCCAGTACTGCTGCCTGGTTCCCGGGATCCTCTCCCACCTGCAGTGCTGTCTACACTACTGTGGCCGTGGACTGGGTGGCTAAGGTGCACGCCTGGGTTTTGACCACCCTGGTCCAACGTGAAGGACGGGAGGGGTGCAGGGGGAGGGAAGAGCTCAGCGGTGGAGAGGAAAAGCTTCTTCTGGACATTGGGGCGGGAAGAGGGTGAAGGTTTGGGAGTGGAGGAAGAGGAAGTGGTTGTAGGAGGTGTCTGTCTGCTGTGTTTAGGTGCAGGTGCATGGGCTGGATGCTGTTGTGAGGTGGATGGCTGTTGGGTGTCTGAGTTCTTGCATTTGTGCACTTTGGGAGGAGGGGGCACACACACAGTGGGAGAGGGCACAGGGGACGTGTGCATGGATGTGGGGGTGATGACTTCCAGTGAGGGGTGTGTAGTGATAGGCATGCTGCTAATGGAGATAGTGGATGAAGATGTAGTGCATGCAAGTGTGTGTGTAGACGCTACTGGGAGGGAAGTGGATGAGGAGGTGGAGGGGGACACAGTGGAGGCAGTGGATGTTGGTATGTCTCCATCTGGATGGTGTTTGTGTGAGTGCCTGTGGGATGATGTGTGGTGCTTGTGTTTGCCTGAACCACTCCTGTCTGGGTGCATGCTGGTCTGCCTGTGTGCTTGGGATAGGTTGGGGTTGAGGGGAATGGGACTGGGTAGAGGAAGTTGGAGTGGGGAGGCTAGGAACAGGGACAACGGCTGCCATCAGAGAGGAGGCCAGAACCTGTATTGATCTCTGTTGGGCCGCCACGCAAGAGTGAATGCCCTCCAGGAATGCATTTGTTTGTTGCAAATGGCCTGCCAGCCCCTGGATGGCATTCGGAATGTTTGACTGCCCAACAGAGATGGATCTCAGGAGGTCAATAGCCTCCTTACTCAGGGCAGCAGGGCTAACTGGGGCAGGGCCTGAGGTGCCTGGGGCGAAGGGGATGCCCACCCTCCTGCATGAGCGATAACAGGAAACTCGCTGAGGGGCTGCTGGGAAGGCGGTGCTGGTACGGGGGGTGGTGGTTGTACCTGTAGTTGGGGTGGCCACAGAGGTGTCTGCCACCACCAGGGAGCTTCCATCAGAGGAAGTATCACTATCCGAACTGTCCACTTCTGTTTCTGCTGTGGTGCTCCCCTCGCCCTCCGTCCCACTGGTGCCCTCACCGTCGGTTGATTTGGCCTCCTGGGCCCTCTGGGATGCAGCTCCCTCCGTCGCCGGTGCCTCAGTTCCTCCGCCAGATGATGCTAATGCACAGAAGGACAGGGTGACAAAACAAAAGGAGGGGGAGACAAAGGATACACTGGGTCAATGGCTGCTCCAGCACCACCGTTGGTATACACGACACACACACACAGGCAATGCACTACCAGTGACAATGCTAGTCACCAGCCCATGGACAGTAATACCTAACACCACTAACAGCATACCAGAGACCCACAGACCCCTGCCCAGTAATGGATGCCTACTAGCTTGGTTGAAGATGGCTCACTTCATACCCTGCCCAACATGGGACCTACCCTGCAATGTCCGGCCTGGCCTACAGGCACCCACAGGCCTACATCGCCCACCCGGAGACCACCCCACCACGTGCAAGTAGTATATTTGGAAACTGTACTCACCCCCTTGTGGCTGCTGTGATGCCCTCAAGTGCCCATCCAGCTCCGGATAGGCCACCACCAGTATGCGGGCCATCAGGGGGGTCAGTGTTCGACGGGCACCCCTTCCTTGTTGGGAGGCCATCCCCAGCTGGGCCTCCGTCGTCTTCCTTGCCCAGCATTTCAGGTCCTCCCACCAATTCCGACAGTGGGTGCTCCGCCTGCCATAGACCCCCAGGGTCCGCACGTCCTTGGCGATGGCACGCCATATATCCTTTTTCTGGTGGGCGCTGACCTGCAGACAAATAAACATAGAAAAAAAGGTATGAATCATACCGTCCGGCCTGTTACACCCATGGTCCACCATATCCTTCCCATACCCTTACGCACATACACTGACCACCATACATGCAGCTCTCTGCCCAGGACCCCTCAACTAGCCCCCCTTACACGAGGCCTTCCCACACAGCACTCCATGCATTCATGCCCCATGCTCACAGTGTACTCACCTGTTGGTCTGGAGGCCCATACAGTATTCAGTACTGGGGTAGAACCCCATCCACCAGTCTCTCCAACTCTGCAGTGGTGAAGGCAGGTGCCCTTTCCCCATTCACGCAAGCCATGGTCGGTTCCAGACAAAGGTCACAGCAGCGCTTGCAGTGTAGGCCCTCTCCTGTTGAAGGTCAGGTAGCAAGTGGGTGAACAGATAGAAAATAGCGGTCACGTCCGCAGCGGTGCGTACTGTCACCACCGACGTACATCACCATTGGCCACTGTAACCCATAGGGCCCAATGGGATCCAATGAGGAGTTGCACAGCGGTTTTCGACCGCCTCCCGCAACGACGTACAACGTCAGCGGAATTACCTCATTTCCACATGTCAGTCCATACAGGACAGGCGGGTGCCATTTCAGGGGGGAGGGCAGGCCATGGCACCTAACTGCGTCACAGTACACATATGCACCATTTGGGCCTATACAACAATTTTGTGTGACAGTCACAACATGCAATGCAGTGTAGTGTTTTGAAATATGGGATACTGACCAGCTAATCATGTTTGCCCCCCAGATTACAACCGCTGCGGATAAATTCGGAGATGGAGACATCCCCCAGTGTACAGGCCCCTGGTGGACTTGGCAACAATGGAGGACAGGCACATTATCCTCACCTATAGACTGGACAGGGCCACAATCACAGAGCTGTGTGCCCAATTGGAACCTGACCTGATATCTGCTATCCATCAGCCCACCGGGATCCCCCCTCTTGTGCAAATCCTGTCTGTGCTCCATATCCTGGCAAGTGGCTCCTTCCAAGTGACAGTGGGCTTGGCAGCAGGAATGTCTCACCCAATGTTCTCAATAGTGCTGACCAGAGTGTTGTCTGCCCTGATTAAACACATGCGCAGCTACATTGTTTTCCCCCAGGTGGAGGATTTGGCCACAGTGAAAACTGATTTCTATGCAGTGGGACATATCCCCAACATTATTGGGGCTATTGATGGTACACATATTGCATTTGTTTCCCCCCCGGAGAAATTAACAGGTGTTCAGAAATCAAAAGAGCTTTCACTCCATGAATGTGCAGATAGTGTGCCTGGCGGACCAGTACATCTCCCATGTCAATGCAAAGTATCCTGTGTCTGTACTTGATGCCTTTACCCTGAGGAATAGCAGCATCCCATATGTGATGGCTCAACTCCAGCGGCACCGGGTGAGGCTAATAGGTGAGCCCTGGTTCCCACCCAGTGGATGTTGGTGTATGGTGTGGGCCCTAAAGGTTAGTGTGTGTCTAACAGTTGTCCCTCGATATTTGCCGGTGACTCTGGTTACCCCAACCTCTTATGGCTACTGACCCCTGTGAGGAATCCCAGGACAAGGGCAGAGGAACGTTACAATGAGGCACATGGGCAAACAAGAAGAATAATAGAAAGGACATTTGGCCTCCTGAAGGCCAGGTTTTGTTGCCTCCATCTAACAGGTGGATCCCTGTACTACTCACCCAAGAAGGTGTGCCAGATCATCGTAGCATGCTGTATGTTGCACAACCTTGCCTTACGTCGCCAGGTGACTTTTCTGCAGGAGGATGAGGCTGGAGATGGGCATGTGGCAGCAGTGGACCCTGTGGACAGTAAGATGAGGAGGATGAGGATGAGGACAACAGAAGTGCTAATATAAGACAGTACTTCCAATGACACACAGGTAAGGCACTGTAATTGCATTTTACATTGACAGTTCTGTATTTGACATTGTCACTGGCAGAATAATTTTAAAAATTCTATGCCCACTTACTGTACCCTTTGGCATCTCTATTTTCAGATATTTGTGTCCCACTATCACTCCTGGTGTGTTGACCTCAGCCAACTACAGGTCCTTCCTATGTATACAATACTGTACAGTTATATTGCATTGCTTAAAGCTTATTAAAGAAATAAATACATGGTTAAATGATTTGACAGACTCCATACATGTATTTTTTCAAATGTTGTTTATTTAAGTACTAAGGATTAGAGGGGGTTGTGCAATGGGCTGGAGTGATGATGGAGGAAAGTCCAGGTTGTAGTCCAGCCTATTTGTATCACAGGTGCATTGTCCAAGGGGGCATAGGAAGGGGAGCAATAGCAGTTCAAGGTGGACAGGGTGACAGAATGGGACACAAGGGTGACATTCAGGAAAGTCTTATTTCCTGGCAGGGGTCTTGGCAATGTTCTCTGGCTTCTGCCTGGATTGCAGGGACCGTTTGCAGGGTGGTTCTCCTTCTGCAGGGGGTGGGGTGCTGGTGGCCTGTTGGTCCTGTGGCGGGGCCTCCTGTCCACTAGCGGAGGTGGAAGGCTGTTCATTGTTTTGGCTAGTGTCAGGGGCCCGGGGTGTGCCACTGCCTCCCTCATAGTGTTGGCCTTGTCAGCCAGCACCCCTGCAATGCTGACCAGGGTGGTGTTTATGTCCTTCAAGTCCTCCCTGATCCCCAGGTACTGTCCCTCCTGCAGCCGCTGCGTCTCCTGCAACTTGTCCAGTATCTGGCCTATCATCTCCTGGGAATGGTGGTATGCTCCCAGGATGTTGGTAAGTGCCTTCCTGGCGAGTTGGTTTCCTGGGCCTGTCCTCCCTCTGTCGCACAGCAGTCCTCCCAGCTTCCCTGTTGTCCTGTGCCTCTGTCCCCTGAACCGTGTGCACACTGCCACTGACCCTAGGTCCCTGATTGTCCTGTGTTTGTGGGGTGGCCTGGGGTCCCTGTAGTGGTGGACAGACTGCTGATTGATGTGTCCTGGGGACAGAGGTATGGGTCCGCTGGTTGGGTACTGTGGTGGTGTTCTCTGAGGGGGGAGGCTCTGTGGTGGTATGGGACTGTACCTGGGTAACCGACTGTCCGGAGATCCCTGATGGGCCAAGTTGGTCATCCAGATCCAGGCGTCCAGAGCTGCTGTCATCACTGTGGGCCTCTTCCGGGGTGGCCTGGAAGTTGTGGCACCTCCTCTCCGGTGACATTGGGTGGGGGCCCTGTGGGAATGTAAATGCACTGTTATTGTTTCTGTGTGTGTCATCTTGTGCATGGGTGTGTTGCTCTGTATGGTTGTTATTACCCTGGCAGCTTTGCCTTGTGTGAGTAGTGATTTTGTGGGCTAGATGATTGTCTCTAGTGTGCATGCTTTAGTGATGGGTGTCCATGTAGGTCTGTGAGGGGTGTCCATGCATTGGTGTTGCATGCAGGGCTTGGTATTGGGATGAGTGTGTTGTGATGGTGGGGTATGTGGGAGGTGGTGAAGTGATGGGAGTGAGGGTAGGGGTGGGGGTTTGTGATGGCATGCAGGTAGGTGGGGTGATAGTAGTATAGAGTTGACTTACAAGAGTCCAGTCCTCCTCCTTCTCCTGCCAGGGCTTCAGGATGCATAATCGCCAAGACTTGCTCCTCCCATGTTGTTAGTTGTGGGGGAGGAGGTGGGGGTCCACTGCCAGTCCTCTGCACAGCTATTCGGTGTCTTGCTGCTGTGGAACGTACCTTCCCCCGTAGGTCATTCCACCTCTTCCTGATGTCATCCCTTGTTCTGGGGTGCTGTCCCACAGTGTTGAACCTTCATCTTCCTTGCAACGGACGTCTGCTGCACCTGTGATCCGAATAGCTGTGGCTCTACCCAGATGATTTCCTCCACCGTGACCCTTAGCTCCTCCTCAGAGAACCTGGGGTGTCGTTGGTGTAGTGTGAGTGGTGTGGGTGAGGGTGTGTGGGGTGCTGTGTTGGGGTGTGTGATGAGGGGTGCGTGGATGGTGTATATGTGATAGTGGTGTGTGTCTGTGGTCTTGCCATCTCTATTGTGGCACTTGTTTGTAATGGTAAAGGGTTGTGGGTAATGTGTGTGTGTGTTTCATAGTGGTGTGGGTGTGGTGTGTGTATGTTTGTCAGGTGTGTGTTATTCAAATTGTCCAATGTGGTGTTGTTTTGTATGTGTGTGTGTATTTTGAGCGCAGTGGTATGTACCACCAATGGCTTAGCACCATTGAATGTCCGCCGCAGTGATTCGTGGGTCATAATGCTGTGAGCGTAGTTCTTTTGGCGTAACGGTGTTGGTTTTGGTACCTCCAGTTTATCACTGACCTTTGGGCTGGTGGACTTGTGTGTGTGGCTGTATAGTGACGGATTGCTATGTGTAGGTCATAATACGGGTGGCGGTAATCCGCTGCTGGGGCGGTATGTTGGCGGCAGTCAGCATGGCGGTAAGTGGGATTTACCGCCAAGGTCATAATGAGGGCCTTTATGTCTATCACTTGTTTGAAAGGTTTCTGATTTTTTTTTTCCTTTGCCGCTTTTTCCACCATGTCATTTAGTTCAGGACCAAACAATTTTGGAGCTAAAAAGGGCAATTTAAAAATAAGAGACCTTTGACTAGCCTCCAACGTCTATGGTTTGAACCATAGCGTTCTACATGCAGCAACAGAAACTCGTGCCGCAGAAGTGGAAAACACAGTATCCAACAAGAATTGAGTAACAAGTTCCACATTGGCTAAAAGTGCAATATTGTTGGTCTTTAGCTTGGAGACATACAAAAAGTGTATTTCAGTCTTTTAGAAGTGTATAAATAGTATATGCTGCATCAGGGTAAGCCTGGATTCCATAATTAAAGTCTGCATATGCCCGTTTTAAGGCAGATTCCATCTTGTTATTCACTGAATCTCCTAACAATGCATCCTCTGAAGCCAAAGAGGGATAAAGACCATCTAAAAGCCAATATAGTGTTAATTTTGGGATTTTGTGGAAAAATGTCCTCAAACCCTACCAGCATCTTGCCCAGAGAACAGGGTATAACAGCCTATCAGTGTCCTTCCATTCTTTAAGCATTAGTGACTTGATGACATCATGCAGAGGTAAAGTATTGTTTAGTGTATATATAGATGTGTGTGTGTGTGTGTGTATATATATTTTTTTTTCTTCTTTTCTTTGAATGGTTGTTATATATATATATACAAGTACAATTGTGGAATAGGACTCATGTCATGCTACATTGATGTGTGTAGGAGAGCGACAGGTCTCAAAAAAATAAAGATACAAGTAGGATAACAACATGCAGCAGTACTAGTAAGTTAGATCAGTTGTCTATACAAGGCCCCGAGTGTGGGTCACAGCAAGAGCAACAGCCAGGCTGTCAACCAGTATTACAGAGTTGGTATAAATCGTGCCTGCTGGAGAGCAAAGATGTCAACGTTATACAGGCACAAGCAGTGTGAATAATGAACCCAATTCAGTGAAAAGGTAGGTACAAATGGATAAGCAATGAATATAGTAAGGAATCAACCCCCAAAGAATTTGCACTCACTCTGTAGCATCGGGAAGTTTTGCCAGCCTCCACCTACGGGTGATCAGTCTCTTCGGCAGCAGGAGGGCGGGGTCTGCAAACCGTGTAGCTGCCCTATGTATCTTAGTAAGGTGAAAAAGCCCCAGGAGGCACACCTCCCAATTGTAGGACATAACATGGAGCTTGTTGAGTGCAAAATGATGCCTTGTCAGTAACTAGCAAGTGACAGACAGGACCAGAGTACTGTAACCAGTTCCACGTTATGCAGCGGACAACATAGTTGCTGTTAAAGACACAGTTTATTTAGTGGGGGGGGGTATGTAGATGCGGTGCCTTGGATTAATTTGAAACTGATGTTTCAGGGCACTAATGAAGGATAGGCCAGAAGAAGTTGCCATTTACTGTCAGTGCACGCTCGGCCAAGATCCGTGTCCCAACATCTCACCGCGTCCAGCGGCACCGCCGTATGTGTGCGCATGGCATCCGCTAACCACACAGTCTGGAGTCTCCCCCTGTCTAAGACATGTAAATATTAGATGACAAGGTGTTGTGGGGGCTCTTGTATTTCTACCAGGATTGGGTCGGCACTTTAAGAAAGGAGGCATGGAGGAGGAATTAGCCAAGTTCAGAGGCAGCTAGTAAGTCCTCCATAGAGAGAAAATCTCCATCTTGCTAGAGATCGTCTAAGGTGTGCAGGCTTGCTGGATGTCATGGCGTTAATTCCTTGTGGGAGGCAGTCACAGGTCCATGCAGCATTCTGAGCAGCGGTAGAGCCGGGGCATAGGCTGATTTTACTAGCAAGAAACATAGCCCTGCGATGACATTGGCAAGCGGTGCGAAGGAGGGGGATGTCCGTTAGCAGTGCCCATGCTAAGAGGTGGAACAGGCCAAGCACTTTTTCTAAGTCCCAAGGAAGCAGAAGTATTGCAATCTCCCGCAAACCAATGTGCCACCCATTGTAGTTGGGAGGACAGGTAGTGTTGTTTGAAGTTGGGGACGTTTAGCCTGCCACCCTCTGTGGAGAAGTAGAGCTTGGGCAGCGCTACTCTGCGATGTGTGTTGTGCCATAAAAAGTCTCCAACTCTGCGTTCCAGGGTGGGGAAAAAAGGGCAGTGTAGAAACAGAGGAAGATTGGCGAAATAGTACAATAGTGATCAGTGCCACTCTCCCTGCCATGGTCAGGTCTGCGCAAATGACAGTTGTGCCGGCAGTGCATGGATCAGTTTGCTTTCCAGAAGGTCCTCAGGAGTGTGGTAAATCTGTATCCCCAAATAACAAAATGTGGACAGTTGCCACATGAGGGTAACACCATCCACCACATAGAGGGGTCTGGGGTATGTGAATTGAAGGGGAAAAGACACGATTTGATCAAACTTCCCTGAAGACCAGAAATGGTGGCAAAGTCAGACAGGAGGGCTGCGATTGTAGGAGGTATAGAACTGACATCTGTAAGGTAGAGTAGCATGTCGAGTACTGTCTCCTGAGCAGATCATCAGTGGCTTCAGCTCCAGTGAAAACAACAGTAGAGAGAGGCTGCAGCCCTGACTAGTCCCCCGCTGTATTGGAATGGGGTCTGAGACATGACTGCCAATCTTGACTCTAGTTGTGGGGTCGGAGTACAACAGTTTAACCAGCCAAAGGAAGCAGGGTTCTAGGCCATATTGTTGAAGTACTTCAAACAAAAGGACCATTCAAGGGAGTAGAAGGCTGTATACAACATCCTGAGTAAGGGTAACGTAGTGGGGCATGTGCCAATATACAAAAAAAAAGCCAAAGATTCAGGGAGATGTTCTGGGCTGGCACAAAACCGTTTTGGTCTGGGTGAATGAGTTGCGGCACCACTGGGATCTTCCAGGATTTTAGCTAAGATCTTATAGTCCGTGCTTAATAAAGCGAGTGTTGTGTATGAATCTAGGTCAAGCAAGTCCTTGCCTGGTTTGGGCAAGGAGATGAGGAGGTTATCTCGCAAGGTGGGCGGTAGCGTTGCTGAGCAAGTGAGGCATTGTACAATTGTTTTAGATGGGGTAGCAGTAGGGGCGCATTTGCTGTATAGAGTTTGACAGACAGGCCATCCGGGCCTGGGGTTTTTCTAGTTGCAACGGTACGAATCGCAAAGTTGGAGATTTCTTCATTGCCTCCTTCCCTGTCCTCTGGTGAGATCCACAGCAGTGTCTCTCCGGATAAGAAGACATCAACTTCAACGAAAGGTACGGTGGATACTGAAGTATATATTAGCATATAGTAGCTGGTAAAGACAGAGTGTAAATCCCTCTTTGTGTGGAATAACTGCCATCCAGTAGAGTGGATAGACAGGATGGGGTGTCTGTCTGCATCTTGATGTATCAACTATGCCAGCAGTGTCCCTGGGCAGTCTGCGTCAGCGTGCGTACGCTAAGTGTGTTCAGCTTAATTAAGCGTAGCCTTTCCAACAGGGCAAGATGTTCCCACTTGGTCCAGGGTAGGCAGTCCCGACCAGCGTCAGAACTCTGAGCTAATTCCTCGAGGCCCAGGAGTTTACCCTCCAATTGGGAGCTGTCAGCAGCAAGGTGGCGACACATGTTAAGTGTGGTGTCCATACAGTGAACCTGAATGATTACCTTAAAGGTGTCTCACTCAACTGAGGGGGAGGAGGCTGACCCAGTATTTACCTCTAAGTACTCTGTAATATTGTCAGCAACAGAAGCAAGAAATGGGGGGGTCCTCCAGTGTGGATGCCTGAAGTCGCCAAAGGGATATAGGTGAAGGGACGTCTTCCCAACAGAGTTGCAGTTGGAGTTGGTTACGGTTCAAGTGTGTGTGGCCGAGGTGATCCTTGTGTGTGATGTGGGGTGTGATGTAGCAGTTGCAGATAAACCTATCAGTATGGACATGTAGGTCATGTGCATGTGAATAGCGAGAATACACTTTGGTATTGGGGTTATGGTGGCGCCAGACATCTATCAATCCCCAGTAATTAAGCCATGTTCCAAGGTTATGTGCGCTGGTGGTTTCAACTGTATGCGGGAGTGGCAGAAATAAGCAATCCAAACCAGTGTCCACAACACTATTAAAATCCCCTCCCAAAACCCAGGGGATTTTATTCCAGCAGCCCAAAGTGGTGGAAAAGAAGTGAAGGAAAGGAGCATGGTCAGCATTTGGGGCATATATATTTCTCCAAGAAGCAGTCGCTTATCATCTAGCCAGCCCTCTACGAACACATATCGACCTCCGGGTCCACAACCATACATGTGTCAGCAAAGGGAACTCCTGCCATGATGTAGGTCAGGACCCTTCTATCAAAAGTGGAGTAGTTTGTAGTGAACACATGGCCGCGTTTAGCCGGGATGCTTCTAGTCCCGTAATTTGTGAATCTTGCAAGAAAGCGATGTGCGTGCAGGTAAGAGTATACCGAATACCTACAAGAAGAGGTGTGAATACCTCTCACATTCCGTGTGATGATGTTTGTGGGGGCCATTTTGCAATATTCAGGATTGTGGGTGCATCAGTAGCCCTATGCATGGGGCCCTGTGTTCAGTGATGTATGTCAGGCAAGAGCAAGTGCAGTCTACAACAGGAGGAAAAACAAAATGTAATAACATAACAATGAACAATTAATACCATAGAGAGCAGGCGCCCAAACCAGTGAAGTTATGGGAACTGTTAAGAAGGAGGCAGTCAAGGGGGCAAGCTGAGAGGCAAGATATCAAGCATTTGTCACCTCCCAAAGCGAGTGAAAAGGGATGAAGATCGGTCTGGATGACCATTCGAGTCCCCACAGTGGAGAAGCAGTCAAGATGAAATGGGTTTGGGGTAACATGGGGGTCCACCAGAGGAGAACGAGTAACCAACACATAATTCAATCCTCCTCCCCCCATGTATTCAGAACAACCCATTTCAGGAGTCATACATAGCTGGGGGAGAAGGAATGGCAAGGGGAAAGAAAAAGTGAATACTCAAGCACATTATTGTCAAAGGATATCGTTGGAGGTTTGAGGAGTCACTGTGGGCATCTCATCAGTGCTCAGGGGGACGATGTCAGATGTGAGAGTCATTGTCGCCAGAGGATCTGCAATTGTCCACGCTTTAGGGAAGCACAGGATCATGGACGTCTGCTGCCATCTGCAGTGCCATGCAGTGCTCCTAGATGCTTTCCTCCAGATTCGGGGAACTGGATGATCGTGAGACTGTTAAGTCTGGAAGCCAGGTGTGTCTCCTACATTTCTGTCATATGGATGGGGGTTGACTGCACAAGGTCAAGTGGTTACCAGCGTCAGCCATTCTGTTTCATTCCATCCAGGTCCACGTGTCCGCAGGGTCGGTGAAAAATGTGGTCTTGCCATCCATTTGGATGCATAATCAGGCCGGGAAGAGGAATGTGTACTAGACGTGATGCTCTTGTAGTCTGCACTTGACCTTGAGGAATGTGTGTCCTTTCTGCTGCACCGCAAGTGTGTAGTCGAGAAAAACCATCATCCACACATTAACCACCATCAGGTCGCAAAGTCTGCGTGCTTCGTTTAAGGCTACTTCTCTGTCCCGGTAGTGCATGAGGCATGCAACCAGCGGACGAGGCTGAGCTCCAAGAGAGAGTCTGTATGCGGCAATCCCAGGGACACGTTCCACAGAGAACAATGGTGACAATTCCATGGGGGCAAAACTACAAATCCAAGTGTCTATGGAAGCCTGCACATCTTTGTCTTCAGGGCCTTCAGGAAGGCCCACCACTCTGATGTTATTTTGTTGGGATTGTCCCTCGGTGTCGTCGACGAGTTCCTCGAGGATGCAGACTTTCTCCTGCAAGGCAGTGAGGTGAAATTGTAAGTCCAAGGTCTGTAGTTGGGGAGTTTTCTCTGCTTGCAACAGGGTAGGGCCTGTAGCCACAGCATCAGTCTTCGACTCTATGGAAGGGTACGATCTTTCAATTGCTGCAAGGATGACATCTAACTTATCTGTGTATGTGTCTGCACCTGTCAGGCGATCTGCAAGTTCAGAAGTTAGCTGGACCCTGTCAGAGTCACCAGATCCTCGGGGTCTGTGCACGTTCCCATCACTTCCACCACAAGACAGCTCCAATACTCTGATTAGATTTATCACAGAGTCTAAGAGAGCCCAAGTGGGGAAAAGGGGATTAGGACGGGAACAGCTGGGAAGGAGACCTGTAGGAAGCAAAAGGTTAAAACACAACATCAAAATTACATCTCATGAAATCAGTACCATGCTACAACTCTAAGCTTCGTCTTTTCTGAAAAAACATGAACAACCCTAGAATAGTCCTAAAACTGACTAGGCTTTAGATGACTGAATACCTGAGGAGGAAACAGGAAAAGTTAAATAGGACTTTCAGATTCAAGTATTTTCTTTAGCATGAGAATCAGGAAACACTCTGAGCAATTTCTAAACAACCATATGAATCTCCTTTTAATAATACATATCAGGAACACACAGCATTACATCTAGAACTCTGGTATTGTTGTGTTCATCTCAGAAAAAACATTAGAAAGTGAATTGCGCACATTGCAGATTTTTATATGAGTATTAAACACCGTAAAGGATTGTGCACCATGAAATCACACAACGTAGATTCAAGGAATAAATCACGCAACGTGTCAACTTGAAATGCTACCAAGAAAATGTCTTAGAATGGCAGCGCACAGTAATTTACATTATTTATACACGAGGAAAGAATTGCGCGTCTTGCTGCTTCAAATGGCACCATACAAATGCCAAGAAATGGTAGCGCACAATGAACAACATGAAAAGCACTCAGGAAAACAAATTGTGCGTCTTGTCGATTCAAACGCCACCATGCAAACGCCAAGAAATGGTAGCGCAGAATGAATAACATGAAAAAACACTCAAGGAAAGAATCACATGTGTTGCCGATTCGAATGCCACCATGCAAATGCCAGAAAATGGTAGCGCACAATGAACAGCATGAATTACACACGAGAAGTGAGCCACCATGTAAATGTCAAGAAAAGGTAGCGCGCAATGAACAACAAAATTAAATGCTCATGAAACGAGTTGCACGTCTTGCCAACTCGTAAAACATCATGTAAATGTCAAGAAATATCAGCGCGCAATGCACAACAATGTAATAACGAAGTCAAATCTTTATGGAATAAATTGCGCTTCCTCCCTATTTACAAACCACCATACAAATGTCAAAAAATGGCAACGCACAAGTAATCTGTTATTAATTTAAGAATTAAAATCAAGAATATGAAAATTCTCAATTACGGTGTTGGAAAATGTCCAAACACCGTCTTACCGCCTGGAAACAGTGATCACCAATGAGAGATGAGTGCAGAAGACTGGAAAATCCAAATAGGCCGCCGGGATAGGAGCTCAGGAAGAAGCTGCTGCTCTGCACCAGGACCTCTGAATAGTGAGCACTGGAAGTTGGGCTGACTCTCTTTTATAGAGTCTTGTCCCAGCCTAGAACCACGCCCAGGCATGTTGCAGGGAAAGTCTCTAGAAGGCCCTGGAAAGGGACCACACCCTAACACACTCTGAAAGTCTGCAGCAATACATTGGAAATGTACAGTATTTATAAGCACCTTAAAAATGAATCTTTTGGATGGAATTCTGCAATGCAAAAGGTTAAACAATAGCATATCATCACAATGCATAAATTACATTATCTTGCGAGTGTTGGTTTTTTGCATTCTAGATGCCCGTAGAGCGCGCACTGTCCTGGTGTTGACAGTACTCCCCTCTCCCAGGCGCGCTTTAGGGCCTGGTTTATCTGGATTCAGACAATGAAAGCATCTCACAAGTACTGGAGCATGAACATCAGATGCGGAAACCCATGAATTACTTTCAGGGCCATAACCTTTCCATGAGATTAAGTACCATAGGTTACGCCCTCTCAGTTTAGAGTCCAACACTTTCTTGACTTCATATTCTTCTTCCCCCTGTACTAGAACAGGAGCTGGATGAGGGCGGACCTTTTGGAGTGCCTTTTTTAAGAGGGAAGTATGGAACACTGGATGAATCCGTAATGATTTGGCAATTGTAGTTTGTAGGTCACAGGATTGATTTGCTGAAGAACAGTGTAAGGACCTATAAATTTGGGGTTGAACATGTGCTTCTTCTTGAAGTCTATATGTTTTGTGGAAAGCCACACTTTGTCACCAGGTTGATACTGCGGTCCCTCACAATGTTTCTTGTCATAATGCTTTTTGTTGTTTTGGTTTGGCTTTTTCTAAATGTTGTTGAATCGATTTCTGAGTTTGATGCAAATGTTGAATGATTTCCGACACAGCTGGAGTGAAAGAACTTTCTTGAGGAATTGTGATGGGCAAGGTGTCAGGATGATAGCCAAACAAACCAAAGAAGGGTGTAACGCCAGTAGAAGTGTGGAAGGAGTTGTTGTAGGCTAATTCAGCTAACCAGAGCATTGATGTCCATTAATTAAGTGCTTTTTCAGCGTAAGCACGTAGGTATTGCTTCAAAGTCTGATTTAGTCTCTCCGTTTGACCATCTATTTGAGGATGGTGGCTAGTAGATAGGGTAGATGTCATTTGGAGTGTTTTACACCACGTCTTCCAGAAGTTGGAGGCAAATTGCGATCCCCGATTGGAGAGGATCACTTTTGGCAGTCCATGATAACGAACCACTCTATTCAGTAAGATAGTTGCCAGTTCACTAGAGGTGGGTAATTTCTTACAGGCAATGAAATGTCCATATTTCGTGAGACTATCTACTACCACCAGAATTACTGAATGCTGTTGAACCACTGGCAAACCTGTAATAAAGTCTAAAGAGATGTGTTCCCACGGACGACTTGGGGTTGGGAGTGGGTGTAACAACCCTTTCGGTTTTGAATCACTTGTTTTAGTGCGAGCACAGACTTCACAGTTGTTTACCATTGTTTTTACATCCTTTGTTAAGGTAGGCCACCAAAAATAGCGTTGGATTAATTCAAGAGTTTTAGGAGTACCAGGGTGACCTGCTGTAGGTATAACATGCAACCAATGAAACACTATCTTGCGAAGTTTGGTAGTGGGCACGAACAAACGAGCATCGTGAAAGGGTAATCCTTGCTTGATTGATCTTTTCGGATCTGCTTGGGCCCACGCCTGCCATTTTTCAACAGTGAATGAATTGCGGATGTCTTCAAAGAAATCTTCTGTTTTTATGATACATAGGACCTTGTCAGGAACAATGATAGCTCTGGAGGTTTGAACTGCAGGCAATGTGGTAGACTCTTGGCGGGACAAGGCGTCAGCTTTGCGATTATCTTTACCAGGCCGGAAGGTTACCACAAAATCAAACTCGGCAAAAAACAGCATCCAGCGTAATTGCCGAGGAGTCAAAAGTCTGGCAGAACTCATGAATTGAAGATTGCGATGATCAGTATATACTGTGACAGTATATTTAGCTCCCAATAAATGATGTCTCCATTCTTTAAAGGCGTCACGAATCGCCAGAAGCTCTTTTTCAGCAATGACATAGTTCTGTTCGGCTTCGTTCAACTCTTGAGACATGTAAGCTACAGGATGAAGCTGACCAGTGTCTTTGTTTCGTTGTGACAAGACTGCTCCTATCGCCACATCTGAAGCATCAGCTTCCACTATGAAAGGTCGATCCGCATCTGGATGAGTCAAGACTGGGGCAGTGGAGAAAGCTTCTTTCAAAGTTGAAAAGGCTTGGTCTGCTTCTGGGGACCATACAAATTTTTCTTTCTTTCTTAATAACTTAGTAATTGGAGCCACTGTCTGGGAGAAATGATTGATGAACCTCCGATAAAAATTTGCAAAGCCCAGGAAACATTGTACATCACGAACAGTCTTTGGGATGGGCCATTCAGATACGGCTTTTACTTTCCTTTCTGCCATCACCATACCTTGAGGGGTAAGGATAACCCCTAAAAACTCAACTGTGGTAACATGAAACTCACACTTGGTTAGCTTGCAATATAAATGGTGTTTACGAAGGGCTGCCAACATTTTCTTGACATGTTGAACATGTTCATTCTCATTGTCTGAGTAGATCAAAATGTCATCAATGTAAACTATGGCAAAGATATCGAGGTACTCTCTAAGAACGTCATTTAAGAAAAACTGAAATGCCGCTGGAGCATTACGCAGACCAAAAGGCATGACGGTGTATTCAAAAAGGCCATATCTTGTTTTGAATGCCGTTTTCCATTTGTCACCCTCTCTCATTCTGACCAAATGGTAAGCACCTCGAAGATCAAGCTTCGTGTAGATTTTTGCTTTCTTTACTTGTTCCAGTAAGACCGGAATTAGAGGCAAAGGATATTTGTTCTTGATAGTGATTTTATTCAAGCCCCTATAGTCGATACAAGTTCGAAGCTCTCCGTTCACTTTTGAACCAAAAAACAAAGGAGAAGCTGTGGGAGACTTAGAGGGGCGGATGAAACCATTCTCTAAGAATTGATCCAAGTATTTTCGTAAATGTTGATTTTCATGTTCTGACAGGGCATACACACAACAGTTAGGAAGTATCCCCCCTGGGACTAGATCAATTTGACAGTCATAAGATCTATCAGGAGGTAAGTTCTCTGCTTCCTTCTCATCAAATACATCTTCATAAGACGAATACTGTTTGGGCAACTGAACTTCTTTCTCTGCGGCGGTAGCTATGTAAGAATGGCGAACTTCCGATTCTTGAGTCCTTTGGAGACAATGTTCTTTACATAGCACTGATGAGAACACGATCTTTCGTTCTGCCCAATTAATCTCTGTATTGTGATGAGTTAACCATGGCAAGCCAAAGATGATCCCATACTGGGGAGCATGGATCATGTCAAGGATGAGTTCCTCTTTATGTTTCTTTCTTTGATTTTTACCTTCACAAATTATTGTCAAGGGGGCAGTCTGAAGAGTTATCGGACCTCCAGTCAAGAGTTTTCCATCAACTGCCTGGATGGTTTCTGGGGTCTTCTTTTCAATACATGGGATCCCCCTACGCACGAACCAATTGGGCGTCAACAAAGTTTCCGGTAGCCCCAGAGTCGACTAGAGCCTTCTTGAAATAGGTATTTTTCTTGACCTGAACTCTTATTCCCAATTTTAGATGTTTGGATTGTGAAGGATCCACAGTGACACCCAAGAGCAACCCTTCTCTGCAACTTGGGTGCTTTAGATTTTCCGACTCGACTGATGCATTGGTTGCAACTTTCTGAACTGGGCCTCACTTACTTTTTGTTTTGATTGGACAATCTTTGGCGAAATGACCTTTCCGCCCACAATAGAGACATTGCCCATTTTTTCTGTGTAGGTCCTTTTCATCTTTGGTCAAAGGTCTCCTGATGGTTCCAATTTCCATCAGTTCCGGCGTTCTTTCTCTCGGAGTTCTTGAGTCTTTGTTATCATGAGCATGCCAAGAATGTTTTTCAGTCTTTTTACGCGTTCCTTTTCGTTCATTTAAACGATGATCAAGCCTCAAGACAAGGTTTATTAAATCTTGACAGTTTGCAAGTTGTGGGTCGATTTGCGCTAAGATGTCATTTTGCTCCTCTTTGAGTCCCCTGTAAAACAAGGCTGCTTGTTTTTCTTCAGGCCAGGATGTCTCAGCGACCAGCCGATTAAATTTGGCTAAATATGACACTAAGTCCAGATTCCCTTGGCGTAAGTCTAATAATTCACGATCTGCTGACTGTGTTACAGTTCTACGATCGAAAACTCTCTCAAATTCACGAACAAAATGTTTCCAGTTGTACAACAGGGGACTATTTTTACGCACAAGAGGAATAGCCCATGTAGCTGCATCTCCAGACAGATATGACAACAAGAAAGCTACTTTAGACTGGGCATCGGGGAAAGTATGTGGTCTGCAAGTGAAGTGAAGTTCCACTTGAACCAGAAAAGATTGCGCTTTCAAGGGATCACCTGCGAAGCGTTCTGGGGGAGCTAAAGGAATGGCTGAAGGAACATTGAGGGAAATGTTAGTCGGATTACCTCCAGAAGTCTGAGAAGAAGTACCTGGCCAAGACACACCTATGGGACTTTGTGCTTTCTTCTCAACCTTATTCTGTAACTGACTCACCCTCTCAGCTAGACTATTTGTCAAATCCTTTGATGATACCACTTCTGACTGGAGCTGGGTGATAGCTTTGACTAGCTAGTCCAGTGTGGCCATGCTGAGAACATACACAAACCAGGAGGATAATAATTTGTGGGCTCACTATTCTGTCAGAGTCACCAGATCCTCGGGGTCTGTGCACGTTCCCAACACTTCCACCACAAGACAGCTCCAATACGCTGATTAGATTTATCACAGAGTCTAAGAGAGTCCAAGTGGGGAAAAGGGGATTAGGACGGGAACAGCTGGGAAGGAGACCTGTAGGAAGCAAAAGGTTAAAACACAACATCAAAATTACATCTCATGAAATCAGTACCATGCTACAACTCTAAGCTTCATCTTTTCCGAAAAAACATGAACAACCCTAGAATAGTCCTAAAACTGACTAGGCTTTAGATGACTGAATACCTGAGGAGGAAACAGGAAAAGTTAAATAGGACTTTCAGATTCAAGTATTTTCTTTAGCATGAGAATCAGGAAACACTCTGATCAATTTCTAAACAACCATATGAATCTCCTTTTAAGAATACATATCAGGAACACACAGCATTACATCTAGAACTCTGGTATTGTTGTGTTCATCTCAGAAAAAACATTGGAAAGTGAATTGCGCACATTGCAGATTTTTATTTGAGTATTAAACACCGTAAAGGATTGTGCACCATGAAATCACACAACGTAGATTCAAGGAATAAATCACGCGACGAGTCAACTTGAAATGCTACCAAGAAAATGTCTTAGAATGGTAGTGCACAATAATTTACATTATTTATACACGAGGAAAGAATTGCGCGTCTTGCCGCTTCAAATGCCACCATACAAATGCCAAGAAATGGTAGCGCACAATGAACAACATGAAAAGCACTCAGGAAAAAAAATTGCGCGTCTTGTCGATTCAAACGCCACCATGCAAACGCCAAGAAATGGTAGCGCAGAATGAATAACATGAAAAAACACTCAAGGAAAGGTCACTATAATTGATCCCTATGGCAGGCCCTACTAGCCCAGAGGGCAGGGTGTAAGTACCTGTCTGTGAGGGCACCCCTGCACTAGCAGAGGTGTCCCCACAAATTCCAGCTCCATTTTTCTGGACTTGGTGAGTGCGAGGACGCCATTGTATGTGTTTTCTGGACATAGGTCACTACCTGTGTCCACCTACATAATGGTAACTCCGAACCTAGGCATGTTTGATATCAAACATGTTGGATTCATATCCCAATACTGTTGCAAGTATTGGAAGTATGACTCCATGCACTCTGGGGGCTCCTTAGAGGACCCCCAGAATTGCTACCATCAGTCTTACAGGGTTTTTCGGGCAGTCCAAGCTGCTGCCACCCCTCAGATAGGTTTATGCCCTCCTGCTGCTTGATCTGATCAAGTTCAGGAAGGCAGAACAAAGGATTTCCTTTGGGAGTGGGAGGTAACACTCTCTCCCTTTGGATATAAGTGTGACTGCCTTGGGAGGGGTAGCCTCCCCAAGCCACTCATATGCTTTAACGGGCACAATTGGTGCCCTTTGTGCATAAACTAGTCAACACCAGTTCAGGGACCCCCCAGTCCCTGCGCTGTCGCGAAACTGGACTATGGAAAGGGGAGTGACCACTCTCCTATCCATCTCCACCCCAGGGGTGGTGTTCAGATCTCCTCCAGAGGGTCCGTGCGTTCTGCCATCTTGTTTCCAAGGTTGGAAGGGAACTCTGGGAGCATCTGAGTGGCCAGGCCAGGCAGGTGACTTCGGAGTCCCTTCCTGATAGGTACTTACCTGGCTAGGTGACCAATCCCCCTTTCAGGGCTATTTAGGATCCCTCGCTTGGGTGGTGTAGTGTGGTCGAGAATAGGCTTATCAGAGGGTATTGTTAAGCATTTGTTGTACACACACACACACAATAAATGAAGAACACACACTCAAAGACTTACTCCAGGCCAGTAGGTTTTTTTGTAGAAAAATATATTTTCTTAGTTTATTTTTAGAACCACAGATTTGAAGTAAATACATAAAATGCAAGGTACTTCACACGGGTAAGTTAGGAACTTTGAACAAAAGCAATATCATATACAGTCTTTCTTAAAATGGCACTAAGCTATTTTAAAAGTGGACACTGTGCAAAAATCAACAGTTCCTGGGGGAGGTAAGTAAAGGTTAGATTGTGCGGTAAGTAAGACACTTACAAGTCTCAGTTCCTGGGCATAGGCAGCCCACCGTTGGGGGTTCAAGGCAACCCCAAAGTTACCACACCAGCAGCTCAGGGCCGGTCAGGTGCAGAGGTCAAAGAGGTGCCTAAAACACATAGGCGCTTATGGAGAACAGGGGTGCTCCTGTTCCAGTCTGCCAGCAGGTAAGTACCCTCGTCCTCGGGGGCAGACCAGGGGGGTTTTGTAGAGCACTGGGGGGGACACAAGTAGGCACACAAAACACCCTCAGCGGCACAGTGGCGGCCGGGTGCAGTGTGCAAAGCAGGCATCGGGTTTTAGATAGGAAACAATGGAGGGACCCGGGGGTCACTCTAGCGGTGCAGGCAGGCACGGGGGGGGCTTCTCGGGACAGCCACCACCTGGGCTAGGCAGAGGGTCGCCTGGGGGTCACCGCTGCACTGAGGTTCGGTTCCTTCAGGTCCTGGGGGCTGCGGGTGCAGTGCTTGTTCCAGGCATCGGGTCCCTTGTTACAGGCAGTTGCGGTCAGGGGGAGCCTCTGGATTGTCTCTGCAGGCGTCGCTGTGGGGGTACAGGGGGGGGGGGTCGTCTCAGGCTACTCACGGGGTCGCAGTCGCCGGGGAGTCCTCCCTGTGGTGTTTGTTCTCTGGAGCTCGGGCCGGGGGCGTCGGGTGCAGAGTGTGAAGTCTCACGCTTTCGGCAGTAAGAGTGATTTCTTTAAAAGTTGCTTCTTTGTTGCAAAGAAGTTGCTGTTGTTGAGCAGAGCTGCTGCTCACAGGAGTTTCTTGGTCTTTTAGTCCAGGGCAGTCCTCTGAGGCTTCAGAGGTCGCTGGTCCCTGTCGGATGCGTCGCTAGTTGCAGGTTTTCGAGTCAGGAGACAGGCCGGTAGGGCTGGGGTCAAAGCAGTTGTCGTCTTCCGTCTTCTCTGCAGGCTTGTAGGTCAGTAGTCCTTCTTGTTTCTTCAGGTTGCAGGAATCTGATTTCCTGGGATCTGGGGTGCCCCTAAATACTAAATTTAGGGGTGTGTTTAGGTCTGGGAGGGCAGTAGCCAATGGCTATTGTCCTGGAGGGTGGCTACACCCTCTTTGTTCCTCCTCCCTGTGAGGCGGGAGGCACATCCCTAATCCTATTGGGGGAATCCTCCAAAACTAAGATGGAGGATTTCTAAAGGCAGGGGTCATCTCAGCTCAGGACACCTTAGAGGGGCTGTCCTGACTGGTGGGTGACTCCTCCTTGTTTTTCTCTTTATCTCCTCTTGCCGCCAAAAGTGGGGGCAGTGGCCGGAGGGGCGGGTATCTCCACTAGCTGGGATGTCCTGGGGCTCTGTAACAAAAGGGGTGAGCCTTTGAGGCTCACCTCCAGGTGTTACAGTTCCTGCAGGGGGAGGTGTGAAGCACCTTCACCCAGTACAGGCTTTGTTCCTGGCCACAGAGTGACAAAGGCACTCTCCCCATGTGGCCAGCAACTTGTCTGGTTTGTGGTAGGCTGGCAGGAACTGGTCAGCCTACACTAAGAAGTCGGATTGGTATTCAGGGGGCATCTCTGAGATGCCCTCTGGGTGCATGTTACAATAAATTGCACACTGGCATCAGTGTGCATTTATTGTGCTGAGAAGTTTGATACCAAACTTCCCAAATTTCAGTGTAGCCATTATGGAACTGTGGAGTTCGTGTTTGACAAACTCTCAGACCATATACTCTTATGGCTACCCTGCACTTACAATGTCTAAGGTTTTGCTTAGACACTGTAGGGGTATAGTGCTCATGCACATATACCCACACCTGTGGTATAGTGCACCCTGCCTTAGGACTGTAAAGCCTGCTAGAGGGGTGACTTACTTATGCCACAGGCAGTGTTGGGTTGGCATGGCATTCTGAGGGGAGTGCCATGTCGACTTAGTCTTTTTCTCCCCACCAGCACAGACAAGCTCTGAGGCAGTGTGCATGTGCTGAGTGAGGGGTACCCAGGGTGGCATAAGACATGCTGCAGCCCTTAGAAACCTTCCTTGGCATCAGGGCCCTGGGTACCAGAGGTACCTGTTACAAGGGACTTATCTGAGTGCCAGGGCTGTTCCAATTGTTGAAGCAAAGGTACAGTTTAGGGAAAGAACACTGTTGCTGGGGCCTGGTTAGCAGGGTCCCAGCACACTTCCAATCAAAACTTAGCATCAGCAGAGGCAAAAAGTTAGGGGGTAACCATGCCAAGGAGGCATTTGCTTACAGGTGGGTCCTCAGATTCAGCTTGCAAAGTTCCAGCAGGATTCCTCTGCAACCTTCACTTCGACTTCTGACCTCCGGATCTGCGACTGGACCCTCCAGGACCTGACAATCTTCCTCCAAGAAGAAGAACGCTTCTGCAACACTGTTTCCAGGGCTCCTGCCATCAACTGCAACATTTCCACTGGCTGTGCATCCCCTGAGGGCGGCGTGTCTTCAGTCTGCACTAGAAGGAAGAAGGAATCCCCCTTGGAGTTAAGGAGTCAATCCCCTGCATCCGCAGTCACCTGCTGCAACGATGACCAGCTGCGTGGATCTCCTTTCATCCTGAGTTGCGTGGTTCCTGCATCACGGGTAGTGGTCCAGAGTAGTCCTCTTGGTCCTCTCTGCCAGCTGTCCAACTTTGGTGGAGGTAAGCTTTTTTCTTCCCATGAAGGACACTATCCCCATGCACCGCATCTCTTGCAGCTGCCAAGGCTTGTTTGCATCTCCTCCAATGGATCTTCAGGCGACCTGTAGCTCCAGTCCCCAGCACTCCTCTGCAAGGTTCTCTTGCGGCATGAGATCTCTTTCTGTAGGGCTGCGAGGGCTCCTTCTGCGACCTCTGTGTCCCCGCCCTGTGGGCCTCCTGTGGGTGCTGCCTTTGCTCCTGTGGGTCCTCTGTGTCGCTGAGTGTCCCCTGTGACTCCCCCTTCTGGGTTGAGATGTCCTGGTCCTTGCTAGTCCCCGGCAGCACCACTTTTCCACTAACCGCAAATTTGCCTTTGCCAAGTCTTGTTGGTGAAATCCCTGCACTGACACCTGGCTGCAATCTTCATTCCAGCTTGGGACATCTTCTGCATCCATCAGGAACTCTTATACGGCTCCAGGGCTGCAGTGCTGACCTGTTCTTCATCACCGTCGACCAACTCCTGCAAGTACAGCTGGGTGGGTAGTAGCTCCTACTCCTCCGGACTCTACTGTGACTCTTGGACTTGGTCCCTTCTCTCCACAGGTCTTCCTCTCCAGGAATCCACCGCTGGTTTCTTGCAGTCTTGTCTGGGTGTCTTCTTTTCTTCTTGTTCCTCCTTTGGGGTGGTTTAGGGAAATTCCAGTGATTTACTCCTGCTTTCCTGATCGCTGGGGGGTACTGTGTTACTTAACTCTGTGGTTTTCTAGTACTCCCAGCTCCCCTCTACCCATTCCACTTACCTAGATGGGGGTCCTGTGTTCGTATTCCATGTTTTTTAGTATATAGTTTGGGCTCCCCCTTGGGTCACTATTGGTTATTGCTATTTGTACTGTTTTCTAACCTTTTCTATGCCTATTACTATTTACTAGTGTATATAATTAATGTATTATTTACCTCCTACTGGAGGGTTACCTCTCTAGTACTTTGTGGTATTGTGTTCCAAAAATAAAGTAGCTTTATTTTTGTACAACTGAGTGTTTTCTTTCATGTGTGTAAGGGCTGTGTGACTATAGTGGTTTTGCATGAGCTTTGCATGTCTCCTAGATAAGCCTTGGCTGCTCATCCATAGCTACTTCTAGAGAGCCTGGCTTCTAGACACTACCTACACTTCACTGATAGGGAATACCTGGACCTGGTATAAGGTGTAAGTACCTTAGGTACCCACCCCACACCAGGCAAGCTTCCTACAAGGTGCTATCTTTTAAACCACATTATGTATTACTTTAGCGGTATGCAAAAATAATTCGACCACCTGGTTTTCTGTCAGAGAGGGAAAGCTGTGTAGCTTACCCGACCTCAACATGGGAGTACCACTATCCTTCAACTGAGCATTGGAAGATCTAGTAAGGTTGAGTTCATCATAGACTGATTCAATTTTGTCTTTGAAAGAGGTTGCAATGTTGTCACAAAAGAACTGACTGGGGGGACCAGTAAAAGAACTAGGCATAGTAAAAAACTGAACAGTTTTGAAAAGTTGTTCAGATGAATTAGCAGCCTGATTCATTCTCTCTGTATAATACCTAGATTTTTTCTCAACAATACATTCTTTATAGTCCCGGAATAGGCTTTTATATTTAACTTTTTCTTCTTCTCTATACTGGCATCTCCAGATTTTTTCCTGCCTACGACATTTCTGTTCCACCATTCTTAGAGTATGACAAAACCAAGGAGCTGAGGGACGGTTACTAAATATTTTCACGTTTTTCTCCAGAACTAATTCTGTGACTGCATCACATAGCCATTTATCATACATTGTTGCTGCTTCCTTAATATTATCAGGATGCAACGGTCTAGAAGCTTCTAAACGTTTGTTAAACTCTGCATAGTTCAATTTATTCCATTTGCGGCTCTTACTTACCGTCCTAGCTGAGGCATCTAAAGGTTTAAAAATCGACCGGTCCAAACTAGAGTGCATGGTCTGACCAAGTGATGAGTAACACTGTTTTCACGCTAAGTTTGGGATATGGCCAGCTTTATGACTGGCACTTTACACCAGTTGGTTCATACTAAAACAACTTAAAGTTTCCAATAATAGGGCAGACTTTCTATTTTCAGTATCCTCTAATGGATGTTAAAGTTCCCCAAAATAGTGAAATTGGGATACTGAATGTTCATCTCCATAAAATTACTTAAGTGATCAAGAATGTTGCATTAGGGCCAGGGGGTCTATTCATTAGCACACCATAGAAGATATCCTGTGCATCAGTATACATCTAAATGAGAGCACCTCATAGTCTGCTAGATACAAAGGTTCAGATGATATTTACAGCAGTTCACAATAGATTATTGCGATGCCACCCCCACGTTTGCCTGACTGATCTAGCCTGCTAGATGCATGTCAAACAGGGAGAGTGCAGCAAAGTCCAGATCAGAGGCTTCATCAGCCCATGTCTCTGTCATGGTGGCATGGTTACCGCCCACTTTTTGCCTAGTGTTGATGGCAACTTTGATTGAAAGTGTGCTGGGTTCCTGCTAACCAGGCCCCATCACCAGTGTTCTTTCCCAAAATCTGTACCTTTGTTTCCACAATTGGCACAAACCTGGCCCACAGTTAAGTCCCTTGTAAATGATACCCATGGTACCAAGGGTCCTGTGTTCAGGTCCCCAAGGGCTGCAGCATGTATTATGCCACCCTAGGGAACTCCTCACCCAGCAGATATACACTGCCCTTGCAGCTTGTCTGTACTGGTGGGGAGAAAAAGGCAAAGTCGACATGATGCACCTCTCAGGGTGCCATGCCCACAAACATCTGCCTATGGCATAGGTAAGACACACCTCTAGCAGGCCTTGCAGCCCTTAGGCAGAGTGTACTATACCACAGGTGAGTGCATAGCTGCTGTCAGGAATCCCCAAGGTGCCTTCTGCGTTATCTGTCAGCATCCCCAGGGATTAGGGTTAAATCATATCTCTGTTCTTGGTTAAACCTTTATGTTTCTAATTAAACATAATGTGCTGTGTTACACAATTGGTGTTATCAATGCTTGTTTTACCAATGCTTGTTTGCTAATGTGAGGTGTAGACATGTGCTTCTAATTGGGTGTGGTGTAGACATGTGCTTCTAATTGGGTGTAGTGACTCATCCACATGTGGAAACTCAACTGCTTTCCTGATTGGCTATAAATAGGAGAGTGAAGCATGCCTCCCTGCCTGGCTTTGTTTTGCTTCATGATCTCAGCATCTAATTTGGTAGTCCAGCCCCTGCTGTCATCCTCGTATTCAGGACTTTTGAGGCAATTATTTTCTTTGATCCTGTAGCAGCTGACACCAGGCATTCCTCCAGCACTCTGGAAAAGACTCCAGCTAAGTGACAAGTATTCTCCAGGGAGTTTGTTCTTTGAGCGCCGCGCTTTCCTAGAACAGCTGGTGTATTTCAGACCTCGTATTTTGGCTTATCTTGAAGAGACAAATGCATTTCTGACCATTCTACATTATTATTGTAGTTACTTGCCTAAATGTGCTTCAGGAAATCTGCTTGAGCTCAAGTACTACAAAAAGTGACAGTGCAATTTTAAAAGAGCATTTACGTAACTTTTCTTTCTCTAATAGCATAACTCTTGAATTTAAATTGTGTCATTCATGCCTGTGTTTCAGGTTTGATGAATTTCCTTTTGAAGAGTTTTTCACACACACACAGTGAAACCAAACCAAACTGTGCCACCCTAACTGTTTAAACCCAGAGTGGACATTTGTATTTCTTGGATTCTTTTTGTTCCTTTTAGTTTAACCCTATGCATGCAGGAAAGTTATAGGTGATATAATTCATGCCCTTTTTGTCTTCTTGTGCATGATAAGTGCAACCACAGTTCTAATTGTAGTGTACAACAGTGAATCTCTGTGAAGTCAGCCCTAGTGTTGCAGTACTTATTGTTATGGTACTCAGTTTGGGTTTTTGGTAATGCAGTGTTAGTAATTGTACCAACAGTTATTATTATCCAAGAAAAGTGCTGGAGCGTCCCGGTATTCTTCTACCGCTCCCATGCCTATATCAGAGAGAGAGATTCAGTTTCAAGGAAGTTGAGTGCACTAACTCTACTATCACTCTGTCAACAACGACCTGCCCCCGAAGATACAGGGTTCCTGGCTGGAACGGCAAGACCTGGCAGTGTTTTGTCTCTTTCTCTTCCATTCCCCCTTTGCTTTTGGGACACCTTCCGGGGTTTCTGTGTCCACCAGGAAGTGCCGAGAGGTGTTCCAGGAGGTCGGGGCATACCATCACCCCTGCAGACATCCTGCTTTTCAGATGAGTGGCCCAGTCTCGACAGCTGCATGAGCAATATGCCCCTACAGTGTCTAAGTCCATTCTTAGACATTGTAAGTGCAGTGTAGCCATATTGAGTATATGGTCTGGGAGTTTGTCATTACAAACTCCACAGCTCCATAATGGCTTCACTGAATACTAGGAAGTTTGGTATCAACCTTCTCAGCACAATCAACCCACACTAATGCCAGCATGGGATTTCTTGACAAATTCACACAAAGGACATCTTAGAGATGTATGTTAGCCAAACCGCTAGTGTAGGACTTACCAGTCTGTGCCTGCCTGCCACTTTCAGACAAGTTTCTGACCACATGGGGTGCAAGCCTTTGTGCACTCTGTGGTCAGAAACAAAGCCTGTCCTGGGTGGAGGTGCTTCACACCTCCCACCTACAGGCACTGTAACACCTGGCAGTGAGCCTCAGAGGCTCAAGCCTTGGATTACAGTGCCCCAGGGTACTCCAGCTACTGGAGCTGCCCGCCCCCCAGTCAAAGCCCCACTTTTGGCGGCAAGTCTGGCGGGAAAATTAAGGAAAACAGGGAGGAGTAACCACCCCAGCCAGGACCACCTCTAAGGTGTCCAGAGCAGAGGTGACGCCCCTCTCTGCAGAATCCTCCTTCTTGGTTTGGAGGTCAGGGACCAATAGGATTAGGTTTGTGCCCCCCTCCCCAAAGGGAGTGGGCAGAACAAGGATGTAGCCACCCTCAGGGACAGTAGGCATTAACTACTGCCCTCTGACCCCTAAAAAGCCCCTAAATCTAGCATTTCAGGGCATCCCTGAACCCGGCTCATCAGATTCCTGGTGACCTAACAGGAAGAAGAAGGACTGCTAAGCTGAAACCTGAGCAGAGAAGAAGGAAGACAACAACAGATTTGGCCCCAGCCCTACCAGCCTGTCTCCTGCTTCAAAGAACCTGCAAAAGAACAGCGATGCATCCAGCGGGTCCAGCAAACTCTGCCAAGCTCCAAAGGACTGCCCTGCACCCAAAAGGACCAAGAACTCCGGTGGACAACGGCCCTGTCCAAGAAGAAACCAATGACTATAGACTCCAACCTCACTCTGCATGCGTGAGTTCTAACCACTCTGCACCCAACACCCACGGCCCGTGTCCAGATGGCCCAACCAGCTAGAGAGGATCCCCAGGCGGTTCTGAGCAAGGGCCCACCATGAGTTGACCTCTCTATGACCATGTCTGCAGAGGGAATTCCAAGGACCCCCCTGACAGCGAAAGCTCCGGCCAAAGATATCCGCCACCTAAAGACCCACTGAACCGCAAGCCCCCAGGCCTTGGAGAAACCGACACCCAGCGCAGCAACAGTCAGCAGGCGGCCTTCCTCCCTGTCCAGCCCGTGGTTTGCCCGAGACGATCCACTGGACCTCGCCTGCAGTCTCTGAGTGATCCCTCATAGAGAATCATTGGAGACCCAACACCTTCTTTGCACTCTTCACTCGGCTGCTCCTGCGCCGCTGAGGGTATATGTTTGGTGCCTACTCTTGCCCCCCCAGTGTTCATCTAAGTCCCCAGGTCTTCCCTCCGAAGACACGTGTACTTACCTGCCTGCGGATCTGAAACCGAGTACCCACCGTCTCCATAGTAGCCTGTGTTAATATTGCAATATTGCCTACAATTTGACCTCTACACCGGGCTGGCCCTGTGTTGCTGGTGGTGGGTGTTTGGGGTTAACTTGAACCCCAACCTGAAGACTTCCTAGCCCCCGGAGACTGGAACTGTAAGTGTTGTACTTACCTGTAAAACAATCTAACTTTTCTTCCCCCCAGGAACTGTTTCTGAAAATTGCAGTTTGTCCTTTTTCAAAACAGATTATTGTCAATATTTCAAAAACTGTATAACATCAATTTCAAACAAAGTACTGTTGCTAAAATTGTGAAATACGAATCTATTGAAGTACTTACCTGCAACTTGAATCTTGTGGTTCTAAAAATAAACTAAGAAAATATTTTTTTTGCTACATAAAAACCATTGGCCTGGAGTAAAGTCCTTGAGTGTGTGCTTCTTCTATTGTCTATGTGTGTGCAACAAATGCTTTGCACTACCCTCTGGCAAGCCTAACTGGTTGACCACACTACGCCAAAGGAGAGCATTAGTACTATCTACTTTAGCCTCTGTCAAGCCTCTGGACTCTGTGCACACTACATCTCATTTTGACGTAGTATACACATAGCCAGCTTCCTACATATGTTTAATTAGAGAGCATGTTTTAATAAGAAAACGGTTAAACGGGTTAGTGTGAGCAGCAGTGCTGGGTCGTGACTTAACGCCGTACAAACGTTTTTCACTCCAGCAGGTGAAGTCACAGTCCTTGCATCAGTAACCTTCTGATGGGTGTGTAATGATAAGAGGAGAACAGGCAGTTCAGTACCTACATGGTTAAGTTTTAGCAGCATTTCCCTGGAGTACCTTATTTGGGGGAAACCGGCAAAGGTCCTGGCGCAGGCGGACTTTCTTTTGGCAGCATGTCTTTTGAGCGCTGGCATAGCATCTGTGTGAATGTGGCCATTGAGTAGTAGTGACTGAGCAAAGGCAGCGCCCCTTCAAAACAAGTAGAGCATGACCGGTTGGCGAGGAAGACTGGAGCTCTAACAGGCTCCGTTTGCTGCCATGATTAAAAGACCCACTGAAATGAAAAGTACCCCAAGAATCTGTAAAGCACATTTAAAACTTTAAAACATATAAGATGATCAAAAGTGACAAGGCAGGGTGGTGGCTTGCAGCCCAACATGGCTAACGCCACCTGCGTATGCTCCCTGGCCCCGTACGGCCGACCCCATCTATCCGGTACTAATATATTGAACCCCCATCCCCAAGAGAAATGTAGCAGTAAGGGTAGCTCAAGACTGCAGCTAATTTCACCCCAATTAATAGTTATGACAACCGGTTTATGAGGGCGACAGGCGCTGTGCAAGTTGGGGAACGGTGGCCAGTTCGAAGGCCACTATGCAAGGTGCGGGGGGGTTTGGGGAGACAGTTTGCATGTTCTTTTAGCAGGTAATTTTGTTCTGGATAGTTACAGTTAGAGTGAACTGTACTATACTCGGACCATCTATAACACCACACGCTATTTCTGACACCCAGTCTCCTGCATGTACCACACTCATCCTTAGATTATTGTCCTGGAACATCAACAGCCTAGGCCACAAGTTGAACAGAGGCCTTGTCATGCACTATATCAAGAGACAGACCCCAGATATCATATTGCTACAAAAAGCTCAACTGCTGGGAAATACCTACTAGGCGGTAAGGAAATGCCTCCTTGGCATGGTTATCCCCTAACTTTTTGCCTTTTGCTGATGCCAAGTTATGATTGAAAGTGTGCTGGGACCCTGCTGACCAGGCCCCAGCACCAGGGTTCTTTCCCTAAACTGTACCTTTGCTTTCACAATTGGCACAGCCCTGGCACTCAGATAAGTCCCTTGTAAATGGTACCCCTGGTACCAAGGGCCCTGATGCCAGGGAAGGGCTGCAGCGTGTCTCGTGCCACCCTGGGGACCCCTCACTCAACACATGCACACTGTCTCACAGCTTGTGTGTGCTGGTGGGGAGAAAATGACTAAGTCGACATGGCACTCCCCTCAGAGTGCCATGCCAACCTCACACTGCCTGTGGCAAAGGTAAGTCACCCTCTGTGGCCAGGAACAAAGCCTGTACTGGGTGGAGGTGCTTCTCACCTCCCCCTGCAGGAACTGTAACACCTGGTGGTGAGCCTCAAAGGCTCACCCCTTTTGTTACAGCCTCACAGGGCATCCCAGCTAGTGGAGATGCCCGCCCCTCCGGCCACTGCCCCCACTTTTGGCGGCAAGGCTGGAGGAGATAATGAGAAAAACAAGGAGTCACCCACCAGTCAGGACAGCCCCCAAGGCGTCCTGAGCTGAGGTGACCCCTGCCTTTAGATATCCTCCATTTTAAGTTTGGAGGATTCCCCCAATAGGATTAGGGATGTGCCCCCCTGCTGTCAGGGAGGAGGCACAAAGAGGGTGTAGCCACCCTCCAGGACAGTAGCCATTGGCTACTGTCCCCCAGACCTAAACACACCACTAAAGTTAGTATTTAGGGGCACCCAAGAACCCAGGAAATCAGATTCCTGCAACCTGAAACAAGAAGGACTGCTGACCTGAAAGCCCTGCAGAGACGACGGAAGACGACAACTGCTTTGGCCCCAGCTCTACCGGCCTGTCTCCTGACTCGAAAAACTGCAACATCCAGGCATCCAACAGGGACCAGCGACCTCTGAAGCCTCAGAGGACTGCCCTGAACCTAAGGACCAAGAAACTCCAGTGAGCAGCAGCTCTGCTCAACAACAGCAATGACTTTGCACCTTTCTTGCAACTTCTAAAGACTTCACTCTTCCCGCCAGAAGCATGAGACTTCACCCTCTGCACCCGACACCCCCGACTCGAGCTCCAGAGAACCAACACCACAGGGAGGACTCCCAGGCGACTGGGACCTCGTGAGTAGTCCGAGACGACCCCCCTGGACCCACACAGCGACGCATGCTGAGAGAATCCAGAGACTCCCCCTGACCGCGACTGCCTGTAACAAGGAACCCGACGCCTGGACCAAGCACTGCACCCGCAGCCCCCAGGACCAGAAGGAACCGAACCTCAGTAAAGGAGTGACCCCCAGGCGACTCTCTGCCTAGCCCAGTTGGTGGCTGGCCCGAGAAGCCACCCTGTGCCCTGCCTGCACCGCTAGGGTGACCCCCCCAGTCCCTCCATTGAATCCAATACAAAACCTGAAACCTGCTTTGCACACTGCACCCAGCCACCTCTCTGATGCTGAGGGTGTGTTTTGTGTGCCTACTTGTGTCCCCCCCAGTGCTCTACAAAACCCCCCTGGTCTGCCCTCATGAAGACGCAGGTACTTACCTGTAGGCAGACTGGAACCAGAGCACCACTGTTCTTCACAGGCGCCTATGTGTTTTGGGCACCTCTTTGACCTCTGCACCTGATCGGCCCTTAGCTGCTGGTATGGTAATTTTGGGGTTGCCTTGAACCCCCAACGGTGGGTTGCCTATGCCCAGGAACTGAGACTTGTAAGTGTTTTACTTACCTGAAAAACTAACCAATACTTACCTCCCCTAGGAACTGTTGATTTTTGCAGTGTCCACTTTTAAAATAGCTTATTGACATTTTAACAAAAACTGTATATTTTATTGCTCTAATTCAAAGTTTCTAACTCACCTGTGTGGAGTACATTGCATTTTATGTATTTACTTCAAATCTTGAACTTGTGGTTCTAAAAATAAATTAAGAAAAGTTATTTTTCTGTATAAAAACTATTGGCTTGGAGTTAAGTCTTTGAGTGTGTGTTCCTCATTTATTGCCTGTGTGTGTACAACAAATGCTTAACACTACCCTCTGATAAGCCTACTGCTCGACCACACTACCACAAAATAGAGCATTAGAATGATCTAATTTTGCCACTATCAACCTCTAAGGGGAACCCTTGGACTCTGTGCACACTATCTCTTACTTTGAGATAGTATATACAGAGCCAACTTCCTACAAAGGCGTTATCCCGGAATGGATACACACTGACAGCACAGGCGGGTTACACCTCAGACTCATGAGGGGTGGGCATCCTACTAAAAACACAACACCATTTACACCACAATCAACATGGAGGAACCAGCAAGGGAAATAGGTTGTAAATCAGGAACCTGGGATGGAATAGTCATCAATGTCGGCTCTATCTATATCCCTCCCCGCCATCAACAGATTACCCTCCCTATCCTTAGCACATTATTTCTGTAATTACCCACAGAAATATGACTTAAGTGGGTAGACTATAATGCAGTCATGTATGAGACTCTGGATCGTGTCACCCACACCCTGCGGCCCCAAACGCAGACCGCACATTCGTAGAGGCTTTAGGCCTAGTGGACTCCGCAATCCAGAGTAGAGGCACTACACATTCCTCTCTGGAACACACAAAAGCGCCTCATGCTTAGATTACATTTTCACACACCACAGACCCCTAGTTAGAATATCAGTAGTGCGACACCAAGCGAAAGGTATATACAACCATTTACCAGTATGGATTGAGTTGAGTGGAGACACCCGGACGAATGCAGGCCCCGGACCACTTAACCCATGGTACATAAAAGATGAGGAAATCAGGACGGCATAAGACAGACAATAGATGACTATTTTAAAGAGAATGAGGGATCAGTAGACTCAAATGCTAATTTATGGGACGCATTTAAGACCGTGCTAACAGGCCAAGCGTACTCCTTGATAGCGGGGGAAAAAAGAAACAAGGGTCAAAATAAAGGATTTAGAAATAGAGATACAAGCCCTAGAGCAGGATTTGCTCCAGGCGAACAACACAACAGTTCTCCATACTCTCTGACTGAAATAACGCAAATATAGAGAATGGGCAGAAGACACAGCGTGCAAAATTCATACTCTGACACAAAGGAGGCTCTATGAGGTGGGAGACAAAGCGGGGAGGATATTGGCATGGCTAGAAAAAAGGGATCAAACTCAAAACTGGGGGCCAGATGTAGCAAAGGGTTTTACCCATTCTGTGTCTATTAGAAAATGTGTTCGTACATATGGCCCTGGGTCCCTCGACTCACGACGGACAGTGGGGAGGTCAAGAAAAAGCAGAAGTTACAGCAACGGAATTTACGACTTACTATTCCAAGTTTTATGAAGCTCGGAAAACCGCCCTCTACCCGAGGAAATACGAGAATTCCTCTTCAACGTTAAAACACCCTCCCTCTCTGCAGACCAGGAACAAATGTTAGAGAGCTACTTCACACCCAGCTTAATAATACAAGCAATAGGTTCCATCTCATCCGGAAAACTGATGGGTCCGAATGGATTACCCATCGAGCTATACAAAGGCCTAGCCAGCTAAATACAGACCCAACTTCTTAAGATGTGGTCTGAGGCTAAAGCCATAGGGAACCTCCCCAGAGACACACGCCAAGCCACAATAGTGGTGATCCACAAAACATATAAACCTCCTGACTAATGCAGATCATATAGATCAATTTCCCCTTTAAACGTAGAAGTCAAATTTCTAGCCATGTTCCTGTCAAATAGACTCAGGCAAGTAGTGACTACTCTTGTACGCTCCCATCAATCAGGCTTTATGCCTCATCGCAGCACCAGACTAAACCTCAGACGCCTGTACGGAGTGCTGGCTGGAGTGCTCAATGCCAATATAACCACCCTAGCCATCTCTACAGACACCTCTAAAGCCTTGGACTCTCTAGAATGGGAGCACATGTATGCAGTGCTAGAGCACTTTGGTTTTGGCCCTTCATTTATGGGATGGATCCACCTCTTATACTAAGAGCCAGAGGCCCGGGTGAGAGTTAATGGGGCAACATTGTAGGCCTTCACACTATCTCGTGGGACAAGACAGGGTTGCCTGCTCCCCATTATTCTTTGCCCTGGCGTTGGAGCCCCTGGCGGTGTGGGTCAGGGGGAATCCAGTGGTCCGTGGGATCACATGGGGAGAGCAGCGAGAGAAGCGTATATCCCTATACGCAGATGATGTCCTGTTATATGTCACAGACCCTACATTTACTATTCCGCTAATCATGCAGATCTTTCGTACCTTCAGGCTTTTTTGGGATACACTATCAACGGGCAAAGGTCCTTCATATGCCTGATAATAGGTCCCTTACCAATTCTTAGCACTGATACCAATACCCATGATACAGGAGGGTTTTACATATTTAAGAGTCTAGAGGACCCACAGGCCTCTCAGGTACTGAGGGACCTCCTTAGGTGGGGAGAGGGTCCTCACCTGATTTCTGTTTTATACGGCACTCAAGAGTGACAGACACGCCACAGTATGTATTGCACAAAGTGCCTGGGAGAGAGACATGGGGGTTGAGATCACAGATAAGGAATGGAGCCAGGCAACTGAATTGGTACGCACTGTTTCATGCATTATTAAGTCCGAATTGATGCATTTTTATTATTTACCCCGCACCTACATGACACCATACTTACTAAACAAAATAGACCTGACCAGGGAATCGAGATGCAAGCAATGCAGTGAAATTGGGGCTACCTTTTTACATCTATCCTGGGTTTGTAGGGGGGTTCAGGACTTCTGGAGGGAGGTGGTATCAAAAATATTGGCGTTACAGAATTGACTCTCTCACATGGCCTGAAAAGTTGTCTGTTGGGAATAATTGCCAAACCCAAGGGGTGGAATATTCCATTTAAGGTCGCCCAGCTAGCCTTGGTGCTGGCTAAGAGAAGGGTTGCTATCGGGTGTATGGGAACCCAGAGCCCAATAATGCAACAGTGTTTGAAGGACCTCATGAAGGGGTCAATTACTTGATCAATTTATGGAAGGGAGGGTTCCAATTCAGATTTTCTGGCAGAGGAGGAAGAGTGAAGACTGGAATGGGAGATTATAGGAATGCCTATTGTCACGACCATATGTGTATTGGGGTTCTTGGGGGTAGCAAGAGACGGGCTTTTGGCTAGATGCCGTGGTCTATGGGTTGATGGATGGATCTCCTATTTCAAAGCAAATGTACTGAACTTTGTGATGACATTCCAAATGTATAATAATCTCTGTAGCTTGATGGTCTTTACTGAACTTTTACCTCTCCCTGGAATGCAACATTACTCCAATATTACTCCATGGCACTGTCTAGTTTGGTTGCACGTTTTTTGCAACATGGAATGTATGTTTTTTATTTGCTCTGAAAACCAATAAAATAAAATTCATGAAAAATATATTTGGAAGTCTATATTACGAACGATCTAAAGATAATTTACCAATGGAATTTGATGCCGAACTTTGAACGTTTCGAGGCAGATTTCCGCCTCTGGAAAGACTTGCCGCTGGGGCAAGTGCCAATTCTTAAATGATGACATTGCCCCGGATGATTTATGCCTTACAAAACACACCATATCTAGTAACCAAGGCATACTTACGAAGGACGGTGGCTGCCTTCCGGCTATTACGGCTATCACCCTGGGGATCCAGCCCACCTCACATTGCACTCCAGAAACTAAGCAGAGTGGTATATGACGGAGGCATAAGACTTCCAGCTATACAAATTAATTAATGACTGGGTGCTCGCCCCATGTGAGGAGCCAGCAGTGAGGATAGACAGATAACATCTGGCATGGGGGGTTACAAAGGCGCACTCCTCAAAGCAGAACTAACCCGTCACTACCTGCACACACCAAGATGGTAGTACCCGTATGGCGGCAGGCGACTGCCTTTCTAGGATGGAAAAATCGACTCACAGAAATGGGAGTTGATAGACATTACTAAATTAAGAGCTATATGTCAAGGGGACGCCCCCAAAACCATGTCAGAAATGACCGATCAGTTGGAACTAGGGTCCAATCAAATCTATAAATACCTTCAGATGACCCCCACCCTCGCTACCCATATACAGAAAGGTACCGTTCTGGAGGAATCCACCCAGTTAGAGGACAGTCTCCTCTCCAAAAAACACGACGCAAAAGTCATCTCCCTCATATACAAAAATGTATCAATAATGCCCCGGCACTCTACAGACTAAAAGATAAATGGGAGACAGAAAGCAATAAGAGATCTAATGCAGGAAGTAACAGGGTTTTCCATCCCGGGCACAGCTAAAGTTTGGGTGCTGGGCATTTGGGAGGTTTGGGGGCAAGAACCGCCTTTGTAGTACTGCAAATTATGGTTATCCCAGGGCTGGGCAGCTCATAACTGGGGGACGATGGAACCGCCGCAACTATGTAAGTGGCAACAAAACATGGACAGGTGTATGACTGCTGAACGTACGGTGTACATAAGTAGGGGGTGTACTAAAAAATGGGAAAGGGTCTGGTCCTCTTGGAAACGCTATAAAGGACATGGGATAGAATGAGAAATATTAATATTGAATACATGTATGGAGACTTGATGTACACACACTTATCTGAACGTGACACAGTGCTCAAGTGTACTACTTACCTTCCACGGATATGGAAATGCTTCGCTGATTCCCTGCCACATAAAGTTGCTACATGCTTATTTGTATGTTCGTTATGGAAAACCATTAAAAGATTTATTTAAAAAAGTGACAGGGAAATGTGGCAAAGTGACTATGCAATATGAATAAAATTAGCACTAGAGCTGCACAGTAGCTTAAAGAAACATTGTTGACCTTCAGACACTGATGGGCAGTTTCAGCAGACCTACTCTCCCAGTGCTCAAATTGTTGTAGCCCTTTTACTGGGCATCATGCTATACCCTCCGCTCACCCGGTGCTTAATTTGTAAATAGAACAAGCATTTTCAATGCAATGGATCTCCCATTTGTTCGAGTTAGAGCTATAAGCGTTGTAATGCAAAAATAAACGCAACACAATCGCGCTGCGTGGAAAAAAAACAGATAAAGTAGTCCAGAATCCAGGCTGAAAACATCGAGCCTCGTATGTTTTTGGTACTTTACCAGTGCTGTGTAGGTGGGCTAACACCGGAGAAGGCATGACATATGCACGCCTTTCACAAATGAAAGCAAGTGGATTTTAAAAGGCAAGCCCAGGAACCAATGTAAGTGACTGGTGTGGCATGGGCGTAGTTTGAAGCCCAAAGAGAGATTACAGAATGGACGGAGCGCTTTGTGCTCGCCCATAATAAATGACACAGCCCAAAGTGTTCCTTGAAACTCGACACTAGCACTGCTGATAGTGTGAGTTACCAGATATCAGACATCTCTTGTCTTGATTCCGGCTCAACCGTTTTCATACACAACCATACACTTCCTGCAACTTTTTCTCTCTTGCAAGTTTTTTCATCCCTGCTTTCTGCCTTTGCCACTGTTTTCTGTACTACTCTTCATCTTCCTTTCCCTCTTATTGGCTTTATCTCTCTTATTCTAGGGCAAAGTCTGATGATGAAAAATAAGTCCTGGTCCCCAACAATGATTGCCAGTGGCCCCCACCTGCATCCATTGGCCCAACCCACTGTAAGTCCCTCAACCCTCTGTAGGTCACCCTCTGCTGCCCTTCTGAGGACCAGAGTCCGTTGGCTGGTAACAGTGACCCTTATTCAGATCTCATTAGCCCTTAAGTGGACCTGACACACACTAAAAGTCCTCGCAGACCACTAGCCACTTTCTGCAAGCCTTCCAATCCAAAGGCATAACTTTAGCCTAGTACAAAGCCCTGAAGATTGCTCCAGGTTGCTCTCAGACCCGTTCTGCCGACCCCCAAATAGCTTCAAATAACCTCTGCTAGCCGTCACTGCTTTGATTAGAACCCTAAAATACCCTCACTCCTTGATCTGTGGCATTCATTCAAATTACTTAATACTCCCTCCATTAATCCCAAAAAACCCTTTCCATGCAGGCCCAGTCCATGTGATTTGTTTTGGCGGCCTAGCACCTCTGCTCCCCAGCCAGCATATTACCCAGGTACCTGCATTATACGTGAAACCAGGCACATCACTAACTTGCAGCTCCTACGACCTTTGCAGGAAACAACTACACATAGTCCTGGTCAAGTCAGGTGGCTCAGTGGATAAAATACATCAACTGCAGGTATCTGTATTTATTCCGATGGACACAGGTCAGAATCCTGGCTGGGCCACTCAGCCGTTCATTCTTCCGAGGTCGATAAAATGAGTACTATTGTGTTAACATACATTATTTCTCAAAGAGCACTGAGAGATCTTTCATGGCGTACATAGACTGTACAGATATGCTTGTTACGTTAAATATGTGGAGACTCACATCTATACATTGTTTTGCTTTCAACTTATAGCCACAGACTTGCTGTTTATTAGTGTTGTTTATATGTATTGTAAATCTGAAGCACAAGTTGTAAATCGCCAGGTCAAATGTTCAAATCTGAGAAACGTAGCTCAGCGGGTGCATGCATTTGTTGCTAAGGTCCTTGTGTAATTTGTTGATTACGAGTTCTGATCATATGAACTAGTTCAGTTTGATATGTGTCTGTGGCAAAAAAGTTAATTCATAGGATATTGATAAATGAAGGCCATTGCGTTAAAAAGTAATATTAATAAGTAGTGAAAGGCAATTTGAGTTTTTTTATCTGCAATTAAATTAATCACTGTTATTTTAATTATACATGCATACTTGCATAAATAATGCATTACATATTATTGAGGGGACAAGATATTTCCCTTGTGCAGCAGCATGACAGGGTATATCAACATTGTCCACACTACTTTTTCTCCTGGTATCATCTCACAGAGTTTCTTCACTCTTTTTTAAGAAGTGCAAAGTAGCCATTTTCATTTAACTTTCATGGCCAACTTGTGAAATGACATACAGAGTGCATCTCTATTTCCAATTTCCAATTTAACTTTATTCGTTACAATGACCATAAAAGCACATAAAAAGAAACACATAAGTGTAGGAGGCTGGACTGGCTTGTAGTGAGTACCAAGGGGTACTTACACCTTGCACCAAGCCCATGTATCCCTTATTAGTGTATAGGGTGTCTAGCAGCTTAGGCTGATAGATAATGGTAGCTTAGCAGAGCAGCTTAGGCTGAACTAGGAGACTAGTGAAGCTCCTACAGTACCACTAGTGTCACTTGCACAATATCATAAGAAAACGCAATACACAGATATACTAAAAATAAAGGTACTTTATTTTTATGACAATATGCCAAAGTATCTCAGTGAGTACCCTCAGTATGAGGATAGCAAATATACACAAGATATATGTACACAATACCAAAAATATGCAGTATAGTCTTAGAAAACAGTGCAAACAATGTATAGTTACAATAGGATGCAATGGGAACACATAGGGATAGGGGCAACACAAACCATATACTCCAAAAGTGGAATGCGAACCACGAATGGACCCCAAACCTATGTGACCTTGTAGAGGGTTGCTGGGACTGTAAGAAAACAGTGAGGGTTAGAAAAATAGCCCACCCCAAGACCCCGAAAAGTGAGTGCAAAGTGCACTAAAGTTCCCCAAAGAGCACAGAAGTCATGATAGGGGAATTCTGCAGGAAAGACACAAACCAGCAATGCAACAACAATGGATTTCCAATCGAGGGTACCTGTGGAACAAGGGGACCAAGTCCAAAAGTCACAAGCAAGTCGCACACTAGAGGGTCTAAGGCAGCAAGCTGTCAAACAAGCAAATGGGGATGTCAGTGACTCTCACAGAGTTTACTGGGAGGACAACCTCTTGTACACTGAAGCAAGGGATCCAAAACCTGGAGCTGCCAGGCTTGGCTGTGCACAAAAGATTTCCGCCGGAAGTGCACAGAGGCCGGAGTAGCTGCAAAAGACGCGGTTCCCAGCAATGCAGTCTGGCGTGGGGAGGCAAGGACTTACCTCCACCAAACTTGGACTGAAGAGTCACTGGACTGTGGGAGTCACTTGGACAGAGTTGCTGGATTCAAGGGACCTCGCTCGTCGTGCTGAAGGAGACCCAGGGGACCGGTGATGCAGTTCTTTGGTGCCTGCGGTAGCAGGGGGAAGATTCCGTCGACCCACAGGAGATTTCTTCGGAGCTTCTAGTGCAGAGAGGAGGCAGACTACCCCCACAGCATGCACCACCAGGAAAACAGTTGAGAAGGCGGCAGGATCAGCGTTACAGAGTTGCAGTAGTCATCTTTGCTACTTTGTTGCAGTTTTGCAGGCTTCCAGCGCGGTCAGCAGTCGATTCCTTGGCAGAAGGTGAAGAGAGAGATGCAGAGGAACTCTGATGAGCTCTTGCATTCGTTACCTAAGGAATTCCCCAAAGCAAAGACCCTAAATAGCCAGAAAAGAGGGTTTGGCTACTTAGGAGAGAGGATAGGCTAGCAACACCTGAAGGAGCCTATCAGAAGGAGTCTCTGACGTCACCTGCTGCCACTGGCCACTCAGAGCAGTCCAGTGTGCCAGCAGCACCTCTGTTTCCAAGATGGCAGAGGTCTGGAGCACACTGGAGGAGCTCTGGGCACCTCCCAGGGGAGGTGCAGGTCAGGGGAGTGGTCACTCCCCTTTCCTTTGTCCAGTTTCGCGCCAGAGCAGGGCTGAGGGGTCCCTGAACCGGTGTAGACTGGCTTATGCAGAAATGGGCACCATCTGTGCCCATGAAAGCATTTCCAGAGGCTGGGGGAGGCTACTCCTCCCCTGCCTTAACACCTTTTTCCAAAGGGAGAGGGTGTAACACCCTCTCTCTGAGGAATTCCTTTGTTCTGCCTTCCTGGGCCAAGCCTGGCTGGACCCCAGGAGTGCAGAAACATGTCTGAGGGGTTGGCAGCAGCAGCAGCAGTGAAACCCCTGAAAAGGCAGTTTGGCAGTACCCGGGTCTGAGCTACAGACCCGTGGGATCATGGGATTGTGCCAACAATGCCAGGATGGCATAGAGGGGGCAATTCCATGATCTTAGACATGTTACATGGCCATATTCGGAGTTACCATTGTGAAGCTACACATAGGTATTGACCTATGTGTAGTGCACGCGTGTAATGGTGTCCCCGCACTCACAAAGTCTGAGGAATTTGCCCTGAACAATGTGGGAGCACCTTGGCTAGTGCCAGGGTGCCCACACACTAAGTAACTTTGCACCTAACCTTTACTAAGTAAAGGTTAGACATATAGGTGACTTATAAGTTACTTAAGTGCAGTGAAAATGGCTGTGAAATAATGTGTGCATTATTTCACTCAGGCTGCAGTGGCAGGCCTGTGTAAGAATTGTCAGAGCTCCCTATGAGTGGCAAAAGAAATGCTGCAGCCCATAGGGATCTCCTGGAACCCCAATACTCTGGGTACCTCAGTACCATATACTAGGGAACTATAAGGGTGTTCCAGTATGCCAATGTGAATTGGTGAAATTGGTCACTAGCCTGTTAGTGACAATTTGAAAAGAAATGAGAGAGCATAACCACTGAGGTTCTGGATAGCAGAGCCTCAGTGAGACAGTTAATCATAACACAGGTAACACATTCAGGCACACTTATGAGCACTGGGGCCCTGGCTGGCAGGGTCCCAGTGACACATACAACTAAAACAACATATATACAGTGAAAAATGGGGGTAACATGCCAGGCAAGATGGTACTTTCCTGCAATAAGCAACCATTGCATGATATCATATAATACAAAAACAATTGATCAAATCCATTAAAGTCACCTGGATAACAATAAATACAATTTAATATATATACATACATAAAAAAGTACCCCTCGAGTCGTTAAGCAATTTACAAAATTATGACTCCCAGTAAATATTAGTATAGCTTTAGGACAGGGTAAGCAAAATACACAATACTAAGCCAGTGAGAGCTGTAACCCCGAAAAAAAAACACACACATTTCCTCTGACTTTAGCTCTCCTAGCAACGATTGCCTAAAAATGTGGTGCAAGGGTTGTAAAACATTAAGACCTACCAGAATCAACTCATAATCCACAACACTGCCTATAGCACCTTGCACCCATGATCAAACCTAATAAAAGTATCACATATCAATAAATACAATGCAGCCTGATCATTAAAAGCAATAAAAAAAAATCAATAAGCTGTAGTGAAACCATTGATTCTTAAGAGGCCTTGATACTCAGAAAGTCCTTTTGTTAGTAACAATATAGCCAGCCGTTAAATTTACTAGTTATCAGTGCCCCTTTGTGAATTGGTCTTGGCCACAAACTTATAGTTACTTGATCAGTTCTCACCTAAACATTTGGCACGCTTATGCCATATGGAGACAAGGAATCAGCTTACTGAGTATACAATTGGCTCTGCAGTGTTTGTCCCAAATATACGCAGTGCCACCTGAAAGTTTGCAATCCCTAGAGATAAGCAGAGAGGTCGCAGCCATTGACGTCTTGCTTCGCAGTAGCCTGAATAGACAATAATAATATGATTAATCGACTCAGAAGCCACCCCACATACAGGACATAAAGCAGATACACACCCCTCGGACCAAGCGCTATAAAAAATGTTCAAAGGAAAACATCCATACCTAAATCGCAGGTAAAGGCTCTTAGCCAGAGAGGGTGATACAATGTCCAGGAAGGGCTCAAACAATGGAGCAGCTTTAACATCTAGGAACCTTTCTGTTAAGTGGCCCAAATTGGTCCTAGAATGTTGGTCCCCCAAAGGGTAACACCAATACTTGTATTTGACAACCTGTTTATCCGCCTTATGAACCTGCTCACCATTATCCCAGAGTGCCAATAACTTCAGCCGCCTACTCCAGTTATAACCAAACCTCAACCAAGTTGTTTTGAGGGTGTGGTCATGTCTTATTAAATCCTGTAAACCATCTCTGTATGCTTTCAATTTGGGGGTCGACCAAATGCGCACCCAGTAGTGGAGAGGTTTCAACTGGGCAAGGTCAGACACCCCGTTGATGCCTAGATCATGGTGTTGCGTAGGTTCTCATTATCCTAATGAGACTACTGGATTTGGGCGGCAGAATCACCTGTACTGCAGGGGACTGAGTCTGATCTTGCACCATGTGACACCTGTCGTCCTAATCTAGGTTTATTCTGGCTAACTAGCGGTGCCTCATCTCCACCCAAGAGCAGGGATGATTGGGGCAACCGGGCGCATGACATAAATGACTCCTCAGGGTAATCGTGGTCACTCAGATCTCATCTGTTTCTCTCAGTTACATTAGTCTCACATATGCAAGGACAATCAGAGGTAGAGTAAAGTTCAATAAGGTTTTATTGAAGTAACTGCATCTTAGATAATAAGGCATGTATTGCAATAACTAGGACAGTGAAGCACAATAGGATTACAATAGTGACAATGAGAGTAAAACACAAGAATAACACTACCATGTTGTCACTAAAGTTTTTAAGGATAGTTCCTACCTAGGCTATGTTAGAGCACAGCATGTTAAGCTCTAATTCTCCCCTCAGGTTCCCCCTGGGAAGACTTCCTCCCTCATACCTAAGCAAGAGGCCTGTGGTCTACATAAGCAGCTGCAGCGAAGCAATCAGCATACAGTCATGGTCATCTGGCTGGAATCTCCCTCTAACGTACATGGGTCAAAGTAGTGTTTTTATAATAAAACATATGAAGTTCCAAGAAAGGATCCCCACGTAAGAGTGTGTATGTTTCTGTGAAGATTGGAGACAAAGCGTACCACTTTTGCCGGCAACCTATCTTACTGCAGCCTTGAGAAAAGCACAGAGTGAAAGAAATGTCTTGTTTAAGAACGCAGTACTGACCTAGGTGAAGAACAGCTAGATAGAGAAAATAAAACAAGACCGCAAATGTGGCTAGTGTTAAAATAATAAAACGAAGCTGAATAAAATATATCTAGGATGAAGTGCACAACGGCAGGCCTAGTTTGCTAAAATAACGTGTATAAAACTATAGCTAAAATGGCTACCCAACAGTGGCACAGGGGGATGAGTGGTGTATTAACTGGAACGGGCACTAGGGCCCTAATAAAAGTGTTTTTAGCTACTGCTAGACTGTGTATGTTTGTGTACCCCCAAATTTCAGCTCCATTTATGGCCGTATTCAAGGCCTTAGCCTCAAGAGCAGGTTATATTGATCAAGTGAAAGTTGCTTTAAAGAAGCGTAAGATGGCATTAGACATATGTGTCGGCGTGAGTGAACTCTTTGCAATTTGGGAATCCCACTTAAACTTATCAGTCAAAGTGACTCCTAAGTGGTCAAAGCACGACACTCTCAAGCTTTGCATTGCCTACCCTGACACAGTTAGTTCTAGAAGAGTTCCTAATAAAGACCATGTATTTAGGTTTTGTGCAGTTTATCTCTAAGCCCCTGTCCACACAAAATGATAGAAACTTAGTCAATACATTTTGGAGACCCATAGGTGACTTAGAAAATAACAACGAGTCATCCCCAAAAAGAAGAATCTCAATTTTTTCCCATTTAGGGTGGGCGAATTGTTAACACACTGCCTCAGGGACTCGGTTACATCATTTATGTAAAGAGAAAAGAGAGTGGGGGCTGCAAGCAACCCTGGCGCACTCCACAGCAAATGGGAATTCTAGATGTCAGTTCCCACTGCTACCCCCCACCACACTTGGGCATAGTTATCCTGATGTAACGTAACCAGAATGTTCACGAGCTTACAGGGGACACCAGTTTTCCTCAACACTGTCCATAGGTTGTCTCGGGGAATCAAGTGAAAAGCCGCTCCAAGGTCGACAAAAGCTATATATAGTTACTGTCGACACAAGATGACCTGCTTTCAATGAATGAGTGAAAATCTAAACACCTGGTCAATGGTGCTAATTTTTGCCCGAACCCCTGCCTGGAGAGGGGAAAGTATATCTACACCTGATGTCCAAGCTGACAATCTATCCAGTACCTGCCTCATGAATTTTTTTTTAGATTAGCCAATAAACTAATGGGCCGATAGTTACCAGGGCAGCCCGCATCCCCTTTTTTAGGGGCAAACGCAAATCGCTCCGTCCCTCTTCTACTCTCTCTTTAGGGGGGTTTTAACCACGCCCATGTTACGTTAGTCACTTTCATTGGTTCATAGGCTTGCCTTTTAAAATCCGCTTGTTTTCATTTGTGAAAGGCATGCATACGTCATGCCTTTTCTAGTGTTTAGCCTTCCTGGAGAGCACAGGTAAACTACTGGAATCATACACGGCTCCATGTTTTCCGTATGCTTTCTGGACTACTTTTTCTCTTTATTTCGCAGCGCGATCGTGTCACTAATTTATTTTTTTCATTTATTGTGGCAAGAAAAGTCCGGTTTGCTAATAGCTCTAACTCGATGTAATGCGAGACCCATTGCATTGCAAATGCCTGTTATAAATTGGGATGATTTGAGCTCCATTCCAAGTGTCCGGCATCTCACCTCCATTAACTATAGAATTGGAAAGGGTGTTCGTGTACCAAGCCCATATTTGGGGTTCAGATTTATATAGATCCCCCGGTATACTGTCCGGGCCTGGGGACTTTAGGGGTTTCAACCTATCTATTGCTGCAAAGGTATCTTCCATGCTAAAGAAGAATAGTTCACTGGAGCCACTTGCTGGAATAAAACCATTGGTATCTATCTCAACCTTCACCTGGGCCTGGGATTTCTCCTGAATCCTACTTTTGGCACATACATTGCTAAAGTGATACTCCTACTTTTCTGGTGGAATATGAGAACATCTAATTCCCAGTCATAATCAGCGACCAGAAAGTGCAAGTGTCTTTCGTTTTAAGTGGCTCTAGAAAGTCCTGTCAATTGCCCTCGTCCCATTTTTTCTTTGCAGCTTTAAGTGCAGTTGTATATCTGAGGCGAGCACATCTAATATCTACCGACTTACCATCCCTCACAGCTTTTCTTAACTCTGATTTAACCTGCTTGCACTCCTTAGATTACCACCTAGGCTCTTTCCTCTTCTTCTGTTGTTGACCCTGATAGTCGCTACAAAAGATAGCCTTCAGCTTGGTAAAAAAGCAGTGTGGGTGCTTAACAATATGCGAGGATCCGGACAAACTTCCTTAAAACCTGACATGTGTTGGACAAAAAGTTTATAGATTTCAGCATGCAAATTCTGGTTCACCATGACTCTAGGCCACATGACTCTACAACAACTACTGGCCACAATGGGTTCAGGCACTACAGCTAAATCCGAGCAAACTGACCTCAGAAACTGTGTGACCGGACGTCCACCGGGACATAATAAATAGCAGTTTTCTAACACCCTCTCTTAAAGGTAAACTCTGTTTAGGTCTGATCGAGCTTTCCCATTGCAAGCGCGCAAACCGTGTGTAACCTCCAGGGAAGCTAATGGCAGAACGGTATTGGAATAGTGACACAACAGTCTCCCTGCAACTCTTGGATTCGCCCCGTACTCATCCTCCTTCGAGATTATCAAATTAAGTGCAGAAGACGGTTCAAAAATTACATTACAGTCCCCAGCCACTTTTACTTTAGCATCCTGTCTGTAAGTTCCAACTAAAGCATCTACATGCTTAAAACTGGTGAATCTATCATAAGGGGCCCTTGAACACAAGCAATATTGTTGTTTACCAAAATTATAAGACCTCCCTTCGCCCACCCTGAACTTGAAGGGGGAATTGCGTCTGTGCTATACGTGCTGAACCCATTAACAAAGACCTTCGAAACAGCCCAGTTTTCTTGGAACATACAAACATCAAACTTCCTAATGAAGGACAACCAGTCTTTATCATCTAGCCTGGAATTAATCCCTGCCACATTCCATGTAACTACATGTAGATTCGTTGTGTGCTAAACTAACAAGGTAAGCGCTAGAAAACAATTAGTAGTGGGAACTATAAAATTACAGGAGCCATTTCCCAGTTCTTGTGCTCTTCCCTGATCTGCGGAAAGTTCAGCTGGTACAGCTACTCCCTTAACACCTGGAGTATAAAACAAACCAAGGGAAGGGCTGTAATGTCCCCCCGACCAGAACAAGAGTGACTAAGCGAATATAACAAAGACTTGACAAAACTAGATGCCTTAAAATTCACGATAACACAGTCACCCAATGAAGCTTACAGTGAGGGGCCCACCCAGGATACCCTACGGGTAGATTTGATTTCTTTAGTAAAATCGTGAGCCCAACCTGAATGCTCCCTCAACCAGTAGGAGACTTTATTTAAAAGAGAGATGTGTGATTCCTGCTTTTCCTCAAATAGAGGTGGAACATTTTCAAGTACAATAATATAGGGAGCACACTCAGGTGGAATGTTGGACCTAATACCACATTTTTGTGAACCTATATTTGGGTTCCTCAGGCCCACCTTCTTATCTGCAGAGGCAGCTTTTGATGCCCCAAATGCCGCAGTTACAGGGTTATTGGGTAATTGTTAACGTGGGCCTTTATTTGGTCTATTATTAACACCATAGGCCCTTCTCTCCCCTTCCGTTAGACAGCATTCAGGGGCAGATGTTCAGCATGGGTCTGACAAACAGCGTGAGCCTCAGTAACTTCAGCTTCTGCCATCTGTGCCGAAACAGTGGGTCTAGTCACTCTTGTAGAGCCAGGAAGAAGTTTGGTACCAGCGTGCAAACTAACACATCTCATCCCATCAATCCTTTTAAGTTCTATATCAATCTTCTCTAAACTCTCGATTATTGGTTTCAGCTTTAAATCCAGGGCAGTATTTATCACACCTGTCAACACATCAATCAAAAAGCCCTGAGCAGGTTCCAACTCTAACACATCTCCTTTTGGTAACACCTTCTGCCTAACAGACTGAGTAGAGTTGGTCCTCTGTCGTTTTGATGACCTAGCGAGCTCCTGTCTCTTCCTTTTCCCTCCCTTCTTGTCATTACTGGGCCTGCATCTGGGGGCTCCAATTACAACCAAAGGCTCCAAAGGAACAGAGGCTGTGGGGAACTCCTTTACCTCCCAACAAGGCTACATTCACTTGATGGGGGGTATTGCCTCATCAGAGTGCAGGAACGGTATATTGGTGTCCAAATTTGGAGGCATATCCTTAGGTACCCTCAATTGAGGGGAGAGCTCGGGTGTAACAGAAAGATGTCGCTCGGCCAACTTGGTCCCTTTGTTGATAATACCCACTGCACAAGACAAAATGTTGTCCATGCTTGTTTGTTGAGGTCCGGTTGTGATGTTAGAAGCAGCCTTCCATTTGCATAAGTTTGTCGTAGGCATGTTAAAATATCATAAGTCAACACAAACTAAGAAACGCTTAACCAAAACTAGTCTGCTCAAACAAAGAATACCTTAATGATGATTGCCAGGCAAAAGTAACACCCAGCCAAGAGAAAGGGCCCAGCCCGGCCTCATTCGGCCGCAGACGGGCTCAGACAGGTCCACTCTTGGCCCGGGCGTGACACGCCGCAGGTCTGGCATGTCTAATTTGAAGCGCCTCCTGGCGCGCACCAATCAGGCCTCCACTGCAGGTGTGGTTGGGGCCTTGGAGTCCCTCTCCCCCCAATGCAAAGAGCATACAGTACAAATGTGTTCAGGATGTTACTGCACACCCTATCTGTTAACTTACTACTCATTTTGCTTTCCTCTCCACTGTTTTGTAGGCGTCTTCTCCTGCCAATTTCATCTGAGTCCACTTTGAGATGGGGGAGTTCTCAGACCTCGAAAAAGAGATAGGACACAGAACTAAGGTAAGGAAAAGGGAGAGTAAGTGCCAGTGAGTGTCTGAGGGATCTTTGGTTAAACAACCAGTGCCATGCTTAGGTAATAGCAAACGATGGCAAACTCAGGGGCCTCCTACTGGTAGAACCCTGGTGATCACTCGTGTCTGTGTTATCACAACATGCCCCAAAACATGGAAGTGCAGATGTCACACTATCATGCCCCACGTCACCACCGCAGGCCCATGTTTACAACATTTGACTCATTCTCCTCCCCTGGTGCACCCAATCCAACCAGTCTCCAATGCCGGAGTAATCGCTCCTATACCTTTGTTAGTCGCGTCCCTCCTGGGACTTGGCCGGCATGTGCATCTTGTATCCGCTCCTCGGCCAGCGGCGTGTCCCTCCTCTTGGCTTTCTGCTTAGGATGGTGCTGCAACGCTCTGCAGCACGGTCAGACTTCTCGGTGTCTCCCTCACTCCTCGCGCCCTTCCCGGGTCACTGCAAGAATAGCGTTTTAGAACGGCCTTCTCTGGAAGTGGCAAGCAACTCTGTCCTCGGGCTCTTTCACGTAGTATTATTGTTTGGTCTCAAAAAGGATGCACTGCCACAGTAGTCCCTAGGAGAACACAGCTGGACCCCATCCTAGCCAAAGCCGTCCTAAACCGCTGGCACCTGAAAACGGAACTGTGGTACCTTGGTGAAAATCCCCCTGGCAGCTCTCTGAGACTAGCGCGTCATGGAGGTACCTTGTTTGGTGCTTTTGTTGTAGTTTTGAAGACGTTTTCCTCAGGGAGTTTCTCACCGACATTTGTTTTTATTTTGACATCCTTCTGTGTCGTGCTGCCAAGTATGAGTGCCGCAGCTGGACTGTGTTATGTTTTGATTCCGCGCTGTGTTCGGCGGAATGTTGACGTCTAGTGATTCTGGAGGTGACAGTTACTGAAGCTCTCCAGAGTGGCTGGATGCTAGGTCGCTTGTAGAAATAAACCTTCTACTTGAACTTACCTCTGTGACAGATTTGAGTTTATTCACATCAGTTTGGCGACGAGGATCAAGATTAACGCGACCTAGGTCGGCCCGATTTGGATTTTCTGTGTGCCGTTGCTTATTCCTCTTCACGCTGGTGCACAGGCGAGAGTGGTGCTGATCTCCGTCCGGACCCGGCAGCAGGTGTTTATTTGATGTTTGCGGGCGCGCCCATCTTCTCTCGACTTTCGATCTTGCCTGCCAGCACCTGTTCGGCAATTACGGGCGCCCCCGTTTTAATTGGTGTTCTGACTGGAGTTTCCCCTTCGTGCCGCGTTGACGAGCAGCCGGGGGTTTTATTATTTGACTGCTTGTTTCAGGAAGGACACCACTAGTTCTTCCGGGGGAGCAGGCTGGTTCACGTCAAATCAGCGCATTGATTGGAGGAAGCAGACTTGTGGGTGGCATCTTCAGACTTGGAACGCGTAGGAAAAAAAAAAGAGGAAAATAAAAATGGGGCATTGTAGGAGCCTCGCTGAGACACTGTACTGTTATTGGTGCATCGAGGCACGTGACATTAGAAAAGAGCTGGCATCTTTGGAGTAAGGAATAACTGTACTCTAACATTGTACTGTATTGTGTTGTGTACAAATTGTCTGTGCACAGTTATAATGGCTACCCAGACCAATATTTCCCCACCACCATTATTTCTATCTCTTCCAGGTATTCCAACTCTTCCCTGGGAAGATTGGATAGAAATGCTTGATAATTATATTGTCGCTTTGGATGGACAAAGTTTTTCGCCACAAAGAAAAAAAGCTATTCTTCTAAGTACTTTGGGGTGCGAAGGTCAAAGGATTTTTAAATATCTTCCCCCTTCCATGGGGCCCAATGGCCAACCTATGGACGATGTTTGTAAAGAAGCCATTAAAAGATTGGAGAACAGGTTCGCTAAACAAACTAATCTAGTGCTAGCTAGATATAAATTTTATACTCAACCCCAAGACCATCATGAATCCATTGATGATTTTGTGTCACGGTTGAGAGAGTTGTCTGTCAAGTGCAGGTTTGGAACCATGACTGATGAACTAATAAGGGATCAACTTATTGTTCAGTGCCGCGATAAAAAGATTCAGGAGAGGTTGTGGGCGGCAAAGGATCCCACATTGCAAGAAGCAATTGACCTTGCAAAAGTCATGGAGGAATCGAGACGCTGTATAAAAGAATTAGAAAGGAAAGAGAAAACTGTGGATGTTATGGCTTTGTCAAGCAATTCTACAGGGTTTCAACAGGAAACTGGAATTGTACCAAAGAAAGGGGGGTATAACAGGAGCAAGGGAAAAGAGTGCTTTCGGTGTGGCAGTACTTTTCATTTAGGGGACTCCAAGAAATGTTTTGCTGTCAACAAGGAGTGTCGCAAGTGTGGTCGTAGGGGGCATTATGCTCGGGTGTGTAGGGAAGGTAACCTATTTGCTAAAGAATCTAAACCAAGTATAAATATAGTGGAAGAGTGCTGTGAATCTGCTGGTGAGGACAGGATACTTGTAGTTGAGAATGATGTGACCATGAGAGTGAATGGGAGTGACCGCAGATGCTCTAGACCATCGGCTCTTTTCTCTATTGGGGAAGTTCAAATTAACCTCATGGTGGACTCTGGTTCATTGTACACCATAATTCCAGAGAGCCTTTTTAGAAGTCATTGGCGGAAGGAAAAATTGTTACCAAAGGATATATCCCCGGGTGGGTATCAAGGGGTGGAAATCCAATTGCTCGGTTATATGTTGAAGGAAATTCAGTTTGGAAAGAGGAAAGTTCTTGGGAAAATGTATGTGGCTGTTGAAGGTCCACCCATCCTGGGATGGATGCATCAATTTGATCTCAACATTGTCATCAGTCCTAGAGCCGCCTGTCAAATTTTGTCGGTAGATAATGTACAATTGGAAGATATTTTGGAGGGGGCCAGGGATGTTTTTAAGAAAGAGTTAGGATGCTTGAAAGGTTATGTACACAAGATAATGTTGAGAGATGATGCTCACCCTAGTCAACACAAAGTTCGCAAGATACCATTTGTGGTGAGGGATGAAGTCAAAAAAGTAATAAGCAACATGTTAATAGAGGGTACCATTGAACCTATTGAGGTTTCTCCATGGATTTCCCCAGTTGTCATTACACGGAAATCAGATGGAAATGTGAGATTATGTGTGGACTTGAGGTCTGTGAATCAGAATATTGTGGTGGATACTTATCCCTTGCCAAATATAAATGAGTTGTTAACAGCGGTTAAAAATGGTAGGTTTTTCTCGAAATTAGATTTGAGAAATGCCTATCATCAGATTAGACTTCATCCTGAATCCAAACACATTACAGCGTTTGTCACTCCGGAAGGTACATTTCAATTTACCCGTATGCCTTTTGGTCTGGCTTCTGCTGCGAGTGTGTTTCAACGTATGATGGCAAAGATTTTTGGAGATGTTAAAGGAGTGTTATTTTTTCAGGATGATATACTGGTGATGGGTGAAACAGTTGATGAACATAATATCACACTCAGGAAAGTTCTCAAGATCATTGGTGAAGCTGGTTTAAGTTTGAACAAAGAGAAGTGCACTTTTCTGGTGGAGGAAATTGACTACTTAGGGTACTCTATTTCTAAAGGGTGTATTAAACCAAAAAGAAGTCTATTAGAGGCCATTAGGTTGGCACCAGCACCAACTAATAAAGAACAATTAAGGTCCTTTTTAGGACTTGTGGAATACTACTCCAAGTTTGTGGATAAGTTTGCAAGCAAGACTGAGGATTTACGGAAGTTGCTGAGGAATGGGAGTAAGTTTTGTTGGTCTGGTGAGCAGATGAGTTGCTTTGATAAAATCAAAGGGGAAATTTGTGGTGCAGGTATCCTTACAGCTTTTGACATAAATGTGCGTTCTATCTTGACTGTAGATGCCAGCGGTACTGGTTTAGGAGCTGTGTTGTCATAAAAGCATGGGAGTCAAGAGAAGACGGTTGCATTTGCATCTCGAACTTTGACCCAGACGGAACGGAATTATTCTGTTATTGAACGGGAGGCCTTGGCGGCTGTATGGGGTACAGAATACTTCAGAACGTATGTGTGGGGGTTGGAGTTTACTTTGAGGAGTGATCACAAACCATTGCTAAGGATATTGTCTGCTGGTGGTGCGGGGAAGGGATCAGCGAGGTTGGCCAGACTTTCTGCAAGGTTGCAAGAGTATTTGTATCAAGTTGAGTATGTCCAAGGTTGGAAAAATGTCCAGGCCGATTGTCTGAGCAGGTTGTCTCTTGACTGGGAAAAAGTTGATCCTCAATCGATAAAGTGTTGCGATACGGATGATGCTGTAGCCTCTATATGTGATGTGGTTGAGTGGGGTTTGGGTACATTTACGCTGGAGGAATGGAAGAGTGAGATGGCTGCAGATGATTGTCTTAAGTATGTTTTCAAACTAGTTTCTTTAGGGGCTAGAAGAGAGAGTTCTCTTCCGTTGTCGGTAAGACCATTTCTGGATGTGTTAGATGAATTGTCGTGTTGTGGAGACAGTGTATTGATGCGGGGAGAACGTTTTGTTCCACCAGCTGGGTTAAGGTTTAAATTATTTTCCTTAGCTCATGAAGGTCACTTGGGTCAGGGGATGACAAGCAGGAGGTTGAAAGAGTTTTTTTGGTGGCCTGGTTTAGATGGTCAGGTCAAGTGTTGGGTGGAGCAGTGTAGACTGTGCAAGGAGAGTGAGAAGAGGTTGAAAGTCGGAGTGGGCAGGATGGAAGGGCACATTGAAGATCCTGGGAAACCCTGGCACACGATTTGTTTAGATTTTATTGGTCCACTTTTTGAACTTCCTCTTCAGATGCGTTTTGCAGTAGTGGTGGTGGATGTACATTCAAGATGGTTAGTGGTTAAATTCGTACGTGATGTGACCACAACCACGACCATAAAGGTATTGGAGGACATTTTTATGGAAGAAGGTATTCCTATGGTCATGATTACGGACAATGGCACTCAATTAACTTCGAATGAGATGTGTTTGTTTCTGAAGAATTGTGGAGTGCGTCACACTAGAACGTCCCTATATTATCCTCAGGGTAATGGAATTGTAGAAAGAATCAATAGATTAATCAAGGGAACAGTACAGCTAGCTCTTGCTAATCGTTGTTGTGTGCGGAAAATGATTGTTGATGTGGTACGTGCCTATCGTTCCACAATTCACAGTGTTACTGGCAAGTCTCCTTTTCGAGTGATGAGGGGGCGATCGATAGGGTCGAAATTGATTCCCCCCTGGCTTCAAGAGTGGGTTGCTTCAGGAGGAGTCAAGATGTCGAGTGGTGAGAAGGTTGTTATCCCTCATCACAACTATAAGTTGAAGGTTGGGGATTGGGTTAAAGTCAAGTCAGGAAGAGTCAAGGGGGGTGTTTCGAGATTTAGAGGCCCTTTTCGTGTGAAGAAGGTGGGGAAGTTTCAAGTTGAGATTGAAGGAGGGGAGAAGTGGAATCTGAGAAATGTGGCTTTGTATCAGAGAAGTGGAGCATGTGCCCGTAGTCAAGAGGTGGAAGAGTGCTCGAGTTCATTTTTCTTGGGAAATGGGAGTAAGATGGATGTTGATTCAGAAGCTTTTGCCTTTGGTGTGAGTGATGGAACCTGTGAAAATGCTGGAGAGGTTGAGATACAAAGCACGAGTACAGCTCAAGGAGGTGGGATACAAAGTACAAGTGCATTTCAAGAGGGTGAAAAACAAGGTGCAAGTACACCTCAAGTGGAGACATCCATTCGTAAACAACCGATGAGGATCCATAAGTGTCCTAGTTATTTGAAGGACTATGTAGTGTCCTAAGTTATCTGTTGAACTGTGTTATGAAATAACATTTGTAACTTTTGTTCTAAATTATTGCTTTATTGTTTTCTTTATTAATGTATTACTTATTTGAAGAACTATGTCATTTGTAACATGTATTCTTAAGTACGACTTGTTTTTCCATTTCTCTTGTTGTTTTTGTTTATTATTTTTAATTAGTTACTTAGTGTGAAGATAAGAGGATATGTTATGTTTTGATTCCGCGCTGTGTTCGGCGGAATGTTGACGTCTAGTGATTCTGGAGGTGACAGTTACTGAAGCTCTCCAGAGTGGCTGGATGCTAGGTCGCTTGTAGAAATAAACCTTCTACTTGAACTTACCTCTGTGACAGATTTGAGTTTATTCACATCAGACTTCTATTGCCCTTTCACACCTATCATAGAATACAACATGACGAGAACAATCAAGGACTACAATTTAAGGGAAAGGTGGTGAGCCTCTGTTTTCCCATTGAACTCGTTGTTCTGCTTCACAACACAATGCAGAGTTCGCAATGGTCTGCAACGCTAAAGGCGCAGATGGCTCAGGACTCTCGACCCCGAGGGCCACCCAAGCCCCCCTGGAGTCACTGTCCTCCTGTACTTCGAAGTCTAATATTGTAAATAAACGGCAGTGAGAGGTAAAACGGTGGATGCGCATCAGTCTTTGAGAACTACATCCCGCGGAGTCTACTTCTGTTGTTCTCTCTCAACACTCCAGCGAATGTGGTAACACAGCATGAATGTATACAGTGCAGTATGATCTTTACCTGTGCTTTTCATGGTGTACTGTAAAATGAACAATACTGGGAAATGCCACGATACAATATAGCCACAGTTGAAATGACAACAGAAAAAGCGTCACAATTTAAGTCCAGTCCATCGACTCACCATGCCCCTTTATCTTGTCTACGGCCACGCACATTCTGACATTGCAGCACTCATCTTTCATTCTAATCTGATATTGGAAAAAAACGACCCTGCTGTCAAGACAGCCGCATATTTCTTCCAGTGCATTTCTACTTTAGCTTTTATCAGGCATCAGTACCCCCTTACTGAGATTTTCATAGGGCTCCTACGATACACCAATAATGTCAGTTGCGTTAGCACAGATATTCTGGTATTGAGACATTTACAAGGCTTTCATGATGCATTCTTTTGCTTACTTGCAAAATGCACAAGTTCCTGCTCCCGTGAAATTCGTAGGGCTGACGTAGCACTCATTTGCCCTGATTTTCAAAACGAACTGGTGTCCGACCATTGGTGCATTCTGAGACCTCTCACAGAGCAACATGTATTACGAAACCCAGAATCTTCTGAGGAAGTTGAGTTAGTAACTAGGAGATAACTAGGTAGCACACTGTACAGTTAGATTTTACATCACACATTTTTTGGCGTTACATATTTTTATATTTAGAGCTATAGGCAGTGGCGTAGCGTGGGGGGTGCAGGGGGGGCCGGCCGCACCGGGCGCAACATCTGGGGGTGGGACTCGAGTGCTAAAATCCACGGGTTAGGGGGCGCAAATTACTTGCCCTGCCCCGGGTGCTGACAACCCACGCTACGCCACTGGCTATAGGTAGGGAAAGTGTTTTGCCCAGAGACGCATTTTTGCCGATTGATACTTCTAATCCCAGGTACCTCAAAGTAAAAATATACCTAGGCACTAGAATGCAACCGTAGAATTTTACAACAATGCTTCACCACGCGCTAGGTGGCCACGTGGCTTTGCTGTGACTCTCCGCAGCTCCGAAAAGATGGAGCACAGCCGCACATAATAGGTCCACCCTTGTGTACTGAAGTCATTTCCTTTCTTTCCACATCATTCAATGAGAATCCGGAGCTGTGCACCCAACTTTGTTGGTCTTTCAATTATTTTGAAATTAACCTCAAATAGTTTGCCAGGGATGATGTCTCCCCAAAATGAATGCAAGCTATACCGCAACTACAGGAAGGAGATGTTGGTTTCGGAACCGCATGACTTGTGTCTTTGGTGCTTGGGCTGCAGTCATGACTGAAAGTTGTGCAATAAATGTGCCATCATGCCCCTGAAGGCAATCCAGGACCCAAAACCAAAGATCTGTGTCACTGGCATAAGAATAGATTGCAGTCGAAGAATAGAGTCTGTTCCAAGTTGCATGGCTGTTCGCAATGCTGTTCAAGGAGTCTTTACTTCACAAAGTGTCATTCTTACTCAAAGTCTTTCGGTAACTTGCAAATACACCATAACCGCACGAAGGCTAAACGGGACTCAACCCCGTCCTGCTACTTGAAATCAGGAGAAGGGGCAAGCATATCAATCAAAAGATCATACCCAAATAGCACCTGCTGACTCAGATTGGGTCCCACTCCTTGTCCAAATGCACTTCGAATTTCCCAGGCTGTTGAAGATCTCACACCAAGTAGTGACATGCAAGATGGCCGTGCTCCACTTCCTTCAGGTGCTTCACACTCCCTTTGGTGCACCTTTGGCCCCATGGATATCAAGGGGCTCTTTTTAGACTTTCACCTGCAGGCCCTTCCTCTGCACCAACTGACCTGTGGAACCCATTCCAGAACCGGTTCATGCTTGCACTCTGGCCCCAGGGTCCACACCAGTTCATTCTGTAACTGCAGTGATACCGACTCCACCACTGCCGGTCCAGGAACCCACTCTGACACTTGTCTCTAACCTCAAGTCATTGGCCCACTCCAAGCCTATGTCACACTACAAGATAAAAGTACAAGCAGTGAGTTTGCAACAATATTCTAATCGTCAGCCTTTGCTTCAACACCAGCATTATCAGAGGCTAGAGACTTTCTCTGGGTTCGACTGTGAAGCAGGTCAGGGTACCATAAATGTTCCCCATGACACCGATGACAAGGAAGTCAACAACCTGCCCCCCTCACTATACTGATGACAGGGTTTACCTGGTTTTACAGAACACCAGTGGGCTGGATATGTTACCACGGACTGCACTAGACTTGCCACTAGTGGGTAAAAAGCTCCCCTTTCACAGTAGTTGTGGAAATGGAAGCAGAAGTACTACATTTACAATTACCTACTGTTGAAACTAAGGCAGATGTACTAACAGATCCTTCATCCAGGTCCATCCACCTCTGAGCTACTAGTGCCCTTCAACAAGACTCTTCCTGACCAGGCATCACACGCCTGAAAGCCTGGTCGCATAGCATTGGTAAGATAATCCCTAATGCCTTCCCGGCCAGTGCTTCTATTGATAACTTTGGGAAGATAATGTTCTGTTTGGCTGGTTTACCCTTGACATCCTTAAACACTGTGCCTTGTGGGCAAGTACACCCATGCTTTATGGGACCTGGCCAACAAGATTTTGCTGGACATCAATGTATGCAGCAAAGTATGTGTTCGATTCGGACGCTGACAATACAGAATTGTTGGCAGAGCTTTTATCACCTGTATAGTGCTTAGAAGGCACACCAGGATTCAATCAAAAGGGTTTTTGGGGAATGTCTAAGCATTCCTTATGGACATGCCCTTCACTCAGTCTACATTGTTTGGAGGGAATGCTGATTAAGCGCTTAAACTATTTAATGACAGTTGAGCCACAGAATGATTATTGGAACTCCTGACTCCCTCCGAGCAGTTCTACCAACAGTACAGGACGTTTAGGTTTTATTACATGGGACTGGCTTGCATACAATACCAGCCCTACCAGTTTGTGCAGCAACAACAGGTTCAGTCCTTTTGTGGCAGTTTATAACGGTGGCTAAAGCCAATCACACCAGAAGACCAGCTCTCCTCTACTTCTTCCTCCCCTGCTGCAACAGATTTAACTTGCCCTCACAGGCCCATACTCAGGCATTGAGAGGTAGGTTACAACATGTTCTCCCTGGCTGGAAATCCATTATGTCAGACAATTAGATGAATCTTGGAAATCATTCAAAGAAGTTATAGCTTACCTTTTTGTTTCCTTCCCTCCATGTTCCCCCATGTCAGAGCAACTGTCAACAAACTATTCCACGATCTTCCTGCCAGAGTTCAACCTTCTGCTGGCCAAGGGTGCCATTTGGCAGATTTCAGCTTCTCAGAGGGGTGCTCTCCTCGCGACTTATTCGTGCCGAAGAAGGACTTAAGTCAACAAGTGAAACAACTTTAACATATTAATGATAATATGAAAACATTTGGTCTTTGTTTTCTCCCATCCATATCCAAGAGGTGGGCACAGCTCAACGCTAGAGCATCATTAACATGAGCAAAAGACCATGTTGAAGCAAGTTATAATTATGCTAATTCACAGTCCCACGTCTTTCACTATTTATTTAACCAGTCTTAGGACATTTCAATACTCATTAATCTAGTTATATTATTCCATTATAACATTTCAAGAAACTGTTGTCAGACTCCCCATCATCATAATCCTCTTCATCATCACACATTCTTAAAGGGTAATCTGAGAATATACCTTTACCACTGGTAGGAAGTGAGATGGAGGCAATACAAGCTGGACAAGATTGTAAAGTAGAAAAAGGACAATAAGAATTACTAAATCGTATTCAATAATCTTAATTTCCCAAACATGTTCTAAGGCTGAGTACTATCAAGTTTTCGCAATCCCCTTGTACTTTCACATGTATGATCAATCTGTTCATGAATGTACTGGGCACTCTGCACCTACAGTTGTTCACATGGCACCCTTGGCAACCAAGAGCCATTATGTTTTGTAAAATTACTCTCTGTTTTGTCTCCGCTAGGTTAGAGATGAAACCTAAGGTGATCTCAAATTAGTTTTGTTACCTCACCCACTACACTGGCAATTTGGCGTATCTCATGATCCCATTCCATCACACGGGAAGAGAATGGCAAACAATCAAGCAGTCTCAGAAATATATCTAGGCAATCTCATACACAAAGGAGAGGGTTTTTTCACAGTGTCTAACGGCGATCAAAACATAGGCGCACAAAAAAGGAACATCTATTAAGTAAACATAGGCCCTCATTACGACCCTGGCGGTCGGTGATAAAGTGGCGGTAATACCGCCAACAGGCTGGAGGTAACTACCACCAAATTCTGACCATGGCGGTGATATTTCCGAAAGACAGCCAATGTTCCACACTGACCACCAGGGCGGAAACAATAGCCACCACAGCAGTAGCCGCCTACAGCCAGGCAGAAGTCTAAGTACCGCCCACCATATTAAGACCCTTCAATCCACCACCTTTTCCGGGGTGGTACCAACACCATCAAAAGCCTGGCTGAAACAGAACACAAAAGTCAAATGACTCACCATTGGAGACGCAGGGAACAATCACGCCGCCATGGAACCAGAACTGCAAGTTTTCCAGATGATCTTCTACGTTATGCTCCACCTGGAACACCAACGCCGGTGAAGACGACGACGGTGAGTACAGATGCCTAGCACACAAGGGAGGGTGGGAGGAAAACGAGAGTGACACACACACGCCCAACACACTCCGACACACACACACCATACACACAACCAGCTACACAAGAAAATCAATTGGTCCACGATAATTGGCAGAATAATGCAAGGACAATATGAATTGACTAAAGTGATTGTACTAAGATCAACATCAAAATTAATAATTCTATGTGGCAATGCAACAGATATGTAGAAATGTACAAAAAAGGGACACTGCCCAGACCATAGTTCACCGGGCCCACATGGCCAAAGGGCAAAGTCCAAGGCCCCACTCAATTCCTGCACCAATATGGAGAGAACACTGCAGGGGCATCAGTTGGCAAAAAGGCAGGCACCTCAAGGGGAGGGGGTGCACCTTAGCCACATGTGGAAACAAGACCACGGGTTCTGGAGGGGGCAACATGCCCTGTGCTTGGTCCTGGGGTGTGCAAGGCCACCGTCTCTGGAGTGGGTGACTTGCCCACTGGTTCTGGAGGGGGCAACATGCCTTGTGCTTGGTACTGGGGAGTGCAATGCCACAGTCTCTGGAGTGGGTGACTTGCCCACTGGTTCTGGTGGGTGCAGGACACACAGCTGCCCATGGAAGCTGGACTATATGGTGTCCACCTGTGTTGGTGGTTGTGGGCGGCTCCTGCACAACCCCTGCACCCTCCGATGGCTGCACTGTGTTGGAGGTTGTGGGAGGCTCCTGCTCAGAAACCTGCTCCCTCACATGGCTGCACTGTGGTGGTGGTTGTGGGAGGCTCCTGCTCAGCCCCTGCACCCTCCGATGGCTGCACTGTGGTGGTGGTTGTGGGAGACTCCTGCTCAGCCCCTGCACCCTCCGATGGCTGCACTATGGTGGTGGTTGGGGGAGGCTCCTGCTCAGCCCCTGCACTCTCTGATGGCTGTACAACCATGGCTGGCGGTGGGGGCTCGGTGACAGCTGCTGGTGCAGGCTCCTACCCCTTCGTTGTGGCTGGTGCAGGCTCATTCCCCTTCTTTGTGGCTGGTGCAGGCTCCTTCCCCTTCTTTGTGGCTGGTGCAGGCTCCTTCCCCCTCAGTATTTGTGGCCTGGAATCCTTTCCACCACGAGTAAGTGCTGCTAACACTGGGCCCATGGACTGTTTGGCTGAGGTGCTTGGCTGCATCCTTGCTACCCTGGCCATACGTGCAGGATGGGGGCGGAGGAGTAGGGAAGAGGTCAGTCTGGGAAAGGAAACGTTTTTTAGGGACATTGGGGCGGGAAGAGGGAGGAGTAATGGGAGTGAAGGATGAGGGAGTGGTTGTTGGAGGTGTTTGCCTGCTGGATTTGGGTGCAGGTGCATGGGCTGTATGCTGTTGTGAGGTGAATGGCTGTTGGGTGTCTGAGTGCTTGCGTTTGTGTACTTTAGGAGGGGGACAGACACGGTGGGAGAGGACACAAGGGATGTGTGCATGGATCTTATGGAGGTGTCTGCCAGTGAGGTGTGTGTTCTGTTTGGTGTGGTGATGATGCTGGTAGTGGATGATGATGTAGTGCATGTAGGTGTGAGTGTGGACGTAACTGGGTGGGAGGTGAAGGAGGAGGAGGAGGAGGTGGAGGCGACAGTGGAAATAGTGGATGTTGTTGTGTCTGCAAATGGATGGTGTTTGTGTGAGTGCCTGTGGGATGAAATGTGGTGCTTGTGTTTGCCTGTGACACTCTCGGGTGTTGTCTTGTGTGCATGCTCGTCTGCCTGTGTGCTTGGGATAGGTTGTGGTTGAGGAGAATGGGTCTGGGAAGTGGAAGTTGGAGGGGGGACGGTTGAAACAGGGGCAATGGCTGCTATCAGCGAAGAGGCCAGAGCGTGAATCGATCTCTGTTGGGCCGCCAATCCACTGTGAATGCCCTCCAGGAATGCATTTGATTGCTGCATCTGGGCTACCAGCCCCTGGATGGCATTCACAATGGTTGACTGCCCTACAGAGATGGATCTCAGGAGGTCAATAGCCTCCTCACTCAGGGCAGCTGGGCTCACTGGGGTAGGGCCTGAGGTGCCTTGGGCAAAGTAGATGCCCACCCTCCTGGGTGAGCGGGCACGTGCAACTCCCTGAGGGACTACTGGAAGGGCAGTGCTGGTATGGGGGGTGGTGGCTATACCTGCAGCTTGGGTGGTCACAGAGGTATTCGCCACCACCAGGGAGCTCCCATCGGAGGAGGTATCAGAGTCTGTATTGTCCCCTCTAGTCTCCGCCATGGTGCTCCCCTCGCCCTCCGTCCCACTGGTGCCCTCAGCATCGGTGGATTCTGCCTCCAGGGTTCTGTGGAATGCAGCTCCCTCTGTTGCAGGCGCCTCTGCTCCTCTGCCATATGATGCTAATGCACATAAGGACAGGTTAACAAAACAAGAAAGGGGGAGAGAGAGAGACAAAGGATACACTGGGTGAATGACTGCAACAACACCGCTGTTGGCGTACACAGCACCCTCACCCTCAGGGAACAGGCCTACGCACTATGCATTGCCCTACCAGTGAAATGGATACTCAACAAGGAATGAGGAGGGGTACACACCGCCAAATGCAGCACACCTGGGACCCACGCAGCCCTGACCAGTACTGAATGCTAACAAGCTAGGTAAGCAGTATTTCCCCTTCAGATCCTTAGCCACCAGAGGACCTACACTGCTATGTCTGGCCTGGCCCAGGGGCACCCACTGACACACAACCACCACCCAGATACCACCCCTCCAGCCGTGAGCTTCAATGATGGCCACTGTACTCAACCCCTTGTGGCTGCTGTGATGACCTCAAGTGCCCATCCAGCTCAGTACAGGCCACTGCCAGTATGCGGGCCATCAGGGGAGCCAGGGTCCGAGGGGCACCCCTTCCTTGTTGGAAGACCATCCCCACATGGGCCTCTGCGGTCTTCCGTGCCCAGCGTCTCAGTTCCTTCCACCGTTTACAGCAGTGGGTGCTCTGCCTTCCATAGAACCCCAGGGTCCGCACCTCCTTAGCGATGGCACGCCATATACCCCTCTTTTGATGGGCCTTGACTTGCAGAGGCAATACAGACAAGAGAACACCATTAGACAAACAGTCCAGCCAGAAACACAAATGGCCCACCATACCAGTTTCCATCACCATTGGTGCACACAAAGCCGAGCAAACAAAGTGTACACTGCCAAGAGGACATCCACCCACCCCCTTACACGATGCCTTCACACACAACTCTATGCATTCATGCCACATGCATTGTGCCCTCAGTGTACTCACCTGTTGGTTCTGGAGGCCCATACAGTAGTCCGTACCGGGGTAGGACCCCATCCACCAGTCACTCCAACTCCTCAGAAGTGAAGTCTGGGGCCCTTTCCCTGGTCACAAGGGCCATGGTAGGTTCCAGACACAGGTCACAGCAGCACATGCAGCGTAGGTCCTCTCCTATGGAAGGGCAAGAAACAAGTGAGGAATCAGATAGAAAATGGCGGTGGCAGTGCATACTGTCATCGCCGGCGTAGATCGCCATTGGCCACTGTACCCCATAGGGCCCAAATATAACCAATGAGGAGTTGCACGGCGGTTCACGACCGCCTACGGCCACGCGCACAATGTCAGCGGCATTACCTCACTTCTACCAGTCCCTCCACACAGGACAGGCGGATACCATTTCAGGGGGTGGGGGGACAGGCCTACGGATGAATTCTGTGTCACAGGATAAATTGGCACATACTTGATAAATTACACTGTCCCATAACATGTTTGCACATTGCGGACTGCTCTTGTGGGTCCATTGTTCTGTTTGTGACAGCCTCCTCACTCTTTTGTCCCTTAGATACCTACCACTGCGGAGGAATAGGAGATGGAGACATACCCCTGTGTACAGAGCCCTGTTGGACTTGGCTACACTGGAGGACAGGCACATAATACTAACCTTTAGATTAGACAGGGCCACAATCACAGAGCTGTGTGCTGTGAGCCTGACCTGATATCAGCTATCCGTCATCCGACTGGGATCCCCCCTCTTGTGCAAGTGTTATCAGTTCTCCATTTCCTCGCAACTGGTTCTTTCCAAGTGACAGTGGGCTTGGCAGCAGGAATGTCACAGCCAATGTTTTCAATAGTGCTGACAAGAGTGTTGTCTGCCCTGATAAAACACATGTGCAGCTACATTGCATTCCCCCAGGTTGAGGATTTGGTCACTGTGAAGGCAGGATTTTATGCAATGGGACATTTCCCCTATATTATTGGTGCTATTGACGGCACATATATTGCATTTGTCCCACCCGCCCCCCAGCCAGAATGAACAGGTGTTCAGGAACTGTAAGAGATTCCACTCCATGAATGTGCAGATGGTGTGCTTGGTGGACCAGTACATCTCCCACATCAATGCTAACTATCCAGAGTTGGTGCATGATGCCTTTGTCCTGAGGAATAGTAGCATCCCAAATGTGATGTCCCAACTATAGATGCACAAGTTGTGGCTAATAGGTGAGCCCTGGTTCCCACCCAGTATATGTTGGTGTATGCCTATGCTGTTGGCCATATAGGATAGTGTGTGGCTAAATGTTATCCCTCAATATTTGCAGGTGACCCTGTTTACCCAAACCTATCATGGCTGCTGACCCCTGTGAGGAATGCCAGGACAAGGCCTGAAGAACGTTATAAGGAAGCACATAGGCGAACCAGAAGGTCCATTGAAAGGAGCTTTGGCCTCCTGAAGGCCAGGTACTGGTGCCTCCATTTGACAGGCGGATCCCTGTGCTACCTACCAAAGAAGGTCTGCCAGATAGTAGTGACATGCTGCATGGTGCACAACCTCGCCCTCAGATGCCATGTAACGTTTCTGCAGGAGGAGGAGACTGGAGATGCCCCTGTGGCCACAGTAGCCCCTGATGACAGTGAGGATGAAGAGACTGAAGATGAGGCTGTGGACAACAGAACATCTGTGATCCGTTAGTACTTCCAATGACACACAAGTGAGACAGTGCAACTTTACATTTCTATGACTTTGGTTGTATTATGTGTGGCATTGGCATCCTGGTATTTCCCACTTCTGTGCCCACTTAGTGTTATCTCTGGATATTCATTTTGCAGATGTTGGTGATTTGACAAATACTCCTGGTGTGATTGCAACAGCCAGCTACAGGTCATTAATTCTATGCTCATTCTATGTACAGTTCATTTGCAATGGTTGTAGCTGTTTCAATCAGTACATATTTGAAATACATGACATACTCGAAATCGATTTTTATCAAAGGGTGTTTATTTAAGTGCTAATATATAGAGGGGAAAGTGCAATAGGATGGGGTGATGATGGAGGAAAGTCCAGGGTATTGTTCCAGTCTGTTCATAGAACAGGTGCATTGCCCAAGGGGACATAGGAAGGGGAGCAATGGCAGTTCAAGGTGGACAAGGTGACTGAGTGGGACACAAGGGGAACAATTTGGAGAGTCTCATTTTCTGGCAGTGGTCTTGGCAAGTTTCTCCGGCTTCTGTCTGGATCACAGGGAATGTTTGCGGGGTGGTTCACCTTCTGCAGGAGGAGGGGTGCTTGTGGCCTGTTGGTCCTGTGGCGGGGCCTCCTGTCCGCTAGCGGCAGCAGAAGTGGATGGTTGTTCAGATGACTGGCTAGTGGCTGGGGCCCGCTGGTGTGACACTGTCTCCCTCATAATGTTGGCCATGTCTGCCAGCACCCCTGCTATGGAGATCAGGGTGTTGTTGATGGCCTGCAAGTCCTACCTGATCCTCCGATACTGCCCCTCCTGCAGCCACCTGTTCTCCTGCACGTTGCCTATGATCTGGCCCATCGTGTCTTGGGAATGTTGATAGGCTCCCAGGATCTCGGATAGTGCCTCCTGGAGAGTCGGTTCCCTTCTCCTGTCCTCCCCCCTGGCGCACAGCGGTCCTCCCAGTGTCACTGTTGGCCTGTGCCTCTGTCCCCTGAATGGTGTGCCCACTGCCACTGACCCCAGGTCCCTGATTGTCTTGTGTGTGAGGTGTAGCCTGGGGTCCCTGTACAGGTGGGCACACTGTTGATTGACGTGTCCTGGGGACAGAGGTTTGGGGACGCTAGGTGGGTGCTGCGATGTTGGTTCATGATGGGGGAGGCTCTGTGGTGGTCTGTGACTGGGCTTGGGTGACCGGCTGTCCAGTGGTCCCTGATGGGCCAGTTAGATCGTCCAGATCCTGAAGACCAGAGTTACTGTCATCACTGTGGGCCTCTTCTGTTGGGGGAATGGATAGTGATGGCACCTCCTCTCCGGTGACATTGGCAGGGGTACCTGTGGGGATGTAAATTATGTATTATGCTTCATGTGTATGACATATTGTACATCCTTGGCTTCCCCCTTTTGGTTGGTGTTGCCCTGCCAGCTTTTGCTTGTGTATGTTGGTGTATGGTGGGATTGTTAGTTTCCCTATTCTGTGCCTGCTTTAGTGATGAGTGTCCATGCAGGGCTGTGAGGGGTGTCCATACATTTGTACAGCTTGCAGGGCTTGGCATTGGGATTAGTGCGATGTGATGGTGGAGTATGTGGGATGGAGTGGAGTGATGGGAGTGAGGGTGAGGGTATGTTTTGGCATGCAGGCATGGGGGTGATAATTGTTGATCTTTGGTTATTAATTCCTTTAGCAGGGCCTTTGCCTTGAACGAAGCACCCTTGGTTGATAGGTTGTGCTGGGTGCAGACCACTGGAGCAGGGGCAGCTGCACTGACAACAATGCACATAAATGACTTCTATGGAAGGATTTCACAATCTCTGACGTCCAGAAAGAGAAGAGTACTATGACATTACACAACCATAGAAAGAGCAAGTGCAAGCGAGTGGAATCTGATAATATATTTTGTACTGACTGTAAGTGACAGGAGCAACAGGCATAAGATTGCTATGAAACAGTGCCACAGGCCAGTGTAACGTACCAAGGAAGACCGCTGTGTAGTATACTGATGTACTGCTTCCATTAAAACCTGAATAAATGGAGTCTGTTAGACAATGTGCAATGATTCATTTATTGTCTGTAACAGTATTAAAGTACTTTTCTTTTCCTAAATATCAGAATACTGACTGAGTAGTGGATTACTATTTGTGACTTGATTTCAGAGCTGAGCCGCTAACCCACACACCCTCCCTGAGTAAGCCTTCAACTGTGCAGCTTTGCTACCCTGAGAGTTAGGTGCTAAAGAGGTGTACCTGATGATCACTTTTGGGTTCACTAGTAAGGTTAAGCCCCCTGCACACAAATGATGAAAGACTTTGGTTGATTTAATCGGAGTAACTCCTGCTTGCCCAAGGACACACACATTTTTTAATATAAATAGCTTTTATTTCTGTATTTCCTCTGATAGCCCAAGGTTTTGAAATCAACTTAAGCTTATCTGATAGAGCTAATCATCAAATGAACATGGAATATGTTTTAAAAAATGATGCACACTTACATTTAAATCAGTAAAATCATATATGCACTGAAAGTCTGCACCCCAAAAATCCTCTCAACTTTCTAAATACCTTTGCAGTATATAAAAACCATCCAACATTCTACAGTCAAGCATACACTAAATGTTCACACTGCACACTCTGTTCCTAATGCATGTTTACAGCTTCCATAGACAGTTCTGCTTCACTTTTGTGACAAAATTACTGTTGTATGACAGAACAACGCAGGTAAACACATTTCATGCCTTTACAACACATATTTTACCCTGCAAATTTGTAGCTCGCAAGCCTTTACCACACAATATTAGTCTAACTAAGGTAAGTATTTGTTAAGTAAGTATATATATATATATATATATATATATATGTATATATATATATATATATATATATATATAAAATTAGTATCTTTTTGGGAGACACACAAACTCCCATGCTTACCATAAATGTGTGGTAAAGGTCTATACATGGTAAAAACTTGTGTGGTAATAAATGCGTGGTAAAGGCACTGCGATGTAAAAATCACATTGTAAAGACTGTTTCCCCAAAGTTACATGTGAATTACAAAGTAAACAGTACATTACTTAACACATCAAATTAAAATCAAAAGTTAAGTGTGCATTTGCTCAGTTTTATGTGCTTTTTAGGCATAGGCAAACATATAAACAACCGAGGGTTTTAAAAAAAACATTTTATTGCCCAAGATGTATTCATCCAACCCCACGTTGTGACGTATGTGAGCTGGCCCATCATTTGCGTAGGTGCAAACAAATTTCAAAGAAAACAAGGCTCAGAAGTATATCTGTATGTATGTATATGGTACTTTTATAGCGCAAATCTAGTCAAAAGGTAGCAGAGTGCTGTACATGGTCAAAGAAAAGCATAAAGTCAACAAGCTAGAGGAGATCAAGCTGGGTTGAGGATGATAAATGCATTGTTATGTTGTGTTATGAGGTGAGTCTTTAACTCTTTCCTAAATTCTAGGAGTAGGGCAGTCCTGATGGATACGGGGACATTGATCCAGATCCTAGGTACATAGACTGGAAAAGCAAAGCAAAACACAAACGCTGTGGGATAGCGTAACTGGATGGACGGAATGCGGAACCAATCAAACATTCACCCCCAGTCACAGATCTGGGTTTAATCCATCCATTATTTTGCTCACCATGCCACCCCAGTTTGAACCCAGCCATATGCAAATCAGTCTTGACCCTGTTCCTCAAGGGAACAGTCCAGCCCGAACTGCCAGGCCAGGTTCTCCCTGGACCGGAAACAAGCATCCTGGGACCGGTTTCAGGGTTTCACCCCTCATCAGCCAGGCTAGCTTGAATCCAGTGGCACAGTGAGCCCGGGACCCACGTCTGGGCATACCCGGCGCACTTAGGGCGGCAAAAGCAAAGCAAAACACAAACGCTGTGGGATAGCGTAACTGGATGGACGGAATGCGGAACCAATCAAACATTCACCCCCAGTCACAGATCTGGGTTTAATCCATCCATTATTTTGCTCACCATGCCACCCCAATTTGAACCCAGCTATATGCAAATCAGTCTTGACCCTGTTCCTCAAGGGAACAGTCCAGCCCGAACTGCCAGGCCAGGTTCTCCCTGGACCGGAAACAAGCATCCTGGGACCGGTTTCAGGGTTTCACCCCTCATCAGCCAGGCTAGCTTGAATCCAGTGGCACAGTGAGCCCGGGACCCACGTCTGGGCATACCCGGCGCACTTAGGGCGGCAAAAGCAAAGCAAAACACAAACGCTGTGGGATAGCGTAACTGGATGGACGGAATGCGGAACCAATCAAACATTCACCCCCAGTCACAGATCTGGGTTTAATCCATCCATTATTTTGCTCACCATGCCACCCCAGTTTGAACCCAGCCATATGCAAATCAGTCTTGACCCTGTTCCTCAAGGGAACAGTCCAGCCCGAACTGCCAGGCCAGGTTCTCCCTGGACCGGAAACAAGCATCCTGGGACCGGTTTCAGGGTTTCACCCCTCATCAGCCAGGCTAGCTTGAATCCAGTGGCACAGTGAGCCCGGGACCCACGTCTGGGCATACCCGGCGCACTTAGGGCGGCAAAAGCAAAGCAAAACACAAACGCTGTGGGATAGCGTAACTGGATGGACGGAATGCGGAACCAATCAAACATTCACCCCCAGTCACAGATCTGGGTTTAATCCATCCATTATTTTGCTCACCATGCCACCCCAGTTTGAACCCAGCCATATGCAAATCAGTCTTGACCCTGTTCCTCAAGGGAACAGTCCAGCCCGAACTGCCAGGCCAGGTTCTCCCTGGACCGGAAACAAGCATCCTGGGACCGGTTTCAGGGTTTCACCCCTCATCAGCCAGGCTAGCTTGAATCCAGTGGCACAGTGAGCCCGGGACCCACGTCTGGGCATACCCGGCGCACTTAGGGCGGCAAAAGCAAAGCAAAACACAAACGCTGTGGGATAGCGTAACTGGATGGACGGAATGCGGAACCAATCAAACATTCACCCCCAGTCACAGATCTGGGTTTAATCCATCCATTATTTTGCTCACCATGCCACCCCAGTTTGAACCCAGCCATATGCAAATCAGTCTTGACCCTGTTCCTCAAGGGAACAGTCCAGCCCGAACTGCCAGGCCAGGTTCTCCCTGGACCGGAAACAAGCATCCTGGGACCGGTTTCAGGGTTTCACCCCTCATCAGCCAGGCTAGCTTGAATCCAGTGGCACAGTGAGCCCGGGACCCACGTCTGGGCATACCCGGGGCACTTAGGGCGGCAAAAGCAAAGCAAAACACAAACGCTGTGGGATAGCGTAACTGGATGGACGGAATGCGGAACCAATCAAACATTCACCCCCAGTCACAGATCTGGGTTTAATCCATCCATTATTTTGCTCACCATGCCACCCCAGTTTGAACCCAGCCATATGCAAATCAGTCTTGACCCTGTTCCTCAAGGGAACAGTCCAGCCCGAACTGCCAGGCCAGGTTCTCCCTGGACCGGAAACAAGCATCCTGGGACCGGTTTCAGGGTTTCACCCCTCATCAGCCAGGCTAGCTTGAATCCAGTGGCACAGTGAGCCCGGGACCCACGTCTGGGCATACCCGGCGCACTTAGGGCGGCAAAAGCAAAGCAAAACACAAAAGCTGTGGGATAGCGTAACTGGATGGACGGAATGCGGAACCAATCAAACATTCACCCCCAGTCACAGATCTGGGTTTAATCCATCCATTATTTTGCTCACCATGCCACCCCAGTTTGAACCCAGCCATATGCAAATCAGTCTTGACCCTGTTCCTCAAGGGAACAGTCCAGCCCGAACTGCCAGGCCAGGTTCTCCCTGGACCGGAAACAAGCATCCTGGGACCGGTTTCAGGGTTTCACCCCTCATCAGCCAGGCTAGCTTGAATCCAGTGGCACAGTGAGCCCGGGACCCACGTCTGGGCATACCCGGCGCACTTAGGACGGCAAAAGCAAAGCAAAACACAAACGCTGTGGGATAGCGTAACTGGATGGACGGAATGCGGAACCAATCAAACATTCACCCCCAGTCACAGATCTGGGTTTAATCCATCCATTATTTTGCTCACCATGCCACCCCAGTTTGAACCCAGCCATATGCAAATCAGTCTTGACCCTGTTCCTCAAGGGAACAGTCCAGCCCGAACTGCCAGGCCAGGTTCTCCCTGGACCGGAAACTAGCATCCTGGGACCGGTTTCAGGGTTTCACCCCTCATAAGCCAGGCTAGCTTGAATCCAGTGGCACAGTGAGCCCGGGGCCCACGTCTGGGCATACCCGGCGCACTTAGGGCGGCAAAAGCAAAGCAAAACACAAACGCTGTGGGATAGCGTAACTGGATGGACGGAATGCGGAACCAATCAAACATTCACCCCCAGTCACAGATCTGGGTTTAATCCATCCATTATTTTGCTCACCATGCCACCCCAGTTTGAACCCAGCCATATGCAAATCAGTCTTGACCCTGTTCCTCAAGGGAACAGTCCAGCCCGAACTGCCAGGCCAGGTTCTCCCTGGACCGGAAACAAGCATCCTGGGACCGGTTTCAGGGTTTCACCCCTCATCAGCCAGGCTAGCTTGAATCCAGTGGCACAGTGAGCCCGGGACCCACGTCTGGGCATACCCGGCGCACTTAGGGCGGCAAAAGCAAATCAAAACACAAACGCTGTGGGATAGCGTAACTGGATGGACGGAATGCGGAACCAATCAAACATTCACCCCCAGTCACAGATCTGGGTTTAATCCATCCATTATTTTGCTCACCATGCCACCCCAGTTTGAACCCAGCCATATGCAAATCAGTCTTGACCCTGTTCCTCAAGGGAACAGTCCAGCCCGAACTGCCAGGCCAGGTTCTCCCTGGACCGGAAACAAGCATCCTGGGACCGGTTTCAGGGTTTCACCCCTCATCAGCCAGGCTAGCTTGAATCCAGTGGCACAGTGAGCCCGGGACCCACGTCTGAAGCAAAGCAAAACACAAACGCTGTGGGATAGCGTAACTGGATGGACGGAATGCGGAACCAATCAAACATTCACCCCCAGTCACAGATCTGGGTTTAATCCATCCATTATTTTGCTCACCATGCCACCCCAGTTTGAACCCAGCCATATGCAAATCAGTCTTGACCCTGTTCCTCAAGGGAACAGTCCAGCCCGAACTGCCAGGCCAGGTTCTCCCTGGACCGGAAACAAGCATCCTGGGACCGGTTTCAGGGTTTCACCCCTCATCAGCCAGGCTAGCTTGAATCCAGTGGCACAGTGAGCCCGGGACCCACGTCTGGGCATACCCGGCGCACTTAGGGCGGCAAAAGCAAAGCAAAACACAAACGCTGTGGGATAGCGTAACTGGATGGACGGAATGCGGAACCAATCAAACATTCACCCCCAGTCACAGATCTGGGTTTAATCCATCCATTATTTTGCTCACCATGCCACCCCAGTTTGAACCCAGCCATATGCAAATCAGTCTTGACCCTGTTCCTCAAGGGAACAGTCCAGCCCGAACTGCCAGGCCAGGTTCTCCCTGGACCGGAAACAAGCATCCTGGGACCGGTTTCAGGGTTTCACCCCTCATCAGCCAGGCTAGCTTGAATCCAGTGGCACAGTGAGCCCGGGACCCACGTCTGGGCATACCCGGCACACTTAGGGCGGCAAAAGCAAAGCAAAACACAAACGCTGTGGGATAGCGTAACTGGATGGACGGAATGCGGAACCAATCAAACATTCACCCCCAGTCACAGATCTGGGTTTAATCCATCCATTATTTTGCTCACCATGCCACCCCAGTTTGAACCCAGCCATATGCAAATCAGTCTTGACCCTGTTCCTAAAGGGAAAAGCCTGCTCTCTTATTTGTTTTCTTTTTCTACACCTCTTAGTCTGCAGTCTGATGGAGGCCGGACTGCCGGTGTGCTGTGATCCTCCAAAAGTGGTCAGCTTGCATGCAAGATAAGTGGGAGTGCTAGTCATGATAGTTTATTTTTTTTGTTGCAAGAGATGCAGCTGGTTTTTCAAGCTGGTGTGGGCCAGCAATAGGAGCCAATGGAGTTCCATCAGAAAGGGGGAGATGTTATCATATTTCTTCAGGCCCTGGATGAGATATTAGATTTCAGCTGCTTAACAGCCCAAGCTGTTAAAGTTGCACAAGATCATTTGTGGGCTTTCTGAAAACATACAGTGGGTTTACAGGCCGCTCACTACTTACAATTGGTTTGCTTTATTGTCTCTCTTGTTTACTAGCTTTTTATTCAGTGGCCTGCTTTCCTCTTCTTGTGCTTGTCTCTCCCTGGAGCCTAGCCTTCTTACCATCCCTTTGACTAGTTGACTTGTATAATTCCACTGCTCATGTTTACTGAACTACTACTTCTTTCATTTTGGTCAAGCATTAAATGGAGTGCATATCTTTCTGTATTTTGTCCTTGTGTCCTGCTCCAGCTCCAGGATCCATGCCACTCTCTACCTCTAAAGCCTTTCTCTTTCCCCTGTGTGCTTCTCTTGTTGTTCATTGCTGCTTTCTTTGAGGCCGTAAACCATGCCCACTGCACCATTGTTCCCTTCTACCCATTGCTTCGTAATGTATCTTTTTTTCAATTTGATGCAGAACTTATCCTTTCTCTGAGAAGGACAAGGTATTTTACTTTTTGTTACCTGTCTTGTGCATGCTTGGAGTCTTCCCATGTTTTTTGGAGTAAAGTCTTATGTTTCTCTTTTGCATGACAAACCTCAGAGTTGTCTTTCTTAAGATGAAAAACCTGCATTACCACCATCCAGATGCAAGAGTAAGAAGGCTTGAGCAGCAGTTCTGAAGTCACTTTGTGGAAGAAATGGTCTGACTTTCTTTAGAAGAGAGAGCTTATACTAGACAGTTTTTGCAGTGTATCTATTGAGGGGGATGTTGGTGTCCAGGGTGAATCTAAGTGACTTGGCACTTGGTGAAAGTTGGGGTTTGAAGCCATGAAGCAGTCCTCGCAAAATCATAAAAATGTTACTTGACCTGCAGGTCGAGTAGCTTAAATAATCTACTTGACCTAACTGTAATGTACTTGACCTGGAAACGAGTCTGAAATAGTGTGATCCTAGGCAAATATTGTATTTTACAGTCGCCTTTTTCTTCATTCTCACATACAAGTGCACCTTCAAATATGTGAGTTCAGCTTTTCTGCTGTAAAACAAATCCTCTTTTGTTTGATTAAATACACTAAGGGGGTCATTCTGACCTCGGCGGTAAAAAGCGCCTACCGCCGGTCAGAAATCCTCCATAATCCCGCCGAGGTCGCGGAAACCCGCCACGGTCATTCTGACCCGCAGAAGGCAAACTCCGAAAATCCGACCGCCACAACAGACCGCCAGACCAGCGGTCGGCGGAAAGGTGGAGGTGACCAAACCTCCACCGCCACGCCAACAGAAATACGCCCATCCCATTACGACCCACGAATCCACGCGGCGGTCATTCAAACGCGGTATTCCATTGGCGGGACACACCGCCGCGGTCAGAATACACACAAACGAACAAAACTCAGCCACATTGGACGATTTGAATCCCACACACCTGATACACATACACACACCACTCCCACACACACAATACAATATAAAACACACACCCACATCACCCACAAACCCCTACGCTAAAAAATTCGTCAAGAAGGCAAGAGCGAGACACCAGCATCCAAAAAATAACAGCCACAGCCACTCAACACCATCACCCACACACTATCCACACACAAAACAACACACACCACCACACTCAACTCACTTAAATACACATACTCCACCCCACACATCATACACACCACCCCATGGCACCCCAAAGACAACCCCGCTTCACAGACGAAGAACTCAGGGTCATGGTGGAGGAAATCGTTCGGGTAGAGCCCCAGCTGTTCGGCACACAGATACAATACACCAGCATTGCCCGGAGGACGGAGCTATGGCAGAGGATTGTCGACAGGGTCAACGCAGTGGGACAGCACCCCAGAAATCGGGAAGACATCAGGAAGCGATGGAACGACCTACGGGGGAAGGTGCGTTCCATGGTATCCAGGCACAACATCGCCGTGCAGAAGACTGGCGGAGGACCCCCACCTCAACCCCCACAATTCACATCATGGGAGGAGGAAGTCTTGAACATCCTGCATCCTGACGGCCTCGCAGGAGTCGGCGGAGGAATGGATACTGGTAAGTTGAAGCTTCAATACTGCTTCCCCCCTACCTGCATGCCAAATCAGACCCCAAACCTCACCCCCATCCTCGAACCCCACCCTCACCCCCACCCCCATCCTCACCCCCACCCTCACCCCCACCACCATCCTCACCCCCACCACCATCCTCACCCCCACCACCATCCACACCCCCACCCCCAGCACACCTATTCCCCGCCAATGTCTCACCATCACAACCCACACATCCCAAAACCTAGGCCTGCATGCGTCCACTAAGCATGGACACCCATCACCAAAGCATGCCCAATGCATATACACATCCCCCCCACAAGCCACCCTCACCAAAGCCCCCACACACGAATGCCAGCACTTGGGGACACGAGAACCCACAGATACACCCATATGCCACACATTGAAACTATAACCATACCTCTATACCCCTGCAGGACCCGACCGTCAACACACCGCGGCGGAGGGGCCAGAATTCTCCACACCCCCCACCCAAGAGGCCGTCAGCGATGACAGCAGCTCTGTCGACCTGGACACCGATGACCAGCCCGGACCATCGGGGACCTCTGGACAGTCGGTTCCCCTCACACAGGCCCAGGCCACTACAGACCCAAACCCCTCTGGGAACACCAGCACAGCTCCCACCCAGCGGGCCCATGCCTCTGTCTCCAGGGCGCGTCAATCTGCGGTGTGTCTACCACTACAGGGCACCCAGGATAACCCACCACCCCAACAACAACAGGGACCTGGGGGCAGTAGTAGTGGGCACACCGGCCAGGGGGCAGAGGCCCAGGGAAACAGGGGAACTCGGCGGGCAGCTGTGCGACAGGGGGGGGAGGAGAGGCCCAGGGAACCCACTCTCCACGAGGTCCTCACCACCATCATGGGAGCATACAACCGCTCCCAGGAGACGATGGCGACGGTACTGGCCCGGTTCCAGGAGATCCAGGTGCTGCAGGAGGAACACTATCGGGGGTACAGGGAGGACATCAGAGCCATCAACACCACCCTGGTTACCATGGTAGGGCTGCTGCAGGACCTCGTAAACAGCAGGGCGGACACTGAACAACACCCAAGGGCCCCTGCCACTAGCCTGGACCAAGAACAGCCATCCACCTCCGCCGGCGCTAGTGGACAGGAGGCCCCCGCACAGCAGCAGCCCACCAGACCCCCACCTCCTGCAGGAGAAGAACCACCCCGCAAGAGGGCCCTGAGATCTCGCAAGAAGACAGAGTAGGATGTCAAGACCCCCGCCAGCAAAGGATACCACCTGATGTCTTCCCACTGTCCCACATTGTCACCCTGTCCATCCTTGAACTGCCCATGCTCCATCTCTAAACAGGCCTCTGGACAATGCACCTGTGTGACTGTTACTCTGGACTCTGCCATGGACATTCCTTCACCATAGCCCCCACCCACTTGAAACCACCCATCCCATTTTGAGCACTTAAATAAACACCTATTTTGCACCAAAATATCAGGAGTCTGGCTGTGATTTCAATAGATTGTAATTGACATGACAGTGCAAATATGTCCTTGTACATGGTGAAGTCAACAAACAGCTGCCACAAAGCTGTAGTCCATGGGGAAACGAAGCACAGGACTCGTAGTGGGGACCCCAGATCTGAAATAGGGAGGGAAAAGCCAAAACTCAGTCATCATACACTGGGGCAAATAGACAGGCAGCAGAGATGCTGGAGAGTAGTTAACATTTACTAAATTATCTTTGAAATGTTACCTGTGTCCTATTGGAAGTACTGTTCAATGATTCTGTCCCTGTTGTCTGTTTCAGCCCCGTCGTCTTCCTCCTCGTCACTCTCCTCAGGTTCCACCGCTGCCACAACACCACCGTCTCGACCATCCTCCTGCAGGAAAGGCACCTGGCGGCGCAAAGCCAGGTTGTGAAGCATGCAGCAGGCCACGATGATGTGACACACCTTCTTAGGTGAGTACATTAGGGATCCACCTGTCATATGCAGGCAGCGAAACCTGGACTTTAGGAGGCCAAAGGTGCGTTCGATCACCCTCCTAGTACGCCCATGGGCCTCATTGTACCGTTCCTCTGCCCTGGTCCGGGGATTCCTTACTGGGGTCAGTAGCCACGACAGGTTGGGGTACCCAGAGTCCCCCACTAGCCATACACGGTGTCTCTGTAGCTGTTCCATCACGTAAGGGATGCTGCTATTCCTGAGGATGTAGGCGTCATGCACTGACCCTGGGAATTTGGCATTTACATGCGAGATGTACTGGTCAGCCAAACACACCACCTGGATGTTCATTGAATGGTAATTTTTTCTGTTCCTGTACACCTGCTCCCTGTCTCTTGGGGGAACCAAAGCCACATGGGTCCCATCAATGGCACCAATTACGTTGGGAATATGTCCAAGGGCGTAGAAATCACCCTTCACTGTAGCCAATTCGCCGACCTCAGGGAAAATGATGTAGTTCCTCACGGATTTCATCAGGGCAGACAACACTCTGGATAACACCTTCGAAAACATGGGCTGAGACATCCCGGAAGCAATTCCCACGGTTGTCTGAAATGACCCACTTGCCAAGAAATGTAGTTCTGACATGACCTGCACCAGAGGGGGAATCCCTGTGGGTTGGCGGATGGGGGACATCAGGTCGGGCTCCAGCTGGGCACACAGTTCATGGATAGTGGCACGGTTAAGACGGTAGGTCAGGATAATGTGGCGTTCTTCCATTGTCGACAGGTCCACCAGCGGTCGGTACACGGGAGGATTCATCCGTCTCCTCGCCCAACCCAGCGGACGGTGCCTAGGAAGGACAACATGGAGCACACAGTCAAGCAACCCACAGGTACGTACTCACAGCTAGCACAGTATACGATTCTCTATGCAGTGAATGGCGTGTCTGAGTGGCTATGCAAGGCCTAGGCCTGTGTGACGCAGTTGAAATTGAGCCATGTGGGCCCTGGAAATGGCGGCTGCCTGACCTGTGAAGTGTGACAATGGGATGTGAGGTCAATGCGCTGGCGTGGCACACCGCGGCGGGCGGCGGGCGAAGACCGCGGCGCGAAGCCGCATTGGTTAACATTGAAGCCTATGGGTTTCAGGAGCCAATGGCGAAGGGCGCCGGCGGTGGCGGGACGCACCGCCGCGGTACGCACCGCCGCGGACGTGACCGCCATTTTCTATCTACTTATCCACTTGCGACTTGAACTTTCACAGGAGAGGACCTATACTGCAAGTGTTGCTGTGACCTCGGTCTGGAAGGGACAATGGCTGCTGCGACTGGGGAAAGGGCCCCTGCCTTCACTGGAGAGGAGTTGGAGAAACTTGTGGATGGGGTCCTCCCCCAGTATGCGCTACTCTACGGTCCTCCAGACCAACAAGTGAGTTTAATTCAATATGGATTTGGGGCCACTGGCTGGCTTGGGGGCCTGGCGGGGATGGGGGGCATGTTGGGGCTGGCGGGGGGCCTGGCGGGGGGCCTGGCAGGGATGGGGGGCATGTTGGGCATGGCGGGGGGCATGGCGGGGGGCCTGGCGGGGATGGGGGGCATGTTGGGCATGGCGGGGGGCCTGGCGGGGATGGGGGGCATGTTGGGCATGGCGGGGGGCATGGCGGGGGGCCTGGCGGGGATGGGGGGCATGTTGGGCATGGCGGGGGGCCTGGCGGGGGGCCTGGCGGGGATGGGGGGCATGTTGGGGCTGGCGGGGGGCCTGGCGGGGGGCCTGGCGGGGATGGGGGGCATGTTGGGCATGGCGGGGGGCCTGGCGGGGGGCCTGACGGGGATGGGGGGCATGTTGGGCATGGCGGGGGGCCTGGCGGGGGGCCTGGCGGGGATGGGGGGCATGTTGGGCATGGCGGGGGACCTGGCGGGGGGCCTGGCGGGGATGGGGGCGTTGGGCCACTGGAAAGGAAAATGCTGAGAAACTTGAACGTGGTATTTCTCCCTCCCTGTACGTGTCACATAGGTCCGCGCCCATGAGAAGATCGGGATTTGGCGTGCCATCGCCAAGGAAGTCCGGGCCCTGGGGGTCCACCATCGACGGGGCACCCACTGCCGCAAGAGGTGGGAGGACATCCGCCGCGGGACCAAGAAGACCGCCGAGTCTCTGCTGGGGATGGCCTCCCAACGTAGGCGGGGTGCCTGCCGTCAACTGAGCCCCCTGATGTTCCGGATCCTGGCGGTGGCCTACCCTGAATTGGATGGGCGCGTGAGGGCAGCACAGCAGACACAAGGGGGTGAGTACAAGCATTATCTACTCTGTTGTCGCTCAGTGGAGGTGTCTGGGTGGGGGAGGAGGGCTGGGGGTCCCCCTAGGCCAGGGCGATATCTGTAGGCTGGGCACCCCCGTAAGCCCCTGTGTCCCCAGCCACCACCCTCAGTAGTTTGTCAGTACAGCCATCCCTGGGCCGTGTCATCCATGGGTGCAGTTGTCAACTCTAGGCGTGTAGGGCATGTTCCACGGAATGCGTAGCGTACCCCAAGTGCGCAACTTAGTGCAGGGGGCATCTGTGTCTGTCATGTCCGCTAACTGTACCGGAGATCCATGTACTCAATATCCCTTTATTTCTCTCTCCCCCCCCTTTTTGTTTGTCTTTCTGTGCTTGTGTGCATCAGCATCATCAGGAGGAGGAGAAGTGGCATCGGGGCAGGAGGGAGCTGCATCTCACATGGCCCAGGAGGGCCATGCCACAGAGTCAGACTGGACCAGTGAGACGGAGGGCGAGGGGAGCTCCACGACGGGGACAACTGGACCCTGCAGCGACACGGACACGTCCTCGGAAGGGGGCTCCCTTGCGGGGGTGGCACCATCCGTGCCCCCCGCCATTACAGGTACAGCCGCCACCCAGCGCACCATCTCCGCCCTCCCAGCAGCCCCTCAGCGTTCGCCCCGTGCCCGCTCTGCCAGGAAGCCGGGCATCTCCTTCGCCCCAGGCACCTCAGGCCCTGCCCCTGTTACCCCCGCTGCCCTCAGTGAGGAGGTCATTGACCTCCTCCGAACGCTCATTGTTGGGCAGACTACCCTTTTGAATGCCATCCAGGGGGTGGAGAGGGAGGTTCATCGCAGCAATGCGTACCTGGAGGGCATTCATTCGGGTCAGGCTGCCCATCAGCGATCGTTCCAGGCTCTGGCCTCAGCACTGACGGCAGCCATTGTCCCTGTCTCCTGCCTGCCTCTACTAACTCCCTCCTCCCAGTCTCCTGTTCCTCTGCCTGTCCCACCCACACCATCAGACCAGCCTGCACACACCTCAACACCCAAGAGAAGCTCATCCAAACATAAGCACCACAGATCACGCAGACATTCACACACGCAACATTCCGATGCAGACATGCCAACAGTCACTACCACCTCTGTGACCCCCACCTCCTCGTCTCCCTCCTCCCTCCCTGTGACGTCTACACTCACACCTCCATTCACCTCACCATCAGCCAGTGTTTCCATCACCAGCACACCCTCCACTCCAGTCCGCACACGTGCAGTCACCACCCCCACTGCCATTTACACGTCCCCTGTGTCCTCTCCCACTGTGTCTGTCACCCCCTCTTCCACACCACACAAACGCAGCCACCCACCCACCCAACAGCCATCCACCTCACAACAGCCTATCCCTCCTGCATCTGCACCCAAAGACAGCAAACGTGACTCACCTACAACCACATCCTCTCCCTCCACTCCCATTCCCACTGTACCTACCACTCTCCATTGTCCCAAGAAGCTCTTCCTCGCCACTACTAACTTCTTTCCTGACCCTGAGCCCCCCCCTCCTTCTCGTCGGGGTAAGAAGAGCACCTCAGCCACCACCAGCCCTGCAGCCCCCTTGACAAGGGTGCAGGGGTATTGGAGCCCGCCAGCCCGCATGTCTGGGTCTTCGCCCAGCAGCAAGGGGACAGCCAGCCCACCCCCTGGGAAGAGGAGCAGAAGGCAGAAGGGTCGCCGCAGGAGCCCGCCTTCTACATCCCCCCCGGACACCACCCAGAGACAGTCACCAGCCACAGCTCCAAAGGGAGGAAAGGGCCACAGGCCCACGACTAAGGAGGGCAAGGGCAGCAAGTCGGAGAGGTCAGGCAGCAGGCCTGCTGCCCAGGAGGAGCCCACAACCCCCATAGCCGCTGCCCCGGGAGGACCCAGCCCAGCTGGCCAGGAGGGCCCCACCACCCACAGCCCAGGTGGGCAGTGAAGGAGCACCATCCCCGCTGCCCAGGAGGGCACCACCAGGCAATTAGCAGTTGGCCATAGACCGGCCGCCGTCTCAAGAACCGCTGAACTGGGCCCTTCAAGGCAAGGAGCGCTGAACTGGGCCCCGCCGTCTCAAGAACCGCTGAACTGGGCCCTTCAGGGCAAGAACCGCTGAACTGGGCCCGCCGTCTCAAGAACCGCTGAACTGGGCCCTTCAGGGCAAGAACCGCTGAACTGGGCCCTTCAAGGCAAGGACCGCTAAACTGGGCCCTTCAAGGCAAGGACCGCTGAACTGGGCCCCGCCGTCTCAAGCACCGCTCCGCTGGGCCCCGCCGTCTCAAGAACCGCTGAACTGGGCCCTTCAAGGCAAGGAGCGCTGAACTGGGCCCCGCCGTCTCAAGAACCGCTGAACTGGGCCCTTCAGGGCAAGAACCGCTGAACTGGGCCCCGCCGTCTCAAGAACCGCTGAACTGGGCCCTTCAGGGCAAGAACCGCTGAACTGGGCCCTTCAAGGCAAGGACCGCTGAACTGGGCCCTTCAAGGCAAGGACCGCTGAACTGGGCCCCGCCGTCTCAAGCACCGCTCCGCTGGGCCCCGCCGTCTCAAGAACCGCTGAACTGGGCCCTTCAAGGCAAGGAGCGCTGAACTGGGCCCCGCCGTCTCAAGAACCACTGAACTGGGCCCTTCAGGGCAAGAACCGCTGAACTGGGCCCCGCCGTCTCAAGAACCGCTGAACTGGGCCCTTCAGGGCAAGAACCGCTGAACTGGGCCCTTCAAGGCAAGGACCGCTGAACTGGGCCCTTCAAGGCAAGGACCGCTGAACTGGGCCCCGCCGTCTCAAGCACCGCTCCGCTGGGCCCCGCCGTCTCAAGAACCGCTGAACTGGGCCCTTCAAGGCAAGGAGCGCTGAACTGGGCCCCGCCGTCTCAAAAACCGCTGAACTGGGCCCTTCAGGGCAAGAACCGCTGAACTGGGCCCCGCCGTCTCAAGAACCGCTGAACTGGGCCCTTCAGGGCAAGAACCGCTGAACTGGGCCCTTCAAGGCAAGGACCGCTGAACTGGGCCCCGCCGTCTCAAGAACCGCTGAACTGGGCCCTTCAGGGCAAGAACCGCTGGCCCTTTGGCAGACGTGGCAGTGCAGGATCTATCTCGGGAAGGGCTGCAGGATGTCCTCTGGCCAACTTGCCTCCTCCAGTGGCAGTGGGGTCTGTTATGGACTGTATGGACTGTGGCTTTGCTCTCCCCAGGATGGCCCAGTGGGCAGGCCACCCACTGTATGGACTGTTTGGACTGTGGCTTTGCTCTCCCCAGGATGGCCCAGTGGGCAGGCCACCCACTGTATGGACTGTATGGACTGTGGCTTTGCTCTCCCCAGGATGGCCCAGTGGGCAGGCCACCCACTGTATGGACTGTATGGACTGTGGCTTTGCTCTCCCCAGGATGGCCCAGTGGGCAGGCCACCCACTGTATGGACTGTATGGACTGTGGCTTTGCTCTCCCCAGGATGGCCCAGTGGGCAGGCCACCCACTGTATGGACTGTATGGACTGTGGCTTTGCTCTCCCCAGGATGGCCCAGTGGGCAGGCCACCCACTGTATGGACTGTATGGACTGTGGCTTTGCTCTCCCCAGGATGGCCCAGTGGGCAGGCCACCCACTGTATGGACTGTATGGACTGTGGCTTTGCTCTCCCCAGGATGGGCCAGTGGTCATGGAGTCCCCTCGTGGATCTGGCGTCGTGTACTCAAGTGGCTGAGGTGCCCCCCCTTCCCTTCCCCCTGAGGTGCCTGTCCTATTTTCTTTCTGATGCCCCTGCAGTGTTCTCTCCGTGGAGTTCTTGTCGTGGGACTGGGCCTTGCCCCTTTGCACAGGACCCCTGTGATCCACGGACAGTGGTTGGACTACATTTAGTAGCTGTATATATTTTGTACATAGTTTATTTATTTATTGGGATTACTGGTGTACATATTTCAATATATCTGCCCGTTTATGATCTCTTCTTTTGGTCTTTGCATTATTTCGGAGGGGGGTGGTTTGTGGGTTGTGACAGTGATCTGTGGGAATGCATTGATGTGTGTGTTGTAGTGGGTGTGGGTGGGTGGGTGTGTGCCGGTAATCTTTTCCCTCCCCTGTGTCGTAGGTGCCGTACTCACCGATGTCTTCCGCGCCGCCGGGCGTGCTCCTGGTATATGAGCAGGAATAGGAGTGCGGGGATGACCTGCAACTCTGGCTCCATACTGCCGGAATCTCGCGTGGAGTGCGTAGAGGTGAGCGTTTTCCCGTTCGTAGTCTGTTTCCGCCGTGTTCTTATCGGCGGTGCTCCCGCCCCGGAAAAGGTGGCAGATTGGTGGGTCGTAATAGGGTGGGCGGTACTTTGTCTGCCGCCGGGCTGTTGGCGGGAACCGCCGCGCTGTTTGTTTGTACCGCTGTGGCGGTCGGAGTGTTAAGTTGGCGGGCTGTGTTGGCGGTTCCCGCCAGGGTCAGAATTGCATATTTTAGACCGCCGGCCTGTTGGCGGCTTGGCCGCCGCTTTATCACCGACCGCCAGGGTCAGAATGAGGGCCTAAACGTTTAACCATGTACAATAAATCTAACACACATGTAGGGTACACATGATCCATGCATGACTTGCCTCTTGGTTTACTAATAGCTTTGCCTCAGGGCAGGAGTGTTTCTCAGTTTATGTTTAAACACTCACTTGTAATAAATATATTACCAAAACATGAGGTGGTAGCGCACTGTCATTTACATTCAGAAAATTTCCAAGAAATGTCCAAAAACCTTCCCACTAACTTGCAGCTTTACTGATAAAACTATAAAATGTGTTAACAATAATCTGTGAAAATTGGGTTTCAGAAAGCATTTATCATTTGCACATCACCAAGTGTTCTGACTTTTTTTTCATCCTCTTAAAATATTTTTTTCATCACACAGAAGTACAAAAATGGTCTTTCACAGCTACTGAAATATATTTTGAAATGTTTGTAAAGTTGACTTAGTTATATAAATTATGTGTGTAAGGAAAAAGCTGATACCAAAAGTCTTTAACTTCACATAGGTCAAAAAGTTCACCTTACAAAATCCTGGAACTCCCCAGTTACAAGGAAAAGTATTTCCATTGCAAGAAGACAAACTGACATTTGACCTCTGTCTCTGAACACAGAGCAAATGTGACAATAATATGATTTAAAGGCATCTTAATTGCTAATTCAGTTTCTGATTGAACAGAACACCTGTTCTTTGTCCATTCACCAGAAGGGTCAGTGGAATCTAAAAATAGCTCGACCTCTTAAAATAAAACTCACCAATATGAGTAGTCGATTTTTCGAGCACTGCATCAAGGTTCTTGTCATTGAGCCAAGTCTGCACTGTATTTTGTTTATTGCTGTTGGCAATTACCAGAAATTCTGTCTTGGCTGATTTGATCTTCAGGTAGGTGCTGGACAGCCAGGTTTGGATCATGTAAAAGCAGTCTGAAGAAGAGGAGACTTTTAAGTACAGTTATGTATCAGCATATTGGTGAATCTTGATGTTGCTATCTGTGAGTATAGCACAAAGTGGCTCCATGAATAGGTTGAAGATGCCAGGAGACAGTATGGAAACCTGGGGGACTACAGGGATCTTTTGTACCCTTGAGGTGCTCATGTGAACAAACTGGTGTCGGTTGGAGAGGTAGGACATTGATATGTAGCAGAGGAGTATTCCACAACCGTCAACGAAAAAGCCTTGTCACCCCATTTAGATTTCCTGCAGTGCAGGACCACGACCAGATGTAGGCTGATTGATCTTAAATGGTGGCTAGTGGTATACCACCTTGAAGCAGAACTAAGATATTTGGAGCCCTGGGAATGTAAAGCCTTATAAGTGAGACAGAGAGCTTTAAAGGCAATACACTTCCCTATGGGCAGCCAGTGCAGCTGCCTAAGGCTCTCACTTGCAGATGCCATCCAAGGAAGATCCAGCACAAGACGAGCTGCAATGTTTTGAATGAGATGCTGCTTATGAAGGAAGCCTTGATTAACATTCAACAGTAAGGCGTTACAGTAGTCAAGGATAGAATTTTCCAGAGTGTGTTGATCATTCAGAAACAAATTCTAATGGTTTGATTAACCTGCAAGTCAAAGGACAGGGAGCTTCCAAACAGATTCCCTAAATTCCTAGCAATAGGTAATGGGGATGGCAGGTCCCAGCAGGATTGAGGCCACCAGTGTGAACTCCATAATGAGCTGCTTGAGGCGAAAAAATAAAATCTCAGTTTTCTCCCTATTAATTTTCAGCCAATTACTGCTCATCTACTTGTTTACCTCATTCATGCAAGTATGAAACCTACCTGCAGCGTCTTACCAGTTTTATTAATCACGATAATAATCTGAGTGTCGTCTGCATATGAGGAGACCGAGCGGTGCCACATACAGGTTAAACAGGGTAGGGCTGAGCGAAGATCCCTGTGGGACACCACAAGGAGGTTGAAACGGGGAGGCTCTGAAGTCCCCACAGCTCACGATGGTGGATCTCCCACTCAGAAAAGAGTGCAAGATGCTCAGTGCATCCTCTGTTAGCCCTGCCTGGTATAGGTGACGCATCATCAATTCAGGGGAAATGGTATCGAAAGCTGCAGAGACATCTAAAAGTACCAAAATGGTTCCTCCTTCTTGGTCAACTAGCTGACGGATCGAATCTGAGGTGGCAGTAAGGGCTGATTCTGTGCTGTGAGATTTGCAAAATCTGTGCTGGGAGGGGTCTAGGCATCCATTTTCCTGGAGAAAATTGACCAGTTCGATGTTAAGGTGCTTTTCTAAGATCTTAGTTGGGGTAGGCAGTAATGAAATTGGGCGAAGGTTTTTTACACCATTAGGGTCACCCTCTGGTTTCCTTTTAAGCGGGATCACAATTGCCTCTTTCCAAGAGGGAGGGAAAACCTTCGCGTCTAACACCTCTCAATATGCCATTTCCAGTGCGTGAGAAATAAGGTCAGGAGCCAACCTTAGAACTTTAGGGGGATAAGTATCCTGACCTGACCCCTGACAAAAGTGATTCAATTCTGTTGGCTAACAGCAGGGAGAAACGAGTGAGTGAGACTCTGCTGTGTGTCTCTGCCCTGGCCACAGGTACCCCAAAAGCTAGGTCCTAGGAATGCAGGGTAATATTAGCTTGAATCTGTAAAACCTTGTTTTGGAAATAGTCAGCTGCTTTGTAGCAGAAAGCTTGGGAGTTCTCTAATTCGGGGGAGGTGACTGGGGAGGCAAGAGTGAGCACCACCTTAAAAGGTTCTCCGGGTACATTGGCTGCTTCCTTAATCTTAAATGCATAATAGTCACATTTGGCTTTTCTAATTGCCTGCTTATAGTCTCCAAGCAGTGTCCTGAGTTTAGCTCACTCTTCTAAGCCCTGATCTAATTTCCATCTACGCTCCTGACATCTATACACTCTTTGAAGATCCTTAAGTTTCTTAGTATACCATAGGGTCAAGTCTCTTCTCCTGGCCATCGAACTGGCCTTCCTCAAGAGGGCAGTGAGGTCCACTGCTGCCCTTATCCAATGTTCATACCTCTCAACCATGGAGCTATGCTGCCCCTCTTCCTGTCCCCAGCAAATTTCCAGTGCCTGCATGAACATTTGCTCTCTGATTTTACCCCAATTTCTGATCGTCTTGGTGACCGGAGGGCAATAAGTCACTTCTTCCCTTCCTGCTACCGTAAAGGCCAGCAGATGATGAATCCAGTCAAGGACTAGGTTCCCAATAAGAGAGCACCTGTCATGACGAGAGAAAATACCATCCACGGTATGTCCGTCCAGCTGGGTAGGCAACGTAACCTTTAAGTCCCAGTCAAAATTAGACATGAGATCCAGTAAGGTCCCAGTAGCACTATCCAATTTATCCTCTATCATAAAAGTTAAAGTCACCTAGCACGATACATTTGGCAATCATTATTAGCAGTTCAACGATATAGTGAAAGAAAATAACTGTTAGGTCCTGGGGGTCGATAAATCAACAGGCCTTCAAACCAGATAAGGTTCCTATGTCAGGGGCTATGGAAGAGAGGTAAGTACACATACATCCTGTCCCTTAGCCATAGGTGTACTGCTGTGCTAGACACTACACAATACAACACATTCAAACAACTCATTGCCATTCCGATCCAACACAACCCGTCCATGCCAAAAACACACATTGACATACATCCATGCCAACGCATACACACACCATTGACACTGCACCCACACACGACACAACCACAACAGACAACACAACTACACATTCAGCTACACAAACATACAACTATAAACATCACAATAACATCTGCCACACAACAACCACACTCATCTGAATGTGTTACATGGCAACAAAACATACATAACATTGGTCTCACATGCAAGTGACACATATACAGGCACCACATCACCCACTCCAACTCCCTCCACCTAAACCAGCCAGTTCACATACATACACACACACACACACACTGAGTCACACATCTCGGAGCGCAACATGAAAAGTATAGGTCCCCTGGCAATGTGCACACATGGACACAGTTGACAGGTGTGAATGTACCATCATTGTGGTGCCAGCATTCATTTCCCAATGAATACTGGCACCATAATGACAGAAGTGTTTGTGTGAAATATGTGTTGTGTACCTGTGTGTCCCCATCTGTGTCTAACCCACTTGTGTCCCCGACGATAAAAAAAAATTACTATGACATGTATATGTCTCCAGTGGCCCTGACCTCCCGTGCAGTGCCCACCCGATGTACCCTGGCAATACATTGGAGTCCGGCGATGAGGGAGTCTTGTTTTCTCTGTGGCTCGGTGGCAGCAGCTATGGCAAGTGTTGTTCAGTCGAAGACGAGGGTGGAATGGGGAAAAAGGTGAGTTTTCACCCCCTTTCCCTCCCAATCAACCACTTTTTTCTTGGCAGTAAGGCACATCCAAATCTGCATGGCGGGAAGGGTGTCTGGGGTTCCGCCATCAGCCACGTTTCCCTATTGTGCCTTTAACACAGACAGTTTTTCTTGGCGGAGACAGTTCAACTGTGGGCTTTCATATATGGGACTGCCAACATCTAAATACGGCAGGAGGACTGTCGTGGTGGCGGATGGGTTCCCAGTCCAAAGGTCGCGGGAAGGACCATTACCCCCAACATCTAAACTAGGCCCTATGTCTTTAGAGCAAAGTTATTGTTTGCAGCCTGAGAAAAGTGCTTAATCACTGCTATAAAAATTCTGATGGCATATCAGTTGAAACTCAAACAAGGCTGGAATCCTAATCTTATTTTAAAAAACGGTTGTATTGATTTTAAGGGGGAAGAGTGAAACAGTACTGTCATAGACAGCTATAAAAATGCAAAGCTGACCAGGCTCCTTATCTGACTCCCGCATAGATTCTAAGCCAGTAGTTGCAAGTGCATGCAGGAGTGTATGATAATCAGGGAACATCAGGTGTGCCTGTGCAGTGTGGTATTGTCCAATCCCATTGTGTCTGACTGTATATGTGCCTGAATTTCGGTGAGCGGTGTCCCCCTCTTCTCCTTTTCAAGGAGCAGAGGAAGGGATGCACAGAGACAATTATTTTTTTGCCCCCAGTGAGCTGCACTACTGCATGACGGCTGCCTGGTCTTCTTAAAACTTTGTGCTACACTTGTATGGTGTTATATGGTTCTTACAAATTAAGTAGGAAATAGGAGCTTAGTTCGTCTACACCATCGGGAAATGTTGACACAATTGCTAACTAGCTCACAATGCCTCCTCTGAACCCCTAAACTAACCAGAGTACCAGATGGTGTCGGCAACCTCGAACATGGCTACTGAGATTCCCAAGGAAATAGTGGAAACTGATCTACCCTTTCATTGTCACTTTGCATGCCCAAATGCCCAAGGTAAGACACAAGAAAAATATGAAAATTTATTTTCCAACATGTATTAAAACAATTGTATTCTTGTATGGAAAGCATGAGCTACAATAATTCAGCAGATTAATCAAAGCATGCTATCCCTCACTGTATGAATGGTAAAAAGATAAACAATTCAATCATGATAATGATACTGTGTTGGTACACTCCTATCTGTTACTATTGAGAGCATAGTGGGAGTTCCTCTGCCAGAACAACTGGAGTAGCCTAACCCCCCCATACCTGGGTAAGATGTGCCAGGAAGCCAGTCTGGTGTAATGCAAGCTGTTGTCCTTTGCAGGATGGAGGTCAGAGTCAAAGTACACCATGTTCCAGGATAATTGCAGCAGAAGTGCTCCTCTGCTCATAGTACCACAGAGACAGTTTATATAATGAAAGTGATGTTCATATCGCACTGTGTCAGGTGCAGAGCTGATGCAATTATTGGCTGCAATTTCAGAGCTGTCTCCAATGGACATGCATGATACAAAGACATCACATTCTTTGTGCCTAGCCTTGAATGGCAAAGTACAGACTGCATAGCAGCAACAAGAAATAGGCTGCATGTACAGTTTCCTCTCAGTACATTATGGCATGAGTGTAAAACCATCTAAAACTTCAACATCAGAAACTGATGCCAAGATAAAATGTCTAATCTAAAATGGAAACCCTTTGCGGGCACTGACGTGCTTCACCAGAGTGGAAGGGGTGAATTGGCACCACAGAGACTTTGGGATCATTGCGAAATGGAACTCTCTCTTTGTTCAACATGCCACCTAAAAAGTGTAAATCCAGAGGGGTAAAGGACAAAAGAGATTTCTTCAGCCAGAGTAAGATGCTGCCACCCTGCAGAGAAGGGTCTATCGGAGTGGTGGGCAACCCTCATACTGTTAACCTGACCAGTGGCACAGCACTACATGACCTGTTAAAAAAATGGAGATACCATCAGGAGTACAGACAGTAAAGGCTCCTCGATTGAAGATGTTCTTGATGACTTCAAAGTCAGAGTGGCCCTGCATGAGTTGAGGTGGAGAGGTTTTGACCCACCGAGTGCATGTTGAGTGTTGAGGGTCTGGTGCATGAACAGGACGAGGCAATGGGACAACAACAGACCTTCATTGAGTTCCCCGTGACAGCCCTTATTTGTTTAGAAAAAGATCTGGAGTCCCTAGGCAACTTAACCAAGTCTTCTTGTCTGAGGGTACTGGGTAGACCTCAACCGGAGGTGGTAGAAAGATTTAATGGATGTGATTACTCACAGCGTCTGCAGACAGATATATTGGGATATCAGGACGTCATTCCTTTGAATGCGGGTAAAGTAATGTAATTGCAAACAAAAGGACTGGGAATGGACTTGATAGGGATAGAGCTGTCCTTGTGGAATTAGCGACTGAGAAGCTCTGTGACTTCCTCCAGGCATGGAAGCCTGCCTGTTAGAGGAAATAAATTGCTTGGGTTCCTCGATCTTAGCAAGCTAATCATCAAAAAAGATTAGGGGGCTTGGTTTAAGGTCTCGTGTTTTCCTGCAGAGCTGAAGGTGCAATACAGAAAAAAGATCGACGTTCTCACAGATCTGCTGACAGCAAGGGCTTTTGTTGTTGAGAGAGAAAATATCAAGAGTCCAAAGGTGGGAGCTGCAAGTAATGACCAGTTTTCCTGGGATTAAAGTGTGCAGCAGTTTCAATGTTGATCAGAGCTATAACTATAGAGTTGTTTTCTTCTCCCAACGTCGCATTATTCTGATCACCTTCCTCTCTAGAGACCTGTAATAAGTTTGAAAGACTTCGTGAAAGTGGCATACCACAGCATGAACAATTTGAAGTACATTTTTGCTTATAACAGAGCTACGTGATGATTATTGGTTCAGCCAGTGCAATGTTGCTTGACTGCTTTTTCTTTGACCAATAAAAACATTTAAACTTGAACAGGAATAGAAAGGTATAAACAGGTGAATCAGTCTGGCAGTATCAGCTATCCATAATACTTGTTTAAAAAAAAGAATAATGTTTGCTAGAAACCAGCGGCAAGAATATCTGAATAACTCCAGTCCTCTCCTCTCCTCTCCTGCTGGAATATTGTGCTCATGTTGCTGGCTGGCACACTTCGCTCATACTGCAACAATTGATGTGCATTCGGAATTAATAGGGCTTGATTTGCAGTGGTAATTTACACTTTTGAATACGTTTCTACTTTTGAGTAATTGTATTACTTTTCGGTATTTACAAACTCTGGGCATGATTCACAAAGTTAACTTACACTTTTTAGTAGAGGTTGGAGACCCAGTGAAAACTCGGGCCAGATGCTTATCACTGATTCAGCTCCAGGTGCTCATGGGCACTCTACCCAAAACAAGATGAGCCTTCATGTGGCTTCTGCCTGCCACCCCACTCTAACCTCGGCACAAGGAATTAAAACCATAACAGAGACCTTTGAGGTATAACAAACGAAAGAAAAAAAGAGACATCTAATAATGGCTCAATTACACAATATGAAACTAGAACACCTGGGGTTTATCCCAGCTTTCTCACTTGACCAAATTGTGTGATCCCAGACAAATATTTTATTTCACTTCACTCCTTTTTCTTAATTATCGCATATGAGTGCACCTTCAGATATGTGAGTTCTGGGTGTGTGTTGTGAAAAACACACCTCTAGTGTGTTTTCTAATAAACTGTAATGTTGTTTCATGCATAAAACAATTCTCGGCCACATATTATGCACACATGACAGCTGACTTGCTGCTTAATGAATAGTGTGCATTGTCGCCTTGGGGATGAATGGGGGTATGCAAGTTTCTAAATTCATGTTTAAAAGCTATCACGTTTAATAAATGGTTCTCAGTGCAGTGCTGTAATCTGATTTACTAAGTTGAAAGGTTCACATGTTTAATGAAATACATTTTTTAAATTTTTGGTAAGACTTTATAATATTTTTATATGACATCTGTTGTTTGACTTAAAATGATGAATATTTCCCAGGCTTGTGCACGGGCTCTTTTTGCCAGAGCTGACCACTGGCTTGGCTTTGGCTCAGCTCTCCCTATTAATTTGTAGGATCGCCCATCTCCATTTTTAGTAAGTTTACTACTTTCATTATTCACAATTTCGAATTTACTATAAAAATATGTTACATTTCTACACCCCGAGTGTAAAGCAATTAGATTTACTGTTGTGTGGGTGGCCTACGTCCCTCCCTAAACTCTTCCCTGACCTTCCCTAAACCCCTCTTATTTTTCCTTAATCCCATCTCCTTTAAATGTAATTGGGCCCATTTTCCTACTCACTCCCTCCAGTTCCTCCCAAATTCACATCTAAAACATATACTTATATGTGCCACGACTCCCCTGTTGGGGGCAGCGAACTCCCCACATATAAGTATAGGAAGTGTAGAGTTGTAAAGTTTGTAGTTTGTGAATTGCAATTTATAGTATGTTTTGTGGTACTACAAAACATACTACAAAGTGCAGTTTGTGACTCTGGCCCTCCAAGTGTAAGTTACTTCTAAAATAAAAAACAATTGTAAGTCGTGCACTACACATGGCCAACCACTGGTACTTCAACACTCTCCTGTAGAAAATAATGGAAGTAGGGACTTAAAATAAAAAAACATAGAAATTATGGAAAATAATAGGAAACTGTCCTATTATTTCCCCATACTTTACCATGTGGAGATTTCCGCTCTGACTGAGGTGTTTCTCCATAAAAAAGATGTTAAAAATATTTTATGTTAAATATTAATATAAGTTTATTATAAATATTTACTTTAAATGTGGAACAACATTTTAAAATGCTTCTGTGGTACTAACTGAATGTTGAATTTAAACATTGATTAATGAAAACGTTAAATTACAATTATTTTTCTGAAGTTTAAATTAAAAAATAGACTCCTACATAAAAATGAATGTGCATTAATATTTATTAAAAGTGATGCATAGAATTAACTAAAACGAATGTAATTAGTTTGTAATAAAATGTATTGTTAAATATGACTGGGAAGCTTAAATCTGAAGGGTACATATGTGGACCACCATGGATCGAATGTTATTGCAGTCTAGAATGGGCAGTGGCTATCCACTGTGCAAATGAGTTAAATTGTAATGCACCATTGATTTTGTCATGAGGCAGGAAATGGCAAGGTCGGGGAGGAAAGCTGGGATAGTTTGTTTAATGTATTTGATGCGGGTTGATCTCGAGGTAACCATTGGTACAAGCCCTTGTTTTTACAATCAAATGATTATCACCAAGCTAACAAGGATGTACAACAATTACAATACTTTGGTGTGTCATGTGGTTTTCGACCTGGAATGTAAAAGCCTAGCTTTGTTAAAAAGCAATCAAATTTTGTTTAAAAATAAAATGTATTGTTACATTATTTTTTAAATTTCAAAATAGTTAATGAAATACTTTGTAAGTAAGTAATACATATGCACTATTTTTATATGTTGTTGAAAAATTATTTTATATTTATACATATTATTAACTTTTTTTAAATAATCTAATTTAATTTAATATTATTTCTACCGGGCTTTATTTTAAGTCCCTACCTCTATTATTTTCTATGTGACGGTGTTGCAGTACCATTTCTTGGCCATGTGTAGTGCTTGACTTGCTATTGTTGTTTTTTGTTTATTTTTAGGACTAACTTACTTGCAGTTTGTGAACTCGAAAGTGTAAGTTGCTTTCGTGAGTCATGTCCTTAATATGTACACAGTGGAATTTTATACTGTAATTAATTACTGGATGTATGTGTGTGCACGGACATAGCTATTTTAACCACTCAAGGGACCACAGCAAATAAAATCATAAGAAATTGTTTTCTCAGCATCATTGTCTCAGTCAACCTGACATCTCTTATCACAGTTCCTATGCATTCCAAAGTCAACAACCATACCCTTGTTACCTCTGTGTTGCCTTGCTGTGCCTGCCAATAACCATTTCCTCTCGATTAGTCTGGTCATTTAGAAGTTCCTATGCATATTGTTATTCTTAGACCCCCCTACCATGGAAAGTCAAACCATTGGTAATAACCACATGCCTTACTATTAGAAACTATCAGCCAAACTCTGATATCATTCCCTACAACTGTCCTGTCAGATTCCAACACACTTACCCCAACACTGAAAAGTTCCTTTGAGGCCTTTTTAATGACCCAGGTTCATTTGCGCTCACAAAAAGTGAAACTTAAAACCTCTGCTGTTAGTACACCCAGGAACTAAATACTAAAAAAAAAGAAAAGAGTTTAGAAAAAAGAAAAGAGTTTAGAAAACTAAAGGTATATGTTGCTTTCAAAGTGGCAGAAACAACACTCAATTTTCCGCAAAGTTATTTAGCACTTTATTGTAATAAGCAAAATACACAATGTTCCTCTTCCCATGAAGCTTTCAGGTAATAGTCTGATAATTCAGTCTCTATTGCATGTCAACTTGACACAACAACCTCCATTATGGAAAAAAAGTCTATAGGTTTCCAGAGATGTCTGCTATTTGAAGCATCAATAATAATCCTACCTGTGGGTTCTAGGTTCTGGTTCGCCTTCTGTCTGCAAAAGACAGAGAGGCTTGTCAGGACACTCCCTTTCAGTTACTTAGTATCTGCGACCACCCTAGTTTTCTTACCACCGAGATCCCATCTGCCTATAAGATAAAGTCAGTTCTTCTGCATCTTGGGAACAGATGTCTTAAGTTGTGAATGATAGCCACAGACCTGTCATGTAAACAACAGGCAGTGCTGCAGCTCAGATCCATTCCTCGCCAACTGACTCTGTTACAATTCTATTCCATACATTCTAGTAATGATGTGTTGGTTACAGATCAGCACATCATCTCATGGTTACAGAACACTTCTTTTTATCGTTCTCTCCATCCCTCTAAATTACCAACTTGATCATCCACTTCCTTCCTTTTCTCATTTGCCCATGCACGGACCAATATAAGGAATTCTTCCTCTAAATAACTGAAAAGGTAATCCACATGTGGTAGAATGTGGTATCAGGCAGTATTCTCATACTTTCTTTCTTATACCCTATTCCCAATTTGTTCCACTCAACATGGATTGTTGCAAACTTTCTTTCAAAACTTTATTAAAGCGTTCCACAACACCATTTTTTCAGGGTGATAAAGTGCTGCTCTCTTATGTTTAATCCCTCTCCTCTTCAAAAATTCTTCACCCACCTCTGATGTACGCTGAGCCCCAATATCTGTAAGCATGATGGACAGAAAACTTTCTCTGACAACTGTTCCAAAAATGAAAGCACAGCCTTAGATTCAATTGAATTTACTACCTTAAGCTGCGGGCAGCGTGAGTATATATCAATGCACACAAGCACATACTTCTCACAAGTTTCACCCTAACAGGCCCAAGAATATCCAGCGTGATATCTACCCACAGACCCGATGCTTTCTCCCTTACCACCATGGGATGTGTTCTGCACTTCAGTGCCTTGTCACTCCGCATACACTCAACACAATTCCTCACCTCTCTCAACCATCAAGTCCATCACCGGCCACCAGTAGCCCTTTCTAACTCTCTCCTTAGTTTCCGATATGCCCATATGGCTAGCATGGGCATAATCTATCAATTTTTCCCTTAGCTACTGTAGTGGTACCAATTTACTTTCTCTCAACAGTAACCCATCCTCAGCAGTCAATTAATTTCTTACTTGCCAAAATCCTAGGGTTTCACCATCACACCTGTTTTTCCAATTCAACCTCTTAATACCATCTTAACAACTTTCTGTAAGCTCTCCTCTTCCTGGAGTTCTTTCTTCCACTCTTCTTCCTATACCACTCCTTCTGTTATCAATCAGACATTCACTTCCTCATCTAACTCCTCTCCTCCAAAATACTCATCATACAAGAGATTATCTACTTCAGGTTCAGGACACAACCTTGGGAATCAGCCTGATTGTAAATTACTCATGCCAGGCACATTGAACAGTTCAAATTCAAACTCCTGAAGTGCAACAACCCATCTGCAAATACGACTAGAAATCTGGTCCATTCCTTTCTTTGAGAAAACCTCTTTGAGGTGCTTGTGATCCATTTTCACTTCAAAGTTGAACCCCCAAAGGAATTTCTCATTTTCCTTACCTCTCAAAATACCCCTAAAGCCTCCCTCTCAATAGCCAAATGGTTGGTTTCAGCTCCCCTCAGGCCACCAATATGAAGAAAATGGTTCTACACTTATTTCCTGACCATTGCATCAAGACAGCCCTTAACGCTTTGGAGCTTGCATCAGTCATGACAACGGTTTCATCTGGATTTCACATCATCAAATTATTTTACACATTTATCACGCCACACAAATTCCTTGCCTTTTTTCAGTAGCAAGCTCATGCTCTCTGTCCTTTCCACAAACTGGCACATTTTTTTTTATAGAACTTCGCCATGCCCAGAAATTTCACTAATTCTTCTTTACATTTGGGAGACGTTCTTAATGGCATTCACCAAACCATTTTTGGTCCGTATACCAGACCACGTAATTACATGCCCCATATATTCTATTTGTGGAACATTGAATTTGCATTTTTTAGCATTAACCCCCCTTTCTGCAGCCTCTCCAGCACACACGCAACTTTCCATTATGTTCACCTATATTAGACCCAGTCACCAGCACATCGTCCTGATACACTCTCACCCCCTCTACACCTTTTAATGACATTTCCATAGCTCTCTGAAAAACAGAGGCAACAGATATCAGCTCAAAAGGCATTCTTAAAACTTACAAGTGCCAAAGGGAGCGACAAAAGGTGCTAATTCTTGTGAAACTGAATTCAGTTTTACCTGGTGATATGCTGAGGAGCTAAAGTCTAATGATGAAAAATCCTTAGCACCATTGAGAGAACTCAACATTGAATTGATGTAAGACAGTGGTCCAACACCACAGACTTGTTGAGTTCTCTCAAGCCCACACATAACTTAGCCTCACTGTTAGCTTGTCTTGCCATCACAACTGCCGCAAGCCACTTCCTGGATTATTCCACTGTTAATCGATTTATTCAATCCTTATTAATGTTTTCCTTGACTGACATAGGTACATGTGGGAGGGAAGAGGGAAGTATGGCTTTGGAGACTTGGGTGCTCAGTGAATCTTGCCTCTTTATTAAATACTTAGATGACACTGAGGATATATAGGAATCATATATATATAACAAATGGACATTGGACACTATTACAGGAGGGCAGGCTAATGGTGGTGTTTTTTTCCTCGCCTTGACAGGCGTCAACTGATTGTTTTTCTTTCTTTTCCTTCCTTACAGGGTCTTATGACTTACGATATAGTGTCGCCGCCAAAGCCATATAGAAGAAAATAGGAATAGTGCGGTCAGTATAGGAAGTTTGCCTCTTACTAATCTTTCCCGTCACCAAAATCACCTGAGATGTATAATATTATATTCTCTCTGTTGCTTTTTCTCTACAGGGTCTTCGAGAGAACATAGGGAAATGTTCAAAATAATATAGTGAGAATATAGGTAAGTTAAAATAATAAAATATATAATGTGTGCCCCAATAAAACTGAACATTAAGGCTCTATTTTATCTGTTTCAACACTTAGGGGAAGATGGCTGTTTCTAGGATGCTCTCCGTAGTGGCCCCTTTGTTTATCACCATTCGTACCTCATACGCCCCCCCCGTGTTTGTAGACATTTCTTTTAGTGACTGATTGCAGCCCAAATGTGCCCCCTTTCTCTTAATTAGTGATATTCTTATCTATTATATGAGGCTACACCACCTCTGATCTGCTCAGTCCTGAGCTGTGGCGGGTTGTAACAGCATCTCTGGTGGCGTCCACCATTCAGCCTCAAACCACTCCTCGGCTGTCTCCTCCTACCCTGCGTGCCAGCTTGTCTCTCCCTCCATCTCACTTGTGTTCCTCTCCTCTTCCTTTCAGGTATGTTGATCTCACCCCTTCTTTCCTGCCGAAAGAAGTCCTTCATTAGTGTTGATGTCTCTGTAATTCCTGCTCACTGTTTTTCTCATAATTGTCTGATTTATTTTTCCAGGTCCCAATGCCTTTCCTGCTGACTACACGGAAAAGATGGATGTTGTGCCCCGCACCATGTAGATGGGTCAGAAGGGGGTCTTCTCACATATCTCCCCCCTACTTTCTTTCTTTGAGGAAATTACTCAAGTGGGTATCTAGATAAAAAAATCAGCATTGCCCTGTTCTTGTCCCTTACAGTCCTGTGTTTGAAAACGAAACAGTTGGAGAGTTAGCAACCATCTTAATATCTTAATATGCACAGTTTCTATCCTTGTTTTGAGCCATCTATTCAAGAGGAGCATGATGCGTGTAAAGGGTGAATTCACATCCATCCAAATGATATTGTAGGACCTCTATAACCCATTTAATAGCTAAGGCTTCTTTTTCCACTATTGCATAGTTCTATTCGCGGAGAAATAGTTTCCAGCTCCTATACAAGATGGATTTCTCTTCTCCTTTCTCTTCTTTTTGAGACAGAACTGCACCCAAGCCAGCCCCTAGGCCATCTATTTGGAGAATGAAGGGTTTTAAAAAATTGGGGCTGTGAATGATGGGCTCTGAAGTAAGAATGGTTTGTAAAGTTTGAAAAGCCTCTAGGACCGTTTGGGAGGTATGACCTAATCCTAAATCTGCTTATTTGCCTTTCATTAGGAGATCTGTTAGAAGAAGGGTAGCTAATTGAGAGAAACTGGGTATGGGCCTCCTATAGTAACCCACCAACCCCAAGAAAGCCCCTAGATCTCATAGGTTTGGAAAAGGGATCTTGAGAATGGCTGCAATTTTCTCTTTCTGAGGTTGAATGAGGCCTTCTCCTAACACGTGCACTAAGTATTTCACTTTTCTGGTAGCTAAGTTGCTTTTCGCTGGATTAACCTTGAGACCTACGGACCCTAAAGACTTCAAAATACTACTTAAATGCTGGAGATGGGCTTCCCATGAGGGACTGTATATGAAGATATAATCAATATAGGTCACTGCATAGCAGTTGTGTGGTTTTAGTACCACGTTTATCATGCATTGGATAGTGGCAAGGGTCCCATGTAGTCCAAAGTGAAGGACAGTAAACTGATGTAATCTTCCTGGGGTAGAGAAGGCATTTTTTTCCTTGTCTTGGTGTCTAAAAGGCACAATGCCAATATCCCTTATATAGATTATGGGTACTGATATAATGGGTGTCTCCCAGTTTCTCTATCATCTCATCGACTCTTGGAATTGGGTATGTGTCAAATTTGGAAATCTTATTCACCTCTCTAAAGTCAGTGTAAAACCAAATCGACCCATCGGGTTTCAGGACCAAGAGAATAGGGGAGTTCCATTCACTTACAGAAGGTTAAATGACACCCATGTGCAGCATGGATTGTCCTTTTTTCTTGATGGCCTTTTGATGGGCCTCGGGTACTCCATATGGTTTCAGTCTTACTATGTCTACCTGTTTAGTGTGAATAGTTTTCTCTTATGTGAGTTCTCCCTGGCGTGATGGAGAATATTTCAAGATGGGGGGGTTAATGTCACTATCAACTTCTGCTTCTAGGTAGGGTTTAACTCAGGATCAAGATAGATTAATGTCTGGATGGTTTGTTCTCGGGCCGTATTGAATAGCATGGGAAGAGGTCCTTCCCATTTTTTAACACGTTAACATGTTAACATGATAGATTTGTGATTCTTTTTTGTCTTTATTTATGTCTACTTTGTAGGTAATAAGGGAAACTTGTTCCAAGATGGTGAAGGGTCCTTGCCATCGACATTACATTTTGTTTTCAGAAGATGGTAACATCAATAGTACTTGATCTCCTGCTACAAATTCTCAAAGTTTTGCCTACTTATCAAATTGGGCCTTCGGCGCCTCCTAGGCTTGTTTGAGGTTCATTTTGGTTATCTCTCTTATCTGGTTTAAACAGGTTTTCAATCCTGTTGCATTTTCTAATAGGGGTTTAGAACTGCCTTTCTCCTCTTCCCATGACTCTTTGGCCATGTCTAACAGTGTGCAAGGTTTACGACCAAATAAGAGCTCAAATGGAGAGAATGCCAGTACTGCTTTGTTCCTGACACAGCATAGAGAATAAAGCTAAGGGTAACATCTGTTCCTAGTTTCATGATTCGAGATCAAATCATTTCTGTAAAGTGTTTTTTAAGATATCGTTTCACCTAACTGTCGGTTTGGGGATGATAGGCTGCCGCACAAAATTGTTTTACTCCTTAATTGTATACAAATCTGTTTCATACATTTTGAGGTAAATGGGGTCCCTTGATCAGTAACTATTTCATGGAGAAAGCCTGCCTGGGAAAAAAGTTCAATCATTGCTTTAGCAATACAGATAGTCTTTGGATGTCGGAGTGGATTATCCTCCAGATATTGTATGGCGTAATCCACTATAACCGGGACATATCAATACCCATTACGTGAAGGAATTAGCAGAGCCGATAATGTCCATTCCAACCCAGGAAAACAGTTCATCAATTATAGGCAGGGGACACAAAGGAACTTTTTGGGGAAGGGAATTATTGTGCAGATGGCAGACTGGACATTCCTTACGGTATTTTGTATGTGACTATGAATACCAGGCCAATATATTATTTCTAATATTGCCTTCTCTGTCTTCTCTGGTCCAAAGTGTCCCCCCAACAAGTGGCTATGTGCTTAAAACAAGACCTTATCTCTGTGCAACTTGAAAGTTCCTATCTGACTATCATATAAATTCTTCCCAAAACACTGATAAACCACTTGAGAATGTTTGTTTGTCAGCACTCTTCTCTTTTCTACACTTTTTCTGTTTGAGAAGAGGCCACTCGGTATCTTTCACTTGGGAAAAGGGGTCATTTTTCCACAATGATGCTCCTTCTTTCCAGGTTTCCTGCACCAAAGATTCCAAGTTGAGGAGGTCGGTGCCCACAAAGAGTGGTTCAGGGAGCTGAGGTATTAGCCCCACTTGTAAAGGTATCACTGGGTCTTGCTCATGTTGTACATTGATGGTGGTGAGAGAATACTTATTTTTATCCCCATGTACACAATAGGTATTGACCATACCCTTCAGTTCAGAAACCCCTACAGGGATGACTTGAGGCCTGATGACTCTCTGATGGCATCCAATGTCTATGATTGCCAAAACGGGGTCTCCATTGCCTTTCATGGTACAATGATAAGTCGGCTTGGTTCCTATATTGGTCTAATATGATGTTCGTACCAGACCGATATTCATAGGTTCTTACTTTTGGGGGCATACTCGGTGATATGTCCACATCGACCACATTGGAAACACTGAGGTCCTGATTGCGGGGGCTTTGGACTGAGTCCAAACACTATAGGGAGTGTTTTAGATTTTCGGGGCCCTTGAGGTTTAGTGGGTTCCACAGGTCCGGTTCACTTACCTTTCCAGCAACTCTCTTCTTTTCCTTTGGTGAAGTTCTAGGTGTGACTTTAGGCACTCGAAAGCTCCACGGCTGTCTGAAGGGTAATATTGCTATGTTGCCTCAACCACTACTGTATGGGAGGATGTAAAGATGCTAGGAACTGCTCTAAGTAGATCTTCTCCATGATCTCTTCATTGGTGGCTAGCTCCAGTCAGAGCCATCTATCGGCCATATCCTTAACCCGATAATGCAAGGATTGAGGAGGCTCATGAACTCATTCTTCAATTTTCCGTAGACTAACTCGGTATGTTTCGCTGTCGACCCCTAGCCGCTCCAAAATGCTTCTCTTTATGTCCTCATAAGGGGTCATTCCTCTGGGATCGGCAGCTTGATAGACCGTTTTGAGGTCACCAGTAAGAAGGGGTCCTAAGTATTGGCCCCATCTGTCAGTAGGCCTAGCAGCCACTTGAGCCAACCATTCAAAATTATGGAGAAAAACAATCGGGGTACTCCTCGTACTTTTGTAACACACCTGAGGGAAGGGCGTGTGCCCTCGTTGTTGGCCCAACATATCGCCTAGCCTATTGATGCATCTGGTGACTGGGCCACTTTGTCTGTCTTTTCAGCTTGTCCTGTCAAGGCTTTTTGAAAGTCTTTCTACACACCTACGCAACAGACAAAAAGCGTTCCATTACATTTTCCAGTCTCTGGTGCCATTTTGGACGTCCAAGCCTCCATTGCCACTTCTGACACCACTTGTGGGAGGGAAGGGTGGAAATATGGCTTGGGAGACTTAGGTGTTTGGTGAATCTTGCCTCTTTATTGAATATTGGGATGGTACTGAGGAGATATAGTAAATATATATATATATGTTCTTTACTTCTTTATTTAAGCAACTAGATACACAGAATGAGTTTCGACTGCAACCATCCTTTGTCAAATATGGGAAGCTTTTCAGCTTATTTAAACGTTGTGCGATGAGTACAGGAAGTTCCTCTTTTACTAATCCTTCCAGTCACCAGAACAGAACAGGATCTGTTTTAGCTGCTTCAACACTTAAGGGAAGAGGGGTGTTTCTAGGGTCCTCTCCGAAATGACCCCTTTGCTTATCACCACTAGTACCTCATACACTCCCCCTTGTGTTTGTTTGTAGGCATTTATTTTAGTGCTTGCTTGCAGCCCAAACATTCCCCTTTTCTCTATTATATGAGGCTACACCACCTCCAATTTGCTCACTCACTGCACTCAGGAAATAATTCAGTGACAGCTGTTTTAGTGTAAAAGATCATTTATTAGGACAGGATTGCATAAGCAACATAACCTTAACTTTTAAACGTAAACCGTAACTTTAAAAACGCCCTCCCTTTAACATCTCCTCGCTCATCCTTCCCCTTCAAACCCTTATTTCGTTTCCATTCCCCTACGCACTCCCCTTTTCCTTTCATGCCCCATTTGGGTGGTGCGTACCCCCACTCAGAGCCTTCACCTGCTTGTTTATTCCCTGGAAGGGTGGCCAAGCCCGCATCTGACTCACCACCCTCCCCCATCTACTGCCAACCAGCACAAACCCATTTGGCGTTTTGATGCCCCCCCCCCCTCAGGCCACGCTACTGCAACCAGAACTTCTCATTTCTTGTTTGTAATCCACAAATTCTCTCCCCACAACTCCTCAACCAGCAGTCTCAGATCTGTCAGATAAAATGCATTTCCCAGTGTGGACAGGTGAACACCATTGTCTCTGAATAATGCTACCTCCTGCTCTGTAATGTTCTCATGTTTCAGTATTTTTATCCCTTGAGCCCAGCAAAAAACCCTCATCGCTCTGTTAAGTTTCCTTCGAGCCCGCTCCATGGCTCCATACTTTACTGCCCCTCTCCACAATCTACGGGTAACAAATTCTGTCCACACCAAGCATGTACCATGCAGTTTTTGCTTGAGAATCTCCAAGTTTCTCTGCATGTGCTGCAGTAGCGTGAGTCCTGATAATTTTACCAGATCATTCTCTCCCAAATGGATGATTAACAAATCCGGACATCCCCAGTTCAATAAGTTAGCTGTGATGAAAGGAAGCAGGTTACCCCACCGCATGCCCCACCATAGCACCTCGTGCCGCCTGCTGGATAGTCCCAGGGCCCGACCATATATCTATTTCTCTGCGAACTTCGCTGCCCATTGGACAAATGAATGGCCGACCAGCCATGTTACCATCTTGCCCTGCGATGGACCAAGCGCATCTCCTGCAATGGATAAATAACTGTAACATGTGTTTTAAATATCAACCCCCCGTCCCAAAAAACCCTGCTGCTGTCCCTCCTCACATCTCAGGGTCTAATGTATCGTTCACAAACACCTTGATCTCCAGCGGCCTATCGCCCTGATCTTTGCCGAGTCCCAACCCAAATGCACCGCGGCCGTAGCTGCCCCAATTCTAAACGAATGCGTGCCAAAATCCATGGCCCGGCGGTCCACAGGTCCCAACGCCATCCTCAATACTCGTAAAAGCTGAAAACTGGTGAGCTTGGACCCTGATCTGTGCACAAAAAACCCCGGCTTCCCTGTTAGACATACATGAGGATTGAACCTTGCTCCATTCCGTAACTGGGCAGGCCATCACGTTGCCCCCTTTTTCTAACCATACCCACTTTCCCCTGCCTAGGTGGTCGGTTTTCGATCGTCTAAGCCAGATCCCCAATCGATCGCCGTGCACGCACACCTCCCTGTAGTGTATCCCAACCGCTGCCCCAACACCAAACAACTCTGACACTCGAAAAGCTCAAAAAAACTTCCACACCATGCATAAGCGGAAAAGTGCTAACTCGTATTCGCCTGCGCAACATACCGGCAGTACGTGTACCAACTCCAGTAACAAATCAAAATCAATGGGTTCCCTGGCCGCTCTACCCTCTACCGCTCTAATTCTGCCCCAACCTTTTAACATCCTTCCCAACAGATCGTTTCTTGCCGGGTCGTGATCAAAAAACAATTTCCCATAAAACGATACACCTGCCAATTTTCCCCCGATAGTGGCTGCTGATAAACCTTTCTGAATTATGCACAGCACGAAGCGCAACGCCCGATGCTCTAGCTGTTTGTCGCTCTGTCCCCAAAGATTTCCTGCAAACCGCTCAAAAAACTGAAAATCCAACCAGGCCAGCCAGTAACTTCGCCGAGTGGATTCCGCTAAAGACATCTCCACCAGCCCTGTGATCATCATGCCCCCCATTCCCAAATGTCTGCAGGGACTAATGTCTTGGTCTATTCTGCTCCTGGCGCCAGGTTGCGGAAACGCTGCCACTGTGAACGAGACAGGGAATCCGCAATCTTGTTGAAAACTCCTGGTATATGGACAGCTTTAAAGATCACATTCAGAGATAAGCACTGCAACATAAATAGGCGCAACAAGCGCAAAACCCTCAAATCCCTCGCCTTCTGTCTGTTCACCAGCTCCACGACAGCCATGTTGTCGATTCTGAATAAGACTGTCCTATTTGCTAACTCCTGTCCCCATACTGCCATGGCCACCAGAAGGGGAATAAATTCCAGAAAAGTAATACTCCTCCCTTGTTGTAACCATAGTGCTGGCCACGCCTCTGCGCACCATCTGCCATCCCAGAAAATCCCAAAACCATGTGCTCCTGTCGTGTCTGAAAACATCTGCACCTGACATACTGTCTCTTCCTCACAGAACCACATGGATACCCCATTGAATTGTTTCAGAAATGTTTCCCACATCCTAACATCCTCTCTGAGTCCCATTGACACTCTTATTCTGTGGTGTGGCAAAACCGCGCCTGACATGGACAACCCCAATCGCCTGCAAAACGTCCCCCCCCCCCGACTGCCCTACAAGCAAAATTAAAGTACCCCAACATCTTCTGGGCTGTTCGCAAATCGATTTTTCATGCCTCCTTCACTATGCCCAAGAAAACCAGCATCTCTGTTACTTTTGGTGCTGGTAATCTGGCCGTCATTGTATTGGAGTCTAACTCAATACCCAGAAAGGTGAGAACCGATGAGGGGCCTTCAGTTCTTTCGGGTGCCAAAGGCACTCCCATCTGATGTGCCATGTCCTGAAAAATTGTCAGAGCCTTCCGGCACTCCCCCGAATCCTTCTTTCCTACAAAAAGGAAATCATCCAAGTAATGGGTCACCGCATAATGCCCACTGCTCCTGACAAAGACCCACTGCATGAAGGTGCTAAAGGCTTTGAACAGGGCGCTCCAAAATGCTTCTCTTTATGTCCTCATAAGGGGTCATTCCTCTGGGATCGGCAGCTTGATAGACCGTTTGGAGGTCACCAGTAAGAAGGGGTCCTAAGTATTGGCCCCATCTGTCAGTAGGCCTAGCAGCCACTTGAGCCAACCATTCAAAATTATGGAGAAAAAAAATCGGGGTACTCCTCGTACTTTTGTAACACACCTGAGGGAAGGGCGTGTGCCCTCGTTGTTGGCCCAACATATCGCCTAGCCTATTGATGCATCTGGTGACTGGGCCACTTTGTCTGTCTTTTCAGCTTGTCCTGTCAAGGCTTTTTGAAAGTCTTTCTACACACCTACGCAACAGACAAAAAGCGTTCCATTACATTTTCCAGTCTCTGGTGCCATTTTGGACGTCCAAGCCTCCATTTCCACTTCTGACACCACTTGTGGGAGGGAAGGGTGGAAATATGGCTTGGGAGACTTAGGTGTTCGGTGAATCTTGCCTCTTTATTGAATATTGGGATGGTACTGAGGAGATATAGTAAATATATATATATATGTTCTTTACCTCTTTATTTAAGCAACTAGAGACACAGAATGAGTTTCGACTGCAACCATCCTTTGTCAAATATGGGAAGCTTTTCAGCTTATTTAAACGTTGTGCGATGAGTACAGGAAGTTCCTCTTTTACTAATCCTTCCAGTCACCAGAACAGAACAGGATCTGTTTTAGCTGCTTCAACACTTAAGGGAAGAGGGGTGTTTCTAGGGTCCTCTCCGAAATGACCCCTTTGCTTATCACCACTAGTACCTCATACACTCCCCCTTGTGTTTGTTTGTAGGCATTTATTTTAGTGCTTGCTTGCAGCCCAAACATTCCCCTTTTCTCTATTATATGAGGCTACACCACCTCCGATTTGCTCACTCACTGCACTCAGGAAATAATTCAGTGACAGCTGTTTTAGTGTAAAAGATCATTTATTAGGACAGGATTGCATAAGCAACATAACCTTAACTTTTAAACGAAAACCGTAACTTTAATAACGCCCTCCCTTTAACATCTCCTCGCTCATCCTTCCCCTTCAAACCCTTATTTCGTTTCCATTCCCCTACGCACTCCCCTTTTCCTTTCATGCCCCATTTGGTTTGTGCGTACCCCCACTCAGAGCCTTCACCTGCTTGTTTATTCCCTGGAAGGATGGCCAAGCCCGCATCTGACTCACCACCCTCCCCCATCTACTGCCAACCAGTGATGACGCAGAAATGAAGGTTTTACATTTATTAGCGCTTAAACGTAGTGTGAAATAATCATGTGTGACTTTAACCGAACTAATAAAGATTGTACGGGGACAAAATGTGCCCTCAGAGTAGTTTGCCAACATTATAAGCGTGCTTTATATAACGTGATGTATTAGAAGTGCACTAATCCGACATAATCGTAAACGTGTGCTATGATTTGCTTGTTTGAAATGTTTTAGCTTAGCATAACTTTAGTGGAGGCTTCGGCCTAGTTGCCTGGTCTCACGATTTAGATGCTCGTATTTTTCCAATGTGCTAATAAACGTGTATTTCTGCTTGAAGCTGTACTTTTCCACTGAGATCGTTCACATGCTTATCTTAAGGTTTCGTGCCAGCTTGGCATTTTTCTCTTTGCTCCAAGGTCAATCTGCAGGTGCGGACAATGGAAGCTCTGAAAGTGAGTTAATTGGTATAAAATGTTGCAACTTGCGTACCCGTCTCCAAGGATAATGTATGCTTAAGTAAAAGCTTGAGAACTGTTGTTTTTGATTGGATAATTTGAAGCCAACCTATGAACCCTCCAATGGAAGACCCTACTGCATTTGAACTGTTGTCTATTTAAACCAGGTGAAAGCAGCCATTACCCGGACCTTACAGCCATTGCAGCCATTATTGGACATCCCGCCATTTCGTAGACTTTGCAGCTATTATGGCCCACCTTGCTGCGACGCCATTTTGAAAGAGACTCTGATGCTTTCTCTAATCGAGAAAAAGAGACTTTAAATGATTCTTGCCCTAGAGACTTTAACTTTGATCCCTTTGCATGAAGTAGTAGTTTTATTTTGCCGCCGTGAGGCAACTGCCCCGTCCACCCCTGCCCCTTTGCCCCGTCCCATGCTGATCGAGAAACGGTACCTGTGAGATGAAGACTTCCTTGAATGCTGATTGTAATTGGTAAATATGAAAGGAAATTGTACAATTGCATTGTGTTTCTTTTAGGTAACCAACTGCTGATTTTTGACAAGATCCCTAGTTAGGAGTTTTCTAAATTAATGTTGTTAAATTGTTTTGCATGAAGTCCCACATGCCGATGCTAATTTGAGGTTAGATGAGGATTCCTTTTGTTGCACGATGCAATTTGAGACCTTGTTATGCTGACTAAATGTATGCAATAAACTCACTACAGATTATACTATTAGTGATTTGCATTGCTATCATCGAATGCCTTGTTATTCAAATGCTGCATAGATTGCACCTGTTTCGCCGTTATGGACAGCTATTAATGTTCATTTATGTTTATCATTTGGTGTTGAGACACATATATATTGTGCTAGCTTTGTTAATATAGGGAAATAAATTCACTAACTTTGAATAAACTGGTGTGGTTATTCCTGACTGAAAGGTCAGGGTTCGCCGAAATGTATTCTGGATTAATTGTTAAGTGTTATGTTGATCAGGGCATTGCTTATGTTCGTTATTGATTATTGATCACATTAAATTGACTGATCTCGGGTGAAGAGAGTCCCACTTAGCCAAAAGATTCATCGGCCTAAAGAGCGTCCAAATATAGGTAAATTACCAGTACGGAACGCTCTATCAGTAGATGGTAGCAGAGGACGGTTTCGCCTTTTGGGACCCCTCACTCTTAAAGTACATGGTGTTGAATTAACGGTTACGCCCTTTGAGACCCCACTCGAGAAGTTGAATTAGATTTTTCTTGGATAAAACTGATTGAGAAAATGATGATGGGCTAGGTCCACCGCGACCTTCCCGGGATCTCGGAGCTTGCGAATGAAGAGAATGGAGGTGTGGGATCAGCGTTGGCGGTACTAGTGATGGTATGAGTGAAGTTAGGATTTTGCGCTTGCACAGCTTATTGCCGCAGATTGTGTGAAAAGGTTGCGAGGATTTTAGAGGATAGCGGAGGTGCGACTCCGAGTGTAGAAGTAGGGAAGTCGTCGAACTTCATAGAAAAATAGCGGAGGTGCGACTCCGAGTGTGAGAGTAGGGAAGTCGTCGAACTTCATGTGCATGTGGCGCTTTGTGCATAAAAAGGTCCACGTGGTTGTTGTTGTTGAGACGGGCCCTGCGAGGTCAAGAGACTCCGGAGTATGTTGAAAAGTGTATGAGACACTTGTTTTATGTTGTGATCTGGTCGGTTTAGTAGGTTGATCGGGCGTGGTCAACGAGTCGGTACGTGTGTTAAGGGAGTGAAAGAAAACTTTGACTTCGGGCTTTGACAAAATTCTAAGTGCACTAGAATAGATCACTGACAAGTTGAGAGCAGTCTGCAGGTCAGATTTGCTTGCGAAAGTGGGGACCGAGAAAGATGGAATAACTGCCGAGGCTCGTGAAAAATCCCTAAGGTCCTGAAGCGATTGTGTTACCCTTCCTGTAGTAAACCGACAGATCTGTTTTATTATTATTTTTCTTGGTAGCTCGCGATACATGCAAGAAGTTGTTACGAGAGGAGCTGAGTGAAGGAGGACAAACCGCGAGGCTTTGTCAGCCGCAGTGTGTGAGTGTGACGTCACTAGGAGCCGCGCTGGGATAGGTTGGTTGTAGAGAAGGGTCGCGCACGGATTGGACGCAGTCCGTGGGGCTCGATTGGAAGGGGAAAGGCAAGCGAAGAGTATTCCGGGAATTAAAGTCACCTATTGATTACAAACTTTGTGAAATAAAAGACGAGAAAATGAAATTTTTTAAAGCATCAAAGAGTGCGATGAAGGGGGAGTCTTACATTAAAGCGAGCGTAGGAGAGGAGACGCCGCCCGAAGGTACACCAGCTTACATTGTAATGGAGGAAAAAGGGGTAGCTCCGTGCCTTTGGCTAAAGCAATGGCACAAGCTGACAGAGAAACATGGGAGCGTAGCGTTCCCGATCCATGGGACATTCAATATAAGGATCCTAGAGAATTTGAGATTCGCGATGTACGACATGAAGGTACCTCCAAGGCCAGCACAGTTTGAGGCTCTAGCAATTTGGGAACTGATGGCTAGACAGCAACAGCAAAATAAGTTCGAGACCAGGATAAGAAAGGTAGAAAAGACACTAGCGGACGCTAGGTGGGATAATGCACAGAAGGTGTGGAGGTCAGATGTATTGCAGGGGATAAAATTGTTTCCCGCAATTACTAAGGAAGAAGAGGAGACAGGTAAGAAAGCTACCTGTAAGACAAACAGGAGGTGTTCCAAGGATAGAGAGGACGAGGAAAAGTTGAGAAGAGAAGAGGAGTTAGAGGATGAGGAGTTAATCATGCAATTGCTGAACGACCGTCCACCACCTTATGCAGAGAGTGGACAAGGTCCAAGTACCAGTTCTGCCCCTCCGGCACCGGTACAGAATAGTGAAACTCAGAGTCCAGGAGCATCATCGGGATCTAAGGACCCGAGTTTACTGTTCACCCCGCAGATACCGCAGGTTAGGAGAATATATCCAGATGTGCCCATATTGAAAACAGCAGAAAATTATCAGCCGCAGGTCCCAAGGTACTACAGCAGTGACAACAGTACGGGAATGATTCTAGATCCAACCGTAATGGGAGGACAGAATGGTCACAACCCAACATTGGCACAAGCTGAATCAACTCAGTTTTTGATGCCTCAAAAGCAGATGCAGGGGGGAAACGCACATGCTCAGATGACGGGGAGTCAGATGGGCATGCCGGCAATGATGACCCATAGTGTGGGAATGAACATGTCTCAGAACATGGGAAATGGACAGAACCCAGATGCGATATCATTACCCATTACTGTAGGTCCACCGGTACCTTTGTACAGTCAGCCTAACTTGGGTATGAGCGGCCAGGGATTAATACTGCAGAATGGGACAGAAAGGAGGTGCATAGAAAACACTCCAGGGATAACTCCGATAGCGGCTCAGCCAACTGGATCTGGGTCCTTGATGGAGATTAGTCCCATATGTGCTCAGTCAACAGTGGTGAGGTCGAGTCCCCCACTGGTGATACCGCTATCATCGAACACTGAAAAGTTGCCGCAACCATCGATGGCAGTCGATGTGAATGCTACACTGATGGGGTTGAATGCACAACAGCTGACACAGTGGTTCAACAGTCTGAATTCCACACAAAGCTCAGCCAGTGGGAAGGGAGAAGACTATCTGAATAGGGTCAGGTTGAACATGGAAGCACAAGAATTGGTGGAAGGGACTATGGGTGTGAATAGGTTAGAGTCCTACTCGGAAGAAGAGCTGAGGTATCTATGTCCCAGGATTACGAGAGAAGTGAACAAGGTACATAGAAGCTTGCAAGAAATAGCTGACAAAAACGGGGTTGATATAGACAAAACAAAACACTTGAGCAGGAGCTATAGGTTGGATTTCGGGACCACAGATTTTGAACACATGAGGTCAGCAGGCATGAAGGCGCACCTTAGAGAATTGCTGCAGAGTGCACAAGTGTGGAGGTGCTTAGACAAATGGGAAAGCAGATGGGTAAAGAGAAAGGAAAAGAGGAAAGACAGTGTCCCAGAGCTCAACGAGAAAAGACCACAGAGTAGTGATGCAGTAACCATGTTACCAATGAGGGAGACAGCAGGGGGAAAATTCATACATGTACCGTGGCACAGAAGCGACATTCAGTCTTTTACGGATGATTTTCCCAAACTGAGAGAGAAACCGATTGAATGGTATCAGCAGACTGATAGGTTTGTGAAGCTTGCGAAATGCCTTTGGGAAGACCTGAACACTCTCTTTGAGATTGTGGTTCCGGCAGATTTGTGGGAGGATTGCAAAAGAGCTGTAGGTTGGCCGACAAGTGAACCAGAGAGAGACAGGGATACGGGTGCACCATCACCTATGGTGATGAGCTTGTACTATAAGGTGATTGAGCATTTGAAGACGAAGGTTGCCGCGAAAAATGTGGATTGGCAGAAGATTGATCGAACTGCCCAAGAGGCTAAAGAGTCGATTCATAGTTACTATGAGAGATTGTTGAAGGCGTTCAAGAACTATAGTGGCACGGAAACAATAGAGGCGAAGGACATGCTTCATTTTGTGTTTAGATTTGTGGAAGGGCTGAGACCAGAGATAAGTCAGATGATAAAGTCGCATTTGATTTGTTGGCAGTCAAAACCTATTGATGAGGTGTTGAATTATGCGAAATACTGTAGCGACGAAATTGAAGTGAAACAGAAAAAGTTGAAAGAGAAAGTGATGATGATGCAACTTAAGGCAGCTCAGACAGGTCTGCAAGGTTTGCAGGGGTTGCAAGGGTTCCAACAGCAGGTACCGCAACCGCAGCCGCAGTTGCAGGGAAATATGATGTTTCAGCCACAGGCGAGAGGCAGAGGCAGAGGAGGTTTTGGGAATAATGGTCCGGATTTGAACACTGTTGTGACTCCGAATGGTGTGCAGGCATTGAAAAAGGTGATGCCGTGTCACGTGTGCGGAATTGTCGGACATTGGAAACGCGAGTGCCCGATGGTGGTGCAGGAAGGTGCAGGTGTTGGTCAGCAAAACAATGATGTCAATGCATTTCAGACAATGAGGGGACCGAAAATGAGAGGTCCAAACCCAAATTTTCAGACCATAAATCAGTTGCAGGGATTACAACCTATGCAGCCGCAGCAGATGCAGATGCCCCGTATGCAGATGACGCAAATGCAGCCAATGCAACAGCAGTTTCCCATGGTACCTAATCAGCAAATGCAAATACCTTTGGCACCAATGAGTCAGCAGCAAGTGATGGTTCCTCCACAGGTCTCGGGTCAGGTAATGAATACAAATGGCACCGTACAACAGTTCCCATTACACAGTGAGAGTGGAATAAACAATGTATGGGAGAGTGAAAGTTCAGGAGAGGAGGGAGATTATGTGCTTGCAGCATCCTTGGAAGTTGATCAAAAGGGTCCATATGTAGAGGGAAGAGTAATGGGTCATCGTGTTTCATTCTTGGTTGACACAGGAGCCACACGTTCAACTGTTAAGAGCATTGAAGTACCAAATTTGCCACTCTCAGGGAGAACAGTTCAAGTGGTGGGAGTAGCAAACAGGCACCTGACAAACCCAATTACAGATCCGGTACCAGTCAGCATCGGTAACTATCAAGGGTTACACAAATTTGTGGTATGTGACTCAAGCCCGATAGCACTGTTAGGGAGAGACCTATTGTGCAAGTTGGGATGTTCGATTATGTGTTCAAACGAGGGAATTAAAATTCAGACGAGCAGTGATGGGGAAGAAGAGGACAGTGTAGAGGGGGATGAGATGGAAACTGTCGATGAAGAGTATCCTCTGATTTGCCTTTTCCCGATGATAACTGAAGAAGATATTCCAGCTGAATTACGGGAAACAGTCGGAAAGGAAGTGTGGGATATGACAGGGAAAGAGGTGGGATTGATGAAAGGAGTGGAACCAGTGAAAGTGACTGTAAAACCCAATGCAACCTTTCCCCAGACCCCACAATACCACATGGCACAAGACACCCTCATGAAAGTTGCCCAACTCATTGACGAATTTGTAAAGCAGGGAGTACTGAAAGAAGTGTTAAGCAGTCCATGTAATTCACCAATCATGGGACTAATAAAGCCGAGTGGAAAGGTCCGAATAGTGCAGGACTTGAGAAAAATAAATGACATCATAATTAAATGTTGCCCTGTCGTACCAAATCCAGCTGTGATAATGTTTCAAGTCCCTTGCGATGCCGAGTGGTTCTCAGTCATCGACTTGTCACAAGCATTCTTTTCTGTGCCTCTTCATGAGGACAGCCAATTCCTCTTTTGTTTCAAATTCCTAGACAGAGTGTACAGTTGGTGTCGAATTCCTCAAGGGTTCTCTGAGTCACCGTCAATATTCAATCAGATTCTAAAGAAAGACTTGGAAGCGCTAGAATTGCCATTCGAGTCAACTCTAGTACAGTACATTGATGACTTACTGATTGCATCTAAGACAGAAAGTGGCTGCACAGCCGACACCATTGCTCTACTGAACCATTTGGGAAGGAATGGACACAAGGTGTCTCCTTCCAAGTTGCAGTTCTGTCAGAAGAAAGTGAAATACTTGGGCCACCAAATAGAGAAAGGGTCACGGAGAATAATGAAGGAAAGAATAACAAGTGTACTTCAAATGAGTCCACCAAAGACAAGGAGGGAGGTGAGGAAGTTTTTGGGGATGGTGAGCTACTGTCGTCAGTGGATTCCCAACTTCTCAACTCTAGCAAAGCCTTTACTGAAACTGACCCAGAAGGATGCCTTGGATCAAATTGAGCTGAAAGGAGATGAGATGGATGCTTTTATTGAATTGAAAGAATGTATGTGCAGGGCTCCAGCTTTAGGTATGCCTGATTACACAAAGCCTTTCACATTGTTTTGTCATGAACGTGATGCGTGTTCTTTGTCTGTCTTGACCCAAGCCCATGGTGGCATAAACAGACCAGTAGCGTATTTTTCAGCTACTTTGGATCCGGTCGCAGCAGCACTTCCAGGGTGTTTGCGCGCCGTAGCAGCAGTTGGTATCAGCCTCACTCAGAGTGAAGGAATAGTGATGGGACACCCAGTAACAGTCATGGTCCCTCACTCAGTTGAGATACTTTTGACCCGCTCCCGAACGCAACACATGACTGGAGCAAGACTCACAAGGTATGAAACAATAATTCTGGGCTCACCGAATGTGCAGCTGAAAAGGTGCACTACGTTGAATCCAGCAAACTTGCTTCCTGGTGAAAATGCTGAAATTGAGAACGCTGAAGACGTCGAGCATGACTGCCTTCAGGTGACTGAATTTTGCACAAAACCTCGACCTGACATTAAGGATACTAAGCTTGATGAAAATGACCAAATTGTTTTTGTTGATGGTTCATGTCTAAGAGATGGGATGGGAATTTTGAAAGCAGGATATGCTGTATGTACTGTAACAGGTGTCTTGGAAGCATCCTGGCTCCAAGGAGTCTATTCTGCACAAGTAGCAGAACTTGTAGCCCTTACAAGAGCATGTCAACTGTCTGCATTGATGAAAGTCACCATTTACACTGATAGTCAGTACGGGTTCGGAATTGTGCATGACTTTGGACAACTATGGTCACAGAGAGGTTTCCTGACTTCTTCAGGATCCCCAGTGAAAAACGGGGAGAGAATAAGGGAATTGTTACACGCCATTCAAATGCCAGCCGAAGTTGCAGTGGTAAAGTGTAGTGCTCATACAAAAGGACAGGACTATGTTTCTCTGGGAAATGCATATGCGGATCAAGTCGCAAGATTTTGCGCCTTGAACTGTATATTACTCAGGGATGAGTGGAATTCGATAAGTGAACCAGAACTCGAACCAGCTGAAGCATTTGCCTTGAAGGTCGTAGATACAATAGATGAACTAAAAGCATTACAGAATAACGTCAGGGAGGATGAAAGAGATTCCTGGATTAAATCACAATGTATAAAGAGACCAGATGAGTTATGGGTTTCAAATGAGGGAAAATTTGTTTTGCCAAATGGTCTCTTATCGCAGCTAGCGCGGTTCTATCATGGGCAGGCTCACCTAGGGAGAGATGCCATGATAAGATTGTTCAAAACTGATTGGTTTAACCCCAGATTTCGTCAAGCTGCAGAAGCAGTTTGCCATCGATGTGTCACTTGCCAGCAGATGAACCCAGGGAAGGGAACGGTTGTGAACGCGAGCCACATTGGCATGGCAAGTGGCCCGTTTAGTAGGATGCAGATGGACTTCATTGAGATGCCTGTGCATGGAGGTCTAAAGTATGTGCTGGTGATTGTGTGCATTTTAAGTCACTGGATTGAAGCATACCCTACACGTAGAAATGACAGCCTCACAGTTGCAAAACTATTGTTGAGGGAGTTGATACCACGTTTCGGATTCCCGATCTCTTTAGAATCAGATAGGGGAAGTCACTTCAATAACGAGGTGATAAAGTTACTTTGCGAAGCGCTGAACATTGAGCAAAAACTGCATTGTAGCTATCGCCCAGAAGCCTCAGGACTGGTGGAGCAGATGAATGGTACACTGAAATCAAGAATGGCGAAAATATGTGCATCGACAAATTTGAAATGGCCTGACGCATTGCCTTTGGTGTTAATGTCAATGAGAAACACCCCTGACAGAAAGACTGGATTGTCCCCGCACGAAATTCTCATGGGCAGGGCCATGAGACTTCCTGCAGTTCCCGCAAATGCGCTTTTGAATATTACAGATGATATGGTGTTAGACTACTGCAAAGGTCTGGCTGACGTGGTTCGCTCTTTCTCTCACCAGGTGGAAGCAACCACCTTGCCACCGATCCAAGGTCCAGGACACACACTGAAAGCAGGTGACTGGGTCGTGGTAAAGAAGCACGTGAGGAAGTCGTGTCTGGAACCCCGTTGGAAAGGCCCTTTCCAAGTGATCCTGACGACAACTACTGCTGTGAAGTGTGCGGGAGTTCCCAACTGGATTCACGCCAGTCACACAAAGAAAGTGTTGTGTCCCACAGATGAGGAAGTTGAAGCACTGAAACTGCCAGTGCCTGATAAAACAGTGCTGAGCGCTGAGACAGAGCAAAACCGAACTGAAAGCGAACAGGCAGGAACAGGAGAGAGAGAAATATTCTCTGAGGACGAAGCAACAGACTCACTTGGGGAAGACCAAGGAGAAACCTCAGACAGCAACGAAGCAGCTGAAGGTGACAAAGAAACTGAAGCAGCTGAGGGTAGCAAAGAGCCTGAAGCAGCTGAGGGTGACAAAGAGCCTGAAGCAGCTGAAAGTGATAAAGAGCCTGACGAAAGTAAAGGTGACGAAAGGCTCGAGAGAGGTGAAGAAGCAGGAGAGCCTGATCAGAGGAGGGCTTTCCCAGAAGCAGACGATACAGAAAAAGAAAAAGAGAACGTGATTGATTCCCCAGAAGGAGGGGATAAGGCAGAACAGAACGAAACTGTTCAAGCTTCCACAGAAAAGATCGCAGGCCCATCAAATGGACACGGTGCAAAGAGGAGACTAAGTATATCACCAATAAAACTAAGAACTAAAGAAAATTTGAACGACGGAGAAAGGCCAAAAGTGAAAGAGAAAAGAAAGGAAGTGTCTGTCGTGGTACCATCCTCAAGTGAAGGAAAAGACTTGGCCAAAGAGGAAAGTACCAGTGAGGCAGAATCGAAAAGAGAAGCAAAATTGAAAAGGAAAAGGATACCGAACAGGAGATATTCCGGTCCAGAATGGGCATATGTAGTCAATGACGATTGGACTGATGAATTTGTATCTCTTAGCCTCGAGAACGAAGAAGAAGAGATACCAATAGAAAAGAAAAGTTTTATGGACTCTGTTGATTGAAAAGGTGATAAATGACATTGCTTGCTACAATTTAACGTGATACAACCAGCTGAGACATTGAGACATTGCTAAACCGGATGAGACATTTGCTGAACCGATAAAAGACTGAGTTATTGATTGAACTTTGAAAAAAAAAAACAAAAAAAAAAAAAGGGACTGAGTTATTGCCGAATTGAGTTATTGCCGAATTGAGACAAATGCTGCTAACCGATAAGTGACTGGCCTCTTGAAGAAAACTGTGTGAACATTGCGCTCGTTCAGCTTTGTAACTGAATTGCTAAATAGTTTCTTTATAGGTGCTTCTAGCTCTCTGATTCTATACAGATCATGGCTACACAAAACAGTAGAGTGAAATATTGTAAATATGTGTGTATAGGCTTGATAATTGCATGCGTACTAATAATAATGGCAATAGTGCTTGCAATGCATGGAAAGGGTGAGAATGAGAAAACTGATGCTTCTACTTTTGCTCCTGTTACTGTCACTGAACTAACCGCATTGAAAAGACTAGAATTAGATGAGAGACACTTGCATGATAAGAAGGAACTTTCGTATAATGTTTTCTATCGCTTGCTAACAGAATATGTTGAGACTATGGATGCGAAAGATTGTTATGTGTGTACACAGATACCGACATCAGTAAAGGAAGGGGTGACTTATCACCACATGCCTCTTACATACGGGATCACATGTAGTATAGTAATGTCTAGATTTTATGGTCAAACTAACATACAGTATTTTTACTCGAATTATGATGTTACCTTTGCATATGTTCCTATAATAGCGCAGCTAAGCCAGATTGCTAAAGATTGGGATGCTAAAATAATGAGGGAATTTTTCGAGCCAATGCAACCTTTTGAAACGGCTCACGCTCATAGGGAAAACCTTACCTGCTCGCTCTCTGCAGTAGAGATAAGCTTTTTAGATCGCACAGATGATAGAAGGGCACAAATGAATGCGAAATTAGAAAAGGAGCTAAGTAAGAGGACTTCAGTAGATCATTATGATTTTGCCGCAATAAAAACACAAGGGAGAATAGCTTTAGATGCTTGGCATGTAGGGAAATTTTGTATATATCGAGGTGAATCTTATTATGACAACATTTTCGTAGGAGCGAGTGAGTGTAAACATACGTTTATCTTTAACCCCTTAGCTGCTGGGCCTTTTCCCCCCCAGTGCTGAGCCCTTTTTTGGCTATTTGGGGTAGTTCGCGCTTAGGGCTTCATAACTTTTTGTCCACATAAGCTAACCACGCCAAATTTGCGTCCTTTTTTTCCAACATCCTAGGGATTCTAATGGTACCCAGAGTTTGTGGTTTACCCTGGAGGAGACCAAGAAAATAGCCAAAATACAGTGAAAATTTAGTTTTTTCCAAAAAAATGGGAAAAAAGGGCCGCCGAAGAAGGCTTGTGGTTTTTTCCCTGAAAATGCCATCAACAAAGGGTTTCTGGTGCTGAAATCACTATCTTCCCACCTTTCAGGAACGGGCAGACTTGAATCAGAAAACCACATTTTCCAACACAAATTTGGCATTTTACTGGGACATACCCCATTTTTACTATTTTTGGTGCTTTCAACCTCCTTCCAGTTAGTGACAGGAATGGGTGTGAAACCAATGCTGGATCCCGGAAAGCTAAACATTTCTGAAAACTAGACAAAATTCTGAATTCAGCAAGGGGTCATTTGTGTAGATCCTACAAGGTTTTCCTACAGAAAATAACAGCTGAAATAAAAAAATATTGAAATTGAGCTGAAAACAACAGCCTTTTTTCTTTATGTTTTACTCTGTAACTTTTTCCTGCGATGTCAGATTTCTGAAAGCAATATACCGTTTTGTCTGCTGGACTCTTCTGGTTGCGGGGATATAAAGGGCTTATAGGTTCATCAAGAACCCTAGGTACCCAGAGCCAATAAATGAGGTGCACCCTGCAGTTGGTTTACATTCTATACTGGGTATACAGCAATTCATTTGCTGAAATATGAGGAGTGAAAAAGAGGTATCAAGAAAACCTTTGCATTTCCAAAATGGGATCAAGATAACGTTTTGAGGAGCAGTGGTTATTTGCACATCTTTGAATTCCGAGGTGCCCATACTAGCATGTGAATTGCAGGGCATTTCTCAAATAGACGTCTTTTTTACACACTCGCTTATATTTGGAAGGAAAAAATGTAGAGAAAGATAAGGGGCAATAACACTTGTTTTGCTATTCTATGTTCCCCCAAGTCTCCCGATAAAAATGATACCTCACTTGTGTGGGTAGGCCTAGCGCCCGCGACAGGAAATGCCCCAAAACACAACGTGGACACATCCCATTTTTTCACAAAATACAGAGCTGTTTTTTTGCAAAGTGCCTACCTGTAGATTATGGCCTCTAGCTCAGCCGGCACATAGGGAAACCTACCAAACCTGTACATTTTTGAAAACTAGAGACCTAGGGGAATCCAAGATGGGGTGACTCGCGGGGCTCTGACCAGGTTCTGTTACCCAGAATCCTTTGCAAACCTCAAAAAGTGGCTAAAAAAACAAGTTTTCCTCACATTTCGGTGACAGAAAGTTCTGGAATCTGAGAGGAGCCTCAAGTTTCCTTCCACCCAGCGTCCCCCCAAGTCTCCCGATAAAAATGATACCTCACTTGTGTGGGTAGGCCTAGCGCCCGCGACAGGAAATGCCCCAAAACACAACGTGGACACATCACAGAAAACAGAGCTGTTTTTTGCAAAGTGCCTACCTGTAGATTTTGGCCTCTAGCTCAGCCGGCACCTAGGGAAACCTACCAAACCTGTACATTTTTGAAAACTAGAGACCTAGGGGAATCCAAGATGGGGTGACTCGCGGGGCTCTGACCAGGTTCTGTTACCCAGAATCCTTTGCAAACCTCAAAAAGTGGCTAAAAAAACAAGTTTTCCTCACATTTCGGTGACAGAAAGTTCTGGAATCTGAGAGGAGCCTCAAATTTCCTTCCACCCAGCGTCCCCCCAAGTCTCCCGATAAAAATGATACCTCACTTGTGTGGGTAGGCCTAGCGCCCGCGACAGGAAATGCCCCAAAACACAACGTGGACACATCACAGAAAACAGAGCTGTTTTTTGCAAAGTGCCTGCCTGTAGATTTTGGCCTCTAGCTCAGCCGGCACCTAGGGAAACCTACCAAACCTGTACATTTTTGAAAACTAGAGACCTAGGGGAATCCAAGATGGGGTGACTCGCGGGGCTCTGACCAGGTTCTGTTACCCAGAATCCTTTGCAAACCTCAAAAAGTGGCTAAAAAAACAAGTTTACCTCACATTTCGGTGACAGAAAGTTCTGGAATCTGAGAGGAGCCTCAAATTTCCTTCCACCCAGCGTCCCCCCAAGTCTCCCGATAAAAATGATACCTCACTTGTGTGGGTAGGCCTAGCGCCCGCGACAGGAAATGCCCCAAAACACAACGTGGACAATTCACAGAAAACAGAGCTGTTTTTTGCAAAGTGCGTACCTGTAGATTTTGGCCTCTAGCTCAGCCGGCACCTAGGGAAACCTACCAAACCTGTACATTTTTGAAAACTAGAGACCTAGGGGAATCCAAGATGGGGTGACTCGCGGGGCTCTGACCAGGTTCTGTTACCCAGAATCCTTTGCAAACCTCAAAAAGTGGCTAAAAAAACAAGTTTTCCTCACATTTCGGTGACAGAAAGTTCTGGAATCTGAGAGGAGCCTCAAATTTCCTTCCACCCAGCGTCCCCCCAAGTCTCCCGATAAAAATGATACCTCACTTGTGTGGGTAGGCCTAGCGCCCGCGACAGGAAATGCCCCAAAACACAACGTGGACACATCACAGAAAACAGAGCTGTTTTTTGCAAAGTGCCTACCTGTAGATTTTGGCCTCTAGCTCAGCCGGCACCTAGGGAAACCTACCAAACCTGTACATTTTTGAAAACTAGAGACCTAGGGGAATCCAAGATGGGGTGACTCGCGGGGCTCTGACCAGGTTCTGTTACCCAGAATCCTTTGCAAACCTCAAAAAGTGGCTAAAAAAACAAGTTTACCTCACATTTCGGTGACAGAAAGTTCTGGAATCTGAGAGGAGCCTCAAATTTCCTTCCACCCAGCGTCCCCCCAAGTCTCCCGATAAAAATGATACCTCACTTGTGTGGGTAGGCCTAGCGCCCGCGACAGGAAATGCCCCAAAACACAACGTGGACAATTCACAGAAAACAGAGCTGTTTTTTGCAAAGTGCGTACCTGTAGATTTTGGCCTCTAGCTCAGCCGGCACCTAGGGAAACCTACCAAACCTGTACATTTTTGAAAACTAGAGACCTAGGGGAATCCAAGATGGGGTGACTCGCGGGGCTCTGACCAGGTTCTGTTACCCAGAATCCTTTGCAAACCTCAAAAAGTGGCTAAAAAAACAAGTTTTCCTCACATTTCGGTGACAGAAAGTTCTGGAATCTGAGAGGAGCCTCAAATTTCCTTCCACCCAGCGTCCCCCCAAGTCTCCCGATAAAAATGATACCTCACTTGTGTGGGTAGGCCTAGCGCCCGCGACAGGAAATGCCCCAAAACACAACGTGGACACATCACAGAAAACAGAGCTGTTTTTTGCAAAGTGCCTACCTGTAGATTTTGGCCTCTAGCTCAGCCGGCACCTAGGGAAACCTACCAAACCTGTGCATTTCTGAAAACTAGAGACCTAGGGGAATCCAAGGAGGGGTGACTTGCGGGGCTCGGACCAGGTTCTGTTACCCAGAATCCTTTGCAAACCTCAAAAAGTGGCTAAAAAAACAAGTTTTCCTCACATTTCGGTGACAGAAAGTTCTGGAATCTGAGAGGAGCCACAAATTTCCTTCCACCCAGCGTTCCCCCAAGCCTCCCGATAAAAATGATACCTCACTTGTGTGGTTAGGCCTGGTGCCTGCGACAGGAATAGATCACACAACGGTCAATGTTGGTCCTTACGTGAGGCAGCTGTTGACCCTGGGGTGATCCATTCCTGACACAGACACTAGGTGTAGGCACTCAAGTGGGGTAGTGTTTTTATCAGGACAGGTGAGGAGTCACTGGGTGGTAGGAATATTGTGGATCCCAGCATATTCCTGTAGTTTGTGTGACAGAAATGCGAGAAAAATTGAGTTTTTTTTCAACATTTCAGCTTTGCAGGGTATTCTGGGTAAGAAAACTTTGGGGAAGCCACACAAGTCACACCTCTGTGGACTCCCCCGAATGTCTAGTTTCCAGAAATGTTTGGGTTTAGTGTGTTTCTCTATATGGCCGCCGAATCCAGGACCAAAAACACAGGTGCCTGCCTTACAAAACCAGTTTGTTTTGCCATGGATAATTTTGATGTCTCCACAATATGATTTGGGTGGTGGAATTTGGGGCTGAACTAAATTGGGGAGCTCCCAAGAGAGCACTCTCTCTCTGCTTGCCGCCGCATTCACCTGCTCTCTGGGTTGGCCTAACCCACTATTACCCAGTTGCACAAACAGCTTGCGAAGGGACAGCAGGACTGTCCTCATCACCTCCCTCATAATGTACTGGAAGAGGAGTTATCGAATGGGACTCCTCTGACTGAAAAATCACTCCCAGAGTCTGCGCCATTGTCCTATCCCTCAGATGCTGTCTCAGTATCTGATGTCTCAGTCTCTGATCCTATGTCAGAGCGGTCCTCTATAACCCGAGTGCAGGCAGCAGTCATCCATCAAGATGCCATCTCTGCTATTGGCTAAACTGTTGCTCTAAAACACTAGCCTACGTAGACAGTCACAAAATCGATGGTGTGTGAGATACGTGCAACAGTAGAGGCCACCTTACCTGCGCTTCTTCCCTCAATCAGCACGTACTTTCAAGACACTAAAAAAACACCTTGTCACATACCATTCGTCACAGTCTTTAGCACCTCCTGTGCCCAGTCCAACAATCATTATTGGTGCTCCCACTCCCTCCTCCTCGGATTCCCTCATTACCACCCAGCAAAAGTGCCCTTCATCTCTCCATGGACTTTGCTAATGTACTCAGCTATTTACATAAAATACAGATTTGCTCTTTGCAGTAGGCATATAAACCTTCTGCGCTTCTTTATGGCACTAAAACTGCCACTAGACAAGTCGGACCCTTTTCCCCCCAGGGAAACCACACACATATTGACAAAAGTGATATATATATGACAGCCAATCACCTGAAACTCAACTCAAGCAAAACCGAAATAATCCTCTTTGGCCCACACAAAAACACCTGGGACCCCTCATGGTGGCCCACCACGCTAGGCCCTGCACCCACCCCCGCCAACCACGCACGCAACCTCAGCATCATCCTAGACTCCTCCCTCTCGATGACCCAACAAATCAACGCTCTCACCTCCTCATGCTTCAACACACTCCGTATACTGAAAAACATTCAAATGGATCCCCACAGAGACCAGAAAAACTGTCACTCACGCACACATCAGCAGCAGGCTTGATTACGGAAACGCCCTCTACGCCGGCACCACTCTAAAACTCAAGCGCAAACTACACGCATCTAGAACTCAGCAGCACGACTCATCCTCGACCTCCGCCGACACAAACACATCTCTCCACACCTCAAATCCCTCCACTGGCTCCCCATTGACAAAAGGATCACCTTCAAGATCCTCATCCTCGCTCACAAATCACTCCACAACACAGGCCCTGCCTACCTCAACGAGAGTCACCTTCCACACCCCCACACGAAACGTCCGCTCAGCTGACCTCTCTCTCGCCTCTGTCCCCCGCATCAAACACACCACCACCGGGGGCAGATCCTTCTCCTACCTTGCACCCAAAACCTGGAACGCCCTCACAACCCACCTTCGCAAGACCCAAAACCTACTTCTTTTCAGGAAGGGCCTCAAAACCTGGCTTTTCGAACAGTGAACCTCCCAGCCCCTTTCCCTCCCCCCGCCCCCCCCCAAGCGCCTTGAGACCCTCACAGGTGAGTAGCACACTTTATAAATCTCTTTGGTATATATAGATCTACCTCTATATATATATATATATCTATGTACATAGATATATCTATAGATATATCTATGTACATAGATATATCTATCTACATAGATATATAAATATAGATCTATATATAGATCTATTTTTTTTAGTTGTTGTATGGTTTCCTTGGGGGCCAAAATGGCCCCCAGGGAAACCCTACAACATCTAAAAAAAAAATTGCCCCCACAGGGGGTCACCCTGCCCACGGGCGACCCCCTGTCATTTTATTTATTTTTTATTTTTATGAAAAAAATACAATCCCCTGGGGGGGGCGCGATCGCGCCCCCCCCCCCCCCCCCCAGGGGGCACCTACCTTTTTTTTTTAAATTAATTATGCCCCCGGGGGGGGCGGCCCGTTTTCCGAGGGGGCCGCCCCCCCAAAGTGAAATCCCTGGCGTCTAGTGGTGTTTCCTGGCCCCCGATCGCAGCTGTGCTGCGATAGGGGGCCAGGAAACACTTTCAGGAAGGCCTCGTAAGAAAGGGGAGACACTCCCCTTTCTTACGAGGCCTTCCCGAACGTGGGAAAGGCCGTTTTCCCCATCAAAGCAGGAAGCGGCCGCAAGGCTGCTTCCTGCTTTGATGGGGAAAACACCTTTGCAACGTCAGCGCGCCGCGAGGCGCGCTGACGTCACAAAGGGGCGGGTGGGGGGGGCGGGGGGAGACACGGAAGCTTCCGTGTCTCCCGGGGGGGGTTTAAAAAAAATAATAAATCCTCGGGTGCGACGCACCCGAGGATTTATTGATACCCTTCCTGGTGTCGGCCACTGGTTGTGACCCGCACCAGGGAGGGTGTGTGGGCGTCGGCCAGTGGCCGACGCCCGCAACGAAGAGGTTAAGGCCAAATGGACATTCATGATGGCCGGACTTGACCCTGTCATACCAGGTGTATATTACATTTGTGGGTATAATGCCTATTATCGTCTTCCGAAAGGATGGTGGGGGAGATGTTATTTGGGTATAGTGTTCCCAAAGGTTTATCAACTGGATGACCTATCGATGATTCAAAAGACATCTGGATCCCATCGTATCCAGAAAAGAGAGACCGCAGCTGCTGTGGTAGGAGATATATTTGGAGCCATGATTCCTTCATTGGGAGTTGTGTTGAATTCCATCAAAATAAGAAAGTTGTCTACAATAGTGGATAACATGTTGACAAAGTTTTCAGGTGCTATAATCCTGATAGATGCTGAACTTGCAGCGGAAAGAGCTATGACTCTTCAAAATAGGCTTGCCTTAGACATTCTTTTAGCAAAGGATGGCGGCGTTTGCAAAATGCTTGGTGCGCGCCACTGTTGCACGTATATTCCCGACAACAGTGTGAAAATTAAAACTATGCTTGCTAATTTAACAAAGGAGAGTGCAGATTTGAAGGAATTGAAAGAACAAGGAGTGTGGGAGAAGGTTGGAAAAGGACTTGCTTCAGTGGGAAATTGGATTGGGGGCATTTGGAATGGAATATTACTCAAAATAATACAGGGAATATTAATAGTATTGATTTGTATATTTGGAATATGGGGAATAAAAAGGGGAATAATAATGATTATGGCAAGAATTAAGAGAAGGAAGGAAGAGAAAATGATGAAAAGAATGGCAGAAGAATACAAAGCGAAAACTAGGGGAATTAAAAGGAAAAGAGAACTGACAGAATTTTAATGGAATAAAATTTGTGGGAATAATTTGTGTGATGACAAGTAGTCATCAGAGGAGGGATTGATGACGCAGAAATGAAGGTTTTACATTTATTAGCGCTTAAACGTAGTGTGAAATAATCATGTGTGACTTTAACCGAACTAATAAAGATTGTACGGGGACAAAATGTGCCCTCAGAGTAGTTTGCCAACATTATAAGCGTGCTTTATATAACGTGATGTATTAGAAGTGCACTAATCCGACATAATCGTAAACGTGTGCTATGATTTGCTTGTTTGAAATGTTTTAGCTTAGCATAACTTTAGTGGAGGCTTCGGCCTAGTTGCCTGGTCTCACGATTTAGATGCTCGTATTTTTCCAATGTGCTAATAAACGTGTATTTCTGCTTGAAGCTGTACTTTTCCACTGAGATCGTTCACATGCTTATCTTAAGGTTTCGTGCCAGCCTGGCATTTTTCTCTTTGCTCCAAGGTCAATCTGCAGGTGCGGACAATGGAAGCTCTGAAAGTGAGTTAATTGGTATAAAATGTTGCAACTTGCGTACCCGTCTCCAAGGATAATGTATGCTTAAGTAAAAGCATGAGAACTGTTGCTTTTGATTGGACAATTTGAAGCCAACCTATGAACCCTCCAATGGAAGACCCTACTGGATTTGAACTGTTGTCTATTTAAACCAGGTGAAAGCAGCCATTACCCGGACCTTACAGCCATTGCAGCCATTATTGGACATCCCGCCATTTCGTAGACTTTGCAGCTATTATGGCCCACCTTGCTGCGACGCCATTTTGAAAGAGACTCTGATGCTTTCTCTAATCGAGAGAAAGAGACTTTAAATGATTCTTGCCCTAGAGACTTTAACTTTGATCCCTTTGCATGAAGTAGTAGTTTTATTTTGCCGCCGTGAGGCAACTGCCCCGTCCACCCCTGCCCCTTTGCCCCGTCCCATGCTGATCGAGAAACGGTACCTGTGAGATGAAGACTTCCTTGAATGCTGATTGTAATTGGTAAATATGAAAGGAAATTGTACAATTGCATTGTGTTTCTTTTAGGTAACCAACTGCTGATTTTTGACAAGATCCCTAGTTAGGAGTTTTCTAAATTAATGTTGTTAAATTGTTTTGCATGAAGTCCCACATGCCGATGCTAATTTGAGGTTAGATGAGGATTCCTTTTGTTGCACGATGCAATTTGAGACCTTGTTATGCTGACTAAATGTATGCAATAAGCTCACTACAGATTATACTATTAGTGATTTGCATTGCTATCATCGAATGCCTTGTTATTCAAATGCTGCATAGATTGCACCTGTTTCGCCGTTATGGACAGCTATTAATGTTCATTTATGTTTATCATTTGGTGTTGAGACACATATATATTGTGCTAGCTTTGTTAATATAGGGAAATAAATTCACTAACTTTGAATAAACTGGTGTGGTTATTCCTGACTGAAAGGTCAGGGTTCGCCGAAATGTATTCTGGATTAATTGTTAAGTGTTATGTTGATCAGGGCATTGCTTATGTTCGTTATTGATTATTGATCACATTAAATTGACTGATCTCGGGTGAAGAGAGTCCCACTTAGCCAAAAGATTCATCGGCCTAAAGAGCGTCCAAATATAGGTAAATTACCAGTACGGAACGCTCTATCACCAGCACAAACCCATTTGGCGTTTTGACGCCCCCCCCCCACCAGGCCACGCTACTGCAACCAGAACTTCTCATTTCTTGTTTGTAATCCACAAATTCTCTCCCCACAACTCCTCAACCAGCAGTCTCAGATCTGTCAGATAAAATGCATTTCCCAGTGTGGACAGGTGAACACCATTGTCTCTGAATAATGCTACCTCCTGCTCTGTAATGTTCTCATGTTTCAGTATTTTTATCCCTTGAGCCCAGCAAAAAACCCTCATCGCTCTGTTAAGTTTCCTTCGAGCCCGCTCCATGGCTCCATACTTTACTGCCCCTCTCCACAATCTACGGGTAACAAATTCTGTCCACACCAAGCATGTACCATGCAGTTTTTGCTTGAGAATCTCCAAGTCTCTCTGCATGTGCTGCAGTAGCGTGAGTCCTGATAATTTTACCAGATCATTCTCTCCCAAATGGATGATTAACAAATCCGGACATCCCCAGTTCAATAAGTTAGCTGTGATGAAAGGAAGCAGGTTACCCCACCGCATGCCCCACCATAGCACCTCGTGCCGCCTGCTGGATAGTCCCAGGGCCCGACCATATATCTATTCCTCCGCGAACTTCGCTGCCCATTGGACAAATGAATGGCCGACCAGCCATGTTACCATCTTGCCCTGCGATGGACCAAGCGCATCTCCTGCAATGGAAAAATAACTATAACATGTGTTTTAAATATCAACCCCCCGTCCCTAAAAACCCTGCAGCTGTCCCTCCTCACATCTCAGGGTCTAATGTATCGTTCACAAACACCTTGATCTCCAGCGGCCTATCGCCCTGATCTTTGCCCAGTCCCAACCCAAATGCACTGCGGCCGTAGCTGCCCCAATTCTAAACGAATGCGTGCCAAAATCCATGGCCCGGCGGTCCACAGGTCCCAACGCCATCCTCAATACTCGTAAAAGCTGAAAACTGGTGAGCTTGGACCCTGATCTGTGCACAAAAAACCCCGGCTTCCCTGTTAGACATACATGAGGATTGAACCTTGCTCCATTCCGTAACTGGGCAGGCCAACACGTTGCCCCCTTTTTCTAACCATACCCACTTTCCCCTGCCTAGGTGGTCGGTTTTCGATCGTCTAAGCCAGATCCCCAATCGATCGCCGTGTACGCACACCTCCCTGTAGTGTATCCCAACCGCTGCCCCAACACCAAACAACTCTGACACTCGAAAAGCTCAAAAAAACCTCCACACCATGCATAAGCGGAAAAGTGCTAACTCGTATTCGTCTGTGCAACATACCGGCAGTACGTGTACCAACTCCAGTAACAAATCAAAATCAATGGGTTCCCTGGCCGCTCTACCCTCTACCGCTCTAATTCTGCCCCAACCTTTTAACATCCTTCCCAACAGATCGTTTCTTGCCGGGTCGTGATCAAAAAACTATTTCCCATAAAACGATACACCTGCCAATTTTCCCCCGATAGTGGCTGCTGATAACCCTTTCTGAATTATGCACAGCACGAAGCGCAACGCCCGATGCTCTAGCTGTTTGTCGCTCTGTCCCCAAAGATTTCCTGCAAGCCGCTCAAAAAACTGAAAATCCAACCAGGCCAGCCAGTAACTTCGCCGAGTGGATTCGGCTAAAGACATCTCCACCAGCACTGTGATCATCATGCCCCCCATTCCCAAATGTCTGCAGGGACTAATGTCTTGGTCTATTCTGCTCCTGGCGCCAGGTTGCGGAAACGCTGCCACTGTGAACGAGACAGGGAATCCGCAATCTTGTTGAAAACTCCTGGTATATGGACAGCTTTAAAGATCACATTCAGAGATAAGCACTGCAACATAAATCGGCGCAACAAGCGCAAAACCCTCAAATCCCTCGCCTTCTGTCTGTTCACCAGCTCCACGACAGCCATGTTGTCGATTCTGAATAAGACTGTCCTATTTGCTAACTCCTGTCCCCATACTGCCATGGCCACCAGAAGGGGAATAAATTCCAGAAAAGTAATACTCCTCCCTTGTTGTAACCATAGTGCTGGCCACGCCTCTGCGCACCATCTGCCATCCCAGAAAATCCCAAAACCATGTGCTCCTGTCGTGTCTGAAAACATCTGCACCTGACATACTGTCTCTTCCTCACAGAACCACATGGATACCCCATTGAATTGTTTCAGAAATGTTTCCCACATCCTAACATCCTCTCTGAGTCCCATTGACACTCTTATTCTGTGGTGTGGCAAAACCGCGCCTGACATGGACAACCCCAATCGCCTGCAAAACGTCCCCCCCCCCGACTGCCCTACAAGCAAAATTAAAGTACCCCAACATCTTCTGGGCTGTTCGCAAATCGATTTTTCATGCCTCCTTCACTATGCCCAAGAAAACCAGCATCTCTGTTACTTTTTGTGCTGGTAATCTGGCCGTCATTGTATTGGAGTCTAACTAAATACCCAGAAAGGTGAGAACCGATGAGAGGCCTTCAGTTTTTTCGGGTGCCAAAGGCACTCCCATCTGATGTGCCATGTCCTGAAAAATTGTCAGAGCCTTCCGGCACTCCCCCGAATCCTTCTTTCCTACAAAAAGGAAATCATCCAAGTAATGGGTCACCGCATAATGCCCACTGCTCCTGACAAAGACCCACTGCATGAAGGTGCTAAAGGCTTTGAACAGGGCGCATGAAATCGCGCAACCCATGGGCAGGACCCTGTCCACATAGATTGCTCCTTCAAACTGCATCCTCAGCAAATCAAAATCCCCTGGGTGTATCGGCAATAGCCTGAAAGCTGATTGTATATCACATTTTGCCAGTTCTACCCCATAGCCACACGCCCTGACCAATTTAATAGCATCGTCCACAGATGCATACTCCACTCTGGTGTTTTCTGCCGCAATGAAATCGTTAACAGATGTGCCCTCCGGCCATGATAGGTGATGGATCAACCTGAACTCACCCGGGGTCTTCTTCGGCACGACTCCCAATGGGGAGATCATCAAATTCTGACTCGGCCACTCATAAAATGAGCCTGCAATTCTGCCCAATGACAGTTCCTTGTCCAGCTTTTTCTTTACCACCTGTGGTAGTTCCTTCGCAGACCGCAAATTGTCTGCCCAGCGCCTCCCCCGTGGGCCTTGGTAGCTGACCCTGAAACCCTCCTGAAAACCTTCTGCTAACTTAAACGCAGCTGCCCTATCCGGGTATCTGTGCAGCCATGGTAAGATGAAGTCTAACCTAACCCCCCTTTGGAGCAGGAGCGCCCTGGGTCCCTCTGCCTTTTGTAGCCCTCCATTGTTCGGAGGGACTGGAAAGTGAAAAGCATTGTGTGACCGGGTGACGGCCCCCGCACTTGGAGCAGTCATGTTTAAATTTACACGGATGTCTGGAGCAGAAACCCTTGTTGAAGTTCCAACACGCTCCTGTCGTGCTAGGTGTTGTTCTCTGTCCCACGCCTGCCCCCCCCCCGGGGCGGGACGTGCCTGAAACGGCTTATAAACCACTGGTAAACCACTGGCCGTATGGGTCGATGCCGTGGATTGTGACGACGCCATCCACTGCATCCATAATTCTGGGTCTACATCCCCCCATGGCTTATCTGGGTTAATGCTCACTCGGGCTCTGAACTCCTCGTTGTAACTCAGCCAGGCAAAACCCCCAAAATGCATTTGCGCTTTCCTAATAATGTCCATGTATTTAAATAGTGCTATAGCCCTGTCAGGGTATTTCTCGCAATAAATGCTTGCAAAAATCAAAAACGCTGATGTCCAATCATCCATATTAATTGGCACCCTCGGCCTACGGGCCAACTCCCACTCCTCTTCCTTAGACCCTTCTTTGGCTTGTATGTCCCTATGTAAGAGTTTAAAAACGTCTACATACTCATGTCTCCATATTCTGGCCTTTGTTTTCTCCACTACGTGGGAGCCCAATGGCATAGCCAGACCCATATAGGGTAGCCTCTTCTTGTGCTCTCCTCCTTCCTTCTCTTCTGTCCCTGACTTCTCTCCTGTTGACTTGTCCCCGCCCTCCCCCTCGGTTGTAGCTCTGCCTTGCAGCTCTGTGCCTTTCTCCCCACCCTGCTTATCTTTTGCTGGTAATGGGTCAACTATCGAACCGTCCCCTACCCCAACGGACTTGCAAATTGGAGCGTCATCCCCTTTAGCGCCATCCCCCCACACCGACCACCATTGCCCTTTACCTCTTCCTTGTGTAGCCACAGGCCGTGAAACCTTCCGGGCCCCTCGGCCCCGTGCTTGGTCTTACCTCCTTTCATGTGGACCACTGCTGTTGTCCCGCTCCTGAAAAATAGAAGCGGAGAGAGGGGTTGTGCCGCTCCTGCGTCCTCTTCCCCTCCCACTTATGCTGTGTACCTCTGTCTCCCTGATCTCCCCCTCTTCCCATTCCTCCAGTTCCTCTTCATAGTCAAGTTCCAGCACATCGTCCTCGCACACATCCATCCGTTTTTCAACACTCCCACTCATCATCATGTAGTTAGTAGAGATATCATCATGACCCTCATGGCGTCCGCCATCTCTGTGTTGTCCCCGATCCTGCGGAATAGAGAAGGCCGCCGAAGTCCCCTCTAGCGCTTCCGACCAACGTGCAGGGGCCGTGTTGCACCCCGTTGGTATTGCCTTCTTTCTGCCAACCTCTTGCATTGGCATTGACCATCCGCGCCCAGCGTGGCCGCATCCGCCACTGTCACCCATCGCGCTGCCTAACCCACTATGCACCCCAACTTCCTGTCCCCTGCCGCTCGGGACCCATACCCAGCTACCCCTTCCGACATCTTGTGGCATGGTTCCTATGTTGCCTGTACTGTCTGCTGGCCTCTTCAGCTGCCGGCCGTATGGCACGAACATGTCCCGCTCCATGCACAATTGGGCCCACCTGTCCTCCGTTTCTGCCACTATGCGGCGTTGTTCCCTGATCCTGGCTTCTAGGTCCCAAGCCTCGCCCGCATCAAGCCTGCCTGTCCAGGGGCCAGGGGACATGGCCTCCCAGCCCACCCCTCGGGCATCTTTGGGCTGCCCCTTACTGGTCTTCCCCTTGCCCTGCCCGCCCATGTGTCTGGGCCCCTTGCCTTTCTTTTTTGCATTATTGTTGGCCCAAGCCAGGTTGGCCCCGCCCTTGGGTAGAGACAGATCCATGGGCGTGGTTTCTATGATGGGGGCGGGGAGTTCCTGAACTAACGGTTCCTGGGCGGGGGCCCCTACCGCCAAACCCTGGTCCTGAGGTAACTCAATGTCCCCTGTCTGCTGGACTGGCGCTGTACCATCGTCTGAGGGGCCTGGCTCGACCGCGGGGCCCTCCCCGTCTCCTAATTGGCTGGTGGGGGAATTTGCGCCATGCGCCCGTTTCACCGCCACTTTCTTGGGCTTTTTGGCCCTCTCTGGGGATGTGCATGCGGCTACCACCTCCGCTACTCGGCTGGACGCGGCACGAGTTGGCCATACCATCCCCACCCAGGCCTGTTCAAGAACCCCAGGCCTGAGGAGGTCAGCCCGTCCCGCCTCGCCAAGGATGCGAAGCGCGGCTTGTACCGCCTCCGCGTCGTGGCTGGCTGCCATGGTGCTGGGGTGGAGGTTCTTTTTAACCCTGCCTGTCCACACCCACCCTGCTGCCGGCCACCAAAAGTGTACTGGGGAAAAACTACGGGCCCTGCGTACCCTGACACCTCCCTGGGGACTTGCCCAGGTGCCTGACAGGAGGGGGTCCTGTTAGCTTGCTAACTTTTTTTTTTTTTTTTGGGGTATGTGTTCCAACTACCCAAGTTTATATATTTATTATAAAAAATATATATATATTTTTTTTTAGGGCCCCTGGGGGCACTGGCCTGTCTCTTTGATCACTCAATTAGGCCCTACAGGCCGGTGGCCATGACCCCCACACAATGTTTTGTTTCCCTATGTCCTTCTTCCCCCCCCCCTGTTTATCTATATCGTGGTTATACTATAATTTTTTTATTTTTTAAAAAATATTTTTTAGTTATTATATTTATTTGTTATATTTTTTTTTTGGAAAAAAAAAAACGCGGTCGGGACGAGCACAAGCCGCTCCGCCGCAATCGCGGGCACTAATGGCCTAAACAGGCCTGCTGACGGGGCCCCAGCGGAAGGGGACGTGCGCACCGGCCAAGGCTGCCAAGAGTAAAATTTGCCCCCCGACCCCGCCCGAGGCCCACACTACCTGAAATCCCCGACAGAAGCGAAATTCCCCTGGGACCGGCCAAACTAACCGCGCGATGGGCAGCGCAGAAAGATGCCGGTCCCTCCACCCCCAACCCCTTTTATTCCCACCCCTTAAAACCCACCCCCACTTACCTTTCCCCCAAACCCTGTCCCGCGCCGTCACTTCGTTCCCGAAATGGCCCGCGGGAAGACTAGAGCGTTGCTCCTGCTTCCCGCGGTCTCCTCCATAGCCACAGCTCTCCTGAACTGTGGCAGGTTGAAATAGCGTCTCTGGCAGCGTCCACCTTCAGCCTCAAACCACTCCTCGGCTGCCTCCCCTGCTTCGTGGTGTCGGCTTCTCTCTCCCTTTCTTCATCCAGCTCCTCAGAATTTATCTTCTCTTCCTCCTCCTGCACAGCAATGTCCAGGTCTGCATTCCTCTCTGTTGCCGTCTCCTGCTTTGCGATGGTACTGCTCCTCTTCACTTTCCCCTTCTTTCTCACTCTACTGGCATCAGCGTTTCTCCCCTTTTCTTCTTCCTGCTCCACGTCACGTTCAGCTGCTTTCCCCCTCTCTATCCAATTGGGCAGCATTTCAGGTATGTTGGTCTTGCCTGTCCTTTTCTGCCGAAAGAAGTCCTTCATTATTGTTGATGTCTGTGTAATTTCTGCCCACTGTTATTCTCGTAACTGTCCGCTTTCTTTTTGCTGCCTTTCCTGCTGATTTTGCAGAGAAGACGGACGTCATGCGCCCGAATCAGGTAATGAGACGGGTCGAGAGGGGGTCTTCTCTCTGTACATTCCTGACTTTTGCAATTTTTGGTTGTGTATTAGCCTTGCGTTTAATCACGTGCATATAGTGCTTGAGGCACACTAATTCTTTTTTTAAAACATCAGGAAATGAATTCAGTAACTCATCACAGCCATCATCCGAAATACTCTTGACCATTGGCATATCACTCACTCTGACTGCAGGATTTTCATTTGGATCAAGATATACAAAAAGGTCATGCTGATGAAACCAGCTTATAAGGGGATAACCTTTAACAGATAAAATGCAATTTTTGAACTCAGCTGTTCACCAAAAGTATCCTGATAATTTGATTAGCTCACCAACATATCATCTAGGCCTAAAGTCTGGAGACAAGTCACTGGGAAAAGTCTCAACAAATGCCTTTGAATGTTCATGAGTCTACTATTGTTACGATTTCATGCAGAGAGGCATTGTCTCTCTGCCTCATGGTTTCTTTGGCCTTCTTCAACGTGCAACCCAACATAAATTGGTCTCTTAAACGTTCCTTACTGGAACCACCAAAACCACATGTGGAAGCTAGTCTATGCAACTCAGTTATGTATTGTTCAACAGTTTCCTCTTGACACTACATCCTCTTCCCAAAGTGGTAGCACTCAGGAACTGTACTCAATTTAGGAAGATAATGTATGATAACCTTCTTTAAACATATTTTGTATTCATTCAGATCTGCCACATCGCCATCTGACAAATAAGGAAGATGTTTAAATATGTCTTGCCCATCTGGGCCTATACAGTGTAGTAACAATGAGGTTCTTCTTTCAGTGCTAAGAGAAGCACCACATGTCCTTGCATAATGGGTGAAAACTTTCTTCCACTTAATCCACGGTATTGGTGGATCACCTGGTGAAGCCAGAAAAAACTGTGGGCCAGTGACATTCTGCATGGTTTAAAATGCCCTTAACATCTGTAACTTATATGGAGTATGCCGGAGCCCACTGCTGTCCCTCAGTAAAGTGCAGTAAGCTAGTGAATATTGAATATAATAAAGAAAATGACAAAGAAACAGGTACTACTTTGTGCAAAAAGCAGCGACTAATGAAACATTATTGACAGTAAAACAACAAAACGCGGTTTTGACAGTAAACTTGCCCACATGAATTTGAAGTTAAAACAGAATTCGCACACAAACAGCAATAGCAGAAGTCACCATCATTGATTCTTTAAAATGAGTGCTTTGGGAGTACCACAGGTAGCACACATGAGGAGCATTAACTGGCCATTTTGAGAAGACTGTATTCACATGAAGGTTAAGTGGTTAGTAACCGACTTCCCAAGTTTCGCAAAGGCCAATGAGTGTGCATCTCAATGGTACATAGGGCTCACTGCGTGCATGAAGAGAAGCGTGAATCATGAAGGTGAGTTCTGTGTGTACTACAGAGACATGTGATGGGCTTTCGTAAGAAGTGGCGTTCAATAATTGTGCAAGGTGCTGAAATGTGTGTGTATCACAAAGACACACGAATGCATCGTGCTGTCAGCCCAAATCAAAATGGCTCCTTCACGCTGACATGGTGCGTCTAGGCTTCTGTAAGAAGCAGTGCTCAATGGTTCCTTCACGTTGTGCCAGATGAGAGCTGAAATGTGTTTGTATCACAGAGACACGCAAATGCAACGAGCTGGCAGCTCAAACCAATATGGCTCCTTCACGCTGACGCAGTGTGGTATAATGTATCATAGGGTATGGTAACTTGTGACTTGTGTTCTGTAACCACATGATGATGCTATGATGTTCAGTCTGTTCCTGAAGCCTTTGGACTTATATTACTTATCTAACTATATGTTATTATCCACCAGAATGCTGCTAGCACCACATCATAAATTAAAATGCTGGCAGCTAACAACACAGAACCCTGTTTGGCCTGTGCTGAAACTAAATGTTTCCAGGCGAGCAAAGAGTTTTTCCTTACAGATATAGGTTTACTTCAGCCATCATCCAAATGTGTCTCTGCAATAGGAACATTGCATTTCATTTTCCACTAATAATCTGGGGTTTTTCATTTATTCTTTGCTGGTCTTCAAAAGCCAAGACAAGAATAAAGCACAAACAGTACAGTTCTAGATTACATTACTGTGCAAAATAAATATTTAACTCCCTCCTATGAACTTCTGGTCCATGGACTATGCCCTTATCTTATCACATTTTGCCAGAGTCAACACACTACTCACTGGTCTCACAGAGTTCACCTTGATTCCTATCAAAGCCATATACCATGCAACATCAACTAATCACCAATCAAAGAAAGTTCAAGCATAGTTCCCCTCCCTGAAATAATTGCACTTGCTCCTTCTACAAACCTCATTCCACTTCAAAGACTGATGTGTGATCTACAAGACATTCTACTCAATTAAACCTGACAGCCTCTAAAAATAATGTTGCCAGTGGTACCTGTACTATTAAGAGCACTGTCCTGGCAAGTCTGGAAATGCAAAAGACTAAAAAAAGGAAGACAATTTCAACACAGTTTCTCTGTATGTGAACCAAGGCTTTGGAACAGCCTACATTTTTATTCTAGGCTCACTCCTTTCTTGATGTAGTTCAAACCCCCTTTTTCAAATTTTTCTGGTGGAGCATTTACATCCTTCGCAGGAATCAATACTGATCAAGGTCGATGGAACTTTGGACCCTGCATAGGGTGTGGTAGAACCAAACAACAAGATTTCAATCCAAGCCAATTACTTTACACAGTATGATCAATGTGGCCGTACAAGGAAAACTCCAGTCGGGAATAAAGTTATGGGATGTATGACAAACTCAAGCTCAGAGTCATGTAGACAATTTTCATAACAAAGTTATAAAGATACAGTATCACCAAAGGTTAACCAAGGCGTCAGAATAAATTCAGGCGAGATAACATTGAGAGAACTAAACACTCAACAATAACAATACCAAATAGCCTGCTGAAGGGAAAACAAATGTTGCTCAGTTTTAATAAGCTTTGAGGCAGTTCAAATCATCAAACTTAGCTGGGCACAGGAAACACTACAGTTTAGCCAATCTGTGGAGCAGAACACATGAAGGCAATAGACAAGAACAAAAAGAATTTGGAAAAAGGTAATCTCGGGCATTAGGTTACTAACTAAGAAGGGCAAAAGGGGAAGCATCAGCATATCAGAAGCTTGGTCAAGAGTCTTCTTCAAGGGCTAGGGAGAAAATCTCTAAACCTCAATATGGCATGTCAGAGGGGCACGGGTAAAGAGGAAGATACCTCTGCATGGCGCTCAGCATACAGAGCATAATGACAAATGGATGCTGCTTCTTCAGGAATCTGGTTCTTCTTCCTTCAAATCATTTGAGACAACCCATATTAAAGTTCATAGGGCAAAATGATTTGTCAGTGAAACAGTTCATTTGACATTAAAGGGACAACATCCAATAGAATTGTTTATACGATTCCAACTTGAAACATCACCACATTTTCCCAAGTCTATCATGAAAACTGCGGCCATCAGTGTATTTCCACATAAGATTGAAACAGTCCAGGATGTTCTACATTTAAGGCCAAATTCTTACAACTCTATGTGTAAAACAATAAACATCTATTACCAAACTAGTCATTTCATGGAAACGTAGTCTAAAAGAAAGGCAAACGTAAGCAAGATGATTTGACAATTCCTGCACAGTCATGAAGTATAGGTCTTAGCAGGACTCACTCAGGCTAATGTAATTAATTTAATACAGCCTATTAATACATTCAAATAAAACACATTTTTAATATGCAGACTATAAATTCTGCATTAATAATTCTTCATTAACATTCATGCTACAATAACTTTCAATGAAGTGAGTCTGTTAATACATTTCAGTCAGTGTAACGCAGAACTGCCTTTCTCTATGTTTGCACACGTTTTTTAAATGTTAATTGTATGAAATTCAATATTGTTTCAAGAAAGATTATTAGTTTAGACTCTAGGCTAGTCGGTTACCATGCTGGAGAGGAGGGCTAAACACCAGGAAAGGCATGACGTATGCATGCCCTTCACTAATGAAATCAAGCAAATTTTAAAAGACAAGCCCACAAACCAACCAAACTGATAAAATGGGTTAAAAGTCCACAGAGAGATTAGGAAAGGGCCCAGAGCGTGTGCACGCGCTTAACCCTGAAAAATACTTATCAGTGCATTACTTTACAGTCAAACTATTACTACTTTGGTTAACATAGTGCATAAACCGCCACATATAGATGATCGCTGTGACATAAGGGACAGTAGTAAGGTTTCTGCTACATCACTTCCTAGCAACCTAGATTCAACCCCACCTCACTCAAGTCTAATGCTTTGTTTCAGATATCTTCTGTATTGTACACACCGAAGGGCCTGATTAAAAGTCAGACGTACTTAGGTACAGAGATCTCTAGGCGCCATATTTAACTATTCAAGACTGTATCTCTGTACCTAACTATGCCTCTGATGAATTAAACCCCATGGAATATGCTCTGACTCAGGTTCACCGGGCGCAGTTCCGCATGGAATTCTCAGTTCTGTAGGGGTTAAAACTCAGGATACACTCTCACTTACATCCTGCTCTCACCAGGTGGCAAGTGTGAAGAGGGGGCTGCATTGGGATGGGGCAATGTTCCAGGGAGATTGAAAACCCTTGGCCTGGCAGGGGAGGTCATTACATGCCTCTCTGTGCCTTAGGAGGGGGGCATGGACAGACACGCAGGCTGTACTTGCAGCCCAAGTCCAAAATGATTTTACTGGCTTTGATTTTCAAGCTGATTAAATCTTGTCTGGTGTTTCTGCCCTCTGGAAATTTGTGTGCGGGAAGATTAAGCCACTTAAAATTGAGCATGGGTTTCTCTCCAGGGGTTTTCACTTTGGTCAGTTCGTAATCAGGGCCTTATTGACCTCAGTACTCATTGTCAACATACTTTTGTGTTTGTGTTCTCACGCAAGTCATATATTCTGCTACAATCTACAGCACTCTGCTCCCCTTTGAGTTGAGGTTCTGACTTTATAAATCCTCCCTTTGAAATGTGAAGCAAGCATAGGAACACTTTCCTGAGCAAATTCCCATTTAATTGGTACTACTGCTTTTCAAGGTACAAAATATGCAAGTGCACCAGTAAAAGTTGGTACTCTATCTGTGCGTACCATACTAAGTTTACCAAATCTTTATCATGGACACCCTGAACATTAGCTTTATCCATAATTGTTTGCAATTCTAGGGTATTAGCATTTTGAAGAAGTCAGTCTGTTAATGTGAGGTCTTCCTACACATTCTTCTTGTTGCCTTTTAGTTCCAAGATAGGGCCTGCTGCCTCTCATTTCTACCTCACTGCCCAGAACGGTAACTGCATGAAGAGTGGAAATAATGGCAGACTGAAGAAAATGTCAGCCCTTAGAAGAAAAAAATAGCAAAAAATCTCTAGGAGTAGAGGCACGTCAAGACAGCAGTCGGAATCCTTGTAGCAGAAGAGGAAGGAAAACTGGAAGCCTTCTGATGCGAGGAATGAGTTTCACACTTTCAGAAGGAATTGACCTCTGAAGCAAGCAATGAGGCAAAAGCGCAGTTGTGATGCACCATGCAGACTGACCAGTTCCCTTTGATACTCTAGGATGGAATTGACTTAGAACAGGAAACAGAGAGAGAACAGGAAGTAAATCTCACCATAATGGATTGGGAAGGTCACAATAAGAATAGATGAAAAAGAAAGTAAACTTCTAAAAGGAAATATCTGGGTTTGACCTTAACTAAACAAACAAGCATTTACAATGCATCGGGTCTCGCGTTTGCTCGTGTTAGAGCTGATCGCGTTGTAAACTCCTAACCCGACTTTTCACCTATCGGGCAAAAGTGCATTTATGCACCTAACCCGAAAAAGTGAAATTAAGTAGGTAAAGCGCTCGACTTCTGCCAAGCGAGATCGGGCTCGTAAATTAGTTTTAAAAAAAAGTCCACGAGCCCGATGGAAAACAGCGAGCCTCGCATGTTTTCTGTACTTGGTCGCTGCGCTCGAGGAGGGCTTGCCACCGGAAAAGGCATGACATATGCGTGCCTCGACTAATGAAAGCAAGCCGATTTAATTAGGGAAGCCCAGGAACCAATAAAAAGCACTGATGTGAAGTTGACAGGGCTCAGACCCCTTTTCTAAATACAAAAGAGTCTCCCTGCTATACGCATGCGCGAGCGCATGCAAAGCAGGCTCAACGCTAAAAAGGTATTGTATACATTCTCAAAGTACAGTGTTGTACCTACTATAGAGTTGTCTAGCCAATGCCAAGAAAGTGTCCCCTTGAATCCAGCTCAGCGTTTCTATTTTAGTCTGAGCTAAAAAAACGAAATCTTTTCTAGATGGTAATAAACCATATTGTTTTAAGAAACAGAACTATAGTTAAGTACATCCTTGAGTTACACTTATGCAAAGAGGAGAGACTGGCTTAAAAAAACACTCTATTGCACTAGACGAGGACTCTCTAGTAGAGGCTTTTACACACCATAATAAATGACGCACGCCCCCATAGACTCTTCCTCTAACATTTCACACTAGTACTGATATCACTGTTGTTCTAACACGTCTATTGATTGCATAGCTAGCCCTATATCCTCTATAATTTAGATAGGATCATTTAAGGAAAGATTATGAGACTGACGTTTTGCTATCATGGCATACAATGGCCTATCTGCACTGAAGGGTATGAGAAGCAATGGGTGGGATGCAGGCAGACTCAGAGAGTTTGGGTGTTGGGTTGAGGAGGGTTTGAGAATAGTTTGGGATTATATTCTAAAAAAAGTGCAGTTTATTGTGGGTTCTCATATCCTTGTACTCTAGCATATTATGTTGGTTAGTGTCTGTTATATGTACCAATTGTCTGACCATACTGCCAATAAATAGATATTAAAAGAAAAAGTTCATCATTGAGACTATGAGCAGACCGAACCCTCTTGTCAGAACCAAGATTCTTAACATAAGCTTTGAGATTAAGCCCCAAATTTGTGAAACAATGTATACACTCACAAGTTGTGATCCTATTAAATGAGTAAGTTCAAAAGCAAGCAAGTAAGCCAAAACACAATTGAGACAATTGTTCCCCTTGGATAAATCAAGCAGTCAGTCATTACCAAGGGGGTCCGGAAGGGCTTCAGTATCAAAAGTGCCCTGGCCACAGCCACTGACGACATCGGACTGATCCTGGAAGATGGAGGGGTGGCAGCCCTGATCCTCAGCCACATTTGATACTGCTGGATCCTTTGACAGCCGCTGGTGTTACACACACACAGTAAATAGCTGGTTTGGCTTTATCTTAAAAGACAATATTCAAACAGTTCCAAAGGCAAATTTTCAATCCCCAAGTATGCAGATTATGACTGGTGAGCCTCATAGTCTGATGATTTTCAATCTGTACATGGTCTCCTTGGTCAGATTGATTGATTCTTTAGGTTTCAACTTCTATGCCTACTCTGATATCCAGGCTGGCCGAAAATACAAAACTTACATCCCACAATTCTTTGTCATGCCTTAGGGAGGCCACCAGCTGTATGAGAAGCAACTCCCTTGTATGTAATAGTGATAAAACTGAGATCCTTGTTATCGGAGACCACAAGATATGGACAATGGACTGGTGGCCTGCCACACTAGGTCACTTACCGTCTCCTGTTAAACACGCCAGAGACTTGGGAATCATGTTAAATTCTATTGCCGTGCTGCCAAACCTAATGCTGCTCAAAGCCCAGACAAGGTGCTCCTATGCAGACTTGGAGCCTGTGCATGCTCATAGGCTGGAGAGAGCACACTGCGCATTTGTGTTTGGCTCATCACCTCCAATGCCCGCCCCTTTTCAAGAATATTTATGTCACCGCGAAGTAGGCCTTATTGCCCATAAGGCAGGGTCCGTGATATTTGAAAAACATTTAAAGAGTTATTTTTTTTAATTGTTTTTATTAAAATTTTCAAATGTAACATACAATGTGAGCTTATAACATTGACGCTGGCAGGAGCATCAACAAAAATGTACAGTTTACCTAAACTTCAGAGACTGACAGCCAAGGTAATCAGTCTGAATTTTAGTCCCTTTTTATAAAGGACTCGTAAGTCCATCGTGTCTCCGGGAATTTAAGTCAGCTCAAAGTAATTCCAGGCAAACGCTGCCGCTACTGCCGCGAGGTGTGTGTGCTTTCCATTAGGGCTCCTGTTGCATGTCTGTGAAGACCAGTCCATAATGTTCTCTTCACATCCCCCACACCGATCAAGTTTCTTGGGATAACCTCTGGCTGCATATACAACTTAATCTACCCCCATACATATGTCCATCCCAGCAAGTGTAAAGATTTAGGTGGTCATTACAACCCTGGCAGTCGATGTTAAAACGGCGGTGAGACCGCCAACAGGCCAGCGGAAAAAAAAATGGAATTACGACTGTGGCGGAAACTGCCAACAAAGACAGCCACGGCGGTACAAACAAACAGCGTGGCGGTCACCGCCAACAGACAGGCGGGAGACAATGTACCGCCCACAGTATCACAACCTACCAATCCGGCACCTTTTCCGGGGCGGATTCACCGCGAACAAAAACACGGGGGAAACAGGACTTCGAAGGGAAAACGCTCACCTCTGCACACCCCACGAGGAACCAGGACGCCATGGAACCCGAGCTCCACATATTACCAGCCTTTATCTTCTTGCTCCTCTACCAGGAGCACGAACGCCGGCGGCGAAGACCACGGTGAGTACTGCACCTACGACACAGGGGAGGGGGGAGGGAAAAAACAGTGACACACACAAGCAAAACACCCAACACCCCACCCTCACCCACGACAACACACACACTTATACAGCATGATACATTACAGTTACAACCCCCAAGCCCCCCCCGGAAGAATGCAAAGACAAAAGGAAATGAGGTGAACGATTGTAATATATTCAAATTCAGTAGTCAAATAATATACATACACTATTTACAAATATATACACCATGAATATTAGTCCAGGGTATTCCACCCTTAAAGTCTGTGGACCACTGGGCCCACACTGCATGGGCGAGGCCCACACAAGATTCCTGAACATGACGGAGAGAACACTGCAGGGGCATCAGATAGAAATAAAACAGGCACCTCAGGGGGAAGGGGAAGGGGGGGCACCTCAGGCGGTTGAGTGCACAACGCCAAATCCACGAGGGGGCCCCATGCCCACTGTTCAATCCTGGGGAGTGCAAAGCCACAGTCTCACAACTCTCTACAGTGGGTGGGTTGCCCAATGTTCAATCCTGGGAAGTGCAAAGCCACAGTCTCTCAAGTCTCTACAGTGGGTGGGTTGCCCACTGTTCAATCCTGGGGAGTGCAAAGCCACAGTCTCACAAGTCTCTACATTGGGTGGTTTGCCCACTGTTCAATCCTACGCCGCGCACTTGGGGTCTACTATTCAATCCCTCGGACATGGCCTACAAGGCTATGGCCGATATCTGCACACATGGATGTCACAGGAGCCTGACTAGGTGTAGTTGGCACTGTACCCAGGTGGGGTGTGGTGCCACAGGGTCTGGCTGAAAAAGGGGACTTAACTAGCACACTCGCCTTGGCCTAGGGAAATCCACAGCCCACCTCCCCCACCCAGACACCTCCACTGCGCACTGAATCAGCAGAATGAGAGTGTACTCACCCCCTTGTTGCTGCTGTGATGCCCTCAAGCGCCCATCCAACTCCGGGTACGTTACCGTTAGGATCGTTAACATCAGGGGGGTCATGGTGCGACGGGCACCCCTCCCACGCTGGGAGGCCATCCCCAGCTGGGCCTCCGCCGTCTTCTTGCTCAATCGGCAAATGTCCTCCCATCTTTTCCGGCAGTGGGTGCCCCGTCTGTGATAGACCCCCAGGGTCCGGACGTCCTTGGCGATGGCACGCCAAATATCCTTCTTCTGGTGGGCGCTGACCTACATGAATTGTACAGGGGAAAAAGAGAAGTTATTACCAACTGCACCATCACAGTCATTGGCCCGCATCCCTATCCTTGCCATGTGGCACATGCACTCACCGTCGTTTCATGCACGCATCATTCCCCCCCTATCTTTCATCCACACCTCTCCACACAGGCATTGCCCATACAGCATGCTCCCAGTGTACTTACCTATTTGTCTGGAGGACCGTAGAGTAACGTGTACTGGGGGAGGACCCCATCCACGAGTTTCTCCAACTCCTCTGTGCTGAAGGCAGGGGCCCTTTCCCCAGATGCACGAGCCATTGTCTTTTCCAGACTGAGGTCACAGCAGCACTTGCAGTGTAGGTCCTCTCCTGTCAAAGATCAGGTATCGAGTGATTGTACAGAGAGAAAATGGCGGTCACATCTGCGGCAGTGCGTACCGTCACCGCCGGCGTACATCATCATTGGCTCCTGGGACCCATAGGGTCCAATGTTAACCAATGAAGAATTACGCTGCGGTCTTCGACCACCTACTGTGACGGTGTACAACGCCAGTGCAGTTACCTCACATCCCATTGTCCTACTTTACAGGTCAGGCAGCCGCCATTACAGGGGCCCACGTGGCTTTAATTTTTAACTGCATCACACATACCTAGGCCTTGCCTCAACACTCATACGGGCAAAATTCGGGTTATGAATGGTTTTCTGAGTAAGCTGTGATTACGTGCCTCTGAGTTGGTTGACTCTGTGCTCGCTGTTGTCCTTCATAGGCACCGTCCGCTGGGACATGTGAGGAGATGGTGGCATCCTCAGGTGTACAGACCGCTGGTGGACCTGTTGACAATGGAGGAGCGACATTTAATTGTCAACTACAGGTTTGACCGTGCCACAATCCAGGAACTATGTACCCAGTTGGAGCCAGACCTGATGTCAGCAATCCGCCATCCCACAGGGATCCCCCCTCAAGTGCAGGTGCTATCAGTGATCCATTTCCTTGCAAGTGGGCCATTTCAAACAACAGTGGCCATGGCATCAGGGATGTCCCAGCCTATGTTTTCCAACGTGTTGTCCAGAGTGTTGTCTGCCCTGCTGAAACACATGCGGAGCTACATCATTTTCCCTCAGGTGGAGGATTTGCCTACAGTTAAAGGTGACTTCTATGCCCTTGGACATATCCCCAACATCATAGGTGCCATTGATGGGACACATGTGGCCTTGGTCCCCCTCCCGCAGGAGTGAACAGGTGTACAGAAACCGGAAGAGTTACCATTCTATGAATGTCCAGATGGTGTGTTTGGCAGACCAGACATCTCCCATGTAAATGCCAAGTTTCCTGGCTCAGTGCATGACGCTTACATTGTGATGAATAGCAGCATCCCTTATGTGATGGGGCAACTCCAGATGCACCGTGTGTGGCTATTAGGTGAGGCCATGGACCCTATACAGTGTGACTAGGTGTCTGGGGATGTCCCTAAGAGTTAGTGTGTGTCTAACAGTTGTCCCTCGACATTTGCAGGTGACTCTGGTTACCCCAACCTGTCATGGCTACTGACCCCAGTGAGAAATCCCAGGACAAGGGAAGAGGAACGCTACAATGAGGCCCCTGGGCGAACTAGGAGGGTTATAGAGAGGACCTTCGGCCTCCTGAAGGCCAGGTTCCGGTGCCTCCTTATGACTGGTGGTTCCCTATTCTACTCACCAAAGAAGGTGTGCCAGATCATTGTGGCCTGCTGTATGCTTCACAACTTGACTTTACGATGACAGGTGCCTTTTCTACAGGAGGATGGGCCAGATGGGGGTATTGTGGCAGCTGTGGAGCCTGTGGACAGTGAAGACGAGGAAGCAGAAGAAGAGGATATTGACAACAGAAACACTGTGATTCCTCAATAGTTCCAGTGAGACACAGGTAAGAAGACATCACTGCCTGCTACATCTGATACCCTTGTTCTACCTCTCATCTGTCTGTCACTTTCACCCAGTGTATGAACCCTGAGTTGTCACTTTCCCATTCAATTTCACAGATGTGGGTCCCACTGTGTGACATCTGCTTTGTTTCCGCATGAACTAGAGCTGTGTGACATAGGTATGTTGACAATACAATGGATATAGCAGTTTGCCACAGTTATTGCAAATACACATTTTCAAAAGCACAGACTGACTCCAGATTGTTTTGTGCTTGAAGGGTGTTTATTTAAGTGCTAAATATTGGAGGGTGTTGTAAAATGGTCAGGGTAGATGGTGGAGGAATGTCCATAGCAGACTCCAGTCTATTAGTCTCACAGGTGCGTTGTCCAAAGGGGCATAGGAAGTGGAACTGGGGCAGTTGATGGATGGACAAGGTAACAAAGTGGGACAGAAGGATGACAATCAGGGTGGTCTAATTTTTTGGCGGGGTCTTGGCATTGTTCTCTGTCTTTGTCCTGGATCTCGGGGACCGTTTGCGTGGTCCTGTGGTGGTGCCTCCTGTCCACTAGCGCCGGCGGAGGTGGTGGGCAGTTCATCGTTCTAGTGTCAGGGGTCCCTTGTTGTGCCACAGTGTCCCTCCTGGTGTTGACGAGTTCCTTCAGCACCCCTACAATGGTGCCCAGGGTGCTATTGATGGATTTGAGTTCCTCCCTGAACCCCAAATACTGTTCCTCCTGCAGCCGCTGGGTCTCCTGAAACTTGGCCAGTACCGTTGCCATCATCTCCTGGGAATGGTGGTAGGCTCCCATGATGTTGGAGAGGGCCTCGTGGAGAGTGGGTTCCCTGGGCCTGTCCTCCCCCGTCGCACAGCAGCCCGCCCAGTTTCCCTGTGTTCCTGGGCCTCTGTCCCCTGAACGGTGTGCCCCCTGCCACTGCCCCCAGGGCCCTGGTGTTGTTGGGGTGGTGGGTTAGCCTGGGTTCCCTGTAGTGGTGGACACACTGCTGCTTGACGTGTCCTGGGGTCAGAGGTATGGGCCCGCTGGGTGGGTGCTGTGCTGGTGATTCCAGACGGGGAGGCTCTGTTGTGACTTGTGCCAGTGTGAGGGGAACCGACTGTACCGAGGTCCCAGATGGGCCGTGCTGGTCATCTAGATCCAGTTGGACAGTACTGCTGTCATCACTGTGGGCCTCTTCTGTTGGGGGAGTGGACATGTCTGGAACCTCCTGTCCGTTGACGTTGGGTAGGGGTCCTGAAGGGGTGTAAAGGCATGATTATTGCATCTGTGTGTGCCATAGTGTGCAATGGAGGGTGACCCTGTACCCCAGTGCTTGCATTCTTGGGTAGGACCTTGTGTGCTAAATGTTTAGCGGTGAGTGTGGGTATGTGCAGTGGCCATGCATTGGTGATGGGTGTCCATGCTTTGGTGTTGCATGCAGGGCTTGGTGTTGGGATGGGTGGGTTGGGATAGAGGGACATATGTGAGGAGTTGGAGTGATGGGGTGAGGGTGGGGGTATGTGATAGCATGCAGGTAGGGTGGGGGATAAAGTAGTGAAAGATTTGCCTTACCAGAGTCCATTCCTACAGCTACTCCTGCAAGGCCCTCAGGATGCAGTATAGCCAAGACCTGCTCCTCCCATGTTGTTGGTTGTGGGGGAGGAGGTGGGTGGTCCGCCGCCAGTGCTCTGAACCGTGATGTGGTGTCTTGGGACCACGGAACGTACCTTCCCCCGTAGGTCGTACCACCTCTTCCTGATGTCATCCCGTTTTCTTGGGTACTGTCCCACTGCGTTCACCCTGTCCACGATTCTGCGCCATAGCTCCATCTTCCTAGCTATGGTGGTGTGCTGCACCTGTGATCCGAATAGCTGTGGCTCTACCCGGATGATTTCCTCCACCATGACCCTGAGCTCCTCCTCAGAGAACCTGGGGTGTCTTTGCGGTGCCATGGGGTGGTGTGGGTGATGTGTGGGGTGGTGTGTGTTGTGATGTGTGGGGTGATGCTTAGGGGTGTGTGGTGTTTTGTGCGTGGATGTTGTGTGAGTGATGGTGTTGAGTGCCTGTGGATGCTAGTTTGTAGATGGTGGTGTCTCTCTCTGGCCTTCAGTCGTAATTGTGGTCGTAAGGGTTTGTGGGTGATGTGGGTGTGTGTTTTTTTATTGAATTGGGTGTGTGGGAGTGGTGTGTGTATGTGTATCAGGTGTGTGTATTTGGAATTGTCCAATGTGGTGGTGTTTTGTAAATGTGTGTGTATTTTGAGCTCGGCGGTGTGTACCGCCAATGGAATACCACGGTTGAAAGACCGCCACGTGGATTCGTGGGTCGTGATAGTGTGGGCGTATTCCTGTTGGCGTGACAGTGGAGCTTTTGTTATCGCCAGTTTATCACTGACCTTTGGTGTGGCAGACTTGTGTGGGTGTCTAAATTTTGGCGGATTCCGAGCTGTGGGTCGTAATAGCTGTGGCAGAATTCCGCGGCGGTGTGTTGGCGGTCTTCTGCACTGCGGCAAGCGGCATTTACTGCCAATGTTGTAATGACCCCCTATATGTTAATGAGTTGGCCTTTGCCTTGATCGACAATAGATGGTGCTTCCATTTCAGGCATGGTTTGAGGTAGACTCCTAAATATTGATACGACTGCACCATCTCCACTTTTTTCTCTCCCAGGTATCAACTGAATGGTTTATAGTTTGCCCCAAGGAGTCTTATCAGTTTAGTTTTGTCCAGATTTATTTCTAGGCATTGCTGGGTCATAAAAGTGTTAAGCGCTGATAAACTCCATTGCAAGCCTTTTGGGGTATGACTCAGCAATACAATATCATCTGCGTATTGTAGGCACCTGATTTTCTCTGGACCTGATGCCGGGGGGAAGACTGTTTACCTGTGCTAATGTGACAGCAAGATCTACCAGACATAGATTAAAGAGAATTGGAGCCAGAACACAGCCTTGCTTTAGGCCAGATTTTGTGGGTATTCTGTTTGTTAATCTTGAACCATCTCTGATTTTAATCTGGACCCAGGTGTCAGTGTAAACATATATAAGGGCCCTCAATAGTTATAAGGGATACCCCATTTGGCCAGCTTGGACCACAACCTTTCCCTGAGAACCCGGTCAAAAACTGATTTGAGATTGATGAAACATGGGTAGAGGCCCAGCTTCCTGTGGCTGGCCTTTTCCACAATAAGGGAAAGTGCGATTAGATTTGATGACGTTCCCATGCCTGCCCTCAAGCCCGTTTGAAATCTCGGGAGTAGCTTGTTTTCATCAGCCCAGGTTTGAAGATGCTGTAACAAACAAGAGCGGTATAGCTTGGCTTCCACATCGGTGAGGGCTATCAGCCTATAATTTGAAGGCAGGGCAGGTTTTCCGCTTTTGTAGATGGTATGTTTGATGCGGCCTCTCCATGATTCTTGGATCCTGTTGGTGTAAACAATGGAGTTGAAAAGTGGCAGGAAATACTGTGCCCAATATTCTGGATTACCTTTGAAGTTTGCATTTGGTAGCCCATTTGGTCCAGCTGCCCCTTCGGACTTCATCTTCTTGATCAGATAGACTAGTTGTGCTAGCTCCCAGACTTGATCTTGATTTTCATTCTCGGGTTCTCCAAAAGCTTCCCCTCATCTGGAGATTTGGCAATTGGTTATTGCTCATGGATGGTTAAATCCCCTTCATTAAGGGTGGAAGCCTGATGTAGCGATATTAGCGGGTAGTAATCACACATGAATCGGTCGTCAGATGTATGCACATAATACTTATTTGATGTAAATTGAGTTTTGGGCTTTGGTAGTCCTTGTTTTCTCCTCTTTTCTTTCTTCTAGCCTTGTGGGATGCTGTTCTCCAAGATCGCACTTCTCACTCCTCTCTTTGGTTCCCTTCGTCTCACAGGTTCCCTGGGAAGCGCATGCGGAGAGACAGAGAGAGATAACGGTAAGTGATTTCTAATACACTATTTTGTATCTTCTTTTCTTCTATCTCCTTCCTGCCTTTCCTTATTTCTGTTTCACTCTTGTTTTCCTGGTATCTTTTCTTTCCTTTGTTCCTCCTGAACGGTTTTGTGTTACTTCTTCACCTCCCTTTTCTGCCACTGTTTCTGCTTTGGTCTGTTATACCTTCCTCTACTCAACTTCCTATTTCTACCTTCTTGCCCTTGTTCTTTTCCTGCTTCAGCAAACAGTCGGGTGTTTCTTGTTTTCTAGTTTCTTTTCTTTTCTGTCCGCTGTGCCTTGGTGCTGATTCACACGATAGTGCTTTTTGTGCTCAATGCCCTGGTGCAGCTTCATACAATGGTGCTCCTTCGTATACCCCACCAAAACCCCCCCTCCCAACTCTAGTTACCCAGGTCTTTTCTCCTCTATTCCCCCCTTTCTCCCCTTTTCCTTTGTCTCTCCGCCCTCCCACTCCTCAGGGTGGTGCCCACACACACACCTGGAACTGCCACGCTTCTCCAGAATCGTAGCGGGATACAGCGCTCCATCTCCCCGGGTTCCCGTGGTGCTAGGGACTCCGTCTGTGGTGTTAGTTTCCCGCCGCTTGTGATGAATCCACTCTCCAGTCCTCAGGCACCTCTTGGTTCTCGGGAACTCCTCGTCCTTTGTCCGGTCGTCTTCTTCTCCGTCTCCTTCTCCGCGCGCCTCTGGTGCTGATGACGAATCTTTTGACCTACCGGCTTCCCGCGTCGGAGATGCAGCCAGCCAATCACGGGAAGGGAAGCCGGGGAGGTCCGGAGCAGCGATGGCAGCGACAGCACACGTCCGGCTCCTGTGCGGGCGGACCTCAACCAGCCCGTCACACCTGGCTGATGTTTCTCTGCCATTTGTCAGCCTATTTGTCAGTCCATACAGACTGCTGACATGACTCTCCCAGGCGGTTCGGTCTATCCCGAAGTTGTGATGTCTGTTTTTTCCAGTGCCAATTCATTCACCGCCCCCAGAAGAGGTTGCGGTTTGGCATTCGACTTGCCCACAGTAATTAGGACCAAGAATGTTCCTGAAAGCTTTTCTTTGTGGACCAACAATCTAAGCTATACTTTTTTTTCATGGCCCTCAGGGTGAGCTTATCTCTGCCTTCTCGCTTTCGCGTATTGATAATGGGAATCTTTCCTGATGTTTCAAATTCATGTGATTAGACTCTGAAATCTTCTAATTGATGTAATGCAGCTGATAGACAAATCAAATTGTTCTTTGGACTTTAATATACCGCTGCACACTTGGAACAATGGCAGTATCTCTAGACCCCACTGAAGCAGTTTTCTATTTGCATTTCCCCTTAGAGGAACTTTCCTGGATCCTGAGAGGTACAAACCTCTTACCCTTTATTTTCAAATGCTTTGCTGAGATTTAAAATGTTCCCCTGACCCAAGATAAGAAGACTCTTGACGTAGCTTCTGAAATGCTGACACCTTCCCTTTTCACTTACTTTTTGCCAACCATGGTTATTTTCTTTTGCCCCAGATGTTGATTTTCCTAAATCTTTTTGCCTTTTATTTTCTTTTTAATTTTTGCACTCGTGTCAGCTCACCACATGCTAATTTGTATGGTTTCCCCATGCTCTAGCTAGCAACTCTGAAACTGCCTTCATTCTTAATCGAATTGGGTAGTGCTTGCTAACTGAGCACCAGATAATCTTTATTGTTTTGTAATGTCATTGTTGAATGTTTAGTTTTGTTGATGTTAGTTTGACTAAAATTCTTCTGAAGCCTGGGACAACACATGGTGATCCTATATTTTTATATTCCTCTGTTAGGAGTCATTTATATAACCCAAAGTCTTTGTTTGTAATAAAACCCTTTATTTCTGGAGATTTCCTTGTGTGGCCAATGGGTCATACTGTAATTGTGAATTGTTTGCTTTGACTTTTGATGCCTAACTTTCTCACCCCCAGCTGGGTGAAAAGATCTTTTGGCCTGTAGGATGCATGTATGAAATGCAATAACAAATCCAAGGAGAGGGCACACAAAAATACGGGTAAAAATGCAAGGTGAAGGTATTGGCAATGACTGAAACACAAGGAGAAGGGACTAAAAAAACAGCAAAAAAGCAGGGAGAAGACAGGAGCAAGAGAGATGCAGCAATGAGGAGAGCTGGGCCTTTTCTTAAACCATTTGGCTACTGATTTGTGGCAACAGAAATACAAAATAAATGTGTTTGGCCCCCAGTAGGGTCCCTCTGGGACCCCAGCACCATGCCTAGGAGTCAGGGTATCTCTAACCTGCCCCCTTGTCTTTTTTAATATGTTTTTTCCTGGGACTTGGCTGAGTCCCTGTCCCAAGATGGCTGCTAGCACTTCCTAGGTGAGGTGCTGGCAGCCAATCAGATCTCACCATGGGATCTGTGCTTAGACTCGGACCGGATATACAAATTTATTTTTCCTTTAATAACTACAAAATTACTGAATGGATTTACACCAAATAATCATGATCTGAGCACCAAGATCTATGTTCTTGACAAATTTGGTGTGATTCCATTCAGCGGTTTGGGCTGTAGTCGTGTCTAAAGACCCATTAGGAAATTGCATGGCGAATACGTGTTTTGGTACCCCCCCCCTTTATCTCAGACCCCACTAGACAAATCACCCTGAAACCTTTAAGACACCAGCTGAAGTGAGTGGCTCACTAGTGTTAAAAGATTTTTGAAGATTCGTCAATCAGCTTTAGAGTTATTGGCAAAACAAAAAATGCTTTTCCTATAGAAACTTGGAAACTAGGGCCTACCTATAACTACCTACTGGTGATGGTCAGTAGGTTTTATATATATACTGGCAGTTGGTGATATTGATAAATACCGCAGCAATTGGAAATCTAAGAAATCTAGGTGGGTCAATTTTTCCGCCTCAGATTGGAATGATTTAAATGTTTTTAAATCTAATACCGCCATTGTGATCAAGCCCTCTGACAAAGGTGGCAATATTGTGATCATGGATGTAGTCAGTTATATAAAGGAGGCAGTTGTCCAACAGGGAGCATTATGAGAAATTACGTGTTAATCCGACTGCTCAATACCAGTTAGGTTATTGGGAGATGTTGGACAATTGGTGTGAGGACCGCCTTATTGATCAAGATGAATATGCATATTTGAAAGTCGAATTTCCTAAAATTCCTTGCATTTACTTCCTACCCAAAATTCATAAAAATAAAAAAAGTCCTCCAGGTCGACCCATTGTAAATTTAAACTCATCCCTGTTAGAAAATACCTCACGCTATTTGCATCTTTTTTTGTGTCCATATGTAACTGGATTGCCATCTTATTTGCGGGATACTAATTACTTTCTATCCAAAATACATTATATCCCCTGGCAATCCAGTTATCTATTGGTCACTATGGATGTGACCTCTTTATATACCTCCATCATGCATGATTAGGGTATTCAGGCCTGCAGGTACTTTCTAGGGACTCGTAAGATCGAATTTTTGCAACACACTAATATGCTTTTAGCTATGCTAAGATTTTGCCTTACCCATAATGTCTTCCTGTTTGATAATGAGTATTATTTCCAAAAACAGGGGACAGCTATGGGAGCTTGTTTTGCACCCACATATGCCAATCTTAATATGGGTTGGTGGGAAAAGGAGGTTGCCTGGTCGGATACTTATAAAAACTATATGTAACGAGTCATACTGTGGGTCAGATACATTGATGACCTTTTTCTCATTTGGGATGGTGGTGAACAGTCCCTCTTGGATTATATCAGTGCACTCACTGATAATGAGTTCAATATTCATTTAGATCTGAAGTATAGCACACATACCATTGAATTTTTAGATATCTTGCTAACTGTAAATAATGATATTTTGCAGACGACTATCTACTGCAAACCGACCGCTTGTAATTGTATATTACATGGGAATAGTGGTCACCCGAAAGCTTTGAAATGGAGCATTCCTTACAGTCAGATCTTGCGGGCACGCAGAATTTGCTCCAACACTATAAGCTTTAAAACAGAAATTGCCACCATGACCAACATTTTTTTAATAGAGGATATCCGTTGAAGATTTTAAATGATGCCCAGAATAGAGTGATTAACATGCCCAGAGATAAATTACTCTTTAAAATTGCAGTCAGGGAGGAAAATTCACAAGAATACAGACAACCACCCAGACTGTTTTTCAAATTTAATCAACAACATACAGAACTTACAAACATCATACAAAAGAATTGGCATGTTTTACCACATGATCCCCATATTAATGAGGACATTGGGATTCATCCCCAGATTACATATTGTAAAACACATTCATTGGGGGATCATTTAACTAGAAGCTTGTTCTGTTCTAAGGATAATCTGTCATAGCTATCCAAGAAGAGTTTGGGTTTTTGTAAATGTGGTCGTTGTAAATCTTGCAAATTTGCACACAATACTCACAACTATACTACATTTGATGGCAAGATTTGTGAGATAACTGATCGCATAACATGTGAGACTGAATATGTTGTTTATGTTATTGAATGTGGCTGCCACAAAAAATATGTTGGCAGCACTATTCATAAACTCAAAGTTAGATTCTTACAACATCTCAGGGCAATAAAGAATCAAGATAGGTCATATCCTTTAGCCAAACATTTCTGGGAAGTCCATGATGGTGACTGTAGCTCTTTGACATTTTATGGGATTAAAACCATTAAAACCAACTTGAGAGGCGGGAATAGAACGGCAGAGTTAAGACAGATGGAATCAAAAATGATTTTGCTACTTGGCTCTGAAAATCCATGGGGGCACAACTTAGATGCGGAGCTTTATGTCCATCTGTGATATTTTTTATATATTGACTCTGCACTGGGATCTATCTCATCATTAGAATATTCCTCACACATAGTGGCAGGTGGATGAAATCCATGATCTCTTTTAGTGATATTTTGCTCCAGATTTAACATTTTTGGTCAGTATCAGTATAGCCAGCTTTACTATTTTCTATTTATGAATATGAGTTTTAATTGTCCATTTTTTCACATTCTGTCTATCACTTTACAGATTAGATATGTTTGCACTTTTTTGACACTGAGCACTTTATGCACATGAGCAACTCATTTTTTTGAAAATGGATTTGTTTCCTTGTAGATAGATAAGTATATAGATTGATATAACGTTCAACATATTTTTACATGAATCAATTTGATCTTGTTTCCCAATGAATCATTATTTACCAATTTACAGTTGAGAATTAATTTATTCAGGTGATCAATGTGATCTTTTATATTTCTTACATGCTTATTATGGCGCTGATTTAGACTATATATGGATCATATTACCCTTATGCATTTAGCATAACTACTGTGTCTCCCTTTGGTGTAAACTTGATTGGATTGGTGTGGAAACTCATATTGGAAATTTTCCTATTATCAGATTTTTTACCCATGTATTTATTTAGTATGGATATTTATAAATGTTTATTATATTTATTATATTGTATTTAAGATAGAGTATTGTGTCGCCCTTTGGTACAAATTTGATTGGAATTGGTGTGGAAACCTATATTGGAAATTTTCCTAATATTAGATTTTTTACCTATGTATTTATTTTGTATGGACATTTCTAAACATTTATTATATTTAAATTGTATTTAAGATAGTTATCCAACAATGGTTATCCACATACTTGATATTTATTTTGAATCATGAATAGTATTGTTTCAGTATGAGGATGCTCTGTTTACATATACAATGTTTTTTGATTGATTGTGATAAAAAACAATTATGTTCAAAGATGGGTGCCGCCGTTGTAGATGTGCAGTGTGTCATTGAAATCAAAGAAGGACTGCATTGGACAAATTGATGTGGGCAATAATGTCTGCCAATGTCCAGTTGAAGGCGTTTGCCGAAACGCGTAGACATTTGGTCAGGACATCAATAATTTTTACAATAAATAGCGGATGAACGATTTCCATTTGAGATTTTTTGGATATTTTCATCCATTTCTCAGCCTAATGCGATCCCTGGGACATTGTGCAGCCATCCAGTGATTTTCTTCTTTTCAGTGTGTTGGAAAATGGGTTAGTGATAAGGGCAGGTAGGTACCTACACTTAGCAATAGGCCTCTAACCTCCACCTAGGTCCAGTTAGGTCTCAGTAAATTAAGTAAATTAAACCCAGCTCAACCCTTGGTAGCTTGGCAACGAGCGACAAGGCTTAACTTAGGAGACAGAGTGTAAAGCATTCAAATATCACAAAACAGTAATTAAATAAAACACAGGAAACTGTTTAAAAATCCACAACCAATTTATAAAAATAGATTATATATTTATCTTTAAAATGACACAAAAATGAAAAAAATCGGATAAGGGGAACTGTAGATATGAATTTTTAAGGAATTATTGTTTTTTTAGCGCCTAGAAACAAAAAGCGCCAATCAGGTCATCTGGTTGTACCTCAACCGGGGCAAAGTTTAAGGCCGACCGCGATGGAGCCCGGCTCAGCTACAGGCCGCGGGAGGCCTCGGTCAAAAGTTTACCTTCGCACTTAGTCGTTTTTCTGAAGATTTTCTGCAGCGGGTCGAACCTGCCAGACCAATCTGACCTCCTGGAACTCTTCTCCAGATACGCGTCGCAGTAGCCCTCGGTGGAGATTTTTACCTTCAGACTTAGTCGTTTTTTTGAGGTGAAAATCCTTCGAAGGGGTAAACCTGGATCTTTATCCGACGTCCTTGGAGCCCTCCTCAGATACGCTGGCTTGGAGGTCCCGATCACCTTTCTACATTCGGCCTTAGTCTCTTTTTGGGAGATTTTCTTCACCAGGACGAACCTGCAAATTAGGCCGAGTTGCGGTTGAGGCAAGCCTGCTAGAGTTGCTGCGGCGGGTCGGTCCCTCTATGGAGCTTTTTTGCAAAAGTTCTCCAAACTTCTGGATCTTCTCCCAGATGTTCCTTTAAGGTTCTTTTGGGGTCCACAGCTCACCCCAAGGTTCCAGAAGCTCTGAGATGATCCTTGGGGGTGTGGACTACAACTCCCAGAATGCACCTGGCGCAAACTCCTTTTTGCCCACTGAGCAGTGGTCAGCTGGTTGATTTCTTCAGGAGTTGGTGCAGGGGACTCTGGTTAGCAGTTTTTCATCTGTAGCTAACAGGGAGTCCCTCCTTGAACCAGTTGAAGACAGGCAAAGTCCTTCTTGTGGTGAAGCCCAAGTGTGCAGCTAGTGCAGTCCTTCAGAGTGCAGGGTCCAGGTGCAGGCCAGGGGTCCACTAGGGCAGTCCTTCTTCTTCTGTAGTTCTTCCTGGTAGGAATGTGGTAGGGAACTGAGGTGTGGGTGCAGGTCTGCCAGTTTTATCCTTGCTCCTGGGTGAAAAACAGTGGGGTCCTGCTTCTCCAATCAGGGGCAGGGTCCTTCCCCCTGTGATGACCACTTCCTGGGAAGTGTGGCAAAAATCATTCCCAGGGAGCAACATTCCTCAAAACTCCATCATGGCTGAAAGTGATTTTTGGAGGTTACATCTGGCTGAGCCCACCCACTGGTGATGCTAAAAATCCTAAACACACCCCTCTCCTGCCCTCTCCTAATCTGATCAAGGGGGAAGCTAATTGTTTGGGTTTGCAGGATGTGGGGGTGTTGCTGGGGTGCTCCAAATGTCCTTCTCTGCCTTTGAAGACCAGTTTGGCAGCCCTCCCCCTTCCTGCCTCACCATCGGCTGAGGGGAGATCTCCTCCCACAGGCACATCTCTTTGTGTGAAGTCAGGCCACTGCACACCTCATCAAAGCAGCCTGGCCAGGCTGCCAGAGGCTGGCCAATCAGAGCACAGCAGCATAAACACTGCAGGGCTGAAGTTTGCAACTTTTCAGGTAAAGTTTAAAACTCTTTACTTGAACAAGTTATATTAAAACCCACAACTGGAAGTTGTGGGATTTATTATAACAATTAATTTGATACCAAACTCTTGGTATCTGTTACTTAAGGGGACTTTTTAAATTACAAGAAAGTCTCCCCATTCTAGCCTATGGAGGCCATTCACTACAATGAGGGAAAAACGAATTTGGCTTTTTTACCTCACCAGGGCTTATAAAACTATTTTTATAAGGTCCCTGCTTATAGTTACATGGCACCCAGCTATAGGGGCACATAGGGCACACCTTAGGGGGGACTTATATGTAAAAATGAGGTAGTTTAAGACTTTGGAACTTTGCATATAACTTTAGTTTAAAAGCAGCCAGCAAGGCAGGCCTGCCTTTAAAATGACACTGAACACCTCAGCAGTGCACCTATGGGTGCACTACCTAGGCTGGGGTCCCTAAACCTACATGCCCTACCTTATACTAGGGACTTATAGGTAGGTAGCCAATTATAATTAGCCTAGTTTGCATACTGATTTTACACAGAGCACATGCCCTGGGACTGGTTAGTAGTATCCAGCGCACCATCAGAGTCAGGAAAACACCAGCAAAAGGTGGAAAATGGGGGCAAATAGTTAGGGGGCCTCTGTAATTAGCCCTGTTCTCTCACACACTGGGTTTGAACTACATATATATATATATATATATATATATATATATATATATATATATATATATATATATATATATATATATATATTCATGGAAAAGTACAAAGGTTACAGGGCCGTTATAGTTGGGTTTACGTATTACCCTTACAAAACCATAGAAATTCAGCAGTTATAGTTATACTTATAGTTATGTTAAGAAACTATAACTGGTTGCCCAAAGTTACTTTCTAGCATGAGTTATAGGTGGTCATTACAACCCTGGCGGACGGTGTTAAAGCTGCAGTAATACCGCAAACAGGCCGGCGGACAAAAAAAGGGAATTACGACCCTGGCGGAAACCGCCAACTAAGACAGCCACTTTAACACATCGCCCGCCACGGCGGTACAGACAAACAGCGCAGCGGTCACCGCCAACAGACAGGCGGAAGATATTGTACCGCCCACACTATCACAACACACCAATGCGCCACCTTTTCCGGGGCAGATTCACCGTGGATAAAAACACGGCTGAAACAGCTTGTGCTATGGGAAAACGCTCACCTCAACACATCCCACGAGGACACCATGGAGCCGGAACTACAAATACTCCCTGCCCTTGCATTCCTGCTCATCTACGACCAACAGCGACGTAGGCGCAGAACATACCGGTGAGTACAGCACCTACGACACGGGGGCGGGGGGAGGCAAAAGTTACGGGGACACCCACCAAACACCCCCACCCTCGCATATTACACCATACACACCAATGCATTCACAAAAATCACAGTAACAACCCACAATCCCCCCGGAAGAATGCAAAGACAAAGACAAAGCGAATAGCGGTCAAACTTTGTATTGTGACAATATACTACTCATTAAAAAATATACAGATATATATATCACGAAATCTGTCAAAAATAAATGTACAATACAAGAAGTAGTGCAGAGATGTACACAACAATGTCAGTGCACCAACAGTCCAAAAATGCATGGGTGACGCCCACAATAGATACCTGACCAAAATCCGAGAGAACACTGCCGGGGCATCAGATAGAAACAATACAGGCACCTGAGGGGGAAGGGAAGGGGGGACACCTCAGCCAGATGAATGCGAAGCCAGATCCACGACGGGGCTCCATGCCCATTGATGTATCCTGGGGAGTGCAAAGCCACAGTCTCTCAAGTCACTTCAGTGGGTGGGTTGCCCACTGTGCCATCCTGGGGAGTGCAAAGCCACAGTCTCTCAAGTCTCTACAGTGGGTGGCTTGCCCACTGTTACATCCTGGGGAGTGCAATGCCACAGTCTCTCAAGTCTCTACAGTGGGTGGCTTGCCCACTGTTACATCCTGGGGAGTGCAAAGCCACAGTCTTTCAAGTCTCTACAGTGGGTGGGTTGCCCACTGTGCCATCCTGGGGAGTGCAAAGACACATCTTCGCAAGTAGATGCAGTTCTCTACTGGTACTGGGTGGGACTGGTGCCCAGACTGGATGAGTCCCCCGTGAAAGTACATGTCCTGTCACAGTCCCAGCTGCACATGGGAGAACGATACTTGAGCCCTCCTGGGCTGTGACTCCGGCGGTGGTCTCCTGACCAGTTACGATACTTGAGCCCTCCTGGGCTGTGACTCCGGCGGTGGTCTCCTGACCAGTAACGATACTTGAGCCCTCCTGGGTGTGACTCCGGCGGTGGCGGTGGTCTCCTGACCAGTAACGATACTTGGGCCCTCCTGGGCTATGACTCTGGCGGTGGTCTCTGGACCGGTGACGATACTTGAGCCCTCCTGGGCTATGACTCTGGCAGTGGTCTCTGGACCAGTGACGATACTTGAGCCCTCCTGGGCTATGACTCTGGTGGTGGTCTCTGGACCAGTAACGATACTTGGGCCCTCCTGGGCTGTGACTCTGGCGGTGGTCTCCTGACCAGTAACGACGGTGCTGGCGGTTGTGTCTGGACCACCGGAAATGATGGCGCACTTCTCCGCCGTGACACTCACAACAGGTTGGGGAGATTTCCTCGGGACCTTCCCCGCCTTCTTTTGAGTTACAGATGACTCACCAATCGCCTTGGATCCCATTTCACTGTTTGTCCCACCAGGAGTCTTGACACGGTCCCGTCATCCACTCTCCAATTTCGGAGCCTTTACAGGGGGTGGGCTGACAGTGCCTTGGCTCCGGGTCCTACTGCCTGCCCTGGTGGACGGGGCACTCCAAAAACCTGGTACACGCACCACTGGTACTGGAGGCTTTTAGGCTGAGGCGCTACGACGGGACTGATGAATTGGAGGGGTGGTGGGGGCAAAAAGGTCAATTTGACATAGGGACAGTTTCTGACGTACACTGGGATGGGTAGCTGGAGGGGCTCTGGGAGTGGAGGAAGAGGAGGTGGTTGTAGGAGGTGTCACTTTAGCTGTTTTGGGTGCAGGTGCAGCTACTGGAGGCTGTCGTGAGGTGGATGGATGTTGGGTGAGTGATTGCCGGCGTTTGTGTACTTTGGGAGGGGGCGTCACAGACACACTGGGAGAGGACACAGGGGACGTGTAAATGGCAGTGGAGGTGGTGAGTGCAGGTGAGCGGCTTGTGGTGCTGGGTGTCCTGGTGCGAGTCCTAGTGCCTGTAGATGTGGTGCATGCAGGTGTGTGTGTAGACGAGACTGGGAGGGAGAGGAGGAGGAGGGGGACACAGTGGAGACAGTGGATGTTGCTGTGTCTGTATGGGTCTGATGCTTGTGTGAGTGCCTGTGGTGTGTGTGGTGCCTATATTTGCTTGAGCTACTTGTGTGTGTTGACTTGTGTGCATGCTGGTCTGTAGATGTGCTTGGGATGGGATGGGGTACAGGGGATTGGGTATGGGTGGAGGAAGTTGGAGGGGGGAGGCTGGCCACAGGGACAATGGCTGCCATCAGTGCTGAGGCCAGAGATTGCAGGGTTCGCTGAAGGACAGCCTGACCAGAATGAATGCCTTCCAGGAATGCATTACCGTGTTTTAACTCTCGTTCTACACCCTGGATGGCATTCACAATGGTAGACTGCCCAACAGTGAGTGACCTGAGGAGGTCAATGGCCTCCTCACTGAGGGCAGCTGGGGTGACTGTGGCAGGGCCTGAGGTGCCTGGGACGAAGGTGATGCCCACCCTCCTGGGTGAGCGGGCACGGGGCGAACGCTGAGGGGCTGCTGGGAGGGCGGTGATGGTTGGGGAGGTGGCGGCTGTACCTGTAGAAGTGGGGTGCACAGATGGTGCCGCCACCACAGGGGAGCCCCCATCGGCGGACGAGTCCGTGTCGCTGTTTGGTGATCCTGTGGCCGACGTGAAGCTCCCCTCACCCTCCGTCCCACTGGTGAATTCAGAGTCTGTGGTGTGGCCCTCCATGGCCATGTGGGATGCTGCTCCCTCGTGCTCCGGTGCCACTGTGCCTCCGCCTGTTGATGCTGATGTACAGAAGGACAGGGAGAGCAGAAAAAGGGTGGAGACAGAAGAAAGAGAGTTTTAGTGCATGGCATACCGCTACCGTTGGCGGACAAGACAAACACAGCAGCTCCCTGCATTACGCCGTGCTCCTGCCCTCAGCACATGCAATTTCAGGGATATGGCCTACATGGAAATGGTAGAAATCTGCCCACATGGAGGGCAAAGGGGCAACTATACATCAATTTGCCTTTTTTTTTAGCTGGGGTAGAGTGCCACATGGCCTACATAACGGAGGGGCCTTGCCTACCTAACTCGCCCTGGCCTAGGGACACCTACAGCCCACCACCCCCACCCAGACAGCTCCACTGCACGCAAAGTCCATAGGATGAGGTTGTACTCACCCCCTTGTGTCTGCTGTGATGTCCTTAAGCGCCCATCCAACTCCGGGTAGGCCACCGCCAGGATCCGGAACATCAGGGGGGTCATGGTGCGACGGGCACACCTCCCACGTTGGGAGGCCATCCCCAGCTGAGCCTCCGCTGTCTTCTTGCTGCAGCAGCAAATGTCCTCCCATCTCTTCCGGCAGTGGGTGCCCCGTCTCTGGTGGGCCCCCAGGGTCCGGACTTCCTTGGCGATGGCACATCAAATGTCCCTCTTCTGGTGGGCGCTGACCTATATGACATGCACAAGGAAAGAGGAACAGTCATTACCTACAGCACCGTTGTTGTAATTGGCCCCCTCCCAACTCTATCCCTGTGGCCCATTCATCCCCATGCACGACTGTTCTATGTACTCTGCCCCTTCCCACATCCACCCAGCCCTCTCCTCCCAGGCCTAGCCCATACAACGTGCTCCCTGTGTACTAACCTGTTGGTCTGGAGGACCGTAGAGTAGCGTATACTGGGGGAGGACCCCATCCACAAGTTTCTCCAACTCCTGTGCAGTGAAGGCAGGGGCCCTTTCCCCAGATGCAGCAGCCATCGTCGCTTCCAGACTGAGGTCACCGCAGCACTAGCAGTGTAGGTCCTCTCCTGTCGAAGGTCAGGTATCTAGTGATTGAACAGATAGAAAATGGTGGTGACGTCCGCGGCGGTGACGTCCGCGGCGGTGCGCATCATCACCGCCAGCGCACCTGTTCATTGGCTCCTGGGACCCATAGGGTCCAATGTTAACCAATGCAGCATTGCGTCGCGCTCTACGACCGCCTACCACGACGGTGTCTAACGCCAGCGCAGTTACCCCACAATTCCAATGTCCCAGTTTAGAGGTCAGGCAGCCGCCATTTCAGGGGCCCACATGGTTTCAATTACTACTGCGTCACACATACCGAGGCCTACACTCAAAACCTTTCCCGGATGGGTTAATTGTCTGTTGTAGTCTTGTGTGTGACTGTGGGTACATACCTGGAGGAATGCTGACAGTTTCTTCGCTGTTGTCGTTCGTAGGCACGTCAGTTGGGACATATTGGAAGATGGCGGAATCCGCCGGTGTACCGACCGCTGGTGGACCTGTTGACAATGGAAGAGCGACATGTCATCGTGACCTACCGGTTTGACCGTGCCACAATCCAGGAACTATGTACCCAGTTGGAGGCAGACCTGATGTCACCAATCCGCCATCCGACTGGAATCCCCCTTGACGTGCAGGTGCTGTCAGTGCTCCATTTCCTTGCAAGTGGCTCTTTTCAGACAACATTGGCCATGGCATCAGGGATGTTCCAGCCTATGTTTTCCAACGTGTTGTTCAGAGTGTTGTTTGCCCTGCTGAAACACGTAAGGAGATACATAATTTTCCCTGAGGTGGCAGATTTGCCTACAGTGAAAGGTGACTTCTATGCCCTTGGACATATCCCCAACATCATAGGTGCCATTGATGGGACCCATGTAGCTCTGGTCCCCCCCCCGCAGGAATGAACAGGTGTACAGGAACAGGAAGAGTTATCATTCCATGAATGTCCAGATGGTCTGTTTGGCAGACCAGTACATCTCGCAGGTAAATGCAATGTTCCCTGGCTCAGTGCATGACGCCTACATCCTGCGGAATAGCAGCATCCCTGATATGATGGGTGAACTCCAGAGGCACTGTGTATGGCTATTGGGGGATCTGGTTACCCCAACCTGTCCTGGCTACTGACCCTAGTGAGGAATCCCAGGACCAGGGCAGAGGAACGGTACAATGAGGCCCATGGGCGGACTAGGAGGGTGATCGAGCGCACCTTCGGCCTCCTGAAGGCCAGGTTCAGGTGCCTCCATATGACAGGAGGGTCCTATTCTACTCACCGAAGAAGGTGTGCGACATCATCATCGCCTGCTCCATGCTCCATAACTTGGCATTGCGACGCCAGGTGCCTTTTCTGCAGGAGGATGATCCAGATGACGGTGTTGTTGCAGCAGTTGAGCCTGTGGAGCCTGTAGACAGTGATGAGGATAAAGCTGATGAAGATGAAAACGACAACAGGGAGTCAGTCATACAGCAATATTTTCAATGAGACACAGGTGAGTACAATTTCATGTTTCACATTATATTACATTTCACACGTCTACCTCTATCCTGTACCTACATTTCACTCCGTATTTGGTAACTGAGTTGTCCCCTTCCATTTCAGTTTCAGTAATGTGGTAACCTACATGTCAACAGCTTGCACCCTTGAAAGGCTTGTGATGTGTGACATTGGTATGTTGACCTTCCAATGGGTAACCTTTTTTAACACTGTAATTGACAATACAAAGTTCACAATCATTGACTGACTCCAATATTATTGAGGTTTTGAGGGTGTTTATTGAAGTGCATAAAAATGTAGGGGGGTTGTGAAATGGGGAGAGGTCATGGTGGAAGAATGTCCATGGCAGAGTCCAGGCTATTAGTCTCACAGGTACATTGCACATCTGGCCATTGGAAGTGGAGCTGGGGCAGTTCCAAGCTGGACAGGGTAACAAAGTGGGACAGTGGGGGGACAATCAGGGTGGTCTTATTTCTTGGTGGGGGTCTTGCCATCTTGCTCTGCCCTGTTCCTGGATCTCAGGGCCCGCTTTCGTGGTGGTTGTCCGTCTGCAGGGGGTGGGGTGCTGGTGTGTTGGTCCTGTGACGGGGTGTCCTGTCCACTAGCGCTGGCGGAGGTGGTGGGCATTTCATCGTCCTGGCTAGTGTCAGGGGCCCCTTGGAGTGCCACGGTGTCCCTCAAGGTCTTTTGAATGTCCGTCAGCACCCCTACGGTGGTGCCCAGGGCGGAGGCGATGGTCCTGAGCTCTTTCCTGAACCCCAAATACTGCTCCTCCTCCTGCAACTTGTCCAGGACCGTTGCCATCGTCTCCTGGGAGTGGTGGTATGCTCCCATGATGGAGGATAGGGCCTCGTTGAGAGTGGGTTCCCTTGGCCTGTCCTCCCTCTGTCGCACAGTAGCCCTCCCAGTTCCCCGGTGTTCCTGTGCCTCCGTCCCCTGGACCGTGTGCCCACTACCACTGCCCCCAGGTCCCTGTTGTTGTTGGGGTGGTGGGTTACCCTGGGTGCCCTGTAGTGGTGGACACACCGCTGATTGACCTGTCCTGGGTAGACAGGTATGGGCCTGCTGGGTGGGTGCTGTGCTGGGGTTCCCAGAGGGTGTAAGCTCGGTGTTTGGCTGTGGCTGGGCAAGGGGAACCGACTGTCCTGAGGCCCACGATGGTCCGGGCTGGTCATCAAGATCCAGTAGGGCAGAGCTGCTGTCATCATTGTGGGCCTCTTCTGGGGGTGGAGTGGTGTTGTCTGGACCCTCTGGTGTGGTGACGTTCCTTTGAGTTCCTGCGGGGGTATAAGTACATGATTATTGCATGTGTGTGTTCCATGGTGTGCAATGGTTGGGTGTGCGTGAACCCCAGTGCAGGCATTCCTGTGTGGGGGCTTGTGTGGTGATGTTTGGGGGGTGTTGTGGGTCTGTGCAGTGGGCATGCTTTAGTGATGGGTGTCCATGCTTAGTTGTGGCATGCAGGTCTTGGGATGGGTGGTTGGTGTTATGGGTAGATTAGTGAGGAGTTAGGGTGATAGGGGAGGGTGTGAGGGTGGGGGTGTGTGATAGTATGCAGGTAGAGTGGGGGATATGATAGTGAAGATTTGACTTACCAGTGTCCGTTCCTCCAACGACTCCTGCGAGGCCCTCAGGATGCAGGATGGACAAGACTTGCTCCTCCCATGTTGTTAGTTGTGGGGGAGGAGGTGGGGGTCTGCCGTCAGTCCGCTGTACCGCGATGTGGTGCCTGGATACCGTGGAACGCACCTTCCCCTGTAGGTCGTTCCACCTCTTCCTGATGTCCTCCCTATTTCTTGGGTGCTGTCCCACAGTGTTGACCCTGTCCACTATTCTTTGCCATAGCTCCATCTTCCTGGCTATGGATGTGTACTGTACCTCTGAGCCAAATAGCTGTGGCTCTAACCTGATGATTTCCTCGACCATGACCCTGAGCTCCTCCTCGGAGAAGCGGGGGTGTCTTTGGCGTGACATGGGGTGGTGTGTGTGATGTGTGGGGTGGTGTATGTGTTGATGAGTGTGGTGAGTGTAGTGGTATGTGGTGTTTTGTGCGTGGATGTTGTGTGGGTGATGGTGTAGTGTGCCTCTGTGTGATGGTGTTAACTATTCTGTGCTGTCTCTCTCTGGCCTTCGTCTCTGAATTTTTGGTCGTAGGGGTTTGTGGGCGATGTGGGTGTGTGTTTTATATTGTGTTGGGTGTGTGGGAGTGGTGTGTGTATGTGTATGAGGTGTGTGTATTTGTAATTGTCCAATGTGGCGGTGTTTTGTATGTGTGTGTGTATTTTAAGCGCGGCGGTGTGTACCGCCAATGGGATACCGCGGTTGAAAGACCGCAGCGTGGATTCGTGGGTCGTAATAGCATGGGCGTGTTTCTGTTGGCGTGAAGGTGGAGGATTTGTTTCCGCATATTTATCGCTGACCTTTGGTGTGGCGGACTTGTGTGGGTGTCTGAATTTCGGCGGAATCCGTGATGTGTGTCATAATAGCTGTAGCGGTCTCCCGCCGCTGCCGCGGTGTATTGGCGGTCTTCTGCACGGCGGTAATCGGCTTTTACCGCCAATGTTGTAATGACCCCCATAGTTTCTTCAGATAAGTATAACAAAGAGAGTGAGAGAGGGTATTTTTAGGCTTTAATGAATGATATACTTAGAATGAGATATTTTCTGACAAATTAAAAAGAAAGATGCATTTGTCAAGTAAAAAGAGTTTGATGACCTTTTGGTGTGTACCTTAAATATTTGAAGTTGAAAACAAAGTAAAGCAGGGAAATGAAGGCTAACACACATACTGTAGACTATAACCCTCACCCTTCAGTGGGAGGGGTTGAGACCTTAGCCTCTAGACCGCAGTTGGCTGCCTACTATGCAGTCTTCAGACATAACTATGACATGCAACCCAAAGATTTTGATGGGTAAAAGACCTCAATGTTCCATCGCTATCTATGTGTAAGATTCAAAACATGAGCGAATAAGCACACATACTACCCTGAGACTCTAAGATTTGAACCTTCAACCTATTGAGCAACAGTCCAAGAGCTTCACAAGTAGGCCACAAGTGACTCTGTTCTGCTGGGAAATAAAACATAGCTATAATATTCAAACCAAACATCTTTCTACTCTGACACTTTGAAGTTATTGCATGGAGAGACCATTGCAATAACTATCTATCTCTCTCTCTCTTCCATCACATTATTGGATGAGAAAGAGAGAGAGTGACCGGACCCTGGGGGGAACCTGAAGGCCCCCATGACCCGAGCCAGCTCCCAAAATCATGGATGTGCCTTCCCACCAAGCCAAATGTGGCGGTGTTATTTCCACACCTTAGTTGGCAGATTGGAGGGGAAATAAGGTAAAAACCTACCTTTTTTCCTCCACCCATTGCTAAACTCAAAGGTAGGGAATCCACATTGCCTGTGTATGTTGGGTGGTCACTGCACATGATCCTGGGACCACTGCAGTAATATACATGTCACAGTCATTTTTTTAAATTACTGTGACATGTACATGTCGGGAACAAGATGGGGACACTCTACCACACAACATGTATTACACATATACACAAATGTCATTTTGGTGTCAGTATTCATTGCTAAATGAATGCTGGCACCACAATGACATTCAAATCCTACATACTCAAGTATGTCTATGTGTGCACATTGTAAGGGGACCTATACCTGTGATGTTGTGCTACCAGTTGTGTATGCGATTCAGTACATGTATGTGTGTGTGCAATTGGATTGGCTGGTTGAGGTGGAGGGAGTTGGAGTGGGTGATGTGGATGTGTTTTTGAATGTGTGCCACTTGCACATTGTTCTGATGTTGTTGTGTATGTTTGGTTGGATGTTGTGTTGCTGTGTGGAACATTCAGGTGAGTGTTGTTGTGTGGTGGTTGTTGTCGTGATATGTATAGTTATGATTTGGTCTGAGTGTGTATGTGTTGAGTGTGTAGTTGTGTTGGTTGTGGTTGTGTCGTGTGTGGGTGAAGTGTCAATAGTGTGTGTATGTTGCATCATGGATGTATGTCAATGTATGTGTCCGGCATGGCCAAGGTACAGTGTGTTTGTTAATTACTTCAATTCCATTGCACTGCCATTGGTTCTCCTCTGGGCCTCCCTCCATCAGCAATCTGTCATCACTGCAACGCCTGTACAGCTGTAACATATAAATATGGTCGTCAGGAACCAGGCAGCCTGATGGCTAGAAAGAGAACTCTGCAGTGGTGGTCAGCGGCTCGGCCGCAATACGTCCAAATACAGCAGTCGGAACACCATCAACTTGATGGAGTACTCGGGTCCACTGCAGTGGCAGATTGGTGGTAATATTGCAAAGATCTAAATCAGGCCCCTGAAGTTTGAAAATAAATATAATATAAGGAGGTAGCGTATCCTTATATCATTTTTATACCCTGCCCCCCCTCTTGAGTACCTGGAGGGAGGTCACAGAGCACCCCTCCTCCCCCCCCTGAACCTCCCCCCACAAATAGCTGTTTTGCAGGACTTCCACAGGATCAGGGCAAAAGAAACAATAGTAAAAAATAAAATGGGGGCCTGATATTCTAAAAAAAAATATTTGGGGAGGGGGTGTGACTAGGGCCCCATTCCCCAAAACCACTTTGGGCCCAGGCGACCCCATCCCTGAAGGCCGAGTATCTTAAGTAAAGGGAATGGAGCGTGTGGCCTCCCATGACTGAAGTGATAAAAAAGGGGAGGGTCCCCCAGCCTTAAAAGCCCCCTTGGATCCCATCCTCCAGAGAGGAACACAACTTAAAAGGGAAGAAGGCCACACGCAGCCCTCCCCAAGCCTCTGAACAACCTGGAGACTCAATCCCCTGGGGCTGGCTCAAGTACTCTGTCCTAGGGAGCCCACGCCTAGGACAGAGTAGTTTCCCTACCCACATCAATGAGAGCACAGAAACACATGGTTGCTCCCACGTGGCGGGGTCATTTTTAAATTTCCCGCCCGACAGAAGCAAACATGCCTTCCCTGCCTGCAGCAGCAATTTTTTAACCCTCTGGTATTTTAGTCCTATAGGTTACAGGGGTTATTTTCTCCATTACTCTTTAGGGTCCCTGCCACTTAGCCAGAAGTTTGTTGTCAGTTGTGGGTAAGAGAATCAGGACTTTGCTATCTATTGACAGTTCTCTTAATTTCTTTCCAGCGTCATATTGTTTCTGTTTTCTTTCCTGAATTTCTTCGAGATGGGATCTTACCTCTTCTCATATAGTGTGTAGATTTTCTTTCAACTCTCTGTTATATGTCAGTATATCCCAAGACTCTTCTTTTGATCCTTCCCACTGCTCTGCAGCCATACCTAACAGAGTTTGTGCCTGTCTCCCAAATAACAGTTCAAATGGATGCCTTAACATCAGTCCGGATAGTATATAAGACTAAAGGTAATAACCTTTTGTCCCAGTCTTTTTCTGTCTCGGTTACGGTCTTTCTTAAAAGACTTTTGACAGTTTTTTTTGTATCTCTCTACCAGTCCATCTGTCTGTGGATGATAGACAGAGGTACGTATTTGTCGGACTCCTAGCAACTGACAGACTTGATTAAGCGGGACATGAAGGGGGTTCCTTGGTCAGTAAGGATTTCTCTAAGGAAACCCACTGTAGAGAAGAAGCCAATCATGGCCTGTGCTATGCTCTTGGTCGTCATACTGGTGAGTGGGATGGCTTTAGGGTATCTGGTAGCATAACCCACCAAGACTAATATGTACTGATAACCCTTAGATGAAGCTACAAGTGGACCCACCAAGTCCATTCCTACTCTGGATAAAGGTGTTTTGATTATCGGTAACGGAAATAGTGGGGTCTGTGGCTCATTACTGGGGTTAATCAATTAACATTTGGGACATGCTTGACAGTGTTTCCTGATGGCACCAAATGCTGCTGGCCAATAGAAATGGCATAGTAAGCATTCTCCTGTCTTGTCTCTACCAAAATGACCTCCCCCTTCCTGACAATGGGCCAAATGAAGGGCCTGTTCCCTGTATCCTCGGGGAACAACCAGCTATGTTTTCTGGGCTCCCTGTTGTAGGACACACCTATATAACAACCCGTTTTTGACCAGAAAATAGGGAAACTAGGGACCCACCTGATCTGTAGGTTAGCAACCGCTGTAGTCCAAGCTTTTTTGAGGGTAAGGCCATCCCTCTGGCATACCCTGAACTCCCATGAATTTGACAGTACTCTTTTCTCTTCAGGAGCACTTTCCACGTTTCCCCTTCTCTTATTCGACTGTTTGGTTCCTTTTCTGGCTTTTGGTCATTTGATCCTTATCTTTAGTCTGTTCAATTTCGTCCTGCGAGAAAGGTACCTCTTGTAACCATGACTTCATGGGATTTTGCATGTTGATGCTATCCAATAGGAACTAAAAAGCGGAATAATTAGTGCCTATTATAATGTCCTCTACTAGATGGGGGATCCCTTCCACCCGTACATACTCTTTCCAGCCTCTCCAGTTCTCCGCCACTGGATATATCTTGCTGTCCCCATGTACACCTGTGATGACCACAGTCTCATCTCATAACCATTGTTCCCTAGTAACCAGGTTTTCGTTAATGATGCTCTGGCTACATCCGGAATCTACTAGGGCTTGTTTGGGTATACGGTTTACAGTCATGCTGGTCATGTATCAGGGAGTTTTCCTTCCAGACCACAAGACTCTTGAGCTAGCCCTACCACCATTGGTTCAGGGGGTGGGCATTTGTGGGGGCAATCCCGTGCATTGTGGCCCTACTCCACACAATTATAACACTGAGGCGTTGAAAGGGGTTCCTTAATTGGAAAATGCCAAGTTGGGGGTTTTATCTATGGGAAATCCCAAAGGAGTCTTCGTGAGTGGGGAAGGATGTGAAGCCTTTTGGACTGGTGGTAGGCTTTTTCCCTGGGTCTCTTGAAAGTCTGGCACTCTGTGATATGCACATGGTAACTCAATTGTAGAAGGAATAGTAACATCAGGATGTTGTCTTATCCAGTTCTTGTGTTTACGGGCAGGACATTTAAATATTATTCCAATAATATGGCCTGTAAAAGCTCCTCTTTGGTACTCTCTGTGGGGTTCAACCACTTACATCCCTCATCCTGTACTCAATAAAACAGATCTCTAGGACTTTCTGATGGATCCCACTTGGTATGACGGAAACGAAGACGATAACACTCCATATCCAGTCCCACCCACTCTAATATAGCTTTCTTTATGTCCCCATAAGGTGTCAGCCCCCAACTCCCCCGCCGCAGGTTGACAGCTTGGTAGGGTGACTGTTGAATTCCTGTCAAAAGGGCGTGCAATATACTGGCCGCACCGCTCACGTGGCCAATTGGCGGATGTAGCAACCCTCTCGTAATTAGTAAAGAAAGGTCAGGGTCTTCTCCTTCCTGATATTTTTGCAGTACAGTGCTGGGTACGTTTGGTGTACCCTAGTAGTAGCAATGGTTTCTGTCAGTTTCTCTAGGATGATTTCAGGGATCAACTGATTACTGCTTTTATGGTAGCTTGATTCTTTAATGCGTTCTCCAGAACGTCTCTATCAGAACAAGCCTCCTTAGCTTGTTCTTCCCATAAGACTGTAGGTGTCTTTGCCTTTCGGCCAATTGGGTGATCATTTCAGCAAGAGTTGGTTTCAACTCCATGGCTCTCTCCCCTGTACTGAATGTCTTTATATCCTACTTCTGACACCACTGTGACAGGGGTATGTATCCAAGGAGGTCTCTAGTACTTCTATTGAGTCTATAAAGTGCTCTACACTATGTATGTTTGAACAGACAGACTTTATTTCTACCCAAAACAGTGTTTTTTCCTTAGATTATGCCGGGACGATGTATAGGTATTATGGGGGTCATTACAACATTGGCGGTAAAAGCCGCTTACCGCCGTGCAGAAGACTGCCAACACACCGCCGCGGCCGTGGAATTCCGCCACAGCTATTACGACCCACATCCCGAAATCCGACAAAATTCAGACACCCACACAAGTCCGCCACACCAAAGGTCAGTGATAAACTGGCAAAAACAAAACCTCCAACGTCACGCCAACAGAAATACGCCCATGCTATCACGACCCACGAATCCACGCTGCGGTCTTTCAACCGCGGTATTTCATTGGCGGTGCACACCGCCGCCCTGAAAATACACACACTCTTACAAAACACAGCCACATTGGACAATTCGAAATACACACACCTGATAGACATACACACACCACTCCCACACACCCAATACAATATAAAACACACACCCACATCACCCACAAACCCCTACGACCAAAAATTCAGAAAGAAGGCCAGAGAGAGACACCACCATCCACAAACTAGCAGCCACAGGCACTCAACACCATCACCCACACTACTTCCACGCACAAAACACCACACACCACTACATATCACCACACTTATCACCACATACACCACCCCACACATCACCTACACCACCCCATGGCACGGCAAAGACACCCCAGGTTTTCGGAGGAGGAGCTCAGGGTCATGGTGGAGGAAATCGTCCAGGTAGAGCCACAGCTATTTGGATCACAGGTGCAGCACACCTCCATAGCTAGGAAGATGGAGCTATGGCGAAGAATAGTCAACAGGGTCAACGCAGTGGGACAGCACCCAAGAAATCGGGACGACATCAGGAAGAGGTGGAACGACCTACGGGGGAAGGTGCATTCCGTGGTCTCAAGACACAACATCGCGGTACAGCGCACTGGTGGCGGACCCTCGCCTCCTCCCCCACAACTAACAACATGGGAGGAGCAGGTCTTGACTATTCTGCATCCTGAGGGCCTCGCAGGAGTCGGTGGAGGAATGGACTCTGGTAAGTCAAATCTTAACTATCATATCCCCCACCCTACCTGCATGCTATCACAGACCCCCACCCTCGCCCCCTCCCTTATCACTCCAACTCCTCACAAATGTACTAATAACACAAACCGCCCATCCCAACACCAAGCCCTGCATGACACAACAAAGCATGGACACCCATCATAAAGCATGCCCACTGCACATACCCATAACACCCCCCTCAACCATCATCACACAAGCCCCCACACAGGAATGCTATCACTGGGGTACACGGTCACCCACCCATTGCACACCATGATACACACAGATGCAATAATCATGCTTTTACACCACTGCAGGACCACTACCCAACATCACCAGACAGGAGGGTCCAGACATCTCCACCCCACCCACAGAAGAGGCCCACAGTGATGACAGCAGTACTGTCCAACTGGATCCAGATGACCAGCCTGGACCATCGTCGGCCTCGGGACAGTGGGTTCCCCACACCCAGTCACAGGCCACCACAGACCTTCCACCCTCCGGTAACACCAGCACAGCACCCACCCATCGGGCCCATACCTCTGTCCCCAGGACACGTCAATCAGCTGTGTGTCCACTACTACAGGGAACCCAGGATAACCCACCACCCCAACAACAACAGGGACCTGGGGGCAGTGGTAGTGGGCACACGGTCCAGGGGACGGAGGCCCAGGAACACAGGGGAACTGGGAGGGCTGCTGTGCGACAGGGGGCGGACAGGCCTAGGGAACCCACTCTCCACGAGGACCTCTCCTCCATCCTGGGAGCATACCACCACTCCCAGGAGACGATGGCAACGGTCCTGGCCAAGTTTCAGGAGACCCAGCGGCTGCAGGAGGAACAGTATTTGGGGTTCAGGGAGGAACTCAGAGCCATCAGCTCCGCCCTGGGCACCATCGTAGTGGTGCTGAAGGAGATACTTAACACCAGGAGGGACACTGTGGCACTCCAAGGGGCCCCTGACACTAGCATGGACGTTGAACTGCCCACCACCTCTGCCGGCGCTAGTGGACAGGACGCCCCGCCACAGGATCACAACACCAGCACCCCACCCCCTGCAGATGGAGAACCACCCCGCAAACGGTCCCTGAGATCCAGGAACAAGACAGAGCACGATGCCAAGACCCCCGCCAAGAAATGAGACCACCCTGATTGTCATCCTACTGTCCCACTTTGTAACCCTGTCCATATTGGAACTGCCCCAGCTCCACTTCCTATGCCCATATGGGCAATGCACCTGTGAGACTAATAGACTGGACTCTGCCATGGACATTCCTCCACCATCACCCCTCACCATTTTACAACCCCCCCTCCAATATTGAGCACTTCAATAAACACCCTTGAAGCACAAAACAATCTGGAGTCAGTCTGTGATTTCGAAAATGTGTATTAGCAATGACAGTGACAAAATGCGTTTTCAAATGTAATGTCAACATACCTATGTCACACATCTCAAGTCCATGAGGAATCTAAGCAGATGACACACGTTGGAAACCACACCTGTGAAACCGTAAGGGAAATGTACAACTCAGTTACCATATACTGGTTGAAATCGACAGACAGGATAGAAGTAGAAGTGTGAAAGTAGTTGTAGTAGGCAGGAATGTGTTTTCACCTGTGTGTCACTGGAAATATTGCTGGATAACTGAGTCCCTGTTGTCAATGTCTTCTTCCTCTGCTTCCTCCTCATCACTGTCCACAGGCTCCACAGCTGCCACAACACCGTCATCTGGACCATCCTCCTGCAGAAAAGGCACCTGTCGTTGCAAAGCCAAGCTGTGAAGCATACAGCAGGCCATGATGATCTGGCACACCTTCCTTGGTGAGTAGAATAGGGAACCACCTGTCATATGGAGGCACCTGAACCTGGCCTTCAGGAGGCCGAAGGTGCGTTCGATCACCCTCCTAGTCCGCCCAGGGGCCTCATTGTAGCGTTCCTCTGCCCTGGTCCTGGGATTCCTCACTGGAGTCAGTAGCCATGACAGGTTGGGGTAACCAGAGTCCCCTAGTAGCCACACCCGGTGCCTCTGGAGTTGACCCATCACATAAGGGATGCTGCTACTCCGCAGGATGTAGGCGTCATGCACAGAGCCAGGGAACATAGCATTTACCTGGGAGATGTACTGGTCTGCCAAACATACCATCTGTACATTCATCGAATGATAACTCTTCCGGTTCCTGTACGCCTGTTCACTCCTGTGGGGGGGGGGACCAGAGCTACATGGGTCCCATCAATGGCACCTATGATGTTCGGGATATGTCCAAGGGCATAGAAGTCACCTTTAACTGTCGGCAAATCCTCCACCTGAGGGAAAATGATGTAGCTCCGCATGTGTTTCAGCAGGGCAGACAACACTCTGGACAACACGTTGGAAAACATAGGCTGGGACATCCCTGATACCATGGCCACTGTTGTTTGAAATGACCCACTTGCAAGGAAATGGATCACTGATAGCACCTGCACTTGAGGGGGGATCCCTGTGGGATGGCGGATTGCTGACATCAGGTCTGGCTCCAACTGGGCACACAGTTCCTGGATTGTGGCACGGTCAAACCTGTAGGGGATGATCAAATGTCGCTCCTCCATTGTCGACAGGTCCACCAGTGGTCGGTATACCGGAGGATTCCGCCATCTCCTCACATGTCCCAGTGGACGGTGCCTAGGAATGACAACAGCGACCACAGAGTCAAACAACACAGAACACCATTCATACACAAAATCTGGCCTGTATTTGTGTTGTGCGACAAGGCCTAGGTCTGTGTGACGCAGTTGGTAATTAAGCCATGTGGGCCCCTGAAATGGCGGCTGCCTGACCTCTAAAGTGGGATAATGGGATGTGAGGTAACTGCGCTGGCGTTGTACACCGGCGCAATGCTGCATTGGTTAACATTGGACCCTATGAGTCCCAGGAGCCAATGATGATGTACGCCGGCGGTGATGGTACGCACCGCCGCGGACGTGACCGCCGCAGACGTGACCGCCATTTTCTAGCTGTTCAATCACTCGATACCTGATCTTCTATAGGAGAGGACCTACACTGCAAGTGGTGCTGTGACCTCGGTCTGGAAGAGACAATGACTCGTGCGTCTGGGGAAAGGGCCCCTGCCTTCTCTGCAGAGGAGTTGGAGAAGCTCGTGGACGGAGTCCTCCCCCAGTACACGCTACTCTACGGTCCTCCAGACCAACAGGTAAGTACACAGGGAGCACGTTGTATGGGCTATGCCTGTGTGGAGAGGTCTGGTTGTAAGAAGGAAGGGGGCACAGTTCTGAGTGCATAAACGACTGTGAATGCATGTGCCACATGGCAAGGGTAGGGATGTGGGCCACTAACTTTGACGGTGCAGTTGGTAATAACTTCTCTTCTTCCCCTGTACATGTCATCTAGGTCAGCGCCCACCAGAAGAAGGATATTTGGCGTGCCATCGCCAAGGACGTCCGGACCCTGGGGGTCCACCACAGACGGAGCACCCACTGCCGGAAAAGATGGGAGGACATTCGCTGCTGGAGCAAGAAGACGGCGGAGGCTCAGCTGGGGATGGCCTCCCAACGTGGGAGGGGTGCCCATCGAACCATGACCCCCCTGATGTTCCGGATCCTGGCGGTGGCCTACCCTGAGTCGGATGGGCGCTTGAGGGCATCACAGCAGACAGAAGGGGGTGAGTACAACATCATTCAGCGGACTTTGCGCGCAGTGAAGGTGTCTGGGTGAGGGAGGAGGGCTGTGGTTTTCCCTAGGCCAGGGCGAGTTCCGTAGGCTAGGCCCCTCCGTAATGCAGAGCAAAGCAAAGCAGGCCATGTGGCACCCCACCCCACCTCTGTAGAGTTACAAGTACAGGTATACATGCCCCTGTGTCATCTATGTGTGCAGATGTCGACCATAGCCATGTAGGACATATCCCAGGAATTGCATCTGTAGAGCCCAACAGCGCGACGTAGTGCAGGCGGCTGCTGTGTCTGTATTGTCCGCCAACGGTAGCGGTAAGCCATGCACTCAACCTGTCTTTCTTCTGTCGCCCCCCCCCCCCTTTTTTGTGCTCTCCCTGTTTTTGTGTGCATCAGCATCATCAGGCGGAGGTACAGTGGCACCGGAGCACGAGGGAGCTGCATCCCACATGGCCATGGAGGGCCACACCACAGACTCGGAATACACCAGTGGGACGGAGGGTGAGGGGAGCACCACGGTGGTCACAGGATCTGCAACCAGCGACACGGACTCGTCCTCCGATGGGAGCTCCCTTGTGGTGGCGGCAAAATCTGTCCCCCCCACTTCTACAAGTACAGCCGCCACCCCCCTACCAGCACCGCCCTCCCAGCAGCCCCTCAGCCTTCGCCCCGTGCCCGCTCACCCAGGAGGGTGGGCATCACCTTCGCCCCAGGCACCTCAGCCCCTGCCCCTGTCACCTCTGCTGCCCTCAGTGAGGAGGCTATTGACCTCCTCAAGTCCCTCACTGTTGGGCAGTCTACCATTTTGAATGCCATCCAGGGTGTAGAAAGGGAATTGCAACACACAAATGCATTCCTGGAGGGCATTCATTCTGGTCAGGCTGCCCTTCATCGAACCCTGCAAACTCTGGCCTCAGCACTGATGGCAGCCATTGTCTCTGTCTCTAGCCTCCCCCTTCAACTTCCTCCACCCAGACCCAATCCCCTGTACCCCGGCCTATCCCAAGCACACCAACAGACCAGACTGCATACACCTCACCACACAAGGGAAGGTCAGGCAAACATAAGCACCACACATCTCACAGGCACTCACGCAAGCATCACACACATACATACACACCAATATCCACTGCCTCCACTGTGTCCTCCTCCTCTTCGTCTCCCTCCTCCCTACCAGTCTCGTCTACACTCTCACCTGCATGCACTACCACTACAGCCACTACATCCCGCACCAGCACACCCACCACCACACCCCGCTCACGTGCACTCACCACCCCCACTCCCATTTACACGTCCCCTGTGTCCTCTCCCAGTGTGTCTGTGACACCCCCTCCGAAGATACACAAATGCAGGCACACACCCACCCAACAGCCATCCACCTCACGACAGCCTCCAGCCCATGCACCTTCACCCAAAGTCACCAAATGTATACCTCCTACAACCACTACCTCTTCCTCCACTCCCAAACCCCCTCCAGCTACCCGTCCCAGTGTTCCTAAGAAACTTTTCCTGGCCAACCTTGACCTCTTTCCCACCACCCCCGTCCAACTCATAGGTCCTGTACTAGCACCTCAGCCAAAAAATCTCCGGGACCAGTGGTGCCTGTTACAGGTATGTGGAGTGCACCGGCCAACAGGCCAGCCAGTGTGGCACGGAGCCACAGCACAGCCAGAGCCCCCCCTGTGAAGCACCAGAAATTGGACAGTGCCCGGCGGGAGAGGGGGAAGACTCCAGCCAGCAAAGCCGCTCACAAGGGTCCCGGGGGGAGTGTCGACTCAGCTGTGACTCCTCCCAAGGTGCGGAAGGAGCAGAAGAAATCTCCAAAGTCTGGGAGGAGCAGCACGGCGGAGAAGACCGCCAGCATCCCCGCTGCCCAGGAGGCAACCGCCAGCCCCATCGTCACTGGCAAGGAGGCCACCACCAGAGTCACTGCCCAGGAGGCCAGCCCAATCGTCACTGGCCAGGAGGCCACCACCAGAGTCACTGCCCAGAAGGCCAGCCCAATCGTCACTGGCCAGGAGGCCACCGCCAGTCACTGCCCAGGAGGCCAGCCCCATCGTCACTGGCCAGGAGGCCACCACCAGAGTCACTGCCCAGAAGGCCAGCCCCATCGTCACTGGCCAGGAGGCCACCGCCAGAGTCACTGTCCAGGAGGCCAGCCCCATCATCACTGGCCAGGAGGGCCCGCAAGCCACAGCCCAGCTGACCCATGTAGGACCGCCAGCCACAGGTCTGCTGGGCAATGAAGGACCGCCTTGGCAAGCACCTCTGAACAGGCCAGGGACCACTGAACAAGGCAAAGACCGCCATGGCAAGCACCACTGAACAGGTCAGAAACTGCCAACTCAAGCACCGCTGAACAAGGCAAAGACCGCCATGGAATGCACCGCTGAACAGGTCAAGCACCGCTGAACAGGTCAGGAACTGCCAACTCAAGCACCACTGAACAGGGCAAAGACCGCCATGGCAACCACCGCTGAACAGGTCAGAAACTGCCAACTCAAGCACCGCTGAACAAGGCAAAGACTGCCATGGAATGCATCGCTGAACAGGGCAAGCACCGCTGAACAGGTCAGAAACTGCCAATTCAAGCACCGCTGAACAGGGCAAAGACCGCCATGGCAAGCACCGCTGAACAGGGCAAAGACCGCCATGGCAAGCACCGCTGTACAGGGCAAGGACCGCCGAACAGGGCAAAGACCGCCAAGGCAAGCACTGCTAGCCAATTAGCGGCAGAGGCAGTGACGCAACTGGGACCGTCACGGGGTGAGTGCTGCACTCTGGGCACCAGTCCCCCTCCAGAACCAGTGGAGACATGCATCCACTCCGTCTGTCCTGCACAGGATGAAGCACTCTGGGCACCAGTCCCCCTCCAGAACCAGTGGAGACATGCATCCACTCCGTCTGTCCTGCACAGGATGAAGCACTCTGGGCACCAGTCCCCCTCCAGAACCAGGGGAGACATGCATCCACTTGAGAGACTGTGGCTTTGCACTCCCCAGGATGGTACAGTGGGCAACCCACCCACTGTAGAGACTTGAGAGACTGTGGCTTTGCACTCCCCAGGATTGAACAGTGGGCAACCCACCCACTGTAGAGACTTGAGAGACTGTGGCTTTGCACTCCCCAGGATTGAACAGTGGGCAAACCACCCACTGTAGAGACTTGAGATACTGTGGCTTTGCACTCCCCAGGATGGTGCAGTGGGCAACCCACCCACTGTAGTGAGTTGAGAGACTGTGGCTTTGCACTCCCCAGGATGGTACAGTGGGCAACCCACCTACTGTAGGGACATGAGAGACTGTGGCTTTGCACTCCCCAGGATGGTACAGTGGGCAACCCACCCACTGTAGAGACTTGAGAGACTGTGGTTTTGCACTCCCCAGGATTGAACAGTGGGCAAAACACCCACTGTAGAGACTTGAGAGACTGTGGCTTTGCACTCCCCAGGATTGAACAGTGGGCAAACCACCCACTGTAGAGACTTGAGAGACTGTGGCTTTGCACTCCCCAGGATACATCAATAGGCATGGAGCACCCTCATGGATCTGGCGTGGTGCACTCATCTGGCTGAGGTGGCCCCCCTCCCCTTCCCCCTGAGGTGCCTGTTGTATTTCTATCTGATGCCCCTGCAGTGTTCTCTCCATTTTGATCAGGTATCTAGTGTGGGCCTCGCCCATGCATTTTGGGCCCAGTGGTCCACGGACAATGAATGGTGCATTACCTGCACTACTAATCGTGGTGTATATTTTGTTTAATGTGTGTATCTATATATATGTATATATTTGGTTACTGTATTTTGATATATTACAATGGTTACACTAATTTCCTTTTGTCTTTGCATTCTTCAGGGGGGTTGTTACTGTAATGTTTGGATATGCATTGGTGTGTGTGTGTGTGTTGTAGTGGGTGAGGGTCGGGGTGGGGGTTGGGATGTTGGTTGTGTGTGTCCCTGTGTTTTTCCCTTCCCCTCCCCTCTGTCGTAGGTGCAGTACTCGCTGGCAGAATATGGAGTTCCGGCTCCATGGTGTCGTCGTTCCTCGTGGAGTGTGTAGAGGTGAGCGTTTTCCCTTTGAAATGGCTGTTTCCGCCGTGTTTTTATCCGCGGTGAATCCGCCCCGGAAAAGGTGTCGGATTGGTAGGTTGTGATACTGTGGGAGGTACATTTTCCTCCGCCTGTCTGTTGGCGGTGACCGCCGCGCTGTTTGTCTGTACCGCCGTGGCGGTCGGAGTGTTAAAGTGGCTGTCTTTGTTGGCAGTTTCCGCCACGGTCATAATTCCAATTTTTTTACCGCTGGCCTGTTGGCGGTTTTACCGCCGCTTTAACACCGACCTCCAGGGTTGTAATGAGGGCCTATATCTCTTATTTCTTTCCCCATGTGACAGTTCCTTTGTTTGTTTCCATAGGACGTCAGGAATTTTTCTGCCTTCTACTCCCAGGTAGCCATTGAGAGAAGGGGAGAAAAACAAATGAAAAGCCTCTGTCAGGTAAGTGTTTTTTTCTTTTAATTTCTGATTAATTGTTTTTTTTTATGTGCGTGCAGGTTGGGGTGATTAAAGGGGGGTCCTCTTTGTGAATACACAAGGGGTTTAATTAGTGATGCCCATGGGCCCGGTGTTGGTTTCAGTAGTTTGGTATTTGTTTTTAGTTTTTATTTCTGTTTTCTTTCTTGTTATTGGTGCAATTAGCGAAGGGAGGGAAAAAGAAAAAAAACTACAGTGCTTAGACGGTGGCTTCCCCTATTCTGTACTAGCTCACGAGGACTTTGCCCTCTTCACCTCTTGGTGCCCGTGATTCCAGTGCCCCAGCCTTCCTCCCCGGTCCATCCCAACCTTCCCCACCAGCTCTGATAGTTGACCATGCAAGGGGTCAGTACCTGGAAGAGCCATGTACGCCTAGGGACGTGGCCGGCTTTTTCACTCTCCCCATTCCTCGCGGCTGCTCCCCGGCCCTCCTGTTCTGCTCCAGCTTTGTTTTGGATCGGCTCTCTTGGGTCTCCACTCTCCATCTCATTGCGTCTCTTCTTCTCCGGTCGCCCTGCTTCCTCCTCGTGTCCCTGTTCCTTCTCGCACCTCTCCTTCTCCGCGACCTCGCCTTTGTTTTCTCTTCTGGCTTTTCTCTCTGAAGGGGAATACCGGGTGACTTAAATATGTTCCTTCATGCTTGCGTTTGGTAAGTTCTTGTGAGTCCCCCTGGGGGACTCTCATCGACCCGCCCTGCATTGGTTCCCGGGCCCCTTCACACTCACACTCCTGGGTAGAGTCCTGTTGGACCTTGCTGGTCCCTGGCAGCAACTCTTTTCCTCCAATCGCAAATTTGCCTTTGCCAAGGCTTGTTGGTGGAAATCCTTCACCGACACCCATCTGCAATCCAACTTTCAGCATGGGACACCTTTTGCATGCATCAGGAACTCTTCTCCAGCTTCTGAGCTGGAGTGTTGACCCGGCTTCCTTCTTTGTCAACCAACTCCAAAAGGTACCTCTGGGTACCTCCTACTCCCCCTGGGATCCACAGACACTTCTTGACTTGGTCCCCTCTCTCCACAGGTCTCCATCTTCGGTAATCCATTGCGGATTTCTTGCAGGCTGTTCTGGGTGTCCTCTTTTTCTTCTTTTCATCCTTTGGGGTGGTTTGGGGGAAATCCAGGGTGTTACTCCTTCATTCCTGGTCGCTGGGGGGTACTGTATTACTTACCTGTGTAGTTTCCTAGTACTCCCAGCTCCCCTCAACACGATTTACTTACTTAGGTGGGGGCCTTGTGTTCACATTCTACTTTTCTTAGTATATGGTTTGGGCTCCCCCTAGGTTTACTATTGCTTATTGCTATTTTACACTGTTTTCTAACCTTTTTATGCCTCTTACTGTTTATTAGTGTCTTTATATAGTGTATTTACTTACCTCCTATTAGAGAGTTGCCTCTCTAGTATTTTCTGATACTGTGTGCCTTTATTTTTGTACAACCAAGTAAGCACTGTGTGACTGTAGTGGCATTGCATGAGCACGCCTCCTGCAAAAGCCATGGCTGCTCATCCACAGCTACCTCAGGAGAACCTGGCTTCTAGACACTGCCTAGACTTCACTGAGAAGGGATACCTGGACCTAGTATAAGTACCCACCACACACCAGGCCAGCTTCCTACAGTGAGTGTGTCAGGTATTGTATGGGTGAGTGTCTACTTGTATCAGTGACTATAGGAGTGTGAGTATATGTGTTAGTATCTTTATGACTAAGTGAGTGGGTGTGTGAGTAACTATGTGAGTGAATGACTGTTTATGTTATTGTGTGTGTGAGTGGGTGTAAAAGTAGTTGTATGGGTGAGTGACTCATTGTCTGGATGTCTGTACCTCTGGGTGTCTGTATTGCTGAGTAAGTGGGTGTATGGGTGTGTGAATGGCTTTGTCAGAGGCTGTATACAAGAATAAGTGAAGATTGTATTAGCCGTGTAGGTGGTTGTGTAGCTGTCTGAATGGCTTTATGGGTGTATAAGACGGTGTGTGAGTAACTCCGTAGCAAAGTGTGTGGTTGTCTGACTGGCTATATGAGTAAGCAAATGGCTGTGTGAGTGCATTTTACAATGAGTGAGTGTTTTTGTGTGTAGTATGGGTTTGTGAATAGGTATCTGAGTAGTTGTGTGAGTGGGTGTATGAGAGGCTTGTATGGGCGGGTGAGAGGGGTGCGACAGTCTTTAGGTGGATGATGTCATCAGTGATGTAATTTGAGATGTCTTCAGTGATGTCACTGACCATATCATAAGTGATGTAATATGTGAAGTCATAAGCACTGCATTGTGGAGTGTAAGTTATAGCAAAGGGTGGTAACTATAACTGCTGAATGTCTATGGTTTTGTGTGGGTAAATTCAGTACCTAACTATAACGTCCCTTTAACTTTTGTTTTTTTCCATTGAATTTCAAAAATAAATAAATATCTATTTCCTAACTATAACATCCCTGTAACCTTATTTTTTTCATTGAATTTCTATGTTTTAAATGCAGGAGGAGGTTGTCCACAGGGCCTGGCCTACAGTCAGGCCCTGTGGACACCTTCCTACATTATTCGTACCTCACATTAGAAGTGTAAAAGAATGAATAAGTACTTTAAAAAATTGCAAAAAATAAGGAGAAAGTACTAAAAAGCAGGAAAAAACAATGAGAAAGTACTAAAAAAATACATAAAAAGGAAGGAGAAAGCAGTGAGAATGAGGCAAAAATATGAAGAAGGTTAAGAAAATAATTTGGATAAAGCAATAAGAAATATTGATAATTTAAATGTAAGTATATTTACTACATTATCTTTTTAAAATTATTTTTCAGATACACGGATCCTCCGCAGTGCCATAAAATGTCAACGGGATGTAGTCTATGGTTTCTGTTCCGATCACGTGATCGGGAGAGATCCACAGTGGATCCATGGATTCACCAATTCAAAAAATAATAATTTGGGTTTACACCAGCCCCTCAGTTAAATTATATTACAGGGAGGAACATATTTGAAACCCTATAAATGATCGTCTTCAGTTTTTTTCTACAGAAATCAATTGTTTTATGATTTCGGTGAATCCACGGATTCGCAGCAAGATCCGTGGATCCGCTCAGTGTAAAAAATTAAAGATTCCTTCCTTTTGGTTAATGTTCAACCACACTCAACGTTTTGAGAAGACCACACCTAAAGCAATCATTTTTGTAGTACTTCTTTTAGGAGAATGTCTGCTAATCTTTTCTTCCAGACAAATAATGGCTCAAGGCAATCTTCCATCTGCTTCCCTGGAACTAGAGGAAGATAATGACCTGCAGGAACAGCCAGCTCCTGCTAAAAAGGAAAGTGTTGTGTGGCAGTGGTTTCTAATACCATCAAGGGAAATTATGGTATCCACATGTTTTGTGGAGTGCCTGCTGTGCAGGAAACACCTTTCATGAGGCACATTAATGGAGTATAGCCACGGAACATCATCCATGTGGAAGCACGTTAAAACCATGCATGAACGTGCCTATATGAGAATGCTGGGGGAGAGCGCAACCTCAGGAAGTGATGCTGGTGCCTTAACATCTGCATAAGGGCAACCTCCTGCTCAAATAACCGTACCAACTAACTGCAATGAGCTAGGAGATATGGTAGTTCACTGTGGCAAGTGCCAACAACTTGTAACATTGAAAACTGCAGATATGCTTTTTTGGGGGGGAGGGGAAATTGAAAAACTATCATTGTTACTTTTTTTGTTTTATTTTGTTGTTACTGTTGCAAAACACTGCTAGTTTTCAGTGAGCAAGACTTTTGCATGGAATATCCTTATTTGCACGTTTTGCATTGATACCAGTTTCTTTTTTTAAGAGAATACAAAAAAAGAAAAGAAAATTGGTTCAGAAATTTCTTTAAAAAAGGTTCATGTTAGAATCACCATTTAATCTATGAAAAAGCTGTGTCTGTCTCCTTATTACTGTGTACCTGTGTCTTTACTGTGTGCATCAGTGTGTGCCTGGCTGTGTCAGTGTATGTTTGATGTGTGCCTGGGTTTGTCAGTGTATACATCATGTTTTGCCTGGGTGTGTTAGTGTATGTATGGGTGTGTGTCTGAGTATGTTAGTGTATGTATTAGTGTATACCTAGGTGTGTTACTCCATACATCAGTGTTTGTTTGGATGTGTTAGTGCATCCTCAAGTATGTGTCTGGTGTATTTGTGTATGTATTAGTGTGCCTAGGTATGTTACTGAATACATCAGTGTTTACCTGAGTATGTTAGTGCATGTGTGTGTCTGGGTATGTTAGTGTATGTCTGGGTATGTTAGTGTATGTACAGTGTGTGCTTGGGTGTGTTAGTATATACGTCAGGTGTGTTCATCAATGCACTAATGATTGGGTAGCTCTATCAGTGTTTGCATCAGTGTGTACTTGGATGTGTTAGTGTATATATGAGTGTGTCCCTAGGTTTGTCAGTGTATGGATCAGTGTGGGAATGGGCGTGTCAGTCAATGCATCAGTGTGTGTTTGGTTGTGTCAGTGTATGTATCAGTGTATGTGTCAAAGCCCAGCTCACCTGAGTTCTTGTTCAGTTCTGATGGAGGTTGAAGACAATCCGACCCCACCCTGAAACTGCTTGTTCCAGCACACTAGTTTTTAAAACAGTGCACTAAGAACAGAAGCTCAAGGGAAGGGGGGAAGTGGATAAAATAAAAAAGAGAGACAACACCGTTCTTGCGTTTCCACTGTTGAAGTGCTGCACAAATCTGCGGCCCTTTCTGACTTCTGTAGAAACTGGTGCCTAATGAAACATAAACAAAGAACAGATAAGTGCAACCTATTCCTAAATGGGTTCCTGACTATCCCTTTATTTATTAGAAATTCTCTTCTAAAAGTACCTCTTGGATCCTGGTCTCTAGTTTCCAGGTTTGGAATGTGTTACTGCTCTGGGATGTGTTTTCTATTACTGTAAAGCTTCTAAAACATTAAACAAATACCGTTATCAGAATTACCAATATCAAACATTCATCATAATATAACTAAAGCCTAAATTCCCAATAGCAAACTCACTTTTCCCATATTTCCCGAATCTTTTATAAAACAAATACTGTACTTTTACATCAAAATACAGCATGTAATTTGTGCAAGTCCTTGATTTACTGTTTGCCTTGCTGTCAATGGTTTCCACTGTTCGATTCCCAAAAGTTCCATGAAAAAAAACAATGTCCGCTTCACAAAGTTCCGCAAAATACTCCTGCAACAAAGAGCCTGAATCACAATGCTCGTGGAAGGCACTTCGCCTCAAACTGTCTATACACGAATCCAGAAATTGCCGTCAAAGCTCCCTCAGGTAATAAAAGGTTTTGCACTTACTTGTTGCTGGCAAGAGATACTGATCAGTCTAACCTTGTCTTCTTTCTCTTTTGCAGGTTACTCGTAGGAGAGAGGCTGAGGCAAGGAGGAACCGGAAACCGGAAGAAGGAAGAGCCAGCAGCTGCGCCCATTGAAGTCAAAGAAAGTCTGTAAAGAGCAGGAGTGCCAGCGCCGAGGGATCTGTTCTCAGGTAAGCGGGAGGTAGACGAGCACAAGCACTGGGTGAGGCTCGGGGGATGCCTTTTATAGACAGGGCTGGGTGTGGTCCGAAGAGCTGGGTGTGGTTTGAAGGGCTGGGTGTGGTCCTCACATGCTGCACATGTTCTTGAAAGGTGTGCAGAGTTTCAGTTATCATGCAAATGAGTTGGATTAACACATGGCCTAGGGAGGAGTGTTTTAAAGAAGCCTTGGTAAAAGCAAGGCCCAATGTGTAAACAAAACAGCACATTAAACAACATACACAGAAGCCTAGGGGGGGGGAAGGTGAGATAACAAGAAAGGCTTTCAATAGTAAGTTTAAAAGGGAGCTATTACAGAACCCACTAGTGCAGTGAGAGGGGACATGCTCTTTGCTGTGTACAAACCCTAACAGTTGCCCCCCTCAAAGGCCCTCCTACAGGACGGGGTTTTCCTGGATTTTTTAAATAAAACCGTCTAATCAGCTGTGGGGCATGTACATATGATGCTGGTTCCCATGAATTCTCAGATTCATCATATCCTTTCCATTCTACTAAATAAAACAGACGTCCACTAATTCTTTTTGAGTCTTTTATGCTTTTCACTTCATATTCCAGATTTCCCTTAATTGGTATGGGTGGAGGTGGTGGTTCAGGTCGGGTTTTTGAGTTGTACGGCTTAAGCAAGGACACATGGAATGTAGTATGTACTGGATATTCTTTTGGTAAATCTAATTTTACTGTTACCGGGTTTACTATGGCAGTTATACTAAAGGATCCAATGAAACGTGGTTGCAGCTTTCGGGATCCCTCTATGTTTAGGTTCTTTGTGGAGAGCCATACCTTGTCACCAATTTTATACATTGGGGCCTCAGACCTGTGTTTGTCTGCTTGTCTTTTCATGCTTTCCTTGTACTTTAATAAATGTTTCCTGGCTTTGTCTTGTATGTCACCTAACCTCGTTAGTCTATCCGTTACTGTAGGCAACAGGGAATCTTCTAACAAAATGGGTATAGCTCTTGGATGATACCCCTGCAAGAAATAGAATGGTGAGCAAAGTAGAGCTGAATGCTCAGTATTATTATAAACAAACTCTGCTACAGGAAGAGCTTCCAACCATTCACTAGAATAATCAGCCAATAAACAACGTAGCGTTTGAAGTAAGGTTTGGTTCAGTCGTTCAGTCTGTCCATCTGTCTCTGGGTGGAAAGCAGTGGATAAGGCCACATCTATTTTCAGTTTTTCACATAATTTTTTCCAAAATCTGGAGTTGAACTGGCTCCCTCGGTCTGACACCACTTTGCTTGGCAAACCATGTAAACGCACAATTTCCCTTATAAAAATATCGGCAAATTCTGCCGCCGTGGGTAATTTCCGTAATGGTACAAAATGTGCCATTTTAGATAAAAAATCCACTATAACCAACACTGTTGTGAAGGATTTTACAGGTGGTAAACCTACAATAAAGTCTACGCTCACAGTGTGCCAAGGTTGTTTGGGTGTTGGCATTGGTATTAACAAGCCGTCAGGAGCCTTATGAGAAGATTTATGTCTTGCACAAATTGGACAGGTAGTGACAAATTGCTTAATGTCCTTTCTTATAGTGTCTCACCAAAAGTGTTTTTTGCACATTTTCCAGGGTTTTAACCCAACCAGGATGACCTGCCAACGGTGAGGCGTGATGCCAAATTATCACCTGTGTTTGTAATTCAGAGGTGGGCACTAACAGCATGTTGTCGTGATACAATAAACCTCGTTGTATTGTGTTATGGGAATCCTTTAACCAATCCTGAGGTGCTATTTGCATGTGTGCATTATATAGATCTGTGATGAAATCCTTCTGTTGTACTGGTGCCAACAACTTTTGGGGAGGAATAATGGGTCCTCCTATTTTATCTTGTTTCATGTCTGAGGTATGTCCGTATCTAGATAACACATCAGATTGAATTTGTTGTGCACCTGGTCTATAGGTTATAACAAAGTCAAATGTGCTAAAAAAAATTAACCAGCGCATCTGACGTGGTGTTAGTGCTTTAAGTGATCCAAAAAACTGTAGGTTCTTATGGTCAGAAAAGATTGTAACTGGGTACTTGGCTCCCATTAAATGGTGCCTCCATTCTGAAAAGGCTACTTTGATAGCTAGTAGTTCCCTTTCAGCCACAGTGTAATTTTGTTCAGCTGGCAATAACTTTTTGGAATAGAAGGCTATAGGATGTAACTGGCCATCTACTGCATCTCGTTGAGAGAGAACTCCTCCTAAAGCTACTTGTGAAGCATCCGCTTCAACAAAAAAGGGCAAGTCAGGATCAGGATGTTTCAGAATTGGGGCTGAAGTGAACTTTTGTTTTAGGAGTTGAAAGTCGTGTGCCGCCTCATCAGTCCAAAGAAATCGTTGCCCTTTCCGCAACAAGGTAGTTATTGGGGCCGCAATGTCTGCAAAATGTGCAATAAACCTCCTATAAAAATTGGCGAAACCCAGAAATTTCTGAATATCTTTTACAGAGGATGGTTCTGGCCAATCAGCAATAGCACTGATTTTCTTTACATCCATAGTTATTCCTTGAGGTGACAGGCAGTATCCTAAAAAGTCCACCTTGTTCACATTAAAAGTACACTTTTCTAACTTAGCAAAAAGATGATTTTCTTTTAACTTTGATAATACTGCACGAACATGTTGGGTATGTTCTTCTGAGTTCTTAGAGTAAATGAGGATGTCGTCTATGTATACTATGACACAAACGTCCAGGAATTCGTGTAGGACCTCATTTATAAAGAACTGAAAGGCCGCAGGGGCATTACATAACCCAAAGGGCATTACTGTGTACTCAAATAAACCAAACGTTGTCTTGAAAGCTGTCTTCCACTCATCCCCCTCTTTTACTCGGACCAGGTGGTAAGCTCCCCGCAGATCTAGTTTAGTGTATACAGTAGAATGTCTTAATTGATCCAACAACACAGGTATTAGAGGAAGAGGATATTTATTCTTTATTGTAGCCTTATTTAGTCCTCTATAATCGATACACGCGCGCAGGGATTTATCCGGCTTCGGGATAAAAAAGAGTGGAGATGACACCGGAGATGTGGAATGACGGATGAACCCAGACTGTAGTAGGTCATCTAGGTAGGTTCTTAAGTATTTGGTTTCTTCGTCAGTCAAAGCATATACTCTGTTATTAGGTAAAGGGGCCCCTGGGATAAGATCTATACGGCAGTCATAAGACCGATGTGGGGGCAGCACACTAGCCTTTACTGGATCAAAGACGTCTTTAAAGTCAGAATATTCAGGAGGGAGACTTGGTTCATCTTGTGTAACACTAGCACAGTGTAATACTGTGCTCTGTTCTGTACCTGCTTCTTGATAGCAATTGGTTCTACAGAAAGAGGAATCCAAAGTAACAGTTCTATTCACCCAATCAATTTTTGGGTTATGAGTTGTTAACCAGGGTACCCCGAGAATCAAACCAAAATTAGGAGTATCTATCAGATCAAAGCTAATCACCTCTGTGTGCCCGTTCTGACAGACCATAACAAGTGGACTTGTTTGTTTTGTGATTAATCCAGAGGTCAATTCTGACCCATCCACTGCACATACTGCTTCTGGACAAGGCTTTAGGCACATAGGAAGTCCTAAGATTTCAGCTAACTTATTATCCACAAAATTTCCTGTCGCCCGTGAGTCCAGTAGGACAGGGAGAGAATGCCTCACTTGGGTAGTAACAATTAAAACTACCTGAATTATGAAATGTCTAGGTATGTGCGGTACCCTGAAGGCTGCACCATTAGAGGTTTGATTAAGATGTTTTCTCGAACAAGTAACCTCTCCCCTTGTCGAGCTTAATCGTTTCCCGATTCAGTTGAGGAAGTGGAGGAAACAGCTCCCTTTCGTGGAGTTTTAGGCTTTACTGGACATTCTCTGGCAAAGTGACCTGCCCTGCCACAATATAAACATAATTTAAATTTTCTCCTTCTTTCTTTTTCCTGTGATGTGAGTGGACCTCTGAGTGTCCCTATTTGCATAGGCTCTGGTTCAGGGAGTTTATTATCTGTGTCTTTCTTCTCGTGTCTAATAAAAGTTAACCGTGATTCCAGTTTGTATTTATCTCCCTTTCTTTCTCCTAGTCTATGTTCTAATTTCACAACTAAATCTACAAAGTCCGAATAGTCTTTTGGCAAATCAACGATATGAGCCAGCGCGTCTTTTAACTCGTCTCTCAAACCTTTATAAAAAAGGGAGACACGCTTTTCTTCTGGCCACTGTGTCTCGGTGAGTAAACGATTAAAACTAGTGAGATAGGTCAATAAATCCTTGTTACCTTGTTTAAGATTTAAAAGCTCATTATCACTTGCCTGCATGAAAGTGTGTTTTGCAAAAAGGCTGGTCATGGTACGTTTAAATTGATTCCAATTATGGAGGATGGGATCATCTCTATCCACGAAAGGAATTGACCAATTGGCTGCTGTGCCACCCAAATAAGACAAGACGAATGCCACTTTCGTATCATCAGTAGGGAACTGTTGTGGCTTACAAATGAAGTGTAATTGACATTGATTGATCAAAACATGGAATTTGTTACTATCTCCATGAAAACGTTCAGGTGCTGCTAAGGGCACAACATTAGGAACATTAACAGTAACCTCAACTGGGGAAGGCAAAGTTGTATGCTTTGATGGCGCCCCTGTCTCTGAGGAGGTTTTAAACAAAGGCGTAGAAGCTGTGTTCCACTGAGATCCCCTAAATTTATACCTGCTTAAATCCTGTTTTAAAGAAGTATTCTCCATCTTTAATCTCTCTATTTCCTCTTGCATATGTTGCAAGATGCCAGACACTGATTCATTATGAGCCAAGTCCTCATTTAGGGCCTGCGCCATATCCGTGACGTCAATGCCCTCTATTTCTTCCCCGGTATTCATCGTCCACCAGAACTGAAATTTTTTAAGGCTTGTGCTTCTGTCAAAGCCCAGCTCACCTGAGTTCTTGTTCAGTTCTGATGGAGGTTGAAGACAATCCGACCCCACCCTGAAACTGCTTGTTCCAGCACACTAGTTTTTAAAACAGTGCACTAATAACAGAAGCTCAAGGGAAGGGGGGAAGTGGATAAAATAAAAAAGAGAGACAACACCGTTCTTGCGTTTCCACTGTTGAAGTGCTGCACAAATCTGCGGCCCTTTCTGACTTCTGTAGAAACTGGTGCCTAATGAAACATAAACAAAGAACAGATAAGTGCAACCTATTCCTAAATGGGTTCCTGACTATCCCTTTATTTATTAGAAATTCTCTTCTAAAAGTACCTCTTGGATCCTGGTCTCTAGTTTCCAGGTTTGGAATGTGTTACTGCTCTGGGATGTGTTTTCTATTACTGTAAAGCTTCTAAAACATTAAACAAATACCGTTATCAGAATTACCAATATCAAACATTCATCATAATATAACTAAAGCCTAAATTCCCAATAGCAGACTCACTTTTCCCATATTTCCCGAATCTTTTATAAAACAAATACTGTACTTTTACATCAAAATACAGCATGTAATTTGTGCAAGTCCTTGATTTACTGTTTGCCTTGCTGTCAATGGTTTCCACTGTTCGATTCCCAAAAGTTCCATGAAAAAAAACAATGTCCACTTCACAAAGTTCCGCAAAATACTCCTGCAACAAAGAGCCTGAATCACAATGCTCGTGGAAGGCACTTCGCCTCAAACTGTCTATACACGAATCCAGAAATTGCCGTCAAAGCTCCCTCAGGTAATAAAAGGTTTTGCACTTACTTGTTGCTGGCAAGAGATACTGATCAGTCTAACCTTGTCTTCTTTCTCTTTTGCAGGTTACTCGTAGGAGAGAGGCTGAGGCAAGGAGGAACCGGAAACCGGAAGAAGGAAGAGCCAGCAGCTGCGCCCATTGAAGTCAAAGAAAGTCTGTAAAGAGCAGGAGTGCCAGCGCCGAGGGATCTGTTCTCAGGTAAGCGGGAGGTAGACGAGCACAAGCACTGGGTGAGGCTCGGGGGATGCCTTTTATAGACAGGGCTGGGTGTGGTTCGAAGAGCTGGGTGTGGTTTGAAGGGCTGGGTGTGGTCCTCACATGCTGCACATGTTCTTGAAAGGTGTGCAGAGTTTCAGTTATCATGCAAATGAGTTGGATTAACACATGGCCTAGGGAGGAGTGTTTTAAAGAAGCCTTGGTAAAAGCAAGGCCCAATGTGTAAACAAAACAGCACATTAAACAACATACACAGAAGCCTAGGGGGGGGGGGAAGGTGAGATAACAAGAAAGGCTTTCAATAGTAAGTTTAAAAGGGAGCTATTACAGAACCCACTAGTGCAGTGAGAGGGGACATGCTCTTTGCTGTGTACAAACCCTAACAGTATGCCTGGGTGTATCAGTGTATGCATCAGTGTATGCTTGGCTTTGTTAGTGTATATATAAATGTGTGCCTGGGTGTGTTAGTTTATGCATTAGTGTGTGTTCAAGTGTGTAAGTGTATTCATTATTGTGTGCCTGGGTACATTAGTGTATGCATCAGTGTGTGCCTGGGTGTGTCAGTGAATGCACCAGTATGTGCCTGAGAGTGTGAGTGTATGCATCAGTGTGTGCCTGGGTGTGTCAGTGTATGCGTCAGAGTGTGCCTGATTATGCCAGCATATGCGTCAGTATGTGTGTGGGTGAGTCAGTGTATGCATTAGTGTGTGCCTGGGTCTCTTAATGTATATCTGAATGTGTGCCGGGGCGTGTTTGTGTACGTATCATTGTGTGTCTGGGTGTGTTAGTGTATGCATATGTGTGTGCTTGGGTATGTTCGTGCATGTATCAGTGTGTGCCTGTCTATGTTAGTGTATGTATCAGCGTGTGGCTGGTTGTGTTAGTGCATACATCAGTGCCACCTGGGGTATGGTAGGGTATGCATCAGTGTGTGCCTGAGTATGTTAGTGTATGTATCAATGTGTGCCTATATGTGTTAGTGTTTGTATTAATGTCCGTCTGGATATGTAAATATATGCTTTACGGGGTCATTACAACCCTGGCGTACGGTGTTAAAGCGGCAGTAATACCGCAAACAGGCTGGCAAAAAAAAAAAGGGAATTATGACCGTGGCGGAACCGCCAACAAAGACAGCCACTTTAACACTCCGACCGCCACGGCGGTACAGACAAGCAGCGCGGCGGTCACTGCCAACAGACAGGCGGAAGACAAAGTACCGCCCACAGTATTACAACAGGCCAATCCGCCACCTTTTCCGGGGCGGATTCACCGTGGATAAAAACACGGCGGAAACAGCCATTTTAATGGGAAAACGCTCACCTTAACACACTCCACGAGGAAGGAGGGCACCATGGAGCCGGAACTCCAAATACTCCCTGCGATAGTCTTCCTGCTCCTCTACGATCATCAGCAACGCCGGCGCCGAAGACAACGGTGAGTACTGCACCTACGACATAGGGGAGGGGGGAGGCAAAAGTCAGGGACACACACACGCAACACCCCCACCCCGACCCTCGCACACTACAACACACACACCAATGCATTTCCAAACATCACAGTAACAACCCCCAACCCCCCCGGAAGAAGGCAAAGACAAAAGTAAATGAGTTCAACTATTGTAATGTATCAAAATACAGTAAGCTAATATATACAGATATATATACACATTCAAAAAATTATACATCACGATTAGTAGTGCAGGTATGCACCATTCAATGTCCGTGGACCACTGAGCCCAAAATGCATGGGCAAGGCCTACACAGGATACCTGTCCAGAAACGGAGAGAACACTGCTGGGGCATCAGATCGAAATACAACAGGCACCTCAGGGGGAAGTGAAGGGGGGGCACCTCAGCCGGATGACAGTACCACGCCAGATCCACGACGGGGCTCCATGCCCATTGATGTATCCTGGGGAGTGCAAAGCCACAGTCTCACAAGTCTTTGCAGTGGGTGGTTTGCCCACTGCTTTATCCTGGGGAGTGCAAAGCCACAGTCTCACAAGTCTTTTCAGTGGGTGGTTTTCCCACTGCTTTATCCTGGGGAGTGCAAAGCCACAGTCCCACAAGTCTTTTCAGTGGGTGGTTTTCCCACTGTACCATCCTGGGGAGTGCAAAGCCACAGTCTCACAAGTCTTTGCAGTGGGTGGTTTGTCCACTGCTTTATCCTGGGGAGTGCAAAGCCACAATCTCACAAGTCTTTTCATTGGGTGGTTTGCCCACTGCTTTATTCTGGGGAGTGCAAAGCCACAGTCTCACAAGTCTTTTCAGTGGGTGGTTTGCCCACTGTACCATCCTGGGGAGTGCAAAGCCACAGTCTCACAAGTCTTTTCAGTGGGTGGTTTGCCCACTGCTTTATCCTGGGGAGTGCAAAGCCACAGTCTCACAAGTCTTTTCAGTGGGTGGTTTGCCCACTGCTTTATCCTGGGGAGTGGAAAGCCACAGTCTCACAAGTCTTTTCAGTGGGTGGTTTGCCCACTGTACCATCCTGGGGAGTGCAAAGCCACAGTCTCTCAAGTGGATAACAGTCTCCACTGGTTCTGGAGGGAGACTGGTGCCCAGAGTGCTTCATCCTGTTAAGAACTTAGGTAGTGGATGCTGTTCTCCACTGGTTCTGGAGGGGGACTGGTGCCCAGAGTGCTTCATCCTGTTAAGGGCTGAGGTAGTGGATGCTGTTCTCCACTGGTTCTGGAGGGGGACTGGTGCCCAGAGTGCTTCATCCTGTTAAGGACTGAGGTAGTGGATGCTGTTCTCCACTGGTTCTGGAGGGGGACTGGTGCCCAGAGTGCATCACTCTCCATGACGGTCCCAGTTCCGTCACTGCCCCTGCCGCACATGGGCTACCGGTGCTTGATTTTGCGGTGCTTGCCCTGTTCAGCGGTGCTTGCCATGGCGGTCTTTGCCCTGTTCAGCGGTGCTTGACTTAGCAGTTTCTGACCTGTTCAGCGGTGCTTGCCATGACGGTCTTTGCCCTGTTCAGCGGTGCTTGCCCTGTTCAGCGGTGCTTGACTTTGCTGTCTCTGACCTGTGCAGCGGTGTTTGCCATGGCGGTCCCTCATTGCCCAGCGGGGCTGTGGCTGCCGGGGCCCTCCTGGGCACTGACTCTGGCGGTGGTCTCCTGACCAGTGACGATTGGGCTGCCCTCCTCTGGCGGTGGTCTCCTGACCACTGACGATTGGGCTGCCCTCCTGGGCACTGACTCTGGCGGCGGTCTCCTGACCACTGACGATTGGGCTGCCAGTGGTCTCCTGACCACTGACGATTGGGCTGCCCTCCTCTGGCGGTGGTCTCCTGACCACTGACGATTGGGCTGCCCTCCTGGGCACTGACTCTGGCGGCGGTCTCCTGACCACTGACGATTGGGCTGCCGGTGGTCTCCTGACCAGTGACGATTGGGCTGCCCTCCTCTGGCGGTGGTCTCCTGACCACTGACGATTGGGCTGCCCTCCTGGGCACTGACCCTGGCGGCGGTCTCCTGACCACTGACGATTGGGCTGCCAGTGGTCTCCTGACCACTGACGATTGAGCTGCCCTCCTGGGCACTGACTCTGGCGGTGGTCTCCTGACCACTGACGATTGGGCTGCCCTTCTGGGCACTGACTCTGGGCTGCCCTCCTGGGCACTGACTCTGGCGGTGGTCTCCTGACCAGTGACGATTGGGCTGCCCTCCTGGGCACTGACTCTGGCGGTGGTCTCCTGACCAGTGACAATGGGGCTGGCGGTGGCGTCCTGGGCAGCGGGGATGATGGCGGCCTTCTACACCGTGCTGCTCTTCCCAGACTTTGGCGCTTTCTTCTGCCCCTTCGCCACCTTGGGAGGAGTCACAGCTGACTCGACACTCCCCCCGGGTCCCTTGTGAGCGGCTTTGCCGGCAGGAGTCTTCCCCCTCTCCCGTCGGGCACTGTCCAACTTCTGGTGCTTCACGGGGGGGGGACTGGCTGTGCTTTGGCTCCGTGTCACACTGGCTGCCCTGGTGGCCGGTGCACTCCACATACCTCTAACAGGCACCACTGGTACCGGAGTTTTTTTGGCTGAGGTGCTAGTACCGGACCTATGAATTGAAGGGTGGGGTGGTGGGAAAGAGGTCAGCGTTGCTCAGGAAAAGTTTCTGACGAACACTGGGACGGGTAGCTGGAGGGGGTCTGGGAGTGGAGGAAGAGGAGGTGGTTGTAGGAGGATTAACTTTTGATGATTTGGGTGCAGGTGCATGTTCTGGAAGCTGTCATGAGGTGGATGGATGTTGGGTGTGTGTGTGCCCGCGTTTGTGTACTTTGGGAGGGGGCGTCACAGATACACTGGGAGAGGACACGGGACGTGTAAATGGTAGTGGGGGTGGTGAGTGCAGGTGAGCGGGGTGTGGTGGTGGGTGTTCTGGTGTGAGTCCTAGAGGCTGTAGTGGTAGTGCATGCAGGTGAGAGTGTAGACGACACTGGGAGGGAGGAGGGAGACGACGAGGAGGGGGACACAGTGGAGGCAGTGGATGTTGCTGTGTCTGTATGTGGGTGATGCTTGTGTGAGTGCCTGTGGGATGTGTGGTGCCTATGTTTGCCTGAGCTGCCCTTGTGTGTTGAGGTGTGTGCAGGCTGGTCTCATGGTGTGCTTGGGATAGGCAGAGGTACAGGGGATTGGGTCTGGGTGGAGGAAGTTGGAGGGGGGAGGCTAGACACAGGGACAATAGCTGCCATCAGTGCTGAGGCCAGAGATTGCAGGGTTCGATGATGGGCAGCCTGACCAGAATGAATGCCCTCCAGGAATGCATTAGTGTGTTGCAACTCCCTTTCTACACCCTGGATGGCATTCACAATGGTAGACTGCCCAACAGTGAGTGACCTGAGGAGGTCAATGGCCTTCTCATTGAGGGCAGCAGAGGTGACAGGGGCAGGGGCTGAGGTGCCTGGGGTGAAGGTGATGCCCACCCTCCTGGGTGAGCGGGCACGGGGCGAAGGCTGAGGGAGGGCGGTGCTGGTAGGGGGTTGGCGGCTGTACCTGTAGAAGTGGTGGGCACAGATGTTGCCGCCACCACAAGGGAGCTCCCATCGGAGGATGAGTCCGTGTCGCTGGTTGCTGATCCGGTGACCGCCGTGAAGCTCCCCTCGCCCTCCGTCCCACTGGTGTATTCTGAGTCCGTGGTGTGGCCCTCCATGTCCATGTGGGATGCAGCCCCCTCGTGCTCCGGTGCCACTGTACCTCCGCCTGATGATGCTGATGCACAAAAGAACAGGGAGAGCACAAAAAGGGGGGGTGGAAACAGAAGAAAGACAGGTTGAGTGCATGGCTTACCGCTACCGTTGGCAGACACTACAAACACAGCAGCCCACTGCACTATGCAGCGCTGTTGGGCTCTACAGATGCAGTTCCTGTGATATGGCCTACATGGCTATGGTGGACATCTGCACACATAGATGAGACATGGGCATGTATATCTGTACTTGGCACTCTACAGAGGTGGGGTGGAGTGGCCCATGGCCTGCATTACGGAGGGGCCTAGCCTACGGAACTCGCCCTGGCCTAGGGAAACCCACAGCCCTCCTCCCCCACCCAGACCCCTCCACTGCGCGCAAAGACAGCAGAATGAGAGTGTAATCACCCCTTTGTGTCTGCTGTGAGGCCCTCATGCGCCCATCCAACTCAGGGTAGGCCACCGCCAGGATCCGGAACATCAGGGGGGTCATGGTGCTATGGGCACCCCTCCCACGTTGGGAGGCCATCCCCAGCTGAGCCTTCGCCGTCTTCTTGCTCCAGCGGCGAATGTCCTCCCATCTTTTACGGCAGTGGGTGCTCCGTCTCTGGTGGACCCTCAGGGTCCGGACGTCCTTGGCGATGGCACGCCAAATATCCTTCTTCTGGTGGGCGCTGACCTACATGACATGTACAGGGGAAGAAGAGAAGTCATTACCAACTGCACCGTCGAAGTGAGTGGCCCACATCCCTACCCTTGCCATGTGGCACATGCATTCACAGTCCTTCATGCTCGCAGAACTCTTCCCCCTTCCTTCTTACATCCAGCCCTCCCCACCCAGGCATAGCCCATACAACTTGCACCCTATGCACTCACCTGTTGGTCTGGAGGACCGTAGAGTAGCGTGTACTGGGGAGGACCCCGTCCACGAGCTTCTCCAACTCCTGTGCAGTGAAGGCAGGGGCCCTTTCCCCAGACGCACGTGCCATTGTCTCTTCCAGACCGAGGTCACAGCAGCACTTGCAGTATAGGTCCTCTCCTGTCGAAGATCAGGTATCGAGTGATTCAACAGATAGAAAATGGCGGTGACGTCCGCGGCGCTGCGTATCATCACTGCCGGCGAACTTCGTCATTGGCTCCTGGGACCCATAGGGTCCAATGTTAACCAATGCAGCATTGCGCCGCGGTCTTCGACCGCCTACCGCAACGGTGTACAACGCCAGCGCAGTTACCTCACATCCCATTGTCCCACTTTAGAGGTCAGGCAGCCTCCATTTCAGGGGCCCACATGGCTTCATTTTCAACTGTGTCACACATACCTATGCCTGGACTCAACACACATACAGACAACTTTTTGGATTTTGTTTCGTGTTCTATGTAGCTGTGGGTACATACCTCTGAGTTGCTTGACTATGTGGTCGCTGTTGTCCTTCCTAGGCACCGTCAGCTGGGACATATGAGGAGATGGCGGAATCCTCCGGTGTACCGACCGCTGGTGGACCTGTTGACAATGGAGGAGCGACATTTAATCATCACCTACAGGTTTGACCGTGCCACAATCCAGGAACTGTGGGGCATATTTATACTCCGTTTGCGCTGAATGTGTGTCAAAAATTTTGATGCACAATCAACGCAAACGTTGCCCCATATTTAAACCCTGACACTCGAGCCCGCGGACGACAAAAATCTGCAATGTGCGTCATTTTCTGGAAGCGGCAACCCGCCCTGCGTTAATGATATGCAGGGTAGGCGTTCCCGTCCAAAAAACGACGCACACACCTGTGTGCCGTATTTATGCTTCCGGGCAAAAATGACTCTCGGCCGGGAGGCGGAGCAGAAAAATTACGCAAAGCCTGATGTGCGTCAAAATTTAACGCCTGGGTCAGGGCAGGTGTTAAAATGTGGCAAACACACTTGTATTTAATCAGAACACACAGAACAAACAACAGAGCAGCAGAGCAGCAACAGGGAGACATGGAGGTGATTTTTATTCAGCGTGCACGTAGACGCAGAGCCCTGCAGCAACAACAGCAGCTACAACAACAACAGCAGGGACCCCAAAGGCAGCGCAGAAGGCAGGAGAGGATATTCCACCCAAGAACAACCCTGCATGGCCTCAGGGAACACGACATCATACAGAGGTACCGGTTGAACTGGCAGGCCATTCAGCAGCTGTTGAGAAATATTGAACAGCATTTGGCCCCCACTTTGGTGACACCCCACACCATACCAACAGAATCAAAGCTGCTTGCCGTACTTCACCTGCTGGCAAGTGGCTCGTTTCAGACTACTGGTGCCCTGGTTGGTGGAATATCACAACCATCATTCTCTGCACTCCTGCCAAAAGTACTGGATGCCATCATTCGCCTGACACCCCGCCACATCTGCTTCCCTAACACACTGCAGAAGCAGCAGGAAACTAAACAGGGGTTCTACGCCATCAGTGGCTTCCCACACGTCCTTGGTGCAATCGACTGCACACACGTACGCCTTGTGCCACCTGCTGCAACAGAACACCTCTACCGCAACAGGAAGCACACACATTCAATCAACGTGCAGGCCATAGTCGATCACCAAGGATTGATCAGCAACATCGTGGCTAAATATCCTGGGAGTGTACATGACGCATTCATCTTCCGTCACTCTACCATCAACCAACACTTCCAGGATGGACGGTATGGCAATGGACTACTTGTTGGTAAGTACAAAAATCCAACTTATATACACACTGCACAGCAACCCTCTAGGACAAACAACACATACACCACAATAGCAACACCTAGCCAGGAACACGCTGAGGTCCTCACATCACTAGCCATGTTTCTTAAGTCACCATTGAACCTGTCACACATTGGAATTTACTCCACAGCTTAATGTGAAGACATTAATGAGTGTGGTTGCCTAAATGTCACCTTGCAAATTGGAAGTGTCACAATAACCTGTACATTAATACTTTGCATAAGTCTTAAGGTATGGGATGTCCAGGGTACTTTTATATGAACGTGTTAACTACACTTTCATGTTTTAACTCTGCATGGAACTATCACCTCACCCCCAGTGAAGACACACGGACACGTGTATCACAAGTCACAATGCTTGGGAGGGCACACTGTTCTGAAAATCCAAATACATACTGCTGACAAACGGTTAGCTAACAAACACTTGCTCAGCCAAGGAAAAAAATAAATGCAAAAGTTTTCTCCTACAAGTATAGGTTGTCACATTAGTACACAAAAGAGTCACAGACAACACAAGACAACTACTGCCATCAAAGGTCTGTACAAGAGTGCCTCCTACATCTAATTGATCCCATTCTGTGTTTCTCTTTCAGTTGATCAGGGGTATGGCATCCAGCCTTGGCTAATGACACCATTTGGGAACCCAACTACTGCTGCAGAGCGGGCATACAACGACGCCCATAAGAGGACACGCAGCATTGTTGAGCGGACCTTTGGGATCCTAAAATCAAGGTTCCGCTTCCTTGACATCACTGGCGGTAGCCTACTATATTCCCCAGAGATGGTCTGTAGGATCATACTCACTTGTGCCATATTGCACAATATTTGTGTAAAAAGGAACATTCCCCTCCTTGAACCAGACCCGGACATGCCTGAAGACGACGAAGAGGAGGATGCTGGCCTGCAACAGGAGGGGGAACAACCAAACACGGCTGCTGGAGTGCGTAGGCGCCAACAGCTTGTAAATAATTTATTTTCATAATTTCTTATATCACCACTTATTGCACAATTGTAAATAAACACAGATAACAAACACCACATCATGCTTTGGCCTATTCATTTCTGCCACCTTTAGTTTGAATTTGCTGAAGAAGAATGTCATCTCATTGAGCAATAATGACATAACACTCATCACACAAAAAATATACACCACAAATGTCTGCACAGAGGCTATGATGTTTCATGATACATTACCATCCACAGAGGCCAACAGGAGTACAAATATGGCAATGACACATGCCTGATCCAGACACCTGAGACATTCTCTCACTCAGCACAAAAATGTAGCTCATTTGAAAGTCTAATTACACGTGTTCAGTGACAGGGTGGGACCATCCATGTGTACGTGACCATGTCCTTAATGGCTTCTCTCAATTTTTGCTACAAACAATACCCAATTGGAACAAGATTAGCTGCCACTAACTCATGAAGAGACCTTGAAGTTACAGTGACAACATACACCCAGACAGTTGATAGTGGATCTACATTCGCCCACACATATAAACATATGTCATCCAATCAACCAAATATTTGCAAGCAGCCGATCACAGTAGTGTCCCAGTTCAAACCTAGCAGGAAGAATGTAACATGCCACTGAACCAGGTAATGCATAAAGGGCCACATACATCAACAACCTATTTGTCATCAGCACATGAGGAACGCCGAGATTTAGCAAACATAGTCAGTGCAAAATGTTATGTCAGATTGCTCCAAATAATCAATAGGGCAAACGTCAAATGGGCTAATGGGATGACTGAATGGCTAACAGTGATTCATACCCTATGGCCTTCCATGAGCCTGCTGCTGCAGGTTTAGCATAACAGAATAAATGAAAGCCATGGATAAATTAGCAAATCTGGAAGGGCAAACCCTAGGGTGCTGGGGGCCTAAGTCCACCTCTACCGCCCCCCAAATATACATTAATTATGTACATGTGAAGTAAACACATGCATAAGGCGCATGTGTGGCCTACATGTCAAAAGTAAAACACATATAAGATACACAAAATCATTATTAGGACATGGTTAGCCCCATAAAAAGTGTAATTGACAATTGCACTACCTGTTTGGACTATAGATAAATGCATTACCGTGATAAATGTGGACACATTTTTGAGAAGGAATACATCCTGGTATCCCATTCATCATTTCAAAATAGCCATCAGCAATTACCCAAAATATGTGTACAAATATGGTTAATAAACATTTTGAGCAATCATAAATAGTACAGTGTGAATGCCTTCTATACATCCAATAAGGGACATGTGTCATAGCTAACCACAAATGTGTATCACATAGCACCGTTTGGTCATGACAAAGTTCCTTTCACAACTTGAAAAAATGAAGACATTTTTGTCAAAATGCGTCATATTCCCACGCATACAGCATGGGCGTCATAATTTTTTGACGTACAGGAGTGCACAGAATGCAGAGTCAAAAAATATTATATTACAAATAATAAATTAATAAGCTGCATTACATGTCCACCATATTTTCTATGATGTGTCATATTTCCACGCATACAGCATAGGCGTCATAATTTTTTGACGTACAGGAGTGCACAGAATGCAGAGTCAAAAAATATTATATTAAAAATAATTAATTAATAAGCTGCATTACATGTCCACCCTATTTTCTATGATGCGTCATATTTCCATGCATACAGCAAGGGCGTCATAATTTTTTGACGTACAGGAGTGCACAGAATGCAGAGTCAAAGAATATTATATTAAAAATAATTAATTAATAAGCTGCATTACATGTCCACCCTATTTTCTATGATGCGTCATATTTCCACGCATACAGCATGGGCGTCATAATTTTTTGACATACAGGAGTGCACAGAATGCAGAGTCAAAAAATATTATATTAAAAATAATAAATTAATAAGCTGCATTACATGTCCACCATATTGTCTATGATGCGTCATATTTCCACGCATACAGCATGGGCGTCATCATTTTTTGACGTACAGGAGTGCACAGAATGCAGAGTCAAAAAATATTATATTAAAAATAATAAATTAATAAGCTGCATTACATGTCCACCATATTGTCTATGATGCATCATATTTCCACGCTTACAGCATGGGCGTCATAATTTTTTGACGTACAGGAGTGCACAGAATGCAGAGTCAAATATAATTTTCATATTTGGTTATCATATTTGCCAGCATATTACAATTCTACTCTAGAACTGTAAACTCAGCCTCACACAAATGTAAGGGAACAATGAAGAAATTAGTTTTGACTCTGCATTATGTGCACTGTTATGCGTCAAAAAATATGACGCACAATCTGTATGCGTGAAAATATGACGCATAACGGAAAAATAAAAACGGCGCCCATTTTATGCAGAAAGTGATGTAATAGGATATCCTGTTTACATAATCTGTTTTGTGAGTTTACTTTCACTTTCACTTTGCAGTCTCAGATTATTCTAGACTGTGTGGCAGTGTGAAAAGTATTGTCCTGTGTTTTACTGCTTTTGTGTCCTGTGTACCTTGTATATTGTGCTTTTGTGATCATAGTCTTGTTGTCTAATATTGTCTTAGTCTGTTTTGTATACTTTTGTCAAATCCAGTGTTTCTTTGTTTTGTCTGTGGGAGTCTGTTCTGGGTAGTTTAAATTTGGGGTTAGTTGGGCTAGTTTTCATGTTTTCTTTTTCCTTCACTACTCTACCTTTCCCCATTTCCCACTTTTACTTTTTTGTCTAATATTTCACCTTTCAAATAGTAAATATGTCAGGTAGGCCACGGCTTGCCAGGATGGGTGAGGAGGAATTGGGGGGATTCATTTGGCTTGTTTGCCATTTCCTCCCACTCATGCTGGAGGCTGGGGGCTGTGTGATACAGGGGTATCACACGGAGGCACGTAAAGTCCGGTGGGGGAAGGTGCGCCATCACTTGGTCCGGGTCTACGGTAGCATTAGGAATGAGCATCAACTCAAGCACCGCTGGGCTGATCTGATATCCAGGGAGCAGGATCTGCTGGACCACCAGGGAATCAGGATTGGTGGCCATGTTGGTGAGTACAAATCAATTACATGTGAATAATTGAAAGCTCTGTGGGGACATGTGATGATTGTTACCCAATCTGCCAGATAAGTAGCTGACTGCTAGGGAAACCTAATGTGTATTTGTTGCACAATGTGTAGGAAGACCAATGCTAGCAGTCAGATGGCTCATGTTTTCAACACATACCGGATGCCTGTAGCTGTATGTAATGTAGTGCTGCCTTTGTGTCAGACAAGCGACACGTTAATGCCTCTATTTGAACTCTAAAGGTCATAATTGCCAGTGAAAAAGGGATGTTGAAACATCATACCTACATATGTAGACGCCATAGTTAGACAGAAATTTGTAAAACCATGATGATGCTATAAATGAGTGGTGCCTTCACGTCACATGAAGTTAGCTACGTTGTCCACGCATATGTCACATGTGTGTCTGGTTGGTGTGTGTTGAAAATGTCCACATAGCCTGTTTGAGTTTGAGGGGTCATGCAGTCCTCAAGTAACCAGCTTTTGGATGTCTCTCTGGGATGCACATGATGAGATGAATGCAACCCGATATTGTTTGGGCATACTAATGGAGGTGTATCTTTGACACCACATGACTGTCCTGGCCACTGCATGTGTGTAGTAGGGTGTGTAACTGTAGCAGGAGACTCATCCAATGTAAATGTTGATTAAAAATTCATCCATGCAGTATGAGCATGTATGAAAGTGTATCACTACGCATGTCATATTCACACAGTGTCATTGTAACTGCAATTGTTTGTCAGTGCACGGAGTCTGAGTATATTCTTCCTTTCATGCTTTACAGGTGGACCTGCACCGTACACCGTGGGAGAGGTGGCACATTTTGAGGACCCCGATACCTACAGTGAGTGTGGCCTGAGTGCTATTTTTATTGTTTGCTAGTGATGCATGATGGACTACTGTGTGTTCAACAGAATTCAAGATTTGATGCGCTGCCCGTTCATTGGCATTGTTGCTTTAGTGGGATTTCAAATATCACTTCTGTTTCTGTAGACCAATACTTAGCCATCTCTCAGATTTAGGGGCTGTAGGTCATTCCAGTCGGCCCGCTATGGGGAGTGGGATGAGTCATGTGGAATACACTGGTTAATGTAAGAGTTGCTCTGGGACTTGGCTTGGACTGAGTCTGCATATCAGACTGACATTCTCCCAGATAGCTTCTGCAAAAGGCTTGTACTAAATATGCAGCTTCCTAGTTGAGGATGGACTGAGTACACTGTAGGTTGGATCTTCCAGGGCCATGTACTTCCACAAGTTGAACTAGAAGTGTGTGGGACTAGAGTGCAATGGCCTAGGTGTTCATTTGACTCATGATCATGGGTGTTCTTGCTCCTCTGTGTGTGTGGTAAAATATGCCTCACTGGTAGTATGTGATGTTGGCCTGAGTCAGTGCATTTTGACATGTGTGGACCTTGGATAGGACAATGTTTGGCTCACTCCAAAGTGTTGCTAGCCCTTCATTGGTGTTGTGTGTGGAGCCAAATACTTGTTGACCTTTCTATACACTCCTGGGTGTGCATTGAATCTGGGATTGTTGGTTGTTCTTTCCACCCCACCCTCAAAGACTGCCATGTGATTGGGAATAGGGTACCTAGGACTGTAGCAACCAGTATGTTACACATACTTGTGACCTTTTGCAACTTTGTTTAGAACCTAGTGTACACATTCCGTTATGGCCCATGGGTTCAATATCTGCAAACAACAATTTACAAATGGCATTGAGTGAGGGTTGTGATAGTTATCACATAGAGTGACATATGTAGTGAAGTCAGTATGCGGAAGAGGTTCAGCCATAATGTCAGCTGCATTAGGCATTATTTGGATGAGAAGTTTAGGCTGATGTCCCCCATCATGTAGAGACATGGATATGCTAGGTGTGAGATGGCCTTTTGTATGCAGGCTTCACATGTACTTCCTCTGAGACTTTCAATGAACTATGTTGTGACTATTGCTGTAACAAATACTGTACAAGTAATGTGCAAATGACCCATTGTGCTATTCCACCCAATGCATTTCCCATGGTAAATAGTTGCCATATCTCTTCACAGCTGCAAACGTGAGTGCCGCAGATAGACACCAGTTTGAGAGGCGTGCCATGCGATACCGGCACATCCTGCAGGTGCAGTTGGGGTACAGGAGGATGGCCCGCAAATACCAAGCAGATCGGGCCTCCGGGGCATGGTGGGCCTCACCACAGGGTGGCCCTACATTGCTCACAACAGCCACCACCACCACATCCACCAGGTCTCCCCAAGTGGCCCCAGCAACGGCGGGGACAGTTGACCCTGCCTCGTCATCAAGACCTGGACCCAGCCATTTTCAACACCCAGGACAGTCCAGTGGGCATACAACTACTGGCACAACGTCCACCTCGGCCGGCACACAGACTGCAGCAGCCCCTCCTGTGGACCCAGCCGCATTCCTGGCATTAAGCCGTAAATTGGACAAAGTTTTTACAAAGGTGGACAAGCTAAGCCAGGATGTGGCATATATTAAGAAAAGGGTTTGGTCCATTAGGCGGACCCTACGGAGGGCCAACCTCTAGGACGTTTGCCATGTTTTACTTTTACCCCTCCCCTCTCTCCTCTTTCCTATTTTGTACTGATAGTTGGGTTTTGGGGATTAGTGTTAGGTTAGTATAGGTTGTTAGCTTAGTTAGTGTTAGGGAGGAGGGTGGGGGGTCCTTATTCTTTCTATTTTTCTTTTTTGTGTGGGTGGGTGGGGGTCAATGTTGGGATTCATGTTTGTTAAAAAAAAAAAAAAAAAACATTACAAATATAAAAAATAATCCACAAAAATATATGATTGTTTAGGATAGTATAGTATGTGTGTAGGTTAGTATGTGTTGTCCTGCATGTGTCCTGTCTCATAATGGTGGGTGGGGGGTTGATGTTTAGATCGTTTCGTTATATGTGTAGAGTAAGTTTAGCTTAGGTTAGTTAGGGACAGTTGTGGGTTAGTAGTAGTCAGGTTAGATTAGTGTAGGTATGACTTTTCCATTAGTTGCCTCTTGTGTGAATAAATAGGAATAAATATATAGTTAACCCTTTGCATGATGCGTTAGGTGCTACTTTATCATGGCCTTGACATCAGTGTAGGTGTATGCTTTTCTATGACATTAGTGTCCTATGCTACCCACCACAGAAAATTGAGGTTTAACATGCCAGCTACCCGTGTGCTAACTTGGTATGTATCCACCATTTGGGAGACCCACCATTAGTAGTTTGCATCGATCACCAAGGATTTGTGTTGATGAGTAGGTATTTTACATCACAAGGTGTGCTTCCAGACTTGTTATTGTGGGTAATTTAATAGGTCGGACTGCAGTGTGATGTTCAGGGAGATCTTTGTAGATGAGGTGTTGTTAACACTCTTGTCTTGTTGCCTTCATTGCTGACCTAGATCATGTGTGTAATAATTCAGCATGACTTTCCTTCATGGAAGTATACTCAGAAAGGGTGATTGATGCAGTGTTTTCTTTTTTTGTTTGCTTAGATTTTGCTGCATAATTTCATGTTTTAGTATTGCATGGTGCCTACATTTATCAGCCACCATTAGTTGACTAGAATTGCTATGGATGGAGCATTATTCTGTCCAACACAGCATGATTGTGTGTGGTTTGTCCCTTCATCAGTTATTCTCCTCAGGATGGTAAGGCTATGATGCAATCCTGGCCACTGCACAGATGTACCAGACTACATGATGTCAGGACAGTTGTATTGACAAGCTACATGGTTGCCACACAGGCACTTTAGAGTTATGTACTGCACAGTTGATGTGTGAAATAACACAGAGACATATTAGGTGTGCAAGTGCTATTTATTGATAGGTGCTGTAGTGCAAAATGTCCATTGTCCATGTTTGCTGAGTCCGTTCTTGTGCATTCTTACATGGTGATCCTACAGAAGGGGTGTGGATGATGCTCCTGACATGCTGGGGTGATGTCACAGACAGTGCAGAGGGACAGGAATTGGCAAATAGTAGGAGAGAGACATTCACTGGCAATGGTGACATGTCATACAGTGGATAGCAGAACAGTCATTGAGTGTAGTTGTAGTGAGACTGGCATTTGACAAAACGTAGGACCTTGGTCAAAGTAGGCCATGGTGCAGGGACTAGTGCTTCCGGGTACTCTTCCGTGAGAATGTGATCTGTTCCATGTCTTCTTCTTCTGATGTGTGTGGTGCCTGGTTTGTCCTTGTTGTTGTTGGTTGTGAAGGGGCAACACACACCTCAGTGTTAGAAGACGTGGAGTCAGACATCCCGGGGGCTGCTGCCTGTGAAGTTCTTAAGGGCAGTACTGCTGCAAGGAGAGCCTGCTGGTTTTTGAGAATAGCAGCCACATCACGATGGTAGGCAGCCAGGTCGGCCCTGAGGGGTTCAGTGTTGCATTCGTGCACACATTGACTGGATTGCAGTTGTAGGTGTTGCGTCAACTGGATTACAGCTGTGCTGATTTCCTTCTGTGTTTTCGCAAGTTCCTGCAAGAGAGATGTTAGGGCTTGCATAGCAGCTGCCTGATCTGCAAATGACGTCATGCACGAACGCACCCCCTCAAGGCTGGCTGCCATGTTTTGCATCCCCACCCGCACCTCCTTGGCCAGCTCCCGCTGTACACCAACTACAGTTCTTTCAAAGCTGGTGCCAGTGTCGTCAGAGTCCTCAGCTGTGTTGGAGCTGACAGGTCTTACAATTGGGGTGGTGGGTGGTTATTCTGTGATGGCTGCTTGTTCTGTGCTCCTCCTTGTGACTGAAGGTGGGGTCTGGAGGGTTTCAAGGACCTTTTGGATGGTCTCCTGGGAAATGTTTATGGGCTCGTCACCCATGTCATCAGGGAAATCAGGGACAGGCATATCGGCAGGAGATCCATGTTCCTCTGCAATGAAACAGGGTACAATTAGTGTGTCTGTGTTGTGACAATTTTGCTATAACATGCAAGCCTTTTGATGACTTTACTTTGTGTTCTGGTTTGGTATTGGTATCTGCTGTCCTTCATATGGGCATTGTTATAGGCCTATGGCCCACCTGTGTGTCACATGTATGATACTGAGTTATCAGACTTGTCTGCCTAATCGCCTCTAGGTGTTGCTTTGTACCAATTAGGGAATAGCCAGCTTTTTGTCCTACTCGTCCCTCCGTGTATATCTATTCTTGTGGAGAGACATTTTGTCGCGTGGGCTCTCATTATCCTAAATTAGACTACTGGATTTCTAGGCAGCAGGATAGCTAATGGTGTGGGAGACTGAGTCTGACCCAATTGTAAATAACTCTGTCACCCTAATTCTTTCTTTTTGCTCTGGCTAACTAGCAGTGCCTCATGTCTCCCACGGCAAAGAAATGATTAGGCAGCCGAGCGCATGACATCTTTGGAACTTCTCAGGGAAGTCGTGGTCACTCAGATCCAAACCAACTCTCTCTTTTCCAGTATGATCTCATATACAAATGACAAAGACAGTATTTGTTTTATATGATGATTTCATAAAACAACTGAATTTTAGATAATTAGGCGTGAGACGCAATAACCCAAACAATACAACATGGTAGAATTGAAATAGTCACCAGGAGAGTAAAACATTAGAACAAAGCTATCATGGTGCCTAACAGTTTCTACTCTCCCTCTGCTTGTTCTATTTAGAGCACAGCATGTTAAGCTTCTAGCTTGCCTGTCTGAATCACTGGGGAGACATCAGCCCTCATACCTGAGCAATGGCCTGTGATCTGGTTCAGCTTCTGCAGCAAGGCAGGCAGCGTCTAGTTGTGGTTCTCTGTTTGGAAACTCCCTCTTGCGTGTATTGGGACAAGGAAGTGATTTTATAACTAACATGTCATCGTGATCACAAAATGTCCCTACGCAGGAATGCCAAATCTAAACTCCTACCACGTCTATCGGCAATGTACCAGACTGTATCCTTGACTGAAGCACAGAGTGAATATGTTATGGAGAACTCCAGTGCTGAAGTAGGCAAAACAGTGTGAAATGAATAAAAAACACCATAGAACTGGCTATTTGCAAAATAACTGATACGAAGCCTAATAAAAAGCATTTAGTGCAAAGTGCACAGAGGCTCTAAGCTGTTAGCAAATGAATAAAATACATTCAGGGCAAAGTGCACAAAGGCCTAAAGCCTGAAGCTAATGCGCAAAGTATACGTAAAACATACCACACTACACTTTCACTGGCTGTGGGTGTTGTGATTGCCCTGGCAGCACACTTGCCTCTCAGGACCTGCCCCAAACACTTTTTATTCACATTGACCTAAATGTAATTGTTATGTGGCATATCCTATGCATGCCAATCTTAGGATGTGATATGGATGTAAACATTGTTGATGTTTCTAGATGATGTTGGGTAATGTGTGTTTAATTGGATTGCCCTGTTTATCGTATCAAAGTCCTATTTGGTTCTCAGACTGTGCAGGTGTGTTTCAGTGACCAGTTGCATGTGTCCCCTCCTCAATGTTGTTGTCTGAGCAGTATGACATTAGTGATGTTGCCTTGTTAGCCAGGCATGTGAGGGACCCTGACGTATGCAGCATGTATGTGTCCTTAGTGCTGTGTGGCTCCTATTGCTGTTTACTTTGGCTGATGTATGTGTCAACTATGGGCATTGGCATTTGAGTGTACTGGTGCCTTTGTCTTATTTCTAGACATAGTTGCAGATGTCATCCTCACCCCCTAATTTAGGTATGTATGTTCCATGGGGAGGTTCCTGCCATTTGCTACTATAGCTGCACAGAGATCAGAGGTGTTATTGTCAACTGTTGTCGCAGTTACATTGCAGTTGTTGTTTTGGCTACTGGATTACTGATAGGGACCTAGTTGATGTAGGATACATTTTGACTGACGAGTGCCTGGATGTAAGTTTGATGTAGTGACCTTCCCACCTGTCGCTGCTTTCCCTTAGCTCCATTGTTGTCATGACAGGATGGCCCCATGGGACTGTTGTTGGTGCTGTATTTTGTCGTGCCCCAGCTTCTGTCTGTGCTGGCCATGCCCCCCTGCTGTGCAACTTTACCCATGCCACTTCATATATATGCTTACTTACATGCATTGTGTAGTAGGTATTCCCCCCCCCCGGTTGCAGTTATCATTATTGCATCATAATTCCCCATGCGACTTACCCTGCATGTGCGTTGTGTCGTGGTAGTCTGCTCTGTCCTGTCCTTGAATCCCTGTGACGATCTCCTCAGGGATGACGGCTGCGACCATCTCCTCCATGTGGTCCTGGGCCTCCTGGTGTGCTGGACTCCCCCCTCCAGTCTGCAGTGCTGCCTTCCTGTTCCTGGCCATTTTTTCCTTTGTCCTACGTTTGCAGTCATGCCAGCGTTTCTTACACTCGGTGACTGTTCTGCGTTCTTCAGCCACACTGTTGATCTTGTCCACAATGTGTTGCCATATGGCCTCTCTCCTGCTGATTGGCAACTTAGAGGTGATGAACAGTTGGTGCTGGTGTTCCGTCACCTCTTTAACCAGGATTTCCTGCTCCTCTGCACTGAAGCGACACTTCCTTTTTTTTCGATAAATGTCCTGGTTCCTGTATGGATATTCCTGGCTGGTTCCTGGTCTGCTGTCATCTTCCTGGGGTCTGTTGTGGCATCTGGGATCCATTTTGGCTCTCCTCTGCTGAAAGGGTAGTGTTCGCGGGTGAATTTGACGCTATTGCGTCAAAAAAAGGCGCTTTCCAGGTTGCGCTGTCGTAAATCGACCCACAGTCATTTGCGTTGCGTTAACGTTGGTTTCCTTTACGACTTGACGCCGCTGTGTGCGTCACGAAATAATGACTCCCATCTGTTGGTTGCGCCGTCGTGCGTCAAAGTATAAATTTGACGCCCGCATGGCGCATCGAAATGGCGTTAGCCGGCGGTAATTTTTTTTACGCTAAACTGCGACGGCGCAGCTTTGCGTAAAAAAGTATAAATATGGCCCTGTGTACCCAGTTGGAGCCAGACCTTATGTCACCAATCCGCCATCCCACAGGAATCCCCCCTCAAGTGCAGGTGCTATCAGTGCTCCATTTCCTAGCAAGTGGGTCATTTCAAACAACAGTGGCCATGGCATCAGGGATGTCCCAGCCTATGTTTTCCAACGTGTTGTCCAGAGTGTTGTCTGCCCTGCTGAAACACATGAGGAGCTACATCGTTTTCCCTCAGGTGGAGGATTTGGCTACTGTTAAAGGTGACTTCTATGCCCTGGGACATATCCCTAACATCATAGGTGCCATTGAGCTCTGCCCCTCCCCCCCCCACAGAAGTGAACAGGTGTACAGGAACTGGAAGAGTTATCATTTGATGAATGTACAGATGGTATGTTTGGCAGACCAGTACATCTTGCAGGTAAATGCTATGTTCCCTGGCTCAGTGCATGACGCCTACATCCTGCGGAATAGCAGCATCCCTTATGTGATGGGTCAACTCCAGAGGCACCGGGTGTGGCTATTAGTGGACTCTGGTTACCCCAACCTGTCATGGCTATTGACCCCAGTGAGGAATTCCAGGACCAGGGCTGAGGAACGCTACAATGAGGCCCATGGGAGGACTAGGAGGGTGATCGAATGCACCTTCGCCCTCCTGAAGGCCAGGTTCAGGTGCCTCCATATGACAGGTGGTTCCCTATTCTACTCACCAAGGAAGGTGTGCTAGATCATCATCGCCTGCTCTATGCTTCACAATCTTGCTTTGCGACGCCAGGTGCCTTTTCTGCAGGAGGATGGTCCAGATGACGGTGTTGTGGCAGCTGTGGAGCCTGTGGACAGTGATGAGGAGGAAGCAGAGGAAGAAGACATTGACAACAGGGACTCAGTCATACAGCAATATTTCCAGTGACACACAGGTGAAAACACTTTCTTTACTAATACATTTACTTTCACACTTCTACCTCTATCCTGTCTGTCAATTTCAGGCAGTATTTGGTAACTGAGTTGTACATTTCCATTACGGTTTCACAGGTGTGGTTACCAACGTGTGTCATCTGCTTGCATCCTTCATGGACTTGTGATGTGTGACATAGGTATGTTGACATTACATTTTCAAACGGATTTTGTCATTGTCATAGCTAATACACATTTTCAAAATCACAGACTGACTCCAGAGATTTTTGTGCTTCAAGGGTGTTTATTGAAGTGCTAATTATTGGAGGGGGTGGTAAAATGGTGATGGGTGATGGTGGAGGAATGTCCATGGCAGAGTCCAGTCTATTAGTCTCACAGGTGCATTGCCCATATGGGCATAGGAAGTGGAGCTGGGGCAGTTCCAATATGGACAGGGTTACAAAGTGGGACAGTGGGATGACAATCGGGGTGGTCTCATTTCTTGGCGGGGGTCTTGCCATCGTGCTCTGTCTTGTTCCTGGATCTCAGGGACCGCTTGCGGGGTGGTTCTCCGTCTGCAGAGGGTGGGGTGCTGGCGTGGTGGTCCTGTGGCGGGGCGTCCTGTCCACTAGCGCCGGTGGAGTTGGTGGGCAGTTTATCGTCCAGGCTAGTGTCAGGGGCCCCTTGAAGTGCCATGGTGCCCCTCATGGTGTTCTGTATGTCCTTCAGCACCCCTATGATGGTGCCCAGGGCGGAGCTGATGGTTCTGAGTTCCTCCCTGAAGCCCAAATACTGTTCCTCCTGCAGGCGCTGGGTCTCCTGAAACTTGGCCAGGACCGTAGCCATCGTCTCCTGGGAGTGGTGGTATGCTCCCATGATGGAAGAGAGGGCCTTGTGGAGAGTGGGTTCCCTTGGCCTGTCCGCCCCCTGTCGCACAGCAGCCCTCCCAGTTCCCCTGTGTTCCTGTGCCTCCGTCCCCTGGACCGTGTGCCCACTACCACTGCCCCAGGTCCCTGTTGTTGGGGTGGTGGGTAATCCTGGGTTCCCTGTAGTGGTGGACACACAGCTGATTGACGTGTCCTGGGGACGGAGGTATGGGCCCGCTGGGTGGGTGCTGTACTGGTGTTTCCAGAGAGTGGAAGGTCAGTGTTGGGCTGTGCCTGTGCGAGGGGAACCGACTGTCCCGAGGCCCACGATGGTCCGGGCTGGTCATCTGGATCCAGTTGGCCAGAGCTGCTGTCATCACTGTGGGCCTCTTCTGTGGGTGTGGTAGAGATGTCTGGACCCTCCTGGCTGGTGACGTTAGGTAGTGGTCCTGCAGGGGTGTAAAAGTATGATTATTGCATCTGTGTGTGTCATGGTGTGCAATGGGTGGGTGACCGTGTACCCCAGTGCTAGCATTCCTGTGTGGGTGCTTGTGTGATGATGGTTAGGGGGTGTTATGGGTATGTGCAGTGGCCATGCTTTAGTGATGGATGTCCATGCTTTGTTGTGTCATGCAGGGCTTGGTGTTGGGATGGGTGGTTTGTGTTATTAGTACATTAGTGAGGAGTTGGAGTGATAGGGGAGGGGGTGAGGGTGGGAGTGTGTGATAGCATGCAGGTAGGGTGGCGGATATGGTAGTTAAGATTTGACTTACCAGTGTCCATTCCACCACCGACTCCTCCGAGGCCCTCTGGATGCATAATGGTCAAGACCTGCTCCTCCCATGTTGTTAGTTGTGGTGGAGGAGGTGGGGGTCCGCCACCAGTCCGCTGAACCGCGATGTTGTGCCTGGACACCACGGAACGCACCTTCCCCGTAGGTCGTTCCACCTCTTCCTGTTGTCCTCCCGATTTCTTGGGTGCTGTCCCACTGCGTTGACCCTGTCGACTATTCTTCGCCATAGCTCCATCTTTCTTGCAATGGAGGTGTGCTGCACCTGTGATCCAAATAGCTGTGGCTCTACCCGTACGATTTCCTCCACCATGACCCTGAGCTCCTCCTCCGAAAACCAGGGGTGTCTTTGCCGTGCCAAGGGGTGGTGTAGGTGATGTGTGGGGTAGTGTATGTGGTGATGAGTGTGGTGATGTGTAGTGGTGTGTGGTGTTTTGTGCGTGGATCTTGTGTGGGTGATGGTGTTGTGTGCCTCTGTGTGGTGGGGTTGTCGATGCTGTGCTCTCTCTCTCGCCTTCGTCTATAATTTTTGGTCGTAGGGGTTTGTGGGTGATGTGGGTGTGTGTTTTATATTGTGTTGGGTGTGTGGGAGTGGTGTTTGTATGTGTATCAGGTGTGTGTATTTTGAATTGTCCAATGTGGCGGTGTTTTGGAGATGTGTGTGTATTTTGAGCGCGGCGGTGGGTACTGCCAATGGAATACCGCAGTTGAAAGACTGCCGCGTGGATTCGTGGGTCGTAATAGCCTGGGCGTGTTTCTGTTGGCGTGACGGTGGAGGATTTGTTTTCGCCAGTTTATCACTGACCTTTGGTGTGGCGGACTTGTGTGGGTGTCTGAATTTCGGCAGATTCCGAGATGTGGGTCATAATAGCTGTGGCGGAATTCCACGGTCGCGGCGGTGTATTGGCGGTCTTCTGCAAGGCGGTAAGCGGCTTTTACCGCAAATGTTGTAATGACCCCCTTAGTGTTTTCTTGGGTGTGTCAAGGTACATATCACTGTATGCAAGGAGTGTCACTGTAAGCATCAGTGTCTACTTGAGTCTATTAGTATGTGCATCAGTGTGTGCATGGATGTATTACTGTATGTGTTACTGTATGCCTGGGTGCGTTCGTGTATGAATCTGTGGATATTAGTGTATGTATCAGTGTGTGCCTGGTTTTGTCAGTTTAATCTTGTGTGTATGATGAGGACAACAGTATTGATAGGGCTTTCCCCTGGCCCTTCCCTTCTCTGTCCGTACCCCAAGATGCACCTGTGTTTTTTTATAGACTACCTGGAACGACTGTCCCTTTAAAGCCTATACAGCAGTGGCCTCCAATCTTTTTAATGCTGTGCCCCCCAGTTGGAAAATAAAAATCCTTCGGCCCCCCTCTAAGAATTTTTCACAATTATTTTGTAAGGATGGCAATGTTTAAATATGTCTAGGCCTATTTAAACATAGCATTTAAGTACTATTAGCTTTTTAAAAATACAATAACATGCTTCTGCTTAAAACAAAGACCTGTTATCTGTATAATGCTTCTTTTGGCCAGAATCTGGCGCACCCCCTAGGATCGCTTGGGGCCCCCCTAGGGGGGCCCGCCCCCCAGTTTGAAGACCTCTGCTATACAGGGATACAGAAGGGTAGAGGGGTGCGGTATTGTGTGTGACGCTGATCAGCCCCCTGATGAAAGGTGGCCTGAAATAGGAGGTGGGACTAACCCGGAAGTGAGGAGTACCGACGAGCACAGGAGAGAGAAGCACCAGAGGAAGATGCCCGGGGAAATAGACCCAGAACAATGCCAACCGGGGCAGGATGACCCAAGAAGCCTCAGCCTTCATTCTGGGATCTTCAGGGATCCAGACGAAGGTCGACGGAGTAGCCGGGAGGCCATGCTTTCCTCGTATCGCCCGCCACGCTCCCGGAGGAGCGTGGTTAGTCCAGGTACGTGAGCGTCTCCTGGGACTAACTGGTTGGTGGGAAACAGGTAGCTGCGGGGACAGGAACGTTTTGACCGGAGAGGGTTCACCCGTCTAAGCCGTAGATTTCCTGTCTTGTTTAGGAGACAGGAATGAGAGTCGCATGCCCCACTTGTAACCAATAGAAAAGAAAGGAATGCACAACAACACAGTGACGGGATAGAGCAAGTTGGTGATTATATCCCTCACACCCACCCCCATACTATAGCTAACATTAGGGAACATCCACTTACTTGTGGTTCTTTCCCCTTTTATCTGAAGGGCACGCTAATCACTGTGGTCTGGTCCAGTCGATCCAAGAGGGAAAAGGAAAATTAAGACGATTGTGGTGAAACAAAAAGTCAAAGGAGGAAAACGCAAGACATAGAGAGAATAATAAAGAGAGCTTTAAAACAAATAACGAAGGCATGCAATACACTTTGTTATCTGTCTACCGAGCCATTTGCCAGACCATGTGACAGTGTGCCTGGTTGTCTCAGTCTTCAAATTAATGTATGTATGGGTGTGTAAGTGTATTGATGACTGTGTGCCTGGGTATGTTAGTGTATACATCATTGTGTGCCTGAGTGTCTCAGTATATGTATGAATGTGTGCCTGGGTGTGTCAGTGCCTGCATCAGAGGATGGCTGAGTAAGTGTATGCATTGCCGTATTCCTGGGTGTGTCAATGTCTACATCAATGTGTGCTTGGATGTGTCAGTTTATGGATCAGTATGTGTCTAGGTGTATCACTGGATGCATTATTAGTTGGCTGGGTGTGTCAGTATCTGCAAAGGTATGTGGCTGGGTGTGTCAGTGTACGTGTCAGTGTGTGGCTGGGAGTATCAGTGTATTCACGCGTGTGTGTATGGGAGTGTCAGTGCCTGCATCAGTGTATGGCTGGGTGTGTTAGTGTATACATGAGGGTGTGTCTGGGTGAGTTAGAGTATGTACAAGTACATATGTCAGTGTTTTTATTACTGTGTATTAGTGTATCACTCTAATTACCTATGTCTGATTCAGTATGGGTATGAATGGTCTATGATGAGAAAGGCATAACTAGTTACCTAAATTACTGCTAGAAATGGAATAGGAGGTCATTAGCCTCCTCACTCAGGGCAGCAGGGCTCACTGGGGCAGGGGCAGGGCCTGAGATGCCTGGGGCAAAGGAGATGCCCAGCCTCCTGGGTGAGCGGGCACAGGCAACTCGCTGAGGGGCTACTGGGAGGGCAGTGCTGATACGGGGGTGGCGGCTGTACCTGCAGCCGGGGTGGTCACAGAAGTGTCTGCCACCACCAGGGAGATCCCATCGGAGGAGGTATCTGAGTCTGTGTTGTCTCCTCCAGTCTCCACCGTGGTGCTCCCCTCGCCCTCCGTCCCACTGGTTCCCTCGGGGTCAGTGGACTGTGCCTCCAGGGCCCTGTGGGATGCAGCTCCCTCTGTCGCCGGTGCCCCTGCTCCTCCACCAGATGATGCTAATGCACACAAGGACAGGATGACAAAACAAGAAAAGGATACACTTGGTCAATGACTGAACCAACACCACTATTTGCATGCACATCACCGTCACACACAAGGAAGAGGCTTAAGCACTATGCATTGCACTACCAGTGATATAGCTAGTCACTAAGGCAAGATGAGGGCCAAACACCGCCAACTGCAGCACACCTGGGACCCACAATTCCCTGCCTGAAATGGACTACTAACAAGCTAGGTTACCTGTATTTGCCATGCAACCATTACCCTTCAGATGAACCACGCTGCAATGTCTGGCCTGGCCTTAGGGGCACCCACTAACACAGATCCACCTTCCAGATACCACCCCACCAGCCAGAATATGTAATGAAACCCACTGTACTCATCCCCTTGTGTCTGCTGTGATTCCCTCAAGCGCCCATCCAGCTCAGGCTAGGCCACTGCCAGTATGCAGGCCATCGGGGGGTCAGGGTCTGACGGGCACCCCTTCCTCGTTGGGAGGCCATCCCCAGCTAGGCATCCGCGGTCTTCTTTTGTGCCCAGCGTCTCAGGTCCTCCCACCGTTTCCAACAGTGGGTGCTCCGCCTGCCATAGACCCCCAGGGTCCACAAGTCCTTGGTGATGGCCCTCCATAATCCCTTCTTTTGATGGGCGCTGACCTGCATAGGTAATACATACAGGAGAACTCCATTAAACAAACAGTCTAGCCTGTCACACACATGGCCCACCATACCCGACTCCATCACCATTGGCACACACACATAGGCCAGCTCAAAATACCCATCCCTAATAAGCGTTTCCTTTCCCAATTTGAACTCTTCCTTACCCCTCCACCCCCCTGGATAGCAAGGAGACAGCCCAGCACCTCAGCCAAACAGTCCACAGGGACAGTAGTAGCACCACCTACTCATGGTGGTAAGGATACCACACCTCCATCGAAGAAGGGGAAGGAGCCAGCACCACCTGGAAAGAAGGGGAAGGAGCCTGCACCACCTGGAAAGAAGGGGAAAGAGCCTGCAGCACCTGGATAAAAGGGGAAGGAGCCAGCAGCACCAGGGAAAAAGGGGAAGGAGCCTGCATCCTTGCCAGGAAGGGTAAGGGATCCACGTCCCATGTACTGGAGAAGAGGAAGCACTCTACGCCTGCGGAGGCTTTCAGGCTGACACCTCCACCACAACCAGCTGTCATGGGCCTGCACCGCCAGCTGAGGAAGTGCAGCCATCAAACAGTGCAGAGACTGCCCTGGAGGCTTATCCATCCACCACCACAGTGCAACCATCAGACAGTGCAGAGGCTGCCCAGAAGGGTCCTCCATCCACCACACCACAGTCGTCACCGCCAGCGGAGGCCATGTAGGTCACACTCCAAGGGCTGATGTGCGAGTTGCCCCCTCCAGAACCAGTAGGGAAGTCACCCACTGGAGAGACTGTGGCCTTGCACTCCCCAGGACAGACCAATAGGCATGTTGCACCCTCCAGAACCAGTGGGAAAGTCACCCATTCGAAAGACTGTGACCTTGCACTCCCCAGGACAGAGCAATGGGCATGTTGCCCCCTCCAGAACCAGTGGGGAAGTCACATTCTCCAGAGACTGTGGCCTTGCACTCCCCAGGACAGAGCAATGGGCATGTTGCCCCCTCCAGGACCAGTGGGGAAGTCACCCACTCGAGAGACTGTGGCCTTGCACTCCCCAGGACAGAGCAATGGGCATGTTGCCCCCTCCAGAACCAGTGGGGAAGTCACATTCTCCAGAGACTGTGGCCTTGCACTCACCAGGACAGAGCAATGGGCATGTTGCCCCCTCCAGGACCAGTGGGGAAGTCACCCACTCGAGAGACTGTGGCCTTGCACTCCCCAGGTCAGAGCAATGGGCATGTTGCCCCCTCCAGAACCAGTGGGGAAGTTCCCGTATTCGGCTAAGGTGCCACCCCCACCTCATCTTCCTGAGGTGCCTTCCCACTTGCAAAATGAGGCCCCTGCAGTGTTCTCTCCAGATGTTTCAGTATAAAAGTTGGGCCTTGGACTTTGCCCTGTGGCCTTGTGTGCCCTTATGACTTTGGACTGGGCATTGGCCCTTTATGAACATCTGTAAATATATCTGGTTTGTGTGGTGGGTTATGCTATGCTAACACATTGTCAGTACTTCAACAATCTGGTCTGTGTTTTTTAATGCTGTGTGCCGTTTGCCATTGGCTTACATGTGCAGCTGGACGTATGTATGGTGTGTGTGTGTGTCTGGTGTGTTTTGTGCATGTGTGTGTCACCGTTGTTTTCCTCCCTCCCTTGTGTGCTAGGCGGCTGTACTCAGTGTCATCGTCTTCGTCGGCGTTGGTGTTCCAGGTGGAGCATTACATAGAAGATCATCTGAAAGACTTGCAGTTTGGGTTCCATGGCGGTGTAGTTCTTCCCTGTGTCTCCAATGATGAGTCCTTTCACTTCTCAGCTCTGTTTCTGCCAGGCTTTTGTTGGCAGCGCCCCGGAAAAGGTGAAGGATTGCAGTGTCTTAATATGGTTGGCGGTACTTTGTCTTCCGCCTGGCTGTTGGCGGCTACTACCATGGGGAGTGTTGTTTCCGCCCTGGGGGATGGTGTGGTACATTGGCTGTCTATGGGAGTTATCATCGCCATGGTCACAATTTGGAGGAACTTAACGCCAACCTGTTGGCGCTATTACCGCCACTTTATCACTCACCACAAGGGTTGTAATGAGGGCCATAGTGAGCAACTGCAATGGAACTGTCTGCAACAAACTGTATGTCCATATTTGTATTCCATAATTTCAGAATGATAGGATTATAATCAGTAACATACTTGGAGGCCTCTAATCTTCTCAGATGATGTGTATTTTTAGTGATTTTTGTGTCAGTGTATTCCTCACTGCAGATAAAAAGCCGTTCAATCTTCCTTTGCAAATGATAAGTCTTGGAAATCCAAAATGACATCTTTTATAAAGTTTTCCTTTATATCTGTATTTTCAACGACAATACTTGCCACATCTTTGTGTTGAAAGCGTAGAACTTGCTCTCTTAAGCCATTGTCATCATTCTCATTTGGGATGGTGCATGTAACATACTGTTCTATGAAAGATAGTACACAGTCATCACTGACAGGTCCAAATTGTGATGCATTCTTTATCCATAAGACCATGTGTATATAAAGAGCACCTCTTGCCTAGTACTCTTTTTCGCCTAAAAAAATCTTTAACTTCACTAAGAGGAGGATTTGTTTTTGGGCTTATAAAGCCCAGCATTGCTTTAAACGTGTGATTAAAATACCTACACACATTAGCAGGATTCAAAGAGCAAAGGTCTCCTGCTGTCTTCAAGTTAATATCCTTAATATTAGAGTTTGCTTCTCTTAGAAACTCAAGTAAATCATCCCATGCATACACTTCATAACTAAGTGTCACAAACCAAGTAAGTACACCTACATTTTGGAGCATACAGTTAACTTCTCCATGACAACAATACTAATATTTATTGGTTCCACGTTGACCTGCCATCAAATTAATTAAGTTGTACTCTAGGATCTGAAAGAGACTTCTAGCTTCAGATTCCTTACCTTAGAATTTCCTTTTCTTCGAGAAATACCCTCGCGCGTCGGTCGACTCCGCGGGCGTCAGTGGCGTCGTAGTCGCTGTGATGATGTCGGGAGTAGTACATAGGTACCGCCTCAGTGAAGTGACATCAGTTCTTCTTCTTTCATGCGCTGATCCAGAGAGCTACTCTGTTCTCTTTGTGACCGAAATCAACCGTTTTGTTGACTTTTCTAGTGAGTTACTTAGTGCGTCGAGGATGTCACCGAAGACTGGTTTCAAGCTGTGCGAGGACTGTCCCCACATGATGTCGGTGACGGATCTGCATCGGGGTTGTTTTTGGTGTCTCAAGCGCGTCCTCAACCCGAAGTCGTGGTCGGAGTGCCGGGCCATGTACCCGAAGGCCTTGAGGGAGCGGTTCCCCAAACTCATGGTGGCCCGGCGATCGACTCCGCATAGATCCCGGTCTCCATCAAGAGGAAGGTCTTGAGACCGTTCGCGGAGCCAACCCCACTCATCGTCATGAAAATCCTCGGGTGCAGGTAAGAAGAAGAAGTAGAAGAGGTCCTATCGCTCCCCCAACTTTGCCCCATCGCTCCGCAGATGCGACGCGGGAGCAGCATCGACGCTCAAGGCCTCTGTCCTCGGAGCCTACGTCTGGGTCTGCTCCGTGATTCCCCGAGTTTCCAGGAGCCGGAGCGACCCCCGCCCAACTTAAGGAATTCTATGAGGCCATGCGCCTAATCTTTAGGCGGACTGACCCCAATATGACGCCTTCGGTCCCAAGGGGTTCGGTTGAGGGGCCTTCGGGTTCCACGCTGGCGGCTTCGAGCTCCAGGCCACGAGATCCCCTCCAGATCTGCCCGTTGGTAGTGCCCACTATCGACATCGACCTGATCTTTATCCCAGATGACTCGGAGTCAGAGCGGGGTCGGCCGATGCTGCCTTTGTCTTCGATGGGGTCTTTTTACCCCAGGTCAGATTTAGACCCTTTTTCCTATGGGTACGAAAATGGGGAAGGATTGGAGGGGTCCCTGGACCCTTATGAATACCAGGATAACCCATCTTTGGACTAGGCACAGGAATTGGGCGACGCCAGTGGACTGGCTACTTCTCCAGATGCTGGCATGCTGTCTCCTCCTATCGTCGCTACGGTGGAGGGAGCAAGTTATGGTATGGTGGTCAGTAAGGCAGCTGAGGTCCTTGGCATTGAGCTTCATACTGTAGAGGTCAGGTTCAATCTCCTGACAGAGGTGCTTCAACCAGGGGCTTTCACATCTGAGCTCCTTTTACCATTCAATGAAGCCATCACCGATGTCCTTTTGGGTTCTTGGTCCAAACCTAACACAGGGGCTCCTGTAAATAGGACTATCGCACACCACCATCGGCCCGCTCAGAACGACCCTAAATTCCTGTCCCAATACCCCACGCCTGAGAGTCTTGTCATCCAGGCTTCATCTTCTGCAGGCGCATTCTATTCTTTACCCCCGGATAGGGAATCAAAAAGGCTGGAACAATTTGGGAAGAAGTAGTTTTCTTCTTCTAGTCTTGCGCTGCGATCTGGGAACACTGCATGCCTTTTGGGCTGCTTCACGCAATCTCTGTGGGATATGTTTGTGCAAGTCCTGCTGCAGATATCGGAGGAGGCCCGTGCTAGTGCTCCCTAAGCTGTCAACGATATGAGAGATGCTGCAAAGTTCACAATCCGTTGTGAGCTGGACATGACTGACTCTCTGGGCAGATCGGTTGCTACGACAGTGGCCTTGAGGCATCACGCTTGGTTGCGTACTTCTGGTTTTTCTGGGGATGTCCAACAGTCCCTCATGGACATGCCCTCTGATGGCTCTCATCTCTTTGGAGACAAAACGGACTCAGTCTTGGAGAGATTCAACGATTCCCAGGTTACGTCTCGGTCCCTTGGTCTTTCCTCTGCCCAGCGCACCCGGCAGTCCACTTTTCGCCCCTTTTGTGGCCACGGAAGGGGCTCCCTGTCGCGTCCCCCACCCAGCCACCGTGCCGCCCATGCTGTCCAGCTGCTGCGTGGCCGGGGACATGTAATTCCGCGTGGGACAGGGAACCAGAGGTCTGCCCGGTCCACCTCTGCCCCCGCTGCAGCCTCTAAACCTTCCTAGTCCGTCCCTTCACGCCCATTCAGTGGGCGGCAGGATTCGCCATCACCTGCCCTACTATGAATCCATCACTACGGACAGGTGAGTTTTGCAGATCGTTTGAAAGGGCTACTCTCTCCCGATCTCATTTGCTCCACCAGCCATGCCTCCATCACTCAGCCAATTCCCAGAGCATCATTTGCCTCTTCTCCGCCAGGAAGTCGCAGCTCTCTTGATCAAGGGAGCTATAGAGAAGGTCCCTGTGCCTGAAGTAGGTTGTGGTTGTTATTCCCGCTACTTTCTGGTGCCGAAATAGGAGAAGAGCTTACATGCCTCAGGTTCTGTCTGCCTTAGACCCCGGAGACTGGATGGTAGCGTTGGACTTGTAGGACGCTTATTTCCACATCCCCATCCTGCCTGCCCACAGACGTTACCTATGATTCGTGGTAGGTCACAAGCACTTTCAGTTTACCGTGCTCCTCTTCGGCTTTACCAGCGCCCCTCCGGTGTTCACGAAAATGATGGCAGTGTTTGCAGCTTATCTGCGCAGGTTAGGGGTATCAGTCTTCCCCTACCTCAACGACTGGCTGTTGAAGGCAGACGCGCCCTGGAAAGTCATCTCCTCACACTACAACGAACCTCCTGCACTCGCTGGGGTTCACTATAATCATGCCAAAGTCACACCTGACTCCCTCTCAGACATTCCCCTTCATTGGAACTGTTCTGGACACAGTGCAGTTTTGGACTTATCCTCCTGAAAAGCAATTCCATGATTTTCAGGCTATGATTCCGATCTTTCAGCCCCGGTCTTGGGTTTCGGTGAGACTGTCTCTGAGGCTGCTGGGCCTCATGGCCTCCTGCATCCTGCTAGTGACACATGCCAGATGGCATATGCGGACTCTGCAGTGGGACTTGAAGTTCCAGTGGGCGCAGCATCAGGGGAATCTCTCCGACATGGTCCAGATCTCGGAGGGGACTCAGAAAGACCGGCAGTGGTGGCTTTCGAATCTGCATTGGGTCCACGGCAGATCCCTTTCCTTTCCCCACCCAGATCTATCTATAGTGACAGATGCATCACTTCTGGGTTGGGGCAGCCACATAGGAGAGGGGAGATCAGGCACCTCTGGTCTCCTGTGGAGTCTGGGCTCCATATCAATCTTCTGGAGCTCTGGGCGATCAGGCTTGTGTTGAAAGCATTTCTTCCCTCTCTCAAAGGGAAAGTGGTGCAGGTGTTCATGGACAATACTACTGCCATGTGGTACTGCAACAAACAAGGCAGGGTTTGGGTACTGGACCCGTTGACAAGAGGCCATACGTCTCTGGACATGGCTTTAATACCAGGGCATTACCCTGGTGGTTCAACACCTGCCGGGTTCTCTCAACGCCAGAGCGGACGAACTCAGCCGTCGATGCACAGCCTATCATGAATGACGTCTACATCTGGAGATGAACAAGGTCTCTTTCAGCAGTGGGGAGAGCCTTGGTTTTATCTGTTCACCTCTGCAGAGAACGCACAATGTCAGCAGTTTTGCACGTTGGAGTTTCCAAGGCAGCACTTCCTCGGAGGCGCTTTTCTTCTCAAGTGGAATTCCGGCCTCCTTTATGCATTTCTACCTATACCACTTCTCTCCAGAGTTCTCAAAATGATCAGGATCGACCAGACCCAAATCATCTTGGTGACTCTGGACTGGGCACGGAGAGTCTGGTATCCAGAGATATTGAGTATGGCCATCGATCCTCCACTCAGACTGCCTTTTCGGGTGGATCTTCTGTCGCAGCAACAGGTGACGGTTCTCCACCTGAACCTGTCTAATCTCCTCCCTCATGCGTGGAGATTGAGCAGCGACAGTTTACGACTTTTGATCTTCCACCTGAAGTCCGTGATGTCATCTTGGCAGCCACGCGTCCCTACACCAAAACTGAATACGCCTGTTGTTGGCATAAATTTGTGGCATGATGCATCAACAAATCTGTTGATCCCCTCTCTGCCCCTCTATCCGAGGTCCTTTTGTTCATTCTTTCTTTTGCCCAGCAGGGCTCTGCTTTGGGCGCCCTTAAAGGGTATTTATCTGCCATTTCAGCCTTTCTTAGGTTACCTGTTCAGCCCTCAGTTTTTAAATCTCCTATTGTGAGTAGATTCCTAAAAGGTCTCACCTATTTCTTTCCTCTCACTCTCACTCAGACTGTTTGGCTGAGGTGCTGGGCTGGGTCATTGGGACCCTGCTCTTACGGGCAGGGTGGCGGGGCAAGGGGAGGGAAGAGGTCAAGTTGGGCAACGAAAAGCTTCTTAGGGACGGTGGGGCGGGAGGAGGGATGGGAGTGGAGGTTGAGGAAGTGGTTGTAGGAGGTGTATGTCTGCTGGATTTGGGTGCAGGCGCATGGGCAGTATGCTGATGTGAGGTGGATGGCTGTTGGGTGTGTGAGTGCTTGTGTTTGTGTCCTTTGTGGGGGACAGACAGGGTGGGAGAGGACACAGGGACGAGTGCATGGATGTTGTGGAGGTGTCTGCTAGTGAGGTGTGTGTGCTGCATGGTGTGGTGATCTGGTGGTGAATGTTGATGCAGTGCATGCAGGTGTGAGTGTGGACGTGACTGTGGAGGAGGACAAGGGGGAGACAGTGGAGGCAGTGGATGTGGATGTGTTTGCAACTGTCTGGTGTTTGCTTGAGTGCTTGTGGGATGAAGTGTGGTGCCTGTGTTTGCCTGTGCCACTCTTGGGTGTTGTCTTGTGTGCATGCTCGTCAGTATGTGAACATGGGGTAGGTTGGGGTTGAGGAGACTGGGACTGGGAAGTGGTAGTTGGGGGGGAGGCGGTAGAAACGCAGACAATGGCTGCCATCAGAGAGGAGGCCAGAGCCTGAATCGATCTCTGTTGGGCCGCCAATCCACCGTGGATGCCCTCCAGGAATGCATTGCATTGCTGCATCTGGGATGCCAGCCCCTGGATGGTATTCACAATGGTTGATTGCCCTACAGAGATGGATTTTAGGAAGTCAATAGCCTCCTCACTCAGGGTAGCAGGGCTGACTGGAGCAGGGCCCGAGGTGCCTGGGGTGAAAGAGATGCCCACCCTCCTGGGTGAGCGGACACAGGCAACTCGTTGAGGGGCTACTGGGAGGGCGGTGCTGGTACGGGGGAGGTGGCTGTACGTGCAGCTGGGGTGGTCACAGAGGTGTCCGCCACCACCAGAGAGCTCCCATCGGAGGAGGTATATGAGTCTGTGTTTTCACCTCCTGTCTCTGCCGTGGTGCTCCCCTCACCCTCCGTCCCACTGGTTCCCTCGGCATCGGTGGACTCTGCCTCCAGGGTCCTGTGGGATGCAGCTCCCTCTGTCGGCGGTGCCCCTGCTCCTCCGCCTGATGATGCTAATGCACACATGGACAGAATGACTGAAGATAAAAGGGGGGAGAGAGAAAAAGGAAACACTTGGTCAGTTACTGCACCAACACCACAGTTGGCATACACAGGGCCTCCACACACAGGGATCAGGATTACCCACTATGCATTGCACTGCCAGTGATTTGGCTAGATGCTAAGGCAAGATGAGGGCCACACACCACCAACTGCACCCCTCCTGGTACCCACAAAGCCCTGCATGAAATGGAATGCTAACAAGCTAGGTTACCTGCATTTGCCATACACACATTATCCTAGAGTTGACGCACGCTGCAATGTCTGGCCTGGGCTTAGGGGCACCCACTAACTCACATCCACCACCCGGATCTCCCCCCACCTGCCAAATTTTAGAATAATACCCACTGTACTTACCCCCTTATGGCTGCTGTGATTCCCTCAAGCGTCCATCCAGCTCTGGGTAGGCCACCGCCAGTATGCAGGCCATCGGGGCGTCAGGTTCCGATAGGCACCCCTTCCTTGTTGGGAGGCTGTCCCCAGTTGGGCCTCCGCGGTTTTCTGTGCTCAGAGTCTCAGGTCCCCCAACCGTTTCCGACAGTGGGTGCTCCGCCTGCCATAGAACCCCAGGGTCCGCACGTCCTTGCCAATGGCACGCCAGAATTCCTTCTTTTGATGGGCGCTGACCTGCAGATGCAATACAGACAGGAGAACACCCTTAAACAAACAGTTCAGCCTGTCACACATATGGCCCACCAATCCCGTTTCCATCACCATTGGCACACTCATCGCCCGGCGCACATCATGTACACCACCACAAAACATTTACACCCGCCCCCCCAGATGACACAATGCTTGCACACATATCGCCCAATGTGTACCCACCTGTTGGTGTGGAGGCCCATACAGCAGTCCGTAATGGGGTAGGACCCCATCCACCAGTTGTTCCAACTCTTCCGATGTGAAGGCAGGGGCCCTTTCCCCGGTCACACGGGCCATGGTGGGTTCCAGACACAGGTCCCAGCAGCACACGCATTGTAGGTGTTCTCCTGTTGAAGGTCAGGAAACAAGTGAGGAATCAGATGGAAAATGGCGGTCACGTCCGTGGCGGTGTACACCGTCACCGCCGGCGCAGATCCCCATTGGCCACTATACTCCATGGAGCCCCATATTATCCAATGAGGAATTGCACGGTGGTGCAAGACCACCTTCCGCCATGACGCCCAACATAGGCAGAATTCCCTCACTTCCACCTGTCCCTACATACAGGACAGGCGGTCACAATTTCAGAGGGGGGACAACAGTCATATCAACACTAAGGCCCTCATTATGACATTGGCGGTAACTACCACCTACTGCCACAGAGACAGCCACCAACATACCACCGCCGTGGCTACCAGCCGTCTGCCCGCATCATGACCACCGACAGTATACCGCCAGAATGCTGGCGGAACACGGGCTACGGTCATTGCGGCGGACGGCGGTAAGGCGGCGTTGCTGTCAGGAGCACCGCCACGCCAGCAAAGCACCGCCAACCGTATCATGACCAATGAAACGGCCTGGTGGTGTTTTGCTGGCAGATGCTGCTACTGACTGCAGCGCCGAGGACCGTCTCCAGCCGGAGGACCCCCTGCAAGCAGGAGGACCCCCTACAAGCAGGTAAGTCGGGTTCTACGACAGGAGAGGGGTGTGGGGGGGTGTTGTGTATATGTGGGGGGTGTGTATGTTTTGGAATGCGTGCATGCAGGTGTGAGTCGCATTGGATGCATGCGTGGATGAGTGATTGTGAGTTTTGTGTGTTCTGAATGCGTGTGTGTGACACGGTCTGTTGGTGTGTGTTGTGGTGTGTTGATATGTATGTGTGCATGCGTGGGTGGTGGTGGGTATGCGTGTGTGCATGTGTGTATATGGGTGCGCGTGCGGTGTGTATATATGTGGAGGGGCAGGAGAGGGAGGGGGTGGTGGGGGATGATTCTGGGGAGGGGTAGGGGGTGCGGGAGACCCCTATCAGTGCCAGGGAAGGGATTCACTGGCACGGATAGTGCCTACTGCCATGGTTTACGTGGCGGTAAGTTTGGCACGAAAACCATGGCGGTAGGCCGGGTCGTATTCCCGAGGGTGGGATTGTGACGGCCGCCGGGCTGGAGACCGAAGTCTCCAGCCCAGCGGACATTACCACCCTAGCGGTCGGTGTGTTAAAGTGGCGTCTTCGATGGCGGTTACCGCCAGGGACAAAATCCCATTTTTTTACCGTCAGCCTGTTGGCAGTATTAATTCCGCTTTAACACTGAGCGCCAGGGTTGTAATGAGGGCCTAAATACGTCACAGACTAGATTAGCACATACCGCACCTTTCCCATTGTCCCATAATATAAAAGCACCATGTATACTGAAGTTGTGGTTCCATTATTCAAATCAGTGCACCATTTCTTGGCAACTGGTTCTTTCCAAGTGACAGTGGGCTTGGCAGCAGGAATGTCACCCCCAATGTTCAAAATCGTGCTGTGGGGATGTAGGTGATGTATTATGCTTCATGTCTGTGACATATTGTACATCCCTATCTTCCCCTCTATTGCTGGTGTTGCCCTGCCACCTTTTGCTTGTGTATGGTGATATATTGTGTGATTGTTAGTTTCGGTATGCTGTGCATGCTTTGGTGATGGGTGTCCATGCAGGGCTGGGAGGGCTGTCCATACCTTAGTATAGCATGCAGGATTTGGCATTGGGGTTAGTCAGATGTGTGGTTGTAGTGTGTGGGATGGAGTGGAGTGATGGGAGTGAGGGTGAGGGGGTGTGATGGCATGCAGGTATCGGGGGTGATTAGTAGAAAATCTTGACTCATCAGTGTCCAGTTCTCCGGCTACTCCAGCGAGTCTCTCAGGATGCAGTATTGCCAAGACTTGCTCCTCCCATGCTGTGAGATGTGAGGGAGGACGTGGGGTCCACCACCAGTCCTCTGTATGGCAAACTGGTGCCTTGCTGCTATGGAACGTACCTTCCCACGTAGGTCATTCCAAATCTTCATGATGTTGTCCCTTGTTCTTGAGTGCTGTCCCACGGCGTTCACCCTGTCCACAATTCTCTGCCACAATTCCATCTTCCTTGCAATGGATATTTGCTGTACCTGTGCTCCAAACAGCTGTGGCTCTACCCTGATAATTTCCTCCACCATGACCCTTAACTCTTCATCAGTGAAACGGGGGTGCCTTTGTGGGGACATGAGTGCTGTGTGGTGTGTGTTGGTGAGAGTGTGTTGAGTAATGTGGTGGGGTGTGTGTTGTGGAGTATGTGAGGGATGTATGGGTGTAAGTGGTGTGTGTGTCTAGTTGTCGCAGTGGTTTTGGTGTCAGTCTGGGGGCAATAATGTGTATTTGTAAAGGGTTGTGGGTAATGTGGGTGTGTGTTTTATAATGCTGTGGGTGTGTGGGTCTGGTGTGTGTATGAGTGTCAGGTGTGTGTTTTTAGTATTGGCTAATGTGGTGTTGTTTTGTATGTGGGTGTCCATTCTGAGCACGGCGGTATGTACCGCCAATGGTTTACTGCCATTGAATGTCCGCTGTGGTGATTCGTGGGTCATAATGTGATGGACGTTGTTTTGTTGGGGTAATGGTATGGGTGTTGGGATTGTCAATTTGTCACTGACCTTTGGGCTGGCAGATTTGTGTATGTGGCTGGATTCTGTTGGATTGGTGTGTATGTGTGTCTTAATATGGCGAATGGCTATTCACCACCGCAGCGGTATGTTGGCGACCGTCACCGCAGCGGTAAGCGTGATTTACCGCCAATGTCATACTGAGGGCCTACGACATTGTTTTATAGAAAACGTTTTCTTCGCTTTAAATTTCTCCCATTTAAAAAATGTCCATTTATTAGTTATAAATGTGGCACTCTTTTTACTGGTCTCTGGGAGCAAAAGGCCAGCTAATCATTAAGGTAACTTTTCATTTTACTTTTCTCTTACTTTAAAGCATTCTGAAACATCAATTTGTTCTCATGCTCCAAACAAGAACTTTTACATAAGAGTTAAATACTTCAGTTCTTCCCCTCTGTGCCCCAGCCTGGCCATAAATCTGACTGAGCAGTGCTCATCATCTGGCTTTGCTACCTGTAGCCTGATGATAATAATGTAAAATGAAAACAGCCTTCCTGTAACTTTAAAAGAAAAACGTGACCCTGTGCTTATTTAATAATGAACTCAAGGCTGCAAGCTACTCATAAGCTATCTGAGAGCTACTGGTAGCTCACCATCGACTGGTTGGAGGTACCTGGACTAGTCACTCCCATATCCTGTTTTGTGTGGCTATCAGATTTGGAGTTGGTCCTTTTGTGACAGACTGCTTTATGGAGGAAGGACAGGCACTTTACAATGAAGCAAACCACCCAAAAAAACTTCAAAGCCTCAGACCTCAAATCACATTTTGTGTCTGGAAATGGGTTATAAGGAGCTTGAGGTGCCCAGAGTTGTCAACTGTAAAACAGCTAGTCAGGCTGTGAAAGGAGAAGAAGCTCTGCAAGACATCTGCCTGTGATATGGGCTGGAGACTAAGGCCTGGCTGTCTCCCAGTTGAGTGAGGAGCTATAACCCAGTGACATCCAAGACCACCTGCTTGTATCATAGAGCACCAGTGCCTGCCTGCTTGCCAAGACCAATGAGCCCTGTAAGGAAGAGGAGAGTGCTGGAGGAAGAAAGGTCCTGTGGGGGATCCTGACAAATGGATCTCTATAGCGAGATATTAGGAGACAACCATTGATCCAATCGGGTTGTTGCCCATGTGCAGGTTCATGTCGGTGATCCGGTATGCCAGAGGGGGCTACCATGAAGTAGCCATGGTTAGCATCACAGCCGTGCTGATTGGACCATCGCCTGTGTGTGGTCTATACGTTGCCAAACCTGTATGCTAGAGGGGGCTGCTGTCAAGTTGGGCATGCTAATTGGGCCTTGCCTATGTTTGGTGTGTAAATCAGTGACTCTGTATGCCAGGGTCGCCATGAAGTCAGCTGTGGTGAGCACATTGGGCGACCCAGCATGCCAGAGGGGGCCACCGTGAAGAGGAAACTGCTTTTGTGCCAATCGGGTCATCGCCTAAATGAGGAGCAGGTGTGGTGACCCTGTATGCTACAGGGGGCCAAGACAAGGATCAAAGCCTAGTAGGTGTCACTGTAAAAATGAGATCCACTGTAGTGACCCATGTAGGCCCGAGACCTGACAGAGACCTGGAACCAGTAGCCAACAATTCTACCAGCCTCCAACCCTCACTTTTGGGACAGACCAAAGGAAACATTTTGTTGCATCTGAGAAGCGCTCAGAACAGCCATCCCCGGTCCCTGCAGAGCTGTGTGTGTAAAACTCACCATAACAAGGCACTGCCCTCCAGGGACGCTCTTGTAGGGTTCGGTCAGAGAATCTCTGCTAGTGTGGGTAAGACTGAACAAAGGGCAGGTGGGCCTCAGGGGATCTTGTCTGCCAGTTAGCACTTCTGGGTTGGAACACTTTTGACTTTTGTGATAGAGTCAGAGATGGACTCCTGAGACTCAGACTGCTAGTGGGACCTAACCTGAATGTTGCCTATAGTGATTGAAGAATAACCACTACTGATAGTGAGAGGGACGTGGGACTCACAGGCTTGCCTATTAAACCCTAGAGCTTTGATCATGGGGCTCTGTTTACTGTTTACGAATGCTGTATTTCACTGTGGGTTCATATTAAAATACTACTTTTGTCATAAAAGACTATGGGGGTCATTACAACATTGGCGGTAAAAGCCGCTTACAGCCGTGCAGAAGACCGGCAATACACCGCCGCGGCTGCGGAATTCCGCCACAGCTATTATGACACACATCTCGGAATCCGCCGAAATTCAGACACAAGTCCGCCACACCAAAGGTCAGTGTTAAACTGGCGAAAACAAAACCTCCACCTCCACGCCAACAGAAACACGGACATGCTATTACGACCCACGAATCCACGCGGCGGTCTTTCAACCGCGGTATTCCATTGGTGGTACACACCGCCGCGCTCAAAATACACACACATCTCCAAAACACTGCCACATTGGACAATTACAAATACACACACCTGATACACATACAAACACCACTCCCACACACCCAACGCAATATAAAACACACACCCACATCACCCACAAATCCCTACGACAAAAAATGAGTCACGAAGGCCAGAGAGACAGCACAGATTAGACAATCCCACCACACAGAAGCACACAAAACCATCACCCACACAACATCCACGCACAAAACACCACACACCACTACACATCACCACACTCATCAACACATACACCACTCCACACATCACCCACACCACCCCATGTCACGCCAAAGACACCCCCGCTTTTCCGAGGAGGAGCTCAGGGTCATGGTGGAGGAAATCCTACAGGTAGAGCCACAGCTATTTGGCTTACAGGTGCAGCACACATCCATAGCCAGGAAGATGCAGCTATGGCGCAGAATCGTGGACAGGGTCAATGCTGTGGGACAGCACCCAAGAAATCGGGAGGACATCAGGAAGAGGTGGAACGACCTACGGGGGAAGGTGCGTTCAACTGTCTCCAGGCACAACATCGATGTTCAGCGGACTGGCGGCGGACCTCCTCCCCCACAACTAACAACATGGGAGGAGCAAGTCTTGACCATCATGCATCCAGAGGGCCTCGGAGGAGTCGGTGGAGGAATGGACACTGGTAAATCAAATCTTAACTATCAGATCCCCACCCTACCTCCATGCTATCACACACCCCCACCCTCACCCCCTCCCCTATCACTCCAACTCCTCACTAATGTACCAATATCACAAACCACACACCCCAACACCAAGCCCTGCATGACACAACTAAGCATGGACACCCATCACTAAAGCATGCCCACTGCACATACCCAGAACAACCCCCTAACCATCATCACACAAGCCCCCACACAGGAATGTTTGCACTGGGGTACACGCACACCCACCCATTGCACACCATCACACACACACATGCAATAATCTTGCTCTTATGCCCCTGCAGGATCACGAAGGACCGTCACCACACCGGAGGGTCCAGACATCTCCACTCCACCCACAGAAGAGGCCCACAGTGACGATAGCAGCTCTGCCCTACTGGAGCCTGATGACCAGCCCGGACCATCGTGGGCCTCGGGACAGTCGGTTCCCCTTGCACAGGCACAGCCCAACACTGACCTTCCACCCTCTGGTAACACCAGCACAGCACCCACCCAGCGGGCCCAAACCTCCGTACCCAGGACAGGTCAATCAGCTGTGTGTCCACCACTACAGGGAACCCAGGATAACCCATCACCCCAACAACAACAGGGACCTGGGGGCAGTGGTAGTGGGCACACGGTCCAGGGGACGGAGGCCCAGGAACACAGGGGAACTTCGAGGGCTGCTGTGCGACAGGTGGCGGACAGGCCAAGGGAACCCACTCTCCACGAGGCCCTCTCCTCCATCATGGGAGCATACCACCACTCCCAGGAGACGATGGCCACGGTCCTGGTCAAGTTTCAGGAGACCCAGCGCCTGTAGGACGAACAGTATTTGGGGTTCAGGGAGGAGCACAGGACCATCAACTCCGCCTTGGGCACCATCGTAGGGGTGCTGAAGGACATACAGCAGACCATGAGGGACACCGTGGCACTCCAAGGGGCCCCTGACACTAGCATGGACGATGAACTGCCCACCACCTCCGCCGGCGCTAGTGGACAGGACGCCCCGCCACAGGACCACTACACCAGCACCCCACCCCCTGCAGACGGACAACCACCACGCAAGCAGTCCCTGAGATCCAGGAACAGGACAGAGCAAGATGGCAAGACCCCGCCAGGAAATGAGACCACCCTGATTGTCCCCCCACTGTCCCACTTTGCTACCCTGTCCATACTTAAACTGCCCCAGCTCCACTTCCTATGCCCATTTGGGCAGTGCACCAGTGAGACTAATAGACTGGACTCTGCCATGGACATTCCTCCACCATCACCCATCCTCATTTGACAACCCCCCTCCATTTTTGAGCACTTCAATAAACACCCTTGAACCACAAAACAATCTGGAGTCAGTCTATGATTTGGTAATATGTATTATCAATGACAGTGTCAAAATGCGTTTCTATTTGTAAAGGCAACATACCTATGTCACACATTACAAGTCCTTGAAAGATGCATGCAGATGACACACGTTGGTAACCACACCTGTGAAACCGTAATGGAAAGGAACAACTCAGTTACCAAATAATCCCATTAAATTACACACAGGATAGAGGAAGACGTGTGACAGTGAATGTAATGGTAAAAAATTAAAATGTTCTCACCTGTGTGTCACTGGAAATATTGCTGTATGACTGACTCCCTGTTGTCGTTGTCTTCTTCCTCAGCTTCCTCCTCATCACTGTCCACAGGCTCCACAGGCTCCACAGCTGCCACAACACCGTCATCTGGACCATCCTCCTGCAGAAAAGGCACCTGGCGTCGCAATGCAAGATTGTGAAGCATCGAGCAGGCGATGATGATCTGGCACAACTTCTTCAGTGAGTAGAATAGGGAACCACCTGTCATGTGGAAGCACCTGAACCTGGCCTTAAGGAGGCTGAAGGTGCCTTTGATCACCCTCCTAGTCCGCCCATGGGCCTCATTGTAGCGTTCCTCTGCCCTGGTCCTGGGATTCCTCACTGGGGTCAATAGCCAGGACAGGTTGGGGTAACCAGAGTCTCCTAATAGCCACACTCGGTGCCTCTGGAGTTTACCCATCATATCAGGGATGCTGCTATTCAGCAGGATGTAGGCATCATGCACTGTGCCAGGGAACATAGCATTAACCTGGGAGATGTACTGGTCTGCCAAACATACCATCTGTACATTCATGGAATGATAACTCTTCCTGTTCCTGTACACCTGTTCACTCCTGTGGGTGGGGGGGCAGAGCTACATGGGTCCCATCAATAGCACCTATGAAGTTGGGGATATGTCCAAGGGCATAGAAGTCACCTTTCACTGTAGCCAAATCTTCAACCTCAGGGAAAATGATGTATCTCCTTACGTGTTTCAGCAGGGCAGACAACACTCTGGACAGCACGTTGGAAAACATAGGCTGGGACATCCCTGATGACATGGCCACTGTTGTCTGAAAAGACCCACTTGCAAGGAAATGGAGCACTGACAGCGCCTGCACGTCAGGGGGGATTCCAGTGGGATGGCGGATTGGTGACATCAGGTCTGGCTCCAACTGGGTACATAGTTCCTGGAATGTGGCACGGTCAAACCTGTAGGTGACGATTAAATGTCGCTCCTCCATTGTCAACAGGTCCACCAGCGGTCGGTACACCGGAGGATTCCGCCATCTTCTCAAATGTCCCAGCTGACGGCGCCTAGGAAGGACAACAGTGACGACCGAGTCAATGTTTATCAAGGTATGTACCCACAGTTACACAGAAGACGACACCAAACACAAAACCCTTCCTGTATGTGTGTTGAGTGTAGGCCTAGCTATGTGTGATGCAGAGGTAAATGAAGCCATGTGGGCACCAGAAATGGGGGCTGCCTGACCTCTAAACTAGGACAATGGGATTGTGGGGTAACTGCGTTGCCGTTGCACACCGTCGCGGTAGGCGGTCGTAGACCACGGCGCAATGCTGCATTGGTTAACATCGGACCCTATGGGTCCCAGGAGCTAATGAACAACTGCGCCAGCGGTGATGATACGCACCGCTGCGGACGTCACCGCTGCGGATGTCACCGCCATTTTCTATCTGTTCAATCACTAGATACCTGATCTTCGACAGGAGAGGACCTACACTGCAAGTGCTGCTGTGACCTCAGTCTGGAAGCAACGATGGCTGCTGTGTCTGGGGAAAGGGCCCCTGCCTTCACTGCTCAGGAGTTGGAGAAACTGGTAGACGGGGTCCTCCCCCAGTACACGCTACTCTACGGTCCTCCAGACCAACAGGTTAGTACACAGGTAGCACGTTGTATGGGCTAGGCCTGGGTGGAGAGGGCTGGTTGTAAGAGGGAAGGGGGCCGAGTTCATGGAACATGAATGCATGTGAATGAATGTGCCGCATGGCTAGAGTAGGGAGAGGGGGCACTCACATCGACGGTGCAGTTGGTAATGACTTCGCTTCTTCCCTTGTGCATGTCATGTAGGTCAGCGCCCACCAGAAGAAGGACATTTGGCGTGCCATCGCCAAGGACGTCCGGACCCTGGGGGTCCACCAGAGACGGGGCACCCACTGCTGGAAAAGATGGGAGGACATTTGCCGCTGGAGCAAGAAGACGGCGGAGGCTCAGCTGGGGATGGTCTCCCAATGTGGGAGGGGTGCCTGTCGCCCCATGACCCCCCTGATGTTCCAGATCCTGGCGGTGGCCTACCCTGAGTTGGATGGGTGCTTGAGGGCATCACAGCAGACACAAGGGGGTGAGTACAACCTCATTCTGGGGACTTTGCGTGCAGTTGAGGGGCTGGCTGAGGGAGGAGGCCTGTGGGTGTACCTAGGCCAGGCAGAAATACGTAGACTAGGCCCCTCAGTAATGCAGCCCATGTGGCACTCTACCCCACCGCAGTAGAGTGCCAAGTACAGGTATAGATGCCCCTGTGGCATCCATGTGTGCAGATGTCCACCATAGGCATGTAGGCCAGATCCCAGAAATTGCATCTGCAGAGGCCAGGAGCACGGCGTAGTGCAGGGGGCTGCTGTGTCTGTATTGTCCAGCAACGGTAGCGGTATGCCATGCACTCAACCTGTCTTTCTTCTGTCTCCCCCCCTTTTTGTGCTTTCCCTGTTCTTTTGTGCATCAGCATCATCAGGCGGAGGTACAGTGGCACCGGAGCACGAGGGAGCTGCAACCCACATGGCCATGGAGCGCCACACCATGGACTCAGAATGCACCAGTGGGACGGAGGGCGAGGGAAGCTTCACGTCGGCCACCGGATCTCCAACCAGCGACACGGACTCATCCGCCGATGGGAGCTCCCTTGTGGTGGCGGCACCATCTGTGCGCCCCACTTCTACAGGTACAGCCGCCACCTCCCCTACCAGCACCACCCTCCCAGCAGCCCCTCAGCTTTCGCCCCATGCCCGCTCACCCAGGAGGGTGGGCATCACCTTCGCACCAGGCACCTCAGGCCCTGCCCCAGTCACCCCTGCTGCCCTCAGTGAGGAGGCCATTGACCTCCTCAGGTCCCTCACTGTTGGGCAGTCTACCATTGTGAATGCCATCCAGGGTGTAGAAAGGGAGTTGCAACATGGTAATGCATTCCTGGAGGGCATTCATTCTGGTCAGGCTGCCCTTCAGCGAACCCTGCAATCTCTGGCCTCAGCACTGATGGCAGCCATTGTCCCTGTGTCTAGCCTCCCCGCTCCAACCTCCTCCACCCAGACCCAATCCCCTGTACCCCAGCCCATCCCAAGCACACCTACAGACCAGCATGCACACACGTCAACACACAAGGGAAGCTCTGGCAAACATAGGCACCACATAACCCACAGGCACAAACACAAGCATCACACACATGCAGACACACCAACACCCACTGCCTCCACTGTGTCCCCCTCCTCGTCGTCTGCCTCCTCCCTCCCAGTGTCGTCTACACTCTCACCTGCATGCACTACATCTACAGGCACCAGGAGTCGCACCAGAACACCCAGCACCACAACCCGCTCACCCGCACTCACCACCTCCACTCCCATTTACACGTCCCCTGTGTCCTCTCCCAGTGTGTCTGTGACACCCCCACCCAAAGTACACAAACGTGGGCACCCAAACACCCAACATCCATCCACCTCACAACAGCCTCCGGGTACCTGCACCCAAAACACCTAAAGTGACACCTCCTACAACCACCTCGTCTTCCTCCACTCCCAGACCCCCTCCAACTACCCATCCCAGTGTTCGTCAGAAACTGTCCCGCTGCAAAATTGACCTTTTTGCCCCCACCCCCCCCCCTCCAATTCGTCATTCCCGTCGTAGTGCCTCAGCCAAAAAGCCTCCAGTACCAGTGGTGTGTGTTCAAGGTGTGTGGAGTGCACCGGCCACCAGGGCAGGGAGTGTGACCCAGAGCCAAGGCACTGGCAGCCCACCCCCTGTAAAGGCTCTGAAATTGGAAAGTGGCCGACGGGACCCTGTGAAGACTCCTGGAGGCAAAACAACTCACAGGGGTTCCAGGGGGATTTCAGAGTCAGCTGTGACTCCTCCAAAGGTGGGGAAGGGCCAGAGAAAGTCTGCACAGCCTGGTGTGAGCATCACGGCTGAGAAGGGCGGCATCCTTTCTGGCGGTCGGGACGCCACCGCCAGCACCGTCGTGACTGGTCCGGAGACCACCGCCAGAGTCATTGCCCAGGAGGGCCCATGTATCGTCACTGGTCAGGAGACCACCGCAGGAGTCAGTGCCCAGGAGGGCCCAAGTATCATCACTGGTCCGGAGACCACCGCCACCGCCGGAGTCAGTGCCCAGGATGGCCCAAGTATCGTCACTGGTTAGGAGACAACCGCAGGAGTCAGTGCCCAGGAGGGCCCAAGTATCATCACTGGTCAGGAGACCACCGCCACCGCCAGAGTCAGTGCCCAGGTGGGCCCAAGTATCGTCACTGGTCAGGAGACCACCACTGGAGTCAGTGCCCAGGAGGGTTCAAGTATCGTCACTGGTCAGGAGACCACCGCCACCGCCGGAGTCAGTGCCCAGGAGGGCCCAAGTATCGTCACTGGTCAGGAGACCACCGCCGGAGTCAGTGCCCAGGAGGGCCCAAGTATCGTCACTGGTCAGGAGACCACCGCCGGAGTCAGTGCCCAGGAGGGCCCCGGCTGCCACAGCCCCGCTGGGCAATGAGGGAACGTCATGCCACACACCAATGCCCAGTCCAGAGAACGTCATGCCATACACCAATGCCCAGTCCAGAGAACGTCATGCCACACACCAATGCCCAGTCCAGACCCACCATGGCAAAGCACTGCTGAACAGTCCAGACCCGCCATGGCAAAGCACCACTGAACAGGGCATGAACCGGGGAAGAAAGAAAAGGCTGCCACATCAAGCATCGTTATCCCATGTGCAGCTGGGACAGTGAAGGGACAGGAACTATCACGGGGAGACTAATCCAGTCTGGGCACCAGCCCCCCTCCAGAACCAGTGGAGGCTGTTATATACTTGCGAAACTGTGGCTTTGCACTCCCCAGGATGGTCCAGTGAGCAACCCACCCACTGTAGAGACTTGAGAGACTGTGGCTTTGCACTCCCCAGGATGGTCCAGTGGGAAAGCCACACACTGTAGAGACTTGAGAGACTGTGGCTTGGCACTCCCCAGGATGGAACAGTGGGCAACCCACCTACTGTAAAGACTTGAGAGACTGTGGCTTTGCACTCACCAGGATACATCAATGGGCATGGAGCCCCGTCGTGGATCTGGCTTTGCACTCATCCGGCTGAGGTGCCCCTCCTTCCCTTCCCCCTGAGGTGCCTGTAGTATTTCTATCTGATGCCCCAGCAGTGTTCTCTCCGTTTGTGGACAGGTATCTTTTGTGGGCCTCGCCCATGCATTTTTGGACTAGTGGTGCACGGACATTGATATGTGCATATCTGCACTACTTCTCGTAATGTATATACTTTGGAATGATTTTATAATATTTCTGTATATTTTTGAGACATGTATATTGATACATTACAAAGTTTGAACTGATTTCGTTTTGTCTTTGCATTCTTCCGGGGGGGTTGTGGGTTGTTACTGTGATTTTTGTGAATGCATTGGTGTGTGTGTTGTAATATGCGAGGGTGGGGGTGTTGCGTGTGTGTCCCCCTAACTTTTGCCTTCCCCCTCCCCTATGTCGTAGGTGCAGTACTCACCGTTGTCTTCGCCGGCGCTGCTCTTCGTAGATGAGTAGGAAGAGAAGGGCCGGTAGGATTTGTAATTCCGGCTCCATGGAGTCCTCCTTCCTCGTGGGATGTGTTCAGGTGAGCGTTTTCCCATTGCAGTAACTGTTTCCGCCGTGTTTGAATCCGCCCCGGAAAAGGTGGCAGATTGGCGGGTTGTGATACTATGGGCGGTACATTGTCTTCCGCCTGTCTGTTGGCGGTGACCGCCGCGCTGCTTGTCTGTACCGCCGCGGCGGGCGGTGTGTTAAAGTGGCTGTCTTTGTTGGCGGTTTCCGCCAGGGTCATAATTCCCTTTTTTTGTCCGCCGGCCTGTTTGCGGTATTACCGCACCTTTAACACCGTCCACCAGGGTTGTAATGACCCCCTATAGTTGACTGGACAATCATTTATTGCTGCTTTTGAACATATTGGCCCTCATTAAAACCTTGGCGTTCGGTGTTAAAAAATGGAATCACGACCATGGCGGAAACCGCCAACATAGACAGCCACTTTAACACTCCGACCACCACGGCGGTAGAAACAAACAGCATGGCGGTCACCGACAACAGACAGGTGGAAGACAATGTACTGCCCACACTATTATGAGAGGCCAATCCGCCATCTTTTCCGGGGCGGAACCAACGCGAACAAAAACACAGCGGAAACAGGACTTGGAAGGGAAAATACTCACCTCTACACATTCCACAAGGAACCAGGACGCCATGGAGCCGGAACTCCGAATACTCCCTGTGATAGTATTCCTGCTCCTCTACCAGGAGCAAGAACGACGGCGGCGATGACCACAGTGAGTACTGCACCTACAACACAGGGGAGGGGGGAAGGAAAAGAGAGTGACACACACACACACGCAACACACAAATACATGCTGCAACATTACATTTACAACCCCACCCCCTTTCAAGAACGCAAGGACAAAATGAAATGAGTTGAACGATTGTAATCAATAAAAATCCACTAGTCAAAACTTTAAATACAGTATAAACAATTATGTACACCAACTATACAAGTCCGGATAGTGCACCATTCATAGTCCGTGGACCACTGGGCCCAAAATGCAAAGGCGAGGCCCACACTCGATACCAGACTCCAAACGGAGAGAACACTGCTGGGGCATCAGATCGAAATGAAACAGGCACCTCAGGGGGAAGGAAAGGGGGGGCACCTCAGCCGGATGAGTGCACGACACCAGCTCCACGAGGGGGCTCCATGTCCATTGATGTATCCTGGGGAGTGCAAAACCACAATCTATCAAGTCTCTCCAGTGGGTGGTTTGCTCACTGCTGGGCGGTTTGCCCACTGCTTTGTCCTGGGGAGTGCAAAGCCACAGTCTCTCAAGTCTCTCCAGTGGGTGGTGTGCCCACTGCTTTATCCTGGGGAGTGCAAAGCCACAGTCTCTCAAGTGGATAACAGTCTCCACTGGTTCTGGAGGGGGCTTTGTGCCCAGAGTGCTTCATCCTGCCAAGGACTGAGGTAGTGGATGTCTTTCTCCACTGGTTCTGGAGGGGGCTTTGTGCCCAGAGTGCTTCATCCTGCCAAGGACTGAGGTAGTGGATGTGACACTCCACTGACGGTGGTGCAACATGCAAGCTGCCCAGGCTCCTAGAACTGACCACCAGCCATGGACGACTGACCACTGGGGATGGCAGCCATGCCTGCGGTCGTGCCACTGGCTCAGGATGTCGCGGGGCCGCTGGCGGTGCTGGCGGCGGTGTCAGTAGCGGCGGTGGTTGCGGCGGACTCTGTTGCATCGGTTCTGGCGGATGTGTCAGTAGCGGTGGTGCTTGCCGCGGACACTGTGGCATCGGTGCTGGCAGCGGTGTCAGTAGCGGCGGTGCTTGCGGCAGACTCTGTGGCATCGGTGCTGGTGGCGGGCTCTGTGGCATTGGTGCTGGCGGCGGCCTCTGTGGAATCAGTGCTGGCGGCGGTCTTTGTGGTGGCGGTCTTTGTGGCAGCGGTGCTGGTGGCGGGCTCAGTGACTGCGGTGCTGGTGGCGGGCTCAGTGATTGCGGTGCTGGTGGCGGGCTCAGTGACTGCGGTGCTGGCGGCGGCCTCAGTGACTGTGGTGCTGGTGGCGGTGCGTGTGGCGGTGCTTGTGGCGGTCTTGTCCGCCGTGCAGGTTGGCGTTGAGGTGGACCTGCCCTTGATCTTCTGGCCCTTCACCACCTTGGATGGTGGCGCAGCTGTCTTGCCACTATCCACTTTTGTTTTGCCTGAGCCCTTGGTGGCAGGTGTTTTCGCCTTCTCCTTCTGGAATGTGGGCAACGTTTTTACTTTTGGAGGTGGCGGAATGTCCTTGCCCTTGTTCCGTGGAACACTGGCTGCCTGTTGCTTGGCGCACTCCAAAAGCCCGCAATTGCTGGCACCACTGTGCCCAGTGATGTGGTGGCAGAGGTGCTGGGTTGGGACCAGGAAAGGCGGGCCCTAGGGGACGGAAGGGGAGGTGTAGGAAATAGGTCAACATTAGATAGGAAAAGCTTTTTAGACACACTGGGACGGGTAGATGGAGCGGGTTTGGGAGTTGAGGAAGAGGTAGTGGATGTAGGAGGTGTACGTTTGCTGACTTTGGGTGAAGGTGCATGGGCTGGATGCTGTTGTGAGGTGGATGGCTGTTGGGTGGGTGTGTGGCTGCGTTTGTGTACTTTGGGAGGAGGGCTCACAGACACACTGGTAGAGGACACTGGGGATGTGTGAATGGTAGTGGGGGTGGTGAGTGCACATGAGCGGTGTGTGGTGATGGGCGTGCTGGTGATGGAGGTAGTGGCTGAAGATGTAGTGCATGCAGGTGTGAGTGGAGATGAGACAGGAAGGGAGGAGGGAGACGTGGAGGAGGGGGACACAGTGGAGGCAGTGGATGTCGGTATGTGTGCCTGGGTATGATGCTTGTGTGAGTGCCTGTGGGATGTGTGGTGCTTATGTTTGCCAGAGCCACCTTTGTGTGTTGAGGTGTGTGCATGCTGGCCTGAAGGTGTGCTTGGGATAGGCTGAGGTACAGGGGGTTGGGTCTGGGTGGAGGAAGTTGGAGGGGGAGGCTGGACACAGGGACAATGGCTGCCATCAGTGCAGAGGCCAGAGCCTGAAATTCTCTCTGTTGGGCTGCCTGGCCAGAATGAATGCCCTCCAGGTATGCATTTGTTTGTTGCAAATGCCTCTCGACACCCTGGATGGCATTCACAATGGTAGACTGCTCAACAGTGAGCGATCTCACGAGGTCAATAGCCTCCTCACTGAGGGCAGCAGGGCTGACTGGGGCAGGGCCTGAGGTGCCTGGGGCAAAGGAGATGCCCACCCTCCTGGGTGAGCGGCCACGGGACACACGCTGAGGGGCTGCTGGGAGGGCGGTGCTGGTAGGGGGGTTAGCGGCTGTACCTGTTGATGCGGGGGGCACAGAGGGGCCCACCACCGCAAGGGAGCTCCCATCAGAGGAGGAATCGCTGTCGCTGATGCCACCTCCTGTCCCTGCCGTGGAGCTCCCCTCGCCCTCCGTTCCACTGGTGGCTTCAGACTCCGTTGTCTCGCCCTCCAGGACCATGTGGGATGCAGTTCCCTCCTGCTTCGGTGGCACTGCTCCTCCGCCTGATGATGCTAATGCACACAAGAACAGTGAGCCCACAAAAAGGGGGGGGAGACAGAAGAAAGACATGTTCAGTGCATGCAATACCGCTACCGTTGGCGGACACTACAGACACAGCAGCCCTCTGCACTACGCCATGCACTTAGAGTTCCCTAATTAATCACAGGGACATGGGGTACAAGGCCTATGCCCAATTGCTGCACACATGGAAGTCACAGGAGCCTCACTAGGTGTAGTTGGCTCTTACAACTGGTGGGGTTGGGGTGCCACATAGCCTGCCTCACCAAGGGACCTTGCCTATAAAACTCGCCCTTGCCTAGGGGAACCCACAGCCCACCTCCCCCACCCAGGCACTTCGTAATGCGCGCAGAGTCAGATGGATGTGACTGTACTCACCCCCTTGTGGCTGCTGTGATGCCCTCAAGCACCCATCCAACTCCGGATATGCCACCGCCAGGATACGGAACATCAGGGGGGTCATGGTGCGAAGGGCACCCCTCCCACGTTGGGAGGCCATCCCCAGCTGGGCCTCCGCCGTCTTCTTGCTCCAGCAGCGAATGTCCTCCCATCTTTTCCGGCAGTGAGTGCTCCGTCTGTGGTGGACCCCCAGGGTCCGGACGTCCTTGGCGATGGCACGTCAAATATTTTTCTTCTGGTGGGCGCTGACCTAGAGAAATAGTACAGGGGAAAAGGATCATCTTTAACCGTCTGGACCGTCACAGTCATCGACCCACGTTCCACCCTTGCCCTGACGTACATACACTCACCGTCCGCTCATGCAGGCCTCAGTCCCCCCTCCCTGTATCTTCCATCCACACTACTCCAAACAGGCATTGCCCATCCAGCATGCTCACAGTGTACTCACCTGTTTGTCCGGAGGACCGTAGAGTAGCGTGTACTGGGGGAGGACCCATCCACTAACTTCTCCAACTCCTCCGAAGTGAAGGCATGGGCCATTTCCATCGTCACATGAGCCATTGTCGCTTCTAGACTGAGGTCACAGCAGCACTTGCAGTATAGGTCCTCTCCTGTCAAAGGTCAGGTATCAAGTGAGTGAACAGACAGAAAATAGCGGTCACATCCGCAGCGGTGCGTACCGTCACCGCCGGCGTACATCGTCATTGGCTCCTGGGACCCTTAGGGTCCAATGTTAACCAATGCAGGATTGCGCTGCGGTCTTCGACCGCCTACTGCGACGGTGTACAACGCCAGCGCAGTTACCTCATATCACCTTGTCCCACATTACAGGTCAGGCAGCTGCCATTTCAGGGGGCCACATGGCATACATTTTAAATGCGTCACACCTATCTAGGCTTTGCATACACACAGTGACAGGCACATTGCGGATTGACGAATGTGTGCAATACATATCTTTTTTAATACCTCAGTGTTGGCTGACTCTGTGCTCGCTGTTCTCGTCCATAGGGCGCGTCTGCTGGGGCAGGTGAGGAGATGGCGGCATCCTCCGGTGTACAGACCGCTGGTGGACCTGTCGACAATAGAAGACAGACACATCATTATCACTTACAGACTTGATCGTGCCACAATCCAGGAACTGTGTGCCTAGTTGGAGCCAGACCTGATGTCAGCTATCCGCCATCCCACAGGAATCCCCCTCTAGTCCATTGATGGGACACATGTGGCCTTGGTACCCCCCGCAGGAGTGAACAGGTGTACAGAAACTGGAAGAGCTACCATTCAATGAATGTGCAGATAGTGTGTTTGGCCGACCAGTACATCTCCCATGTGAATGCCAAGTTTCCAGGCTCAGTGCATGACGCTAACATTTTGAGGAAAAGCAGCATCCCTTATGTGATGGGGCACCTCCAGAGGCACCAGGTGTGGCTAATAGGTGAGGACAAGGACCCTATACTGTGTGAATGATTGTCTGCGTCTGGGGTTGTCCATAAGAGTTAGTGTGTGTCTAACAGTTGTTCCTTTGACATTTGCAGGTGACTCTGGGTACCCCAACCTGTCATGGCTACTGACCCCAGTGAGAAATCCCAGGACAAGGGCAGAGGAACGCTACAATGAGGCACATGGGCGAACTAGGAGGATTATAGAACGAACATTCGGCCTCCTGAAGGCCAGGTTCCGGTGCCTCCATATGACAGGTGGTTCTCTCTACTACTCACCAAAGAAGGTGTGCCAGATCATCGTGGCCTGCTGTATGCTGCACAACCTGGCTTTGCAACGACAGGTGCCTTTTCTGCAGGAGGATGGTCCAGAAGGAGGTCTGGTGGCAGCTGTGGTGCCTGTGGACAGTGAAGAAGAGGAGGCAGAAAAAGAGGATATCGAGAACAAAAACAACGTTATCCAGCAATACTTCCAGTGAGACACAGGTAAGAAGACATCCCTGCCTCCCACATCTCATACAATTGTTAGACCTATCATATGTCTGTCACTTTCACCCAGTGTATGGACCCTGACTTATCACTTTGCGTTTCCATTTCACAGATGTGGGTCCCACTGTGTGACCTCTGCTATATTACCTCATGGACTAGAGCTGTGTGACATAGGTATGTTGACAATACAATCGACATTGCTATTTTCCTTAGTTATAGCAAATACACATTTGTGAAAGCACAGACTGACTCCAGATTGTTTTGTGATTCAAGGGTATTTATTTAAGTGAAAAATAGTGGAGGGGTCGTAAAATGGGCAGGGGTGATGGTGGAGGAATGTCCATGGCAGAGTCCAGTCTATTTGTTTCACAGGTGCATTGTCCAAAGGGGCATAGGAAGTGGAGCTAGGGCAGTTGATGGATGGACAGGGTGACGAAGTGGACAGAAGGATGACATTCAGGGTGGTCTCATTTCTTGGCGGGGGTCTTGACATTGTTCTCTGTCTTTGTCCTGGATCTCAGGGACCATTTGCGGGGTGGTTCTCCATCTGCATGGGGTGGGGTGCTGGTGTTGTGGTCCTGTGGCGGTGCCTCCTGTCCACTAGCGCCGGCGGAGGTGGTGGGCTGTTCATCATCCAGGCTAGTGTCAGGGGCCCCTTATTGTGCCACAGTGTCCCTCCTGGTGTTCACAATGTCCTTCAGCACCCCTACAATGGTGACCAGGGTGCTGTTGATGGACTTGAGTTCCTCCCTGATCCCCAAATACTGTTCCTCCTGCAGCCGCTGGGTCTCCTGAAACTTGGCCAGTACCGTTGCCATAGCCTCCTGGGAATGATGGTATGCTCCCATGATGTTGGAGAGGGCCTCATGGAGAGTGGGTTCCCTGGGCCTGTCCTCCCCCTGTTGCACAGCAGTCCTCCCAGCTCCCCGGTTTTCCTGTTCCTCTGTCCCCTGAACCACTGCCCCCAGGTCCCTGATGTTCTTGGGGTGGTGGGTTTGCCTGGGTTCCCTGTAGTGGTGGACACACTGCTGCTTGACGTGTCCTGGGGACAGAGGTATGGGCCCGCTGGGTGGGTGCTGTGCTGGTGTTTCCTGAGGGGGGAGGCTCTGTGGTGGCATGTGTCAGTGTATGGGGAACCGACTGTCCCAAGGTCCCAGATGGGCCGGGCTGGTCATCTAGATCCAGTTGGACAGAGCTGCTGTCATCACTGTGGGCCTCTTCTGTGGGGGGAGTGGACATGTCTGGAACCTCCTGTCCGGTGACGTTGGGTAGGGGTCCTGCAGGGGTGTAAAGGCATGATTATTGCATCTGTGTGTGCCATCATGTGCAATGGGTGGGTGACCCTGTACCCCAGTGCTTAAATTCTTGTCTAGGACCTTGTGTGATATTTGGTTTGGGGATCTGTGTGGGTATCTATAGTGGACATGCTTTGGTGATGGGTGTCCATGCTTTGGTGTTGCATGCAGGGCTTGGTGTTGGGATGTGTGGGTTGTGATAGTGGGGCATATGTGAGGTGTTGGAGTGATGGGGGTGAGGGTGGGGTATGTGATAGCATGCAGGTAGGGTGGGGGATGTAATAGATAAGATTTGACTTACCAGAGTCCATTCCTCCTGCTACTCCTGCGAGGCCCTAAGGATGCAGTATAGCCAAGAACTGCTCCTCCCATGTTGTTAGTTGTGGGGGAGGAGGTGGGGGTCCGCCGCCAGTACTCTGAACTGCAATCAGGTGTCTTGAGACCACGGAACGCACCTTCCCCCGTAGGTCGTTCCACCTCTTCCTGATGTCATCCCTAGTTCTTGGATGCTGTCCCACTGCGTTGACCCTGTCTACGATTCTGCGCCATAGCTCTATCTTCCTAGCTATGGAGGTGTGCTGCACCTGTGATCCGAATAGCTGTGGCCCTAACCAGACGATTTCCTCCACCATGACCCTGAGCTCCTCCTCAGAGAACCTGGGGTGTCTTTGTGGTGCCATGGTGTGGGTGATGTGTGAGGTGGTGTGTGTTGTGATGTGTGAGGGGATGTGTTTGTGTGTGTTGTCTGAGGTGCGTGGATGTTGTGTGAGTTATGATGTTCTGTGCCTGTGGATGCTAGTATTGTTGATAGTGGTGTCTCTATCTGTGCTTCTTTCTCAATTTTGGTAGTAAGAGTTTGTGGGTGATGTGGGTGTGTGTTTTATATTGTATTGGGTGTGTGGGAGTGGTGTGTGTATGTGTATCAGGTGTGTGTATTTCGAATTGTCCAATGTGGTTGTGTTTTGTAAGTGTGTGTGTATTTTGAGCACGGCAGTGTGTACCGCCAATGGAATACCGCGGTTGAATGACCGCCGCGTGGATTCGTGGGTCGTGATAATGTGGGCGTATTCCTGTTGGAGGTTTTGTTATCGCCAGTTTATCACTGACCTTTGGTGTGGCGGACTTGTGTGGGTGTCTGGATTTTGGCAGATTCCGGCCTGTGGGTCGTAATAGCTGTAGCGGAATTCCGCAGCCGCAGCGGTGTGTTGGAGGCCTTCTGCGCGGCGGTAAGCGGCATTTACCGCCAATGTTGTAATGAGGGCCATTATGTGTTGTGAACCTTTGTTCATTCCTCTGTATCTACCTCCAAGCCTTGAATTGCTCAACACACAATGCCATTGAGAGTTAAGTGCTGAAAGGGTAGTTGGCCCATTTGCTCAGGTCCATAGTAGGTCAGGCCCTGGAACATCAGCAGTAAAAGGTTTCAACCCCTATTGTTGGGCCAAATAGCTTCTGCTTGCCCCCTGGCCCTCTGAAAAGGGCTCTGGCAACAATGTATTCCCTTATTTTTGAATTCTTCATTAAAACTATCATATTTTGATGCATTGCGAGGACCCTTCACATGGGGACATTTTGCCTCATGAAATTAAGATTTAACACCATACCTTATGCAGTAAATTGTAATATAAAGCAATGAGGCAATACCATCTAACCCTTTTGACCAGGGCAATAAAAAAAAAAGTTAATGTTGTATGGTCAATGCAAGGGGGACGTAATCCTAGACTTCCACGGTAAGATATCTATTTGGCAATTAAATATATCCAATCTTTATTGTATTAACTGATATATATTTTATTTCTTTATCAGAAATTGTTCAATTTTTGAAAACTTTACAACATATATTGCACATTTTTAAAGATTTATGAAGTTACTTATGACTCTAGGTGCTCCTAATTCTTAAAACACAGTGAAGGTGAATATTGTGAAGGGGAGTGATAGTGTTATATACAATATATACAGAAGGTGGTTAAGAGCAATGTAGACTTTCAAAGGCTCCGTCAATCCAGGAGGCCCTGAAGTCACTTAGAATTTTTAGAATTTCAATCCACATTCAATTTCATGTCGACGTTTTGACCCCATGTATAGACATAAATCAATAGTGGGTCATCATCAGGACTGGGGATATTTTCTATTTGGTAGCACCTAAAAATAATTTAAATATCCAAATTAATAAGGGACCTATCTAGTCAGTCCAATTAATTTACATCGATGGGGCTAGGAATAAGCACTCACCTAAAAATTCCAGTTAATAATTATGATCTTCTGGTCAAAGTCGTCTTCCTAATGGGGACATAACAACTTTAATTGTTCCCTGTTCATCAACATAGTGTATTTAATTCAGACATCATAATATTATGTGTAGTTACTTGCATGATTAATGGTTCAGTCTAAATCGCAAATTGGAACGAAGCCTGGACTATGGCTATCATTCGAGGGTATAATATCCTACATTAGATTCTGTCAATGTTGTTAGTAGCAAGTCAGCCATACAATAATGGTGGCTGGGAAGTGGCTCACGGTATCTATAAGGATAAATGCACACTCAGCCTAGATTCTGGAGGTTACTCAGCCATATAGGGCTTATCTATCTGTCACTTACTTCTTTATATTCCTTTTACTGTGTCCGCTCGTGTAGCCACGGGAAATCTGTTGAAGCCTTGCGTCCGTCTGACAAACTGGTATTAAAGGAATGGCGCCCTTGCTAATTGGGGCTTGCACCCTTCTCATTGGTGCCTAACAGGGCCAGTGAGAAGTATTATATTCCCCATGTGCTCCGTCGGCAGCGTCTATTCCGAGGCTGCGTGTACGGACCAAGGCAATGTTAACACAGCCAGTTCCCTCTCTGGTCCGCCTAACAACGCGATGGGGAACAACCGAATCCACGTGTATATGGCGAATATGTGTTATCTTGATCTGTTATGTGCGATCAAGGGAAGTGGCGTATATAAGCGAATAAATGCCTTTGGCTGAGGATCGCACAATTAGATAGAGTATGTGTCTCGGTAGGTATATATTCGCTTCGTGGTAGCGTGTAGCCTATAGGATATGGATGTCACAAGAAGATAATCAAATTAATACTATAGGAATAATCACTTATGTATACACCAGAAATTTCGCACGGAAATGTTACATCTAAATTATGTCGACCCCCTGTATTACAATGGGGCAAGTTAATCTTTTGAAATTCTGATCAACCATTGTATATTATATACGGGCATCGACTCACAGGGAAAATGTATCATGTTATCACGAATGGGGCATTTGTCCATGTGGGTGGACTCTTAAATTAATGGAGAATAAGCAGGTCACAAGGATAGTACTTAGTGTTAATAGTAATCAATAAGAGAACATTTCTCAGTAATTTTTATCTGTACCCGGACTACATTAAAGGTCGAAAAAAACATGCACACCTACATTCATAAGCAACTCTTGGGTTAGGAAAGGACCGGGGGTGTGTTAATCTGGTACAATAGTACAATTTCTAGGTAACCATCAGGAATTATAGGGATAGTGTATGATTATAAAAGGCATGTTGCCAATCTTCTAGGGTATTAAGTCCCTCATTTATGGTGCCACATTTATCCATCCAAAATAATTCCCCCTTGGTCAAGATATAGTCTTTGTCTCCTGCCCTTGGCCCCAAAGTAATCTGTTCAACAATTTGCCATTTCAGATCTTCACATTTATGCTGCATTGTTTCATAATGTTCTACTAAGGGTGCTCCCACTGTTTTGCATTTAGTTATGCTTTTATGTTACAGAATCCTGCATTTTACCTTCTGCGTTGTTTGTCCGATATCTAAAAATTTACAGGGACACCAAATTGCATAAATTACGTCCTGTGTATTGCAATTAGTAAACGTGGGTAGGGAAAATACATTTTCTTTACTGCAAAATTCCATTGTATTGAAACTCATTTTACATGCCAAACAATTACTACATTTGTAATGTCCCACAACTGCTGGTAAGCCCCATAATGTGTTCTCCTTCCTTTTAGGCATCTGTGGTAGTACAGCACATGTAAGAGTGTCTTTCAAACTCCTCTCTTTCTTGAAAGAAAATAATGGGGGTTCTTGTGTGTGAAGATGTTCCTTAATTAATTCCCAATGATGTAGAATTATCTTCTTGATGTCATTGCTGGCCGGGTTGTATGTGGTAACTCATGCTATTCTATTGCAGTCCTCTTTTGGTGTTTTGGGTTTTAAGAGAACTTCTCTGTGATTATATCAGGCTTGGTTTCTTGCTCTTTTGACTAATCTTTTGGGTTAGCCCCTCTCTAATAGTCCTTTTATAAGAGTGTCTGATCCCGTGAAGTAATCTGATCTTTTTGTACAATTTCTCCGAATGCGAAGGAACTGACCAAACGGAAGATTGTCTCTTAAGCTTCTCGGATGGTTACTAGAATAGTGTAATAGTGTGTTCCTTTCTGTTGGTTTTCGATATAATGAGACAAAGATTTTGTCCGCATCGACTCCTATTCTAAGATCTAGAAAAGGTATACTCTCCCTGTTGGACTCCATGGTGAACTGGATGTCTTTGGACTTTCCATTCAGCCAGGTATGAAATGCCTGGAGTTGGATGATAGATCCTCGCCAAATTAGTAATACATTGCCAATGTATCTCGACCATTTCCCTATATGGCATAGGAAAGGGTATGACTGATTAAAGATATTCTGAGTCTCGTACTCTGCCATATATAAATTAGGCCTAATTGGGTGCAAAGGCGGCTCCCATGGCCACTCCTTTGACCTTAAAATTGTTATTGAATAGAAAATAATTGCGGCCCAATGCTATCTCCATCATGGAAATTAAAAACCAAGTGGGTACCTGCACAGGTTGTGTGCGGGAATCTAGCACTTTGTTTAAGACTCTTAGAGCTTCATGTTGGGGAATGTTTGTATATCAATCAATCAATCAATGCATTTATAGAGTGCGCTACTCACCCGAGAGGGTCTCAAGGCGCTGGGGAGGGCGGGGGTGGGTTACTGCTGCTCGAAAAGCCATGTCTTGAGGCGCTTCCTGAAGGCGAGATGGTCCTGGGTAGTTCTTAGGTGTGTGGGGAGGGAGTTCCATGCTTTGGCTGCCAGGTAGGTGAAGGACTTTCTTCCTGCGGTGGTTCTGCGGATACGTGGGACGGTGGCGAGAGCGAGGCTGGCTGAGCGAAGCTGACGGGTGGGTGTGTAGAATGAGAGGCGGCTGTTGAGGTATTCAGGGCCCATGTTGTGGAGAGTTTTGTGTGCATGTGTGAGGAACCTGAAGGTGATCCTCTTGTTGACGGGAAGCCAGTGCAGGTGTTTCAGGTGGGCGGATATGTGGCTGTGGCGCGGGATGTCGAGGATGAGGCGTGCGAAGGCGTTCTGTATGCGTTGAAGACGTTTCTGTAGTTTTGTGGTGGTCCCTGCGTATAGGGTGTTTCTGTAGTCCAGACGGCTTGTGACGAGGGCATGGGTAACTGTCTTTTTGTTTCCTGCGGGGATCCATCTGAAGATTTTTCGGAGCATGCGAAGGGTGTTGAAGCATGATGACGAGACGGCATTGACTTGCTTGGTCATAGTGAGGAGGGGGTCCAGGATGAATCCGAGGTTGCGTGCGTGGTCTGAGGGGGTTGGTGCGGTGCCCAGAGCCGTGGGCCACCAGGAGTCGTCCCAGGCGGATGGGGATTGTCCGAGGATGAGGACCTCCGTTTTGTCTGAGTTCAGCTTTAGGCAGCTGAGCTTCATCCATTCCGCGACGTCTTTCATTCCTTCCTGTAGGTTGATTTTGGCGGTGGTTGGGTCTTTGGTGAGGGAGAGTATCAGCTGGGTGTCGTCGGCGTAGGAGATGATGTTGATGTTGTGTTTGCGAGCGATGTCGGCGAGGGGGCTCATGTAGATATTGAAGAGTGTTGGGATGAGCGAGGAACATTGGGGTGTGCCGCAGATGATCTCGGTGGGTTCTGAGCGGAAGGGCGGGAGGTAGACTCTTTGGGTTCTGTCGGAGAGGAACAAGATGATCCAGTCAAGGGCCTGTCCTAGGATTCCAGTGGAGCGGAGGCGGGTTATTAGGGTGCGATGGCACACGGTGTCGAAGCCAGCCGAGAGGTCCAGGAGGATGAGGGCGGTTGTTTCTCCGCTGTCCATCAGAGTTCTGATGTCGTCGGTGACTGCGATGAGGACGGTTTCCGTGCTCTGGTTGGCCCGCAATCCTGATTGGGAAGAGTCGAGCGAGTTGTTAGCTTCAAGAAAATTGGTCAGCTGCTTGTTGGCGGTCTTCTCGATGACCTTGGCCGGGAAGGGGAAAAGAGAGATGGGGCGGAAGTTCTTCAGGTCGTTGGGGTCAGCCGTGGGTTTTTTCAGGAGGGCGTTGACTTCCGCATGTTTCCAGCTCTCGGGGAAGGTGGCAGATGAGAACGAGCTGTTGATGATGCTCCGGAAATGGGGGGCGATGATGGAGTCAGCTTTGTTGAAGATGTGATGGGGGCACGTGTCCGAGGGGGAGCCGGAGTGGATGGTGTTCATGGTGATTCTGGTCTCCTCAGAGCTGATGGGGGTCCAGGCGTTGAGTGTAGTGGTGGGGGCTGTTGGTTCGGTGGTGGGCGACGGGGTCTGGGGTCCGAAGCTGTCGTGTAGGTCTGCTATCTTTCGGTGGAAGAACGTAGCGAGGGAGTTGCAGAGTTCTTGTGAGGGCGTGATGACGTTGCAGCTGGCGCTGGGGTTGGAGAGCTCTTTGACGATTTTGAAGAGTTCTTTGCTGTTGTGGGTGTTGTTGTCTAGTCGCTCTTTGAATGATGTCCTTTTGATGGAGCGGATCAGCTGGTGGTGTTCACGGGTGGCGATCTTGAGGGCTGACAGGTTTTCTGTGGTGCGTTCTCTGTGCCAGGTTTTTTCGAGGGTACGTCAGGATTTCTTGGATTCTTTGAGGGCGTCCGTGAACCACGGGGTTTCCTGATGCTGGTCCTGCTTGGGTGGCTTTTAAGTGGAGCGAGGTTTTCGGCACAGTTGGTGATCCACTGTGTGAGGCTGAGGGCTGGGTTGTTGGTGTCCGTGGTGATGGCTGGTGGGTTTTGGTTCAGTGTTGAGAGGAGCTGCTCTGTGGAGATTTTGCTCCAGTGTCTGCAGGGGATTTGTTGTGTGCGATGGTGGTGGGTCTCCCGTTTGAAGGTGAAGTGGACGCATCTGTGGTTGGTCCAGTTTAGTTCAGAGGAGTGGCTGAAGGATATGTGGTTGCTGGTGGAGAGCATGGGGTCGAGCGTGTGGCCAGCGGTGTGGGTGGGGGTGTTCACCAGTTGCTTGAGTCTGAGGTTGGCGAGGTTGTCGAGCAGGGTGGCGGTGTTGTTGTCGTTGTTTTTCTCCAGGTGGAAGTTCAGGTCCCCGAGGAGGATGTAGTCTGGTGAGGCTAGGGCGTGCGGGGTGATGAAATCTGTGATGGTTTCGCTGAATTAGGCGCGTGGGCCCAGGGGCCTGTAGACAAGAGTTCCTCTGAGGGTGGTTCTGGGGTCGGTGTGGATCTGGGAGTGTACGTGTTCGGCGGCGAGGGGGGTGTCTTCGGTGGTGGTCGTGATGTTGATGGAGTTCCTGTAGATGATGGTGATTCCTCCACCGGTTTGGTTGATGCGGTCCTTCCGGGCGATCTTGTAATCATCGGGGATGGCTATGGCGATGTCAGGAGCTGAGGAGGCGTTCATCCAGGTTTCTGTGATGAAGGCGACATCTGGTGCTGTTGTGTCCAGGAGGTCCCATAGTTCGATGGCGTGCTTGTGGATGGAGTGTGTGTTGATACAGGGATTGTATATCCATTGTGACCAACAAGTCCGTACTAGAAGAAAATTCTAGCCCTTCATACAGAGTGATTAAGTGCATGCTATCCCTGACATATGCCTTTGTTAGAGACACAAATGATTTCAGGAAAAAGTCAAGGTACTGACACAGCGGTTCTAATAGGGAGCCACACCCTAACACAATGGGTCTACCAGGTGGATTTTCTAAACTTTTGTGTATCTTTGGTAAGGTATATAATACTGGGGTACAGGGATCCTTTTTGTCGAGAAATTGGTATTCCTTTTTAGACACAAAACCTTGTTCTAATCCCATTTTTGTTAGTTCTAGAATCTGTTCACGCAGTTCCCTCATAGGATCCAAACTGATCTCCCTCTAACAAGTCTTGTCACTCAACTGGCTGAGGATTTCTTGTTGATAATCCTTTAAGTCTTGTAGTACTATTCCACCACCTTTATCCCCTGCTTTAATCACTATATCATGTTTCTCTTTCAGATTTTTTAGAGCTATATTTTCCTCATAAGAAAGATTTTATTTGACATAGTTCTGTTTATTACTCAAAATATCGATATCTTTCAAGACAACTTTCTCAAACATTAAAATTTAAACGGCATGGAATTAGAGGGCGGAGTGAAGGAAGATGGCGGTCTTAGGCCTGTTGTACTTAGTGGGCCCTCCACTTGGTTTCCCTTATAGAAGCTACTGAGACGTATGCGTCTAAAAAATCTTTGCATTTCAATTTTTATCTCCAGAAATTGGGGGAGGCCGTGGGTACAAATGAAAGCCCTTTACTCAATACTGAAAGTTCATAAGCTGTCAGTTTATATTGTGAGAGATTGAAGATAGGGGCCATATTGGTAGAATGATTTATATCAACAAACCTCCTCTCCTCTGGTAAAGCAATCTTACACATGACATGATACATTTTCCCTGTGAGTCGATGCCCGTATGTAATATACAATGGTTGATCAGAATTTCAAAAGATGAACTTGCCCCCATTGTAATACAGGGGGTCAACATAATTTAGATGTAACATATCCGTGCAAAATTTCTGCTGTATACATAAGTGATTGGTCATATAGTATTAATTTGATTATCTTCTTGTGACATCCATATCCTATAAGCTACACGCTACCAAGAAGCGAATATATACCTACCGAGACACATATTCTATCTAATTGTGCAATACTCATCCCAAGGCATTTATTCGCTTATATACGCCACTTCCCTTGATCGTACATAACAGATCAAGATAACACATATTCACCATATACACGCGGATTCGTTTTTTCCCCATCGCGTTGTTAGGCAGACCAGAGAGGGAACTGGCTGTATTAACATTGCCTCGTCCGTACGCGCAGCCTCTGAATAGACGCTGCTGACAGAGCACATGGGGAATATGATACTTCTCATTGGCCCTGTTACGGGCCAATGAGAAGGATGCAAGTCCCAAATAGCAACGGTGCCATTCCTTTAAAAGCCACGTTGTCAGACGAACAGGAGGTTTCAACAGATTTCCCATGGCCACACGAGCGGACACAGTAAAAGGAATATAAAGAAGTAAGTGACAGATAGATAAGCCCTATTTGGTTGATTAACCTCCAGAATCTAGACTGAGTGTACATTTATCCTTATAGATACCGTGAGCCACTTCCCAGCCACCATTATTGTATGGCTGACTCGCTACTAACAACGGTGACAGAATCTAATGGAGGATATTATACCCTCAAATGATAGCCATAGTCCAGGCTTTGTTCCAATTTGTGATTTTGACTGAACCATTAATCATGTGAGTAACTACACAAATTATTATGATGTCTAAATTAAATACACTTTGTTGATGAACAGGGAACAAATAAAGTTGTTATGTCCCCATTAGGAAGACGACTTTGACCAGAAGATCATAATTATTAACTGGAATATTTAGGTGAGTGCTTATTCCTAGCCCCATTGATATAAATTAATTGGACTGATTAGGTAGGTCCCTTATTAATCTGGATATTTAAATTATTTTTAGGTGCTACCGAATAGAAAATATCCCCAGTCCTGATCATGACCCACTATTGATTTATGTCTATACATGGGGTCGAAACGTCGACATGAAATTGAATGTGGATTGAAACTGTAAAAATTCTAAGTGACTTCAGGGCCTCCTGGATTGACGGAGTCTTTGGAAGTCTACATTGCTCTTAACCACCTTCTGTCTATATTGTATATAACACTATCACTCCCCTTCACAATATTCACCTCCACTGTGTTTTAAGAATTAGGAGCACCTAGAATCATAAGTAACTTTACAAATCTTTGAAAATGTGCAATTTATGTTGTAAATTTTTCAAAAATTGAACAAGTTATGATAAAGAAATAAAATACATATCAATTAATACAAAAAAGATTGGATATATTTAATTGCCAAATAGATATCTTACCGTAGAAGCCTAGGATTACTTCCCCCTTGCACTGACCATACAACATTAACTCCAGTAAATTGTAGGCATTCTGATTGAGGTGAATGTTGGGGTGTCTAAAATTTCTGGGATTCCGACAACAACAAATGAATGATGCCACCATTCATTGCAGGTGTACTTGGCAGTGCATAAAATGGAAATATGGAGGTGTAGGTACTCACTATCCAGAGTACCTATTTGCTCCTGAAAAGAGCAGGTAATCTTCCATTAAATATATTGAATCAGTGTTTAAATGTGCAGATAATCGCCCTTTTAAATTAAAGAAGTGCATGTACCTAATACCACATAGTACGCATTTACAGCACTGGTAGTAGGAGACCTTAGGGTGGCATCAGTGACTCCTCTGGATCATGATACTCCTAAGATTAGCACATCCTGACACTGCCTCAGTTGCCCTTCAGGTCTCTGAGGGTTCTTAGGAAAATGTTTCAATTTTTTCAGGACTGTTTATTAACAAGCATTGGCAAAGTCAATAGGTCTCCCCTATACAAGAGCTTTTGGCTTTGGCAATGTGTTTTTAACATGTTGTATACCAGTGTGGCTTCTGTTCAGCATGGCTAAATGTTAGTGGTGTGGAGTGTCCTAGAGTGGAGAGGGGGAGTAAAGTGTTGTAGAGGTGAATAGAGGAGAGTATAGTTAAGTGGTTCAGTGGCAGAGAGTGTTGTATAGTGAAGTGGCATAGAGTGGAGTGGCGTAGAGTGGATGGGAGTGGGGTCGAATGGGGTGGAGTGGGTTGGAGTGAATTGATGTAGTGGGTTGGATGGAATTGGAGTAAATTGTGGTGGACTGCATTGGGGTAGAGTGGGTTGGATTGAGTGGAGTGAGGTTAATCGGATTGGGGCAGATTGGAGGGGTGGATTAGATTGGTTTGGGGTGGGTGGGTTGGATTAGAATGATAGGATGGAGTGGGGTGGACTGAATTGGGGTAGATTGGAGTGGGGTGGATTAGATTGGTTTGGGGTGGGTGGATTGAATTAGAACGATAGGATGGGGTGGGGTGGACTGGATTGGGGTAGATTGGAATGGAGTGGATTATACTGTTTGGGGTGGGTGGATTGAAATTATATGTTGGGATGGGGTGGAGTCGACTGGGGTGTGGTGGATTGAATTAGAGTGGGGTGGTTTGAGTGGGGTGAATTGTAATGGAGTGGGGTGGATCAAATTGGAGTGGGGTAAATTGAAATGGAGGTTGTAGATTGGTATGACTGGAGGGGTGGGTTAGATTGTAGTGGATTGGATTTTAATGGAGTGGACTGGAATGGAGTGTGATAGATTGGATTGGCATAGATTGGATTGAGTGGGGTAGATTGGAGTGGTGTGGATTGGAGTTGGCTGGATGGATTAGATTGAGTGGGGTGGACTGTGGTGGAGTCGATTGGATGGGGTATAATGGGGTGTACTAAAATAGAGTTGGGTCGATTGGAATGGGGTGGACTGGATGGAATGGATTAGATTGGGGTTGGGTGGATTGAAATGGGGTTGGTGGATTGGTGTGGGGTGGAATGGAGTGGGGTGAATTGGAGCTGGTGGAGTAGATTGAATTGTATTGGGGTTGGTTGGAGTGGGGTGGATTGCATTGAGGTGGTGAGATTGGAGTGGGGTGAAATTGATTGAGTGGGGTGGATTGGATTAGAGTGGGGTGGACTGGAGTGGGGTGGAATGGAGTGAAGTGGAATGGATTGGAATGGAGTGGGTGGATTGGAGTGGGGTGGATTGGATTGGCATGGGGAGGTATGGATTGAATGGAGATTTGGTTACAGTGGGGTGGATGTAATTGGAGAAAGGTGGATTGGATTGAGTGGGGTGGATTGGATTGAGTTGGATTGGGGTGGGGTGGATTGGATTGGGTTGGGTGGACTCGACTGGACTAGTGTGGGGTGGATTGCATGTTGGTGGATTGGGGTGGGGTGGATTGAAGTAGGGATTGGAGTGGGACAGATTGGCGTGGGGCAGATTGTTTTGCATTGGAGTGAAGCAGATTGCTGTAGGGCAGATTGTTTTGGATTGGTGTGGGGAAGATTGTTTTGGACTGGGGTGAGTGGATTGTTTTGGATTGGAATGGGCAGATTGTTTTGGATTGGATTGGAGTGGGGTGGATTGAGGTGGATTAGATTGGGGTGAGGTGGATTGGATTAGAGTGGGGTAGATTGGATTAGGGTGGATTGGAATGGTGTGGGGTGGATTGGAGTGGGGTGGGTTGTGGTGGATTGGAGTGGAGTGGATTGGGATGGAATGGGTGGAGTGGGACAAAGTGGACTGGATTGGAGTGGGGTGGATTGGAGTGCTGTGGATTGGGGTGAGCAGATTGTTTTGGATTGGAATAGGGAAGATTAAAGTAGGACGGAATAGAGTAGGGAGGATTGGAGTGGGGTAGAATGTTTTGGATTGGAGTTGGGCAGATAGTTTTGGATTGGGGTGGGGCAGATTGTTTTGGATTGGAGTGGGACAGATTGTTTTGGAATGAGTGGGGAGGACTGGCGTGAAGTGGAGTGTTTTGGATTGAAATGGGGCAGATTGTTTTGGATTGGAGTGGGGCAGATTTGATTGGGGTAGATTGTTTTGGACTGGACTGGGCAAACTGTTTTGGATTGGAGTGGGGCAGATTGGAATGGGGAAGATTGGAGTGGGGCAGATTGTTTTGGATTGGAGTGGGACATATTGTTTTGAATTTGAGTGGGGTAGATAGTTTTGGAGTGGGGCAGATTATTTAAATTTGGAGTGGAGTGGATTGGAGTGGAGCAGATTGGAGTGGGGTGGGTTAAGAGAATTGGAGTGGTGGACTGATGTGGATTGAATTGGGGTGAGTGGTATGGATTGTAATAGGGTGGACTGGATTGACCTTAGGTGGATTGGATTGAGTGGGGTGCATTGGTGTGGGGTGAGGTGGGGTGGATTATGGTGGACTGGAGTGGGGCGGATTGTTGTGGGATGGATTGGGTGGTACTTCATGATTATGTGTTAAAGCATTGTTTCAAATATTACACATAAGAAAGAAACAATGTTGTTTTGCAATATTTAAAACAGGATAATCGTCATCTTTTGAGTACAGCACCCACAAGCAAAAGCAAAAGAAAACATGAGTGCAAAGCGAGAAAAGAAGACTTGGCAAAATAAAAGAAAGTTAACTATAGAAAATAAATCTTTACAGTTTTGTTTGTCCTTCTGGGCACATTTCTGACAGTCATACATGTAGTTGCATGGCACTAAAAGTTAATAAAAAGAACAAAATGGTATCTTAGGGCTAAATGTAGCAAACTGTGTGTGAGTCGCAAACGGCGAAAATCGCCGTTTGCGAGTCGCAAACGTGTGTTTGCTATGCAGAAATGCATTTTGCGAGTCGGAACCGACTCGCAAAATGCATTTCCGACTCGCAAATTGGAAGGGGTGTTCCCTTCTTATTTGCGAGTCGCAGTGGTATGCAATTCCATTTGCGACCGCGTGTAGTCGCAGTTACCATCCACTTGAAGTGGATGGTAACCCACTCGCAAACTGGAAGGGGTCCCCATGGGACCCCTTCCCCTTTGTGAGTGGACCCAAAAATATTTTTTCAGGGCAGGCAGTGGTCCTAGGGACCACTGCCTGCCCTGAAAAAATCCGAAACTAAAGGTTTCTTTTTTTTTTCTAAGTGCAGCTCGTTTTCCTTTAAGGAAAACGGGCTACACTTGGGAAAAAAAAAACTGCTTTATTTAAAAGCAGTCACGGACATGGAGGTCTGCTGTTCCCAGCAGGCCTCCATCCCCGTGAGTGCCCAGAGTCGCTATGGGGTCGCAAATTGCGACCCACCTCATTAATATTAATGAGGTGGGTCTTTGCGACCCCATAGCGACTCGCAGAAGGTGTCTGAGACACCTTTCTGCTTATGGTTTTGCGACTCGGAAATTGCGAGTCGCTCGGAGTCGCAATTTCCGAGTCGCAAAACCTATTTTTGCTACATCTGGCCCTTGATCACGTAGGGAGCAGACGATGGGCACAGATTAAGTTGGATCAATCTGTGCTTGGGCCCTGCTTTACTGTAAGGAATGGATGTGACATTTGCAGTGTGCTGGTCAATTAGAATGCTACTAAGAAGAAGGGCACTGATGCTAACAGATGGCAAACAACAAACCCTTTTTGTAAATAAAAAGAGTCTCACAAGCGAGATGCATGCACTAGCTCACACACTCGCTGGCGTGACCCTAAAAAGTATTTTAGAAAGCTGTGCATGTTTGCTTCAGTATATTTCAGAGCACAGTTGGGCTAAAAAAGACATTGCAGTGGGCAGGAAGTTTGAGTCCATTTAGTGAATGAGAGATGTAGCGTAGTTAACCCCCCACTTTGGCAGCTACAGTGGGGTGGGGTTCTTTATGGGCATCTTCTGTCTGCAATTGGCAGACAAAAGCTCATTAACAGTGTAATACAGTATCAATAGAAGAGGAAACAGGAGGAACGAAAAACAACAGATGGGTAAATGAAACAGGGAAAGAAACAAGGAATACTGAAAGAGTGAAAAGAAGAAAGTATGGATGAATGAGTAGGTGGTTGAACGAGTATGGAATGAATGAGTGAGTTAAAGGATGCATGAATGATAAATGGATGGACAAGTGACGGATGGCAAAGTTAAGGGATAGGTGAATGGATGGATGAGTGAATGGATGAGTGAACAGGTGAAAGGATGTCAGAGAAAAGGGATGGATAGCTAGGTAGGTGGACAGGTAAAAGGATAGCAGACTAAAGGGGTGGATGGATAGTGGATGGGCAGGTGAAAGGATGGCAGAGTAAAGGGAAGGACGGATGAGTGGGTGAAAAGATGAGTGAATGCATGGCAGATTGGTTGTATGGCATGGATGGCTGGCTAGATGCCAGCGTGGCTGGATGGATGGGTGGATGATGGATGGATAGATGAGTAAATGGATGGATGGCAGAATAGATGAATGGATGGCAGAGTGGATAGATGGCAGAGTGGATGTGTGGGTGGATGGCAGAATGGATGGGTGGATGGCTTGAAAAGTTGATGAATAGATGGATGGAAGGCAGAGTGGATGGATGGATAGCTGAATGGATTGATGGATGGCATAGTGGATGAATGGATGGATAAGTGGCAGAGTGGAAGTGTGAATAGATGGCAGAGTGGGTGGATGGATGTATTGAAGAGTGGATGAATAAATAGATGCGTGGATTGTTGGATGGATGAATGGGTGAGTAGATGGATGGCAGAGTGAATGGATGGATGGCAGAATGGATGGATGCATGTCCAATAAGATTGATGGATGGTAGAGTGGATGAATGGCAGAGTGGATCAGTGGATTGGTGACAGAGTGGATGGATGATGGATGAATGGCAAGGTGGACGGGTGGTGGATGGCAGAGTGAATGGATTGATGGTAGCATGGATGGATGGATTTGTGCAGTGGTTCCCAACCTTTTGACTCCTGAGTGCCGACACTGAGTCACTACTGGAAGCCGGGGACCCCCAGCAATTTGTACGACTTAAATTTCAAACATTAAAACAGTGATTTGCAAAAAATATATAAACAAGCACACCAAACAAATACTCAGATTACTAAAGATAAAAATATGCAAAAATCGAAACATTTTAATGGGAAGGTTGGCGCTGCATGTAGACAACTAACTTTTCAATCTTTGGTTTTATTTAGGAAAACTGAATCCTCAGGTCAGATTCTACATTTCCCAAGCAATTCCTGTTTTTATTTTTTAGGTGCATAAAATGTGAGAAAGCTTTTTCACATAAATATGTGGTGGGGAAAGGAAGTGACACCAAGACCCCTCATCTCACCATAGCCTCTTCATCACATGCAATTCATTTGCTTTTATAGCACCTCTCATACCATTGCAGGATATCGGAGCACTTTACAGGGGACTACAAAATGTAGAATTCACATGTCATCCACACTGGTAGGCATTTGGGAAGAAGCACTAACTCAGGATTCGGAACGTAACACAGTGGTTAGTGTTGACTTTAATAATAAGAATGTATTTCTATGCAAGCAAACCCATTTTAGCAGCATAAGGAAAATGAAAGTCTAGGGAAAAAATATAACTTTCTAATATGTGCAGTGCAGTTTGCATGCAGCTCTTTGATGAGAGTTTATAGCTCACCGTGCTAGATTAGGATTGTAATTTAAGAACTGCACAGTAACAAAATAATCTCTGTGACAAAAGCAGTAACCCACTATGCTATGCACATAAAATACTGTTCTTTGCATGATACACGTTCTTTGCAGCAGGCATATTATCCATCTGTGCTGCCTTAGATGAGTCAAAACTGCCACTAGACAAAACTCACATCTCTCTCTAGTGGTTCATTAATCACCAGAGTTACCTTGACGCTTCTCTTTTGCCCGAAAGATGCTGGGTGTACAAGGACCTGTGCAGTGCTTTTAAAACTGCTGCAAAAAGAAAGTAATAAATATAAAAACACATGTGTTTTTGTCAGAGGCACGTGTTTCTGTCAGAGGCCAAAGCTGGAGAAGTGTCTTCCTGTTGGCCTACGCCTGCGTACCCCCTGGGAATCTGTCACGGACCCCCGGAAGTCCGTGGACCACAGTTTGGGAACCCCTGGCATAATGGATGGATGGATGGATGACAGAGTAAGGATGGGTGTCAGAGTATCTAGACTGATGGATGGCAGAGTGTATGTATGGAGGATGGATGGATGACAATGTGAATGGATGGCAGAGTGAATGGATCAATGAGTGGCAGAGTGAATAGATGGACGGCAGATTGGATGGGTGGATGAATGGCTAGAATTGGGAAAGATTGAATGATGGATGAAAGAATGAATGGATGTCAGAATGTAAAGGTGAAATAGTGTGTATCCGCAGGTGGATGGAAGGGTGAAAGAATGAAAGATAAATGTGTGGATGAAGGGTTCGGCTTACTTGTTTCGGTTGCTTGGTGGCATCAGTGCCTTAGTTCAGAGAGGGGGCATTTTAATTTTTTTTCATTTTCTTGCTACTCCTCAAACGAGAGGTTTGAATTTCTGAGATAGCTGGAAACGTTCGTTAATGGAACTGTTCTTGAATCAAATAACTAGTCAGGTCTTACACAAAACTGTCATTTCATTATAGTGATATGATGAGTTGTATTGATTTTTTTACGTTTATGTCTTTTTGATACAGTAATTGATAAAGCTTGAAACAAAAAAAAATCGAAGCGTTGCTCTGACGCTCCCAGCCTGCATCGCGGCTGGCGAGAGATGTTTCGAAACAAGTCGCGAACGGAGCGCTGCCTGTCGCCATTTGCTTGCCCTACGGAAAGGAGCGTTTGAGGGGTGCAGGCGCGCGCCCTGTGGTTGCGCCATTTTGTCGCGCTTTACGTTGGGGAAGTCGAAGACGGTTGCAAGCGGTGAGTGAGTGAGGGATCATCTCGGGCGGCTGAAATAATTTAATGAGGGTGTGGAATTTCAATGGAGGAAACGTCGTGTGTCAGTGTGGTGAAGAAAAATAAGGCATAGTCAACCTGTTAGTCTGAAACCTTGTTCATGCCGGCTTTGTTTTCTCAGACGAGATCGTTGGGCCACGCACTTTGTGAAAAGACCTGCTTTGATTCAGTCAGGGTTATAAGGCTGTGCGAGTAGTTCAAGTTGTATGTTTTTTTGTGATTGAGCTTGTAAGGCTCCGCGTTGTTACCAATGGGCTTTAGCACGGCAGAGAACGCCCTTTTAGGAGTAGTGATTGCGCCTTAAGTTGTAGAAGTATTTTCTTGTAATGTTTTGCCACCCCAGAGACCTAGAGGATCCCTCACTGAGTGTGAGTGAGACTCGCACACTTGGAGGTCGAATTCAGCTCCCGGGGCAGCAGGTATAATCTCGCACTCTGAGGGCAAGAACCTGATCTTTAAGTGCACCTCTGCGGAAGTCTGCTTTCGACACAATTTCTCCCGGAAACTGTTGTTTCATACAGCACCTCTAGGGAAACCATTCTACAGACTTTCATTTGATGAAGGATCAGATTTGGACATTAAGGGGATTTTGGAGTGCCGTCTCCCAAACTAAACTATCTTGGACTAGAAGCCACAGCTTAAAATTTGAACTTAAATAAGGTATGCATAACATTCTTGTCACTAACTCCCAGGGGCGAATTTAAAGCGCTCCGTCCCTCTTCCTCTCTCTTTTTAGGGGAATTTTAACCACGCCCATGTTACATCAGTTACTTTCATTGGTTCGTGGGCTTGCTTTTTAAAATCCGCTCATTTTCATTCGTGAAAGGCGTGCATAGGTCATGCCTTTTCCGGTGTTAAGCCCTCACCGAGAGCACATTAAACTACTGGAAACAGAGGCTCAATGTTTTCTGTATGGTTTGTGGACTACCTTTTTTTTTTTTTCTATTTCGCAGCGCAATCGCGCTTGTGTTTTTTTCTTTTCCTTTAATGTGGCAAGAAAAGTCCCGTTAGGAGTTTACGACGCTAATAGCTCTAACTCAACCGAATGCGAGACCTGTTGGATTGCAAATGTTTGTTTTACTGTACCTGAGAACATATTCATGATACTCTAATACTGCTCCACCACAGCGTATCGCAAATTGCTCTGATTAACCCCGTTACGTCATGCAAAGCAGCTATGATTTCAGCATGCTATTTGGCAGATAGGGAATTGTGATAATGTATTAGAGGCAAGCAAGGCATGTTTTTTTTTTCACCAGAACTTTATTATTATTATTTTTTTTAAACTTCCCCTGAATCTTCTGCAAGTGTTTATCAGAAGCATCTTGTAGTTGTAAATAAGGAAATTAAGTGGGATAGAGCTAGTCACAATTTAGGACACTATATTCTGAAATTATTTAAAACCTTGTGAAATCCGTTTAAAATATATTTTGAAGAAAAGTAGTCCAGTATTAAAAATGATCTGTTTATCAAAGGTAAGTGCTGCCAGCTGGAACAGAAAGTTGTCTGACTGACATTTCTCAGGGATTAAAATGTAGCATTTTTTGGTTTCGCCGCACACACGCTTGCAAAATCTTTTGTTGAAAAAAAAAAAAAAAACTTTAAGGGGGCTTGGAACCAGGCTATTTTCCTTCAGCATGGAAAGTGGCATCCATTCTCGCTTTAATAAAAGTCTATCTTAAATCCACGGGACCCTAACAATTTCCACTTTATCTTATGCCTTCTATTACCAGCCAAGCTAATAGAAACAGCCATGAACATTCAGCTATCTGACTTTATTCTGGCTTACCAGTTTCTTGATCCTGCTCATGGCTTCAGAAGCAGCCACAGCACTGAAACTGCGCTGATTAAAGTGTCCGAAGAAATCAGAGCAGCCATAGACACTGCAGGAAAAGCTGCCTTGGTTTCTGTTCAACCTATCAGCAGCTTTTGACTTTGTCCATCATGTCGGCAGAAAGTAATGCAGTGGATCCATATATTTATCCCCTAGAGAGCATAGTGCATTACAGGTTTTTGGGGGTAGCAGGCCTACTGCAATGATATAACAAACAAGGCCCTTAAAACACATAATGTTCTCAGCTGTAAAACAAAAAATTCCAGCCATGAGAGAGCTTAAAAAGACACTGAATGGTGGGAGGGGTTATTTTGTTTGGGGGGGGGTCACCACTAGCCTAGTGTACGGACCCGGAGTTGAGTAGTTAGAAAGAGCACCTCGTGTTGAACTTCTTGGTGGTGGTCCCATTGTCCTAGGACCACAATGGACGGAGTTACAAGCAAAAATGTTTTGTTAAAGGAATGCCCCGCAAATCATTATGGGGCAAGTTTCTCAAGTGAAGTGAATATGGTATGGTAGTATCTGCTCTGCCGCTGTGCTGGGAGAGCCGCTTTGATGATTTATGTTTTTTACATAAAGCATTGACCAATTTCAAGGCATTTTTAAAAGCAATGGATTGCGAAGAGGAGAGACAAAAGCAAAATTGAAATTACTCAAGAGTAGGTAACAGTGTGAACAATGTGACGAGTGCTCCAATACTGCTGATCGAGTTTGCATTGCTCCCGCTCCTTGACATGGAGCGCGACGGGGGGCGACAAAAGAAAACCAGCATTTGCAATGCAATGGGTCTTGCATTCTCTCGACTTGAGCTATTAGCATTGTAAAATCCTAACCAGACTGTAGTACAGTTCTACATAAGTGAGATGATTTAAAGCGCCATGAGCATGAAGGAATACACAAAAGAAAACAGAAGTTCGCTCGCCATCAAATGTTTCGGCAAATGTGCAATTTTCCATGTAACGGGGTCAGTGTCATTCATAGCGCTTGACTACTGTCCAGCGAGATTGTGCTGCGAAGGAAATAAAAAAATAATAATAATAATAAAAAAAAATTTCCAGAAGCCATATGGAGCCTCGTTTATTTTCAGTAGGTGGTCAGTGCGTATATCGGCAGTCATGCAATAATCCATGTAACATGGTCAGTCTGTAAAGCGTAACAAAAGATCCTCAAGGCGGGACAAAAGTAAATCATTTACCAATGACATCAAGGGATTTTTGAAAGGCAGGCCCTGGAACTAATAAGTGATGGGTGTGAGATGGGTGTATGCTCAATCTAAAATTGAGCCCCCTTTGCATTCCAAGCAGATGTGTTAAGAAGCAACACATGTTTGGCAGGCACATGGTCATCAGATCACACCTTCACAAAACATTGTGTACGAAGTCACAAGTCAGACAGAGTACTAAAATATTTGCCTGCAAGCTCGATCTCATTTTAATTCCACTTGTTGGAGTGACTAGAGATACAACTACCAAATCAGTGCACAGCGTGAATCCAGATAAGGACTTGTGCTGCAAAATGAAATGGTTACCTAACAGTAGTAGTAGGGTAGACATGGCACTGAATGTGCAGATGACACTGAGGGGAAAAAAACAAGATGATTCCGGTCTCAACCACCTTATGGCAGGATAATGCTTAGCATGAGAATCCAGAAAAAGTTTCATGCTGCCACACCGTGGAAGGCAACAATCATGGTGCAGCCTCTTTTGCATGCCTTTGGTGGTGTTACAGGATGTAGAGTTACAGAAAGAGGCCCAACTACTCCAACTGGTAAGTACCCCTTTTCTCATTTTGCAATGGGAAGCCTTCCAGTCCCTGGCTGCAATCCAGCTTTCCTCCTGCTACCCAACAGGCATTTCGGTGTCCTCCTCTAAATGAGGCACTTCATCTTCTCTAATAGTGGATTGATCATCAGATGAGTCCTCTCAGACAGAAAGTTCAGTACCAGAATCTTGCACTTGGTCGTTTACTTCAAATGCTGAGTTGGTCTCAGAGCAATACTTAAAGGCTGATTTTAAAAAGCAGGCCAACAGCCTGCTCTGCGGTGAGACTGAGAGCAGCCATGATGCTTGTTAAGATGGCAGAAAGCAAAAAAATTGATACCCAGAGGGGGGAGCACCTCTTACCTTGAGTGCAGCATACCACCTACCCCCAAAATACAGAAACTTATCTGCTGATGTTTAATGGATTTCCGTCTACCCTGGAGGCAGACCGGCTGAGAATGGCTGATTTACCCCCAGAGTGGAAGCAAAAGAAAAAATGTCCTCTTTAGGGATGCAATGCTTTTCCCAAAATACATTCCCCATAAACAACATATGGTTAAAAAAAAAAAAACTCAGGCGATGTCACCCCAAGGAATGCGAAACAGAAGGAAAAAGCACTCCTCATAAACAACAATATTGCAGACATTCCTGGTGTCTAGTGAGTTTCCAACCTCTGGGGTTGGGGTGGGACAGGGAAAAAAGGGGTGCAGCCGATTTGCGTAAAAATGGTTGATCTGCCCCTTGCGGTGGGGCATAGAAAGCAGAGGAAACAGGTGTCCCACATTAGGGGAGCGAATCTTGCACAGGAAGCTGCCTGTCGCCTATACATGCTCATTAACCTAGATATCAAATCTGTCCTAAGCCATACACTCGCCAAAAATGGGAACATCAAGGCATCCTTGTGTATGCTGGGTATAAAACAGCATGTACCTAATGGATGGATTGAATCGGTCACCTGTCTGACCTAAGGGTGTGCATAATTTGTTTATGTGTAAGTGCATAAAGGTTTGAGAAAAATACACAATTATGCAAATCCTGCATTTGTCTCTATATTTTAGTTCGAAATCCCTCTTCATATCCATTATGGATGCAAGGTCTTATTTTGCTCTTTAAAGAAAAAAAAAAGTTAAACCATAAGCGTCATTAATAGCAGCTCCATGCGTGTTCTTGCACACTTATACTAAATTTTTGTTATAAATGTCCATTGAGTTTTAAGTATGTGACATATTTCCAATAAACTGTGAAACATTGCTGCAGAGATCCATTGATCACCCATTTAGGGGAATGCCATAAAATTATACTTACATCATATTCATCCTTCTTGTAAATTGGAAGTTTCAAAATAAACTATTCAATCACCCTAGACCAAGCAATGTTTCTTCCGCCAGCCATGTGATTTATATACAAATTGTTCATCTGTTGCGCCGAAGTCCACCCCATGTGTCCATTCAGAAATCAATGGTGCTAGTTCTGACCTCCAGCATTGTGCTAGGTCACTTTAAGCAATCAGAAAACCAATTGCCACCTGGAGTCTTGTGTGTCATTTACCTCCCCATTCGTCCATCAACCCCAGCAAGACCAGCTTTGGCTCTCCCCCACCACCCATGTTAAAATATTGTAGATGTTACACCAATATTGTTGTATGGCTGAGCACTCCTATATTGTGTGGAAAAAGATTCCCAGGGTCAGTTTACATAGCAAACAATGCAGGTTTAAGCCTGTATTCATTTCACTTGGTCGTGTACAACTATAAAATGCCCTCTGTAGGTTCCTTAGCTAAGTTAGCCGCAGCCACATCAGGGCTCTCAAAATCATAAAAATGTCACTAGACCTGCAGGTCGAGTAACTTAAATAATCTACTTGACTTAACTGTAATGTACCCATAAAAGGGTCTCACATTGTGTGATCCTAGGGAAATAGTTTAGAATCGCCTTTTTCTTTATTCTCACATACGATTGCACCTTCAAATATGTGAGCTCAGCATTTCTGCAATATAAAAAAACCTCTTTTGTTTGATTAAGTAGACTAAAGTTTGCTGCATGCATCACAAGAATCTAGCCCAAAATATACATGACGTCTAGCCCACATAACCTAGGACTTCTTTTAGTTTACTAACAACATTGCCATCAGGGCAGGAGTGTTTCTCAATTTTTTGTTAAAAAATATATTACTAGATCATGATGTGGTAACATATTGTCATCTACACACAGTAACTTTCCAAGAAATGTCTAAAAACCTCTCCACTAACTTGCAGCTTTACTGATAAAACTATGTACTGTATTCATCTTTGAAAATTGGGTTTCAGAAAACCTATCCTTTGCACATCAACACAAAGTATTCTGATTTGTTTTCATCCTAGTAAAAAATGTTTTCCTCACACAGAAATATAAAAAAGGGCTTTCCCAACTGATGAAATATATTTTGAAACGTCTGCACAGTTGACTGTCATTTAAATGTTGTGTTGGGAAAACCCTGACACCTTATATCCTTTTTTTGTACATTGTAAGCAGCAGGTCACACAGTTCACCTTTCAAAGTCCTGGACCTCTGCAGTCAGAAGGAAAATTAATAGTAAGAAAAACTGACTTTTGACCTCTGTGAACTCAGAGCAAATGTGACATAAGAACTAGATTTAAAGGCATCTTTTAATGCCCCTCCACTTTTCAACTGAACAGAACACTTGTTCAGTGTCAACTTGGCAGAAGGGTCGAGTAATTATTTAAAATAGCTCAACCTGATCAAATAAGACTCGCCAATGCGAGTGGGGTGGTCAAGTGGATTTTTTGAACCCTGCACATAGAGACCACCAATACCATGGGTGCCATTTTTGTCACCACCCTATCCTTCTTCTAGGGTACCCAAGACGCATTCTCATCATTCTTTGGATGCCGTCATGAGATCCACGTGTTATTCAGCAGGGTGCGGTATACATTGGAGATTGTCTTTCCTCCCCAACCCTTCACCCAATTTGGAACTCTGTGAGCCTCTAGGGGGTTGTGATGCGAAACGGACCCCTATAGGGTTAAGAGATCATAATGGTCCAGTTGCAGGTAGCAGTAAAACTGTGTCCTGTACGTTGTGTATGTGTCCATGAGGTGTAGAAATGGTAAGATAGAGCAGCCCTCCTGGTCCTCGCTTATTTTGGAGATGCCAATATTGTCCTAGGTTTAGAAGCCCTCCAGTTTAACTGTGTTCAAGCCAGTTCCAGGCCTAACGTGGTATTTCAGCTTTCAGCATATCATGCCAGCACAAACACGATGTCTGAATTGTGTGGGTGAGAGGGCGGTGTGCGGGTTATGGGCGTAAAGTAGCCTTAGTGTACCATGTTGTTTGAGAGCCTGGAGCTCTCCAGCTATTGCAGGATCTTCCTAATCTGCAAAGAGCCAGTAGTTATTTGGCACTATCTGAGTAACTCAATATTAGTCATATGTCTGCAACCCATAGGCCTCCTGTTGTAGAGAGTAAGTATGCACTTAAGATAAGAGATGCCCGGCTGCCTCCTACCCAGAGGAACTTCACTATTGCTGGTTGTAAGGTATGAATGAAGGTAGGTGGCATGTCATATGGGAAACTCTGCAAGGTGTACAGGAGACATGACCTGGAAGGAATATCATTTTGAATAATGCCCATTTGCCCACTATATTGTCAGTAGGAGTCTTTCCCATGGATCCATCTCTTGGTACTCAGGCTTCCAAAGGTTGAGATGTTTAGATCCCACGCCTGTTAAGTGTTACGTGCATCCTTAGGTATTTAAAGTGTTGCCCATTTCAAGAGATTGTTGGCCCTTGTGTCGTCTTGTACATGTGACGGATGTTAGTGCAAATGGTTTAGTTCATTTATGCTCAACGCATCTGCATACACCTGGAGCATATGTAACAGTCGGGGTAGGGTAGTCTCTGGGTCACTAATGTAAACCAGAAGGTTACCTGCCTATAGCAGCACTGTCTTCAGAACCTTCAGACCATTGGAATTCACTGAGCTGTGCATCTTGCCTTATTCACTCTACTGCAGTGGTTCCCAATTTTTTAACTTCTGCGGACCCCCACTTTATCATTACTGAAACCAAGGGACCCCCCCACTGAATTATAATTGGAATCTGGGGACCCGCCACGGAGTCATTATTGAAAGCTGGGAACCTAATCTATTAATATTAAATTTTCTACGCAGTGGCGGACCCCCTGATAAGGCTTTGCGGACCCCCATTGGTCCCCGGACCACAGGTTGGGAACCACTGCTCTACCGGATGCTCAATGACCAGGGCAAATAGAGGCAACCTTGTCTTGTTCCCTGTTCAATAGCAATGATAGGGGAGTTTCAACCTTTCACTCCGACCCTGGCCCATGGCTTTGAGTACAGCACAGAAACATCTGTGGGGGAAAAAGGGGACAAAAGTTTATGCGACCCAACAAGCAGAACCCTGGACCTCCATTGATTAGAGTTTAAGGCCTCTGCTCTGTTCCATTTCCTGTTGGCACTGATGCATTATTTGCTCCAGGATGACAAGTGGTCCTCACAGGTAACACCATAAAAAAACACACATAGGAGCCACATCAAATAAAAATAACAAATCAGTCAGACGAATTTTGTTGTGTCCTGGCCTGCAATGTTACTCATTAGGAGGGAATTGCAGAATTAGCAGCTGACCCTTCAAATTAATATTTATGGATTAACGTAGACAGGCTTTGTGTAGTTGCCTGTGTGCACTGCAGTTGATTTTGGTTTTATTTGTAAATAATCACCTCTTCTTGTTTTGCACGAGCACTTTTGTCACTTTTATCACACCATAGAACAACCTTTGTATTCAGTGAGCATGGATTATTAATATGACATTTTTGCCTTTGTATGTGGCTCTGATGGGTGTTTCTTGTTCTGTTTTTCCCATTTTGCCATTAGTGAAACTGAACAATTAGTTTACTCTTCGAAGATTTAGTCTATTTTCATGCAAAGCAATTGATTGTGTTATCCTGGAGGAACACTTGTTGTTTTTGTTGTCTAGACCCAGGTTGTAAGGTACTTTGGATTACCCCATTATGTTGTAAAGCACACCTGGATGAAGCAGTTCTGATCTGGATGTAGCTGCATCCTAATCTTTTCCACCAGGATCTTGGTCTCTGTTAAGTATGGACCTGTACAAGTCGCATTTGTCAGTGGTTTCAGAATAACTAAAATTGTGGTCCCTCCTAAGTCATATGAGTTTCCTGTACTCCAGGACTTCATTGTACATGTCAAGTAGTGGTGGCACTAAACGTGATAAATGCTTCTCATATTTTGAGCGTGAAGCCATTAGCGCCAGGGGTTTTCCCAGATGGGAGCGTTGGAATAGCCTCTGGAACTTCTTTAGTAGCGAGTGGTTTATCTAAGTCTTTGTCTTTTGATGTCTGTGAATCTAAGTATAATCAAGTCTTCAATGATCGGGTGAGCGTGTTCCACTACAGGTGTTAGTTGTTCCATATAGAGGTGACTGTAGTAGGACACTCATTATCTGGCAGCAAGAAGAGGGCAGTAATGGTCTGATTTGTGCTAGTCATAAGTCTGGGGACCAGCCAAAGGTCCTGCTGTGTTCGCTAACCAGTGTAATAATTGGTCTGCCTTGTGTTCAAGCTCAGCTTGTATTGTATTGTATTGTCACATATGCTAGGGATGCGGAGTCCCACAGCTTCTGTCGAAGTGTCAGCCTTTTCATCTCCAAGCTGTGCTTCTTGGGGTCGTCTGGGGTCCCCAACAGTTCCCCCCCATGCCCTCAGTATGTCATTTTCCAGATCTATTGTTTCTCTGTACTTTTTCTGCCTGGCTGAGGGCTTTTAGGACATTATCTGTCCCCTCAGGACCACCTTTAATGGAAGGGGAGTTGAGTGTATCCTTATTTGTGCCTGAGTAGTCAGTGATTTAATGTTGAAGGAAGTAGTCAAAGTAGGTGTCTAGGAACAAGCGGGCTCTCCATCACCATTGTCCAGGGAGCGTGACTGAATTGAAGTCGCCTTCCAGCAGTGTTTGTTGTGGGGGTAATGGGGATTCTGGGGACTGCAGCAATACTTCTAACTGTCTGTAATTTGCCCGCTTAGTGGGGAGCGTAGACCGATATGTCCCCCTATTTTCCCTTTAATTAGAGTAAATCTACCCAAGTCTTTGGAATGGTTTTTCGTGTCCCATGTATTGAAGTGTTTGTGAAGCAGGACGAGAGCCCCTCAGGAATTATTGGTGTAGCTGGCGTGGAACACACTGGTGCAGCCACCTCAGTATAGGAAGGGACTGCTATTGCCTAGTAAATGCGTTTCCTGCAACAGCACTACTGACGGAGAGTAAAGTTTAAGATATTGAAACCGTGCGCCCCTTTTCATTTTATTTTTCAGGTAGTTGACATTCCGTGAGAGTGTAGAAATCATGCCCTGTGTTTGTCGTGTGGTTTTATTTCAGAATGTTGACTTAGAAGGGGTGATCAGGAGGTGCAGCTTGTGGTGTCAACTGAAATTCAAAATAACTGCACAAGGTTTAGAGAGAAAATACCGCTTCTACCCTCCCCACCCCCCAAACAGTTCAGCCCAAGACCCAACAGGGACTGCCCTAAAAGGATAGAAAGGGCGTATTCAACATCTTTCTTTGCAGTCCCCTGGAGAGACCCCCTCGCAGGGCCAACCTCCATCACTGACAGTTGCTCACTGCTTTTTTCTTCTTCCTCTGAACTATGGTTACAGCCTGTTCTCTCTGTGCCATCCTTTATTGGGGGCTGTAGTCTGCACTGCCTCAAGCTCTTATATCCCTACAAAGCCACCCCCAATGCCTGGTCCCCTTGAACAGGTTTTGTACTTTTGTGGGCGTTGTTACCCCTGGTGTGGGCATGCAGTTGGCCCCATAGCACCAGTGACCTGATCTCCTTCCAGTCCCAAACTGCCTGAGATGCTTCAAAGACTTGGTAACATGAGCATGTAGGTCAATTGCATCACCTGTAGTTTTTGCTTGGTGCAGCATAGCATTGTCACTACTTTTTTTTGCACCTGCAGCTTATCTGAGCAAATGCTAATTTTTGTGCCATTTATTGCAAGGGTGATAATGGAGGCCAGCCACAGGAAATTGTCCCTGTTAGCATAGTTCTGAAAGCAGGCAAGCACTCAAGGATGGAGCTGGCCCCAGTTCTTCTGTAGGTGTTAAACTACCCTTTGCTTCACAGTGCCTTAGTGTTGCCAGTTCTTCAGCACATCTCCCCTGTGTTGTGAGGGGCATCCCTTTACAAACAGAGCAGGGGGAGGGGTCCCCGACAAAGGTACATTGCCAATGTGAATTATTGCCTGCAATCTTTCAATCCACTCCTGGGCCTGGCTGGCATTCAGGAACTGTTTTTCTTTTTTAGTTCCTATACACAAGTGCTTGAGGGAAGTGTTTTTCTTTTTTATATTTAGTGTTTTCCTTTGGAAAATCATCCAATCGTCCACCTACCAGCCATATTATTAGATGTGGTCCCACTGAAGTTAAACATTTCTTGGATCTTTCCTTTTGTCAGAATGGAGCAGCATAGGCAATTGCAGCTAAACCACAGTCTTGGTTCTTTGGTTGTTGATCAACAGAGACAGATCTAACTTAAGTAAATTATTATAATGTCAAAACATTGAAGACCTACAGGATATCGTCCTATCATTTATGGAAGCATCACAAAGTCCATCACATACAAACAATTACCATTGGAAATTGTTATTCCCAATGCGATTGGTTACTTGGGTGTAGAATTTTAACAAAGCACCCTGAAAGGTCATACATTTATGGTTCAAATATCTTTAATTTCAACAGGCATTATAAACAAGGGCAGAATCATGCTCCCAAGGTGCCCCTATGACCCACGCACATTGAAGAGTGCGTGCAGAACTAATATTGTGTCCCACTAGCTCTCGTTTCTCTGGGGACTGTGTGAAACACAGGATTCTTAGGTATTTAGGGCAGGTCAGTTCTTGGAATTCCCCAGCGAGTAGGGTCAGAAAGGGGTGCCATAGTTCTGAGTGGTCCTGTGCCTTCAGAGTAAGAGTGAGCTCTCCCAGCCCCAGAATCTGCCATAGCCAATGCAGCCAGCCCAGCTGTGTGAGGACTTGTGGGGTAGCCCCAGTGTCTTAAGATGTTCTGGAGTGCAACACCTAGTGTGGGGCTAATCTGGTGTCCTTTTAGTGATTTGAGTGGAAATGTCAGGGGGTTCGGCAGGCCCAGAACGATGTAGGCCTGAAATCTCTGAAGTTGTGTGATCATGTTAGGATCTTTTTGCCCAAAATATCCTCCCAGTATGTAGCCAGCTTTGGACATTCCCAGAGGGTGTCTCAGCGTACCTGGGTCTCCACAACCCCTCCAACACAGAGGTGAATGCAAGCTGTAGCTTCTATGGAGCCGGGCCGGGGTGAGGTACCAATACGTGGCTATTTTCACTGCTGTCTCTATGCCTGCCTTACTGTGCGCAGTGTCTGGCCCAATAGTAAATCGTCTCCCACTCCGTGGGGGTGAATTATTTCCCCAGTTCTGTCTTCCATCTCGTCTGCTCAGGATTCTAGGTTGCGGGGCCACGTTCTGTAGCAAATCATACAGGTCCGAGATTGTGTTTACCTGTTGTCTTAGTCAATATCCCTCTCAAACTTCAGGAGGGGTTGAGATGCTCCCTCAGGCATCGTTGGGTTCATCACCCAGTGCCATATCTGGAGATATCGCATTCTCTCGGTCTCAGGTAGTGAATGTTCCTTCCTTAAGCTATCAAAGGACATTATGCCTTCTCCGTCAATCAAGTGTCTGGTGGAGCGACACTGTGGAGTGGACCAACACCGGTAGGAACTCTGACTCTGGCCCTGCATGAATTTTGGGTTCCCCACTATGGAAGTCGGAGGGGACAGAAAGGTACTAAGCTCCTTAGTGTGGGCCGCTTGGTCAGGGTGTTGACAGGATAGGTGTCTGGCCATTTTAGGGCTCCCACCGGCCCAAAGGAAGTGGCTAATATCCTGCTGTAGCGGTTGGAGGGATCCGGGTGGGGGTTCAGCTAGGAGCGCCTGAAAAAGGAATAGAGCCCTGGGCAGGAGCAACATTTTTTAGGGCGGCTATTCTGCCCAGCCATGAAATGGGATGGATTCTCCACTGGGCCAGGTCTCATTTGACACTCTGGAGGAGGAGCTGATAATTCAAATGTGAGGACACTGCAACAATCCTAGCTATCTGAATGCGTAAGTATGGAATGGATTGCGGTTACCATTGAAACAGATATCGCCAGGCCAAGAGCTCCACCGTTTCCTTCGGAAGTGTGAGGCTGAAGGCATGTGATTTTGAGAGGGTTTTCTTAAAACCAGACACACCCCAAAGGTCTCCACCTCCTTCAAGAAAGCTGACGGAGCCCTCAGCGGGTCGTCCAAGGTCACCGCTACATCATCTGCGTAAAAGTGCTATTACGTGTTCTTCCCCTCCAAAAGTAGCCCCTGTGATCTGTTTTGTCCCTTACATTCTGCGCGAAGGGCTCCATGTAAAGAGTGAACAGCGAGGGGAACGCGGGCACCCCTACCGGGTTCCCCTGCCCAGCGGGAATGAGACAAATGCTACCCCATTGACTCTAACTGAGGCCTTTGGGTGACTATACACACAGGTAATCCTTGCATGGAACCAGGGCCCCAGCCCAAAATGCTCCAGAGTTGCCTCTAGATGTGGCTATTGGACCCTGTCAAATGCCTTTTCAGCATCAAAGCTAAGCAGCATTTGTTCTCCCCCCCCCCCCCCCCTTTCCCCCCCAAGCGCTGAGCTTTGTCTATGATGCGCATGATCCATTTGGTGTTGTCCCCGCACTGTGAGTGGGATAAAGCCTGTCTGGTACAGGTCCACCAGGCCGGGCATCAGCGGGTTCAGGTGGGTAGCCAGGATTTCAATGAGCAGTTTGATGTCTACGTTAAGTAGGGAAATGGGTCTATAAGACCCACGATGTGTGGGGTCTTTTCCAGGTTTTGGGATGACCATAATGGATGCATCTATCACTGTGGTGGAATTGTATCCGGTCCCATGATAGCGTAAAAGAGGCGAGTCAGTATCTGGGCAGGCTCACCGCAGAAGGTTTTATAGAGTCAGTATCTGGGCAGGCTCACCGCAGAAGGTTTTATAGAACAAGACCGGGAAGCGATCTGTTCCTTGGGACTTCAGTGTGCCCAGCCTGGCTATTGCTGATATAACCTCCTCTATTCGTATGGGAACCTCAAGCGGGGCTGCGTCATCCGCCGAGAGTTGTGTGGGCGCCGTTGAGATATTGCCGAGTGGTATCTATTTTGGAGCGATGGGGAGTATAGAGGTCCTGGTAGAAATCTTGAATGCCGCAGCTATCTGCATATCACAAACCGCCTCTGTTCCTTCCCCTGACCTCACTGTCTCCACCAACGGGGATTGCCTCTGGATGTGGAGTCTGTTGGCCAAGAGGTGCCTGCACTTGTTCCCCCCCTTTAGTTAGAAGGAATGGCGCAGCCGGAGTGCTACGTATTCTGCCCTATCAACGTCTAGGCTTGTTAACTGTGCCCTGGCCGCTCTCAGCTTCCTCCAGACTCCCGGGGCCTCTGTACATTTGTGAATCCTCTGGAGTTCCGTCACCTCCAGCTTTAACTGGCTCCTCTTCTCTCTTTGAGCCTTATTGTCTGCGGCTGAGATGGCAATGAACTCGCCTCTCACGACTGCCTTCATTGTTTCCCACAATAGGGAGATCGGGGTTTCTGCTGTGTCATTATTGTCTAAAAAGCTGAAGATGGCCTTCCGGATCTGGGCCACCACTTCAGGCCTCGACAAGAGAGTAGTCTTGAGCCTCCAAGGACAATTGGCCCTGGGGTGGGCTGGAATAGTCAGTGTAAGGGAGACAGCTGTGTGGTCCGACAGGGCACATGGTTCAGTGTGTATCTCCTTTGAACTCTCTTGGACGTCTCTAGTACCCAAGAAAAGGTTGATGCAGGTGTAGGTTTTATGAGCGTAGGAGTAAAAGGTGTAGTCCCTGGTTCTGGGGTGTCTATTCCTCCATACGTCACTCAAGCCTAACTCCGCCAGTCTCTGTAGTCCCCTTGGTGACATGTCCCCCCATGTCTAGAAGCCGAATTGTCCCAGTCGTTGTTGGGGTCAAAATTAAAATCTCCCCCTATGAGTACCTGTCTGTTTCCTGCATGGTCATGACCTTGCCCAGCGCTTGACGTATGAACCCCTTCTGCTTCTCATTCGGTGTGTAAATGTGAGGCCATGACTACCTGGGAGTCCCCTTTGTGTATCCTGAAGGCTAGTAGCCGACCTGGTATTTCTGCAATTTTGTCTGCCTCCGTCCCCCGGAATGATCCTGACACTAGGAGTGCCACTCCCACTAACTTGTTCTCTTGTGAGGAAAAGTGTTGTATTGAGAAGGCCCATGATGGTAATCTGTGGTGATCTGCAGGACGTAGATGGGTCTCCTGCAAGAGACACAGGTCAGCCCTGGTACTTTCCAGGTAGAAAAGGACGACCCAGCGCTTGGTTGGGTTGTTCAGGCCCTTAACTTTGAGTGTTACTATTTTAAAGATGCTTGGGGTTGTGCAGGCCCATAGACTTCTACCCCTTCTCTATGTCCCCCTTCCCTGGTGTGGCTAAGGCGTTTGGGAGCCACTCCATTCCCATTGAGCTTTTATATGCCTATGTGTAAGCTTTGTGGCACCTTTCCCCGAAACCCCCGCCCCCTTAAACAACAACAACATTCTTAACAAACCTGTCAGGGGGAGCCGGTACATCCGGCATAGTCCAGAAAGTTGGTCTGTAGACTGGGAGAAAAGCCCCCCGGTTACCATTCTACCATCGTGTCCCCCCCCCCCCCCCCCCCCCCGGCCCCACCCTGCCACTCTGTGTCTAGATGTCTGCAGGCCCCTCATTCACCCCCACCAGTTGTTGCTGAGTCCCCGGTGAGGGTCTCCAGGACTGCCCTTCACTCTGACCCTGTTGTCTCTTGGTCTGGCTTGGTGCTCCTCGATGGGACTGCCATCGGTTACGCGTCCGGCATCCACGGTCTGGTATCGTCGAGTGGGGATGATCCTCTGATGGCATCTCCAGTTGCAGCAAACTACAGGCTTCTTTCAGCTGGTGGAGTTTGCCTTCCCTTCGAAAGATCAGGTGAAAGGAATGGCTCCAGGAATGGGAAAACCCTTTGTCCCTGAGATATGAGGTGATCATCCTAAAGTCCCTCCCCTTTTGTAGGGAGATTGCTGCCAAGTCCTGATAGAGGAGCAGCGAGTGGCCCCGAAACCTCAGTGGGTGTTGCTCTTTCACTAATCGAAGAATGCGCTCCTTAAGGGAAAAGTCATGGACACACCAAAATGTCCTCTGGGGGTACATGGGCCAGTCTTGGTGGGCCCACTCTGTTTGCTCTGTCCATTCGTACCTCCTTATCGAAGTCCTCTTCTAAAATCTGACAAAAGGAGACCACGTACTGGGCGATGTCGTCCTCTTCTGCCTCGTTGGGGCCCCCCCGAAGCGGATGTTATTCTGCCTCGAGCAGTTCTCCAGGTCCTCTGTGTGTGTTTGGAATATGATTTGTTGCTCTTATAGGCAAATTACTTCTTGCTGGAGTTGTTCTATCTCCTCGTTGCGGTTGTGCTTCTGCTTCTCAAGGATGTTCACTCTCGCTCCAACTGCTTCTAGCTCGTATCTCACTTCCTTCAGGTCCTGGGACAAGTTGCGCCTTACAACCTGTAGGTCTTCTTTTAGAGATTGAAATAGACCCTCAAGGAAGGACCACATGATTGGGCCCCCTCCATCTTCGTTGCCCTACATGTTGTTTACTGATCTATAGTTTTTGGGACGGGCCGAGGCTATTGCACCCTCCCCCCCGGTCAGGTGTTTGCGGGCCCGCACCTTCTATTGTCTCCTCCTCGCACTCACGCAGGACCCTCCACGTCGGCTTACCCCTGGTCCGGTGATGTGATGCGGCTCCCTCTCCTTCGCCGCCGATCTCGGGCTGCGGTGGGGTTCGGCCAGAAACTCAGCCACACCTAGGTCCCTGTTGGTCTCCTGGGAAGGGTGTTCTACGGGGCGCTCCTAGCCCCAGGACCAGAGTGCCACCTCCCCTGTCTCTGGCGACCCTCTCTGCGATTTGTTAGTGGCTCTCTTTCTCGCCCCTGTTGGGGCCTCCTTCGCCTCTCCGCCTCCCGGCCCTCTCACCACTGTTTGGGTGGGATCCACTACCGCAGCCCAGGCCGCCCCCCAGCTCCTCAAGGGTCTCCTCGGTTGGGCCGGCCTCCCTGTGTTCTCCGCGTGTTCTTGACCACCAAGAGGGATAGTTCAGGGGGTCCCCACGATCCGGCGCCCCTCCTTTCCTGCTGACTCACCGCCCAGTCTCATGGGCTTGTGATGATCTTTGTGCACCACTGGTCCAGCTTTAAGGTCGTGGCCCCAATCGGCTTGTCTCCATCCATCGTGCTTCTGCGTCTGTGTGCCAATGTGAACGGGGGGGGGGGTAATCCTCATTGTCCCGCCAAGCTGTTGCTGTGCTCCTGGGCTACTCTTCAAGTGCCCCCCAGACAAGAATCCATGGTTAGAATCAAATAAAGGCAATCGAGCTGGATGTTAGCAATTGTAACAGGCTGAATCCCGTGTGTGCTTGACAGCTTTCTAGTCCTGTGCCATATTGGATGACGTGGGACTAAAACTCCATGGATTCTTGATGATTATCATTAGCCTTGGAAAACGCCCCACTACGGGGTGAAACACGTGTCTGCTGTCGTGTCACTAATTTACAAGACTGTATTTATAAAGGACAACAACAAGTGCCTTCGATCTCTAAGGCCCAAAAGTGTATTAATAAATATACCTGAATGCATCATTTTGACACGGAGTACCAATTTCATACCAAAAACCGAATCACAAATTCGGACCTTTATAATTAAGTGGGTTTTCAACCTCTATTATTAAAAGTACCTTGTTTCTTGGGGCAAACTGGTCCACAGACCTTTGCTGACATCCCACAATGAAGTAAACAAATGAGCATTCAAAGGAAGAGAGAAGTGGCCAACACTAACCTTGCTATATGAATTACTCTTGAACCCTTAACAACATCCTTTAGTCGTATGTCTTGAAAGAATACTTTTCAGCTTCTGATTAGGTCTTGGCCTGACAGTACATGCGCTGTCTGAGACGTGTTGCATTAAATCTGTGGGCTTTTGGCCTGCCCGCATACTTAACATTAGTTCACTCCATCATTCTTGTATCCTTCATTCCATTGGTCGATGGCATGCATGTCCAGTCCTCCTCCTCCTCCTCCTCCTCCAGATCCTCCAGATCCAGATCTAAAATGAAAAGGTACCCTTAAACTTTTCATTTTATTATTCTCTGATTTAAACACATTGAGAAACCTAATTTTGTTCTCTCCGATATTGAGTTAACAAGGATATTTATTTGAGTTAAATACCTTCGTGCTAAAACTCTTAACCTCTGTGCTTCACCATGGGTTGTAAATCTGACTCCCTTATCAGGCCCTACTATAATGATAATGTAAAATAAACAAAGCCTTCCCTTAACTTTAAAAGGAAAACCCTTGTGCTTATTTAAAAATGAACTCAAGGCTGTAAGCTACTCTGAAGGAGTCTGGGAGCTACTGGTACCTTGCAGTCGACTGGTTGGAGATACCCGATTTAGATACAAAACTCACATATACTTGTGTGGACACAACTCCTTCAATCTTTACTTTTCTCACACTGCTCCTTCAAATTGGTACCAAAGTACTGTTTTTTACTTTCTTTTTTTTTTTTTTTTAAATGTCAGCGGTACTGATGATGAATTTCATTCAGTATTGCTGACTTGTAAAACAAATGTTATAATTTTGTGTTTTGACAAACCTTTAAAGGTTTGACTGCAAAGGAGTTGTCTAAAAATCATCCTAATCATTATGAATAAAAGGTTGGCTTTGTTAGCTGTCATATCCTTCCTAAAATGTGGGTTATAAAGTTCTAACATTGAGGGCTGCACTTGAACGTTCCCAATAATGCGTGCTTGCTGTTGTGTTGAGCCTCGTGTTGTGCTTCGTATTACTGTGTTAACAGGAATAGAATTGTAGTATGTCACTTAAAATGCTATGTATGTCATAAGCAGTGTACTTGAAGTTGGAATGTTAGTGAGCTCTCTGCTGAGGAGGACTGACACAAAGACAGTTAAGTGCCCCTCTGTTGGTGCAGTGGGTTTGAGATTAAAGATTAAAGTTTAGAACTAGTGTATGTATTGAGTAGTGATTACTAAAAACCTAAGGTTCTCAGAAGGCTCCTTGTCATAAGATACACCATTTTCCTGTCTTCGTGTGTAATTAAACAACCACATACCCTCTGACCAGCTCGGTAGAACTTGGAGTACAGTTGAAACTTTTGGAACTTAAAAATGTAAAGGCAACACCAGACTGTAATATGGCACTCAGTAGGACATTGTCATCTGCTAACGATTCAGAAATGTACTGCTTTTTAGGTCGAGCATAGACAGCGCTTGTGCTATTGCTTAGCAGCCTGTTGTAGATTGTTTGTGAGGTTCAGCTTCACCCACTGATTGCCATTTGTCTATGCCAGTGTGCTTCAAAACTCCTTGCTTGCTACTGGGTAGTCTTCCTGTTTGTCCCACCTTTTTTTTGTTTGTGTCCTTCCGCAAATATCGTACCAATTACTATGTAAATACACTGCTCACCATTTTAACCTCTTCGTTGCGCGATCGGGGGCCAGAAACAGTTTGAGAAGGCCTCGTAAGAAAGGGGAGAGTCTCCCCTTTCTTACGAGGCCCTTTCAAAGTGTTTCCTGGCCGCGATCGGGGGCCAGGAAACACCACTAGACGCCAGGGATTTGACTTTGGGGGGGCGGCCCCCTCGGAAAACGGGCCGCCGTCCCCCCCCCCCCCCGGGGCATAATTAATTTAAAAAAAAAAGGTAGGTGCCCCCTGGGGGGGGGGGGGGGGTGGCGCAATCGCGCCCCCCCCCCCGGGGATTGTTTTTTAAAAAAAAAATAAAATAAAATGACAGGGGGTCGCCCGTGGGCAGGGTGACCCCCTGTGGGGGCAATTTTTTTTTTTTAGATGTTGTAGGGTTTCCCTGGGGGCCATTTTGGCCCCCAAGGAAGCCATACAACAACTAAAAAAAATAGATCTATATATAGATCTATATTTATATATCTATGTAGATAGATATATCTATGTACATGGATATATCTATAGATATATCTATGTACATAGATATATCTATATATATATATATATATATATATATATATATGAGGTAGATCTATATATACCAAAGAGATTTATAAAGTGTGCTACTCACCTGTGAGGGTCTCAAGGCGCTTGGAGGGGGGCGGGGGGAGGGCAAGGGGCTGGGAGGTTCACTGTTCGAAAAGCCAGGTTTTGAGGCCCTTCCTGAAAAGAAGTAGGTTTTGGGTCTTGCGAAGGTGGGTTGTGAGGGCGTTCCAGGTTTTGGGTGCAAGGTAGGAGAAGGATCTGCCCCCGGTGGTGGTGTGTTTGATGCGGGGGACAGAGGCGAGAGAGAGGTCAGCTGAGCGGAAGTTTCGTGTGGGGGTGTGGAAGGTGACTCTCGTTGAGGTAGGCAGGGCCTGTGTTGTGGAGTGATTTGTGTGCGAGGATGAGGATCTTGAAGGTGATCCTTTTGTCAATGGGGAGCCAGTGGAGGGATTTGAGGTGTGGAGAGATATGTTTGTGTCGGCGGAGGTCGAGGATGAGTCGTGCTGCTGAGTTCTAGATGCGTGTAGTTTGCGCTTGAGTTTTAGAGTGGTGCCGGCGTAGAGGGCGTTTCCGTAATCAAGCCTGCTGCTGATGTGTTCGTGAGTGACAGTTTTTCTGGTCTCTGTGGGGATCCATTTGAATGTTTTTCAGCATACGGAGTGTGTTGAAGCATGAGGAGGTGAGAGCGTTGATTTGTTGGGTCATCGAGAGGGAGGAGTCTAGGATGATGCTGAGGTTGCGTGCGTGGTTGGCGGGGGTGGGTGCAGGGCCTAGCGTGGTGGGCCACCATGAGGGGTCCCAGGTGTTTTTGTGTGGGCCAAAGAGGATTATTTCGGTTTTGCTTGAGTTGAGTTTCAGGTGATTGGCTGTCATATATATATCACTTTTGTCAATATGTGTGTGGTTTCCCTGGGGGGAAAAGGGTCCGACTTGTCTAGTGGCAGTTTTAGTGCCATAAAGAAGCGCAGAAGGTTTATATGCCTACTGCAAAGAGCAAATCTGTATTTTATGTAAATAGCTGAGTACATTAGCAAAGTCTATGGAGAGATGAAGGGCACTTTTGCTGGGTGGTGAGGAGGGAGTGGGAGCACCAATAATGATTGTTGGACTGGGCGCAGGAGGTGCTAAAGACTGTGACGAATGGTATGTGACAAGGTGTTTTTTGAGTGTCTTGAAAGTACGTGCTGATTGAGGGAAGAAGCGCAGGTAAGGTGGCCTCTACTGTTGCACGTATCTCACACACCATCGATTTTGTGACTGTCTACGTAGGCTAGTGTTTTAGAGCAACAGTTTAGCCAATAGCAGAGATGGCATCTTGATGGATGACTGCTGCCTGAACTCGGGTTATAGAGGACCGCTCTGACATAGGATCAGAGACTGAGACATCAGATACTGAGACAGCATCTGAGGGATAGGACAATGGCGCAGACTCTGGGAGTGATTTTTCAGTCAGAGGAGTCCCATTCGATAACTCCTCTTCCAGTACATTATGAGGGAGGTGATGAGGACAGTCCTGCTGTCCCTTCGCAAGCTGTTTGTGCAACTGGGTAATAGTGGGTTAGGCCAACCCAGAGAGCAGGTGAATGTGGCGGCAAGCAGAGAGAGAGTGCTCTCTTGGGAGCTCCCCAATTTAGTTCAGCCCCAAATTCCACCACCCAAATCATATTGTGGAGACATCAAAATTATCCATGGCAAAACAAACTGGTTTTGTAAGGCAGGCACCTGTGTTTTTGGTCCTGGATTCGGCGGCCATATAGAGAAACACACTAAACCCAAACATTTCTGGAAACTAGACATTCGGGGGAGTCCACAGAGGTGTGACTTGTGTGGCTTCCCCAAAGTTTTCTTACCCAGAATACCCTGCAAAGCTGAAATGTTGAAAAAAAACCTCAATTTTTCTCACATTTCTGTCACACAAACTACAGGAATACGCTGGGATTCACAATATTCCTACCACCCAGTGACTCCTCACCTGTCCTGATAAAAACACTGCCCCACTTGAGTGCCTACACCTAGTGTCTGTGTCAGGAATGGATCACCCCAGGGTCAACAGCTGCCTCACGTAAGGACCAACATTGACCGTTGTGTGATCTATTCCTGTCGCAGGCACCAGGCCTAACCACACAAGTGAGGTATCATTTTTATCGGGAGGCTTGGGGGAACGCTGGGTGGAAGGACATTTGTGGCTCCTCTCAGATTCCAGAACTTTCTGTCACCTAAATGTGAGGAAAACTTGTTTTTTTAGCCACTTTTTGAGGTTTGCAAAGGATTCTGGGTAACAGAACCTGGTCCGAGCCCCGCAAGTCACCCCTCCTTGGATTCCCCTAGGTCTCTAGTTTTCAGAAATGCACAGGTTTGGTAGGTTTCCCTAGGTGCCGGCTGAGCTAGAGGCCAAAATCTACAGGTAGGCACTTTGCAAAAAAACAGCTCTGTTTTCTGTGATGTGTCCACGTTGTGTTTTGGGGCATTTCCTGTCGCGGGCGCTAGGCCTACCCACACAAGTGAGGTATCATTTTTATCGGGAGACTTGGGGGGACGCTGGGTGGAAGGAAATTTGAGGCTCCTCTCAGATTCCAGAACTTTCTGTCACCGAAATGTGAGGAAAACTTGTTTTTTTAGCCACTTTTTGAGGTTTGCAAAGGATTCTGGGTAACAGAACCTGGTCAGAGCCCCGCGAGTCACTCCATCTTGGATTCACCTAGGTCTCTAGTTTTCAAAAATGTACAGGTTTGGTAGGTTTCCCTATGTGCCGGCTGAGCTAGAGGCCATAATCTACAGGTAGGCACTTTGCAAAAAAACAGCTCTGTATTTTGTGAAAAAATGGGATGTGTCCACGTTGTGTTTTGGGGCATTTCCTGTCGCGGGCGCTAGGCCTACCCACACAAGTGAGGTATCATTTTTATCGGGAGACTTGGGGGAACATAGAATAGCAAAACAAGTGTTATTGCCCCTTATCTTTCTCTACATTTTTTCCTTCCAAATATAAGAGAGTGTGTAAAAAAGACGTCTATTTGAGAAATGCCCTGCAATTCACATGCTAGTATGGGCACCTCGGAATTCAAAGATGTGCAAATAACCACTGCTCCTCAAAACCTTATCTTGATCCCATTTTGGAAATGCAAAGGTTTTCTTGATACCTCTTTTTCACTCCTCATATTTCAGCAAATGAATTGCTGTATACCCAGTATAGAATGAAAACCAACTGCAGGGTGCACCTCATTTATTGGCTCTGGGTACCTGGGGTTCTTGATGAACCTATAAGCCCTTTATATCCCCGCAACCAGAAGAGTCCAGCAGACAAAACGGTATATTGCTTTCAGAAATCTGACATCGCAGGAAAAAGTTACAGAGTAAAACATAAAGAAAAATGGCTGTTGTTTTCAGCTCAATTTCAATATTTTTTTATTTCAGCTGTTATTTTCTGTAGGAAAACCTTGTAGGATCTACACAAATGACCCCTTGCTGAATTCAGAATTTTGTCTAGTTTTCAGAAATGTTTAGCTTTCCGGGATCCAGCATTGGTTTCACACCCATTCCTGTCACTAACTGGAAGGAGGTTGAAAGCACCAAAAATAGTAAAAATGGGGTATGTCCCAGTAAAATGCCAAATTTGTGTTGGAAAATGTGGTTTTCTGATTCAAGTCTGCCCGTTCCTGAAAGGTGGGAAGATAGTGATTTCAGCACCAGAAACCCTTTGTTGATGGCATTTTCAGGTAAAAAACCACAAGCCTTCTTCGGCGGCCCTTTTTTCCCATTTTTTGGGAAAAAACTAAATTTTCACTGTATTTTGGCTATTTTCTTGGTCTCCTCCAGGGTAAACCACAAACTCTGGGTACCATTAGAATCCCTAGGATGTTGGAAAAAAAGGACGCAAATTTGGCGTGGTTAGCTTATGTGGACAAAAAGTTATGAAGCCCTAAGCGCGAACTACCCCAAATAGCCAAAAAAGGGCTCAGCACTGAGGGGGAAAAGGCCCAGCAGCTAAGGGGTTAAGATGTGTTCAGGAACTACTTTGATCTTTCATCTAGAGCACTGGGGAGGAGTGCTTGTCTTTTCCAACTCTGCTTTAAACATTTGAGGTGCATTCAAAGACTTTGCTTCCTCCTCCATGCCATCTTGTATGTTTATGGTTTCTGTGAGGCGCGTTTTTTTTGTTTTCTTTTCTTTTTTATAATTTCTGCTTGGTTCAGAACCAAAACGTGTTTATTTGATGGCATTCTTTTTTTGTGTTACATTGCATTTGTGTGCTTTTGTTTATTATTCCACTGATATGTTTATGGTTGGTGGTTAGTGTAATGTGTTTTGCTGATGACATTTTTCATTGCAAAGGGATGTTTAAGCACAAGCTGTCATTATTTCTCATCAGTGACAGCTTGCTGCTGTGTGTTTTTCTCCTTCGCTCAAATGAGTCTGGTGTTATGCAGAGCTTTTATTTGCACATGCTCAAATATAGAAGTGACTAAAATGCGAAATTGAAAGTGTTTCAACAACTACATTGGGCAATAGTGCATCAAGCATTCTCTTTGTAGGGCATGTGAATGCAATGTGATGGTGCATGTGCTGCCTCTATATCAGCAATCCGTATTGTATGAGACCTTGTAAAACAGATGCCTGTCCCGCTCTCTGATTAGTAAAATAGCGCTGAAACTCATCACCTTTGTATTTTGTGAGTGCCATTTTCCTGCGAGATTTGTGCATGTTTGTTTCTTAACAAAAACATATATTTGTTTACCAGAGAGCAAAGCGTGGGGCGTAACGCAGGGAGATGAGGAATTTCCTCACTTTACAGTGTAAGGGATTGGGTCACATGTCCACTCATCTTCAGCAATTAAATTGCATGTGAAAATGAAATTACTTTATAAAATATGTCATCTGCCAGCCTATTTGTGTTTCATGCATGCAGCCTAGAGTTTGTTAGCAAAGGCTGCGTCATGGAAGCTTAGCTGCCTGAGAGCCATGCATATTGAAGATTTACTGCTTTCCTCCCAAAATGTTGTTTAAGAGCTCAGAGCTCACATTTCTGGAATTCCTCAGTTCCCAGAGGGAAAGGGGTGGGGCGGTGGGTGCATTATGCCTTTGTTGTAGTGGCATGAAAGGCAGTGACTTAATTTATTAGCTTTGTTTGGGTTTTCTGAAAAGATGTGTGGTGTGTAGTTTGTCTTTTCAGAATCAACTTTCGAAAAACCGGACCTGATTGCCTTAAAAATCTCAATGGCTCCAGTTTCGGAGAGCAAATCTTTTTATGATAAATGATATAGGGGCAATAGATGGGGCTAAACTCTAAGCATCTTACATTTTTCTATGATTGCTCATTATACTTTAATGACTTTTTTTTTTTTCCATCTCCTGCAGTATGCAATGCCACCGCTCCTTTATATACTCCTGATTCCATCATCATTGTCCAAAAATTCAGTCAGTCTATATGCAGCTAATTGCCAATACAAAATACGATATTTAACTATTTTTTCACCCACTGAAGGTATCTGTGTCTCTAGCCACAGCCCCTCATACATCTGAAGTTGAGACATTATGTGGTGGCATTAATTTGTGTCTGAAATGTAATGCTGACACCTGGTTACACTTTTGGTGAACACTTTCACTACCTCCATTAGTATTTTTACTCATTATGTAGCCCCTGTGTGCCTTCTGTGTAGCTCTCTTCTGACTGGTCAGTGTGTGACCTGTTTTCTCAGTCGAGCAACCAAGTGTTTTTCGACCTGTTGTAAGTCTTTTAAGGCTTTGTAAGGCTTTTAACCACTCCCATCACTTTCACTCGTTCGTGGGTTTGCCTTTCAAAAATCCCTTGATGTGATTGGTAAGTGCTTTGTTTGTCCTTCCTTGGGGCGGTTTTGTTACCACCTTGCAGACTGACCCTGTTACATGGATTACTGCAGGATTACCAATATGCTTCAGCGTGGGCAAGCATTTTTTTTCTTTTGTCTCTACCCTTTGTGCTCCATGGTGGCCTTGCAGCTCACAGCGCGAACTCCCTCGGCAGTATTGAAGCGCTGACCACATTATTCACACTGTTACCTTATTACTGTAATTTGTTTTGGCTCTTTCCTTCACACCCTGTAGCTTTCACAAAAACACTTGTAATTGATAATTGATTTATGTAAAAAACACAGAAGTCCTCAAAGCCGCTCTCCTGACACAGCGGGGGAGCAGATAGTACATTGTGGTATCCTCTGGGGGCTATTCTGAGCATTACAGTCTAATACCAAAAGTTTTTCTGATAAAGGTTTTTATTGGGTTTACATGATAATTGCAGTAAGGACAGATTAATAAAACATATACAATTATGTCCACAGAGGTGTGAAATTTAATACAATATCTACTTGTCCATGAGACAGGTTGCTTCTTAAATGTACTTGTCAAGTAAAAAAAATCTACTTGTCCTTTTGGTGCTATGTAGTGCGACGAAAAATTATGGCAGCAATTTCATTATGTTAGAGCTCTGATAATAGCCTATCTGATTATGGCATGGCTTCTTCTATAGTAGAGTTTGAATACTTGCAACTTCATTCCCTACTATAGCAATTTCTTTATTTTGCACCCTTTCCGCAGATGTACATACTGGGGCTGGAGGAAGTAGAAAGAAATAGTTCCGTGGTTGTAATGCCTTTAAATCTGCAAATCCACTAACTTGCATGTTTTAGGGATTTTCACCAGCTCTTCTCTAATCTTTTCCTATAATGAGAGAGGTTGGAAATTTACTGCTGACAATGGCAGAAGTAAAAGTTCTTCCAGGGTTGGGGAAAAAAGTGGTTGATGGGGAAAGTGAACTTGATAACGCTCAGTAGATTTTTCACATGATTAAATCTACACATGCATATTTGCTTGTGCTAAAATACAGTTCACAAATATTTTCTAGGAGTATAATTTCCTGATCTACTTCTGTAGGTTCTTCTGAATTCATGAAAGCCACTAATTCAAAGAGTGGTGCACTTTGTGACTTTCTTTAAAAATTGGGTCCCTAATTATGTCTGGTGCTAACACACATTTTGTTTTTATTAAACTTCTATTTGTCTCTCTAGCTGTTTGCAGGCTTTACAGTGAGTGTTCTTATTCTGCTCTTCCACAAGGAGCATATTGGCACAAAAAGCAGTTTTGTTATGTGCCAGGAACTACTGTGGCAATCAGTGGCACAACGCAACTGGGGGGTAGGGGGGGCTGCAAAGAACATGGAGGGCTCACTCAGGGGAGGTGCTGTGCTGAGGGGGCTCCCTGGAGGAGGGAGGGGGCCCACGGGGCCTTTGTTACGCCACTAGTGGCAATGTGTGCTTTTTGAGACCAAAAACTTTTCTTTCTTTATGTCAGTGTTTGTTAGAATGATGAGTACTTGTTATCTTCCACAATTATAAAGTGTTACAAAAGCCATGTCAAAACAAGACATGCATTGACAAAACTGAAATACTCACAAAAAATGTTGAATTTGTTGGCTTTGCCAGTGCTTGTTTATTTTTGTGCTTCCCATAATCTTGTTAAAAATGGTTACACGGATTTTCCATTAGGAAAATTTTTTGGAAATATTAGCATGTATCAACACATTTTACTAAATGATGCTTCAAAGAAATATCACCTAAAATGTCATAGTAGCGAAATGTTGTTTTTTCCTACTTGATTTTTTTCTGAACATTTTAATTTGAAAGCAAATCATTATCACTGTTACTTACAAGCTTCTGTTAACATATGCATCTAATCAGAGAGCATTCTGGGAGCATTTTACTTAGCCTCATATAAAACGTTTTCACATTTTTTTTTTTTTTTTATTTTTTTTTTTTTTTTTTAACTGGAACCACTGTCAGTAGTAAAGTGCGATACTTAAAACGTTGTTTTACAACACTCATCCCAATAATGAAGGCTTTTCTTTAATGGACCATAATTACAAGTTCAAACAAAATTAACGAAAGGAGACACATTACCTCAACTGCAGACAGTTCCCTTCTCTGTAAACTGGCAGCCAAAATGGTTTGTGGTGCAGGAGGTTGGATCTACTTGTCCCAAGGACAAAATAAACATAAAAACTTGTTTCCCTTGACCCCCAAACAATATGTCATGGGCGTGGGGTGATAGGAATTCCGCATCCCTGTGACCATGAATCAGGCCATCTTAATATCCTTATTACACTGACAGTTTGAACTTTCTTGATTTGTTTGGGTGACCCTTCTAGTTAATTTCTCTTGTTACTCCTCAGTGGCTGTCTTGTGTCTTTTTGGGGGGAGTTGTTAGCAGCAACTGTGGTGGAAGTGGTATTCTATTGAAATTAGCATGGGAGATTTAAATTAGGATGCTAACATTTTCTAATTTTTTCGCTGCATATTGAGGAAGAAGGTTAATGGAAAACTCTTAAACACACTACCAAGCATCAAAAAATCTGGTCTCAAATATGAAATTATGAAAACGTTATTTTGTAAAGATACTTAAACACGTGCAAAAACAATGATTCAACGTTTTGTCTTATTTGTATATAAACCTAAAAAAAATGCTTAACACTTTTTTTATTATAACTTTTCAACATGCTGTCCAGCACCCACGCTGCTCTACAACAGTGGTTCCCAACCTTTTTTCTCCTGAGGACCCCCACTGTATCACTACTGGAAGCTGTGGACCCCCAAGCAAGTTGTATCATTTAAATTTCTAACATTAAAACAGTAATGCACAAAAATACACAAACTAGTACACACCAGACAAATACTCAAATTACTAAAGATGTAATTATTTTATATTGAAAAAGTAGGCAAAAATCGAAAAAATGTAATCAGAAGATTGACACTTATCTCGGCGACTCACTTTTTAATGGTTAGTTTTATTTGGGAAAGCTGAATCCTCCGGTCAGATTCTACATTTCCCAAGCGATATCTCTTTTTACTTTTTAGGTACATAAGATTTTGGAAAGCTTTTTCACATAAATGTGTGGTGGGGAAAGAAAGTAAAACTATAAGGGTCGCTTATCTCTCCATAGCCTCTCTCCCACATGTAATGAATTTATTTTATAGCACCTCTCATACCTCTGTAGGGTGTTGGAGTACTTTACAGGGGACTACCAGGTGTAGGATTCACGTCATTCACACTGGTAGGCATTTTCTAAGAGTGCTTGGTCTGGAGAAGCACTAACTCAGGATTCAGAACATAACAGTGGTTAGCATTGACCTTAATAATTAGTTGTTGTGTTTCTATGCAAGCAAACATTTTTTTAGCAGCACGAGGAAAAGGAAAGACTGTGGAAAATCATAACTTTCTCATTTGTGCCATGCAGTTTGCATGCAGCTCTTTGGCAATTCATAGCTCACTGTGCTAGATAATGATTGTAACTTATGAACTTCACGGTAACAAAAGAATATGTGACCACCAGCAGTAACCCACTATGCTATGCACGTAAAATACTGTCCTCTGATATGCATGATTCATGTTCTTTGCAGCAGGCATATTAACCCGATGTGCTACTTTAGATGAGTCAAAACTGGCCCTGGGCAAAACTACTTAAAAAAAAAAAAATTAAAAAAAAAAAATCATATATATAATATATTCACCAGAGTTAACTGGCCACTTTTTTATTTTTACCCGAAAGCTGCTGGAAGTTCAAGGAACTTTGCAGTGTTTTTCAAACTGCTGCGCAAATAAAGTGATAAATATAAAAACAGGTTTCTGTTGAGAGGCATCAGCTGGAGAAGTGCTTTCCTGCCTGCCCAGGCATGTGAACCCCCTAGGAATGTGTGTCAGACCTTTGGGGGGAGGGAAGGGGCTCACGACCACAGGTTGGGAACCGCTGCTCTACAGCATAGCTTAAAAACATTGGCAAAGACAATAGCTCTTACTAAACGCTTTTAAGGTCCCATAAGGGAGACCTATTGGCTTTGCCAATGTTTGTTTTTCCTATGAATCCTTCTTCCTCCTCGTGTAGCTGCATGTATCCCATTTTTTTAGTGGCTTGTGCAGCCCTCACAGCTGCCACCCATACAAATGTAAGTAATTCACACAAAGTTACTATGGCATCCTCATCAGAGCTGGGAATTCATTGGCCAGTCTCGTCTTTAGTTTTTCCCTGAAACGGCGCATGGTCTGTTGCTTGCAAAGATATTTAGTTAATGTAATTTTAAAAAGAGAGTAGAGCCCCCCGCCCATTACTTAACACTGGTTGGCTTATTCGTTCAGCTCATTTCTTTGCTTCATTGGTCAGCACGCCTGGTTGCACCATCTCTCTTTGTCCCTTTGATGGATCATGGATGGACCAAGTACTGATTGCTGTCTTTAATATGTGTCCTGCTCGTCACGCTCGGATTGAGATACTTTTTTATTTTTTAATTTTTTAAATCTGCTTTCCCCCCCCCAGTTGAATATTACAGTAGTCCGACCTGCCCCGTTGCCTGTTTGTGACGCCCTTTTGCTTTTCATTCAATACATCAAGTACAGCTAGAGAGGTAATTAAAACAGTGGGTTCTCAAAATATACCACTGACGCAAGTACAACCTTTTAGCAAAGAAAGTTTCCCATAGGTAGAGGGCGTGAGTGCAGTCGGCAATCGGTCTTAAATATTCTTTCTAAAACGATGTCAAACAAAGTGAAATTATGTCTTCAGTAAACTTGGTATAATAGGTATATTATCTCTGTAATGAGAGCTGCTAGAGCGACCTCTTGTGGTGTCGAGTAGAACTACAGAAAATGAACAGCACATTATTTTTAGGACTTCCGTTTTTATGGTATTTTTGATATTTGCATTTATCCATAGTCTGATTTAATTGGGCGTTTTTTCTGAAGAAAAAATGTTAAAGCTATTTTTTCCTAACATTTATTTAAATGACTGTACACACTTTGGTGCTGGTACAGCTTCGTAGTTATATTCAGTAAAACAATACTCTGAGGTTACTACATCAGCAGCAGTGTGGTGGAAGCACATTTGGATATTTAACCTTCACTGAAAATCGTATTCCTTTGTTTAAACTTTCTATGCGGTCAATATTCACAAATATTAGACGGACTGTCACGATTCACCAGATGACAAAGATCACATTTCAGTATTTTACTTAAAAAAATAAAAATAAACACTCAGTACAGCAAACTATTTTTTGTCTGTATTCGTGTCTAAACATCGGTAAAAGGTAACTGAGTTTTAAGGGACAAGTCAAGCACAATTTAGAAAAAGTAAAATTATTTTTAAAACTTGTAAGCAAAAGCTGTATGTGTTATTTTGTAGAGCTTGAGAAATTTTGCTGGGGTCGTGTTGTGGAAGTGCCCCATAGCTGAAGAGGTGTTTGCACATTTGTTTTCGACCCAGTATCTTAAGTGTCTGCAGCCCCTTTTGTTAGATGGATCTTGGGGGCTCCCTCATAACTTTTGCATGAATACACAGCCATATGCAAATGAGGAAACGCATTTGTGTGGATGCCTGTCTAATTACCAATATCAGTGGAAAGAAAAAATGAATACGAGAGGGTAACTTTGTCCCATTTAATAATGGTATACATTCTCTGCACTCTCCTGCGGGCTTGTTTTGGGAGAGATGGCTCGTCACAAGGGCCCTCAGCCACTCTTCATATGCTTTCACAGACAGCTCTCACCACCACCTCTCTAGTCCCTATCCCCTCACCAGAATCATCATTTGTTTTCCTGCTGTGAAAGAGCAACAGTTTGAAATTGCCAGTCCAACTGTCTCAGCGGCACTGTCTCCAGTGCAGGTGTGTTGACATCTTTACTAGAGACAGTGCTTTTTAGATCTAGTCTGAGACAGTGCATGAGTTGTCGCTTGCAAGGCATTTACTTAGCTTACAGTGGGCTTAGAAGCCCACCCATTGTTTACTATTGGTTGGCCTTGTTACTCATTTGCTGAAGTACTTGTGTCCTTTTAACTACTTGAGCTTTTGGAAATATTTCCTTTGCAGGCTATCTTTCTCACATCTAAGATGCACCTTCCCCTCCCGAACTACCCCCCCACCCCCCGACTCACCACAGGCTGTACAACATGGGTAAAAGAAATTGGCAGAGTAAACAAGCCCTATTGACTTCGCCAGTACTTGTTTTTAAAGGGTGTTCATGCAGCACATTTTATATATGATTAACAAATGATTTATACATGGTTTACTACCACTAACTTAATTCACAAGGTCAGACTATTCTAAATGTAACCATTATCAATGAAATAGTCCTGCTTTAGTTTTGCTCCAAATTTTTCTAATTCACGCCCCAGTATATTGGGGAGTGGGTAGTCTGTCATACGTTTTAAACAACTGTGAATATAGTATGATCTTTGTATATGTGCTGTATAGAGATGTGGTATGAAATTATCATTAAAAATATTGTGAAGCTGTAAACATTTGTCTTGGTACGCAAGACGTAGGCATAACGGGGGAATTTTGGTGATAATTTATTTTAAACCTTACTTAAGGTGCTTACTAAAGACAACCAAAACTTCATATTGAGTGTATTTGTTGTCTTTATGATAGACTCTATCCAACTTCTATAAATGCATGGTCCTTAGGCTGGTAGGCCTCCATGCCTATAATGGTGTCGCCAGGGACCAGTTAGGATCTAGGTGGATGGGAAAGGTTTCTGTCTAATGTGGTGTAGCTAAAAGGTTGGGTCACCCACTCCAGTATGTGAGGTAGCGATTGTTCTGCAGCTGACAATAAGATGACTTATCTGTTTCCCAATGTTGTGCTCCTTGTATTACTTGGCTTTCCCCTTGAGTAAGTTCTCATGGTTTAATTCACCTGTCTTATGTTCGATAGCAGCACAGCTTCTCTGCTAGTAACACCAGCAGTCAAACTAGTTGGGTACTCACCTTGTGACTACAAGTCTCCCTCAGTGTGGCACCTGGCCAAGCACCCCCTCCACACCCCTACCCCACTCTTTATGTTAAATCTATCCTACCTTGGAGTACCATTTCAGTTTGGAGGGAGGACCATCCTGGCTTGGCCAGTTGCTTTTTGGTATGTCCCAAGCCCCTTTTCTAAACCCATACCAGGCCCAATGGATGAATCAGTGGTACCTTCACCTTGCATCCAGTTGGCAGATGTCACCCCTATATCTTCTGAAGGGGCCAGTACCTCCCCACAGAAGAGTGGTCCACCTCCTCTCTGCAACTCGCAACTGACCAAACCTCTAGAGGGGTGTTACTAACAACTAATCCACTCGTGAAGGAGAAATTTCCCCCCCCCCCCCCCCCCCCTCAGCTCAACAAAGAGCGCCTACCAAAGATCTCATTCTAAAAGGTCCTCAATAGTCACCAGTCTCCTGCTAATCTGGTCCGGTGATTAGCATTTGAGTCTATTGGGATGGAGTTGGGGAGGCAGGATTCTTCACTGCTGAACTAAATAAAGTCAGCCACTCAAGGGCTACCCTGTCAGCAGCTGTTTCTTAGGCCTCACTTTTTGGTCACCTCAACACTGCCACTATTTTACTTTTTTGCAGCTGGTCAGCTCCTAGCACTGGTCACCCTGGCAATCTTCCTAGGGCGATGGACACCAGCATGAACTGCACAGTCAAGTTAATGTAGTCCACCAACCCCTGTGGACCCTTGCAGTAGTGTGGAAAAATTATTCTATCTCCTCCATGGTAGTGTTGTGCTCTTGCCTGCACATTCCGATTCTCGTGCATTGCCACAATTTTAGAGAGACATCCCTGGTCAGTGATTACTAGGTCATCGGGTCCAGAGGTTTCCCCAGCCACTGACCAGGAAAGTGCACTAGGGTGGGTGGGAGGGGGAAATGGGTGTGGGGTGGGGTATCCATCGTTTCTGCACTCCCATCGGAAGTTGGCTTCAGATAGGGTCTCAGCTGCTTGGAGTGCCATGCTGGTCATAGATCAAGATAATTCTTCCAGGAGATTGGTTCCTGCAGCAGAATGTTCCTGACAGGAATAGGGTGTCTTTAAATCAAAATGTTTATTTTGGTGCAAGTATTATGCATAATATTTGGACAAAAAAAGAGCTATAGGGTGTGTCCACCACCTTTGCCCCACCACCTACTGTGTGGTGTCTTAATGTGTTTTGTGCTGTTACGAATGAACATTTTGAATTGTGTTTCTTGTGATTAGCTGTAGTGTTATGTTTTGTTTTGATGATTGTATCTTTGGTCGTGACACCATTAGTTTCATATTCCCATAACACAGTGTTCCTATGGAAATAGAGCTGGCCATTGAAGAGACTTGTGGCCGTGAATGGCCCACCAAGGGACCAGAAATTTCCAATGGCTTTCATTTATGTTCTGTTATGTGTACACTTAACCTCTTTTCCTATGACCTTCTGTAATTTAAGGACATAATTTAAAACTAGTATAGTAGATGCCATTCACAAACTGAAAGTTACCAAAATGTTATGAAGGTGGTAATGTTTTAAGCTTGCATTAAGGAAGCTTAAATCTCCATATCTCCCTTTTTCATTAAATGTAAGGTGGATTTGCACAGACATGTTTTTTTAAAATTCTAAATGTTTCAAATTAAGATACATTTTATGAATTTACCTTTAATCTCTATGGCTCATTAATTTTATTTTCTATTTATTTGCAGTAAATTTGGTTTTACAGGATTACCAGCTGCTCAAATCAAGGTAAGATGTTTAATGGCTTCCTGAACGCTGAATGTAATTATTACTTTTTCTAAGAGTTGGGCATAACAAGTGATTTTTCTACTCTCTGTTCTTTTGAAATTCATGAGGGCCTAAACTTTTGTTTGTGACAATCATACTTTGATATCTCGATGAGTCTACGCCTTTCTAAAATGCATGTCTTTTGTGTCGATTAAGACATTGAGCTTTGAAGCCCCTTCTGAAAGAAGGACATTTTGTTTTAAATCTTGAAACTATTTTCTACATATTGCATACTTGTTAGTGGCACAACTGTGTTTCTTTGATTAAGACTTTTTTATAGCTTTTGAATCGTCCTTCCAAAGCCGTTATGAACTGACCCATTTTAAATATACCTTGTTCTGAAAATCAGAATTGTTCAAATGTATTATTGATGATGATACTAAAGACATGTACTGTCCTGTGCCTTTTTCTTATCTGCAGGTGTTTTTCACTATTTACACTCAACATGGCTGTAGTCATCCGTTTACAGGGACTTCCTGTTGTTGCGGGTTCTGCAGATATTCGTCAGTTCTTCGCTGGATTGCATATTCCTGATGGAGGGGTGCATATTATTGGTGGCGAACGTGGTGAAGCTTTCATTATATTTGCAACAGATGAAGATGCAAGGCGTGCCATGGGCCGTACAGGAGGGATTATCAAGAAATCCACAATACAGCTATTTCTTAGCAGTAAGGCAGAAATGCAGCACACAGTAGAATCGAATCGAAAAAGTGACAGAGGAATGCGTAAGGGATCCAGTTCAGCTGGAGCCGGTATTCCTTCGAATGCAGTCACTGCTATGAGAAAAGGGGTACATTCAACTGACTATCCAAGTCGTCCAGAGAGGGGCATTGATACCAATGGTGCTCGCCCCATTAATACTAGTGCATCTAAAATGAATTACGGTGGTAATTCGGCAGAAACGAAGACCTTCACTTCAAAAAATCTTCAGTATGTGCATCTAGCAGGAATGCCGTACACGGTTACCGAAGAGGAAGTACGTACCTTCTTTCATGGTCTTCATCTTGATGACATTATGCTTCTAAGACACCCAGATGGTCGTAGAAATGGCAGTGGAATAGTAAAATTTGCTACAAACAAAGATGCAATTGAAGGACTGAAGCGCAATAATGAGTATATAGGTGCAAGATTTGTGAAGGTCAGTCCATCCTCTGAAGAACAGTGGATACATTTTGGTGGGGTTTTAACAAATCGCCCAAAGCCGCCTCGCATTAGAAGTAGAGAGAGAACACCACAGAGAGACCTGTATGCAAAACACCATACAGAATCGAGGTCTCCTCCAAGGAAACAGATGCGATCTCGTTCTCCCTCTAGTCTGGAGTTTTACATTCACATGAAAAATTTGCCTGTACAAACAGATAAGAGATCTATAAGAAAGTTTTTTAAAAGTTTTGATTTGGCAGACACCCAAATCAAAATTATATCCACAAAACACAATACAATGGATGCGTTTGTCTTGTTTAAGAATGAATCCGATTATAATAGAGCTCTTGAGTTTCACAAGGAAATGTTCAATGATCAGCGAGTATACATATATGCCATTTCTAGGAAATCTATGTTGGAGATGATTGAAGATTTTGAAGCTTTCGAGAGGAAACGGGCTGTTGCTAAAGAGAGGCAAAGAGAAGATAATTTTCCAGAAACACGTTTTGATGCAAATCCTGGCTCAAGAATATGTATGTACATAAGAAACTTTCCATTTGATGTTACAAAACTTGAAGTACAGAAGTTCTTCGTTGGCTTTAATGTACATGAAGATGACATCTACTTGTTAACTGATGATAAAGGTGTGGGGCTTGGAGAAGCATTGGTGAAATTTTCTTCTGAAGAACAGGCAAAGAATGCTGAATATCTGGACAGACGTAGATTCTTGGGAACAGAGGTCCTGTTGAGGCGTATCTCTGCAAAACAGATGGAGGAGTTTGGTCTGAAGGCTTTTTCAGGACTGAAATCAAAGGGTCAAGACCACACACCGTCACCTTATGGTGGAAAGGACTATTTGCATTCAGTTGATTTACGTGGCCCTGATTTCAGGAGTGGGCCAGAAGCCTTTAATGCCCCAGCTGATCATTTTAGAAGTCCCCGACCACCCATGGACTTAAAAGCTGACACGTTTGGCAGGGCAAGAGTGGGCAGATTTCCTGAAGAAAGGTTTACCAATCAGGGCATTAATGATTTTGCTGGTGGCGTAACAAAAATAAGATTGAAGAATGTTCCTTATACAGTTACAGTTAATGAAATCTTAGATTTCTTCTATGGTTATCGAGTGATACCCGATTCTGTAACCATAGCGTACACAAAACAAGGTTTGCCAACAGGAATTGCTATCCTTGCAGTTGAAAGTTATGAAGAAGCTATTGCTGCCATTCGTGAACTAAATGAAAGACCTATTGGGCCACGTAAAGTTAGCTTAAGCTTGCTTAGTGAGTCTGAATTCATGCACCCATAAAAGAATGGCTGAATGTCCCAGTATTGGTGCTTAAAGACGCACTCCTAATTTTCGTTTAACTGGGTGTTTTTTCAGTTACTGTTTATAGTTTTATGAATAGTGCAAGTTCTGTGCGGCGAAATGATGGCTGTCACAGTTTCATGAAAACTGAACTCCTCAACTGCGAATATCAGCACTGTTCTTTATGACAAATACTTGTGTAATCCTCAGCCCAATTCCTGGCTGAGTCAGTTTTAGCTGTTGCGTTATTAGTGAAGCTCCATTTTGATACCGTTTTATTTTTTAATTGTCTAAGATGATATGCTGGTTGATGGCCAAGTTGATTAAAAAATAACAGACCACTACTAGTTTCTAACAGTTTATTTTTTACTTGGGGATAGATTCGAATGTATTTCAGTATTTGTATCAATGTCTTCTGTTTGTGCATATACAGGAACGTCTGTAACAGAGTAAATAACTCTTGTGAATTTGACTGGCTTATTTCTCAAAAGGTCGCAATTCAGTGACTGGTCTGTGTTGATATCTGCCCCCAAAAGAAGCCTTTAGAGTCTCGACATATATTAATTTTTTTTTAGGTATTTAGCACCTATTTACCTCTAAGTGGCTAATGCGCTCTGTGCTACTTTAATTAAAGCCAGCCGAAGCTTCTCTCGTTTTGACAGTATCTGCAGTGACTTTTGCACTAGCTGTCAACGTTGTAAACGTCTTAATGACTTCATTATTCTCTTCAACTGCAGACAAGTCCAGTTTCTTTCCCTTCTGCATTTGAAATGAGGTAAAGGAAGCAAAACTAGTTCTAACTGAGCAGTACTCTTCTGCTGATGTTTTTGAAATTACTCATCACCAGCACGTTATTGGAAAGAGCACACTTCTGACACAATCCTTGTCAAAGTATTGTTAATTTGTTGGATTATGGCAGCCACTATGGAAGATCTCAGTTTTGGTATGCTAGCCTGTGTGACATTTTGACTTTTTCAAATGTCCTCACAGTATATCCACCACTCTTAGCAACAGGCAGGAAAATATTCAACTTGAGCAATTTCTTTTTTTTTTTTTTTTTTTTTTTTTTTTTTAATCCCACCCACCCTTAAACGTAGTGACATGGTGTAGTATTTATTCAAAGCTTTGAAAAGAGGACATCTACATACAATTTTGACATAAGGGGGGTAAAAAACCTTCAAGCAATTTTGCACTGAGGTTGTACCAGAGTTGCGCAGAACATGTCTTTCCTACCCTTTGCCCAGCTCAAGCAATTTGCTTTGGATCCATCTGAGTATTTGTAGGAAAATAGTCCTCCTTTGCAACGTGATTACAATTCTGAAAGGCAGAGAATCTTTTTATATTCGTTTACCCCCGCTTTTAACTTGCACTCAGATGGATAGTGGTTAATGCTATTGTTGACGTTCTTGATCACCCATTGCAGGCATCAAAATGTTAGCTCTTTAGCTTTGCCAGTGCAGTGGAAGAAGCACCCCTTTTAGGTCTCTGTTGGTAAACATTTACATACGTTTTATTATTTCTGGCATTCTTGCCTGTGGTAGGTAGTGTGGAAAATGACCTCTATAGCTGATCTGAGCTTCTCATTGTGTTGGGAAAGAGCTAGTGGCTAATGCACTGGCTGCCATTGGGCACTGGCAATGACGAAAAAATGTGTTATTTGCGTGAAACTGCTGCTATAGACCCCTCCTTTTTTTTTTTTTTTAAGGGTTTTTATATCCTGCGGTAAATTTGGCTTTACAGGCCCAAGTAAACTCATGGACAGTAGACTTTGGGGTTGATTTGCCAACCTGGAGAAGTGGAAATGTTTGTGTTACGTTTCACAAATATCCAATTGTTCTTTTGGGCATACACTAGTTGTAAATGAGTGTCAATTCTGATTAGCCAGCCATTAGGACTGGCACAGAGCCTGGTGGTCCTGTACAGGTATTTTTTTGGTGGAAGACGTTTAAGATGCTTAAAGCTCTCGTGAACATCTGGTCTTTTGGTTATTACAGTAGTGTTTGGGTCAGGTTTTTCATAACTTCATCATGGGCATGTTGTTCCTCTTCTGCGTTCCTCCCACCTCAAATTTGTTTGCTTGTTTAAGGAGATACAACTCGGCAGATTATACTAGATCACAAATGGGATGTAATGTTTTAGAGATAGGTGATGCCTTTTCTCCCAGAAGCCCATGAGGATGATGCAAAGAATTTGTTGGAAAAACGCGCTTGGTGTTAGTCTGAGCAGTATGGTCATGCTACTTCAGGTTGAAGTGAGGTTTGGCCCACTTGTTCAGTGCACATTGGATCTGCTTATTGGTTAGACCAACCAAGACCTTATTGGATCTGTCAAAACCTGGGAGAGCCAAAATTCCTCTGAAAGTATTTTTGGTGATTAGAATGGAGAAAAGGCAAGACATTCCTAAAGAGGTTTAGCTCCCTTCAGCACCGAATGGACTGTGATGAGGGCAGTGTAGAAAGGAAAACTGAAGAGCCATAAGGGCTCAATAGCTTGTTTCTGCAGTCAAAAATGGAAGAAAAAAACATTGAACATGGTTCACAACCTCGTGACTTTAAGATGGCCGATGGTGAATGGGTACCTCCTGGGGCATTCGGTAACAGGAACAGCTGAGGATTCTTTGGTTCTGGTCTCATTCGGAACTCCTGCTGGTTTTGATCTGTTAACGCATTTAAAAAAAAGTCCTTTATCTAACGGGTTCAAAGTACCTGGAGACATGAATGGTTGTTGGATTATCCTTCACTGTGGGGAAAACTGCACTATCTGTATACAGATCTATATACATTTGCAACAGGTTTTTTGACTTTAGTATGCAGAATAATTAATCAAGTACATTTTGGGTTTGGAAATTACTCCCCTCGCAATCTTAAATGTGGGAAATCATTATTTGTTCACTGCATCTGTGAATTGGCTCATCTTGGTTGGTTTGCGTCCAGGCGGGAGAAAATCCTTTGGGGGCAGGGGTGTAAGAACTGATGTTGGTGCCACTGACTGATCAACATCTTATCTCCATTGACTGTCGTGGAGCAGGATGCATGCCCCTACAAAAGCTCAGTGTTGTCAATAACAATCACTCTGAGATCTTGCTTGTGATTGAGAGGTTTCAAGTAGGCTGTTATGTTCTTGGCACCTGCTGTTTGTTCTGGCGCAGCTTGGTTGAAGAATGGACACAGCAAGATACAAAGGTCAGCCCACTAGCTTCCCTCGTTACCAAAAGCTGCCATAGTCAACGTCAATGTTGAGGTTATAGGTGTGGCTGAGAATGAGGTAAGTTAATGATTTGTGGGCGGTGACCGGACATAGTTCTGCATGTTCCTGATGGAGAGACAAATATCTACGTTAATGGAGCTTCTTTCTGTTCTCATCAAAAGCATTGAAGGGAGTTCCTGAGGATCAGCAACTTTTCCGACTACTTTGAATAGTAATTTGAAGAAATTACACTTTCAAAATTGCATTGGATCTGCGGTTTCGTTAAACTTGTGATTTTGTGCTGGAGAACGCCTAGGTGTCGGGATATGTCCATGGTTACTGAAGAAACAAATTTCTACATGGAGGATTCCTTCTTCAGAGTTAAATCGATCATGTTTCTTGATCCTTTCACAATTGATCTTGGATACCCTTGGCTTTTCGTACGGAATAACTGGATAACCTGCCTTTCAAGATAGTACAGCAACCTTTTATGTAAATAGTTGGCCATCTTTCATTTCAGGGCCTCGGCTATCAGTTGGTGAGTTTTTCGGACCAATCGTCATTTCGATTTTTACTTTATTATTGTCCTGTGCACTTCTTACTTGACCTACCCTGTGAGAAAATGCAGTGTAGTCCTCGGAGTTTTCCTTTAATGAGGATCTATTTACCTGGGTGGGTTATAAAGTATTGGCAGAGCCACATGATTCCTGCAGAAAATTGTATATTTGCCTACCATATTTGAACTCTGCAAAATATTACTTTTTGGGTTGATATTACTTAGTTTTATTTTTCACGTTAACTCTTAACATATTCCAGTGCTGGGCATCCGTGTTGTTCCAACTTTCTGTCTTTTTGCCTTCCTATTTGTCCCCTTTATTTTTATCTCAGCGACTTTGAATATAGCACAAGGGAAAGTTCTAAAGCAATTTGTGAAAGCTATTTTTTCTTTCATGTTTTTTCCTTTATTTTTCCAGTGTCTTGTGAGAGAAGTATCAATACTGGTTGGGCCCTTGAAAGGTGGCTCCTGCAAGGTGGTTCCTGACTGCTCGCACAGTGTCTGGCATGTGGATGCATTGAAATCGTTTTACAAGGACTAATGGCACCAAATGCTGATTGTGTTTTGGAACGTTGTCATTAGTTTGTTTCGATGTGGAATATGATGGTTCTGAAAACTTTGTAGATGTGACAAATTAAGTAGCACGTTGCAAATCTACTAGCCTATAGCAGGGTTGTTAAACACAGGATAATATAGACTACGCAAATTACTTCAATTTCATTAAGTTGTGTATTTTTTGACTCTATGCAAATTGCATATGGGCATTCTGAAAGTCGGCCAGACAGCCGATCAAGTTCAGGACCTACATACTATATGGCAAGGAAATGTATATTTGACTTCATTATGCAACTGTTTGAGGCATTACTAAGGAACTAGTTTGGTATTTTAACACATGAATACAAGAGTTATCCCAGTGAAATAAAACTACACGTCTTGCAGACCATCTTCAAAATTGATATTATTCACCAACAGTTAATGACTGCATTCTCCCTTGCTTGGAAGCACAAAAGTGCGGTTTTGTTAAATTGTGCTTTCGAGATCTTTGAATAAATTGGTGTCTGAAACAAATTTTGTTGCGCTTAACTGAAAACATAATTACTTGTACAAACCTTTTGTGATTGTATTTGTGCTTCATTTATTCGCTGCATTGTCCGTTTGTGAAACTCGCTTTATTTCAAGTTTTTTTTTTTCTCCTTCAGTCGCAGGACCTTCAGCTACACAGATTTCTATAAGGAAACAGCCCTTTAGGACATCATAGTACAGGTCAAATCGACTACCAGGGTCTCTGGAAAAAATAGATTCTGCAGCATTTTGTGTGTAAATATGTATTTGCCACATCTGACACAGCTCACCATCTGCTGCATGACAAGCTGGTTTTAGCAAAAAAAATTCTAGCTCAACTGGGATTAAAAGTTGTAGTGTAGAGCCGCACGTGTGTAGCAACATCTTGCTGACTGCAGACGTGAATCGTGCTTGCTAATTGACAGCTGTATTCAGAATCTTAAAGGGTGACATTTTTAATTAGAAAATGGACGGACAGCTTTCCATTCAATGGACTGTCGGGGGGTGTGGCGGGGGGTGGGAAGGTGTGTAATGGCTTTTATCAATACCAAACAAAACCCTCAATGGTCTGTGCTTCAGACATACTGGACAGAATGATTCTTTCCTTGCTTTTCAGGTCCCATATCTTGAGTTCTGTAGTACACCCACTGGTGCACGTTGGACTTTAAAAGAGATGCATTCGTTTGGGTTTATACTAACCTGCTTCAAACACCAAGGTTTTTTTTTTTTTTTTTTTTTTTGCATGCTGAAGAAACAAAGTCCTTCCCCTGCCCATCTGTTGGGGATGTCACCAATGTGTTGGCAAATCTGGATGGTTATAATAAGTAAGCAAATAAAGGGTAATGTGTTTTCCCCTCAACCCTGTTCATGGCCTCCGAAGTACTTGTCAAACTTTGTGGGTGGACTGGATTTCATTAGAGCAGTATTTCCCAAACTGCAGCTCGCGTGCCGATTTTAAGTGGGTTGTGAAATTACAAGCAATAAATAAAGATGCCTTTAAATTCTGTGTTTCATATTATATTTGCTGCTCTTCAGAGACAGAGGTTAAATATCTGGCTATGCTTCGGGCAGTTTGCTGCTTATTTTTTTTACATGGGGGAATTGGGGGGCGGTTTATAAGCTCTCACTTTTGTCATAGAAAGAAAATTAAGGTAAATTGTTTGCCAATCTTCCTGGGTTGCAGAGACTTAAAGGAAAGGCTGCAGGATGTATTTTTTAATATGGCAACATTTAAATGACTGTAAATGAACTGTTATTCAGCAGTTAAAGCAAAAATGAAGCATCCTTTTTTATGAACATGAAGTGATAGAAACAGATTATAATAGGATGAAAAAAAATCAAGACTCTTTACTAGATGATGCATAAATTATAGATTTTCACTGAAACATGAGTTCCACACGTGTGAATATAGTTTGATCAGTAAAACTGTACGTCTGTGCATTACCACATGATGCTTTAGTGACCTTAGAAAAACAGTCTCCCTCGTCCACTAAAGAGAGACTGTCACGAAAGTTTGTCGTTCTAAGAAGTGTCATGTTTCTAAAACTTTTGTGAAGCACTGCATTAGAGCGTTTTAGACCCCTATGGCTCATTGATCTCCATGACTGATAAATTTCACGAAAGGTGATGTATGGAGAATACAATACCAGCTATGCAAAGTTGTATGGGGTTTTTTTTTTGGTACATTTGGTTGATTTCTACTTAATGAAGTCGTTGGCTCTCTGTTGAAGATATATGAAGTGGCAGAGCGGACGGACAAAGCTAAGCTAATGCTGTCTTCTTGCCTAATATGCTTCTATACCAATTATAGGTTGATCCACTTATCTAACCTTGACATAGTCGTCCCTCACCTGTGTTGCCTTAACTAATAGAAAGGTGCCTTCGCTTCAGTGTTGTGCATTTTGTTGGTTCCCATTCCATGGCATTTACTGCCTATCTCAACAAAACTCTGAAGAGCACATTAGGCAGGCATGTACACTTTTGTCAAGTGCCAGGAATCCTCCATTTCAAGGAGAGCATTGTGTGCTGTTATCTGAAATGGTGATGCAGAATCGTCCCTGAAACAGATCAATGAAGAGTGTGAGTAAGTCTCATGATGTTACAGTTAAATCTGTATGTGTGAACTGGCGGGTTATTGCAGGGAAATGACCGAAAAATGTACGGCAATATTTGCCTGTGGCTTCTCACAACAACCACCGCAGCTGTTTACATTGCCTATCATCACTGCCTGCTTCTCACACAACAGTCCACCTTGTTAAAAGCAGAGAATTCTACATTGCTGTTTGTAATTATCAGTACTGTAACCTAAGGAGCTTATTGGGTTAATCTCAGTTAGCTCTTTGTGAGCTCGACCCACCAACACTTTCCCTTGTGAAGTTCCAAACTTGTCTTCCTCCAACCCCTCACCCTCACCTCCCTTCCCTTTTCAAATATTCAAAACGTTCTGCGTTTGGTCAGACTATATAGATTGAGTTGTTTTTGCTCAAGTACTGAATTCGAAGAGCAGTTACACTGTTTTTTGAGTAAAAATCTGTTTCCCCAGGATGGAACTGAAACTGAGGAAGGCTACCGTACAACTTGGTTTCAGCCCCTGTGCATTTTTGTTTTTGTTTTATATCACAACCTTAATTTTCTTTGATTCCTCAAGAACATGTTATTTGTATGTTTCGTCCATAGTGTCATTATACCGGTAAAACTTTAGAAGCATTAGCTGATTGAACATGTTTCATGAAATATGTAAGTACTGTCAGGTGTGAAAGTGCCAGGTCAATATGCATTCTCTAATCCACCTGATGCTATGTTGCTCTGACTATCTGGAAGCAGTGACCAACCTATTGTCCTAGCTATAGCTGGATCACATAAGTGAGTACTGAACTGTCTCCTTGTTCATTTTATTGTTTTTACATATTGAGTCCCTTAAACTCAATGGAGCAGGTCTACTGTCATTCAGTGGAACAGTTCCACTGTCATGTTTTACAGGTGCAGCATTTGCTTTGATTTGAATGTGGCTGTTAAGTCCTTGCTTTGTAGCAGGAATCCTTTTCTGGATTCACATGCTTTGTATTATTTTGCCATCTAGTGGTAGGGCCTGGAATACCCCCTCGTTTTTGTGCATTGTCTGTAGCCATTTTTTGCTGTGATCCTCCTCCTGTAATGTCAGATGTACACCCTGAAGCCCCGTTGTGTGGTCGCTGTCTTCAGATTCTTTTTTCCACCTTTTGATCTGGAAGCACCTGCTGAAGTTCCAAAGGCACTCCACTAATCTATGGTTTATTGACCTGAAAAAAGGAGAAAGCAATCAACCAAAGGTAAGGACACCAGAAACGCCAAAGAACCTTGAAAAAGGTGACAGACGGACACTGGAAACTATGTAAGTTCTTGACCATACGGTTGGAGGAATGCATGGGAGAGGAGAGAGAACCACTTAGGAATATGGAAAATGCCCCCTTTCAGTTCTGCCTTAAGTAACACTGAAAATTCACAGGGAAAGACAAACACAAGGTTTGGAATCTCCACCTGCCAAGGGCCACGATGCTAAGACCTGCTAAGCGAGCTCCGAATTCAGGCTTAAGTCCCTGAGAGCAATAGGAAAATAAAAGCGAGAACACCATACAAGAATGCAGGTGCAAATGAATAAGGCTTGTTGCTGAGAAAACTCAGTTGTGTGAGGAAGTGGGCAATGTTATGGAGACAGAAGTGGCACAGGTGGAGATCTCTGACTCCGACGTAGAGTAGGTCGGCAAAACTGAGACCAAGCAGCTAACAGAGAAGTCCAAGAAGGGAGACCCTTGAAAGGAGAGACAGGTAACTTAAAAAAGTGTTCAGGGACTGAGCCGAAAATTTCAGACTCAGTTTCAAGACTGTCATGATGACGAAGCACTCAGCAACTGAAAGGAAGTCAAGACCAAAAGGCCACCACAGGCCCTGAAATGGAGGCACAGTTTGGGTTCTGCTTTCAGAAAAATCTTAAACTTCGAAAGGCGAATAAGAGAGGTGCAAGGAGTTGGTTACTGTGCCATACTCGAGGAAAAGACCATTGAAAACCATCACATTGACTATCGAACCCATGAAATTAAGAGGAAGAAAACACCGCTGAAGGCAGAAATGGCAGCAGTACACAAAAGAAAAAAAGGGGGGGGGGGTGTAAGAACCGGACAAGCTTAAGCCTCCGCCACCGCTAAGCGGCAAGAAGAGTAGCATAAGTTATTTCCTTTGACATGGAAGAGCAAGGCATCTTCCAAGATGGTGAAAAGTGAGACTATCAGTGACAAGACCTTGAGGCTGACTCCTCAGAAAACACGGGTGACACACACCCCGCAATACCTCCACCACCCGATAACATTGGTGTGTACAATGCAGTCATGGAGAGCAAGGGACAGACACAGAGTACAGCTAGAGGAGAAAAGACAGGCTTGCTTCCTTCCTGCAATCCCAGAGCAGGAGCCAATACCTCCCTGTGCTGCCAAGCATCCTGGATCAAAGAAGGATTGCTTTCAAGAGACCAGCATCATTGAAGGCAGTAACTCAAGAATTGAGAAGAAATACAGACCCTCCTCTAAACACCTCACATACGTTAAGGGGATTGCAGTGGCTGACTCAGTCATTGTGGCCACAGTGAGGAAGAGGGTCAACGTACCACCATCCACATACTCTCCTCCTGAGCAAAAGGGTGGAGATGGTATGCCTGAAAGTTGAGAGTGGGGCTGCAACACAGTGGAGATTAGCTAACTTGAATGCATTCCTCACATATTATGCCCACAGCCACCGGGAAGAAGTCGGAGAGCTTGTGAAACACCCCCCCAGAGCAGTTCCAGAAACTGGGAGCAGCACTAGTTGAGGAGGGGAAAAGTAATAGCAAACACTTGTTTAAAGTCTGTGTTGGATGCGGCACATGGTCACAGGAACATTAATGAGGAGAAGCGCCTGGTTGAGTGTGTGCAGGTTCAGAAATGGTTCAAGCCAACATCATAAATGCACCCTTTATGGGAGGGAACCTGTTTGAAACAGCTGTAGATGACATTGCGCAACAAATTAAAAAAGGTGACCAGCAAGTTCTATGGGGGCACTACAGTTCCCGGATCATTGCAGAAGGGGAGTGAACCCAACAAGACCAATGGGGTGAGGAGGGTTCAAAAGAGTAACAACACAGCCACCTTACCAATAGAGAGCCCCACAACAGGAGCCACAGCAGTTCCATAAAATATAATGCAGCCCTTTCTGGCCTTTATAGGTGCTGGGGTGGCAACTTTATAGGTCCGGTCCACATCATTTCCTGACACAGTTGACGCACAGCCAAATGACATCACCTGCTGACAGGCAGGGGTACTGCTAAAAACTTGGAGATCCAGTCTGACACCTGAGGACTTTTCTAAGGTAATGAATCTGTGGCTAGATAGTCTCCACCAGATAAGGTGCTACCGAAGGTAAGGAACTTGGTTTTCGTGGCAAAGTCCGAAGAAAGGGCCAACCCACCAGAGAAGCTAGCTCCTCCAAGTAACTACATCTGTCAGACACTCCGCCCCATGACGCCAGTGTGGAGCAGAACACAGGCCTTCCGGCGCACATGAAAGAAATATACCTCAGACAACTTGATACTAAACACCATCCAAGATGGCTACTGCATAGAACTCATAAAAAGGCTACCAGAATCAAAACCAAGTGCAAGACCACACATGACGGAAGAAAAACAATATTTGCAGCAAGAAAGGCAGGAACTGCTAGAGACAAAAGCAATAGAGAATGTACCCATAACAGGAATCAGCCAGGAGAACTAAACCGCGTAGGTCCTTGTCTCAAAACCAGATAAGTCTCTTAAGACCTGTCCTGGACACAGGACCTCCGCTTCCTAAACAATTTCATTAAATTACAAATGTTTAAGACGTCATCATGCAGCTGCAAGATAAGGACTACATGACAACCATGGACCTCAAAGATGCCTATCTACACATCCCCATGAACCACTAACAAAGACCACTACAAATTCAGGGTGCTGCCCTTCTTAATCAGGTGAACACTAGGAGTGCTCACAAAGAGCCTAGCTGCAGTAGCAACACACCTAAGGCGGAAGGAAATACAGGAGTACCTGAAACTATACAACTGGTTAACAAACTCAAGCTCATACAATGCAAAAAGAACCCCAGGACAATCATGAAAACCCTCCACAGACTGGGTTCTCAGTAAACCTGGAAAAGAAAAGACCGTCATAGGCACAATAATCACTGTAGTCAGGGCAAATGCCTTCTGCAACCCAAGAGAATCTAGGCAGTGATGCAACAAGCCCTTCTTTGCTACAAGGGTCTGTCTCTGAAAATGACGGCTATGGGCATGGTGATGAGTATGATGGAATCATGCATCCCGCTTAACCCACATGCAGAGGTACATAAGACCATTGCAAGACAGGATATAGAACCAATGGACACAGCCAAGGGTGAGATGGAAAGATCTACTGGTTGTAGCAGACATAGTGGGAGATTAAATGGTGTAACATGGACAACATGACAGTGGGAAGAACCTTTCACACAACCATCTCCTACACTGACTGTCACCACAGATATCACACACAGGATGAGGGGTGCATATGGAGGGGCTATAAAGTCAGTGGCCTATGAAAGGCAGAGGAAGTTATTCAGCACAAAAATGTCCTTGAGCTAAAGATGGTCTTCCTAGCCCTATAGGCTTTACAGATGCAAGTGAATGGAAGGGTGGTGGTAATCCAGACAACACAAACAGCTTGTTTTACCTGGACAAGCAGGGCAGTACAAGGTCACACGTTCTGTCCACACTAGCCCAGTAGAGATGTGTAAAGAAATGGCTCCCTGTTGCAGTTACCCCCCACTTTTTGCCTGATACTGACTTGACTGAGAAGAGTGCTGGGACCCTGCTAACCAGGCCCCAGCACCAGTGTTCCTTCACCTAAAATGTACCATTGTATCCACAATTGGCACACCCTGGCATTCAGATAAGTCCCTTGTAACTGGTACTTCTAGTACCAAGGGCCCTGATGCCAAGGAAGGTCTCTAAGGGCTGCAGCATGTCTTATGCCACCTTAGAGACCCCTCACTCAGCACAGACACACTGCTTACAAGCCTGTGTGTGCTAGTGAGAACAAAATGAGTAAGTCGACATGGCACTCCCCTCAGGGTGCCATGCCAGCCTCTCACTGCCTATGCAGTATAGGTAAGACACCCCTCTAGCAGGCCTTACAGCCCTAAGGCAGGGTGCACTATACCATAGGTGAGGGTACCAGTGCATGAGCATGGTACCCCTACAGTGTCTAAACAAAACCTTAGACATTGTAAGTGCAGGGTAGCCATAAGAGTATATGGTCTGGGAGTCTGTCAAACACGAACTCCACAGCACCATGATGGCTACACTGAAAGCTGGGAAGTTTGGTATCAAACTTCTCAGCACAATAAATGCACACTGATGCCAGTGTACATTTTATTGTAAAATACACCACAGAGGGCACCTTAGAGGTGCCCCCTGAAACTTAACCAACTATCTGTGTAGGCTGACTGGTTCCAGCAGCCTGCCACACTAGAGACATGTTGCTGGCCCCATGGGGAGAGTGCCTTTGTCACTCTGAGGCCAGTAACAAAGCCTGCACTGGGTGGAGATGCTAACACCTCCCCCAGGCAGGAGCTGTGACACCTGGCGGTGAGCCTCAAAGGCTCACCCCTTTGTCACAGCCCAGCAGGGCACTCCAGCTTAGTGGAGTTGCCCGCCCCCTCCGGCCACGGCCCCCACTTTTGGCGGCAAGGCTGGAGGGAACAAAGAAAGCAACAAAGAGGAGTCACTGGCCAGTCAGGACAGCCCCTAAGGTGTCCTGAGCTGAAGTGACTCTAACTTTTAGAAATCCTCCATCTTGCAGATGGAGGATTCCCCCAATAGGGTTAGGATTGTGACCCCCTCCCCTTGGGAGGAGGCACAAAGAGGGTGTACCCACCCTCAGGGCTAGTAGCCATTGGCTACTAACCCCCCAGACCTAAACACGCCCTTAAATTTAGTATTTAAGGGCTACCCTGAACCCTAGAAAATTAGATTCCTGCAACTACAAGAAGAAGGACTGCCTAGCTGAAAAACCCCTGCAGAGGAAGACCAGAAGACGACAACTGCCTTGGCTCCAGAAACTCACCGGCCTGTCTCCTGCCTTCCAAAGATCCTGCTCCAGCGACGCCTTCCAAAGGGACCAGCGACCTCGACATCCTCTGAGGACTGCCCCTGCTTCGAAAAGACAAGAAACTCCCGAGGACAGCGGACCTGCTCCAAGAAAAGCTGCAACTTTGTTTCCAGCAGCTTTAAAGAACCCTGCAAGCTCCCCGCAAGAAGCGTGAGACTTGCAACACTGCACCCGGCGACCCCGACTCGGCTGGTGGAGATCCAACACCTCAGGAGGGACCCCAGGACTACTCTGATACTGTGAGTACCAAAACCTGTCCCCCCTGAGCCCCCACAGCGCCGCCTGCAGAGGGAATCCCGAGGCTTCCCCTGACCACGACTCTTTGAATCCAAAGTCCCGACGCCTGGGAGAGACCCTGCACCCGCAGCCCCCAGGACCTGAAGGACCGGACTTTCACTGGAGAAGTGACCCCCAGGAGTCCCTCTCCCTTGCCCAAGTGGAGGTTTCCCCGAGGAATCCCCCCCTTGCCTGCCTGCAGCGCTGAAGAGATCCCGAGATCTCTCATAGACTAACATTGCGAACCAGACGCCTGTTTCTACACTGCACCCGGCCGCCCCCGCGCTGCTGAGGGTGAAATTTCTGTGTGGGCTTGTGTCCACCCCGGTGCCCTACAAAACCCCCCTGGTCTGCCCTCCGAAGACGCGGGTACTTACCTGCAAGCAGACCGGAACCGGGGCACCCCCTTCTCTCCATTATAGCCTATGCGTTTTGGGCACCACTTTGAACTCTGCACCTGACCGGCCCTGAGCTGCTGGTGTGGTAACTTTGGGGTTGCTCTGAACCCCCAACGGTGGGCTACCTTGGGCCAAGAACTGAACCCTGTAAGTGTCTTACTTACCTGGTGAAACTAACAAAAACTTACCTCCCCCAGGAACTGTGAAAATTGCACTAAGTGTCCACTTTTAAAGTAGCTATTTGTGAATAACTTGAAAAGTATACATGCAATTGAAATGATTCAAAGTTCCTAATGTACTTACCTGCAATACCTTTCAAACAAGATACTACATGTTAAATTTGAACCTGTGGTTCTTAAAATAAACTAAGAAAAGATATTTTTCTATAACAAAACCTATTGGCTGGATTTGTCTCTGAGTGTGTGTACCTCATTTATTGTCTGTGTATGTACAACAAATGCTTAACACTACTCCTTGGATAAGCCTACTGCTCGACCACACTACCACAAAATAGAGCATTAGTATTATCTCTTTTTGCCACTATCTTACCTCTAAGGGGAACCCTTGGACTCTGTGCATACTATTCCTTACTTTGAAATAGTGCATACAGAGCCAACTTCCTACAAGATGGGACTAGGCCATCCAGAGAGAAACAACCCTTACGATTCATCTGCCAGGTGTAGAAAATGGCGAGGCAGGCATACTAAGCAGGCAAGCATCTCTCGCACAAATGGGAACTGAGTGGTCAAGTGCTTATAGATGTCTTTTGTCTGTGGTGTGCTGCCTGACCTCAACCTGTTCGGTACCCTGGTCAATGCAAAATACCTTGACTTTGTGCCCTGACCACGGATCCCAGGGGAATGTCTTGTCTATAGACTGGTCAGGTAGATTTGCATACACTTTTCCACAGATACCCCCGTGCACCTAGTCATAGGCAAGAGATTGAAAATGACTCTGATCCTAATCACCCCACAGTGGACAAAATGAGCTTGGTTCTCAGACCATGTTTTAATGACACAAGGAAATGTAAAAATAAATAAATTATAGGGATATATATATATATTACCAGAAACACACTATCACCTTTCCATGCGAAGAGGGAAGGTTCACCACCCAGAAATTAGCAGCCTGAGTGTGGCTTCTGAGGACATGGAGTGTAAATGCTTAAACCTAGCTAAGTGTTCTGTGGACATCCTCAAAGAATCTGGAAGAACAAGCACTACGAAATGGTGCACAATAAAGTGGAAGCTGTTTGTCTTGTGGTGCAGAGACGATAGAATGTTCTGGACACCATATTGATCAGATACTGCACATATCTGTTAGATAACAGATTAGCGTGTGCCTCACTGAAGGTACACCTGGCAGCAATAGCCTACACAAGAGGACACATCACTACATCTGACAAGGTTTAAAGAGGGAGCAAAAAGAATAGCTCCACCTAGGTCAACACCAGTGCCAATGTGGAAGCTCAACCCGGTATTGCTACAACGTCTGAAGCTACTCTTAGAGCCACTGCACAAGGCAGAGCTACTATTCGTAACCCTCAATGCTGTTTTACTAATCCCAGTTATGTCACTGTGCAGGGTGAGCGAGCTGCAGGCGCTAACAATGTAGAAGCCTTACCTACAAATACACAAGGACAGGATAGAGGTGCGGACTAACCCATGCTTCCTCCCCAAGGTCATATCCCAATTCATTGTAAACCAAACAATCCAACTGCAGACTTTCTTTTAGCAACCAAAGACCCAGGCTGAAAGAGCTCTGCATACACTAGATGTGCACAGATTTGTGAGATGCTGCTTGGTGAGGACCAGGGAGAGCAGATGGGGATGCCAGTTCTTCGTATCCTTTGCGTAGTCTAGGAAGAGCTCCCTGGTGACACCATTGTGGGATGATTAGTGCAAACATTCCAGTTATGTTACAAAGCAAGGGTGCATGCATATGTAAACCAAGCCCATTGCACGCCCTGCAAGAAAGGAAATGGTGACCCTGGGCTTCATAGCAAACATGCCTTTGAATTAATTCTCCTATGGCGGCCACAAGGATCAGTAGCACACACCTTCACCAAACACTATTGCATTGACATTCTAGTAAATAGACCTGAAGTTGGCCAGTGAATACTGAAAACCTGTTTGTGAGCTCAGTCCTTTTTGACGCCACCACGGAAACCAGGGATACTGCGACAAAAGCAATGCACAATGCACAGTTCTGCTGCAAAATGAAATGGTTACTTAGCAGTAGGAGTAGTTTTGCGGTTTGAAGAGTTTTCTGGATTTGCGTGCGGCTCCCCCCACCCGCCCAAGATAAAAATAAGACGAGGGAAGGGGGAATTATCTAAAACTGAAAACACACAGGAATCCAATTGACACAAGTCAACAGGTGAAAAAATTATCTGAAGATGGTAACCACACACTGGGCGTTTTTGAGGCATACATCTGATGTCTTGGGAGGACGATCACAGCACTTTGCAACCCACAGCTAAAAAACAAACCAAACACTAGATGGTGGAATAATGCATTGCATGTGCATCCATAAAACCCTTTATGTTGCAAAACGACTCCCACTGGTAAGTAACCAACTTGGTTTTCCCTCTAGCATCTGAGCAAATACAGCTTTCTGTTTCTCCAGCACATTGTAATTCACTATTACCAATTATTGAGTCTAGGATGGGATGGTTTCTCCTGTGAAGCTCTGGAGATAAATGCATGAAGAAGGTCCGCTCCTAGTAGCAGGCTGTATGACCTATGGGAGCCTATTAATTAACAGAATGCCGTAAAATAAGCATAAGTGGAGTTGCTATATAAAGAGAAAGTGTGTGAGAATGCAGTTTTTAGGCTGTGATGGACGCAGTAGGAATGTGGTGAGAGGCCAGCTCTTGGTGACTGGGGCCTGCGTTTTCAGGACCGTGAGGCAGCACATCATATTCCTTTCATAGTGGAAAGGGATGGGGCAGGCAGAAGTAAACCGCCTTTGGCCTTGAGTTTAAGGACAGAAAGATGGTCTGCTACAGGAGTGCAGAGTAGTGTCAAGGCTGCATTCCAAGATATGAGGGTGTGAGAGAACTGCTGGAAAGATGGTGATTGGACCAGCTGTCAAGCAGAGATCCGAGGGGGCTCCTATTGAAGAGGTAACCTAACATAGCTTGAAGACCTAAAGGAATAAGGAAGAGGACAGAGTTAATGTCGTCAGCTTGTACCCGTCGGGCAGAGATAAGACGAAGGCCTTCTTGGCAAAGTACTAACATCTGAGAAGGTGCCAATCCACTGCTATGCATCCACAACCAGGCTTGACCTTAACCATACAACCACTATCCTTTACCATAAGGAGTTAATACATTGCAGGTAAGTTGTTGTTACAATTACATTGGAAATTGCTACTTTGAAAGGGACATTACAACACAGGTAAGCATCTGTAAATATAAACTGTTTAAAAATGTTAACTTGTTCTTAAAAAAAAAAAAAAAAAAAAGATTTATATGGGACAGGTTCAGAAAGTTTAATAATATTTATACATGTGTATGTATATATAATAATTGGCTAAGTTTGTAAACAAAATGGTGGTATATGGAGGTTTAACCACCATAAAAGAAAGCTCTCAAGCAGAGAAGAGACATTTAGGGTTACAACAAATTTAAAAAAGCAGGGACTGTTACCCCATAAAAGAAAGAAAAAGAAAACACAAACACGTATATAGATATATAAAAGGTTTGGGAGAAAAGAGGGAGTTATCGCCTGAACAAGAAAAAATACATACACATTTATAGGGAGTGAGTACAAGGAAAAAAAGGAGCTTGTTTTTAAAAGTAAATACATTTCAAAAAATGTATGTCAGTATACACATATATGTATGTAAATATTTGACCCTTCCCTTCTGAAGTTACGTAATAAAGGTACATATTACGTAGTGACTCCCTGTGTGTGTGTGTGTACGTACATATTATGTAGTGACTGTGTGTGTGTGTGAGTGAGATTTGCATAATTTTTGTGGTAGTGACATACAACCACTGCATACAAATTTGAGAGCTTGGGAAAGAAGCTGCTACAAGACAGAATTACATTATGCTATTGTGTACGGCATTTATGTATGTTTGACTTCCTTTTATAATCTGTCCACAGAAACACTTTCCCCCAGAAAATACTTCCTCTGAATTGTCTTGTTATATGTAATTCGGAATGGTTTAAATTGCACCATATTCCTGACCTCGGACTTCTCAAACAAATACATAGTTTGTGTTCATTAAAGATGATCATTCTCAGATCAAACATTTTCATTACGCAATTAAAACACGTTGTAAACTAGAGCTTTATGGTTGATTTTCGGTGTTGTGGCCTTTGTGCCACAGGAAGTTTTTTTTTTTTCTTAGTCTAAGAAATACATTACATTGGTTCCAACTGAAACATTCTGCTGTAAGTGTGAAATTAACATTGATATAACATTAACATCTATTCTCACCCGACTTGTTAGTCAGAGAATGATAAATGGTGGACGTATGTGTGGTGCATTTTGTTCAAATGCTCATGGATATGCCAGTGCTTTTTTCTATGGCATGTTTTTCCAGCTTATTTTAATATTAATCACCCAAGCCAACAGCACTTTCCTCAACTGTAACGTTGTGCAACCCCTGCTGTGAAAGTTTATAAAGCTAGAGCTCCTACTGTCATTCGTCACAAACTTTGTTTGCTTCATGACCTTTCCAGCTGACCCCAAACAACCACCTTCTCTTTAAACCTCTTAAGAGATTTTGTTAGCAACACACATTTTTTTAATCAGCCTTGCATAACATGCATTCTGATATACACATACTCTTTAACCCCTTCGGTGCCAGGCCTTTTCACCCTCTGGTGCCAGGCCTTTTTTTTTTTTTTTTGGCTATTTGGGGCATGGCGCGCTTAGGCCCTCATAACTGTTTGTCCACATAGGCTACCCACGCCAAATTTGCGACCTTTTTTTTCTTCCCAACATCCTAGGGATTCTAGAGGTACGCAGACTTTGTGGGTTCCCCAGAAGGAGACCAAGAAAGTAGCCAAAAGACAGTAAAAATTTTGTTTAAAAAAAAAAAAAAAAATGGGGGGGAAAAAAGGGCTGCAGAAGAAGGCTTGTGATTTTTCCCCTGCAAATGGCATCAACAAAGGGTTTGCGGTGCTAAAATCACCAGCTTTCAGGAACAGGCAGACTTGAATCAGAAAACCCAATTTTGGCATTTTACTGGGACATACCCCATTTAAAAACATTTGTGTGCTTTCAGCCTCCTTCCAGTCAGTGACAGATGGGTGTGAAACCAATGCTGGATCCCAGAAAACTAAACATTTCTGAAAAGTAGACAAAATTCTGAATTCAGCAATGGGTAATTTGTGTAACTTCTACAAGGGTTTCCTACAGAAAATAACAACTGAAATAAAAAAAATATTGAAATTGAGATTAAAAAACTGCCATTTTCCTCTATGTTTTACTCTCTAACTTTTTTCCTGCGATGTCAGATTTTTGAAAGCAATATACTGTTACGTCTGCTGGACTCTTCTGGTTGCGGGGGTATATAGGGCTTGTAGGTTCAAAGAAACCTAGGTACCCATAGCCAATAAATGAGCTGCACCTTGCAGTGGGTTTTCATTCTATACCGGGTATACAGCAAGTCATTTGCTGAAATATAAAGAGTGAAAAATAGGTATCAAGAAAACCTTTGTATTTCCCAAATGGGCACAAGATAAGGTGTTGAGAAGCAGTGGTTATTTGCACATCTCTGAATTCCAGGGTGCCAATACCAGCATGAGAATAACGGCATTTCTCAAATAGACGTCTTTTTTACACACTGTCTTACATTTGGAAGGAAAAAATGTAGAGAAAGATAAGGGGCAATAACACTTGTTTTGCTATTCTATGGTTCCCCCAAGTCTCACAATACAAATGGTGCCTCACTTGTGTGAGTAGGCCTAGTACCTGCGACAGGAAATGCCCCAAAACACAACGTGGACACATCACATTTTCCCAAAGAAAACACAGGTGTTTTTTTTTTGCAAAGTGCCTATCTGTGGATTTTGGCCTCTAGCTCAGCCGACACTTAGGGAAACCTCCCAAACCTGTGCATTTGTGAAAAATAAAGACCTCGGGGAATCCAAGATGGGGTGACTTGTGGGGCTTTCAACAGGCTCTGTTACCCAGAATCCTTTGCAAACCTTAAAATTTGGCAAAAAAACACTTTTTCCTCATATTTCGGTGACAGAAAGTTCTGGAATCTGAGAGGAGCCACACATATCCTTCCACCCAGCGTTCCCCTCAAGTCTCCCGATAAAAATTATGCCTCACTTGTGTGGGTGGGCCAGGTGCCTGCAACAGAAAAATGCCAAGAACCTATAGAGACTGAAGGGATAGCACAGCAAATTGATAAGCACATATTTTTCTTTTATAGATCGTTAGGCTGACTCTGTTTTCAGGACCCACACAAGTGAGGTGTAATTTTACTTAGGAGACTGAGGGGGAACGCCGGGGAGTAGGAATTTTGTGGCGGAGCTGTGATCCTACAAAGAAAAATCAGGAAAATATGCTCTTTTTTTTTTTTTTTTTTTTTTTTTTTAAAGCAAATTTTGAGGCTTGCAGAGGAGTCTGGGTAAGAAAATGTTGGGGGATTCACTCAAGCCACACCTCCCTGGACTCCTTGGGGTGTCTAGTTTAAAAAAAAAAATGTCTGGGTTTGGTAGGTTTCCCTAGACGAAGGCCACACCCAGGACCAAAAACATAGGTGCCACCTACCCCCCCAAAACACAGTTAGTTTTGTAATATATCATTTTGATGTGTCCACGTATATCTGTTATGTGCCAAACACTAAAATTGTGAAAAGAAATGCACTTAGCTTATGTGAAAAATACCCCTCACCCACCAACCAAGTTGGTGGCATGCTTCATCATCGGGGTCCCACCTGAGAGACCTTTATTTTTTTTTTTATTTTTTTTAAATATATTTATTGGTTTTATATTTCGAAATATGATACAAATTGTTCAGTTTGCAACCACAGGATAAACCAAAACAATGGTTAATTATCTAAGTCTTGAAACAAATACACACAACCCCTCTATGCACTTCACGGAACGCTTCTGGTCTTGCAATATCATTCCTGGCTGCACCCTCCCTAGGTTTATCCTTCACTGTTTATTTTATATAGGCATTCGTTTGAGACCAGTGTGGACCTTGCTTTACGTGCATGGGTTCCCTGAGTGTCTGAGGGGAGGGGCATCAACTAGGTTAGTGTATGCGAGTGGCTCCCCTGGTCTTCTGCTCCCCGCGCCGCGCTACCACTGTGGTGACATAGTCTTAGTGGGCATTTATTACTAGAGAGATGGGCGGATATGATGCATGTGCACTGTGTTGTCTGGGTGTCTTATGAATTCTGTTCCCGTGATGAGGGGTGCAGGTGAATTTATGCTGTGGTTGTTGCGAATACGCGCGCCCCAATTTAAGGAGGCTTTTCATCGTTTTTGGCCTCCAGCTTTGTTACTATATCCTCCCATGTAGAGCAACCTGTGTGTGGCCGCCCTTCATGCACCATTCTTTTTAGTACCTGATATTCAGTGCGCGCCCAGCGTGTTATTAGAGAGTGCCAGGATTTCAGATCGGGAGCCATAGAGGCTTTCCAATGCATTGCTTTTAACCTTTTATACATTAAAAAGGCCAGGTCTATAAATTTATGTAAATGTCTTTGTTTTTTTGGTCTCTTCCTAAGTCCCAACAGGCAGGACCCGGGGTCTGCTACCAGTGCCAGTCCCGTAAGCCCAGATACCTCCTCTACCACCTCCCCCCAGGCCGTTTGTATATTCGGGCAATCCCATACCATGTGGAAAAAGGATGCTGACGGCACTCTGCATCTGGGGCACATTGATGCTGCATCAGGGAACATGCGCTTTATTCTGGCTGGGGAGAGATATGTTTGATGCGTGTAATTGAATTGGGTATATCTAAATCTGGGATTCCTTGACACACCTCTGATGTGGGATAGGGCCTTGAGCCAGTCTTCCAGTGGGATCGGGGTGGGGAGTACTGCGTTCCATCTACCCCATGTTTTCCCTGTCTGTGTATCAGGGGTCTTGTTGAGGATTCTATATAGATTGGATATTGTTTTAGTTTGATCGCTGTGTTGTAGAAGCTGGTGAAGCACAGGGGAGATCTCTGGTTCCGAGGTACCCATTCCCCAAATTTTCCTGATTTCGTGACATACGGCATGATATGTCAGGAACTGTCCCGGATTTATCTCCGTGAGGGCCTGAAGGGCCTCGAACGTCATTAGTTTACCGTCTTCGTAGCAATCCCCTACGGTCAGTATTCCTGCTTCGTTCCACTGCTTTGCAGCTTGCATTCTGGCTGCGTTCCCCACTAATAGGTAATTCAGCGGTACGTGTGGAGAGTATGGGAGTTTATCTGCTCTTTTTTGCACGTATCTGGCCCAGCACGCGTACGCAGCTGCAAGCAGTGGGTTGACAAGTGCCACTTTGGGGGGCTTCGTCGACAGCCAATTTAAAAGGGGAGTCCCGTTCCGCCGAGGCTCTAAGCTCGTAGGTTCCGCTTGCTCTGGTCTGTGGATCCAATATTGGACCCATTGAAGTTGTGCGGCTGCATAGTATTTTTCAAAATTCGGAGTTCCTAGGCCACCGTTGTCCAGCGGACATTGTAGTGTGGGTAGCGCCACTCGCGCTCTGCCACCTCCCCAAATGAGCTGCAGCAATGCTGTGTTTAGATTGCTGAAGAATCTCTTGGGAATAATTATCGGTAGGGCCGCAAAGTAATATAAAAGCCTAGGTAGAATCAACATATTAGCAATCGCCACCTTGCCGGGTGGCGAGAGAGGGAGCTTGTTCCAGAATTGTAGGGAGCCTTTTATAGATGTTAGCGCCTTCCCCAGGTTCCCATCTCTTAAGTCTTCCGTGGCATGATATATGTTTATCCCTAAGTATTTAAATGTTGTAGGGCACCACTTAAGATGTCCTGTCTCTGGGGGATCATGATTATTAGGAGCCCTTTTTACCAGGGGAAAGACACACGACTTCTCCCAGTTTACCACAAGGCCAGATAGGCCTCCGAATTCAGCCAATAAAGATATTACAGATGGGATAGCTGCACAGCCGTTCCTGATATATATCAACGCATCATCTGCATATAGTGAAATCGTGTGATGTACCCCGTTCCTAATAATTCCCCATTCATGCTCCATGAGGCGAACTTTTGCCGCTAATGGTTCCATTGCTATGGCAAACAGTAGCGGGGATAAGGGGCATCCCTGCCGTGTCCCCCTAGAGATCGGGAAACTATCAGAAATCACCCCGCCTGATTTCACCCTCGCGTTCGGGCTAGAGTACAATGTCCGAACCCAGCGGATATAGTTAGGGCCTATTCCCATACGGGCCATCGTGGCCAACAGAAAGTCCCACTCGAGCGTATCAAAGGCCTTTTCTATGTCTAATGAGAGCACCATTTCCTCCTGTGCATTCTTGGGGGTGTCTCCTATTATGCCCAACAATCTTCGAATATTCAGGAAGGTGTTACGCTTGGGGATGAAGCCACTCTGATCTGCATGTATCAGTAAGTGTATGAGGGGGGCCAACCTGTTGGCCAATATTTTGCCTAATATTTTGCAGTCTGTGTTCAGCAGCGATAGTGGTCTATAAGATTTCACATCTCTGTGGTCTCGACCCTGTTTAGGGAGTACTACTATCAGAGCCTCCCTTTGAGATGTGGGTAAGCTTTCTGTAGTCCACGCCTCTTGGAACACTCCTAGCAGATGAGATTTCAAACTGGGTAAATAGGCTTTGTAATACTCCGAAGGGAGACCGTCAGTGCCAGGCGCTTTGTTCCTGGGTAGCTGTGCAAGGGCTAGTTCTATTTCTGCTATTGTTATAGGGGTTTCAATTCCATCTCTATCTGGTTGTGGTAGCTGGGGTAGGAAGGAGTCCGCCAGAAAGGCCTCTAGTTGTGTAGCCGTGCACGCAGTACATTTAGTGTATAGGTTAGAGTAATAATTCCTAAACACCTCGTTTATTTCTGCTTGTGTAGTAGCCATTTCTTGCGCGCCCACCCGGATGGCCCCTATCGGGGCCTGCTGTCTATCCTCACGTAGTAGCCACGCTAGCATTCTGCTTGATCTATCTCCTTCCGTTTGCAACCTGGTTAAGTAGTATTTATAGTCGTGGCAGCGGAGCCTGCTATCTGCCTCATTATATTTTAAGCGCTTTTCTTTCAGGGCAATACTGGTAATTTCCCCCCGTGCTACCGCTTTTTCCACATCCCGCAGCTCCTTCTCAAGTTTGCTAATTTCCGCCTGTAAGGAGCGTCTCACTCCCCACGTAGTGGACATACATACTCCGCGGGCCACTACTTTGTGGGCATCCCATTCTATCGCCCGGGTTGTTGCAGACATAGCGTTTATTTCCCAATATTGGCCTATAGATTCCCCCAGTGATGTAGCGAATGCTTGGTCTTGTAGAGCTTCCGCCTGGAATCTCCAAGTGGGTATTACCTGACGTGCCCTGCCCCAATTCAGGGTTACCCGCAGAGGCGCATGGTCCGAGACTGTCTTTGCCAAGTATTCGGATTCAGTTATCAGCGCCCCTATTTCGCGAGTGCCCCATATTATGTCAATTCTAGTGTGGGTATTGTGTGGGACCGAATAAAATGAATATTCTTTTTGCTCTGGATGGCCTAACCGCCATACATCACATAGGCCCATAACATTTGCCCATTCTTGCAGGGGACTTACGAGCTTCCTATTAGTTGATGCGCTCTGGTGGGCGCTAGTTCTATCTAATGCTGCCACTGGGGTGCTGTTAAAATCCCCACCCCAGATGGCAAGGGGCATGGGGTGGGTCAGCAACGTTGGGGTGAGAGTGGTGAGAAAGCCTATGGTGCCACTGTTTGGGGCGTATACCCCGACCACAGCCATTTGTCTACCATCTAATCTGCCCTCCATTACTACGTACCTCCCTCCCTGGTCTATCTTGTGTGTTGACATGAGGAATGGAACTCCCGCTGCTATCCAGATCAGCACCCCTCTCGCGAAGGTCGAATATGTTGTGCCAATCAGCTGGCCCCCCCACTTCACTCGCATGTCTCGTAGATCCCCCTCCAGCATATGTGTCTCTTGCAAAATAGCAATATGCACTCCTAGTCTCTTAAGTCGAGCATGCACTCTAGCCCGTTTGTTCGGGGTCCCTAGGCCCCTGACATTCCATGTTAATATAATATACTGGTTCCCCATGTTGCTTCTAGAGGACATCTTATAGGGTGCAGGGGATATGTTGCTGTGACCTGAGCCTGGGTTTTAATGTTGGCCCATCTGGTCTCTGCCTTTCTGCTGCTAACATTTAGATATAGCGGGTGCAGGTCCATCTTTAGTGCATTAAGTGATTCCGATCGCTGCATTTCTACTAAACTACTAACCCCCACCCCCCTAGTTAAACCCCCTACGCTACTTACAACTACAATGAAACTACAAAACTTAAAAATGCGTAACATAACTTTTATCCAGTTGGATTTACCTAGTGGGATTCTCATATCTTACAGATGTGGCTCTTGTAAGGGGCTCACATCATGCCGCAGACTAAGTCTGCCAATATCTTCAGGCGCCCCCCCTTGGCATGTTTCCGTTCCCTCTGGCCCCACCCGCCCGCCTCTTGCCACCTGTTTGTGCCCCAAGTCACTTAGCTTAGTGTTTATATCAAAGATGTATATTGTTGGAAGCGTTCTGTCCCCGCAACTCGGCAGTGTCGTGGAGTCTCTGCAGGTTTTCCTGGTACGATCGCCATCCCTAGTGTTCACTCTGGATCTAAGCGACTAGTTTATAGATCATCCGCAGATCTCGGAGTGACCTTCGGCCCACCTAGTTCTCCAGTTACCGTGGATACGGAGCTGGCTGTGTCTGAATCCAGTTCCGGCTCCACAAGCCCACCGGGAGTTATATTGCTGCTTTGCATGTGTAGTGGCGTCTCTTTAAGCACTTTTGCTCTTTCCTCTGCTGCTTGCCGGACATTGGGCTGGCCTCTGGTACCCCGTTTGGATCTCGTCCCTGCAGTGGATCTCCCCCATTTCTCGTCCTCATCTGCGTCTTCCCGGGGGTGTTCAAGGCCCTTGGCATGGAGCCATGTCCAGGCGTCCTCGGTACTGGTGAATATATGGGTACGGTCCTCCATCACTACTCTCAACTTGGCTGGGAAGAGCAGGGCATATTTTATGTTCTGTTCTCGTAAGCGTTGCTTGACTTTAACAAAAGAATTACGCCGATTCTGCACCTCTTGCGTGAAGTCAGGGTAAGCATTGATGTTCGAGTCTTCATACTTGAACGGGCCCTTACTGCGGAATTGTTGCAATATTGCATCTCGATCTTTGTAGTTTAAGAACCTGGCAATCAATGGTCTGGGGGGCTGGCCAGGGGCCGGAGGCCTACCCGGAACTCTGTAAGCCCTTTCAACTGAGAAAAACTTGGATGGAGCCCCACTTAACACCTCTTTAATTAGCCACTGCTCTAGGGAAATTTCTGATTCCGGTTGCCGCATACTTTCCGGGAATCCCAGAAATCTCACGTTATTTCGGCGCGCCCTGCTCTCCATTTCCTCAGATCTTCTCAATGGTCTGGGGGGCTGGCCAGGGGCCGGAGGCCTACCCGGAACTCTGTAAGCCCTTTCAACCGAGAAAAACTTGGATGGAGCCCCACTTAACACCTCTTTAATTAGCCACTGCTCTAGGGAAATTTCTGATTCCGGTTGCCGCATACTTTCCGGGAATCCCAGAAATCTCACGTTATTTCGGCGCGCCCTGCTCTCCATTTCCTCAGATCTTCTCCAGAGTATCTTCAGCTCTTCATCCATGCGCTGACTTTGTTTTTGATTCCCTTGCACTATTTGGGTTAGTTCCGCTATCTCAGCTTCAGTTGTTTTTGCTTTTTCGGCTAGGCTGCGATGATCCACTCGCAGGAGGTTCAGGTCTTGCACGACTGCATCAATTCTGCCCTCCAGTGATGACTTAGTGTCCAGTATTGCCTGCAATACTTTCTCGAACTGGGCTGAATGCGCTAGTAGTGTGTTTTCCAGAGATTGTAAGGATGGGCCCAGTTGTTGATCTGTTGGCGTTATCGCTTGGGTTGTTCGATCTGGGTTCTTGGTTGACTTGGCTCTACCGGCCATTTTGGCTGTCAGGGGGGTGCCTCCCGATCCGCAGGGATTTCGCACTGATGGGCTTGCGATTAGGCAGTAAAGCAAAGGAGCATCCAGTCCTGATTTGGCTAATTTTGGCCTGTGTGTTCAGTGACAAATACTGCAGTCATTGATAAGTTCAATGGTCTAACTCCGCGTTCCCATGGGGCTGTCCGCCGGGCGTGTCGTAATGTGTAGGGGGTACTGTCCTTGGGGGAGAGCGCTTGTTTCTTCTTGTGTGGCGGCGGGGCTTGGTGTCAGAGGTTTCCCTCAGATAGAGGGGAGAATTGCTGGACGGCCGGGTGAGGCGCTGAGGCACGGGAAAGGTCCCGGGTTGGGGCGCTCGCGGGGTGCTGCGAATATGCCTTGTGCAGCTAGGAACCCTTGTGGCAGGGACCCACTGCTAGAAAGTCCAGAACAGTCCACGCATCCACAGTCCAGCCCAGCCATCCATTCTGCCTGTGGTGGATAAGCTGTGCTCCCAGGAGCAAGCAGTGCGCTTCTGTCTTGCCCAGTTGCGTGGGTGGAGCGGTGGAGTGAGGGGGGGGGGCGCTTGCCGCCCCCTAGGTTTACCTCCTCGTGAAGTTTGGTGTTCCCCTCCTCGTGGGCGCCCTCCTCACCTTATTATTATTTTTATTCTTTTTTTTTATTTTGTATTTTTTTGTATTTTTTTTATTCTGATGCTCAAAGTTTCTGGTCCTGGAATCCCCGCTGCCTGCTGAGCCGCCGCCGCTCCGCGTCTGCCCCGCCGGGCCTCCACACTGCTCCTCCGCCGCCCTTCTCCCCGCCGGCCGCCGAGATAAAAAATGGCGCCCAAGCTCCTCAAGACGGAGTCCCAGGGCGCCCGGCAGTGCAAGACTGCACAATCCTCCGCCGGACGCGCCGCCCCTGCTCTCCCAGTCTCAAGCAGGCGGGGAGGCAGGCAGCGGCCGCGCCCGGTGAAATCGCGACCGGGGCCGCAGCTCCCCCCGCCTCTCACCGCTCTCTCGGCGCGGGCCGACGAGTCCCAGACTCGCCCCGTGGGGTCCGGAGCGCGAGCTGAATGCCCCGGTCTCCCCCAGCCGCGCCGCCGTCCCGGTCGTCCCTGTCAGGCCGCTGGGGGGGCGCCTGCCAGGATATCTCGAAGTGGCCGGGAACGGAGCGCTCGGATCAAGCGACCGTCCCGGCCGCCATCTTGGCTCCTCCCCCCCCCCACCTGAGAGACCTAACGTGTCACAAGTGTGCTGCGACACCTGATAACAGCGTAGCAGGTTTTGTCATTTCTATCACACATACTGGTTGGATTTGGCACAAGGTTGAGTGATGGTTCAGTAGATCAAATTTTATTAGCAAGAGATTTCACAAAAGTGAAATGAACTCAGCTCGTGAGCTGTAATGCCGCGTCAAGGCACCAACCGTTTTACAGTCCATTCACACTCCTTTCATACATGATATGCACAAAACCATTCACGCCGCCAGCCATGGGCCCAGCAAATTACAACACTCGCATCAACAGACAGCGCCACTCAAGGACCCATCACTTACATATGCCCACATGCCTGATATAGCAATCACACAAGCTGATGGGAGTGTGTGGACTGATGTTTGGCTGGCATGGCCAGCCAAGCGCCACCCCACGCACATCGCCAGCCAGGCGCCACCCCATGTACACCGGCAGCCAAGCGCCACCCTACGCACCCCGCCATCACTTTTTTTGTTTTGTTTATAAACAACAAAGAAACCACTAACTAATTATAAAATAAGTACACAACTACAAACACAAAAGCTCTAACTAAATACATGACAGTAATGCCAACCGTGAAACTGAACATGTAAAAATATTAAATAGGCAGTTTACACTCACTGTATTTCCCCCAAAAGGTTCTTGGTGTGGTAACTCGTGAAACAGCCGGCCACACACAGCCCAGGCTTTGGATGGCCTCCGGATATCTCTTCGGGCACATACTCTACATTTCATAGTGGGCAAGTCTTTTTTTTTTGGAAGTGGGAGGAATGTGATCTGGAAAGTGGCGATCTTTCAATCTGGCCACATCCTCCACCACTGCTACTCTAGGAACTCTTGCCTGTTCCACCACAATAAGGCTCTCTATCACGGACTCCTGAAATTTAACAGATTTCATCCTTGACTCAGGTGAACAATCCTTGAACACAATAAAAGCATTAAAAGTTGCCAAATGAAATAAATGTAGGGCCAACTTTTTATACCACACGTAAGACTTACGAAGAGCAGTGTAAGGTTCCAACCTCTGATCTACTCTATCAACACCACCCATGTGCCTATTGTAGTCCAAAATGCACGCAGGTTTGCGCACTTCGGCAACCTGACCCCAAACAGTCACAGGGGAAGTACTCTCATCATGGATGCTAGATGGCAAGTAAATATCCCTCCTGTCTGAAAATTTCAGAGCTAGCAGCTCATTAATCCGCAAGGCGCTGCTCTGTCCCCTCTCAAGTTTTTTTTACAGACAAGCTCCCTTGGATAGCCTTTCCGGTTAGAACGGATTGTGCCACAAGCAACAGTGTCCACTCTAAACAACTCCTTGAACAACTGCACTCCAGTGTAGAAATTACCTACGTACAAATGGTGACCTTTGGTAAACAGTCTACCAAGTTCCCACACAATTTTTTTTTGCTAACTCCAAAAGTGGGTGGACAACCAGGAGGGTCAATACTGGAATCCCTACTAGTGTAGACCTGGAATTTATACACGTATCCTGTACTACTTTCTGACAGCCTGTACAATTTAATTCCATACCGTGCCGTCTTATTAGGAATGTACTGCTTAAAAACTAAACGCCCCTTGAAAAGGACCAAAGACTCGTCCACACTTCTCTTTCCCTGGAACATAGACCTCTGAAAACCAATCTACAAAATGATCAAGGACAGGCCTAATCTTAAAAAGACGGTCACAATCGGGGTGATCTCATGGCAAGGCTAAAGCATTGTCTACAAAATGCAGCATACGAAGATGAAGCAAATAGTGAGTACGAGTCATAGCTGTAGGAAATATAGCCTTTGCCATCAAGGCACTAATAGACTAATAAGAAGCCAGTGACGGCTTCCTTATCCACCCTATCAAAGAAGTCAAACCTAAAACCTTTTTCATATCTTCCAGATATGTGGGAACCCACTGAGTAACTCTAGACTGAGGCCTAAGTCTGGCAGCGTTGTCCCTCAAATATTGCTCTGCATACAAATTAGTCTGCTCCACAATCTCTTCCAAAAATACATTGTCCATAAACAAGTGAAAGAAATTGACAATCAAAGAGTTTTCCGCATTGACTCTACACCCTGGGAGACCAGTAAACGCAGGTAAGTGCGGCTGCTCCATGTTTGGGGCAATCCAGGTGTTAGGTCTTATAATGGGAAACCCTTCAGCCCCAGGCTGCTGCACTCTTGGCACATCAATGTCCTCTAAAACAGGCCCTTCATCTGCACTGAGAGTGGCTTCCTCATCAGACGAATCCTCTCTGACAGAAAACTCACTGATAGAATCTCTAATTTCCTCCTCTGCCTCAGATGCAGAGTCAGTCTCATAATCATGGTCAGAAGATGACTCAAAAAGCATGCCAACAACCTGCTGAGCGGTCACTCTGTGGCTAGCCATGATCCTTTCTAACAACAAATGGATTGCCAACAACAACCAGCATAAAATAGCTTTATCACAAAGAGTGATGTACTGAAAAACTATACCACTCACTTGCCTGAAAAAGCTACTCACCAGCAACTACTCTGCACAGACACAGCAATCACCAATGATATCACACTAAAAAGAAAAAAGCAAATTAGATATATGACAACACAAATATCATTGTGCTCAAATCTAAGGACAATTTCACACTCAATCCTGCATTTAGTACACCACCTACAAACATGTCATTCATGCATGTCAACAATATTGCTTTGGAGTAAAGTGCTTTTACTTACCTAAAACATGCAACTATGCAAACCACAGGACAACTACTGCCAAAACTGCAGGGATCCACAGCAAAGGAAGCAAAAGCTTTGAACTAGAACAAAAAGAAGAAATAACATTTTATAATCACAAATACAAATACTCCGCCACCAAGAACTTAGAAATTGTCCCTGGTGCCTAAGTGGCTTCGCAAAAAAAAAAAAAAAAAATAGGCAGATCTGCCCCCAACGGGAGCAGAAATGGCCTTCAGTAATGTGCCCCCTCACCCTTGCCAAAGGGGGGCAAAAAGGGGTGCCCCAGCTCAAAAAAACTAAGGGGAACAAAAAAAAATTCCCTCGCGTCTTGGTGGCTTCTGCCGCCTTGGGGGCAGATAGGCCTAAAAAAAACAGCCCGATCTGCCCCCCAAGGGGAGTAGAAATGGCCATCAGTAATGTGCCCCCCTTTAGGGAAGGACGTTGCCAAAGGGGCCGCCCCCCCCAACACACAAAACACACACAAGATCCCTGGTGCCTAAGTGGATTCTGCCCCCCTTGGGGGCAGATGGGTGGGGGGGGGTCGGGGGTTCAAGGGAAAGCAATTCCCCTTCCATCCCTGACTGGGGGGTGTGGGAGGGAGGCCCACAGGGGAGGGCTAACGCCCCCCCCTCCCATTTCTCCCTCCCCCGGCCCCCCCCCCCCATTCCCCTCCCTGCCCCCCCGTGGGCCGGGAGCAGGACGAGCTGGTCTCGTCCCAGGCACACGGCAACCGTGTGCCTAGACGAGACCAGCTCGTCCTGGGCATGGGAGGGGTTAAACTTGTTTAATGCATATTTACTCACGGTTTAAATGTGTGTGTATATATTCTATGCTTAACCTGTTCATAGGTCATTGCGTAGCGCCTAGATAAGTAGTTATATTAGATACTTATGAATCCCTGCCCCCATGTAATATCACACTGATCAAATGTTTTATTATCATAAGCATTTGGCTATTCAAAAATTGAGTAAAGCTAAATGTTAGAAAAGTACACTTATTAACTTAAAAAATTACAAATATTGAAAGTCTGTTCATACAATACTACTTTTCTTTTCATATATTCATTATTATATTCCTGCAACATATATTCCCTTACTTTGGATTTACATATCTATTTATTACTCTAGTCCTACTGTACTAGAGACAAATTAAATTAGAAAAATATATAATTAAAATTATAAATAAATTAAGAACATATATTAATAATAAGTAAATAAAAGGAATGATCAAAAAAGGTGTATATATAAAAGAAAATGCCTACTCTCTTGTAAGCTTTACTTTGTCTACCTATCACCATATGTCATGTCTCTATCAATCTATCCTCCATCCCCACTCTGACCCATCCCAACCCATTTTACTACTTTCATCTCCTAAATAACCCTGCCTAAGCTCTTTCCTCCTCTTCCACATGTAACTCACCCAAACCTCAGTTTAATACTATGATCTCCCAAACAATCCTACTAAATTCTCCCCCATTTATCTCACCTTTGACTCATCCAAAACCCCTCGTGCTACTTTGATCTCCCTAACCCTTTCCACAAACACTGCCCTCCTCCATCCCCCCTTTACTCATCCTAAGCCTCATCCTATTACTATAAATTCCCAATTAACACTTCTGGATTCTTCCCTCCTCTACCTCTCCATTACACCAGTCAGTCCAACTAACAAACTCACATATCGGCGGCACAAATTAACTCATAATATTAAACCTGTACTCATAGTTCCCTATACTAATCCACCACTAATTCCTTTTGGGTTTCAGGGTAGCGTGCTAGTCGCCGAAAAGCACTTCAACACCTCGTCAGGGGTAGTAAGCGCTATATAAATACTATTACAACACAAGACACTATGAAGTTTATGTGCCCTTATCAGATGGTGCCAGAGCATCAGCTGACAGGTTCATTTTTGATCTCATCAGGCTAAATACGGTTACTCAGAAATCCACTTGATGTTAAAAATGTATTTCTGATGGATACAACTACCTGTGGATTCCTCACCTAATGAATACTCCCATGGCGCCAGCATTCGACGGAAATCTTCTTACTAGTCTCTGCACGTCGACGAGGACGTCACTCTAGCCCACGCGACGCCGTCTGACGTCATACAGGCAATAAGAGGTCCTCGCCGACGTGCCGATGACAGTTCCCTTTTTTCCGTGCATTCGAAACGGTTATCTTCGAGGGAGCTACTGTTACCTTCGTGGTTACAGTGTATTGTCTGCTGCGTAGTCTTCTCTGCGGTAATAATGTCTCAGAGGAAGTCGGGTTTCAAGCCCTGTCGAGAGTGTGGGGGCAAGATGTCAGTTACAGATCCTCACTCCGACTGTCTATGGTGTTTGAGCTCCGACCACGACGTCTCGACTTGCGATTCATGTCAACACATGAATCCGAAGGCCCTCAAAGAGCGTGAGGCCAAGTTATTCATGGCAAAGTCAAAGAAGAAGGAGAAACATCATAAGAAGTCTTCTTCGCCAAGGTCTCACCGGCGTCATCGAGACTCCCGGCGCCGTAGAGACTCACGACGTCATTCCAGCAAGGAGTCTCGTTCGAGGTCACCTTCGGCTCGGCGTCGGACGACTTGGGAGGTCAGCCCCACGGTCACGCCGCATCCATCGACGCCGTTGCCCTCTCCGGCGTCACCGACTTCGCCTGGTCAGGCGTCGGTGATTGAGGTGGTGCAGCCTCTTGTGTTTTCTCCGGCGTCGCAGACGTCGAGGCCGGCGTCGGGGTCGCCCTCGATCCAGGCACCCCAGTATCCGGCTTTTCCCACTCCTGGAGCCGATAGTACCGCGTTTCTTAATGCGATGTATACCATCTTTCAGCAGATGGCTCCAGGAGCTGCTCCGGCTGGTCCTTCGGGGCCCTTGGCCTTTTCGTTGGGTGATCCTGCGCCTCTTCGGCCGGCACCCTTAATGCCCTTTCTCCCTTTTGGGAATGTGGGCTCGGCGCCGATGCCGGCGTCGGTGGCCGCTCCGGTGGCTTCGGATGTTTCGGCCCCGGAGGTTGCCCTTCCGTCGAAGTCAGGATTTTGCCCTGTGACTCCGGTTGGTCCATCGGCTCCAAGACCTCGTCCTCCGGCTCCTGCCTCGGCGCCGAAGCTGCCTGTGGCGCCGGACACGGCGTCAGATGCTTCTGGAGATCAGCGCCGTTCTTCGACGTCGGCGGAGGCCATGTCGACTCCGCGTATCGAGGAGAGACTTCATTCGAGGAGGCGTGCTCTCCGTCTTTTAGAAGAGCAGGAGTACCAGCGAGTCTTAGAGGAGGGAGAGATTGAGGACTCTGGAGACGGACTACATGGTCTGGATACAGCCAGTGGGCTGGACACTTCCCCTGAGTGGGACCTTTCATCTCCAGGGGAATATACGGAGGAGGCTGCTTCCTTTCATGCTGTGGTGAGGAAGGCAGCGAGCTTTTTGGACCTGCCTTTGCCGGTGGCAGAGGCGAAGCAGAATTTGCTGACAGAGGTATTGCATCCGGCCTCTGCTGCAGCTGAGCCTCTCTTGCCATTTAATGAGGCTTTGCTGGATCCGGTGTTGGAGGTGTGGAAGAAGCCGGTGTCTTCCTCGGCCGTTCATAGGGCTGTGGCCAGGAGGTATCGAGCTGCACCATCTGACCCTGGCTTTCTCTCTAGACACCCTACGCCGGATAGCTTGGTGGTGCAAGCCTCCTGTTCCTCAAAGTCAGCGCCTGGTTCCTTCCCGACGGTGCCTGGAGACAGAGACTCCAAGAAACTGGATGCGCAGTCCAAGAAAATATTTTCGTCATGCAGTTTGGCGTTGAAGGCCACCAACGCAACGTGCATTCTGGGGAGGTACATCCATGCTCTGATGGATGATATTTCGTCTTCATTTACGGAGCTCTCCCAGGGTCTCTTGGATGTGGTCTCGGACGCCCAGGCTGCCGCGACCCAGATTATCCAGTCTGGGCTGGACACGACCGACTAGGTGGCCAGGGCGCTGGGCACGGCTGTGGTGGCAAGAAGACAGGCCTGGCCCTGAAACTCAGGGTTTTCTGCGGATGTGCAGTCGACCCTGCTGGACCTCCCGTTTGATGGGGACAGACTGTTTGGAGCCAAGGCAGATTCTGCCTTGGAACGATTTAAGGAGAGCAGAGCCACAGCCAAATCGTTAGGACTGCAAGCTCCTTCTTCCTCTGCCTCTTCTAGATTTTTCAGGAGGTTTCGGGGATTTGGGCGTGGCTCTTCTTCCTCTTCCTTTCGGGGGAGGTTCCAGCAACCCGCCTCTTCCCTCCCCTATAGGTCATTTAGAGGGAGGGGGAGGGGTGGGGCCCGTACCAGAGGAGCCTCTCAACAGCACTCTGCCTCTTCCTCGTCCTCTGGAGGGGTGCAGCAGGGGAAGCAGCCTTAGGCTTCCACCGTTTCCCACTCACTCCTCTCCTGTAGGGGGAAGATTACAGCATTTTCTCCACAAGTGGAAGTCTATCACAACGGACACTTGGGTTCTCGGCATTGTGGGGAAAGGCTACGCCCTTCCCTTTCGGGAGTTCCCGCCCCTCATCCCGCCCCGCCCATCTTATTGTTCAGAAGAACACCTCCTGTTGCTAGAACAGGAGGTTCAAGTCCTCCTTTCAAAGGGCGCGGTAGAGTTGGTCCCAGAGCAGGAAAAGGGTCGAGGTTGTTACTCAAGATACTTCCTGATTCCCAAAAAGGATGGTCAGTTGAGACCAATCCTGGATCTGAGGGTCTTGAATTGGTTCCTCAAACAGGAAAAGTTCAAGATGCTGACCCTAGCACAGGTGCTTTTGGCGTTGAACAAGGAAGATTGGATGGTGTCTGTCGACTTGCAGGATGCTTACTTTCATATCCCGATACTCAAGTCGCACAGGAAGTATCTCCGGTTTGTGGTAGGGTCGCAGCACTATCAGTTTGCGGTCCTCCCGTTTGGTCTTACTTCAGCACCTCGAGTCTTCACAAAGGTGATGTCAGTGGTTGCGGCGGAGCTCAGAAGGAAGGGGATAGCAGTATTCCCTTACTTGGACGACTGGTTGATCAAAGCCAAGTCCCCGGAGCTTGTGTCGCATCATCTGCAGTCAACAACCCAGTTGTTGTTTGACCTGGGCTTTTCGGTGAACGTGCCCAAATCTCACGTGGAGCCCTCTCAGCGCCTCCTGTTCATAGGGGCAGTACTGGATACAACATTGAGTCGAGCCTTTCCTCCGCCTCAGCGGATTCAAGATATTCAGGAATTGGTTCCAATGTTTCGAAATGGAGCGGTAGTTCCAGTCCTCAAGGTCCTTCGTCTGCTCGGTCTGTTCGCCTCCTGCATTCTGTTGGTCATGCATGCTCGCTGGCACATGAGGGCTCTTCAGTGGTGCCTCCGAAGGCAGTGGTCTCAACACAAGGGAGATTTAGAAGGTACTGTCAAGATCTCCAGAGATGCTGCTGTGGAATTGAAGTGGTGGATTGCGGGCAACAATCTTTCACAGGGAAAGCCGTTCACGCAGTCGCCACCAGTGGCCACGGTCATAACGGATGCTTCCACCCTAGGATGGGGAGCTCATCTGGGGGATCTGGAGATCAAAGGGCTTTGGTCTCCAGAGGAACAGGTGTTTCATATCAATCTGTTGGAGTTACGGGCTGTACGTCTGGCTCTCAAGGCCTTCCTCCCATCCCTTCGTGGTCAGTCGGTACAGGTCCTGACGGACAATACTACCACGATGTGGTACATAAACAAACAGAGAGGAGTAGGGTCGTACCTTCTCTGCAGAGAAGCTCTTCGGCTATGGTCCTGGGCAAAGGACCATCAGATTTGCTTGGTGGCAAATCATCTGGCCGGGGTCTTGAATGTACGTGCGGACAGTCTCAGTCGCCAATTCTCGGCAGACCACGAGTGGCGTCTCCATCCAGATCAAGTCTGTTTAATCTTCCAGATGTGGGGGTTTCCTCGGATAGATCTGTTTGCCACTCGGGAGAACGCGCATTGCCCGTTATTCTGCAGCCTCCAGTATCCGATGCAGGGAGCGTTGGGGGACGCGTTTCAGATAACCTGGTGCGACCAGTTGCTTTACGCGTTTCCCCCCCATACCCTTGATTCCTCGAGTGTTGAGGAAAATTCGCCAAGACCGGGCCCAAGTCATCTTAATAGCTCCAGATTGGCCAAGGAGGGTATGGTACTCCGACCTTCTCCAACTCTCACTGTGCCCTCCGCTCCGTCTCCCTCTCAGGGCAGACCTCCTCTCGCAGTCGCAGGGGCAGGTTTTACACCCCAACCTCCAGAGTCTGCACCTACATGCTTGGAGATTGAACGGGGCAACCTGAGTTCCTTCTCTCTCCCGCCTGATGTAGTGGATGTTATCTTAGCGGCCAGGCGACACTCCACTAAATCTATCTACGCTAATAGGTGGTCTAAATTTGTTATGTGGTGTGGAGAGAGACAGATTGATCCCTTACATGCTCATCTGTCACGTTTTGTCTTTTGCACTGTCTCTAGCGCAGAAAGGTTGTGCAGTGGCTACCATTAAGGGTTATTTGTCGGCCTTGTCAGCCTTCATTTGTCTTCCAGACCAACCATCGTTATTTAAATCCCCTATTGTTCTCAGATTCTTGAAAGGTCTTCTGAATCAATATCCTCCAAAACCATTCGTTATGCCTCAATGGGATTTGTCCTTGGTCCTGACTTTCCTTATGGGGTCCCCTTTTGAGCCTATGCATTCTTGCCCCTTAAGGTATTTGGTTATTAAAACAGTATTCCTGGTAGCTATAACATCTGCAAGGAGAGTGAGTGAGTTGCAGGCCTTATCGGTTAAACCCCCTTATATAACGTTTTATGGGGATAAGGTGGTGTTGAGGACCAAGGCTGCTTTCCTTCCGAAGGTTGTTTCACCCTTTCATTTGGCTCAGACAATCACTTTGTCCACGTTTTATCCTCCGCCTCATCCTTCAAAGGAGGAAGAAAGACTACATCGCCTGGACCCAAAAAGGGCGTTGAGCTTCTATATCGACAGAATGAAGGATATCAGGCTGGAGGATCAGCTGTTTGTCGGATACGTGGGCAAGAGGAGAGGAAAGGCAGTCCACAAGAGAACACTCTCCAGGTGGGTTGTTCTTTGCATTAAAATCTGTTCCTCTTTGGCAAAGAAGGATCCGCCTGAGGGCATTAGAGCTCACTCCACCAGAGCTAAGTCGGCCTCTTCGGCCTTGGCTAGGGGTGTTCCTGTGGTCGACATCTGCAAGGCCGCAACTTGGTCGTCCCTTCACACTTTTGTGAAACATTACTGTTTGGACTCTGAGGTCAGAAGGGATGGTCATTTTGCACGGTCAGTGCTGCAGGATTTCTTGGTTTGACCATTTAGGCACCCACAGCCGGGCGTGGTACTGCTTTGGGACTCTATTCATTAGGTGAGGAATCCACAGGTAGTTGTATCCATCAGAAGAACAAGTTACTTACCTTCGGTAACGACTTTTCTGGTGGATACATTAGCTACCTGTGGATTCCTCACGGTCCCACCCGCCTCCCCGTTGCCTTTTTGGTCTCTCCAAGCAATCCTTGAGTGTGCTCCTTTTGGTCTTCAAAGTTGCAATACATTTTGCATATATGATATTTGTATATATGTGTATATTTATATATAAATCTATATATATTGTGTATATACATGATTCGTATGTATAAATATATTTATTTGTTTAAAAAAAAAAAAAGGTTATATTAAATCTACAGCTATTTTATTGCAATGTTGTGTGATTTACAATATTAAGAGATGTTGCTTTGCTCTTTCATTACATTGGGTTATTATTATTCTCATGCACGTAAAAAATGTTGGTACTGTCATCGGCACGTCGGCGAGGACCTCTTATTGCCTGTATGACGTCAGACGGCGTCGCGTGGGCTAGAGTGACGTCCTCGTCGACGTGCAGAGACTAGTAAGAAGATTTCCGTCGAATGCTGGCGCCATGGGAGTATTCATTAGGTGAGGAATCCACAGGTAGCTAATGTATCCACCAGAAAAGTCGTTACCGAAGGTAAGTAACTCGTTTGTTTGTTTGTTAATGTCTATTTCTTTATGTATAAGCCATTCTTAAGTCAATACCAGATTGTGTTCTGCCTGTGTAGGTGTGTAACGTAAGATGTTATCCTGAAATGCATGAATGCAATATACATATTTAAACACAAGAATTATTCTGAACTACGGTAACGGCAAACACTTGCCAGGCCCCTCCAGGATTTTGCTGTCTGGTTTGTCAAATGTTGCTGCCTTAAAAATTGTGGCAGAGCAGAATTGACAGTATTGTTGCGACAACACTAAAGGCACTAAATGTGCCTGTCACAAAAGTATTGCAGCCCAATTATATGGCCAGCAAACAAGCACTGCACAGCATGTCTGTCACAGTGTCCTTTCCTCGGGATCTGCACGCTGCTGAACAAAAGGCCCACCTCCCGGCGTCACCAACTCAGAAAGCTATTATAGCACAGAGTTATGATGAAGCCAGGTGGGGGAAGGGAATTAGGGTAGGGAACTGCAGGGAGAGAGATCTGAAAAGAAAAGGTTAGAACAAACATGCATATACTCATTCATAGCAGTATAACTCATCAATAGACTTTTGACTAAAGGCGTCTCCGTAATATCAGATTGAGACCCCTTTTGAAGTGAGGGCGAAGTCCCTTTTTTGAATCATGGCACAAGAACAATCTACAACCTCTGAACCAAGCGATGGCAAGAGCTTTGGACTATGGTCATACTCTGAATATCAATCCTATAACAACTGTGCATTTATAACATGGACGTTTGATCACCGCCTCGAAATTCTCAAAGACTTCAATATGTATCTCACAAAGTATGCTTTCCTAAAAACAATGAAACTATAACTTGCTTATCTCCGAAAATGCTTTCACATTTACAACTACAGACCTGAAAGTTTTACTCATTGAACTTTAAGCGCTTTATTCATTGGACAGAAGCGCCTTGTTTATTGTTCATGAAGCACTTTGATTATTATACATAAAGCGCTTTCTTCCTTATGCCAGAAAATGATTTTACTTGTCTGAAGCGCTACGCTTGTTATGCTAAGGGGCGCTTTGCTCATGTGGCCTGAAGCGCTTTGATTGCTGTGCCAAGGGCGCTTTACTCATCGCTTTGATTGCCATGCCAAGGGTGCTTTACTCATCGCTTTGATTGCCGTGCCAAGGGCGCTTTACTCATGAACTGAAGCGATTTGATTGCCGTGCCTAGGGTGCTTTACATGTGTGGCCTGAAGCGCTTTCATCTTCGCGCCAAGGCTGCTTTACTCTTACAACTGAAAATGCTTTACCTTTGGAAGTAACAACTCCCTTCAAGATTGGACTCATCAAGCCCTTACCGCTACGAATACGACCTACTCGTATCTGAATTCACCATGGAAACCAGCATACTCCGATTTGCTGTCCATCTGACATGCAGGAAATCTGCTCTTCTTCAGAGGAACCCCCACGAGGTCTGACTGCATTGAAGTCTTCAAAATAGTGAGCAATGTGCTTGGGTGTGGCTGGGCTTAAAAGGCCTGCCACACCTCAAGATGGCTGCTGCCTCTCAAAACATGGGAATTGTAGTCCCTTCATAGAATAGCACTGATAAGTGCATCTTGCCCACCAATGTCCTGACCCTGCAGCTACATGAGCTTTACCACAGGGTAGACGATGCTGGTGACCACTTTTAGAACAGGAGGGGATGACAAGTGGTGTGCATGAAGCGCCGCAAATCCACGCAGCTGATTTTTGGGTGGGACCTGGACCGCGCACAGCCTTATTCCTGACAGACAGAACTGGGAAACAAGTATTTGGTGGCAGAGAGTGAGATTTTAATTTTAAAACTACACCCTGTGTCCCCCACCCCCACTTTCAGGCATCCTACTATTAAATGCATGGTCCTGGAGGGAGCTGTTTCTTTATCCACCTGCATCCCAGTCCCACCTAAAATTAAATTGTTAGGAGGGTGGAAGGGGCTGAAGTAGCATCTCTCCTCCAGCATGTGCATTTCACGTAAATTGTGTTTGGATGCTTTTCAGGGGAAACATAGGGGGTGGCGAGGCATCTGACTGCGGAGAGAGTTGTTTTTCAAGGGGTGGGCCTGAGTGTAGACCAGCGTTGTGGGCAGACGGGGCACTGTAGGGACCAAAGACTCAAAAGAGACTGGGACATTAACATACCTGTTTAGTCCTGGTCTCCTGCAGCCCAGTCTTTTGTTTTGCTCGTGGATGTGGAAGAATAGAGAGTAGGTCGGCGGCGGTCCATGGTCAGTACAAGAGAGGTTGAACCAAGGGTTTAATTAAGATTTTGCGGATGCTTCTGCAACAATCATTTTGTTTTCAAATTGTAAAGTTCTTGTGGGTCTGACTTGCCTAAAAGTAACCTTAAATACGTATCCGCTCCAAAGGGTAAAACTAAATTGGTTCCAAAGTGGCTTGATGGTGTACTGCATTTCTGATCAGTTGTACTGAAACTTGATGTTAAGACTTGTGTGTATAACTGTTATTTAAAAAGTATTGTTTTCTCCCTATGCAAAAGGGCTAACATTTGAGACATGGGAGTGTCTGCTGGACCAAACCCATTAAATGTTGCATAGACTAGAAATAGGTGACCTGAACCATCCATAATATGGACATTTGTACTTATTTGTTTGTGGGCATGTTGGCTGGGAGAGATCAAAGGAGAAAGTAGTCTTGAAACCCTGGTGTCCCTCAACATTTTTCACAGGTACTGCAATGAGATTGGGATTTCACACATGCAAAACCTTTTCAGAGCTATTGGCACCTGGGTGCCTATGTAGAGCATACTTGGGCTGTGTTTTTTTTGTTTTTTTTACTATTTTATTTTACTTCATATAAACACCCCTCACCCCACACTGGGTAACCGCTACTTCTCAATGTGTGGTTGACATACAGTAACATTGTTAAGACTAACTTTGTCTAGATAGTTAAGTTTGTTCATCTTCTCAGTGCACCTGATCTGAGGACCTTGCTAAACTATTTCAATAGTAGCAGTGGGCGATGTGTACAAACAAACAAGGGAGTACTTGACACTGCGCTTACTGGAGTTCTTTGTTTATGGGAAATTATTGCAATCCCTGTCCCCATCACAAACCAGGTTTATTGGGTTATCCACACCTGTCAACTTAGGGTAGACCTGCTAATATGATCAGTGTAGCACACATGCAGCTCTGGGTATCCTAGATCTGTTATTACTCAATATCTTGTCTGAACGTCATGTATCTCTCTAAGAGCTTAAGTGCTGACCAGATGGGGTCGCTTAACTAAATACCATGGAGGAGTGTTGTTATCACCACCTTAAGAATGATTGTGCGCCATCACCCACAGAACCGAGAAGGAGCTATCAGTCCTTTCTGTTAACTAGCTGACTGAGGTCTCCTGTACTGAATCAAATTAAGTTGCAGGCTCTATGCTTGATGGTGCCCTTGTGTTAGTTGTTTTAAGTTTTAGCATTGCAACCAGCATTGCAACCATACTCTTCCTGCAACCTAAAGATGAGTCTTTTTTGCAGGCTGCTCGGTGGGTAATGAGAATAATGCTGCTGATTACTAATCAATTTTATGATCAAAACTACAACAGTTTATGGTCGTTTTTGAACTCTGATCTGAGTTTACTGGTTGCTTGCTCAGGTTTCCCTTAAGCCCTTGCATTTATGAGGCTGAACAACCAGATGAAAAGCAGGTCATTAATACCCAGTCCACACTAATCGAGAGGCAGACCGCTAACCTTTCCTGTATTTCTTGCACACTGGGTGGAAAAAAGAGAAGCATTTGAGTACATTTATTCAACCTCCCAGAGCCCTGACTGGCCTTAATGCTTCAAATGAGCTCTCATCTGGCCTTTAAGACAGTTCAGAATTCTGAACACTGATTCATGTGTCATCTTACTTCGACGTTTGTTTCTTTGTCTATTTTCCCCTCTTGTTTTCATGCAGAACGTTACCAGTGGTGTTGGCATGGCAAGTTTTGTGCATGCTTGGTGTGATAAAAGTTGCACAGCTGTAATTCGCAGTCGCATAGACCCCATTTTGCACACCCCTACTTATAAGCCTCTCATCTGGGAAGTCTTAATAGCTCATTCCACAGGCAGCAAAAAGCTGCAACTATGATAGAAAAAGTTCTATAAAGTCGATAGTTGGGAAACCTTTAATGTGTTTGTCAGACCTTACAGTCCAATTTTAGACTCCAGCGAAGATGTCCAAGTGGGACATCGAGTGGAAAGTCCATGAGGAAGGGAATGATACTAGTTTTAATCCTTGTTTTCTTTCATGGAAAATGTTATTAAAGCCATGAAGAAACATAGCTCTTGCTGTGTCAGTTAGTTCTTTGATGTTCTCTTTTTAACGGAATTCAGAATACAAGTAAGTATGGGCAACTGCCAGGGCATGGTATGCCTGGTGTTGCTACCTGCCTTGAAGCTACAGCATGACCTTTTATGCTTTAACACTGCTTCTTATGTAGCACTGTTCATTTATTTTTTACGTTTTCCTTTAAATTATGATCATGTATTGCAGCATAAGCAGTCTGATCTCAGTTGTGATTTATTTTCCATTGTTTTTCCTAAATTAAAAAAATAATTGATGCCTGTACAGGGGGTGTGTGTGTGTGTGTGTGGTGTCACAGGCCCAAGTGACTCCTCCCTTTCAGCTCCATTGCGCATGGGCATCGACTGCATCTTAGATTGTTTTCTTTCCGCCATAGGGTTCAGACGTGTTCCTCTTCGCTCCGTGAATTCGAATCGGAAAAAGACTAAAATCACCCAAAATTGATGGTATTGTTTTCAATCGGGAACCATCTTGCATCAACACCGGCGAAACACAGCTTCGGTGGCTTCCGCGCCCAGCCGGGGCCTGGTAGGCCTGACCACAGAAAACGTCGAAGCCTAATGGCCCGGACCCCTTTCCATTTCTGCCCACAGTGCCACGCCAAGTATCCACACACAGACCAACACCAGGTCTGTAATCTGTGTTTGTCACCTGACCACAGAGAAGATAGTTGCGAGGCCTGCAAGTCCTTTCGATCGAAGAAGACCTTGAGGGATCGGAGGGCGAGGTGGATGCAAATGGCGTCGAAAAGTTCAGAGCACCTCGACGTCGAAGAAGAGGAGATGGCAATCTCCATCCAAGGTTCGGACTCTGACGATTCCGAGAGAGACCGACCACCTACAGCAGGCCAACACGTGAGTACGCCTGCCCCGACCCAAGCCCACAGTCAGTCTAAGAAACATAAGGCCTCAGGGATGCCACTGCCGGAAGGTCATGGCTCGACCCATAAAAAAATCAAGCGGTGACCAAGCAACACCTTCGGCACCGAAAAAGGCCAAAATCGTGCCGAAGTCAGTGGACTCGAGCAGAGAACACGTCACCGAGAAAACTCAACATCGACTCGTCAAGTAGGCAAAGCCTCGAAAGAGTCTTTCGGAGCCGAGGCCTTCCGTCAGCATGGGCATTTTGGTGCCGAAAAAAATGGCTTCGGAGCCGAAAAAAGCCTCGTACACCGAGGAACATGGACTATCAAAACAACTAAAAGAGAGACACAGATTTGAGGAGAACTTCAAATGGAGGAGTTTGATGAAGCACAGGCAAGGATACAGATCCATAAGGATACAGGGAAGATCCAAACTGCACCTCCTCTCAAATTCAAAAGGAAACTAGCTTTCCAAGGGCGGACAGACACTGAACAGCCAAAGGCTAAAGTACCCAGAGAAAAATCTCTGTTACGCCATTTTTCACCAGAACTTTCTCCTCCACATTCTCCACAAAGAACAGTGTCGCCTATTGCAACGTCCACTGCAGTTACCCACACACTCTGTGCAGTCGCAAGAGGATACAGACCCCTGGGACCTCTACGGTCCCCCAGTGTCGGACAATAGCCCGGAGTGCTATCCTTCAAATCCCTCTCCACCCGAGGATAGCACCTCATATACTCAAGTCTTGGCTAGGGCTGCCGCATTCCACAATGTGAGCATGCGTACTGAGCCATTGGATGATGATTTTCTCTTTAATACTTTGTCCACTACGCATGCTTCCTATCAGAGTCTTCCTATGCTCCCAGGCATGCTTAAACATGCCCAACAAGTTTTTCAGGAGCCTGTGAAAGGGAGAGCCATTACACGAGTGGAAAAGAAATACAAGCCACCACCGTCGGACTCAGTGTTCATCACACAACAGCTGCCCCTGGACTCTGTAGTGGTTGGAGCTGCGAGAAAGAGAGCCAACTCGCAGTCATCTGGAGATGTGCCACCTCCAGTTAAGGAGAGTAGGAAGTTCGACGAGGCAGGAAAGAGAATAGCGTCACAAGCTGCCAATCAGTAGCGCATAGCAAACTCAGGCCCTTCTTGTCCGATATGATCAAGCTCATTGGGATGAGATGAGCGATATTATCCAACATCTCCCCAAGGAATACCAGAAAAGAGCTCAGCAAGTGGTAGAGGAGGGACAAGCAATATCTAATAATCAGATACGATCTGCTTTAGATTCTGCGGACACTGCTGACACTGCCGCAAGAACAGTGAACACTGCTGTAACAATTAGGCGCCATGCTTGGCTGAGATCCTCAGGCTTCAAATCAGAGATTCAGCAGGCTGTCCTTAATATGCCGTTCAATCAGCAACAGCTATTTGGCACACAAGTAGACACGGCCATTGAAAAGATGAAGAAGGACACGGATACGGCCAAAGCAATGGGAGCGCTCTACTCGTCCCAATACAGAGGGACATTTAAAAAAACGCAATATAGGGGAGGTTTTAGACCACAGTCAGCAGAAACATCCACCTCTCAAGCAAAACCCTCCTACCAATCACAGTATCAGAGAGGGGGGTTTCGTGGCCCATTCAGGGGACAATGCCCAAGGTACAGGGAAAAATTCCAAGCCACAAAGCAGGCCACTAATACCAAGCAGTGACTTGCCCATCACCCTTCCCCAACACACATCCCCAGTAGGAGGAAGACTGGGAGTGTTCCACAATCAATGGACAAACATAACAACGGACACATGGGTCCCATCAATTATCCAACATGGTTACTGTATAGAATTCACACATCTTCCTCCTGATATTCCCCCAAGAGCGCACAAACTGTCATCACCCACAACCATAGAACTTGTACCTCATCAACAAAAGGGAACAGGAGTATATTCCCTGTACTTCCGTATTCCCAAAAACAACAAAACACTAAGACCAATTTTAGATCTCAGGACTCTCAACCTATTCATCAAATCAGAACACTTTCACATGGTGACACTACAAGATGTAGTCCCATTACTAAAACAGGGAGAATACATGTCAACACTGGATTTAAAGGATGCATATTTTCATATACCCATCTATCCATCTCACAGAAAATACCTCAGGTTCGTTATACAGGGAAAACATCACCAATTCAAAGTATTATCCTTCGGGATAACAACAGCCCCCAGAGTATTTACAAAATGTCTTGCTGTGGTAGCGGCATACATAAGGAGACAACACATGCATGTATTCCCTTATCTGGACGATTGGCCAATAAAGGCCAAAACTCAACAGCAGTGTCAAAATCACACCCGTTATGGAATAGATACCCTACACACACTAGGGTTTTCTATAAATTACCAAAAATCAAACTTGCAACCATCCCAAATTTAACAATATTTGGGAGCTACACTCAACACTCAAAAAGCTTTAGCAAGTCCAAGCCCACAAAGGGTACAATCATTCCACACCATGGTACCAAAAATACAACCAAATCAACATTACACAGTCAGATTTGTGATGAAGCTCCTAGGCATGATGGCATCATGCATCGCAATTGTCCCAAACGCACGGTTATACATGCTGCCCTTGCAGCAGTGCCTCGCAAAACAAAGGTTGCAGGCACAGGGTCAACTCCAAGATCTAGTGTTGATAGACCGCCAAACATATTATTCGCTTCAGTGGTGGAGCCCCGTAAATTTAAACAAAGGGCGGCCTTTTCAAGACCCTGTGCCTCACGCCATTCTCACAACAGATGCATCAATGATTGGGTGGGGAGCACACCTCCACAATCCCAATATACAAGGACAGTGGGACAATGAGCAAAAACAGCTACACATAAATCACTTAGAGCTGCTAGCCGTCTTTCTAGCACTAAAAGCTTTTCAACCTCTTCTAGCTCACAAACACATTCTTGTCAAAACAGACAATATTACAACAATGTATTACTTAAACAAACAGGGGGAACACACTCATCACAACTCTGCCTCCTAGAACAAAAAATTTGGCATTGGGCAATTCACAACAATATTCGCCTAACAGCGCAATACATCCCAGACATTAACAATCAATTAACGGACAATCTCAGTCGAGATCACCAGCAAACTCACGAGTGGGAAATACATTTCCAGGTACTACAAAACTACTTTTTCCAGTGGGGGACACCAGACATAGATCTGTTCGCCACAAACCAAAACGCAAAATGCCAAAACTCCGCGTCCAGGTACCCGCTTTTCCTCCTCTCCCACGCATTCCTTTTCTAGTTAACAAACTGCGTCAAAACAAACTCAGAGTAATACTCATAGCACCAATGTGGGCACGCCAACCGTGGTACACCACACTGTTGGACCTCTCAGTAGTACCCCACATCAAACTTCCAAACAGACCAGACCTGTTAACGCAACACAAACAGCAGATCAGGCACCCCAATTCACCAATGCTCAATCTAGCAATCTGGCTCCTGAAGTCTTTGAGTTTGGCTATCTAAATCTTCCAAACAAATGTATGGAAGTCATTAAACAGGCAAGAAAACCTACCACCAGGCATTGCTATGCTAATAAATCGAAAAGATTTGTTTTCTACTGCCAAGCAAAACACATCACACCATTAGATGCATCTATACAGGACATCGTAGGCTATTTACTACACTTACAAAAAGCAAATCTTGCTTTTTCATCCATCAAAATACACCTCACTGCAATTTCAACGTACTTGCAAATTAAACACGCAAAATCACTATTTAGAATACCAGTCATTGAAGCCTTCATGGAAGGACTAAAGAGGATCATACCTCCAAGAACTCCACCAGTACCCTTGTTGTACTTGCACGACTCATGGGCCCACCTTTTGAACCCATGCATTCTTGTCAAATCCAATTCTTAACTTGGAAAGTGGCATTTCTAGTGGCTATCACTTCACTACGAAGAGTTAGTGAAATACAGGCTTTCACTATTGAGGAGCCCTTTATACAAATACACAAACATAAAGTGGTTCTCCGCACAAATCCCAAATTTCTACCAAAGGTCATTTCACCGTTTCATTTAAACCAAACAGTGGAACTCCCAGACTTCTTCCAACAGCCAGACTCAGTAGCAGAAAGTGTACTGCATACATTAGACATAAAAAGAGCTCCTTTTTATTTTTTATTTTTTTATTTTATTATTTTTATCTTGGAAAGGAATCATACAACAAATACATATGTAACAGAAAAAACAAAAAGAGAAAAAAAACGAGACAAATTCAGACCAACAGGGGATAGACATTTGGGAGAAAAATGTCCATTACTTAAATAGTGGCATACCATTTTGATTTAAACATTTAATCATTATGAGCCAAAATCCAATCCTGAAATGCCCCCCATATTACCTTCCCTTTCCTCCTAGCATGTTTCCCTTTACGTTCATACAATGCTATCTCCAAATAATATACAGACAGTAATCTGGCCAGCCATTGCTGCCAGGACGGAGGTCGTGCATTAAGCCAAGCGGATGATATACACAGTCGATATACTGCCATGGCCACAAAAATAAATGCTCTATGTGGATTGACCGTTTCACCAATAACCCCTAAGACCATTGTCTCGGGGGTAAGAACTAGATCATATCCCAAAACTTCTTTCAATACAGATTGAATGCCCTCCCTCAGAGCCTTTAATTCCCCGCATGTAGCCATCATGTGTACAATATCTGTTCCAAACATCCCACATCTTGGACAGCTTGTTCCCGATAAGCTGCCCCATTTGCGAGATGAGCTGGAGTATGATACAGGTCAAACATGGTCTTAAAATGTTGCGCTTGGAGGGAGGAGGAAAGTAGGATAGTGTGTCCCAATTCCAATGACCTTAAAAAGATCTTACTCCCATCTTCCAGTTTCTTACTCCACCTTTCACTATTCTTCTCTAGGTCATCGGGTTGTTCTGCCATTAGTGATCGGTAGATTGACCTAATTGATATATTCGGATTAGCCAGAATATCGTCCAGCAATTGATCACTTCTAAATCCCTGCACACCTCCTGTTTTTCTTACAAGAAAATCTCGTATCTGTAAGTATTAAAAAAAATCCCTACGCTCTAAACCATAGCACTTCTGTAAATCGCCAAATGCCTTGACCCTAAAATTATCAAAGAAATTCCCGAGCCTCACTATACCTAAAGAGGCCCAGCTTGCCATACATTTATCCTTAAATATTTCGGGGAGCGATGGGTTCTTTTCAATCATGGTATAACAATTCTATCTGCCGAATCCTTTCTTTTTGTGACATGACCGCCAGCACTTATAAGCCGCCTCCAATACCTTATATCGAGTTTTCTTGTAGTACCTGGGCTCGTGAAATGTTACCAAACACCCATTAGCTACTGCTCCTATCTGCAGCTCATATATGTTAGGACAATCCTCTTCCAGGATCCCTTCTTTCTTAGAACCCCATAAAGGGCGCATATACTGAAAGGCTGCTGCCATTTGGTATAATTTTATATTCGGTAGAGACCAACCCCCTCTTTCTCTCGAGAGAGACATGAATTTACTTGCTCTTCTACACTTGCCATATGCCCAGATAAATCTCATAACCACTCTATCTATCTCTTTGAATCTGGGATTAGTGAAGCTCAGCGGTACAGCCCGAAACAAATACAGCAACTTAGAGATGAAAATCATTTTTACCATGTTACACCTTCCCATAATAGTTAGATGTAGATTGTTCCATCTGCACATATCTTGTCTTGCTTTCGCCAGTATGGGATCCAGATTTAAATTAACAATTTCTCCTACTTTTGGCGTAATATCTATACCCAGATATACTGCATGATCCACCCTTCGGGTATCCTGAGTGCTTGTATATTGATTAATCAATATCTGTGTTTTAGCTCTGTTTAGGAGATATCCAGAAAATCTTCCGAATTTCATTGATACCTCTTCAACCTCTCTCAATGCCGGGTCAGGGGTGGGAGTTAATATAGCTATATCATCTGCATAAGCTAAAACGTTTGTATCCCAACCCTGCCTATGAATCTGTGGAATCTTGTTATTTTCTTCGAGCTGTCTGAGCAAGGGATCTATATATACAGCAAACAGGAGCGGAGAACATGGACATCCCTGTCTAGTACCTCTCTTAACCTGAAAACACTCCGATTGTCCCCCCATTAGTTGTATTTTCACTACCGGTGATCTATATAGGGCCCTTATTGCTACAATACATTTCTTCCCTAGCCCATAATGCTCCACTACATGCCATAAATACTTCCAGTTCACCCGATCGAATGCCTTTTCTGCATCTAATAATTCGACTGCCATCGACTCCTCAGCCACTTCCGTAGCATCCAAGAGTGCAATAACTCTTCGAATATGATCAGCGGTATCCCTTCCTGGCACAAACCCGTGCTGTCTGGGGAAAACTAGCTTCCTAATCACCAGAGATAATCGAGCGGCTAATATCTTTGAATATATTTTAGCGTCGCTATTGATTAGTGTAATTGGCCGGTATGATGCCGGGTTTGATGGGGGTTTCCCTTTCTTCAAAAACATTACTATATTGGCCATATCCCACGATGGAGGGATTGCCCCTCCATTCTGTACCTGAATAAACAGCTCTATCATTACCGGAAGCAATACAGCTTTAAACGTTTTATAAAACTCTAGAGGGATTGAATCAGGGCCTGTGGCTTTTCCAGTGGCTAAGTCACCCAATGCTTTGTCAATTTCCGCAATATCTATCTGTTCCCCTAGATATAAAATATCACTCTCCGGTAGTTTATCACCTTTAATGGGGCTTAAAAATTTCAACATTTCTTCCTCTGAATATATAGATGTGTCATCGTATAATTCCGTATAGTATCTGTGGAAGACCTTCCTAATTCCATCCACTTCTAAAACCATTTGTCCTTGCCAATCTTTAATCTCTCTAATAATCCCGGATGCTATTTTCTGGCTTGCCCGTATTGCTAATAAACGCCCGGATTTTTCTCCGTACTCGTACTCATACCCTTGTGAGCGTTGCGCTAGATATTTCTCCGCTATTCTTTGGGTCATAGTCTTGTTAATTGCTGCTTTAGCTATAACAACTTCCTCCTGGGCCCTTTTTATATCACCCCCAGTTTCTATCGCAATAACCAACTGTCTTTCTAGCACCCTTAGTTTCGTTTGAAAATCTTTTATTCTGCTTTGGGTATTTTTCTGCTTTTTAATGCTGAAACTCAATGTTTCGCCTCGTATTCCGGCTTTTAAAGTATCCCAAACTATCTCTACTGGAGCTGTCCCTTGGTTGAACCCCAAGAATTCAGCTATCCACTTGCTCATATACGTGCAATATTCTGGGTCCTTAAGAAGCCCTCTTTCAAATGTCCATCTCCTAACCTTTGATTCTAACCCATCCAATTCCAATTCTAGTACTAAGGGATTATGATCTGATACAACCCGTGGGTATGACTCCATCCTACCCTGGTTCAATAATACAGGAGAGATCAAAAAGTAATCAAGTCGTGCTAATTTCGCATGAGGGGCCGAGTAATAGGTATATCCAGGATCTGGCTTGCATAATCTCACCCATGCATCCACTAATCCTAGTTCTTTCTGAATAGCGACCATTGCATTATATACTCGAGGTTTACGCCCCTGGTACTTCTTGGTTGTAGGCGCTAAAACATCCTGTAATCCCTCCCAAGAACCATTAAAGTTGAAATCACCACATAGAATATACGGGGGAGCCCATCCTGTTAGTTCTATAGCGAGAGTATCTAAAACTATTGGATCATCCGTAACCGCCCCATATACAGAGCATAATGTAAAGCTACCATACCCATAACTACATTCTACAATTACCCATCTCCCTCCCCTATCCGCCTTCTGCCTAGTAAAATTTAATTTATTAGTCCGATCTAATATCGCCACCCCTTTAGTTCTAGCCTCTTGTTCTGATCGAGCAATTACTTTCATACCGAGTATACCCAGAATTCCGGCATTTTTATATTCCACATGTCTCCTGTAAACAGTAGATGTCTGCCTTAAAAGTTTTTAGTTCCTCCGCTACTCTACTTTTACGAGGGTCATTTAACCCACATATATTAATTGAAGCGATTCGAAGTCTAGCCATTTGCTATTTTTGGTTTCCTTTCTTTTCTCTTCTTACTCTCCCAAATTTTTGTATCTAACTGCACTTTCTCTTGAATTTTCCTATTGGTTTGTTCCCCTCCTTCTATTTTTCTCCGCCCCTGTTTCTGTTGCTTCCCTTGTTGCATTCCTAATTCCGTTCCTTTCCATTTTACTCCCTCGTTTTCTATCCCTTCCCCCCTTTCCTCTCCTCCTTCTCCTCATCCCCATTCCCTCCCTCATTCCCCACCCCCCATCCTCTGCCCCTCCTCCCTCTCCTCCCCTCCCCAGACCAGTCTCTTCCATCCCCCTCCCCTGTTACCTTCCTCCCCAAGACTGGCCTCCCATCCTGTAGAGCAATCAGACCACTCATGGCCTGAGTATTGGCATCGTGTACGTGCGGGCCCACCCACCAGTTACCGGAGCACTTTTGCTTTCCAGGTAACTCTATTTCGCTATTTGACCCCCATCACATATTCTTTTGCTTTAATTTCCGAAGTGAATACTTCTGCTTTCCCATTCAATATTATTTTAAGGCGAGCAGGGGCCAGCAGATACGCCTCCCCACCTTTATCTAAAACTGGTTTAATAAGTTGTCGGAGCCGCCATGTCCGTTCGACAGTGGCGTGATAGAAATCAGGGCGGGTGAAAAAAGTAACCCCATCCACAGTGCGAGGGGTATTTGGACGGGTTTTATCCAATATCTCCTGTCGCAATAAATAATTCCCAAAATAAGGTAGAACTGCTCTGGGATATTTAGAGTCTGCCCGTTGGCCCCCCTCCCGCCGATTTAACGGAAACCTGTGAACACGCTGCAATTCATTCTCCCAGTTCCAGTTCCCCAATTCCAGGAAAGCACCACGCAGAAAGTTGATCATATATGTCCGTATATTGCTTCCTTCTAGCCCTTCCGGTATGCCCAGAATTCGAAGATTATTCCTTCTTTGTCTATTCTCAAAATCTTCCAATTTCCACATTACATCCGTCAGTTGTTCGTCTTTCATAGTGTTCTGTTCTTTAAGATTAACAACATCCTCCTCGACCGCCACGATCCTTTCTTCCATTGACGACAGCTTAGTCTCGATTTCTGTGCATGATTTTGCAACTTTGCGAACTGTTCCCTGTAACCTCTTTGTAGCAATCCTTGCACGTCGACTTTCAATTCTAGTCTCTGTTTGCAACTCTTTGATTGAGCTATAAATTGACTGCAGCATCCCTGCCTCAGCCCCTATTGCACTCAGCCCCTATTGCAGAAGTGGAGGGACCTGTGTCTGTTTCCTTATTGCCGTTAGCTGAGCCCTGGTTAGTTATAGACGAAGAATCCGCGAATCCAATGCCAGAATAGTCCCATTTTAAAGTCCTACTACCCGTGGATGGCGGGTTTTCTGGAGACCCCTGGGAGCAAGGTCGTGTTTTGACCGATTTCCGGTGTCGGCGCAACTGTCGCACTGTAGGTTCATTACTTGAAGTTTTGTCTTCAGTCTCCGATGTTTCACTATCCTCAGACCCACCAAGACTGTGATCGCCACTGCTGAGATCGGACTCCTCTGTCAAAGAGTAAAATTTATCACTATTGTCCTTGCCCCATTCCACAAATTGGGGGTCTTTTCCTGCTATTTTGCCCAACTTTTTAGTACTTGCCAGAACCTTGTGTGCGTTCTCTCCTTCTGTTGCAGGTCTTAATATAAATACACCTCCTTCCCCATCCTGATGTTCCAATCGCTCAGACCGGTCATATTGTTGTACTTGAAGCTGCTTGTTTTCGGTAGGAGGGCCGAGCTCCTTCCCTCTTGTCTCCCTATGATTGTCTTCCAGCTCTGGCACACTCTCAATGCCTTGTCTAAAGTTCACAGGGGGATCGTTGTTCATAGTACACCCCTTCCTACTGCTGATGCTCGGAAAAGATTCTGTCCCTACCATATTATTTTCAGAGGGGGGGGTTATATGTGCAGACCGTATATCCTGTGCTCCCCCTGCAAGAAAAGTCACAATAGTAGATTGGCTTTTGCCCTTTACCTTGATTTCCGTCGGGGGGGGGGGTAGTAGTACTATCACTTGTCTTAGAACCTCTCCCCAAACTCGACAAATTTTCCACAGCTGGTTTAGCTACAATTGCCGTCAGGCGTTTATTTGCTCCCGTTAGCTCTCCTTTGCCTCGACCAACCCGCGTCACTTTCACTCCTTCAGTCTTTTCTCCAAGATTCCGGGTGGGTTTGGGAGGCATCTTCATTTTTAGTACATGTGACAGCAGCCTAAATAGTCCTATTACCCCAGTCGACACTAAGGCTGCATCCGCAATTATTTGTTTTGTCAGGTTTTTCCAAAGCCATAAGGGGGTATATAAATGCAGACTTGGGTTATCTTGTGAGCCTAACGCCGACATCAGAGGTCTCAGATTTTAGTTCTCCTTTTATACCTCTCCCCCGCTGTCTGCTGCTTTTTCCCTCCCCCTCCTTTATCTTTTCTTGCGACAAAGCGAAAAGGTGGAGATATATCAAGGTAACATTAGATGGTAGAGACGATATCAATTTTCTAGAGTTCACAGTACTTTTAGCGAAGATTCTTCCCCCTATTTTCAGTCCTTTTTTTTTTTTTCCCCCTTTTTAACCAAAAAGCCTCAGCCTGGTTACCTGCAGAGATGAGGTACACCGGGCTCTCCTCCTGTCTGCTGCTTTTCACCGGGCTCTCGTCCTGTCTGCTTTCTCCTGCTTTCTCCTGGTGATTTCCCAGTCCTTCAGCCCTGCTCACCCCTTTTCTCCTCTAGGTGAGAGCAAAGTTTGGTCCTGAAAGTCTTTGCTCCTTACTCCTTACCGCTGCTACTATGGGTCTCCAGGAGGACCTTCCAACCCCATACCGCCTGAGGGGTCGCGTGCTTTTTTAGCCAGAAGTCTGTTCCAATGTTTATGCGGCGCTCGGCATCCTTACCCGAGCGCCGCTGGGTCTATGCAACCAGGAGCCCGAAAGTAAAAGCTCCTCACCTCCTCCTCATGGGGGAGAAAAACGGGCCGAATTCGGCCAAATTCAGCCGCTTGTTTGGCCACTCCGCCACAGCCGCTGTACCTTCGGCTCCCCTGGTGGGCGGGACTGCGGGAACGCAGTTACGCCGACGCCATGTTGCTCGATCTCCTTACTGACATAAAAAGAGCTATAATGTACTATTTAGACAGAACAAAAACAATTAGTAAAACTAAACAGTTGTTTGTCGCATTCCAGAAACCCCATGCTCGTAACCCTATATCCAAACGGCATAGCCAGATGGATAGTTAAATGCATACAGACTTGTTACCTAAAAGCTAAAAGAGAACTACTCATTACACCAAAGGCACACTCCACTAGAAAGAAAGGAGCAACAATGGCCTTTCTAGGTAACATACCAATGACAGAGATTTGTAAGGCAGCCACTTGGTCAACACCTCATACTTTTACTAAACACGACTGTGTAGATGTGTTAGCAACACAACAAGCTACAGTAGGACAGGCTGTACTAAGAACATTATTTCAAACAACTTCAACCCCTACAGGCTGACCACCGCTTTCGGGAGGATTACTGCTTTGTAGTCTATGCACAGCATGTGTATCTGCAGCTACACATGCCATCGAACGGAAAATGTCACTTACCCAGTGTACATCTGCTTGTGGCATGTTCCGCTGCAGATTCCCATGCGCCCTCCCACCTCCCCGGAAGCCTGTAGCCATTTAAGTTGCAATTAGAAATTGTATATATGTAAATAAACATTCCTTTAGCGCAAACTATGTATATACGTATCTATTCCATTGCATGGACATCTTTACTATTCTCATTCTACCACTCCTACCTCACCCTATGCGGGAAAACAATCTAAGATGGAGTCGATGCCCATGCGCAATGGAGCCGAAAGGGAGGAGTCACTCGGTCCTGTGACTCGAAAAGACTTCTTCGAAGAAAAACAACTTGTAACACTCCGAGCCCAACACTAGATGACAGGAACAGTGCACAGCATGTGAATCTGCAGCGGAACATGCCACGAACAAATGTATACTGGGTAAGTGACATTTTCCATATATGTATGTTCCTAGAGGTAAGCATAGAAAGTACAAATAATTAAAATTGCATTAATGGTTAAAAATGCTTCTAACTTTACTGAGCAATGTGGGATATAGATCTTTGAATATCCCACAATGGAAAGCTAGGATTACAAATAAATACCCTTTCCTTCTGAAAACAGATATTTTGAAATAGTTCAAGGATTGACTCCTTATTGCACTCAAGGCACCTTGGTGGAGACAGGATGAAGCAATTCCTTGTCATATAGTAAGTGATAGTGTAGGAAATTGGCTCCCTTTTGCAGTTACCCCCACTGTTTGCCTGATATTTATGCTTACTTGACTGAGAAGTGTGCTGGGACCCTGCTAACCAGGCCCCAGCACCAGTGTTCTTTCACTAAAAATGTACCATTGTTTCCACAATTGGCATACCCCTGGCACACAGATAAGTCTCTTGTAAAAGCTACCAGTGGTACCAAGAGCCCTGTGACCCAGGAAGGTCTCTACGGGCTGCAGAATGTGTTGTGCCACCCTAAGGGACCCCTCACCTAACACATGTACACTGCCATTGCAGATTGTGTGTGTTGGTGGGGAGAAAAAGGCAAAGCCAACATGGCATTCCCCCCTCAGGATGCCATGCACACAAAATACTGCCTGTGGCATAGGTGAGTCACCCCTTTAGCAGGCCTTACAGCCCTAAGGCAGGGTGCACTGTACCACAGGTGAGGGCATAGCTGCATGAGCAATATGCCCCTATAGTGTCTAAGTGTACTCTTAGACATTGTAAGTACAGGGTGGCCATATTAAGTATATGGTTTGGGAGTTTGTCAAAACAAACTCCACAGCTCCATAATGGCTACACTGGATACTGGGAAGTTTGGTATCAAACTTCTCAGAATAATAAACCCACACTGATGCCAGTGTTGGATGTATTATAAAATGCACACAGAGGGCATCTTAGAAGATGCCCCCTGTATTTTACCCAATCATTCAGTGCAGGACTGACTGGTCTGTGCCAGTCTGCCAGTGAGATGAATTTCTGACCTACTGGGGTGAGAGCCTTGGTGCTCTCTGAAGCCAGAAACAACGCCTGCACTGAGTGAAGGTGCTTAACACCTCCCCCCTGCAGGAACTGTAATACCTAGCAGTGAGCTTTGTGTTACAATGCCCCAAGGCACTCCAGCTAGTGGAGATGCCCGCCCCCTGGACACAGCCCCCACTGTTGGTGGCAAGTCAAGAGGAGATAATGAGGAAAACAAGGAGGAGTCACCTACCAGTCAGGACACCCCCTATGGTGCCCTGAGCTGAGGTGCCCCTGCCTTTAGAAATCCTCCATCTTGGTTTTGGAGGATTCACCCAATAGGAATAGGGATGCGCCCCTCTCCCTTCAGGGAGGAGGCACAAAGAGGGTGTAGCCATTGGCTACTGCCCCCAGACCTAAACACCCCTCTAAATTTAGTATTTAAGGATGACCCTGAATCCAGGAAATCAGATTCCTGCAATATACAACAGGAAGAAGGACTGCTGACCTGAAAGCCCTGCAGAAACGATAGAGATGACAACTGACTTGGTCCCAGCCCTACTGGCCTGTCTCCAGACTCAAAGAACCTGCACAGCGACGCATCCGACAGTGCCCAGCAACCTCAGAGGACTGCCCTGAACCCGAAGGACCAAGAAACTCCAGAGAACAGCGGCACTGTTAAACAACAGTAACATCTTTGCAACAAGGAAGCAACTTTTAAAGAACTCTCTTCCTGCCGGAAGTGTGAGAATTCACACTCTGCACCCGATGCCCCCGGCTCGAGCTCCAGAGAACTAACACCGCAGAGAGAACTCCTAGGCGCCTGCGACTTTGTGAGTAACCTGAGACAACCCCCCTGAATCCCCACAGCGATGCCTGCATAGAGGATCCAGAGGCTCCACCTAACCGCGACTGCCTGGTAACAAAGAACCTGACGCCTGGACCAAGCACTGCACCCGCAGCCCCCGTGACCGAAAGGAACCAACCTCCAGTGCAGGAGTGACCAGCAGGCCGCCCTCTTGCTAGCCCAACCGGCTGGCACGAGAAGCCCCCCTGTGCCCTGCCTGCATCGCCTAAGCGACCCCCGGGTCCCTCCATTGCTTTCAATAGCAAACCCAACGCCAACTTTGCACACTGCACCCTGTGCCGCTGAGGGTGTGTTCTGTGTGCCTGTTTGTGTCCACCCCGCCCCCAGTGCTCTACAAAAACCCCTGGTCTGCCCCCCCACCGAGGACACGGGTACTTACCTGCCAGAAGACCAGAACCAGAGCACCCCTGTTCTCCATAGGCACCTATGTGGTTTGGGCCCTCCTTTGACCTCTGCACCTGACCGGCCCTGTGTTACTGGTGCGGTGACTTTGGGGTTGCCTTGAACCCCCAACGGTGGGTTGCCTATGCCCAGGAGACTGAACTTGTAAGTGCTTACCTCAGAAACAAAACCATACTTACCTCCCCCAGGAACTGTTGATTTTTGCACTGTGTCCACTTTTAAAATAGCCTATTGCCATTTTAACCTATACTGTGTGTACTACTGCTTTATTTCAAAGTTCCTTACTTACCTGTGTGGAGTACCTTGCACTTTATGTATTTACTTCAAATCTTGAATCTTGTGGTTCTAAAATAAATTAAGAAAATATATTTTTCTATATAAAAAAAACTATTGGCCTGGAGTTAAGTCTTTGAGTGTGTGTTCCTCGTTTATTGCCTGTGTGTATACAACAAATGCTTAACACTACCGTCTGATAAGCCTACTGCTCGACCACAGTACCACAAAATAGAGCATTAGATTTATCTAATTTTGCCACTATGAACCTCTAAGGGGAACTCTTGGACTCTGCACACTATCTCTTACTTTGAGATAGTATATACAGAGCCAACTCCTTACAGATAGTGTCTGCTTCCTGGGAATTGAATGTAGCCATTAGGCTACAAATGCCAGTTCATTCACTTTCTGCCAGTTATATCACCTGTGATGTGACTTACTTTCTATCAATGTTTGAGGAGTTTTTTTGTGTTGTGCTAGATTTCTTTATTAGCAAGTATTAGAAAATGTTTCATCCGAGATTAAAATTTATTCAGAAGTCTACAGTGAAGCCAGCCCATCCTGTTTTCTGGGCCTCTAAGGATTTTCCTTTCTGAACAACTGACTTCTTGAAAACTTCTTTTAAGGCGGAGTACATAAGTCTCCACAAGTGCTGATGCAGTTACGTATTTCGTTGATGGCCTGTGAGCTGAGAATCCCCTTCACCTCAGTTGTTAAATGTTTGAGCAGGAGTTCCAGAACCTGCTACAACTGAAGCCTTTAGTGAGTGATTTAGCTTCTCTTTTGCTGTTGGTGATGTAAATATGTCTGATACGTCATGCTTTCCTATATATTTGGTTACTCAAGATGCCTCCATTTTTAGTAGGCCCCAGTCTCTGGGCAAGTGTGAAGGATTTTAGCTGAGACAATATGGTGGAGTTTGACAGTTGTTGTCTTCATCCATGCTGTATATTCTCTGCCCTGGTGAACATAGTTTGTGTGACTGAGTGTTTCCCCAGAGGGTCTTTCTCTCCAGGAAGAAGCTGTGACTTATGTCACCACATGGCTTCTACTATTATGTCATGGCCGTGCACATATAGGATGATGCATGAACCTGCATACATAATTGCTCCATTTGAACAGCCTTGGCATAAACCATTGGCAAAGCTTATAAGTCTGCATTGACTGATTTGGCTTTGACAGTGTTGGTTATTTGCAGTCCTCTGGATGCCACTTAAGTGTCAACACCACAATACATTTTAGTTGGAGCATGCCATTGTCAGAGCAAAGTATGAAATAAAAAGTAACTAATTGCATGCCAGAGCAGCACATTGTAAAGGTTAGAAAGGAGAGCTGAATGGATTATTTATTGTGCTACTTAAATATGTTACCCAATAGTTGCATGTTCAAACTTAGCACTGGAGCTGAAAGTGGATGGGAGATGTTTAACCATGCAATAAGAGCATTACACTTGGGACTAAAACATTCTGCAGCTTTTTTCAATGTTTAACTACTCTCTGAGACTGAATCAGTATTTCAGTTTTTTTCCTGGAGGTAGGAGGAAAGCAGGCACCTGCGTACTCAGTGCAAGTGTTGATCATTTGAATGTAATCATTGTAGTGCCATAACTTTAAACCAGGAGGCTAGAGAGAAATTTCTGCCCACTGACCTTTGCTTCCTATTGTGTCCTGAGTTAGTACATTGACAAAATGATTTTGGAAGCAATTATTGAGTAACTATTGCAGGACTTTGTTATAAAGCTTTGGATTTTTTGCAAACTCCTGATTTTGCAATTCTAAAGCAAAATTTCTAGATCCTGGAGGCTCTGACCACTGACTTTGGAGCGGCTTGGGAGCTGGTGGATTTGCTGCTGAACCCACCTGCAGACTTCCTACACCGGACCCCTTGGTACTGAAGACATCTGGGCGGACCTTCTGGCCTACTGGTGGTGCTGGCACCCCACGGTAGGGCTGCTGTGAACTTGTATTACTATCTGCTGGTCCAGTTCCTGGTCCCTGAGAGGAAGGGGGGACCTCTCTGGATGCTGCCTCTGGTGGCAGCTGCTGGCACACAGTGCAGGCCTGGTGGGCCCTTGCCGCGTTGGAAACTAGATGCTGCATTTATGTGGCAGGTTCGATCTCTTCAACATAAATGTGCTGTGGGCGATCCGCTGGTTGTTGTGAGAGGGAACACTGGGCCAGAGTGGCTGAGGAACATAAGTGGTAGTGTTCCCTCTTTAAGCCGGGCTGGGGATTGGCATGCCATGACCCACTGAGGTCCCTTCCTACTTGTACCAGGGCCCCTTCGATTCCATTGTTACCTGTAGGTCCCCTCCTGTGGAGCTAAACACAGCTTGGCATTTGGATGCTCTTGCTGCTGTGAACAGGTAAGCAGGCCAAATTTCAACACCTTCAGCTCATGACCTCCAGGAATTATGGGGAAAGGGGAAGCTGGCAAACCACCACCCGCCTCACAACCTTGGATAAACCAGTTTACTTCCTTGCCAGGAGCCTCAGGGGGAGACATCTCTGCTAGCGGCACAGCTGCAATCAATGGCTTAGACCCAATCCTTCAGGCTATAGAGTCCTCCCAGAGTGCCATGGAGACACAGATTGGGGAGATGCGGGAAGATGTTGTCTTCTCTGCCAAGACTTGTGGAATGCAGTGGGACGCATCACAAAGGTGGAGAGCCGTGTATCCACAGTTGAGGACGATGTCAGATTACCCAGTTATTGTCCCAGATGAGCAAACTCCACCACTGAGCTGAAGATGCAGAGAATCAATCAAGATGGAACAATTTGCAATTTGTGGGGTTTTCAGATGAGGTGAAAATTCATGCTCTGCTGAGTTCTTAGACCTGTGGTTCAAATCTTGGATGCCTGCAGACAAACTGTCCCCATGGTTCGCGATTGAATGGGCAGACAGGGCTTTGACCCCAAAGCCTCCCCCTGGTGTCCAACGGCACCCACTGATAGCCAGATTTCTCAACTTCAAGGACTGGGACAACATCCTCAAAGAAGCAAGAGTGAAGTCTGACATCCATCATCAAAACTCCAGAATACAAATTTTTCCAGATTACATACGTGAAGTTCAAACCAGACACTCCTACGAATCAGTCAAGTAGAAGTTTAGTCATGTCATGTCTCAAGGTTATTATGGATGACAAATTCTTCTTCTTTGAGCCTGGGAATGGCTCATTGACGAGGGGCAGCGCTCAACACAAAGATCTTTCATGGACAGACGCCTTAAGGTCTGGACCAGTTCATGTCTGAGGAAGCATCACAGTACATCTCTGTTCCCAGGCCTTTGGTCGCCGTACCGCCTACGTCTCAGAGGCCTGACCGATTCGTGTGTGAGGCAGGCGATCCACGTCCATCGATGTCTGCTGAGCCAAACCCCTCCTTCTAATCATACCACCCACTCTGGATGCATAGGACTGGCAATCTCCACATCCTTGTTGGCCAAATACATCGCCAGCTGACCACCTGCGCTCTCGAAGGCACTGTGTTGCATGGGTCCGGCTTCCTGGTCCACCACTCCACTACCGTCTCATACAAGTTGCTTTCAGTTTGGGGTTTGTGTTATGGTGTGACAGATGCTTCTTGTAGGGAAGAGGGAGTTGGGGTGCTTGATTGGGACGTATTTGAGCAACTTTTTCGTTCATTGTTTTCTATGTTTTAACTTTTCTTCCACAGGTGGTCACGTTGGTCTATTGCTGGTACGCCAAGGGCATGCCCCTTGTGGATATACGCCCTATCCAGGGGCCCACAATCCAATGAACGCAAGTAGCTTAGTGCCTTCTAACGCAACCACCCATAGACTCCTCGCGCCCTACCAGGTTCCCCTATACTGTTATGTCTTTGAATGTTAATGGCCTTCTGAATAAGGTTAAACGGTCCTCTGTATTTAGTAGTATCCGCCTCTCCTCTTCCTCTTCCTCTGTTCTGATGCTGCAAGAAACCCACTTACTAGTTTCCTGTTTACACATGCATGCCTGCCACAGCTTTGGACAGGGCCGGGTTTACTAGAGGCTCTTGAGGAGTGGCGATCTTGCTGCACCGCACCCTTCTATTGACTGTAACCACAACACAGTTGGACTCCCAGGGTCATTACATTGCTCTGACTGAGGTTCCCACTTAACCTCCATTGTGTATATGCCCCGCCAGTTGCACTGAACTCATTCTTAGAGGTTCTCCTGGATGTGATAACACAACTTCCATCAGGTTTTACTCTTACAGGGGTGACTTTAACACAGTCCTAGATCCTTCTGTCTATTCCACCGGTCTCCCCACCACCGTTTGGTGCAGTCGTGCCAAGTTGTTACAAAGCTGGATCAATAGACTAGGTCTGTGGTGTTTGATGGGTATGGCACAATAGGGTAAGCACACATACTTCTGCAGCCCACCATACACATGCGCTGATAGATATGCTTCTCATGCCAGCCCCAGATGTGCTCTCTGTGGTCCATACTCAAATCCTTCCCCATGGGATTTCCAACCACACCCTGCTCCTGTTGCGTATAGATGACCCCTTTGCCACTCTGGGCCCAGTGTGGCAGCTGAACGCTTAGCATCTTAAGTATGAATAGTTCACCCAGGCTTTGGGAGAGGATTATTTTCTAACCATGCAGGGTTGGTGCAGTTGCCCGGCTCTCTTTGGGCAGCCCCACTCTTTTGGGGCACATCCAACACCACCTTAGGATAGCAGAATGCGCCAGAAACCAACATGTCTTGAGGCCCAGAATGTCTTGAGGTGCAGTACTCCCCCACTACTCACACTGGCATCACCAGGCAGCTTTTCTTGCTACGGGAGGATTAAACACCTTTCCTGTGAAATTGCAAAACTCAAGTGGTGAGCTTCTGCTGCGCAGGTTTATAGATGGGGGGGGGTAGATGAGAGTGGGAAGCCGTTGTACTGGCTGTCTTCTCGTCCCTTAGCTAATAGGGTTATCCCATAGATAAGGGACAACACAGGACATTCCTGTTGTGTCCATGTCCTCCAGCGTAACAGGCAGCCCTGCTTCTTGATGGGGTACAGGTCACTCTTACTCCAGCCTCGAAAGGCAGAAAGTAGAAGCATCCATTACGTATGAAGAAATTAATGCAGCCATATCTGCAATGGTAGCCAGTAAAACCCTTGGTCCTGAGGGCTATCCTGCTGTGTATTATAGTAAATATAGTGAGATCATAGCTCTACCTCTGCTGAACTTGTATGCTGAAGCTGCTTATAAAGGAACCCCCTTCCCCCCAGCTTGCTCACGCTACGGTTGCAGTCACCCTGAAGTTACTGCATCGTCAATTCCCCCACTACCCCTATGCCCCACCCCAGGGTCTCCTGTGCAGCCTACCGCCCAGTATTGCTTATTCCGAAATAAAGATCATGTCCACTATTCTTGCACAGTGCTTGCGAAAGGTAGAAAGGTACTCTGATCCTTAATCCACCTGGAGCAGTGTGGGTTCATGCTCGCCAGGAGCACAAGACACTTTCTCAGATGACTTCACGTGGCCCAGGCATATTGTCACCTCTTACTTCCCCAGTTAGCTCTGCTCCTCATAGGTTTTGAGAAGATATTTGACACTGTTGATTGGACTTACCTATCCTGTGTCCTAGTAAAAGTGGGGTTTGGCCCCAGATACTTTGGCCTGGTACAAATTCTCTATTTCAACCCGTCAACATGGGTCCAGGTTAATGGAACAGTGTTGGATGTCTTTCTTCCATGACATGGGACACATCAAGGCTGCTCCCTATCCCTGCTTCTTCTTGCGCTAGCTATCGAGCCCATGGCGAGGATCTTAAGAGGTGACCCCCTAGTACAGGAATAGGCGTCGCCCACAGGACACGAGGATTGTATTATATTATATGCAGAAGGATGTCCTCTTGTATTTGGCCTACCCGGCTAGTAGTGGTTCCCATTGTTTGCAGCTCTTTGATCTCTTCACGGAGGCCTTGGGTCTGACAGTTAATCCAGCCAAATCCATATTAGTTTCGCTGCACCCTGCGCAGGATTGCTTTGACTGGCAGCATAATATTTTGATCTGTCGCCTAAGCTTCTGCTACTTGGTCATCAACATTGCCCTGGAGCCTGAGCTAACATGGTCCCTTAATGTTACACCCCTTACCCTTAAAATGAAAGAAGACCTTCACAGATGGCAAGTGCTTCCTCTAAATGTCATGTGCAGGATAGCACTTTATAAAATAATGATACTGCTCCTGTTTCTTTACCTCCTCCCAAATTTTCTCCACATGATCGCTACGCACTGGTTTAACGAAATGGAATCTGTTGTAAAATTATTCCTTTGTTACAAATCGCGTCCACGCTTTGCATTTTCTATGTGCCATCTGTACTCCTATGAAGGGGGGCTTGGGATGTCTACCTTACATTGCTATTATCTAGCCTCACAATTGTTGGTGGTCAACGATTGGCTGGGAGGTGAGTGGTCAGACCTGGCATACCAGCTTGAGCTCCTTTAACTTAGGGTTTCCTTGTATTCTGGTGCTGCTTTATGGTGCCCTTATTCCTAACAATATCTCCGAAGGTGTTCATTGGATGGAGGGTGGCTTTACGCTCCACGGGCTGGTGGTCTAAACTTACCCAACAGACCTCCTTATGACAGGGTGGGTGGCTTGGGGAGGTATCCTCTATTGATTTAGCAGGTGTGATGCCATCAGCATTACACTTCTGCGAGATGTCTGGAGTGACTCCTATATGTTATCTTTTCAAGACCTCAAACAGATGTACTCCCTTTCCAATACTCAATTTCATAAATATCTGCAACATGCGTTGCTTGTGCATATTCTGCCAGATACGGTGCTTCTGGAATTTAGCCCGGTGGAAGCCAATGTCATGATGGGCACACTCGGATGGGGCCACAGAGTTCTGATTATATCATTGTGACTCAGACTTGTCCAGACCTACTACTTAATCTGTGCCTAACTCACTCCATATAGGCTGTATAAAGTAGGACTCTGGACCAGTTCTCTATGTCCTTGCGCACAGGCCTGTGCTGATTTCTTTCCACATAGTATGGCCCTGTCCTAGTATAACAAATTATTGGTAGGCAATTGTCACTGAACTTTCCACCACCATCCTGAGCTTTGACATAGACATGGCTCCACTGCTAATCCTGCTGGGTGTCCTGGAGGGTGTGTGTGTGTGTGTGTGTAGGTGTGTGTGTGTGTGTGTGTGGGGGGGGTAACGGGCCAGATTGAGCCTTTCTGGGGACAGCTATGCTGGTAGCTAAACAAGGCATTTGTGCCCCAATGGACACTTGCAAAGCCTTCCTCATTGGCCCACTGGAGGCATGGTGTTGACTGGTGCGCCCAATGGGGAAAAAAACGGTATAAGAGGGTCTGGGTTGCCCAGCCAAACATAGCAAACTATAGGTGTAAATGGAATGAAAACATGTTGATGGATATGTTATGAGTAGACTGATATGGAGACTCAGTTTTACTAAAAGATGTTGATAATTACACTGCATGGCCATGTGTAGGCCCAGATGCGTCTTGTGCATGTGCTTATTGATGGATCCCAATGTGACTTATTGCACCTTTCATAAAACAAAATTGTTTATAAAAAAAAAAAAAAAAAACAGTCATGGTCAGTCAAAAATGACATCTCAATGTAGGCACCATCCCCAGAGTCAACTAATGGTACAGGTACGTGCTTGCTAATCACTATTCACATTTCATGATTTTCATCCCTGATGCTGGAAACCATATCTAGCATCTAAGGCGTAATCTGACAACCCAATTTTGAGGGAAAACCTGATTGCCACTCACAAGAAATGTTAGTTTAGCACATATAGGCACCCAGAAGGATATCCTGATGGAAAGCACTGTTTAAAATTAGGTACTGCATCTTTTTGTACACTTCTCCCATTCTGCCCAGGTTGATGCAATTTGGGGTCAAATATTATCCTGTAGCTTTCAGGTGAGTGTCACAAATGATGTACCAAGTTCTATTTAAGCTGCCTGTAACTGCTTCTGTGAAACTTCATTTGTGGATGTAGGTACTTTACAGGAGTGGTGGGGAAGGACACCACAACAACCTTGTCTCTGAACATAGTAATTTGGATTTAGAGTGCCTTAAAAACAAACCTTTGAATTTTCCTAAAGATTGAATACAAATTCTGAAGACTATAAAAAGGTCCTTCTGTGCTATGATATCGAAGATTCAGTGTTAGTGCATTGCCTGCGACCATAATCAATTATCTTGTTGTGGCATTGCTGCCACTCCTGCATCCACCTTCATTGGCATTAAATACAGTACTGTCAACATGTTTTGGGTGTTGTTGTGGCCCCATAAGTTCAGGTTCTCTCTCAGGGGATCTCTATTGACAATCGTGAGCTGTGAATAGTTCAGCCGACGTGTGAGGATCCTATAGCACTTTTTTTTACATTACAGTTTAAGTGTATATATTCACCTTTCTTCAGTTAAGCCTGGGGAGACACTGTAGATAGCAATTTTTTGCAGCCTATAAGAAGGCTATATTGGCCAGTTAGTTCAAAATGCATTTGTAAAAAGGGTAATATATATATGTATATTTTTTTTTTTTTGTGAGTACATATGTACAATCAGGAAAACTAACTTTCACAAACTTTTTTTTTTTTTTTTAGGTGGAGAGGACAATGAGATCCTATAGGCTGCACATGTCATATATGCCAGGAGTCTGCAACTTTAAGGGCTTACAGCCCACCAGTATGCCATCATGCCCAGCAGATGGCAGTTGCTCAGTTTATTTTCTCGGATCTTGGAGCACTGAGCTCAGACTTTTTGGCTTTTTGCTCCTCAAAAATAACACTGAAAGATTTATCTGATAGAGACTTCTAGTTGCACTTTCCTTTGAATTTCTCCAGACGTCAGACTGGATCTGGAGAATTTTTCTACAAGCAGTACCCCTGAATGCCATTAGGTGGCGTCGGTCGACACTGCGGGTTTCGTAGTCGCGGTGATGATGTTGCGGTCGTAAATAGGCGCCACCCCGGCGCACTGACATCAGTTCTTTTCTTTCCGCGCCAACCTACGCGCAGATCTGGAGAAGACCCCAGTCATTTTTTTGACTAACTGCGGCATTTTGTCAGATTTGTTTTTGACAAGTTTTGATGAGTCGAAGGATGGTCCCATAAGACCGGATTTAAGCCCTGCCACTCCTGTCACTGCATGATGTCAGTGAAGGATCCTCATCTTGTGTCCCTCTGGTGTTTGGAGCGCGACCACGACCCGAAGTCTTGCTCCAAGTGTCAGGCCATGAACCCGAAAGCTTTGAGGATGCGGTCCCTGAAGTTCATGGCGGCCTGACACTCAACTCCACGTCGTTCTCAGTCCCATTCGAGAGGAAGGTAAGGAGAGCGGTCACGGAGTCACCACCATTCTTCTTTGTCCAAGTCATCCTGATATTCGGGTAAGAAGAAGTAGTCGAAGAAGTCGAAATGTTCTTTGACTTTGCCCCATTGCTCGGAAAGATCATTGATGCTCTAGGCCCTCTATCTTTGGAACCTCAGTCTGGGTCTGCTCCGCACCTCCCTGAATTTCCAGGAGCTGGGGCTACTCCTGCCCAACTAACGGAGTTCTTTGAGGCCATGCACCCCATATTTGGGCAGCCCGACCCATCCTCTGTGCCTTCAGGCTCAGGGGAGTTGCTGAGGGCCCCCTCTGGTTCAAAGTTGGCAACTTTGGTCCCGACTCCAGAGGGCACCTCAGGATCCGCTTCTGGAACCATCACAATGCCATTCGTGCCAACGTGCCCTTCGCCTGTGTGAGGTCAGGCGCCAATTTGGCCCACAGTCGACGTCGACCCTATACTCATTCCTGGAGACGGAATTACATTGCTCGACGCCTATTCCATTTTCCATGGGCTCTGCGGTGCCCACAGTTGATTCTGAACCCTATGGATACAGGGATAGTGTAGAGGGGTCGCTAGACCCTTTAGAAGACCAGCTTGAATCTGAACTGGACTGGGTACAGGATTTGGGTGATTTCAGTGGTTTGGACACTCCTGACACTGGCATGTTCTCTCTACCGTACCGTGGAGCGTCTTATTCTATGGTGGTGAGAAAGGCTGATGATGTTTTGAACCTCAAGCCTCCTTCTGTGGAGGTCAGGCCTAACCTCCTGACGGAAATGCTTCACCCTGAGGCCTCCCACTCCGGAACACCTTCTTCCCTTCAACAAAGCACTTAGACATCCTACTAGGGACCTGGTCCAAACCCAGCACAGGGGCTCCTGTGAATAGGACGATTGCCCGCCACCATCTGCGTGCGCCAAAAGACCCAAATTTCCTTACCCAACACCCTACGCCTGAGAGCCTGGTCATCCAGGCTTCTTCATCCTCTGGTGCATTCCCTACCACTCCCCCGGACAGGGAATCAAAAAGACTGGACAACTTATGGAAGAAGATGTTTTCTTCTGCCAGTCTAGTGCTGTGGTCTGTGAACACTGCATGCCTTTTGGTCCGCTATTCCCATACTCTGGGATACGGTCGTGCAGTAGCTGCCCCAAGTTCCAGAAGAGGCCCTGAACTTTCTCGCCCAACTCATGATAGATGGGAGGGACGCAGCCAAGTTCAAGATCTGTTGTGGACTGAATACGACTGACTAACTAGGCAGATTGGTTGCATCGACGGTGGCACTGAGATGCCACACCTGGTTAGGGATGTCTGGCGTTCTGGGGGATGTCCAGCAATCTTTGATGGACATGCCCTTTGATGGCACTGGTCTTTTCAGAGACAAGGCAGGCTCAGTGCTAGAACGCTTTAAGGATTCCTGGGCTACGGCTCGGTCCCTTGGCCTCACAGCCTCTCCTCACTCCCTCAGTCCACCTCTCGCTTCTTTCGGGGCTAAAGAAGGGGCACCCAACCCCGCACATTTCCACTGAGCTAACGACCCGCGCATGCTGCACAGCTCCTGCGCCGATGCGGGATCCACCGAGCATGTGGATCAGAGAGTCAGCGGACTGCCCAGTCCACCCCCACCCTCTCCTCTGCCTCAAAACCTTCCTAGTTCGTTGGGCCATCCGGGATCAGTTGGCGGCAGAATTGACCATCCTCTGCCCCTCTGGCAATCCATTGCCATGGACAGGTGGGTTCTACAGATCATCCGAATGGGCTATTCCCACCCCTTCGAGACTTCTCCTCCAGCCATGCCACCATCATTCGATCACCTGTCGGAGGATCATTTGGCACTTCTCTGCGAGGAAGTCAAGGCTCTCCTGGCCAAGGGAGCCGTAGAGAGGGTCCCTGCGCCAGAAGTAGGTCATGGTTGCTATTCCTGCTACTTTCTGGTGCCCAAAAAGGACAAGGGTCTTCACCCTATCCTAGACCTTTGGTCCCTCAGTCTCTTCCTCAAGAAGGAGAAGTTTAAGATGTTAACCCTGGCACAGGACCTTTCTGCCCTAGACCCTGGAGACTGGATGGCTGAGTTACACTTGCAGGACGCCTATTTCCATATTCCCGTCCTGCCGGGCCACAGACCTTACCTATGATTCATGGTAGGTCATGAGCACTGTCAGTTCACCATGCTCCCCTTTGGCCTTACCAGTGCCCCTTGGGTGTTCACAAAAGTGATGGTAGTGGTTGCAGCTCGTCTGCGCAGGTGAAGGGTCCCAGTCTTCCCCTACCTCGATGACTGGCTGTTAAAGGCGGACACACCCCATTAAGTTGTCTCCCACCTCCAGACTACGATGAACCTCCTGCATTTGCTGGGGTTCACTATCAACATGCCGAAGTCACACCTGACCCCCTCTCAGAGTCTCCCTTTTATCAGAGCTATTCTGGACACAGTGCAGTTTAGGGCTTATCCTCCCAAAAAGCGAGTCCAGGATATTTGGGCTATGATACCGGTGTTTCAGTCTCTGTCCTGGATTTCAGTGAGAATGACTCTTGAGGCTGCTGGGCCTCATGGCCTCCTGCATCCTGCTGGTCCAACATGCCAGATGGCATATGCGGGCTCTCCAGTGGGACCTGAAGTTCCAGTGGGGGCAGCATCAAGGGAATCTCTCCTACATGGTTCAGATCTCTGGGGGAATTGCGAAATACCTGCAATGGTGGTTGTTGAATCATGATTGGGTAAATGGCAGATCCCTCTCTCTCACAGTAGTGACAGATGCATCACTCCTGGGATGGGCCGGCCACATGGGAGAGGCGGAGATCAGAGGCCTCTGGTCTCCGGTGGAGTCCAGGCTCCACATCCACCTTTTGGAGCTCTGGGTGATCCGTCTTGCATTGAAAGCATTCCTTCCCTCTCTCAAATGGAAGGTGATGCAGGTGTTCACCAACAACACAACTGCAATGTGGTATTGCAACGAGCAGGGCGGAGTGGGGTCGTGGACCCTTTGTCAAGAGGCTCTTCATTTCTGGATATGGGTGGAACGCCAGGGCATTTCCATGGTGGTTCAACATCTGGGGGGCTCTCTGAATGCCAGAGCAGACAAACTCAGCAGTCGATGCATAGTCGATCACAAATGGCTTTTCTACCTGGAGGTGGCACAAGGTCTCTTTCAGCAGGGGGGAGAGCCTTGGTTCGATCTATTTGCCTCTGCTGCTCTGTTTTGCAAGTTGGGGTTTCCAAGGCGGCACTCGCTCAGCTATGCTTTAAGCCTTCCCGCCAATACCACTTCTGCCCAGAGTTCTGAAGAACATCAGGCAAAACTGGGCCCAAGTAATCTTGGTAGCTGTGGACTAGGCACAAAGAGTGTGGTATCCTGAGCTCTTGAGAATGGCCATCGATCCTCCAATCAGACTGCCCCTTCGGGAGGATCTTCTGTCGCAGTTATCCACCCGAACCCGTCCAGTCTCCGCCTCCTTGCATGGAGATTGAGCGGCAACAGTTGACGGCTTTTTACCTTCCACCCGAAGTCTGTAATGTCATCTTGGCAGCAAGGCGTCCCTCCACCAAAACGGTAAATGCCTGTTGTTGGAAGAAAATTGTGGCATGGTGTATCAACAAATCTGTTGATCCCCTCTCTGCACCTCTCTGAGGTTCTCCTCTTTATTCTCTCTCTTGCCCAGCAGGGCTCTACTCTGGATACAAAAAGAGCATTGGCATTCTATATAGATCGTACCAAAGATTTCCGGGTCGACAACCAACTCTTTGTGGAATATGTGGGTGCAAAGAAAGGGAAGGCTGTGCAGAAGAGGACCATCTCCCGATGTGTAGTCCTCCACATCGAAACGCGCAACGCTTTGGCGAAAAAGCAACCTCCTGAGGGTTTGCATGCTCATTCTACCAGAGCAACTGCTGCTACCACAGCGGTGGCATGCGGAGTTCCAGTCCTCTATCTGTCAGGCCGCAACGTGGCTGTCCTTACATACGTTAACCAACCACTACTGCCTGGAAAGTCGGGTCCGCAGGGACAGCTATTTTGGCCGTTCGGTCCTTCGGGGGGTTTTGGTGTGATCTTATTCAGCCCACCACTGGGGATGGTATTGCTCGAGTATTTATTCAAAGGTAAGGAATCTACAACTAGATGTCTCTATCAGATGTACATGTTACTTCCCTTCAGTAATGACATATCTGGTAGAGACGCATTTGTAGTGAATCCTAGCTCTTTTTAATGGGAGAGCAGGAGTTAGCTTAGCCCCTGGCTTGTAGACTTGTGCCCCCCGTCACCTAGTGACTTTTAACCTACTTAGCTTGCTCTGTTTTAGCCCATTTAATTATTTATTTCTTCTAAGATGGCTGCCTTGTTTATAGTTAGGCCACTTGTTATGGGTAACATTATCAGTGTCACTGCGCCAAGGAGTCAAGATCAAGCACCAAAGACAAACAAACAGTAGGTGTTCACACTTAGGGATTTTCCCTCTCTATACTTTCAGTTATGTTAAATAAAAACGATTGTAACTATACTGCATCTGTGTCATTGCCTGTGTTTGTATGAGACATAATATATCTGTGAGAAAAGGGTAATCTCTGTTTAACCACGACACTCCCTGAGAAATCTTATTCTCAAGTCCATGCGTAACGGCTGCCATAAATCACCTTTTACTATTGTGTTTCGGGTGAGGTGCTGCTAGTGAGCCGGTAAGGTTGGGACAACAGTTGCGACTTGTTGTAGGAAAGACGTAGTCTCTTACAAACAAAAGTACTGTCATCCTAAACCAGCAGTCTTGCCCAGAGCAAGAGTCCAAACTACAACACAATCTAATTGCAGATTCCTTACTGACCTTCCCATCCTCCCCACACTGCAAACTGATTTCTAGTGACAGGTACTACCCTCTAAGGGCTCTAGTTTTGGCACATCATTCTCAGTGTTCTTCATGGCTCTGCACTACTGCCGTGGAAAGTTGAGAAACTGGCATCAGCGCATCAGGTTGGTGCCTATATATGACAGCGACATAATCATGGTGACAACACCAATGATGCCAGCAGAATCGACTGACGCCATCTAATGGCACGCAGTATTACTGCTCGAAGAAAAGTTTTCTGGATCCAGTCTGACACCTGGGGAAATTCAAAGGTAAGGAATCTGCAACTAGATTATGTTTCTACCAGATATATAATTACTGAAGTTGAGTAACTTGTACTTTACAACTACTTTACCCGATGGATTTCATCGGTTCAAGTGTTTTTCTGCCATTTTCTGACAGAAAACCTTTCTCCTTCGTCAGAATGTCATTCTTATTTGACGGGTGTCCTGCTTGTGGATGAAAGAAGGCCAAGCAAGACCCACATGACTTCTTTATCATCTGCCTTATAGACAGTCATGTTCCTGACAGATGTCTATGTTGCAGGACCCTTTCCAGATGTACCCTGTGGGACAGGGAGAAAATTTGTCTCCATGAGACAGAACAGAGCGTAGGCACAGTCTGAAGGTGGGAGTTGATGAGAGTGAAGAGAGGGGCAGTCCTCAACCAGGGCATTCTCTGAGATCTCCAGGTGAGGGAGATCCAAAAAGAGAGACCACCATCAAAAACAACATCATTCCAGGTCGGCGTCAAACATTGATGTACAAAGTACAGCACCTTCATGTTCGCCATTAAGAGCTAGGTCGTAGTCTAAGAGGAGGCGACGTTCATCATCGCAACATATGAGTTAGATGTCGGAGAGTTCCACGACGTTGGGACAGAGGAGAAGTTCGACATGTTTAAGTCTGTCATATCAAGACATAGGAGGAAATCGGCATCAAAGTCGGACGTCAAGACCTGTGAAAAGGGTCAGAAAATCAAGAACAAGACTTTTACCAACCACCTCTGATTCTTAATACTCAAGGGCATACTCTCCATTGTTGCCCATTTTGTTTCTGGAGATTCCTACGCCTCCTCCAGTGTCTATTTCACCAGAGTCTCTTCCACAACCAGACATCTGTGGAACCACGTCTGCTGACAAGACCTCGTGCTTCGCCTTGAAGATAGAGATCACCTCACTAAAGATCTTGTCATACATCAAGAGCACAAAAGCGTTCAAGGCATCACCATCCATCTGGGAATTCCTCTTCATGATGATCCTCTCGTCACATGCATCACTACTGACCCACGTCCAGATCCAACGTCCTGTGCTGGAATATATTCTCCAACTCTGACATTCTCACCAGCCAAGGGTCTCTCCAGGGGATGACATTAACACCTTTCAAGAGGTGCTTGTGCGAGGAGCATTAAAGTTGAACATTCGATTGCCTGCCCCAGCTACATCAATGTTGGTAATCTTTGCAACGTTACATCAACAGGGGGTGTCTAGTTCCCTCCTTCTACAAGTTCATGCTTTATTGGATCAGGTCATGGAGTTGTTCCTTTTACTGGCTGTGGCCAGATTGGCTCTGGCGAGGCACCAGTAAAAGTATACACCTCTGGAGCAGGCCATATTGTTCCTTTGTTCAGATCCTCCACCGGATTCAGTGGTCATCCCATCTGCAAAGAAACTGCATTCCACTACTCCTCCGTCTACAGTTTCTTTAGACAAGGAGAGTAGGAAACTCAATTCAGTTGGACACAAGAAATGTACTACGAAAGCAGCAAGGGCATCAGCTCTGCTGGGCAGCTGTGGCAGAGCCTTATGGGACTTTTTGCAGCAGTTTGCAGTGATCGAAGGGAGAGATTCCTCAAAGTGTTTAATCAGGGAATGATGGTTCCTAACCTGGTCATTAGTGCTGCTGCTGACTCGTCTCTACTGGCAGCCCATTGCTACTGTCATGGGTTGGCCTTTGGATGGTGTTCTTGGATTTACCTTACAACTCTTAAACAAGAGTCTTAATCTTCCCTTCTTGTTATTTGGTAGTCATACCAATGATGAGATGACTGGGATGAAGACTGAGCTGGAGACCTTAAAGGTGGGGGTCCAGAATAAAACAAAGAACAATGCAGACACAGATACAAGCCTTAAGAAATAATCTTCTACCCTCAGTGGGTTCAAACCTCTCAGTGGTTACAATGACACCACCAAAAACAGCAGCAAAAATGGCAACCCAAGGAAAGAGCTGGCCACCAATCTGGCCAAATAGGAAAGCCTCCTGCAGACTCTAAGCAATTAACTCTGCTTTCCCTTCCTCCGTTACCCACTCCAGTAGGGGGAAATATCTCTCAATATCTGGCAGAGTGGAAATCCACCCAAAAGACACCTGGGTTCTTACTATTATACAGAATGGCTCTTCTTTCAAATTCATCAGCCCTCGACCAAATATTTCACCAAAATCATCCAATTAAAATCGTAAGATGTTCAGATGGGAAGTGAACATTGTTCTGCAGAAGCAAGTGGTGGAAGTCGTTCCTCCCAGCCAATGAGGCATGGAAATTTATTCCCGTCATTTTCTGATGAAGAAGAAAGGACCAAAAATGATTTTAAACCCATCTAAAACTCGCCAACAAATGGATACAGAGAGAAAAGTTGAGAATGCTAGCCAATGCATCACGGGTACTGGCACAAGTTCCTGAGATCTGTCATAAGTCACAATCACTACCAGTACACAGAACTTCCTTTTGGCCTCGAGTCAGCCCCTATAACCTTTTCAAAAGGTATGGCTGTTGTCACCGCACAACTCAGGAAATTCCGATTATTTGTCTATCCATACCCAAGCGACTAGCTTATCACGATGCCAACGCAACAAGAAGTGCAGCTTCATTATTGAATGACTGTCAGTACACCACTGACTGCATGTCAATCACAACAAATCAACTTCCCCTTCAGTTCAGTCTCTGCATTATCCAGGTGCCACTATCAACACCATACAAGAAAAAGTGTATCCTTCAGAGGAGAGACTATTATCCATTTGTCTGACATGTCATCTTCTCCTGAAAGCCTCTCATCCCACAGTGAGACAAGTGACCTCTCTCCTGGGCTCGATGGCATCGTCATATGTCTGACTTTGAACGCCTGCCTCACATGAGATCACTTCAAGAATGTTTGGAGGATCAGTGAGTTCAATACTCTGGCAACTGGGAGGACAAGATTGCAGTTTCCATCAAGGCAAAGCAGTTCCTAGAATGGCAGTGCAATCCAACAAATCTCCTTCAAGCAATGCCCTTTCATCAGGAGATTCCCTCTCAGACAATACTAATAGCTTCCTCTCCATTAGGTTGGGGTGCGCATATGGATCACCTTCAAATCCAGGGATCCTGATCTCCAGGAGAAATTACTTATCAGTGTCCTCGAGCTACGAGTGGTTCATTTAGTGCTGAAGACATTTCTTCCATCCTGCATGATGAAATCCCTTCTTGTTCAGACAATTAGGGATTGATATATAGCCAAAAGCCTGAGCATCACGGCAAGCTGTCTTCCAGGATCTCGGGCAGATTTACTGAGCAGGATCCTTCAGGAAAACCACAAGTGGGTTCCTCACAACGAGGTTGTGCAAGGCATCTTTGGGTGCTAGGTTTCCATCACATAGATTTATTCTGAACCCCAGAAAACAAAGTGCCCAAACTTCACCTTGAGGTACTACCGGTCAGGGACCCTGGGGAATGCCCTCATGATCTACTGGGCCGGCAAATTTCTCTATACTTTTCCTTCAATTCCATCAGTAACAATCAAGCTCTTGCTCAAGGGCCAGAATGATTGCTCCAGAGTGGCCCAGACAATGGTGGTTCACAGACCTTCTTCACGTGTCAGAGTGTCTATACATGAAGCTGCTGTGCAGACCGGACCTTCTCATGAAATCCGAAGGTCAGATGGTTCATCCTGATCTCTCTTCTTTGAGTTTGGCAGCATGGCTTCTAAGCTAGTTCAATATGGACATTTGAACCTTCCACAAGAATGCATGAACAATCTCAAGGAGGCTAAACAGCCATCAACACGTACAACTTATTCTCTCAAATGGAAGAGATTTTGTATCTGGTGTTCTGATAAGAACTTTGATACACTGAAGTGCCAAGAAGAAACTATTCGTACATATTTGCTTATTCTGGCAAAATCGGGCTTACAAGTCTTTTCTATTAAAGTTCATTTGGTGGCCGTTCCTGCCTAGAAAATGTCCTTTACAAACCTCTTTTGTCAAAAGTCCTGTTTCTAAGGACTTTCTAGCGAGTTTGAAAAAAGCTTTCCCTCCAATACATCGTCCTTCCCCTTCCTGGGAGTTGTAAGTAGTACTTTCACGTCTCATACAGGCTCCCTTTGAACACATCCATAAAGTCTTATTGCAAGCCTTTCATGGAAAGCTGCTTTCCTTGTAGCTATTGCATGAACAAATAAGGGTAGTGAGATTCAGGCTTCATGTTGTCTTGAACCGTATTTGGTGTTCCATAGTAGTAAGGTGGTTATGAGGACTCATCTGAAATTCTTACTGAAAGTTGTTTCGGATTTCCACATTAATCAGACCATTTCTTTGCCTACTTTCGTTCAGCACCCTTCCACTCCAGTTGAAAGAACTCTGCATACTCTAAATGTCAGGCGAGTCCTAGCATTTTATCTAGACAAAACAAAGGATATTTACAAGTTTGATCAATTGTTTATAAACTATGGCCCAAAACGCACAAGTTTAGCCACATCTAAACAATCTATATCCTGATGGCTAGTGTCTTGCATCGTATTATGCTACCAGAAAGCAAACAAGGTTCTATTCAGTAAACCTGTAGCTCATTCCACTATAGGGAAAGCCGCTACAGCTGCTTTAATGGGGAACATACCTATAGCTGAAATATGTAAAGCATCTATGTGGAGATATATTTACACTTGTACCAAACACTGTTGTTTGGACTGAGATGCTAGAACATATGCTCAAGAAAGGCCTCTCTGAGGAATCTGTCTGCTTAATCTGGTCTGTGGGGCTCTTTTCTTTTCCATCGCAGTTTTTAGGGATAGACTTGCTACTCTATTCAGTGCTTATGATTATTAATTGAGATCCCTTCAGAGAGAAGGAATGTTCTCTCTCTGGAATGTCCATTGAAATCACAAGCAACCTGCCCTCCTTCCCGTTGCAAGAGACAGAGCAATTCATGTTTGTTCACTTTCCCTACATAATACTTCCACTTTATCAGAAAAAATAACTGAGGCAACTGCCACCTGCTGGGCATCATGGTATACTTGTGGGCTTTGAAGCCTTAAAGGTGCAGAATCTTTGCATAACTGCTCAGTTGCACTCTGCATTGTCCTCTCCTTCATCTTTTTCCTTTTTTGATTTCAAAGTGTTTTATTGGATTTTACAGAATATATACTTAAACCAAAGAAAAACAAACCATATGGGTTTCACCTGAATTATCTGGGAGTATCTGAGAACATATTGCCCAAATAATAACTGGGAACAAATAATCCGAAGAATAAGAAATAAAAAGAAAATTAAGTATAAAGGAAAAAGATGGAGTAAACTTTGAAAAGAGCATCAATGGCTGCAATAGATTACTAGAGTTGGTACATGACAGAATGTGAACATTAATGATATTGAGTTTTCATGTTTAATAGCATCATTCACAGAATAGCGGCAGAAACGCAGGACATTGATATCAATCTTTTTAAACATTAAAACATATGAAACGAATAACCCTTCTCGCTCCCTTCCTTCCCATACTTGTTGCGCCATACTACTCAGAGTGCAAGATAATCGTAAAACATCATCATTTTACATGTTGGCTAGGGACAGTAGTAGATGATTGGGGCAGTGGATCACGTGGTGTGTGAGTTATGTAGATCAGCTGTCATAGCCCTCCAAGCCTGGAGGTCATCCTCTAGTTTCGTATCCTGCGGACATGTCATGTCATGAATCTCTTCCGCAGTTGCCCATTCTAGGAAGTCTCTGTTTAGCCAGTGTGATACCTAAAAGAATACATTTTTGACTAAGGCTTTTGCCCTTGGGGGATGGGATCAGTCCCAGTAGTACTTGTTGGGTCACTAGAGGTACCCTCTATCCAGAGACTCTATTTTGATTTTCGAGTACCAATCACCAATAGGAAGATAAGGCTGCACACCCCCAGACCATATGTAGGAAGTCAGCCGCTGGTTGCTGACACCTGGGGCAACTATCAGAGGGGGTGGGATAGAGTACTGTCAGAGTTTTAGGGGAGAGATAGGTTTAATGTATATAGTTGTAAAAGTTTAAATATGGCGTTCGAGCTAGTTGTACAAACCCCCTTGTGTGCGCAACCAGTCTCTTTCTGTCATGGGTTCAGGCACTGCTCTCTCCCACCTAGTCTGCACAGGGAGGGTCATTGTTGCCATATCCTCTCGCAGTGCACTGTACAGATGGGAAATCAATTGACCTTCTCCAGCCATCTTCAACAACGTCGCAAGGGTGGCAGTTATGGAAGGGCCTCAAGGAACGTAGGTCAGATCTCTCCAGGCATCAATAAGAGCGGCAGGGCTGCATCAGGATGAGTGCCACACAAGAGGGTTTTCTCCCAAAGTTCTTCTGTATCCAACCAGTAAATGGCATGCTGTAAGTGAGTTGTCATATAGTGGAGCTCCATGCAGGGAGCCTCCATGCTCCCCGTGCCCAGGTTCTCTTTAACGTGGAAATGCCTACCTGTTTGTTTGCCCGCCCATAGTAAGTCGACCAGTAAGCTATCAATGGTTTGAAAATATAACCTTGGGATCATATAGAAGTTACTCTGGAGGATGTATAGACATTGAGGAAAAAAGTATCATCTTTACGATAGCAAACTTCACAATGAGGGAAAGGGGAAGATCCCTCCAAAAGCGCACAGAGGCCCGAAGGCTCTTGACCACCCTCGCCATGTTGAGCTCCAGAAAGGTCTCCTCCGTCGGTGCCAAATGTATTCCTGAGTAGTGGACATCCTGTATTTCCTAGGGGAGCCCCGCCGGTGGGAGGGCATTGAGGGGGGCTCTGCTTAAGGAGCGCATGGGATGGAGTCAGGACTTAGTGGGATTGACCCTTAGCCCGGAGATTCCCCAAATTCCCACATTAACGGCAGTAGTATGGGTACAAAGCAGATCAGATGACAAAGAGATATTAGTGCATCATCAGCTTATAGGGAGACCACATGGGTGGTGTCCCCCACTGTGATGAGCCAGGAGCCCACGGAGCCTCACCACCAGAGGCTCCATCGTGAGTGCAAATAGTAGTGTAGAAAGGGGACAACCCTGTCTCGTACCTCTACATAGAGGGAACGGTCCTTACACCTCCCTCCCTGATTGCACCCGGGCTTGAGGATTTGTGTATAGGAGCTGGATCCATTGGACAAATCCAGGGCCCACCCTCCACTCAGGACTCTCCATAGATACACCCAGTTAAGAGAAACGAATGCCTGTTCGATATAGGGCAAGGCAGTCTCCAGCTCATCGTCTCGAGAGCGCGAGGTGTGGTACACGTGGGCCAGTTGCCTTAAATTATGTAGTGTACTTATGCGAGGGAAAAATCCTGACTGGTCTGAGCGTGCCAAGGACGGGAGGTGAGGAAGGAGGTGAGTCGCCAGGATACTGTTGAGTATCTTGATGTCTGTATTTAAGAGTGAGATGGGCCTATATGCTGGGGTCACAGTATGGTCTTTGCCAGGCTTGTAGACCATATCTATTAGGGCCTCTCGAAGTGTAGGGGGAAAAGGTACCCTTATGAAGGGCCTTGTGAAACACCTCTAGTAAGTTGTCCACAAGGACATCTACGTAGCATCAGTAAAACTCTGCCGGGAGCCCATCATTACCTGGTGTCTTTGTCTTTTTTAGGGACTGTCTGATGGCCGCAATCTCATCACGTGTGATGGGTCTATCGAGATTAATACGGTCCTCACAGCCTAGGAAGCTAAGCTTCAGCCAGATAATCTGCTATGGCTTGAGGTTGTCAGCGTAGATATGACTTAGATCTCGAAAACATCGTGTTAATTGCTTTTTGAGCAAAGACAGGGTTTTCTTGCCGGTCATGTTAAAGAAAAATTGGAGCTCAGGTGTTTTCCTGTTTTGTCAGTTGGGCTAGCATCACTCCTGTCTTGTCACCTTCTGTGTGAAGTCTCTGTCGATATGCAGTGTAAGTGTGTTTTTCCAATCCATACCAATCATCCAATAAGGTTTTACGGGCCTCCTGCCAGTCCGATAGGTGCTCACTGCACGTTGGAAGCTTTTTCTCAATATCACTCAGGGCATGCTCATGTCTCTGAATGTCACCCTGTAACTGATGGCGGACACCATATGTTGTCTTAAGGCATACCCCACGAAGGACAGATTTCATTGCCTCCCAGTCTGTAGCCCTATTACCTGAAGTACCCCAGTTCTCCTGAAAGTAGTGTGTTAGTGCATCCGCTATTGTGGTTGCGAAAGGGGGAATCTGCTAGTGCCTCAGCTTGTAGTCTCCAGAGTGATATCGGAGGCCTGTCATACCTCTTCCCCATTGTCAGCAGAACTAGTGAATGATCTGATAGATACCTGGGCAAATAGGAAATGCTGGAGACTAGGGGTCTTAACGTATCAGTAATGAGGCAGTAGTCCAACCGACCATATGGGCCTGAAGCTGGTGTATAGCTGGGGAATTGTACAGTCTGTGGGTTTTGGATCCTCCAGAGGTCTGTAAGCTGTAGCTTGTGCACCTGTCAATCGGGATTTAGTGTGTTTTCGTGGTGAATAGTATTAAATTGTGCACCTGTCAATCGGGATTTAGTGTGTTTTCGTGGTGAATAGCGATCGCGGCCCCCTTCTAGGACACAATTAGTCGCCAGATAGTATAATATCATCTGCCACAATGGGGAGGCTTCCTTTCTACTGTAGAGAAAAAATCCCCACAATCCTTATTGGGAGTTGTATATATTAATAAGACACATCTCCCGACCAGCTAGGACCCCCAGAGGGACATCTAGGGTCCCAAGCAGAATCACGTATAAACCTTCTGGGTCCAGGATATACTTTCAATGGGGAAAGGGCACCCCGGCAGCCACCCATATTAATGCTTTGTGGGCATAACCAGAATGGGTTGTAGCATGCACTTGCCCCTTCTAACGTTTCTGCCTGGCAGGAATGCAACTTCCCCAGGTCAGGGTTTCCTGGAGACTGCAATAGATGTTTTATAGCGTTTTACATATGCATGGACTCCTGCGTTTTTCTAATTGGGCTACGCCGTGGACATTCCACATCAATTTAAAGGTTGAATCTCCCATTTGCAGTTAGGGATACATTGTGCCACCCCCTGTGATAGTTCGTCTTGTCCTATGTGTCCCAGCAGGGTATCAGTTGTGAGGAAGCAAATGTGTGTAAATGCACAAGAATAAAATGTAACATCCTCATAGAACAAACCCATTGAAACTTGATAACCCCTTCCCCCAAATCTCCTGTCCTTGCCATACCCACCCATCCAGAAACACAGTGATTGGAGGGTGGCAACAGCCGCCTCATTACCCCTATTAACAAAATATCCAATTAGTTCTGATTGAAAAGAAACACCCCAAAAATAATAATAATAAATGCGCCGCTAGAGGGGTGGTTATAAGAGAGTGTGAGGTGAAACGCCCTCAAGCTCCCTCCCCAGATCACGCCACTGTCCTAGAGCTCTGCTGTTGGATGTAACTACAGGATAGACAGATTTTTTACTGTAATGTCACCCATCCATCACGATCTGTCAGATCAACTTGGTCCGCTGAACTAACAGCTCCCAGCTGGAACCAGAGTCTGCCATGGGCTCAATCCTCATCACAAATGCTTTCCCCTGAGCACAATTCCACCTTGCCGTAGTCAATAGTTCGTATACCGTTCGAGGCTCACCAGGCTCCTTGTGCAGTCATCCTGCACCTGTACTGTCACTAGCAGATCCAGATCTGCTGCGTCTCTGACAAAAAGATTCTCCTACGTTTTGGACTGCCTCTGTGGATCTAAGTGTTCCATCTCGACAAACTATGATCTTGCCAGGCTGACCAGTGTCCTCCTGCTTTTTCCGCTGCTTCCTCTTTTGCCAGGGTCGTGCGGATTGATATTGTGATGTAAAGGACTGTGGATTTATCTTGTCCCTGGTTCTGTGGTAGAGTATCAAGCCTGTCATTCGCTTCAGTTGGGTTGAAAAAGAACAGCACTGACCCCCTATGCTGGACCCTAAGTTTTACAGGAAACAGGATGCCATATTTCAGATTAACAGCTTGCAGCCTTTTCCTGATTGCTGTGAACGTTTTCCTTTGTTCTTGTACTCGTTGGGTGTAATCTGGAACTATTGAAATAGATTGACCTTGAAACAGTGGAGGAGGTGAGAGTTGTGTCCGGATACATTGCAGAATGGCGTCTCATTCTCTGAAATTGTAGAGGTGGACTATCATTGCACATGGTGTGTGATCCATGCTTCCAGGAATAGTTCAGCTGACGGACAATCTGCTCTCTCCAGAAACCCTTCAAAGTGGGGTTTGTTTCTTCTACGTGAACATTACACAGTTATAATATAAGTTAGTACCTAAAAATATAAAAGAAAATTTGTCCAATCATGAGATGTGCAAACACTGTCAATCATGAGGTATAATTAATTTGTAGACAGAAACAATTGAAGGTACTATATAAACACAAGTTCTCCAGTATTGGGGTATCTTTCATAGATTCACATGCTTGAATCATTCCCCGTCGTCGAAGTGGGAGTCCCAAGGTACATAGAAAACAATAAATAGAGAAAAAACGTTTTTTTTTTTTTCATTGAAGTCAAGGAAAAAACACATTCAATTGTAGAACTATCAGCCTCTTTAGAAAGAGCCCAAACTTCAACCAATCAGGCGTGAGCACCCCTTTAGAACCCTCAGCACAGAGGCTCAGTCTGTCAGATTTTCTACCGCACGTCGTGTGTAAGGGAGTCTCCCTGAGCTTTGCTCAGTTTTCTATCTCTTCAAGAGAAATCCTTAGAAATTTTCACTTGACTTTTTTCTACAAGACTTTTTCCATCATGTCTACAAGAAAAGGTCTTTTTTAGGCCTTGTGGGACCTGTGGCAAATTGAGACTTCACTGTGAGGATCCTCACAAAGAATGTATCTATTGCTTACATCCAGAGCATAAGGTAAGACTGTAAGATCTGCAGGACCTTTCCTAACAAGACTCTGAGGGACAGAGAAGCCAGGCTCCTACTTTGGCTCCAGAAAAAGAAGGCAAGAGAAGCTCTTTCTGAAGAGGAGAGTAACACTTCAGTGACCTCAAAGAAAAGGAAGAGGTCTGTGGAGAGCCTATCCCCTACAAGCAGTAAGTCAGCCAAGAAGCTGCATGCTTTTAAGGACACGGGGGATCTACCTTCAACATCCAAGGTAGCATGTGGCAGGGTTCACTCAGAGCCATACACACCTGCTTCTTCTTCAAAGAAGCTTAAAAAGCCTTCAAGCTCACTGCCTCCGTCGACGTCCAAAAAATCGACACCGTCGACGAGCGCTCCGTCGACGACAGGTCTCCCTGTGACGACGACTACAGTGACGGCTACGTTTACAGCTCCTCCATCACGATGATAGTAACTTCGTCTCCGCTGTCATCTACGACGATAACATCGGTGAGTCTAAAGTATGGTCCGTCGTCGTCGCACACTTTGAAGATCACAAAGAAGCCGTCGACGGGTAAGAAGCTAAAATCTTTGCCGTCGACGCATTCATCGCCGAAGAAATTCAGAAGGTCGGCTTCGCCGACGAAGATTCCATCGACGCGCCTGACAACGACAACTCCGTCGACGACAACCCCGTCGACGGGTGGCGTAGTGACATTGACTTCGTCGACACTGGTACCACCGACACCAACTACACTGACGGCCCCGTCGACGCCTGCTCCGTCGACGCCTGCACCGTCGACGAGGACACCATCGACGAGTGCTCCGTCAACGACAGTTCCGTCGACGACTCATTATCCTCTCTCTGGAACATCTCCTTACCTACCGCAAAGGATTTTACCTGTGCAGAGCAAGTCGTCTTTATTGCTGCCATCACATACATCGCCCAGCAAGGTTGCACCAGTTCCTCCGCAGCATCTTTTTGCTGATGATAATGATGACGGCGATGGTTACTCTGATGACGGATTTTTTCCGGTAGCGCGTAGTCCATCCGAACTACGTATAAAGTGCCAAGAGGAAGATGAAGAGGAGGATCTTCAGCCTTTTCCATGCCAACAGGATCAAGGGCTTTTCCAACAGCAAGAACAGACAGTACAGATGCCGGTCTCGTTGATTAACAACCTTCAACAAATGATGCAGGACTACTATGCGAGGTTTCCTCCGCCTGGTTCTTCTACACCGGTACAACCTCCACAGACACCAGTGTCCACTCCGGCTAGGCCTTCAGAATTTCCGGACCCTACCACAGCGCCTCCATCGGTTCAGGGTATTGCGTCACCGTCATCCGAGGAGGAACAGGAGGAAGGGGAGATACAGGACTCAGATTCTCTCATACCGGAGTGGGACGAGTATCAGATCCAGACTCTATCTCCGTCTACACCACCGCCAGTGGACTCTCCACCGCAGGACATTGAGGGTTTCCATAGTGTCATGGAAAGAGCTGCAAAAAGATTCCAGCTACCGATTACGTCAAAACAATCAGACTGCTTTCTTTATGATTTTAAAGAAGACACTAGAAAATCGGTAAGGGCCATTCCCATTTGTCGATTTCATCTGGGAAGAGGGCCTAAAAGTCATGCAGACTCCGTCCTCCATTCCTGCAGTCTTGCCCAGACTAGAGAAAAAATATAAGGCACCAGACAACTCCCCAGCATGTTTGATCAGCCATCCTAAACCGGATTCGGTTATTTCACAAGCAGCTCAGAGGAGGTCCAGGAATCCGTCGGCTTCTCTGACTGCCCCCCCAGACAAGGAAGGACGTCGTTTGGACTCCATAGGCAAAAAAAATTCAACTATGGCTGCCACCACGGTTAGAGCGGCTAACTCTCTAGCAATACTTGGGAGATACGATCGCCAGATGTGGTCTGACATGTCACAATTCATTGATATGTTACCTGAGACCAGTAGAGCAGAAGCACGCAGAATTCTGCAAGAAGGAGAAAAGATTTTGGCTGAAATCATAGACTCTGCCATTGATGTTCCCTCCACAGGATTTCGACAATTGGCCGGGGCGGCTGTACTCAGACGCCAAGGGTGGCTAAAGGCTACCTCTTTTAGGCCTGAAGTTCAATTGAAGGTTCTGGACATGCCGTATGATGGCGAGCTTTTGTTTGGCAAACATGTCGACGATGCATTGCAGTCTATTAAGGCAGACACTGAAACAGCCAGATCACTTGCAACGCTTCAGTACAAAAGGCAACCCTTTCGGGGAGCGAGAGGGAGAGGAACCTTTTCACATAGAGGAGGCTATCAACAATATCGACCTTACTCCTCTTACCAAGGGCAATTTCGCTCAACCTACGGCCAGCAACAGCCGCATTCCTTTCGTCAGCAATCATCAGCTCACTTCAGACAACAAACGAGAGGAAAGTCTGCTTTCAGAACCAAAGAAACAGCAAGAAAACAGTGACCCTCATCAAGTGTCTGCACCCAGCCCCTATAGCAACACTCTTATAGGGGGCACAATTTCCGAATTTCTACACCAATGGTCCAGAATAACAGACAAATGGGTTTTAGATATTATCAATAGGGGGCATACACTAGAATTCAACCAACCTCCCCCTCAAGTACCACCAAAAGGCCCCCCGCCAGCCCATCTCAACGAGCTTATGGAACAGATTGCCATCTTAATGAGCAAGGGAGCAATAGAGATCGTGCCAAGAAGCCAGAGGGGAACAGGTTTTTACTCCTGTTTTTTCCTTATCAGGAAGAAGACCGGAGACTGGAGGCCTATTCTAGATCTTCGTTCGCTCAACAAATACCTCAAGAAGCAATCTTTTCGCATGATCTCTCTTCAAGACGTTCTGAGCCTGCTCAACCGAGGGGATTTTATGACATCGTTAGATCTTCAGGACGCATATTTCCACATTCCAATTCACCCCAATCATCGGAAATTTTTGCGGTTCAGGGTCGCAGGCATTCATTACCAGTTCAGAGTGCTTCCTTTTGGCCTCAGGTCGGCTCCAAGAGTGTTCACCAAGGTTTTGGCGCCAGTGGCAGCACATCTCAGACAATTAGGGGTACAGGTGTTCCCGTACCTAGACAACTGGCTAATAAAGGCACGTACAGCGTCGAAGGCTGCCAGAGACACGGAGACATGTCTCTCCCTTTTCAGAGCTTTGGGTTTGACAGTCAATTACCCAGACACTCTGCAAGCGAAAGCCTTTGCTTCGCAGGACAGAAGAATGAAACTTCGAAACTTAGCAGCACGGCTCAGCAAAAGAAGGTCCGTTTCAGTGCGGACTTACAAGTCTTTTCTAGGGATACTATCGTCTTGCATTCCGTTGATAAGGACTGTCGTCTGCACATGAGGACTCTTCAACAACAACTAGACAACCAATGGAAACAGACAGAAGGCTCTTTCGACGACGTAGTACAAATAACCCCTTCAGCAAAACAGGCTTTCAGGTGGTGGAAGGAAACTCCCCTAGTCTCAGACGGACAGTTATTTCTGAAGGACAGGACCATGCACATAGTAACAACAGACGCATCCCTGGAGGGATGGGGTGCTCATTTACAGAATCTTTCCGTGAGGGGAAAATGGTCCACTCAAGAATCAACTCTCCACATAAATGTATTCGAGTTAAGAGCGGTGGCTTTGGCACTCAAATCCTTCCTCACGAACATCAGAGACTCTTCAGTTTTGATAAGGACGGACAACACCACAGTCATGCATTATATCAACAAGCAGGGAGGCACAAGATCTCGGGCATTATCTCTGGAGGCGCAGAAACTGTGGCATTGGGTGATTCAGCATCGAATCTCCATCTGAGCAGAACATCTCCCAGGGATCACCAACACCTGGGCTGATGCCTTGAGCAGGAATCGAACCAGCTGCCACGAGTGGGAACTCAATCAATCGGTTCTCGACAGTCTCTTTCGTCGTTGGGGCAAACCCACTCTAGATCTGTTCGCGACCAGAGACAACAAGAAATGCCGACACTTCGCAAGCTGGCGTCCGCAAAAGGGTTCGAAGGGGAATGCGTTTTTGATCAGATGGGCAGGGATTTATGCATACGCTTTTCCCCCGCTCCCACTAATCCCGAGGCTTCTGCTAAAGATGAAGAGGGAACAATGCAGGATTCTTCTAATCGCTCCCAGGTGGCCACGCCAGTTCTGGTTCACAGAACTTCTATTGCTATCGGAACAACCTCACATTCGGCTGAAGGCAATACCGGATCTGTTGACAATGAGCCAGGGTCAGGTTCGTCATCCCAACCCGACATCTCTTCGTTTATGAGCCTGGCTCCTGAATTCTATGAATTTGATAGATTAAATATTCCTCCGGATTGCAGAGAGGTGCTTGCCTGTGCCAGAGTTCAGTCTACAAATCGCACATACAAGTTCAAGTGGAAGAGGTTTTGCTTGTGGTGCGCAGCTTCCAACATCCATCCTCTAACATCATCTCCTGAACAAATTTTGCCATATTTATTGCATTTGGCTAAATCCGGTCTTTCACATTCATCGATTAAGGTGCATCTGGCTGCCATATCACGTTTCCGACGAACGTCTCAGTCACCTTCACTATGGTCCTCCAGAATAATAAAACAATTTCTTAAAGGTTTATTTAGAATGTTTCCACCAATTCATCGTCCTGCACCACAATGGCATTTGAACATTGTACTCTCCCAATTAATGAAACATCAGTTCGAGCCTATTCATAGAGTGGATCTAAAGTTCGTTTCTTTTAAAACGGCCCTTCTTTTAGCCTTGACATCGGCAAGGAGAGTCAGCGATATCCAGGCCTTCACAATTTCTCCACCTTTCCTTCAATTCAAGCCACAGGTGGTCATTTTGAGAACAAATCCAAAGTTTATACCTAAAGTTCCATCATCTTTTCACTTAAACGAACCAGTAGTTCTAAGAAATTTTTTTCCAAATCCTCAAACGGCAGCGGAACAAGCTCTGCATTCTTTAGACATTAAGCGCTGTTTAAAGTTCTATATAGAAAGGACAAGTGGTTTCCGTAAATCTGAACAAATATTTATCAGCTATGGAAAGATCAATCACGGTAACGCAGTTACTAAACAAACTATAGCGCGCTGGATCTCTTCCGCCATTCAGTTGACGGGGAAGCCATTATCATCCAATGTCCGAGCGCATTCCACTAGAGCGGTATCCACTTCCACAGCTCTGTTCGCTGGAATCCCTCTGAACCAGATCTGCAGGGCGGCAACATGGACACGTGCTCATACTTTCACTCAGCATTACTGCCTGGAAGCTACTGACAAGGTGGATGCTGCGGTAGGACAAGCAGTTTTGCGCAATTTGTTCACATAAGGTGAGCCTATAATCTCTACCCTCCGTCCTCTGTGTATTGTTTGAAGTATAATTTAAAGTATATAGTTGCATATGTGTAGCTATGGATACATATGTTTTTATATAGGTAGAAGTGTATGTGTAGGTGTATATATATATATGTATATGTGTGTGTATATTTATATATCGGGGTATATATATATCTATATATATATATAGATGGATATTATATGTAGTTAATATGGTTAGCACTTAATTTGCAGATGTTAATTGCTTATATAGATTCGGACAACATGCATTATAATTATGCATGCTATTGGTGCTACAAGAAGTAACATTTTGTTCTTACTGCTGGCTATTCTGATTCAAGCATGTGAATCTATGAAAGATACCCCAATACTGAAGAAGAAAATTAGTTACTTACCTGTAACTGGGGTTCTCCAGTATTGGTATCTTTCATAGATTCACATGCGACCCACCCTCCTCCCCAGAGAGGCTCACCTTCTTGGATTTTTTCCTGTATTCTCTAGTGCGGAGAAATCTGACAGACTGAGCCTCTGTGCTGAGGGTTCTAAAGGGGTGGTCACGCCTGATTGGTTGAAGTTTGGGCTCTTTCTAAAGAGGCTGATAGTTCTACAATTGAATGTGTTTTTTCCTATTGACTTCAATGAAAAAAAAAAAGAAAAAGAATTTTTTTTTCTCTATTTATTGCTTTCTATGTACCGTGGGACTCCCACTTCGACGACGGGGAATGATTCAAGCATGTGAATCTATGAAAGATACCAATACTGGAGAACCATAGTTACAGGTAAGTAACTCATTTTCTTACATAAACAATAATCCCTAATTTTGGGGTGTTGCAGGAATGTGATAATAAAAAAGTATTAGGCCCTGCTATATTTAGGATTATTAGTGACGGCTGCTGAGTGTTTAATTGTTCATGAAGGTATAAGTGAATAGGACCTTGGGGAAGAAGTTCAAGGTGGTTTATTGTCAGCAAAAAAGGTGTCAATTGTCTCCCAGAAGGGCCTAGTCTGTGTTTTCCAAGGAGAGTGCAGTGGGACAATATTGTCAGGGTCTCTTATTTGTGTAATCCATTTCAGCCAGGATTAAAATGAGGTGGCTGTAGTATTTTTCCAGTTGATAAGGATGGATCTACAAGCTGCTGTTAATGGAATATCCAGAAGTAAGGCATCATTATGGGAGGATAAACGGGGGTCAAGAAATCAAGCGATGATTAATAAATTCACGTTTCAACTGAAAGTAAATAATGATGTAAGAAATTTGAATATATTGTCCCAAAATGTCTTAATAGCACTACAGTAAAACAGCCAGTGTAGTAAGCTCCCTAATTCTGTGTCTTGATTCCATTTCTCTTGAGCATCGCAATTCACACCTGTAGAAGAAGGTTGTAAAATGTCATATTTTGAGACCTGATGTCCTTGTCTGTTAGTAATTGATATCAAATTAGGAAGGGAAGGGCTAATGAGGTGTAGTTTGGCTTTGGTTACACAAGCCTTAGGTTTGAGAAAATCCTAAAAGTCCATATTATCTAGATTGAATTGCGTGTGTAGTTCCTTAAAAGAAAATGAATGATTTTTGGTGCCTACTTGTGATAGAAAAATAATATTTTTAGCAGGCCATGCTTTCCCAATCAGGTGGAGTATCCTTGATCTTAAATAGTATGTTATTTGAAAGAGAAACTAAGAGCGTTTTGTTGTAATATCTAGTTTTGCATCTAGATGTAGTAAGGCTTTTTTGTGTTTTGAAAGGTTTGTCTTGCTGTCAAAGAGGATTTGGGCTTAGTAGAGAGAAGAGAGATGGGGGCATCTTTTAAAAGTGCTCTTTTGATCAGGAGCCGTGTTGGTGGGGGGTTAAACCACATAGAGCCCTGTTTGGCTAAGAAAGCTGTTAGGAAGGATCTAAAGTTTGGAAGGTTTACACCATCAAGATAGGTTGGGAGTCGGAGTCTTTTGATCGAGATTCTAGGGTGTTTATTTTGCCAGATGAAGCAGCATATACGTTTGTCAAGGCGATTGAAAATCATCCAAGAGAGAAAGTGGGAGTGTAGATATCAAGTAATTCACTATTGGTGCAATCCTCATTTTTATGGTCTCTATTCATCCCAACCATGTATTGAACTTATGGTTCCCAGCTTTCAAGGAGCTTTTGGACCTTCTGGAAGGTCAACTTCCCATCATGCTGTAAAGAATCTATTAGATCTGAGCCAAATTTAATTCAGAGATTTTAGATAACCAGTCTGCCACGTTAGGCTGGAATCACCAAGAACGTCCTTAGAGCAAATGCTACTTAGACCTTTCACTTCTGATCTGTCCCTATTAAGACTTTAATCTGTCCCCGTAGCATAGGATACAATAGTATCAATAAGTGCTTCAATAGAAGAACAAGCATTTTGTGTGTCAACCAAAATATCATCCGCTTATGCAGCCACTTTAACTATAGGTTCATTATATTCAATGCCGGGGTTCCAAGGCCAGGATAAATAAAGGGGGAGATGGGACAAACCTGTCTGGTACCCTTTTCTAATTTGAAAGATGAAGTCAGGCTTCCAGATCTCACTCTAGCACTATGAGTGCTGTATAAAGCCATCATCATTTTAATAAAGTCATCACCAAGATTGAATTTATGTAGGGTTTCTCTGAAGAATACTCACAAGATCTTATCAAATACCTTTTTGATGTCTAAGATAATGGCCACTGTTTCAGAGGATGATGAATTTGCTTTTTCTAGTACATGGTATAATAGCCTGGTGTTTTCATTCGACCTTTCATAAAGCCAACCTAAGATCCACTATTCATCTTAGGCAATAATGGTTCTAGGCATTTAAATAAGATTTTGGCACATATCCTACCATCTAGGTTGATTAGAGTGATTGGTTTATAATTTATAGCTACATTTAACTCTTTACCATCTTTTGGTATGACAACTGTGGTGGCTTCACTTGCTGTTCCAGAAACAGACCCTGAAGTGGGAAGCTATCAGAAAATGTCTAGCAACATAGGGACCATGGAAGGGGTAAATTATTAGTGAAAGTTTGCTGTTGAGCCATCGGGCCTGGTGCTTTATTTGATTTAGTGTTTTTGTTGCTAAGTGTATTTCTTCTGCACTGAGTGGTGTAATACGTTTTTCTTTATCTGTCTGAGACAGTAAAAGAAGATGTAGTTTATCTAAATAGGCTTTGCAGGCCTCAGCTGAGATCCGAGAATCATCATGGTATAAAGATTCACAAAAATATTCAAACAAGTCCAGGACTTTTTTTGGGGTCTGTCTGTATGGTATTTCTTTTATCACTTATGGAGCTAATTTGCTTGTGGTTTTGTTTTTGTTTTAAATAGGATGCAAGCAATTTCCCTGTTCTATTTGCATCACATAGTTTTAAGCCTTTGAGCTTGTTGATCCACTTCCCCAACTTTTCGCTTAGTAGTCTGTTATACTCATATTTTTTATTCATTAAAAGTGAGAGTATTTGGGTAAAGATTCGTTATGTGAAAGGCCTCAAGTTTCTTAATTTCGTTTTCTAGGGAGTTTATCTTATTATGTTCCTTGTATAGTTTTGCCTCAATATCAATTAAGGTGCCCCTAACTTTTGCTGATATTGAGACACCTAAAAATAGGTGTCTCAATATCAGGGGAACTATTTGTTTTTAAATAGTTACGAATAGTCGTTTCTATACATAGTTTATAGGTGGCATCTTTAATGGATTCATCGTTGAATTGCCAGAGATTATTTAGGTTTTGAGTTGCTCCGTAAGATTACTAAGGAAATATAAGCGTGATCTGAAATCAGTCTGGACAATATGTCGGTCTCATCAATGAGGTGAGTCTATGCAGTTGATAGGAGTAAGTAATTGATTCTTGAATTTGAAGAATGGGGGAATGAAAAGAAGGCATTGTCCTTGATGTCAGGGTGTTGTACTCTCCAGAAGTCATTTAGATGGAATCTACTACAGATTTTTAACAAGGCCTTGTGAGTTTGATGAATGAAGAGGATATTTTTATTGTCTATCTAGGGCTTGGTCAAGTTAAAGGTTGAAGTCACCACCAACCACCATTAGTTTATCATCAGGAATATCTTTTAAGGTATCACTCAGTGTCCCAGAATTCTGGTATGTCCGCATTTGGACCATAAAGATTGCATAGATTAATGTTTGCCATTCTGGTTGAGTTTCTGGTAAATTAGTTTACCTTTGTTATCTTTTGAGTGCAAAGTTAAAGACATATTAAAGTTCTTGGAGATAACGGTTATTACTAAATTTTTAGGTCGAACGCGCAACCGCTTTGACCTGTTGTATGTGTTGTGAGCTTTTATGCAAGCCCACCTCACGCCCATCACTTTAATTTTTTGTGGTCTTGCCTTTCAAAAATCACTTGATTTTCATTGGTAAATGCTTTACCTTTGTCCTGTCTTGGGGCGGTTTGGTTACCTTCCTGGACACCAATGCTGTTTCAGGGATAATGGCACGATTGCCGATATACTTTGTTGTGGGCAAACAATTTTTTTCTTTTGTCTGTGCTTTGTGGCTGCCATGGTGCTCAGAGCGCAAACTCAGTGGTTTTGTTTTTACATTACATGCACTCTAATCTGCTTAGTACCCGTTCTTTGCAGCAGGCACATAAATCCTGTTCCCTACGTTATGATGACTCTAAGCTGCCACTAGACAAAAGTATGTTCCCTCTCCACAAAGAACATAAATCACCCGTTATTTTGACATTTTGACATTACATGTGCTTTGCAGAGTACAGGTTCTTTACAGGAGGCACATTAACCCCCTGCACTACCTTATGATGACTTCCAGCTTCCACTAGACAAAAGTCTGTTCTCTCTCCAGAAAGAACATAAATCACCAGTTATTTTTACATTTGTTTCATTATATGCACTCTGATCTGCTTAGCACATGTTCTTTGCAGCACATATTCATTCCGGGACTTGTAGTTTTTTTTTTTTATAACATGATACAAGATGGAAGCCAGCCCATGGAGTAGTATTCATAAAGTTGTCCAGCTCCATAGTTCGAGGTGTGATCTGCTCATATAGTTTGTTTCTACTTTGCATGATAGGACTTATAGTTTTATTTTTATAATGTGATACAAAGCAGAAACCTGACTAGAAGAACTACACACGTTTGGCTCAGTGAAACTTGAACTGTGTGCCCATGTATTTATAAAAAATAACCTCAAGGAGAGCTTACAATTGATTGTGCTGTACAATGGTCAATATTTTATAACTAATATTTCAGTTGAAGACTGACTGAGGATCATTAATATCATGGGAGGTGGCTCCCTTCAATAATGTGTGCTTTGTTTGACTCCCCAGACTGCAGTAAAGGAACAGTGATCCAGTAAGCATGCGTTCTTGGAGTACAATTACTTATTCATTGCCCCGTGGTAAATGTCACCTGTACCAACTACCAAGTAAATATGTTTTGCACCTGGGAGTAGTGTGTGTTTTATGGGCCTTGTTTAAACAAATATTCCAGTAGGCCTACTAGCCTTTTTGTTATATGCAGGGGCACTGGAATTATGTGGCAGAGAGGGCCAAAATATGCATCAGGGTTGACCAATTAATGTGGCAAAAAAGTCCAGGTATGCACTTACAATGCCTGTAGCTCCAACTCGAGTAAATGCGAGACCTATTGCATTGCAAATGCTTGTTTTATTTTATAGTGGGGAAGCATATAACCTCAGTAAACCGTGAGTCATCATCCTTTTGGCCATTTTTAGTTTCCTGTAGTAATATCAAATCTTCTTTAAGTTTTAGTGAATTCTTTTTTTATTTTTTTTCATTTTTTGCGCTTTACTGAGTGCTTTACTGACCCTTAACATTCAGTAAAATAATTTTCAAGTTTGTATTAGCCATAATACAACAGTTGGCATTTAATGGAGTTGAGCATGTCAAAAGTGTTAAGATGTATGAACAGTAGGATATATTGCAATGAGCACTATGAGCTCAATATAACCTGGGTTCTATAATCATCATTTGGACAAGTAGATTTCAGGTCATGTAAAGGTGATATAAGTTGCGGTGACAATATAATAAACTTCAGTAGTTGTTTATCATTAGTATATTCTGTGGTACAATGAGGGCAATCTAAACAGTCAATGTAGGTAAGAAACAAGCATAAAAGAACACTGAAAAACAGGTAAATAAACCAACCATTCAAAGAGCCTCAACGAAACCCACATTCGCTCCTACCCACCCACAAGAAGTCAAACGGCGATGACAGCAGAAAGGCATAATCCTACACCTGCAGGGGCCAGAGAGTAAATAACCATCTGAAATATATTCAAGATAACATTAGACATATGTGAGCCTCAGAGTATTAACATTTATACCTTTATAAGGGGGGATTGCATATTGGAAAATTATAAATTACAGTACTAAAATGCATAAATCAGTTATAACTCTGTGCCAGGGTAACAAAATGAAAACAGTAGGAGTAAATATAACCAGACAATGGTAGGAAATAAGCTAGTTAGGTTAGCTATATCAGTTTTGCAACAAACTGGACGGGTAGTACCATGAGCAAAACAGCAACATGACATTATGTAGGTGAGAGAAACTTTAAAATAGCAGATTTTTCTTTTATTAGAACTTGAGAATTGAGCTTCCAGGTCATGGTCTTCGTGATCAGCTAAAAATGACACAAGGTCTTTTGCGTCTAAGAAGAGATGTTGTTTGCCATCTATAAGAATTCTAAATCTTGCTGGACCTGCAAATGAGAATTGAAGGTTAAATTTTTTAAGGCAAGGATGAAGGTCCAAAAAGCTTTTTCTTGTGTAAACAGTTGACTTGGAGTAGTCTTGAAAGATGTAAATTTTATGACCATTCCAAAGGATATGATTGTTTGCACATGAAGTTAAGAATCAATTCTGTGTGCTGGAAACATAGAGGTTTACAAACAATCTATCGGGTTGATATGTTCGTAGATTTGAAAGAAGGCACACAGTCGGCATGTTCTAGCTCAAAGTCTTTGTAGAAAGGTATTCCTGGGACTTGTGGAAGCAATTTTTCTAGGAATGTGATAACATGAGTTTTCTGAGTCTTCTGAACCCTCTGGGACGTCGAAAATTTGTAGATTTCCTTCACGAATCCTGTCTTCCAGGTCCGCTACCTCCTTTTGCAGCTTTTTCGTTAAAATATTGAGTATTATGAGTTATTTTCTGGTTTATCTGATGTGTCTTCCACAGCGCTGATTTGTTGTTCTGCTTCAGAGATTTTGGGGGTTATTCCAACTTTGGAGGAGGTGTTAATCCGTCCCTAAAGTGACGGATATACCACCAGCTGTATTACGAGTTCCATAGGATATAACGGACTCGTAATACGGCTGGTGGTAAATCCGTCACTTTTCCGTCACTTTTGGGACGGATTAACACCTCCTCCAAAGTTGGAATAACCCCCTTTGTCTGTAATCTGACTGATGTTCACCCTTATAATGGTATGATCCAACTGCATTGCATCCTTATTTTTTTTAGTGGATTTAGCATGAGCAGGGACATCAGCTAGTTTCTTTAAAATGATTTCTAGGGTTGCATTAATGTCCAAATTTCTTTTTATCAGCGAATCTGTAGGATGCATTTATAAGAAAACATGTTTGTGTTCTGTGAAACAGGCCTGACGTGAGCATGCATCTAAGTGTTCGATTGTTTACGCACTGTGGTGGCATTGCTGGTGGTATTTCTGGCTCCCTATTTGGACTTTTCCGCTGGGCCAGAGGACGGTAAAAGTCACATCAACGTTGCTGCCGGCTCGTAATAGAACCGGCGGCAATACCGATGTGCAGTGGGTGCAGTAGCACCCGTAGCACATTTCACTGCCCATGCCAAGTGCATGGGCAGTGCAGGGGCCTCCAGGGGCGTCCCCCTTACCGCCATCCTTTCCATGGCGGTGTTTACCGCCGTGGCTGGCGGTCGGTGGCTCATAATCCCTAGGGCACCGATGCTTGCACCACTTCCCTGGGGATTATGACCGCCAGGCAGAAGCCTGGCGGTATAGTGGAGGGGCCGGCCGTATGGCCGTGGCTTACCGCTGGCCGCCAGGGTCGTAATGAGGCCCATAATGTTGAAGTTGACAACCAAAGAAGGCCAACAGATGGGCCAAATTAAAGGACAGTTGTGAATTTGAGACATAAATGCCAATGATCGAATATCCGCAATAATTATGATCCTGCAGGAAATCTTCAGTGTCATCAATGGAGATAGAGGCCAGGAAGAACTCCACTTCGGCAAGGGATAAGGTGACCAACATGTTGGCAGGAGGATCCACAGAGCATATGTGTGCAGGGTGAGGGAACCACATCCTTGTAGTGCCAGATGTAGAAGGAGCCAGGAAATCCGCAAGTGGAGGCTCATAAGATGCCTTGTGCAACAGGAGTAGTCTCAATGGGCACGTTCGCGAATGAACCCTCATCAAGAACATTAACAGATCCTTGTCCATCCAGAGAAGGCATAGACTGTACAGCAAGACACACCTTCGGTGCACACTCAATAAGCACCACAAGCAGTGGAAGATCGGCTGCACAAAAGTTATTATTGGTCAAAATGACAATGATCAATTTTGCACTAGCTCCTCCAGCAGTGAAGCACCAAAGTACTGCATCATGTGATCACGGCACAGGTGGGCTGGCGGGAGCTCCACCACTCAGCTTTGCTGAGATGGGACAGCCATTGCGTATCAAAAATAGCAATAGCAGGATACCCCCAATTAGTGCCAAAGTCATTGGGAATCCACCAAAGACACTCAAAGGGTGAATGGATGGCCGAAGGTATCACTCAGAATACAGTCTGGAAGGTGCTAACATATCCAGAACCAACAGCATTAAAAAGTGCACAATCCCTGCAGTATTAGATGTGCTAAAAGTCTTGCTCACCAGATCTCCGGTGTTTGGGTAAGTTGGCATTTAATAAGGACTGTATCTCAGCCAATGACCTTGCTGTTTGGAGGTCATGGATTTCTCTGGCTGATGTAAGAGCCACATGCTTTTGAAACAATAGCTCCTTTAGTCTCCTCAACCTCTCAAAATTTACATTTACCACAGCTTTCATCATTCAGCATCACATCCATTTGAAAATATCTGAAATGTTGGGTGGATCAAAGAAATGGGACTTCCCTTCAGATAGCAAGCCAAGTTTGCTGTGGCTGCATTAGAAGTGCTGTGCAAGGACACCTGTTTGCAAATCATAGAATGACTTGCGGAAGTCTCACATTTGCTTCCGCTAAGAAAGACTTAAGCATTTGTAACCAAAAGGTCTCTCTCACACCTCATGGATGTAGCTGCTCCCTAACTGCTCAGATCTACCAACTGCAAAATGCTTTAAACATTTGGTGAATTGAAATTGGCAGACTAATCACCCCATGTATTTTTCAATGTTAAGCATGATGTGGCTCTTGGACGCACTATCTCTGAAGCATTCCCTATAGGCAGAGGTACCAGACAAGGTTGTCCATTATCCCCTTTATTATTCGCTATAGCCATGGAACCATTAGCAATTAAGCTACGTAGCTACGCACACATATGGGGCATCCCTGAATCTAACACACATCATAGTATATCCTTATACGCCGATGATGCCCTGATATACCTGCGTAATCACTCCACCTCTATGGCAGAGGTGTTGCAAATGCTTGACTCCTTCGCTCTCGCCTCTGGTTTACATGTCAACTGGTCCAAGTCAAGTATTTTTCCCCTTACCCCTATACCAAATGACCTTCACATGGCATTACCGCAATATAAACTGCCATGGTCACACACTACCTTTAAATATCTCTGGATACAAATTTCTCACTCCATTGCCGATCTAAAAGAGGGCAATATTGACAGGGCAATCAGTTCTACCCGCAGCTCATTGTCGGTTTGGAGCTCACTTCCCCTATCCCCCATGGGTCGGGTAGCAATAGCCACATGCTCATCCTCCCCAGGTTCTTATATTATTTTACTGCCCTTCCACTATGTTTACCGCGCTCATTCTTTTGTAAACTGCACTCATTATTAACTGACCTGCTCTGGGGCAAAGATAGACGCAGAGTAGCATTAGCTATAACACAATATCCGCAAGAAGCGGGCGGTCTGGGCATGCCTAACTTCGAGAGGTACTATGCAGCTGCTCAGCTGTCGTGGTTATCCACATGGCTTCAGGAAACTCCTCCTCCCAAAGGCATAATGCTTCAGGCATATATAGCCCGCAAACGATACTGTCCTCACTTTTATCTGGCCCTAACCGCCTACCCTCAAAACTCATATTGTTGGAAGCAGCTCGTTTCTGCTGGCGTAGATACGTTCAAAGTAAGACCCCCTCTCCTCCTTATTCCCCTTTGTTACCGCTGTTTCAATTGCCGGGCACCCAAATACTCTCATCACACCATGATACACGGGACATAAGTACACTGAATGTGGGCGATTACTACTCTAGCTCCACAATGCGTACCTTCGCTGAACTAGTGACCGCTGGGGTTATGCACACTGATGCCTTTCTGACATATAGCGCCATCAAACGGCTACTCAATAACCTCTGGGGGTCTGGCAACAACGAACCACCTGAGTCCCAATTACTTACCACCATCCTTACCATAGGTAGCACAAAAGGCATCATAACTAAACTATATAAAGAACTGCTAGCAGTAGTTTGCTCTACCCTGCCGCTTGCTAAAGCACGCTGGGACTCCGTCCTCCCTTAACCAATACCACAAAAAACCTGGGTCGTGGCTCTCACAATGATCAAGTCAATATCCTGCAATCCCCGACTGCGTTACACCCAATTCAATTATATTCACCACTCGTATCTATCCCTGGCCCGCATCCAAAGAATATACCCGAGCACAAACCTGTCATGTCCCAGATGAGCTACTCCGGCAGCAGACTTTTACCACATGGTCTGGAGCTGCCACTCAATAAACTCGGGTTGGCACTGCGTTACGGACGCCACAGCAGACATTTCGTCCCACACTCTGTTGCCCACCCCAGACTCCTGTTTACTTGGCATACGTCACCATACCAAAAGCGATAAACATCTACACAGATTTATCGATCGATTTGTTGTCTTCAAGCACCTAATAGCTACGCACTGGAAAGCCCCACACGTTTCATCCCATTCTGCTTGGCTCCGAGACTTACATAGTCGCTCACAAGCCGAAGCTCAGACACTTCACTTATTACAACATAAAGGCCTAATACAGGATGGCCCCGAAGTTTGGGACACTTTTGTGGTAGCAATAGAAGCTAGGGATGACACATACCCCCCCTAAATCAGAAACCATATATATGTATTATCTTTTTGTTTAATATTTTTATCACGCTACTCTCAGTTGTCCCACCATCACTCACTTTATGTATTAACTTCCTCATCTCCTCCCTTGAAGCATCCTAATGTGTTACGTTGTTGCATTTTCTACGGCTATACTTATATGCAACCCACGCCTAGCTTGCCTATCACTCCTGCCCCACAATTCATAATTCATACCTCAACTATGACTCCCTGTCCCCCCATACACAATAGATGTATCCTTCTTTTTTCCCCCCCACCCTCCAATGGGTGTAGCCAGCACCAGGTATGACATTAGCAGTGTTTAGTTGTGACTTTAATTACTTGTTGCACAGTTTCAAGTTGTATTTTTCAGTAATTCATTGCGCAACTGCGCTGTACAAGCTTATAAATGTGAGTTAACAGATCGCAAAATTATTAATAGCAAATTGTACTGTTGTGTGAGTATAATGACTAATAAACAGATTTAAAATAAAAATAAAAAAAAGCATGATGTGGCTCACTTCTTTTTTAGCCATTATTTGCTGTTGTCTTGTCAAATTAAACATGGCAAATAACTCGGAGTTAACGTGCTCTCGGGCATGCACCCACTTCTAAGAAACTGTCTAACCCAACTCCATAATGGATTTAAGATGACTCTGTCGATGATTTAAAAGTGACACATCATTTTGAATAATGTCCATTGCAGACGTCACAGTGTTATTGTGCATGCAAATGTGGTTGGACAATGTGTTCATACCATTATCGACCAAGGCTAGAGCCTTCTCCATGTTTTCTTTGTCAATCTGCCTTAAATGTGCAGCAGTTTCCATCTGTGAAAGCTTCCAGATCTCATTATATATGGTAAACAGAATACGTTTTGTGCATCACTTTCTAGGACCTAACAATAAATTTTGTAGGTCGACATCCTCTGAAAGGAGACTAAGGTGTTCTTTAACAGCCGGCTAATGTGGAAAACGTAACCACTGCTGGCACAGTTTACTAACACTATATTTTGTAATGAGTGTTGAGCTGTGATGTAATGAGGATCCGGTAGGCTTGCTCTGAAACCCTGTGTGGAATTTACAAAGCGAGCTTGACAACCATTTGTGTCCATTGGCCACAATAATCACCCTCGGGGACGTGAAAGTGAGGAATTAAAGGTACTGTTCTGAACCAAACTAGTGATTGGCTCGTAGGTGATGTTAAAGTATCGGCCAATTGTTGAATTTAGCAGCTGTGGGGATTCTGGGTGGATTGAGCTCTTATTTTTGCTTACCCAAGGCATGATGTTTGCTGAATGTTGTCATTTAAAAATATCATTTGAAAGGGAATAAGACATGCTCAAATTAAAGCTTCCCTACCCTGTATTTGTCAATCTCATGTTCCCTTTACATTCTTGTTTTTCCAAAACTCATTGCCCTGAATTGCCAGCCGGGAAACAAAGGAATCTGAATAAATCAATTTGGTGTTGGTTAGCAATATGTTTCTCACTTTAGAGGGAGGTAATTTAAAATAGTATGACTCTACATTCGTAGCATAATTCCCATTAAAATATGTAATCTTTTCTACAGATGTTATTGAATTCCTCACTGGTGGCTTTGGACTGTGCTCCCATTGTGTGTAATTAAAAACTGATCTCTGGGTACCAGCACGAAGCAGAAAGTAATGTCCATAATGATGGTAACAGAACATTTCCCCATAATTCGCTGTGTTCGTATACACATCTTCCCCTTCAAATACAGTATAATATTCAAGCTCAGAAAGCATGGAAGCAACTGTTTTAACATCCCAGTCATCAGAAACAACCCCTGGTGTAATGACATCATTCATAGAAACTTTGACGGCATATTTAATTTGAATGACCTCAGTAGGTCCAAATATATCATAAAATTCTTTATCTAAAAAAAAATTCCATCAGGATTAGGAACAGCTGAAATTTTCACAAGGAACAAGTCTCTTTGGACCTTTTGAGAAGACAGATAAGGTGTTAAAACCTCATCCACCAGCAGAGCATTCAGGAAGATAGTGATCATTTATCAGTAGAAAGAAGTAATGCCAAAACCAATCCAAAGCAGAAAGGCAAGCAACATCAATAATATCCACAAATAGTACCATGGCTGAGTCAAATAATTATTTTCAAGCCAGTTGTAAAGCTTATGTGTTCTTGATACAGGTGCAGTTGCTGAGGCTGAAGAACTTGAAGAAAAATAATCCATGACGACAAAATAACCAGAAGCAGGTTGTGCAAAAACAGGAGCTGGTGCAGAACTGGTAGAAGGACCCAAGGCTCGTGGTTCATAATAAACAATGTCATCCGTTTGTTTTGAATTGGAATAGTAGAGATCCACATTTTGGACATTTCTTGTTGATGAAGTGATGAGAGGAATTAACAAAAGCTCATTCTTCATCCTCCCCAAGTTTGAGGAGACACTTGTAGTCCTGATATTCGTGAAGGCATTCTTGAGTGCTTGTAGATATATATCCAGTTGGGCAGTGAGAGAGGCAAGGGAACCACCCAGGAGTCCTCTTGGCCTACTGTGCAGGATTGGCCACATGGAGCAATTTGACATTGTCACTTGAAACAAGGCACTTTTCTTTGGAACCAAGCAGCGTTGGTAAAATGACAATTCTGGTACCGTGTATTCCCAGGACTGGAGCCAGTGCTCTATATGATGGGCCAAACTCCTTTCATACAGCAATATTTTCTCATACTAGATTCCCCCACTTTAGGAATCCAGTCGGTAGGTGTTGTTGTCAAATCCCTCATTCCCAAGGTAGCGGCATAGGCAGATGAATTTTCATCACAGAATTGCTGTATTTCCCGTAAAACAGCAACACATTCATTTATGTCAAAGGGTGTTTCTGCTGCCAGCACTCCAGGGCCATCAAGATCTGGGACATACAAAGGTATCCCAAATAAGACCTCATATGGGGTACGTCCTCCGAAGGACCTTCTGGGCAGATTATTTAGTGCTCTCTGGTCCCAATATAGGCGATTAAGCCAACTGCGACCAGAACCTAATACCCTTGCTGTTAAGGATTGCTTTAAGTCTCCGTTCTTCCTCCCCTTGACGGAACTCCCATCAGGATGGTAGGGAGAGGAATATTGGAATTGAACACCCATTGTTGCCATGTCCCTGAATGCCCTTGAGGCAAAGACAGGGCCCTGGTCTGAGTGGAATGCTTCAACTGCATATGACCTGATTAAGACTTGTAAATCTTTATTAACAGTTCGGGCATCAGTCAATTGTTGTGGCCATATCCACAGAAATCTGAGCATGAATCTACAGTGACTAAGATGTATTTGTATACACCATCAGGGTGTAAGGGACCTCAATGTTCCAGGCACACACATTGATGTGGTTTATTTGACACTAGGAGAGGTGTCTTTGGTGGGCATTTTATGGTGGATCCTTTATTTAGTTGGCAGTTGTCACAACAAAAGACAGCTTGGTCTGTTTGTAGAGACCTGTCTGCCAATAGTGTTTTTGCAGTAAGGAAATGGTACCTGCCACACTGGCATGGGCAGAATCAACACTCTTATGTGCTGCTTTAATGAGATCTAATCTCTGATTTTGTTTGGGGGTTACACAACCACCCACCTCCGGGATAGTTGCAGATGCAATATTTTGGGCACTAAGGTGGTAGGAATATTTTGCCTGGGATGCTTTTGGTTAAGGATCGCCATCAGCCGAAGCTTTCACAGCAGCCAAAGTCTCATCATCCAGTCTTGTATGAGAATGAGTAGTTGCAGCAATAGAAGCCAAAGCTACTGCAGATTTGGCAGCTTCGTCAGCCAAAGTGTTTCATACAAAGTGTACTGCTACATGTTGATGGCCCAATGTATGAACTACGTGAGCTTTCGGTAGTCTGTCCTTAAGATCTGCTACCCTCCCCCACAAGTTTTTGAGTTTGATGCTGTTCCCTTTTGAATCTCTGAACCTGTTCAGGTGCCAATGATGTAAATAATCATGGTAAGAAGGGACATAGTAGTACAAATCGTACACAATCACTGTAGGCTGTTCTGGAGCCGTATGCTCCAGTGCCAAAATTAGAGCCTTAAGAAATTAGAGCCTTAAGCTCTCCAAGTTGTACAGTGCTGTCCCCTTGGGTCTGCGTGTTGGTATGTTGAAGGTGGAATGTACCATCCCTCATTACCCTACTACCATCTGTGCAAGAAGTGGAGTATTGGTGTTTAGTCCCTACATCTGGTTGTGCTGAACCAGTGGTGTAAATTATTGTTTTGTATTGATCAAGAGGTAAGGTGTTAGTGGGCATGGGATATTCCAGCTCATATTGAAGGAGTTCTTGGGTCTGAAGTTCAGGGTCGAAAACATAATCAACATCAGTGGCAGTGGGAGAGGTTGCCCATTTAATTCAATATGGATGTAATGCTGTTGCATTCGGGACGCTAGCTTTGGTGACAGCTTCAAGAGCTGGTACTGGGGTAACAACAATGATGCGTTTTCCTTGGGCAAGTGGCCTCTCCTTAATAATAGCCATTTGCACAGCAGTCAGTATTTTTTCTGTGGGTGCAAAACGTTCTGCAATGGAGTACAAATGTATTTGTATGCAATGGATACCATGTCACCGCCAAACGACATAGATGAACCCGATGCCTGTGTGTAAGTGTTTTGCTTCTAGCATGTCTTGCTGTAGTGATCTGAGGATGTGTATGTGTTGTGTCCAATGTTCATTTGAAAAATCTGGGCAAATTAAATCATAAAGAGGTTATATGCGTTGTGCATAGTCAGGAATGTATGTTCTGCCAACATTGAAGAAACCCAGCAATGACTACAGTTTCTTGATGGTATTTGGAGGTTGAAGTTGTGCGCACTTTTCTAGAGTGATAGTTCGTATCCCAAAAATAGGACACTAAGAAACACCTCAGGATCAATATCTTGTAATATTGATGTTACACGGGCACAGAACAACCCCTGGGTGTACTTATACTGTTGTGGTAAACAACAAAACTGCCTTTGAGAGCCAAGTGCACTGAAGGTACCTAAATGCCAGCTTTCAGGCACTAGATTTTGGCAGAAAAAAAACATTGGAAATATCCAAGGTTGTTTTGTACTTTTTTGTGCTGTGTTGTTTGAGTTCTGTGCTGTGTGCATATTGTATTGCAAATGTGTGTGTGTGACTGTTTAAATGTCTGTAATCTAAGACTATTCTATATGAACAATCAAGTTTTGCTACGGGAAGTAAAGGGTTATTCATTGCAGAGACGCAGGGTTCAGTTACTCCCTGGTACATGGGTTGTGTGTGAATTTCCCTCACAGGTGTGTGTTTTAGCTTTTGTTTAATTGGATATTGAGGCTGGAATATATGGAATGATCTCATTGGTATTTCATGATAGGGAGAATCTTTATCCCACCTTATGCGGTTGTGATACAGTGCAGGAGCCTGAGCCAAGCCCCAATCAGCAGCGCAGGCTTCCTTTCCTACGTCTGGACCTAGTACTGATAAAGAAGTCAAAATGACATCTTCCTCTTGTGGAAGCCCGCAGACTAATTCACATGGCCAATCTTTTTCTGCCAATAAAATGTCATAATTTACTTTAATAGTGCTCTCTGTCTCCCTCAATCTGAATATTTTATTTGTAAACCCTGTTGGGTGGGGAGACAGACCTGCCTGCTATTTCGACTTCAAGTAAGTCACTAGTCGGTGTCATATCCAGAAGATCTGCAAGACTCTGACGACATAATGTGACTTCTGCTGCACTGTCTAGCAGAGTCACTTCCCACGTCCTGTTCTTCAACAACGTTCTCAATATGACGTGGCATCTTTGACGTTGTGTATACTTTTTCGGCTTCCCGTAGTCACTTCGGTGTTCTGACTGCCCTCCTCTGTCACTCCGTTTATCCGGTGTGTCCTGAAAGGAAAGAGATGAGTGATTGTCAGTTTATTATTATCTATCAGGAGTTGTTAAAGTTTCTCCATTTCTGTGATTGTATCTTTTTTCTGCGGTCTCCAGTGGTGGAGATTATTCTCTTTGGCTTCTTCTAATTTTATTTTGTTTTTGTTTATCCCAGTGTTTTCTAGAGCTTTCTTGTGCTTGCTTAGTAGTCTCCTTGGTGGAACTACTCTGTAATTGAGGGTTAGTTAGTCTGGCCCACAAACTGCCCGACCTATACTAGTATAACTTTCAGAAATGAACTTTGGCAGCTTGCGCTACTGATCCTGCTGAGGAAACTCCTGGAGCTACTGGCAAAGCGCCAGAGCTGCTGCTACTTAAAATAATTGAGGACACTGTATCACAATTGTGCATCAGTTTTGTACTGCCCTGTGTTCATTCTGAATTTGTTTTAACACTTCTGGTAAATTCGCAAGTGTTGGAGTACCATGGTAGTAGTATATTTTGCAGCAAAGACTGTGCCCCAAGTGGCACAGTCCTCTTTTGAGGGAACTATTCCAAAAGGCAAGCACATTGTGAGAATCCTATGGGGGAACACTACTTTCAGATGATTTGTTTTCTGCGTGACCCAGAATGGAATCTTCTTTCGCTCAGTGGGTGGATGCTTTTCCCATTATTGAATGGACTGTTTGTAGATTTATTCCTATGATTGCCAATTGGTTGGTAGCTGGAGCATCCCTGGCTGGGGTGGTGTTTAGGGTTCGCATTACAAATTGTATTAAGTGCCTATATATTACTATTAGCTCATTGTATAATGTGTGAATTTCAGCTACCTGCATAGTTTGCACATTGGGATGCCGTGCATATGTGGCCAAAGTTCACCAAGTTGGTACATCATTAGTTAAAGGACCTAATCTGGGTTGAATTACATGTGGGGGGTGCCATTAAACTAATATTGGTGTTCTTGATAATTTAAAGGTTTTTCTAAGTATTGGTATGCTGTGTATTGTATAAGCTGCAATTATTAGGGCAATGAGACATAGCAAGATTAGGATTGTTACAATCATTGAAAAGAAAATTAATGTTGGAATATCATGTACATAAGAATCCTACCTATCCCCAAACTTTTGGCAAGAGCATAGCAGTGATAGCCTAGTCTGTCCGTAGTGCAAGAGAGGAGCTCCCACTCCCATTACCTGAGAACAGGGTTATTCCTACTATCTCCTTGGCTGGTTGTAGAGGCAAGGCTAAGGCAAGGCTAAAGTCAACGATGGATGGCATACAGCATGGATAGGTATCCTGGCCAGAGTTACCCCTCTAACTTTTTCTGCCTGTATGATGCATTTATAAGAAACCATGTTTACGTTCTGTGAAACAGGCCTGAGTGGAGCATGTGCCTAAGTTTCAGACTGTTTACGCACTCTTGTGGTGGCAACACTGGATATGTTATTATGTACTGTTCTTTGTCAACCTTGGGCAGAAGTACACACTGGAATGTCGTGAACTGAAAATAATGCTTTCACAGAAGAAAAGCTGATTAGAAAAATAAAACATCCTCGCTGATAAGCAGGCTAAACTAAAATGAAAAAATGAAATCAGCATGTATCTGGGTGAAATGGTATGGGCCACAGGCCTAAGCTAAGTTATGCTAAGCTAAAATGAATCCACAATACATGGAGGTTATTCACTTTAACAGTACACTGAGGGTAGGGACACAACTGGGATGAAACTTAAGTATGTTGATGGGAAGGCTTTCGATGCTGGGGCATCACTGAGAACGAGCTAATTGATAACTTAGCTGGGACAAAAACTGTGAAGATATAAATCGGCTATTTTTTGGGGGTAGGTGGTGAGTTTTGTAGTGAGCACTGAAGGGGGGCACATTGCAAATTAAATTTCAATTCTGATGAATATATCTGTGGATTCCTCACCTTTTGAATATACCATGTACCAGCATTCAGTGGAAACTTGGTAGGTCTCCCACAGAGACAGTGGCTTTGAAATCCATATGGCTCCGCTCGCTGCACCATGTGACGTCACTGAAGCCATAAGCAGCCCCTGTTGGTGTGCTGACGAGTGTCTTTTTTGTCTGGTCCTTTATCATTTAACAGTTTTTGTTGGCTCTTTATTAGGTAATGGTTGAAGTCTTGCACTGTTTTCTTGCATTTGGTACTATATTTGTAAACTGTCTCCATCTCGTACATCAGGGTTCAAGCCCTGTAAGGACTGTAAGGGTCAGCTGTCTATCACTGAGCCTCCTATTTGCCTTTGGTGTTTAGAGTTTGATCATGATGTTGATGCCTGTTCTTCGTGTCAGAAGATGAATCCAAAATCATTCATCGAGGTTGGTGAGGAAGAAGCACAAGAAGAAGTGGAATGGTTCTCTATATTGTTCTTCCAAAGATGAGTCACCGAGGTCAGTGTCTCCGCGCTCAGCTTCGGAGGATGGTCAACAAGACTTCACTATCGTTCTGCCTTCATTGCCTTTCCCGGCATGGCCTTTGGCCCCGGTGCCACGCCCAACTCTGCTTGGGCATCAATATTCAATGCTGGTATTGGATCCAGCACCTCAGTAGGAGCAGATGTATCCAGCCTTCCCTTCTCCAAGTGGGGACCCTTTCCACTTTTTGGATGCTATGTTTAGCATCTTTAACAGACTGATGACTTCATCTGATGCACCTGCGGGCCCCATGGATTTGCTGTTTTCTTTGGGAGTCTTTCCAGCAACTTATCAACAGGCTCCTTTTATGCCCTTCATGCCAATGCCCCAGATTTCTTGGCCAACTCTGGCAACCAGGGATGTTCGGAGGAAAAAGACTCCGTCCCCCCTGTTGTGATGTTGCCGATCATGCCTTCTCTGGCGCCGGCTGGCTCCATTCCAACGTCACATGCTTTGACTTTGGTGCCTCTTCTCATCTCTCCAGCACAGTGTCTGGTGTCACCGGCACTGTTGCTGACATCAATGGTGCCGTTACCAATGTCGCATCATAGGTCAAGAACAGAGGCATAGAGACTTCTTGAAGAAGCATAGTATGTCTTCGGGGGGGGGGGAGGAAGGATCCTCAAGAAGTGGAAGAGGGTGAGATTTTGCTTTCACTAGACTCTGACTTTGAAGGTTTGGGAGAGGCAAGTGGTTGGGACATGTCCCCAGAGTAGGAGTAGTCACCACCAAAGGGTATTCTAACTTCAGAAATCACTTCCTAAGGAAGGCGGCAGAAATGTTGGATTTGCCTCTTCCTACTACTGAACTTAAGTCTGATTTGATGACTGAGATGCTTCACTTTTCATTATTGTCTTCGGAACCTCTGTTGGCTTTATCTGAGCCAATTTTGGATGTATGGCAGCTGCCTATGATGATCTGTGCTGTTTCCAGGTCAGTAGCTAAGGGGTACAAGCCAACTTCAGGGGATCTACTTTTTTTGTTTTCTCAACCTTCATCAGAATATTTGGTTAAGGCTTCATGTTCATCAAGGCTGACTCCGGGATCTTTTCCTTCTTTGCCAGTAGAGAGAGACTACAAAAAGATGGAGCAGTCGGCTAAGAAAGTATTTTCATTATGCAACATGGCACAGAAGTCCACAAACAAAACCTGTCTGCTGAGTCGATACATACATGCTTTGTTAGATTCTGCCTAGACAGTTGTTCTAAAACTGCCTGATGATGTTGAGGGGCACTTTTCTGAAACTTTGAATGATGGCAAGTTGCAGCCTGTCAGATTATACAATCAGGGTTGGAAACTGCTGACTTGGTGGCTAAAGCATTGGGAAGTTCGACTGCTACCAGAAGGCATGTATGGTGGGGGGTTCTGGATTGTCTCTGGATGTACAGAATGCCCTGATGGATTTGCCCTTTGATGGGGCTCGGCTGTTCAGTGCAAAAGCATATTCTGCCCTGGAACCGTTTAAAAGAGAGCAAGACGACAGCTTGTTCTTTGGATTCTCAGTCTCAGCCCAAGGAAACGAACAGTTTGAGGTTGTTGGGTTATGCCAAAAGCTTTTCGTTCCATGGAAGGCAGCAGTAGTAGCCATCCAACCCCCTGTATAGAAGTTATAGGGGTTGTAGGAGGGGTAAACACCGAGCAGCCCCCCCTCCAAACACTCCTCCTTATCCTCTTTGTCCTCTGCCAACATCTCAGGAAAGCAAACGTAGTTTTCCCATCTTAGAGCATATTTTACTGTTTGGATGATGAGTGTCTCATTTTCTACAACAGTGAAGGCCCAGAACATCAGATTAGTGGGTGTTACATACTGTGGAATAGGGGTATGCCCTACCCTTCCAGGAATTTCCCCCACTCTCTCCACCTCAACCAAACTTTCTTTTCACAGACCATCTTCAGATCCTCCAACAGGAGGTCCAATCCTTGCTTCAAAAGGGTAGAGTGGAGTTGGTTCCAGAGCAGGAATGAGGTCAGGGATGTTATTCATGTTATTTCCTGGTTCCCAAGATGAAACCTGCCTGCTGAGTTGATACATACATGCTTTGTTAGATTCTGCCTAGACAGTTGTTTTAAAACTGCCTGATGATTTTTGTGTCCGATCCTAGTCCTCAGGATTTTGAAGTGGTTTCTCAAGGAGGAAAAGTTCAAGATCCTGACCCTAGTTCAGGTGCTTCTTATGCTGGAGAAAGAAGACTGGGTAGTGTCAATAAATTTGCAGGATGCTTATTTTCACATCCCTAGTGTGCAGTCACACAGGAAGTATCACCGCTTCATAGTTGGTTCTCAACACTATCAGTTTGCAGTCATCCTGTTTGGTCTTACTTCTGCAACTTGAGTTCTCACAAAGGAGATGGAAGTGGTTGCAGTTAATCTCAGAAGGTTGGAAATATCAATATTCTCTTACCTGGACGACTGGCTCTCCAGAGTTGATGTTGCGTCACTTGCGATTGACACCTCAGTGGTTGTTCAACCTGGATTTTTCCATCAACAAGCCCAAATCTCTCAATGCACCCTGTTTATAAGGGCAGTACTGTACACTACAGTGAGTTGAGCCTATCCTCCTGCTCAAAGGATTCTGGACATTCAGGCTATGATTCTAGTGTTTCAGAATGGAATGATTTGTGCCTGGTAGGTCTGTTACCCTCCTGAATTCTGTTAGTCAACCATGCATACTGATGTGTACCCTCCAGTGGTGCTTCTGGAGGCAGTGGTTTCAGCACAACTGCGTTCTTGAGGCATCTGTCAAGATCTCCAGAGACACTGCAGTGGGTATTCAATGGTAGTTTGTGTCCGGCATTTTGTCTCAAGGGATATCATTTCACACTCCTCCAATGGTCACTTTTGTAACTGATGACTCCACCCAGGGCTGGGGCATTCAGCTGGGGTAGCTGGACATCAGAGCACTTTGATCTCCAGAGTAAAAGTTGTGACATATCAATCTAGAATTGCGGGTGATACGTCTAGCTCTCAAGGCCTTTTTACCTTCATTTTGTGGTCAGTCAGTACAAGTCTTAACAGACAATTCTACAGAGATGTGGTGTATCAACAAGCAAGGTGTGGGGGGGGAGTAGGTCATTTCCTGTCTGCAAAGAAGCTCTAAGACTCTGGTCCTGTGCTAAAAAAAATCAGATTTGTGTGATTGCAAATAACTTGGACAGAGTTTTCCACATGTCTGCTGAGATTCTCAGTCTGTATGTTTCAGCTGACCATGACTGGCGTTCCCACCTGGAAGTGGCTGTACACATTTTCTGGTTATAGGGGACTCCTCAGATAGAACGTTTTGCCACTCAAGAAAATGCGCTCTGCCTGTCTTTCTGCAGCCTGCAGTATCCGTTGCAGGGGGCACTGTGGGATGCGTTTCTATTGGACTGGAGCTTCTGGCTGTTTTACACATTTCCCTGTCCCTAGCCTTGAGTCCTCAGGTGTTGAGAAAGGTTCACCTTGATCGGGCCCAAGTAATATTAATATCCCTAAACTTGCCGACAAGGGTGTGGTACACAGACCTTCTTCACCTCTTCCTGTGACCTCTGCTCTGTCTTCTTCTCAGGGCAGATATCCTCTCGCACTCATATGGGCAGGTTCTACACCTCCACCTCCAGAGCGTGCACCTACATGCCTGGAGATTGAACAGGGCAACCAGAGTTCCTTTCCGTTTACCCCTGATGTGGTGGATGTTATTTTATCATTCACATTATACTCCACTAAATCGGTTTATGCTGGCATATGGTCTAAATTTAAGTGCTGTGGTGATGATTCTATATTTCCTTTAAAGACCCATTTGTGGAATATTTTATGTTTTGCTCTTTCTTTGGCACAGAAAGGTTGTGCAGTTGCCACAGTTAAGGGTTATTTGCCTGCCCTTTCAGTGTTTCTGTTTACCAAATCAACCTTCTCTAAGTCTCCTATAGTTTTAGGATTTAATAAAAGATATACAAATAAATACCCTTCCATTGCTTTTGTTATGCTTCATTGGGATCCTAAGTTAGTTCTGACTTATCTAAAGTGTTCTCCATTTGAACCTTTACACAGTTGCCCTTTGAGACTTCTTACATTTAAGACGATGTTTCTTATTGCTATAACGTCTGCAAGCCCGGTTTGTGAGCTACAGGCTTTTGGTGTAAAGCCTCCTTTCACAACTTTCTTTCCTGATAAGTTGGTTCTGAGAGCCAGGGCTGCCTTCCTAGCAAAAGGGGTTACTCCCTTCCCACTTTCTGTCCTCCTTCCCTATCCATCTAAAGAGGAGGAAAGACTTCATAGATTTGACCTCAAAAGGACTGTCAATTTTTACATGGACAGAACACATGATTTCAGGCTAGATGACCAGCTTTTTGTGGTGTTCGTTGGCAAAAGCAAAGGAAAAGCAGTTCATAAAAGGGCTTTATCAAGTTTCATTATTGCTTGTATTAAGATCTGTTACGCGGAGACTGTGGCTTGGTATCAGCCAAGATGGCTGCAATTGAGAGTGATCTGTGGCAGCGGCCTCTTAAAACCCTGACATCCAACACAGTCTTCGTGACCTGAGACAATCTGAACTTTTCATGGCGCACCAGGGCTGCAGGGATGGCTGTCCTGTAGTTTGGGGCTCGTTTATGGCAGTAGCAGAGCGACTGGGTCAGGTGACCCATGTGAGATGCTGCCCACATGTGTGAAATGAACCGGAGGGCCGCACTGGTGGACAGCTGCACATTCCCGACCCCTTTGAGGCAGAAGTGGATCACTGACCTATGTGTACTGCGTTGCTAGACACGGCACGCTGAACTAGCCTCCTGCAATCTGTGGCGCACATGACTGGGTCTAGGCACTCCTGTAGGACAGTGGAGAGGCAAGTTTCTAGTTACCACTTCCTGATAGTGACACCTCCTTGCTGGAGCCCCTACCATGGTGAAACCTGAGGGAACGCTGCACCCCAAACTAACAAAATAGACAATTACACAGTCCCAAGGGGGCAAGCTGAAAGAGCAAGGAGCAGAGTCCATTCCAGCAGGGGAGCCCTCACAGGGAGGGGCCGTCATGGCGGCGATCTAAGGCCTCAAAGGCACAGTAGAGCTTAAGTTGGACAATTGATTTAGCCCTACCTCGAGCTGATGTTGAGAAAATAAGTGAGAAAGTGACAGCAGCAAAATTACACATTGCGCATCTTCAGTCTACCTCTAAAAGACTGGAGTCCCAGGCACCGTCACTCTTGCACAGCAGGCTACAGCTATGGCAGCAAAACTTGAAAATCAGGAGGGCAGGGCGAGGCACAATAACATCAGGGTGGTGAGGTCCTGTAAGGGGCTGAGGGCCACTGTGTGGACCTATTCTTAGAGGATCTTATTTTCAGCACCCTTGGACCCAAGAGACTGTTAAGGTTCTTTTCAGTAAGAATGGCGCACAGAGCACCCATTCTACCAGCTAAATCCGGTGCCCCCCAAAGAACCATCATAGCTTGTATTTTCAACTAATGGGACAGAGACTCAATACTCCAGGTGGCACACACTCATGATGACCTTAAATATGAAAATGCCACTATCCGTTTCTTTCCGGACTTTACCTTACAAGTCCAGATTCAACTGCCCAGCTTTGAAACTGATAAGTAAGAATTTAGGGCACAGGCCTCAAATATGACTCCCCTGTATAGGTGGTGCTATCTGGCCCCAGTAGAAACGATGGCGTACCCCCAGAGTAAACCCCTGGTACTTGAAGGGCAAAGCATTCAGGGAAAAAGTATGCAAAAGGGTGGATCAGTATTTTCAAGATAATGATGGATCTGTAGAGTCAGCCAGTGTGCTGTGGCAAGCCTTTAAAACAGTCCTACATGGTTATGTCCAAGCCTTGATTGGAGACCTACAAAAGGAACAGAGGCTGAAATGTGATGGTCTGGAGTTCAACTGTGCCTCTCTGGAGGCCCGTCTTGTGGCCGGAGAATCAGGCTATCCCCTGTTGCACCACCGATTGGGTCTGAAGCAGCATAAACTTAGGGAATGGGTGAGGATAACGCTCGTGCCATGCGTTTGCAACCCAGCGCCATATGTATGACATCGGAGATAATGGTAATAAGTTGCCCGCATGCCTTGAGAAGTTCAATGAAGGCTGTAATTGGGTCTTTGTGATCCTTGACTATGAGGGGATGTCGCAGACCAAAGGTGCCACTATAGCTGAAACCTTTGTGGCGTACTACAAAGCACTGTACGTCTCCTCCTCTGTTATGATGAGTGAGAACTGAAGGGATTTTCTGAAAGATCTTACCCTTCTGGCATTTGTGGTCGAAGACTGTGCAACACTAGACCAAGACCTTATGGTGGAAGAGCTAACCAGGAAGGCAACAGGGCTGAACTGTAGAATTGTATACATGTTCTATGGACAAAATTGGGAACCCTCTCTTACATATGTTGCAGACAGCCAGGAAAGAGGAAGCCTCTTGGAGGACCAGTGAATGGCCACGGTAGTCATCCCTAAGAAGGGCAAACTGGCAAATGAGTGAGGTTCATACAGACCCATCTCATTGCTTATCTTTGAGACAAAGGTTCTGGCAAAGGCTTTGGCAACTAGGCTGCGGACGGTAATCTCCACTGTGATATACCCAGACCAGTCTGGATTCATGCCACACAGAGGGACACAACTGAACCTGTGTTGCCTCTTCAGTATCTTGCATATAATTAGTGACTCATCGTATGAGTGGGCCAAATTGTTGTCTCTGGATGCAAAAATGATGTTTGACAGTGTTGAATGGCCCTATCTATTTGCTGCGCAAGGGAGGATGGGCTTCGGCCCCCAATTTCCTGGTTGGGTCAGACGCCTGTATTAGGATCTACTGACTAGGGTGCGTGTTAATAATACAGTGTTGCATGCCTTTGCCCTTCAAAAGGGGATGAGTTAGGGATGCCCGCTGTCCCCCATGATCTTTGTGTTGACTCTTGAGCTCACCTGGCTGCTTGGGTGCGGCAGGACCCCTCATATTGGGCATTGTGGTGGGTTGGGAGAGGGATGAAAGAATATCCCTCCACACAGACGACATCCAGCTGTATGTGACACAACCAGAACCTTCCATAGTTTGGATCTTGCTAATTTTTAGAATATTTGGAGACCATTCTGGAATTCGTATCAACTGGGAGAAGTCTATAGTATTCATGCTGGGGGCAGGGGCGTACATTACGACTGCCAGCAAGGTGTATGCCACTGCTGGCGACCAAAGACTTCAAATACTTGGACATCTATGTTACAATGGAACCCCAAGAATTCTTTGACAAGAATGTATGCCCACAACTGGAGTGGGTGCTCCTGCTCTCCTTAATTAGTCTTGCAGCTCTTTTCAAAATGATGACCCTCTTGCGGTTGCTCTACGTCCTGCAAAATACACCTTATATGATCTTTTCCGATTTTTCCCACAGACTTGATGAGGCGCTTTACCAATTACTTTGGGATGGCAGCACCCCATGTGCAGCTCTGCATAAACTACAGAGGGGAATGTATGAAGGAAGGTTAGCAATCCTAAACATAATGCTGTATTATTGGGTCACCCAATTGGTGGTTGTCAATGATTGGGCATTTGCTGATAGGGCAGTACCTGCCTATTGAGTAGATAGGATGGCCATGGGATTCGACAGCTACCTGTCTGTCCTATACTGGAAGAGGAGGGAATGGACCTTGCCCCTGCACACCCAGTTGCCGGTGAGGGCATGGAGAGAGGCCACCAGACACTTGGCTGAAAAATGGAACTCACCCCGCTCTGGGACTGCTATACATTGAGAGAAGTAGGGGGGGGGGGGGGTCTTCAAGGCTTTGCGAAATGGGCTCTGATTGGTTTTGAGCACCTGGGTGATGTATGGCGGGAACAGGTATATATAACATTTGAGATTCTACAGGTGGAGTTTGAAATGAGAGATTCTGAGAGGTTTCGCCACATGCAATTGGGGCATGCACTGAGATGCCACATTGCGGAGGGAGAGCAGCTCCCCGCCAGCAGCCCCGCTGGAGTATCGCCTGCTATTGGATCCCCTGACGGAAAAATACATCTCCCTTAATTATAGGAAGTTACTGTGTAACTCTCCAGACCCATTGGTGTACTTGAGGGAACATGACGTTGGAACAATTGAAGATGAGTACTGGAGCGAACCAATACAGAGTCCCAGGGAATGTGACATACGTACCCGTTTCAGATTAGTCCAACTAAAGATTTTACATAGAACATACTACTCCTGAACACTACATCGTATAGGGAGAGCAGCTACCCCACTGTTGTCTCAGGGAGTTTGAGCAGAAATGAACTTTCTTTCACATACTGTGAGGTGTCCAAAAATCCAGCAATACTTGGAGGGAGTGTTACACATAATGACCTGGGTCACAGGCCTGGACGTCCCCTTGGAGGCTAAATGGATCCTCCTGCACATTGCAGGTGAGGTGCAGTGGCCCAGGTACCAGAGGATCTGGCTGGTACTAGCAGTGGCTGTAGAGAAGGGTAATGTAGCAAGGACATGGGGATCCCTCTTGCCGATGCATGTGGATGATTGTCTAATGGATCTTAACTGGTGCCAAAGGGCTGAACACGCAATATACCTCAGCAGAAGCTCTCCTCACAGATGGGAAAAGGTCTGGGGACCTGTAAATGGGGAGTGGAGGGAGCTGGGAGTGTCGGGAAGTGTTATACATATATCTCTGGGTCTTATGAGGGAAACTGTGTGCCAAAGGACAGTCGGTGCCAAGCTTTGTGGTTTACACAGATTGCCCAAAGTTATCTATGTCATATGGTGAACAAGATCTTGTGCAATTTGTTGCTGTATGATAGCTGATTGAGCAATTCTTAAATAAAAAGAGTTAAAAAAAAATCTGTTACGCCATGGAACACAAAGAACCTCCAGTAAGTATTTGTGCTCACTCTACCTCTGTTTTAGCTGTGGCAGATATTTGTAAGTCAGTGACTTGTGCCTCCCTTCACACTTTTGCAGAGCACTGATGCTTACACTCCTAAGTGAAGAGGGGTGGTCACGTTGCTCGTTCTATTATGCCGGATTTTTTGGTGTAGGTAGTCCTGCACCTACCTCAGAGTGTGGAACTGCTTGAGTACTCTTTTCAAAAGGCGAGGAATCAGCAGGTAGGTGTATCCATCAAAAGAACAAGTTACTTACCTTTGGAAACTATTTTTCTTGTGGATAGAGTATCTACCTGGGGATTACTCACCGACCCACCAGCCTCCCTATTTCTTGTCTGCATATACCAAAAAGAAGTCTGTGTATTTTGTATGTATATGAGTTTTCATTAGTAAGTCTTAGAGTTTAGAGACTATAATTGCATTGTGAGGTTCGTTGTACCTGCTTCCCTCAAAGGCAAATAGAAAATGGGTGGGAACTAACATCAGCACGCTGACGGTTGTTTTTTGTGGCTTGAGTGACGTCACAGAGTGCCCCATGTGGAGCCATGTGCATTCCCATGTCCCTGTCGATGTGGAAGAGCTACCAAGAAAGTTTTCACAGAATGTTAGCATATGTGATATTCAAAATGTGAAGTAACTGCAGGTAGACACTGCATCCAGCAGAAAAAGCCTTACCAAAGGTAAGTAACTTGTTCATCCAAATCAAGCCTATCGAGTCCAAGTTATGAAGGCAAAGAGATATACTTCAGATTTTATAGCAGTACATATGAAAAATAGAACGAAAATCCTCACGTTTGAGGAAGTTTGAGAAAGCAGTTACAAGTGAATTCAGACACTTGCTACCTAACTTGAGAGAGCCATCAGTCCGTACCATTGGTACTCTATTTTACTGTATAGTAATAGGATGTGCAAAGGTGGTAAGTCGGGAGACAAACAGGTTTATCTTTCATTTACTGACTGATACGTAAACAACACTCAGGGGGTCATTCCGACCCTGGCGGTCCATGACCGCCAGGGCCGGGGACCGCGGAAGCACCGCCAACAGGCTGGCGGTGCTTCCTAGGCCATTCTGACCGCGGCAGTAAAGCCGCGGTCAGAAAAGAGGAACCGGCGGTTTCCCGCCGGTTTACCCCTGGCCCAGGGAATCCTGCAGCGCCGCCATGGGGATTCCGACCCCCTTCCCGCCATCCTGTTCCTGGCAGTTTTTACCGCCAGGAACAGGATGGCGGGAACGGGTGCCACAGGCATGGGCAGTGCAGGGGCCCCCTAACAGGGCCCCATTAGGATTTTCAGTGAAAATCGCGACGGGTGCCACTGCACCCGTCGCACCCCTACAACTCCGCCGGCTCCATTCGGAGCCGGCTTCATTGTTGCAGGGGGTTTCCCGCTGGGCCGGCGGGCAGCCTTCTGGCGGTCGCCCGCCGGCCCAGCGGGAAAGCCAGAATGGCTGCGGCGGTCTTTTGAATGACCCCCTCAGTGTGATGCACTCTAAAAAAAAAAATCAGGTTAAGGAAGTTTTGCTGGAAAGGGAAATCTGCAGATGACGAAATTCAGGGTAAACCTCATGTTTCAAAGTATTAACGAGTGGACATTTTTATCCACAAAACGGAACACTAACTTTACAAATTCTGAAACTGATAGCAGCTCTTACCCTACAGTCTTGGTCAGACTGTGACATCAGTGGTTCATGTGTTGCTTCAAAACATTTCAGATCTCAAGTGATAAACCACTAGTCGAATCCTGCTTTTTAAATACGTTTTACCTTCTTCAAGAAACTCACTGTTGTTGCCTGGTCCTTCCCAAGTTATTTCTTACTTTTTCTAAATCAATTAAAATGCCAGTCTTTGAGAGTCCTGCTCTACAATTCTCCTCTCTGTCACGTCACCTCAAGCCTGTATTTCTTGCTCCCTAATTCACTATAATAGCATTGTCTACTGCGTCACCCCTTCTTGCTGCAATCTCCAAGTCTCATTCTCCTTGGTCTCCCGGCTGTAGTTAATCACCCTACTTTACTCTCCACATTACTCTTGGTGTGGTAACTGGAGTCTACTGGTTAGCTCCTTGTCAACACCCTGTAGTGTTTTTTGTCGAGTCTACGCGGTTGACATGCAAGGTTTGATTTTCTCCACTAACGTCTATAAATACTAGAATATCTCTGGACGCATGCAAGCTTTTTATGAAAGATACTTTGAAAAATGCAGTACATCAACGGAATTGTGTCTACTGAGGTTAGTATTTTCTGTCTTTGTTTTATTTTGTGTGTGTGTGTGTGTGTGTGTGTGTGTGTGTGTGTATATATATATATATATTTTTTAATATACAAATTTTTTCAAACAGAATTGAAAGGACCTCAATTCGGACCTCTTTGTTAATGTAACAATGCTCACTCTTTTGTGGGATCCTCCCCTTTTGTAGTCCTCAGTTTCATTCATTTAGTTTCTTTCTGTTTTTCATAGAACAAACTTTTTGATAGAGATTTCTAGCTGCAGATTTCTGACCTTTTGGGTATTCCCCAGAAATCAGACTGTATTATCAAACTTTCTTTTCCTTAGTACCGCTGCACGCTGGAAGATGGTGCTGTGTGGCTCTGCACTGTTCCTCTGTGGAAATTATGTGTGGGGACCATAAAGAGACAACTCCCTTGCACTGACATGAGTCCCTTTACTTTCTGTGCCACCTAACACAAACCTGGAGCGGACCCTTCTCTTGTTTTTGTTTTTTCCTCAAAATTCACTCCGTGTGCAAATTATGTTACCCCCTAAAACGAAGGGTTTCATGCCCTGTGAGGACAGATGTCTGTGATGAATCCCCTTCGAGTGTGCCAGTGGTGTCTTTGATTGAGCCATGACTCCAAGACCTGCGGATGCTGCGCATTGATTGGCCTGAAGACCATCAGATAACGGGAGGCAAACCTTTGAGGGCAAGCATAAGAAAACTCCATGCCAAGACCACTCCAGGTTCCATTCAGCATCAAAGGCCCAACACCATTCCCTGAGTTCACAGAGCCATACAAGTGACTGGTCTTTGTCGTCCTCCAAGTTTTCAGGTAAGCACATAAATCACAGGAAATCAAAGCAGAGTTCTGCAACTTTGCGCTGCTTGCACTCCCTTGTGCTGGCGCATGGGTGGTGCAGTGATCTTGATCACTCTTTCCAAATCTGCCGATCCTGCAGCTGGTTTAGGCATAACCAGCATTCCAAGGGGCTTCAGCCACAGTGCGCCATATCAAACAGTTCTGTGCTGGCATACTCCAATTCTTAGGTCCCTTGCCGATTCCCTCTAGCACGCCTTTGGACCCATGGAACCAAAAGGTTTTCCACCTGGAATACCACTGCCAGCTGGTCCAGCTGAGACAATCTTACCTCGTCCTGCTCATGGCACCCAAACCTAAGCTGTGACTGGGTATGTCAACCTCGCTGCCCGAAGAGGTATCCCCAATTGTCTGACCTCAACTGACATTGCACCTGTATCCGACTGAGGCACCCATTCTACACTCAACTTACCACATGGCTGGCAACATTTTTTTACATTCACTTTTTGGGTCAGACTCTGATAATGATTGACTGGTGCTAAGTTTCTCAGCTCTATTAGACTGACAACTGGTATGACAACTTCCAGGAGACTAGTGGGCTGGACACCTCCTTGGAGACATCTATTTTCTCTTTTCCCAGACCAGCCATGGAGGAATCTGCATCCTATGCCATGGCCATGCGTAGGGTAGCCAAAGTCCTTGATCTGCAGCTCCCCATCCTGGATTTAAAAACAAATACCCTTAATATGTTCCTGAAACTGGGTCAGACTTTCTCTGAGCCCCTCTGCCTTTCAATGAGGCTCTGATGGACACCCTTTGAGAATTTGGGCTAAGCCTTGCTCTGGCCTGGCAGTCAATAGACAAATCACTAGGTACCATCACTCTTGTCCCAGCACCCTTCACCACAGAGCCACATGGTGCAGGCCTGTAACAGCTGTTCCAGTCAAAACACTTTCCCTGCCACTTCTCCTGATAGGGACTCAAAGAGATTGGAGACCACTGCCTCTTTTCATCCATTAGTTTGGCCCTGTGTTCTGTTAACGCATCCTGTTTGTTGGACCTTTATAGTCTTGCCCTGTTGGATTTGGTGGCACAAGTCCTCCCTGGTGTGCTGGAAAACCTTCTTCCTGTATTGTCTCAGGTGATTCAAAATTGTTGTAATGCTGGCCCTCGACCATTTTGAATCTCCTGAGAGAGTACAGGAAGAAGTTCACAATTTTGTGGCTTGGACACCACTGACTATCAAGTATGCAGTAGGCACCAACGGTGCTATTAACCGCCATACAAGACTGCACTCATCCAGGTTATCTGGCAATGTCCATTCCTTCCTGATGGACATGCCCTTTGATGGTTCTTGCCTGTCCGGTTTCTGTCCTTGAACACTTCAAAGAGAGTAGGGCCACAGCTCGTTCTCTGAGTCTTTTATGCCCCACCAACTGCGCCAGTGCTGCTTTTGTGGCTATGGCAGAGGTGCCCAACCCCCTCAAGGGACACAGCAGTTTCATGGAAGAAGCAGGGGTGTCTGCTGCCAAGGTCAGCATGACGGTCAGTCCAGCGCTATCCTCCGCTTCCCCCACAGCCCCGTCTGCCAAACCACTTTAGTATACCCTTACTGGGTCACAGCCACTCAGTGGGAGGCAGGGTCCTCTGATTCAATCTTGGTTGGCATGTGATCACATTGAACAAGTGGGTCCCTCACATTGTTACCAAAGGCTACGTCCTACCCTGCCCTTTCTTTCCTGCCGCACCTTCCATCATCCACCCAGTGACTGAGGGAGTAACATCTGTCCATTTTGCAGAAGGAAGGTCAAGCCCTTTTGGCTAAAGGGAGCTCTAGCCCATGGGATTCAGTACTTTCCACGTGCGTTGAGTTAAATGCCAAAATTATTTATTTCTAATACTTGGTGGAGAAAAGGCAATTCGCCTGAAGCAAAAGCCTTCTCAAAATCCACCATCAACAAAGCAGTCAGTTTTGTGATTTGTTGCCAGAGGCAGTTTTACTTGCGATCTTCTCAGAGAGTGTCTTTTTCCCCTTCTCAGCATAAAGTTCTTCTGTTCTCAGTGTACTAATAATTGGATTACTTTAACCTATCTATTGGGGGCCTTTTTCATATATATATATATATATATATATATATATATATATATATATAGGCTAAGCATCACCAAATCACATAGTTTAGGGACTTCCCTTTCCAGCTTTCCTGCAGATGTGAGGCATATAAATTCTCACAGTAACTTGAAGACACATCAGGAAAGTCAAATTAATCCTGCACCCTCCCACCCTCTGAGTCCCTGATACTATGTATGAATCTGTTTGTGATTTCTTTATAGGTTAGCCAGTGTATTAGTTTCCCCGTCTGGTGCCTGTGTTAGTTTAAGGTATAGTGAGAAGTTGTCCATGCCCCCTTTGCTGCATCGGTAAGCCTATGCTTTAGTTCTGTCCTGATTCCTACCAGCTGATGGAAACTCTCTTCATAAGCAGAGTACAGGTTGTGGCATCTAAGTTGGGCAATGTAATCTTCCTGGGAGTCGGTTTCCACTCTCCCTGTCACATTTCTGACTTGCTCACTGTGATATAATTCCACCCGAATAAAATCTTTAAAGCCCTCCCAGAGGGTGACCTTCAAGGGCATAGATAGCATATTGAGGTATGAGTCTTTCTCTTCCTTCAGGAAGTCTGAGAAGTGAGTATCTAGGAGTCACTTAGTCGGTATCCGCTATTGTCCCCCACTGCCTTTCAAGGAGCCTTACAGTCTCAATTCAATAAGGGAGTGGTCTGACAGGCAGCAAAGTAAAATATAAGCTTTGACCCCACCCATTCTCAGCTAATTGGACAAATAAATTCTGTTATCCAAGTATGATTAATTGGAATGAGAATAAAAAGAAAATTCAGATCTATTATGGTGCCAAAGTCGCCATACATCAGTAAGTACGATGGAGGAGGACCAGTCAGAGAGTGCTGTGGTTTTCCAATTAATATTAGAACCCCCTGGAGTCCCTCCCAGGATCCATGAGCATGTTCAAATTCCCCCTAGGATGGTCGTTCATTGGGAGCTCCTTAGACCAGTTATGAAAGATGCCCGTGGGTGATATCAATAAGTGTTGAGGGGATAAAGGCGCTCACTATTGTCTTCGAGACCCACTCCAGCATTCCTGTTTTTTACCAACCTTCCCAGAGCTCCATTATACACCTTTTATACAACTAATAGAAAGGATTTTTGCAGTAGGATAGCCACTTCTCTATAGCCTTGAGTAAATCCCAGTCCGTTAGTCTCTTATAATAGAAGCACTTTAGGGAATAGTTTCTTAATGTAGCTCAACACTGCCTTCTTTTAATTTTATCAATACGACCATTTACTTTCCAAGAGACTATCTTATAAGTAGTGTCATGGTCATGATAGAAAGCATACAGGGTTACCATCTTGAGTCTTGTTTTGTGCGAGCGTCTTCTTGCAAGGTAAGAAAAGCAATCCCACTTCAACCTCTAAAAACACAAACCCACACACACACACACGCTTCGAAGCATAAAGCATCTGCTACCCACATAACATATACAAACTAGAAACAAAGAAAATGTTGTACAACTAGTACAGGACCATTAAGCCTGCCCATGCCCCTACCAACCTTGTGTCTGAAGTGCGACATTTCACTTATCTAGTTTATATAGGCCCCCAACAGCATTAAATAACATATAACTGGCTTTTCCAGTCTAACAGTGTTGCCCCTTCCACCCTGCAACAGAGGCCGTGGTGGACCATTTAGGAAGAAGTCATCTCTGAAGGATATGTGGTGGAAGGGTACGCATCCTCCTCTTAGCAGGACCCTGTGTTGAAAGATTCTTCCTCTTTTCCCGTTTTTAGCTTCTTAGAGCCCTGGTGCTTTCTTATTTTAGGAGACCTCCTCCTCTTCCCAGGTGTATCCCTGTCTTTGGTGTCCTGATATTGGTAGGGTAGTGGCGCCTCTGGGTTTAAAAAAAAAAAGGAGGATTTCCCCTGAAACAGAATCTTTAATTTGGCTCGGTAGAGCAGAATGTATTGGATTTCTATGGCCCAAATGTTTTTTGTTTTGACTTCAAAATAAGATTTCTGCTGTTGCCAAACGTTGGCTGTGTAGGCCGGGCTTTTCTGAGGATGACATCCCTGTCCATATAATTATCACAATCAGCGGATGTAACGGTGCACCCTGATGAGGCATGGGCGTCAGTGCCCTGGTGTGCCATTTCAAGCATGAAGCACGTTGAGGGGTCTGCCTCTGGGATTTATGATTTGAACCATGCAGTCAGAAAGGCCTATGGTTGTGGCCTTCAACCCCGTCCCCTTTTAGAGATTCTCACAAGTCTCAAATTGTTTTAATGATTTCCGCTGAAAGTCGCGTTTCAGAAATACCCTGGGTTGTTAGGGTTCCCTGAGTGCTGGCCAACCTTAGGCCCGACATTGTAGCCATTTACTATGTAAAGTGAGGATACTAGGTGGTTTAGGCATAGTTTTGTGATTTACAGGGCATTTTGGTAAAATAAAGTGCAGACTTCTATGCAGGCCATACCACCCTGAACTCTCCTGGGCCTCTACTTGTCAGAAATAACCAATGATGATAGGATTCCCTGGGTCCTGGCAAATCCCTACCCCGAATACTTGCAACGGGCCTAATGGAAAATAAGTTACTTACCTTTTGGTAACAGTATTTCAGGTTTATATGTGATCTTCCAAGATTCTCTACCTTTGAAATGAAAATCTCTAGGTATCAGACTGGTCCAGAAAAGCTTTTTCTATTAGCAGCTCTCCAGTGCCGCTGGTGGCACCATGCAGATCCACCCACTGGACATAATGCCACTGGTGTATGAAAGGGACCAACCTAAGCATTGACATCAGTTCCTGATACTTTTCCTGAGTCTCAGCGACGCATGCAGAGAGCAATTGAGAGAGCACCAATAACAGCAACAAAAACATCCCAAATACATTTGCACACCTTGGAACCTTATTATATATGATACTGACTCATCAGTGAAGTAGGTGGGTTATGAGGAATCTACAGGAAAAATATGTATGCACTGGAGATATAGTAATTTCTGTCTCCAATTGATCCATACTCCTGCTGATACCTTATCTTTAGGATGAATGCCAAATCAGTACCCCTCCCCCCAGGAGACAGGAATGAGTAGCACCAATTCACCAAGGAAATCATGCAGCACAGTAGTGGCAAAAGATCCTTTACCGCGTTCTTGAGGTGTAAGGCAGTAATAGTAAGCAAACGTATACAGAGATAACCTTGTGGCTAACCAGCAGGGAGAGTCGTGTTCTTTCTTGGCCACAGCATTGCAGATCTTGATGCATAAGATGGCCTATTGCAAAATAGTGCTCCTAATCACTGCCTTGTTTTTCTAAAAAAAACTCACAAAGAGCCAGTCACCCACTCTATTCTGTCAAATAGATGTAGTCTTTCTTAATGCTTGGCAGGAGAGGAATGAATATTGGAAGAGTGATATATCAGGCATATGAAAGGCCAAAACCACCTTGGGCAAGAAGACAGGGTAGGTATTTCGACAACTAAAGAGGCGGACAAACTGAGAACGTCTGGCGCTCCCTGACCCTATGTTCAGATGATATTGCAGATAACAATAGTGTCATCAAAGTAAGAAGTCTAACTGTATCTGCTCAAAAAGAGATACTATCAAAGTCATCACAAGATTCAGATCCCATTTAGAAACAATTAACATAGTCGAAGAAAACAAGTAGAGCCAAACCTTTTAAAACTCACTATTAAAGTTGACATAAACAATTAATGAAGTCTAGTCAGCAGGACACATAAAAGCGGAAAGGGCAGCCTCCTAACCCTTGTGAGTAGCTACTGTCAGCCGTTTATGTGCAAAAGGCAAGGAGAATCACTGGATGACAAAAAGGTGTGATTGAAAGAGATCCGAACCTTCCGGCCCACACCATTGCACAAATTTGTTCCTGTTCTGGGCAGTGGCAAAGAGATGCATGGATGGAGAACACTCTGGAGAAGATCATCTCTATCATTTCAGGGTGAAGTTCCTCCAGTGGGATGTGACTGAGAGCACCTTCTCTCACATTAGGAGATCCTGCCAGATTGGGTGCTTCTGGGAAACGTTATCTAGCCGTGTGAGAATTGCCGCAGTGTTTCCAAGATACCACACCACCCTGCATGTTGACGTAATGGATCTGAATGTTGCTCCCTGAAATTGATCTGTGAAATGTCTTGGAGACTAGGTGGGCCATTAGCAACTCTAGCACATTGTTTAGCAGACAATATTCCAATGTGGACCAAGAGCTGTGCACTGTCTGGTCACCCAGCTGGGTACCTCTGCCCAGCAAGGAGGTGCCCATGACCACTGTAGCTTTCACTTGTAGGGCTGAACGGTTGGCCCACCTCCAGGTTGGAAAAGTCCATTTACTATTGCAGATCCTGGCGAAACAACCAGTGGATCTACACTTGAACCGAAAGACTCCATTTGTGTTGGTGCCACTATCATCACAGGCAACAATTCAAGGCCCTGATCTGGTGTGAGGAACCAGCACCAGACATGAGGCAATCGGGAGATGCGTTTGAGTGAGAAATCTCAGAATCATCTCCTGAATATCCATGATCCTCTGAATTGAAGGAAAGGCCTTCTCGTAGGAATGCAAAGGTTAACCTCTGTTTGAGTGAGATAATAGTAAATCTCAAGTCATGGAAAAGAGTCACCATGGTTGGAATTGTTCCTAGACCATTGTTGGGATGTCACCTTCACCAACTAGTCTTCTAAGTATGGCAATAGACACCAAACTATCTCAGTGAAGCTGCCAAAATTGCCACACTTTTGGTAAAACATGAGGCATAGTCATCAGACGAAATGGCAAGCCTGCAAACTCGAAGTGCTGTGACCCCACAGTAAAGCTCTTATAACATCTGTTAGCAAGAAGAAATGAAAGATGAAAGTGGATGTCCAGGAGGCCCAGGAACGCCAACCAATCCCTTGTGTTTGGGTGAGCATGACTGGGCTCAGAGACAACAGTTTGAACTTCTTTTGCCAAATAAGTTGAGATCCAGGATTGGTCTCGGATGCCATCCTTCTTTGAGACCAAGTAGCAAAGGGAATAAGCTTCTGTGCCATTTTCTTCAAGAGGCACCACTTTGATTGCCCTTTTGTTCAGCAGGACAGGAGCCTCTGCCCCTAGAATCGAGATGTGTGCCAAGGAACACAATCCTGAGGGAGAAACAAGAAAAATGGGCCCAGTGATCCATCACAAAAGACTCTCAATTGCTAGAAAAGTGACAGCCCTTCCCCCACAGAAGTAAATGATGGTGTAAGTAGGGGGGAGCTGGAGGAGTTTCGAGGTAGCAGATCTGGCAAAGTATGGAGGAGACAGGATCTGCTGTCGCTGCTGATGATGGCAACCTTTTGACCCAGCTCTGCTTCAAAGGGGTGGTGCATTTTCTGAAGTGTCTTGATCTGCTGAGCAGGCTGCCTCTGCAGAGATTGCTGATATACGGAGTTACCCCTGAACATCTTGTATTGGTGATAGAAGTTCCTCACAAGTGAGGCCAGATCACGTGAGTAGGCCATAGACAGGGCCACTGGAATTATGCAGGAGGAGAGGGCCAAATTATGTGGCAGAGTTGAGTAAATTATGTGGCAAGAAAATGCAAATTATGCAGCAGAATGCAGCACTTTTTGTATTTGTATTAATTATTTTGACATTTTTAACCTTGATAACACTCTGGGCATTGGTTGCGTTGCATTAGTGCCAGTTTAGCACCCAAATATAGCCATAATCAACAGAAAGGTGACCACTCCAGCTTTGCAAAGGACCTTCCATGTGTTGTCACATTTTTTGTAACGTTTGTACTGTTTGACCTAGAAGCAAATTTTGTTAAAATCTGCAGATTATGAGGCAGATGATGGTTTATGTGGCAATTGTTGCACATGTATGATTGTGCAAAAATCGCCACAGCCGCACAATAGCATAAATCTAGTGGCCTTGGCCATAGGCTTTTTTTGAAGTGTGCCAAAGAGTAGTTGACCTTTTCTCCAAAAAGACATTCACTATCGTAAAGCATGTTCATCAGAGCAGCCTAAATACCTCCTGATAAGCCAGTGGAATGCATCCAGGCAAATCATTTCAACATGTTGGCTGTGCTCTTGGATCCACAGTATCAGCAGGATCCAAGCTGCACTTCACAATCTGTTTTGAGGTATCAAAGCCATGACCAATTCATAAAAACGTCTGCATGTGTGTCGATAGGCTGCAACTGCCCATTTTGCCAATTCCCACAATACATGGCCCAGCAGGAATGTGGTATTAGCAATACAAAGAGTTAGAAGGCCAGGCGCATAAGCATTCAGGGCCATGAAGTCCAGTTTTTATGATTCCCTGTCCGCAGGAGTCTTATGAAAGGCAGTAGAGTTCACTTTAGAAGATGAAGCCTGATCCAACAATCTCAGGTCTGAGGACAATAAACTGGGATCAGCAGCAGCAGCCTTATGGCATCTGCTAATTTGTTTGTGGGCGTCTGAGCAACTTTTCTTAACCACCCAAGAGAGGTTGCAGTAGGGTCTTGTCAAAAGCGAGCAAAGGATCTGCAACTGTAGAAGGTACGATATCTGTCAACATATTAGAATTAGACTTAAGCACTTCAGAGGACAAATCCAAATTCAGACACTGCCACTGTGTGCATCACTGTGATAAAGGAGGACACTGCCTAGGTCACGGCACTGTGGGAGTAAGGAATGGCCACCTCTGTGATGTTGTTTAAACTGCTGGCATTTTGTAATTTAATGTATATACCTGCATCATTGGATCGTGGACCAGAGGATACCAGAACCATCCTAAAGATGACCAACCGGGCCTGATATATGGCCCTCGACCTGTGGGAGTTGATCAGTGGAGTCAGAAATTACAGCTGAATGTTCTGCAGCTTTGGAATTGGCTCTGAGGATGAGGAAGGGTCAGTTTTGGGTAATGGCCCCATGACTTCGAACGGTAAAAGAAACCGGACCTTTTTTCAAAGAACAAGATGATTTTTCTTTCTAATGGCAATTTTATAGATTTTTGTGGATAGATATTTTGATTGTTCACTCGCAAGAGACTTGCCTGTAGGAGGAGGGCTATTCTGTTGGTGTCCATCAGGGCCTTGGTCAGGAAAAGCTTGGTCTCACATCCCTAAGAGGGATGTAGCATCCAGCGGTGGAATGGAGTTCTTTGCTGTTTTGGGAGTTATTGTCTATGCGTTCCTTGTAGTGTGCTCTTTTTTGTGGTGTGTATGAGTTGGTGGTGGTTGCGAGTGGAGGTTTTGAGGGTGGAGAAGTTTGTGGTGGAGGGTTCTTGTCGCCAGGCTTTCTCCGCTTTGCAGCATTTGCGCTTGGAATCTTGGAGTTCAGCAGTGAACCATGGAGCGTTTTTGATGTTGCGGGTGGTAATGTTTTTTCTGAGGGGGCGAGTGAATCTGCACAGGTGGTGATCCATTTTGTGAGGTTATGTGCCGCGGTGTTGGGGTCGTTGGTGTTGGGGGGGTTCCGTGCCAGTTGGGAGTTCAGGCGTTCTGTGGGGATCTTGTCCCACATGTGGTAGGGGGTGGTGGGTTGGTGGTGGTGTGTGGGGGGTTTGGCGAAGGAGAAGGGGACGCATTGGTGGTCGGTCCAATGGAGTTCGGTGGTGTCGGTGTAGGTTATGTGTTGGCTCGAAGTGAAGATTGCATCAAGTGTGTGTCCTGCTGAGTAAGTGGGTGCTGTGTCCAGTTGCTTGAGTCCGAGGTTGGTGAAGATGTCTAGGAGGGAAGAGGAGTTGTGGTCGTGGGGGTTCTCCAGGTGAAAGTTGAAATCGCTGAGGAGGATGTAGTCTGTGGAGATGAGGGCGTGCGGGCTGATGATGTTAGCAATGGTGTCACAGAAGGGGGGGCGTGGCCCTGGGAGTCTGTATACGAGTGTACCTCTGAGGTTGGTGTTGTTGTTTATGTGGATTAGGAAGTGCATGTGTTCTGCGTTGTTGAGGGTGTCGTGGGTGTTAGTGCTGACCTTAATGGTGTCTTTGTGCAGGATGGCGATGCCACCTCCTGGGTTGTTAAGGCGGTCTTTGTGTTGGAGTTTGTAGCCCTCAGGGGTGGCTGTAGCTATATTGGGCTCAGATGATTGGTTTGTCCAGGTTTCCGTGAGGAAGACGATGTCAGTTAAGTGTGATGTGATGAGGTCCCAGAGTTCTATGGCATGTTTGTGTAGGGAGTGGGTGTTAAGGAGCAAGCAGTTGAGATGGTTGTGGGGGGTGTTGTTGTTGTGTTGAGCGATAGTGCTGGTGTGGGTGCTCATGGTGTCGCTGTGGGTCGTGGTGTGTTGACGTGGGGTGTGTTCAGGTTGTGGGTTTTTTCGTGGTGGGGCCGGTTGGTGGGTGCGGTGGCTGTGCAGGAGTTAGTTGCGTTGAGGTTGTTGTGTTTGGTGTTGGGGGCGCTGGGGTTGGTGTGGGGTGTGTGAGTGTTGGGGGTGTGAGAGGTGGAGCAGGAGAATAGGCAGGCGTAGCAGGTGAAGGGATCCTGTGTGTCTGTGTGGGGCTGGTTTGGGTGCAGGCAGGGCATGGTCCTGGATTGAGGGAGTGGAGTGTATGTGAGGAGTAGTGTTGTCTGGGGGGGGTCTTGGCTAGGGGGACCAGGAGGACTGGTGCTGGGCACGGTCCAGGCACGGACAGGCTTGCCTCCGGCGCGCCAGGGGCGCAGTCGCGCAGAGACCACCATTAATAGGGGGAGGTGGGAGGGAGGAGCAGCTGGGAGGCGAGAGGCAGGAGGGTAAAGCTAATGGTGGTGCGAGGGGGGGGCAGGGCAACAGGGACGCAGCAGCGGGGAAGGCAGAAGGTTGGCGCGGAGAGAGCTGGCAGAGGAGCGCAAAAAGGCACAAAATGGGCACAGAAATATGGCAAAACAAGGCACAATAAAAAATGATATAAACAGTAAAGACAGGGCACAATAAACGCGATGGAAATACACACAATAGTACAATGTACAAGTCTAGACACCAGGGATGAGGCGAAGTCGAGTGCCTGCGGGTCAAGGAGGGCCTCGAACACGCGATGGGCGGCGGGGGTCAGGGACACGGTGCAGCTAGGTGGTGCTGCAGGTGCGGGGGAGCGAGTTCCGGCCAAAACAGGTCAGGGGTCAATGATAAATATGGCCCTTAGTGAGAAGGCTTAGGAAGTGCAGGAGCAGACATTTTACTATTGATTTTATTAATTAATACAGTAATGTACTGATCATTGATGAACTAACATGTGAAAAATGGGTGACTTTTGTAAATGGCCACCATAATTCATTTTGTTTTCTGCTTAAGCTAACTTTAGCTAACTCTGGCTAACTTTGCAGTTGTTTTTCATTGCTCAATGCTTACTTAAGAGTGTGAATAATAGCTTATAGACGTGTAGATTTTGTGTTATGTTTCACAAGGTCAGATTTATTAAGTCATTGCTCGAGTTTGCCTGTCATATTGTTTAGAAAATTGTCACTAACGTGTGGTTTCTTCCTCAAGGATGGAAGTAGATGTTACATTGTAAGATGTTTCTTCCTGAATATGAAGTCTTGACGAGATGGTACAGTGGATCCACAGATGAAACGGAAGAGAAGAAGACATTTTTATAAATTGAGTCTAGCTAATGATTACGTAAATGAAATGTTATCAAATAAGAATTATGAATGTGTAACTTTTAGTTATCTAACTTTAGTTTTATTGGCTGTATATACAGACACTCCATGTCTTGACCAATCATGAGTTTTGTGAAAGTTCACCTATTCTTGGGGTGGTTGTTCTTCTCGGTTCCTGTTCGTTGTCGTTCTTGGGAGAAAGTTTGATTAGCTGTTGATGCAGACTAGACCTTTCAAGATTTTTCCAGTGATATGTCAGTCATGTAGGCTTGAGGGATTTATAGATCGTTCTACTGATGGTGTCCCCTTGCTGAAGTGATCTTCTTGTTGTTGCTCTACGGGTAATGTATAAAATTATGTTTTGTTGTGTCTTTTGTTTTACAGGTAGCAGCTGCAACTCATGAATTAATTGCTGCATAATGATATAACAAAAAAAATATCCCAAGCTAGTATATTTTTCTAAATTTGTGTTTCTAAATCTTTTACATGAAGCCCAACATTTTAATGCTAATTAGTGGTTAATGAGGAAATTTGTCTTTACATGCTTATGATTTATATTGGTGTTCTTTGATCTCTTGCTTAAATGTATTCTATTTCACTGTTGCAAATATTGGTGTTATTAAGTTGTGTTATAATACTTGAGTTAATTTGTTTACTTGCTTTGATTATACTTAGATATGTAAGGCATTCTAATCAGCCATTTATTATTCTATATGCTTATCATTTATGTTTGAGAATTATTTTTGTGAGTTTAACGTTGTTAATATAGGGAAATAAATTTATAATCCTTCTTAATAAACTGGTGTGGTTATTGCATGGTGATTAGATTATTGATTTCTTGTTTATTGATGCTTATTATGACATGCATCCTTGACATGCTCTCAATCAATGTTGTGTTGATCCATTGGCCTAAGGCGCGAGATCCACTATTTTAGTTTGAGGTAATAGCTAGGATTTCTGTGCACTGCAGCAGAAGTCACAGCACAACATACAGTCTAGGCGAACAAATAGGTTGTGAGGACCTAAGAGAAGTAAAATAAGTAAACTTTGACATCAGAATTTTAGTACCTCCATAGGTCTAACAGTGACCAGTGCTTATCCATTTAGTCAAACTTTTAGCGTTCATAGGTGGGGCTTGGGAGGGAGGGGTTTATTTATGATAACACCTAACATACATCTAAAATACAACTAAAACCTCCACCTATAACCTAGGGGGTCCTGGCCCACTATGTGAGGTGATCTGATTAAACAGTCAAAAAGTCTGCCTGGTTGGTTTTCAGAGCATAAATGCTGCTCATTATCACCTGAGAGCTGTCTAGTCATCCTAAGGAGTACTTTCCATCCTTCTAAGTTATTAGTGTGATTGGAAAGGGGTGCCCAATTACACCCAAATTAGTGCCACACTGGTATATTCTGAATAATTAGTAGAATACATTTGGACTTTTCAATTTCTTTTAAGGTTAGTAGCTTCTGGTTTGATGATGCATGTTTCCTTAAGGAGTATTATAGGTGATTAATATAGGAGTAAATAGCATAGCGCCTGCACACAGTCTGCATCCCCCGAATATTCCAAGTGAAACATCTAATGTTACTGCTTTGCAGTCATTATAGGCAATGCATATGATGACTAGGAAATGCACATCTGGCTCCTCCCACTGTGAACACTTTCTAGTGCTACTTTATTAAGACTGACAGGGCAGTGTATTCTATATACTACCATAGCATCCCCTCCATTGTACACCAACAACTATTTCAGTGAAAAAAGCCTGAATAATCAAAACCTGAAGCAAACGGCTGCACTTCCAAGCAGTGTGAAATCTCTAACCTTATTTGTGAAGGGTGCCAGGGCCCAGTGTCAGACCTTTTGAGGGCTCCGGCCCAAATCCCATAGTTGTTTAAATATGTGAGATTTGAGTGTGTGACCCAATTGCATTGCCAGGTGCTCACTCAGAGGTAAGGTATGACTGTGCCAGGGGCAAGAGGCACTTCCCAGCCACGCATGTAGGTACATCTTATTGTGTGCTGGGCATATGTATTCTGCAAGCAATTCAAGGAGGAAGTTGGCAGCGTGTACAGTGAAAGCTAGTGAAGAGAACTATAAGATTTTGTATCTATCATTACTTGTGGGCATTAATAGTGTCTTCTCTTGGGGGGTATTCATGTGGGATTATAGGAATTGATCTGCAGTTTGCGAAGTCACTAGAGGGAGCACCAAAGACCCAGGTGGCAAGGTCCGGGATGAAATAACCTCATCACAACAAGCAATGCATGAATTCCGGAGCATCTGTCACTTACTTGGCTTCTCTAAAGGTGGCAGCCATCTCCAAGGCCACCCAGTGCTCATCTTGAACTTATGACTTGGAGGGTGTCGCTCTCTGGCTTTTTTTCAAAGCTAATCTCCTGCTGAGGTGGTGGTGATGATGATGATGATGATGATGATGATGATGATGATGACAGAGCCCGCATTTGCCTGGTGGGACTTCCAGTCCCAGGCTCCCCATGTGCTGCCTGCTTTTTGGAGGGCTGGCTGACATCGCGGGCGCTACAAAGCGTGCTGCGCACCTCCACAACTGCTACCCGCATTTGCCTGGTGGGACTTCCAGTCCCAGGCTCCCCGTGTGCTGCCTGCTTTGAGGAGGGTGGGCTGACATCGCGGGCGCTAAAAAGTGCGCCGCGCACCTCCAACAACTGTTGCCCGCATTTGTATGGTCAGACTTCCAGTCCCAGGCGCCCCGTGTGTTGCCTGCTTTGTGGAGGGCGGGCTGGGCATCCCCTCAGAGATCCAAGGTAGGACTCTTGGTACTTTCTGTGTTAGTGACTGTTGAAGTTCCATCTCAAGCTTGTGCCACACATTTATATTCTTAATAGGGAAATGCATTGTGAGGGGTAGTCCTACCACGGGTTCAGCGCAACCGAAGATTCCTAAACTTCTCAAATCCATGCAACCCCACTCAAATTGCATAATCAACGAGATTGATACTTTAATTGAAGAGGTGGAACTGATCTTAAACCAAAAAAAAAAGGAATCCGCAGAAAGGGCTGAGGACGGGCACCCTTTTTCTGTTCTTAACCACCGGACCCCTTAACAACAATAGTGGTGCACAACCCAATGTTCGCAGCCAGGTGCCGGCTCCCCAAGGAGCCCCTATGAATGCTAGCCACCCTATATCTCCTGCAATTTATTCTACATCTGAAGCTCCACAAACAGACACGATCATTCATGAAATTCCTTGTTCCAACCGCTTTTCATTATTGGAGACACAGGATCTGGACTATGTCCAAACAAGCCCTACCTTACCATCCCTCCATGCCAGACAAATTCCATCTACATTTACGAGTGCTCCCCTCCAAGAGGATTTAACTCCCCTGGTGATTAGCCTGACGAATGAAGTGGGAGAGCTGAAAACCTTAATGATAGAAATCCTTAACTCTCTCAGAACTATGGCTTTGAGGAAAGACTTTTCTTATCCTCATGAAATCAAGGTAGAGCTCCCCTGAATATCGATCATTTCCAACTTCCAGACCTCTGCCAAGCCCTAAAGACCTCCTGGGCACCAAAAAGCCAGCGCATTATCGTGGAACTCCCGCAACCACTCTTGAAAGTATCACACGCTCTAGAGGGGATTCCTATCCCTGCGTGGAATTGGAATGTGACACAACATCAGCGCATGGCGATCATTTTCATCCTAATAGTGGCCACTACATTTATATGTGCAATGTCCCCCCCTTTACCTCCAAAACATCAGGAAGATAATTCTTCACTTATTAACAAGGCCTCGCACTGGTTACGCCATGTCAGACGTTGTGGCTCAATTATTCATTCGGATATACTATCAGCCGACCGTTTAAGCAGTAAATCTGGCGATTGGGATGTTATAAAACTTAATCTCACCAGTTCTTATCTGGTAAAGGGTTTGTTGCATATGGAAGCATGCAACCAAGCACGGAAGGGAACCGCCATTTTTCTCAGTGACCACTGGCTTGCCACAGGTATTGCGAGGCCGAAAGCGTTGCCCACTTTGGCCCCTATGACGCTGAGCAAGGCCTTGGGGCATCCTGCCTCCAATGTGGAAATTTCTGGCCTAACTTTGATGAAGGACTTGGGTCCTCCCCCCAAAACAAATAATGTATGTGGTCTTGACTCTATGGGGACCACCTCTGACATTGATTGACTACATCCAATGGTGTCTCATAATACCAACGTGTCAGAGTCACCAGATCCTCGGGGTCTGTGCATGTTCCCAACACTTCCACCCCAAGACAGCTCCAATACTCTGATTAGAATTGTCACAGAGTCCAAGTGGGGAAAAGGGGATTAGGAAGGGAACAGCTGGGAAGGAGACCTGTAGGAAGCAAAAAGGTTAAAACACACAATATCAAAATTACATCATATGAATATCAATACTAGGCTATGACTAAGCATTGTCATTCTGAAAACATGGACAACCTAAGCATAGACTTCAAATGATTAGGCTTCAAGATGACTGGATACCTGTGAGGGAATCAAAAAAGGTTAAATGCAATTTTCAAATTCAAGAATTATCATTTACATGAGGATCAGAAAAGAATCTGAATGATTTCTAAACCATCATATGAATCGTGTTTGAGAAACATATTAGGAACACACAACATTACATCTAGAAACCTGGTTCTTTGTTCTCTCAAATTGCTGGAACATGACTTGCGCACATTGCAGATCTTTACATAGGTAGTAAAAATACCATAGGTTGATTGTGCACCATGAATAACACAAATTAGACTTGAGAAATAAATCACGCGACTTGCCAACTCAAAAGCCACCAAGTAAATGCCTTAAAATGGTAGCGCATAATAAACACCGTGATTTTAAGAAGAGGAAATTAATCGCACGTCTTGCCGATTCGAGTACCACCATGTAACTGTCAAGGAATGGTAGCGCACAATGAACATCATGAATCAAGCACGAGAAAATGAATCGCACGTCTTGCCGATTCGAATGCCACCATGTAACTGTCAAAGAATGGTAGCGCACAATGAATATCAAGGGTTAAAGTACAAGAGAACGAATCGCGCTTCTTGACGATTCGAATGCCACCATGTAACTGCCAAGGAATGGTAGCGCACAATGAATAACATGAATTAAGCACGAGGAAAGAATCCTGCGTCTTGCCGATTCGAATGCCACCATGTAATTGTCAAGGAATGGTAGCGTACAATGAATAACATGAATTAAGCACGAGGAAAGAATTGCGCATCTTGCCGATTCGAATGCTACCTTTGTAAATGCCATAAAGTGGTAGCGCACAATGAATATCAAGAGTTAACACACAAGAAAACGAATTGCGCGTCTTGCCGATTCGAATGTCAGCATGCAAATGCCACAAAACTACCAAGCGCACATTCACACGCACAAGAGTATTCTAGATTATCATGCAAAGATTAGGCCCAAGAACTCAAGAGTTTTCGATAACTGGGTCGGGGGCCCAGCCCGACTTCCGTCTTACCGCCCTGATCTAGGATCACCGATGAAAGTGAAAAAAGGGCAAGGCCTGGAGGATCAAAGTAGGCCGCCGGAACAGGAGCTCAGGAAGTTGCTGCTGCTCTGCACTGGCCCTCTGAATAGTGAGCACTGGAGCTGGGCTGGCTCCCTTTTTAGCCCAGCCCACCAACCACACCCAGGCATGCTGCAGGGAAAGCTTCTAGAAGGCCCTGGAAAGGGATCACACCCTGACACTGTCTGAAAGCCTGCAGCAGTACATTACATGAGAACAGTATTTATGTGCATGCTGAACATAAGTCCTCAGGATTAAACTCTGCAATGCAAAAGGTTAAACAACATCATATCCGCACAATGCATAAATTATGTTAGCTTGAAATTATTTGGTTTTTGCATTCTAGTTGCCCGTAGAGCTCGCACTGCCCTGATGTTGACACAACGACAGCCTCTTTCCAGTTGCTCCACCATCCTTTGCTAATTTTTCAACCTTAGAAGTTGTTCCTCCATGGAAGTTGAAACTTGTTCCCAATGATATTGCAATAACTACAAACTTTGCTGAGCATTCCAATATACCCGACTTTGCTGCTATTTCCTATGAACACAATTGTTTTACTGACTTCTGAACAGCAAAGTTTTTGCCTTGGAATGTGGCTGGCCTCTGTAGTAAATTAGCCGACACCGACTGGGGGGCATTGGATGATAATTTTAACATCTGCATGTTCCAGGAAATGTGGGCTATTCACAGCTCGTATAGACAGGGGTTTTGTTCCTTTGAGAAAAAAGCTAAACCGTCCCCTGCTGGTAGAGCAGCAGGGGGCCTCACCACTTGGGTAAGAATGACGGAGGTGGATGGAATAAAATAATTATATGTAAACTCCCCCGACATCTTGGCTATAGTTATACAGCCAAAACCTGGCCCTCCGGACCTATGCATAAATATTTACAATAGATCGGATCCTTCTTACCAGCTGTCCCCCACTATTGCACTTTTGAATTCCATTGTATTGGATTACTAATTATTGCACCACATTATCATAGCCGGGGACTTCAATGTGCCAATCGAGCCTAATCTTGTTTTTTCTGAGGCTACGCAGATTGAAGATTCCATATGGAATATTCCTTCCTACTCTTCCCAGATAAATCCCCCTAAAACTAGCAATAGGGCGCTACAGATAATAGATCTTATGATACGGTATTGTCTTTGCCCTGGTAATGGGCGTTTTCCTGCAGATAACCCTGCTAGACCAACTTTCTTTAGGGGGACATACAGTAGCACCTTGGATTTCGTCCTCTTTGACTTGAGGGCTTGGCACCATATAAAAGATGTGAGAGTGGGAAATCAGTACACTAGTGACCATGCTCCTCTTCTAGTAGCATATCATAGACAGTTCTTCTTAGGTGCTGCGCCTACCCCTGACTTTGCATCCACTAAAGTTCTGAAGGTCTCCAGCAGCAAGCGCGTGGTGAGATGGGAATCCTTCCAGAACTCAAACTACGGGGCCAATTATGTGCTTTAGTCTCTAGCAACCAGCTCTTTGTCGACCAATCTTTACTTACTCTGACTGAGGTCATGATCTTGCATTTGGACCTTTTTTCTACCCTGAAAACTCTATTTTTTTAAATCTGTCAGGGAAATAGTTCATTCATCATCTCATCCTAATAATAAGTGGTTCGACAAGAGATGTAGAAAGGCTAAGAACTTCTTAATAGAAGCATAAAGAACTAAAGACAGAGATGAAATAGCTAATGCCAGACAAAATAACGCTTCCATATGTAAGTCTTGCAAAAATTACTGGGAAGAGGCCTTATGGAGAGAATTGGCCCAGGCCGCCAGACTCTCAGGCTCTAAACACTTCTGGTATCTGGCGGCCCAAAAGGACCGAGACCAGGCATCAAAGCCAGAGTGTTATATTCTCTCTGAAGTCTGGCTTATCCACTTCAGGGATTTGTCTGGCTCTCCATCTGATTGCGAACTTGCGACCCATAGGGAAATACCATATTTAGATTTGTCCTCTGCTACCCTGACACCCTTTTTGTTAAAGGAATCAGAGCTTGCCATTATAGCCCAAAAACCAGGGAAGGCACCAGGGCCAGATGGCATTCCCTCCGACATGTATAAATCAGATCTGAACAAATGGGGCCTGTATGTGAACAGGGTCTCAAATGCCGTTTTGGCAAGCAGATCTTATCCCAGGTCATGGAAGGAAGCAACCATCGTGCCCATACATTAAAAAAGGGTAGAGGGGAATTCCAGGGAATTATAGACCTATCAGCCTCCTAGACAACTTGCAAAAAAATGTTTGCCATCAGTTACTAAGCAGGCTAAAAAAAATGGATAGAAGATAACCAAGTGCTTAGCCATCTTCAGGTGGGGTTTAGAGACAAAGTAAGCACAATAGATCAGGCATTTTGCTTTCTTTCCATTAAATGGAAAACAGTTGACGTGGACTCAGGCCGGCTTTTTGTGGCATTTGTAGATTTGAAATCTGCCTTTGACCTTGTTCCGCGCCAAAAGCTATGGGAAGTTATGAGCAAAGTGGAGGTCCCTGGTCCCATGATAAACATAATCAGAGATCTTTATACGGGCAATCACGCCAGAATCCGTTGTGGCCCGAAAGGTGAATTAACATCGGAGATTCACACACATCGTGGTGTGAGGCAGGGATGCATGTTGGCACCCACACTCTTCCTCTTATTTATAAGTGCTTGTATTCCTTATCTCGTGGAATGTTCCAATGACACTCATAGACTGGGAGGGCAAAAGATCCCATGGCTGTTATTTTCAGATGACACCTTGTTAATATCACAAACGGCCATTGGCCTCTCCAATCTGCTCATGATGTTTGTGGCATTTTGTAAAGACCATGGCCTAGAAATTAATTCAACCAAAAATAAGTATATGATATTTGGGGACTCAAGGTATAAAATGAGGAGACATATTTGTTTGGAGGGTGTTACACTGGAAAGAGTGGGTACTTTTGACTACCTAGGGTTAAAATTGGAAGATTCCCACAAATGGCATGCCCATCTGCAGAAATCATCGATATGCCTGAAACAAAGGGCAGGTGGCATCGTGAGATTTGCAGCTAGGTCCCCCAATTTTGCCATCACCCCCGCCATAGAAATATACAAATCTCAAGCAAGGGGCTTATATGGAGCTTAATTATGGGGCCATTGCAATTTGGAGGCCTTAGAAAAAGTGGAAAGCTCCTTCTTAAAGATGTTGCTAAGGGTTCCCACTAGCACTCCGACCCTGCCAATCCGAATGGATTTAAATCTCTTCTCTATTATCCATATTGCCACCCAAAGGCCACTTCTGTATTGGATTCGGATCTGGTTATCAGATTCCCTTATTCCTTACAGAATTGGGTTGAGCAACTTGGCGAGCACCAACTCTACTATCAAAATCAAGTGGTGTAGCAATGTGGAGCGGACTTTTTCCACCCCCGGGGTGGGGAACTATTGGACAGACCCTCTTTCCATCCCGAAAAATGTCACTCAGATCTTGAAGGATGCTTACTGGCTAAATGTCCAAACATCGCACCTAGATGAAGCGTCCCCCTCTACCATGAGCGGCACTTTCTTCCATTGTAAATGCCATTATGAATTTGAGCACTACATGGACACAATACTTTCTCCACTCGCACGTGCTTTGTATATTAGATTTAGAATAGGATCCCTCCCGTTGTGTACGTTAACCTATAAATGTTCCAATTCAGTTAAAAAGTCCAAGTTATGCCCAATGGATTGCGGGAAAGAAGAATCCACCATGCATGTTCTTTTCCAATGCCTCGCATATTCTACCCAGAGAGCTCGCTGGATTATCCCTCTATACAAAGCTATGGGCTTTAGGAACTGTTTACCAGCTTTGAGGATACTTAAATCGGACCCATCTGTGCCACTGGCATGTCCTTTGGCGAACTTCTTCGAATCCATTTGTCATTTTCAACTCGGAATTTTAAATGGCAAATTTCAGTTTTAGATATTGTGAGTGGGCAATGCAATTTTATAATTTGTCTGATATAATGTGTGATTAATAATATATTTCAGACAATGTATCATTGTATAGTAATTATCGCAAGTTCCTGAAGATATTTGTATATTTATTTAAATTAACTTGCACCCTGTTTTGTTTAAAAAAATGTTATTGTATTGTAATGCTTTATTTCTGACGGATACACCTACCTGTGGATTCCTCACCGAAAGAATTCTCCCCTCGCGCCAGCCTCGACGAAAATTTCTTCTAGCTCTGCACATCGACGATGATGTCACAATCGCCCGACTCCACGCGACGCCGTGTGAAGTCATCCAGGCAATAAGAAGCCCTCGTCGACGTGCAGACGTCAGTTCCCTTTTTTTCCGTGCCTCCGAGTAACGGTTTTTTCTTCAAGGCTCACAGGGAGCTACAGTTTCGAACGGCTGTTACAATGTCGCAGCCAAGGAAATCCAGCTTTAAACCATGTAACCAGTGCGGGGGTCGGATGTCTGTTACCGATCCCCATGAGAATTGCCTCTGGTGCCTTAGCTCCGACCATGAGGTCGAGTCATGCGGCTCTTGCCAGCGCATGAACCCTAAGGCACTCAAAGAGAGGGAGGCAAAATTGTTCTTGGCCCGGTCCAAGAAAAAGAAGGAGAGGCGTCAACGGAGGGAGTCCTCTTTAAGATCTTCGAGATCTCATCATCACCATGGTGACTCTCAGCGGCGTCAGGGTTCTCGGTGCCGATCGAGCAAGGGACGGTCCAGATCGAGATCGGCTTCTCCGTCAGCTCGGCGCCGTCTGACGTGGGAGATTAGCCCGACCATTACCCCTCCACCTCCTACGGCACCGACGTCACCCGGGTCGGTCTTCGAGGTCGAGCCTCCCCTGAGGCCAGAGGGTTCTCCTAGCCAGGAGTTACCTGGCCCCTCTTCGGCGTCTATGCCGGCACCGGTGCAGCAACAATACCCGGCTTTCCCAACTCCGGGAACGGATCCTGCGGCGTTCTTGAATGCCATGTTTAACATTTTTACTTCCATGACGCTGAGTGGAAGTCAAGCAGGTCCGTCTGGCCCTTTGGCTTTAATTTGGGCGTTCCGGTATCTAACAAATCTACGCCTTTCACTCCATTTTTGCCTGCTGCACCTGAAGCTGCGCCGATGCCCTTGACGTCACTGAGGAGACCTGCTACACCTGCTACGGCGCAGTTGGATTCGCCTCAGATCCAATCCACAGTCAAGGTTCCTGTGGAGCCGGAGGGTCCGGCATCGGATGGATCCGAGGTTCGGCGCCAACGGAGATCTTCGGCGTCGGCCGATGCCTTATCGACGCCGGGTCTGGAGTCAAGGCTTCGATCCAGACGTCTGGCTCTGCGACTGTTGGAGGAGGAAGAATATTCAAGGCAGCACCTGGAAGAGGGTGAGGTTTTGGAGCCTTCTGGTGACTTCCAGGGTCTTGATACAGCGAGTGGCATAGATACCTCCCCGGAGTGGGATCTAGCTTCCCCTGGAGAGTTCACCGAGGAAGCAGCATCTTTCCACGCTGTTATTCGGAAGGCTGCGGACTTTTTAGACCTTCCCCTTCCAGCTGCGGAAGTTAAGAGAAATCTATTGACGGAGGTTTTGCACCCAACTTCTGTATCTGCAGAACCTCTCTTACCCTTTAATGAGGCACTACTGGATCCTATTAAGGACATCTGGAGGAAACCTGTGTCTACCGCTGCTGTCAATAGGGCGGTGGCTCGTCGCTATCGGGCGGCACCAGGTGATCCTGTGTTTCTCTCCAAACACCCAACTCCGGAGAGTTTAGTGGTTCAGGCCTCTTGTTCATCCAGATCCTCTCCTGGCTCGTTTCCCGGAACACCTGTGGACAGGGAATCGAAGAAGATGGACCATACTGCTAAAAAGGCCTTTTCTTCTTGTAGCATGGCCTTAAAGTCTTCCAACGCGACCTGCATATTGGGACGTTACATACATGCCATTATGGAGGAAGCGAAAGACCACCCGAACTTGTCCCAGGAAATGTTGCAACTGCTGGCGGACGCCCAGGGGGCAGCCACTCAGGTGATCCAGTCGGGATTGGACACTTCAGACTCAGTGGCTAGAGCTATGGGCACGACCATAGTTTCTAGGCGGCAATCTTGGCTACGTTCATCTGGCTTCTCGTCTGACGTGCAGGCGACTCTTCTCGATCTACCCTTTGATGGCGAGAAGCTCTTTGGAACAAAGGCGGATTCTGCTCTGGAACGTTTTAAGGAGAGCAGAGCTACTGCAAGATCACTGGGGCTTCAGTCATCTGCCTCATCCTCCTTTAGAGGTTACAGGAGGTTTAGGGGATTTGGACGTGGCTCCTCCTTTCGTGGCAGATTTCAAGGACCACAACAAACTGCATCCACCCTGCCATACAGATCTTTCAGGGGCAGGGGCAGAGTCCGAACAAGAGGAGCCACCCAGCAGCACTCTGCCTCTTCCTCGGGAGGGGTGCAGCAAGGAAAGCAGCTGTAGTCCTCCTCCACTCCCTGTCCACTTGTCTCTGGTAGGGGGGAGACTTGCCCATTTTCTTCCGATGTGGGAGGTTATAACATCGGACTCCTGGGTCATCGACATTGTGAAGAAGGGGTACGCTCTTCCCTTTCGGGAATTCCCTCCTCCCTTCCCTCCCCGCCCATCCTTCTTTTCGGAAGAACATCTTCTCCTATTACAACAGGAAGTATTCTCCCTTTTGGCAAAAGGCACAATAGAGTTGGTTCCCGAGCAGGAGAGGGGTCAGGGCTGTTATTCAAGATACTTCCTGATCCCCAAAAAGGATGGTCGGTTGAGACCGATTTTGGACTTGAGGGTTTTGAATTGGTTCCTCAAACAGGAAAAGTTCAAAATGCTGACCCTTTCACAGGTTCTTTTGGCGTTGAACGAAGGAGACTGGATGGTGTCGGTCGATTTGCAGGACGCATATTTTCATATTCCGATCCTCAAATCGCACAGGAAGTATCTCCGGTTTGTAGTGGGATCGCAACATTATCAGTTTGCGGTCCTTCCGTTTGGTCTTACTTCAGCACCTCGAGTCTTCACAAAGGTGATGGCTGTGGTAGCAGCAGAGCTCAGAAGAAAGGGGATAGCGGTGTTTCCCTATCTGGACGATTGGTTGATCAAAGCCAAGACTCCGGAGCTCGTGCGGCGACATCTCCAATCGACAACTCAGTTGTTGTTCGATCTGGGTTTTTCAGTCAATGTACCCAAATCTCACCTGGAGCCCTCTCAACGCCTCCTGTTCATAGGGGCAGTATTGGATACGACATTGAATCAAGCCTTTCCTCCGCCCCAGCGGGTCCAGGACATTCAGGCGTTGGTTCCAATGTTTCGAAATGGAGCAGTAGTTCCAGTCCTCAAGGTCCTTCGTCTGCTCGCTTCTTGCATTCTGTTGGTCACTCATGCACGCTCGCACATGAGGGCTCTTCAGTGGTGCGTCCGCAGGCAGTGGTTTCAGCACAAAGGGGATCTCAGGGAGTCGATAAAGATCTCCAGAAACGCTGCAGTGGATCTTCAATGGTGGGCAGCGGTCGACAACCTGTTACAAGGAAGGCCGTTCTTGCTGCCGCCACCAGTGGCCACAGTAGTAAAGGATGCTTCCACTCTAGGGTGGGGAGCTCATCTGGGGGACCTGGCGGTCAAAGGCCTTTGGTCTCCGGTAGAACAGAGATTTCACATCAATCTGTTGGAATTGCGGGCAGTACGTCTGGCTCTCAAGGCCTTCCTCCCTTCCATTTGCGGTCAGTCAGTCCAGATTCTAACGGACAACACTACCACGATGTGGTATATAAACAAACAGGGAGGTGTGGGGTCGTATCTTCTCTGCAGAGAAGCTCTTCGACTCCGGTCCTGGCTTCAGGACCGCAGGATTTGCTTGGTAGCACATCATTTGGCTGGAGTCCTCAACGTGCGTGCGGCTGTTCTCAGTCGATGCAGCTCGGTCGACCACGAGTGGCGACTTCATCCAGATTTGGTTCTGTATATCTTCCTGATGTGGGAATATCCACAAATAGATCTGTTTGCAACTCAAGAGAATGCGCAGTGCCCGCTGTTTTGCAGCCTCCAGTATCCGGTGCAAGGAGCTTTGGGGGATGCGTTTCAGATGTCCTGGCAGGGTCAGTTGCTTTACGAGTTTCCCCCCATACCCTTGATTCCTCGAGTTCTGAGGAAGATCCGCCAAGACCGAGCCCAAGTCATCTTAATAGATCCAGATTGGTCAAGAAGGGTGTGGTATTCAGACCTTCTCCAACTCTCTTGGTGCCTGCCGCTCCGTCTCCCTTGCGGGGTGGACCTCCTCTCGCAGTCGCAGGGGCAGATTCTACACCCCCACCTCCAGAGCCTGCACCTTCATGCCTGGAGATTGAACGGGGCAATCGGAGTTCCTTTTCTCTCCCACCAGAAGTGGTGGATGTTAATTTATCGGCCAGGCGACACTCCACCAAATCAATCTATGCTAGTCGTTGGGCTAAATTTGCATGCTGGTGTGGAGAGAACAGAATCGATCCCTTAAAAGCTGGTTTATCTGACATTTTGTCATTTGCTCTTTGTCTGGCACAGAAGGGTTGTGCGTTTGCCACAGTCAAAGGTTATTTATCTGCGCTATCCGCTTTTCTGTGCCTTCCTGATCAGCCATCCTTCTTTAAATCTCCTATTGTTTTAAGGTTTCTAAAGGGACTCACTAACAAATTTCCACCAATACCATTCGTTATGCCTCAGTGGGACCTTAATTTAGTTTTAGCGTTTCTAATGGGGTCCCCTTTTGAACCAATGCATTCTTGCTCTTTACGGTTGCTAGTTTTCAAGACTGTTTTCCTGGTGGCCATAACATCTGCCCAGTAGGGTTAGTGAGCTTCAGGCTCTTAGTGTAGAACCCCCATATCTTTCTTTCTTTAAGGACAAAGTGGTGTTAAGGACCAAGGCGGCTTTCCTACCGAAGGTTGTTACTCCCTTTCACCTGGGGCAGTCGATTACTCTCTCTTCCTTTTACCCTCCACCTCACCCATCCAAGGAGGAAGAGAGGCTCCACCGGCTGGATCCACAGAGAGCGCTGAGCTTCTACGTCGCCAGGACGAGAGAGTTCAGACAAGATGATCAGCTCTTCATTGGATACGTGGGGTAGAGCGGTCCACAAGAGAACGCTATCCAGGTGGGTCATTCTATGTATTAAGATTTGTTATTCTTTGGTGAAGAAAGAACCACCTGTAGGGCTTTGTGCCCATTCCACCAGGGCTAAAGCAGCTTCATCGGCTTTGGCTAGAGGTGTTCCTGTGGCTGACATCTGCAGGGTAGCGACCTGGGCGTCCATCCATACTTTTGTCAAACATTACTGTTTGGATTCTGAGGTTAGGAGGGATGGCCATTTTGCTCGCTCGGTGCTGCAGGATTTCTTGGTTTGACCATTCGGGCACCCACCTCCGGAGGTGGTACTGCTTTGGGACTCTATTCTTTTGGTGAGGAATCCACAGTAGGTGTATCCATCAGAAGAATAAGTTACTTACCTTCGGTAACGCTTTTTCTGGTGGATAGAGTAACTACCTGTGGATTCCTCACGGTCCCACCCACCTCCCCGTTGCCTGACTGGTCAAATCGAGAAATCCTTGGGTGAGCATCCTTGGTCTTGTATATATGTATATAACTGATTCATGTATAAAGTGGTGATATCTGTATTTACATTTCCTTTGCAAATTAAGATAGTTCAGAGAAGGCATGTTTGGACTTGACATATATATATATATATTTCTCTCTTGTATTGAGCATTCATTACTGTTATTTATGATATGTTATTATAATAAATGTTCTATTTTCATTCATTCAAGATGAATATATACTCTTTAGGGTCAACCTGTTCGCCTCTATGGCACGTAAAAAATGGTGATAACGGACATCAGCACGTCGACGAGGGCTTCTTATTGCCTGGATGACATCATACGGCGTTGCGTGGAGTCGGGCAATTGTGACGTCATCGTAAACGTGCAGAGCTAGAAGAAATTTCCGTCGAGGCTGGCGCGAGGGGAGAATTCTTTCCGTGAGGAATCCACAGGTAGTTACTGTATCCACCAGAAAAAGCGTTACCGAAGGTAACTAACTTATTCTTTAAAGCTAATGATTTTGGGGGTCATTACAACATTGGCGGTAAAAGGCGCTTACCGCCGTGCAGAAGATCGCCAATAAACCGCCACGGCAGCGGAATTCCACCACAGCTATTATGACCCACAAAACGGAATCCTCTGAAATTCAGACACCCACACAAGTCCGCCACACCAAAGGTCAGTGATAAACTGGCGAAAAAAAACCTCCACCATCACGCCAACAGAAACAGGCCCATGCTATCACGACCCACGGATGCACGCGGCGGTCTTTCAACCGCGGTATTCCATTGGCGGTACACACCGCTGCGCTCAAAATACACACACATCTCCAAAACACTGCCACATTGGACAATTAAAATTTACACACCTCTGATACACATACAAACAACACTCCCACACACCCAACACAATATAAAACACTCACCCACAAACCCCTACGACCAAAAACTGAAGACGAAGGCGACAGACAGAGATTACAGCAATAGACAACCCCACCACACAGAGGCACACAACACCATCACCCATACAGCATCCACGCTCAAAACACCCCACACCACCACACATTACCACACTCATCAATACATACACCACGCCACACATCACCTACACCACCCCATGTCACGCCAAAGACACCCCAGGTTTTCGAAGGAGGAGCTCAGGGTCATGGTGGAGGAAATCCTACGGGTAGAGCCACAGCTATTTGGAGCACAGGTGCAGCACACCTCCATAGCCAGGAAGATGGAGCTATGGCGAAGAATCGTCGACAGGGTCAACGCTGTGGGACAGCAGCCAATAAATCGGGAAGACATCAGGAAGAGGTGGAACGACCTATGAGGGAAGGTGCGTTCAGTGGTCTCCAGGCACAACATTGCGATTTAGCGGACTGGCGGCAGACCCCCACCTCCTCCGCCACAACTAACAAAATGGGAGGAGCAGGTCTTGACCATCATGCATCCAGAGGGCCTCGGAGGAGTCGGTGGAGGAATGGACACTGGTAAGTCAAATCTTAACTATCATATCCCCCACCCTACCTGCATGCTATCACACCCCCTCCCCTATCACTCCAACTCCTCACTAATGTACTAATAACACAAACCACACATCCCAACACCAAGCCCTGCATGACACAACTAAGCATGGACACCCAGCACTAAAGCATGCTTACTGCACATACCCATTACAACCCCCAACCATCATCATACAAGCCCCCACACAGGAATGCTTGCACTGGGGTACACCACACCCACCCATTGCACACCATGACACACACACATGCAATAATCTTGCTCTTATGTCCCTGCAGGACCACTACGTAACGTCACCACAAAGGAGGGTCCAGACATCTCCACTCCACCCACAGAAGAGGCCCACAGTGACGACAGCAGCTCTGGCCAACTGGATCCAGATGACCAGCCCGGACCATCGTGGGCCTCGTGACAGTCGGTTCCCCTTGCACAGGCACAGCCCAACACTGACCTTCCACCCTCTGGTAACACCAGCACAGCACCCACCCAGCGGGCCCATACCTCCGTACCCAGGACACGTCAATCAGCGGTGTGTCCACCACTACAGGGAACCCAGGGTAACCCACCACCCCAACAATAACAGGGACCTGGGGGCAGTGGTAGTGGGCACACGGTCCAGGGGACAGAGGCACAGGAACACAGGGGACCTGGGAGAGCTGCTGTGCGACAGGGGGTGGACAGGCCAAGGGAACCCACCCTCCACAAGGCCCTCTCCTCCATCATGGGAGCATACTACCACTCCCAGGAGACGATGGCTACGGTACTGGCCAAGTTTCAGGAGATACAGCGCCTGCAGGACGAACAGTATTTGGGGTTCAGGGAGGAGCTCAGAACCATCAGCTCCGCCCTGGGCACCATCGTAGGGGTGCTGAAGGACATACAAAAGACCATGAGGGACACCGTGGCACTCCAAGGGGCCCCTGATACCAGCATGGACGATGAACTGCCCACCAACTCCGCCGGCGCTAGTGGACAGGACGCCCCGCCACAGGACCACCACACCAGCACCCCACCCCCTGCAGACGGACAACCACCCCGCAAGTGGTCCCTGAGATCCAGGAACAGGACAGAGCAAGATGGCAAGACCCCCACCAGGAAATGAGACCACCCTGATTGTCCTCCCACTGTCTCACTTTGTTACCCTGTCCAGATTGGAACTGCCCCAGCTCCACTTCCTATGCCCATATGGCCAGTGCACCTGTGTGACTAATAGACTGGACTCTGCCATGGACATTCCTCCCCCATCACCCATCACCATTTTGCCACCCCCTCCAATAATTAGCACTTCAATAAACACCCTTGAACCACAAAACAATCTGGAGTCAGTCTGTGATTTTGAAAATGTGCATTAGCAATGACAGTGACAAAATGCGTTTTCAAATGTAATGCCAACATACCTATGTCACACATCACAAGTCCATGAAGGATGCAAGCAGATGACACGCTGGTAACCACACCTGTGAAACCGTAATGGAAATGTACAACTCATTTACCAAATACTGCTTCTAATTGACAGACAGGATAGAGGTAGAAGTGTGAAAGTGAATGTAATAGTAAAAACATTGTTCTCACCTGTGTGTCACTGGAAATATTGCTGTATGACTGACTCCCTGTTGTCTGTCTTCTTCCTCAGCTTCCTCCTCATCACTGTCCACAGGCTCCGCAGCTGCCACAACACCGTCATCTGGACCATCCTCCTGCAGAAAAGGCACCTGGCGTCGCAAAGCAAGATTGTGAAGCATCGAGCAGGCGATGATGATCTGGCACACCTTCCTTGGTGAGTAGAATAGGGAACCACCTCTCATATGGAGGCACCTGAACCTGGCCTTCAGGAGGCCGAAGGTGCGTTCGATCACCCTCCTAGTCTGCCTATGGGCCTCATTGTAGCATTCCTCTGCCGTGGTCCTGGGATTCCTCACTGGGGTCAATAGCCATGACAGGTTGGGGTAACCAGAGTCCCCTAATAGCCACACCCAGTGCCTCTGGAGTTGACCCATCACATACGGGATGCTGCTATTCCGCAGGATGTAGGCGTCATGCACAGAGCCAGGGAACATAGCATTTACCTGGGAGATGTACTGGTCTGCCAAACATACCATCTGTACATTCATCGAATGATAACTCTTCCGGTTCCTGTACACCTGTTCACTCCTGCGTGGGGGGACCAGAGCTACATGGGTGCCATCAATAGCACCTATGATGTTGGGGATATGTCCCAGGGCATAGAAGTCACCTTTGACTGTAGCCAAATCCTCCACCCGAGGTTAAACGATGTAGCTCCTTACGTGTTTCAGCAGGGCAAACAACACTCTGGACAACACGTTGGATAACATAGGCTGGGACATCCCTGATGCCATGGCCACAGTTGTTTGGAATGATCCACTTGCAAGGAAATGGAGCACTGATAGCACCTGCACTTCACGGGGTATTCCTATGGGATGGCGGATTGGTGAGATCAGGTCTGGCTCGAACTGGGTACACAGTTCCTGGATTGTGGCACGGTCAAACCTGTAGGTGATGATCAAATGTCGCTCCTCCACTGTTAACAGGTCCACCAGCGGCCGGTACACCGGAGGATTCCGCCATCTCCTCAAATGTCCCAGCTGACGGTGCCTAGGAAGGACAACAGCGACCACAAAGTCAACAAATTCCCAGGTATGTACCCACAGCTACACAGAACACGACACCAAATACAAAACTCTTCCTGTATGTGTGTTGAGTGTAGGCCTAGGTATGCGTGACGCAGTAGTAAATGAAGCCATGTGGGCCCCTGAAATGGTGGCTGCCTGACCTCTAAAGTGGGACAATGGGATGTGAGGTATCTGCGCTGGCGTTGTACACCGTCGCGGTAGGCGGTCGTAGACCGCAGCGCAATGCTACATTGGTTAACATTGGACCCTATGGGTCCCAGGAGCCAATGATGAAGTGCGCCGGCGGTGATGATACGCACCGCAGCGGACGTCACCGCCGCGGACATGACCGCCATTTTCTATCTGTTGAATCACTCGATACCTGATCTTCGACAGGAGAGGACCTACAGTGCAAATGCTGCTGTGACCTTGGTCTGGAAGAGACAATGGCTGCTGCGCCTGTGGAAAGGGCCCCTGCCTTCACTGCTCAGGAGTTGGAGAAGCTAGTCGACGGGGTCCTCCCCCAGTACACGCTACTCTACGGTCCTCCAAACCAACAGGTAAGCACACAGGGAGCACGTTGTATGGGTTATGCTGGGTGGAGAGGGCTGGATGTCAGTAGGAAGGAGGCAGAGTCCAGCGACCATGAAGGACTGTGAATGTATGTGCCACATGGCAAGGGTAGGGATGGGGGCCACTCACTTCGACGGTGCAGTTGGTAATGACTTCTCTTCTTCCCCTATACATGTCATGAAGGTCAGTGCCCACCAGAAGAAGGACATTTGGCGTCCCATCGCCAATGACGTCCGGACCCTGGGGGTCCACCAGAGACGGGGCACCCACTGCCGTAAAAGATGGGAGGACATTCGCCGCTGGAGCAAGAAGACGGCGGAGGCTCAGCTGGGGATGGCCTCCCAACGTGGGAGGGGTGCCCGTCGCACCATGACCCCCCTGATGTTCGGGATCCTGGCGGTGGCCTATCCGGAGTTGGATGGGCGCTTGAGGGCATCACAGCAGACACAAGGGGGTGAGTACACTCTCATTCTGTGGACTTTGCGTGCAGTGGAGGGGTCTGGGTGGGGGAGGAGGGCTGTGGCTTTCCCTAGACCAGGGCGAGTTACGTAGGCTAGGCCCCTTCGTAAGGCATGGCCCTGTGGCCCTCCACCCCACCTCTGTAGAGTGCCAAGTACAGGTATACATGCCCCTGTGTCATCTATGTGGACAGATGACACACATAGCCATGTAGGCCAGAACCCAGGAAATGCATCTGTAGAGGCCAAGAGCACGGCGTAGTGCAGGGGGCTGCTGTGTCTGTATTGTCCGCCAACAATAGCGGTAAGCCATGCACTCAACCTGTCTTTCTTCTGTCGCCCCCCCCCCCCCTTTTTGTGCTCTCCCTTTTCTTTTGTGCATCAGCATCATCAGGCGGAGGTACAGTGGCACCGGAGCACGAGGGAGCTGCATTCCACATGGCCATGGAGGGCCACACCACAGACTCTGAATACACCAGTGGGACGGAGGGGAGCTTCACGTCAGTCACCGGATCAGCAAACAGCGACACAGACTTGTCCGCCGATGGGAGCTCCCTTGTGGTGGCGGCACCATCTGTGCCCCCCACTTCTACAGGTACAGCCGCCACCCCCCCTACCAGCACCGCCCTCCCAGCATCCCCTCAGCCTTCGCTCCGTGCCCGCTCTCCCAGGAGGGTAGGCATCACCTTCGCCCCAGCCACCTCAGCCCCTGCCCCAGTCACCCCTGCTGCCCTCAGTGAGGAGGCCATTGACCTCCTCAGGTCACTCACTGTTGGGCAGTCTACCATTGTGAATGCCATCCAGGGTGTAGAAAGGGAGTTGCAACACAGTAATGCATTCCTGGAGGGCATTCATTCTGGTCAGGCTGCCCATCATCGAACCCTCCAATCTCTGGCCTCAGCACTGATGGCAGCCATTGTCCCTGTGTCTAGCCTCCCCCCTCCAACTTCCTCCACCCAGACCCAGTCCCCTGTACCCCATCCTATCGCAAGCACACCATCAGACAAGCATGCACACACCTCAACACACAAAAGTAGCTCGGGCAAACATAAGCACCACACAACCCACAGGCACTCACACAAGCATCACCCACACACAGACACAGCAACATCCACTGCCTCCACTGTGTCCCCCTCCTAGTCGTCTCCCTCCTCCCTCCCAGTGTCGTCTACACACTCACCTACATGCACTACATCTACAGGCACTAGGACTCGCACCAGAACACCCAGCACCAAACCCTGCTCACCTGCACTCACCACCCCCACTACCATTTACACGTCCCCTGTGTCCACTCCCAGTGTGTCTGGGACGCCCCCTCCCAAAGTACACAAACGCGGGCACCCACACACCCAACATCCATCCACCTCACGACAGCCTCCAGTACCTGCACCCAAATCACCTAAAGTTACACCTCCTACAACCACCTCCTCTTCCTCCACTCCCAGACCCCCTCCAGCTACCCATCCCAGTGTTCGTCAGAAACTCTTCCTCAGCAACGTTGACCTCTTTCCCACCACCCCCACCCCTCCAATTCATTGGTTCCGTAGTAGCACCTCAGCCAAAAAAAGTCCGGTACCAGTGGTGCGTGTTAAAGGTGTGTGGAGTGCACCGGCCACCAGGGCAGCCAGTGTGACACGGAGCCAAAGCACTGCCAGTCCACCCCCTGTAAAGCACCTTAAGTTGGAAAGTGGCCGACAGGAGAGGGTGAAGACTTCTGCCGGCAAAAAAGGCTCACAAGGGTCCCGGGGGGAGTGCCGAGTCAGCTGTGACTCCTCCCAAGGTGGTGAAGCGGCAGAAGAAGTCTCCAAAGTCTGGTAAGTGCAGCACGGCGGAGAAGGGCGCCATCCTCCCCGCCGGCCAGGACGCCACCGCCAGCACTGTCGTCACTGGTCCGGAGACCACCGCCAGAGTCAGTGCCCTGGAGGGCTGCACTGTCGTCACTGGTCCGGAGTCCACCGCCAGAGTCAGTGCCCTGGAGGGCAGCAGTATTGTCACTGGTCAGGAGACCACCGCCAGTCAGTGCCCTGGAGGGCAGCAGTATCGTCACTGGTCCGGAGACCACCGCCAGAGTCAGTGCCCTGGAGGGCAGCAGTATCGTCACTGGTCCGGAGACCACCGCCAGCGTCAGTGACCTGGAGGGCCCCGGCAGCCACAGCCCCGCTGGGCACTGAGGGACCGTAATGCCACACACCGCTGCACAGGTCAAAGACAGCAAAGGCAAGCACCGCTGAACAGGGCAAAGACCGCCATGGTGAAGACCGCTGAACAGGGCAAAGCACAGCTGAACAGGGCAAAGACCGCCATGGCAAAGCACTGCTGAACAGGCCAAAGACCGCCATGGCAAAGCACAGCTGAACAGGTCAGAGACAGCAAAGGCAAGCACCGTTGAACAGGGCAAAGACCGCCATGGCAAAGCACCGCTGAACAGGTCAGAGACAGCAAAGACAAGCACCGCTGAACAGGGCAAAGACCGCCATGGCAAAGGCAAGCACCGCTGAACAGGGCAAAGACCACCATGGTGAAGACCGCTGAACAGGGCAAAGCACTGCTGAACAGGGCAAAGACCGCCATGACAAACACCGCTGAACAGGTCAGAGACAGCAAAGGCAAGCACCGCTGAACAGGTCAGAGACAGCAAAGGCAAGCACCGCTGAACAGGGCAAAGACAGCCATGGCAAAGCGCTGCTGAACAGGTCAGAGACAGCAAAGGCAAGCACCACTGAACAGGGCAAAGACTGCCATGGCAAAGCACCGCTGAACAGGCCAAAGACCGCCATAACAAAGCACCGCTGAACAGGTCAGAGACAGCAAAGGCAAGCACCACTGAACAGGGCAAAGACCGCCATGGTGAAGACCGCTGAACAGGTCAGAGACAGCAAAGGCAAGCACCGCTGAACAGGGCAAAGACCGCCATGGCAAAGCACTGCTGAACAGGTCAGAGACAGCAAAGGCAAGCACTGCTGAACAGGGCAAAGACCGCCATGGTGAAGACCGCTGAACAGGGCAAAGCACCGCTGAACAGGGCAAAGACCGCCATGGCAAAGCATCGCTGAACAGGTCAGAGACAGCAAAGGCAAGCACCGCTGAACAGGGCAAAGACCGCCATGGCAAAGCACCGCTGAACAGGTCAGAGACAGCAAAGGCAAGCACCGCTGAACAGGGCAAAGACCGCCATGGCAAAGCACCGCTGAACAGGTCAGAGACAGCAAAGGCAAGCACCGCTGAACAGGGCAAAGACAGCCATGGCAAAGCACCACTGAACAGGCCAAAGACCGCCATGGCAAAGCACCGCTGAACAGGTCAGAGACAGCAAAGGCAAGCACCGCTGAACAGGGCAAAGACCGCCAAATCAAGCATCGTTAGCCCATGTGCAGCTGGGCCAGTGACGGAACTGGGACCGTCACGGGGAGCGTGATGCACTCTGGGCACCATTCCCCCTCCAGAACCAGTGGAGACCTGCATCCACTCTGTCTGCCCTTCACAGGATGAAGCACTCTGGGCACCAGTCCCCCTCCAGAACTAGTGGAGACCTGCATCCACTTGAGAGCCTGTGGCTTTGCACTCCCCAGGATGGTACAGTGGGCAAACCACCCACTGGAGAGACTTGAGAGACTGTGGCTTTGCACTCCCCAGGATAAAGCAGTGGACAAACCACCCACTGGAGAGACTTGAGAGACTGTGGCTTTGCACTCCCCAGGATGGTACAGTGGGCAAACCACCCACTGTAGAGACTTGAGAGACTGTGGCTTTGCACTCCCCAGGATACATCAATGGGCATGGAGCCCAGTCGTGGATCTGGCGTGGTGCTGTAATCCGGCTGAGGTGCCCCCCCCCCTTCCATTCCCCCTGAGGTGCCTGTTGTATTTCTATCTGATGCCCCTGCAGTGTTCTCTCCGTTTGTGGACAGGTATCTAGTGTGGGACTCGCCCATGCATTTTGGGCCCATTGGTCCACGGACATTGATATGTGCATACCTGCTGGACTACTCGTGATGTATGATTTTCAAATGTTTATATATATATCTGTATATAGTTGGTTACTGTATTTTGATACATTACAATGTTTGAACTGATTTCCTTTTGTCTTTGCATTCTTCCGGGGGGGTTGTGGGTTGTTACTGTGCTGTTTGGAAATGCATTGGTGTGTGTGTTATAGTGGGTGAGGTTCGGGTTGGGGGTGGGGGTGTTGCGTGTGTGTCCCCCTGACTTTTGCCTCCCCCCTCCCCTATGTCATAGGTGCAGTACTCATCGTTGTCTTCGGCTCCTACGTTGCTGGTGATCGTAGAGGAGCAGGAAGACAAGTGCAGGGAGTATTTGTAGTTCGGGCTCCATGTTGGCCTCCTTCCTCGTGGAGTGTGTTAAGGGGAGCGTTTTCCCATTGCAAAAGCTGTTTCCGCCGTGTTTTTATCCACGGTGAATCCACCCCGGAAAAGGTGGCGGATTGGCGGGTTGTGATACTGTGGGCAGTACATTGTCTCCTGCCTGTCTGTTGGCGGTGACCGCCGTGCTGCTTGTCTGTACCGCCGTGGCGGTCGGAGTGTTAAAGTGGCTGTTTATGTTGGCGGTTTCCACCACGGTCATAATTCCCTTTTTTTGTCCGCCGGCCTGTTTGCGGTATTACCGCAGCTTTAACACCGTCCGCCAGGGTTGTAATGACCACCTTTATGTTTTATTCTTTTCTAAACATTTTGCACTGTGCTTTTATGATATATTTTTACCGAAATAAAGCGGATTTGATTTTTGGACAGAGCCCATCCTGCCATTCCCGCTGTGTTTCAGTCAGTTTTGTTTTCTTTATGTAGCTGTTTAGCCCAACCCCATGTTGATGTAGGATCAGAGAAAAAATATATTTGGCTTCAAGTGACTGAGTTTTGTCAGAAATTGAAGGAATATTGGAGGCCCACTTGCAAGTTTACTGGTATGGTACGGCTAAAATATAATCTGGGAATACCAATAGGTTTTGACTTTCGATCGTTACAGTGAAGCAGTTGACCTACTAATGGTTATAGCACTGAGCCAGGAGGTGGCCTGTGACCAGGCACACTGAGTGCTCATTCTAGGGAGGAGGGGGGGACAGTTGATGAAACAGAACCAAACTCTTGACCCATTTTTCTAGGAAGTAAATCATATCCTATCCCTCTGTGCCCTTTGGCAAGCCAACCACATTTGTGTTATTTTGTCAGACATGGCCCTTGGCGTCTTTGCTTCCAGACAGTAGATGCAATCCGTAAAATCTTCCACTTGTTGTTTTAAGTGACTGATTTTTCATTGCAGAAACTGCAAAATTTGTTTGGATTCGACCACTCTTTTTGCATGTTTTTGCTGATCATCACATAGAAGCCTAACATATTGGCACCACATCAATCTTTGTCTCAAGTGAAGAACAGGACTTTTCAATCGCATATAAAATAGGATCAAGTTTATCAGGTAATTCCACCTGTAGTGATGTCCATATTGTCATCCTGCTGCATCACAAGAAACAGTTGTTGGCAGTTGAGAAGGTGTCTTGGCAGATCTGCGTCTGCCCATCATCTGTGTGCCTTGCAATTTGTGACCTCGTCAGCAGTCAGGCACATTTACCATTTCAATGGGCCTTTTTGTTGCAGTTGTGAAACGTTGTGGATGATGTGTGTAAATGCAAAGATTGATAGCCTTGTGTACAGGCCTGATTATTTAGATGTTCACATTGTGAAATAAGTCATACAAGTCTGTTCAGCATGAGCAGCCCAGCCTGCTCCACAAGAACCAGTCAAATGGAGAATCATTCAAAAGTTGAGAGACTGTGCCATTTCATATTAGTTCTTCAGATTTGTTGTAGGGCAGATACACAGGAGTGAAAAGGAAATTAACTGGCAGGGCATTATCCAACTTGTTTGTAGTAGCAGAGACACAGTATCCCCAAATGACTCGTAAAAAAGTAGCAGGTAGGGTGTTGAGGGGCTGCTTATGTTAGGGCCTTACTAATTGCACATTCCTTTGTTGGGCCACAATATGTATCAGGCTCTAGATGGAGAAGTGCTAGCTCAGTTACATAGAGCATCGCATCACACCAACATAATTATCAATTCAAGCAATGTGCAGTATCAGGTAATAGAGTTGGGTAATGTGTTCTTTCATTGTTCTAGATGTCGTAACACACATAGCACCACTAAACCAAAAGGAAGTGCCACAATCGGCATCATCACATGCATTACCAACAAGTGAGGGCATGATGACAAGTGCGGGTATACCTTTCAGCAGTTCTATTGGCTGCTCAATCTCCAACTCAGATCAGTTTAGGCCTGCAAGGGAGGGGGCTGGGGGAGCTGTCAGGGCAAGCACATCAGCTGACAACCAAGTAGAGATCTATCTGTGCAGTGAAACAGGTCAGCGGCCATAGTGCCCGGCAAGACGCAGTGGTTAAATTCACCCTCTGGAGCGGAAAGCTATGGATTCCTCAAGTTGCAGCAGCACATCCTGGTTCGTGTTCCCGTAAAGCAGCACCCACTTAAGTTATTTTAGGCTTCCACTGCCCGTGGCCTTTAGGCGAAGCCTGCACTACCCGATCCAATCGGGGCTAACCCCGAAGGCTGCAGCAGTAGTTGGCAGTCTCTTTGGGTGACTGACACCAATGGGGGCACATAGCCACCACTTTGTAGGGCAGGTGTTGGCAGCAGAACAGTTACAAGCCCGAGGACAAGGCGTTTCCACTTCACTGGGCGTCTCTGAACCAGACACCGGGGAAATCTACTTATATGAGGTCCACACCCAAGGTGCATCGGTGGCACAGATTACAATTTGTAATTCAGTAGTGCCAGGTCCTGATTTTTAGGGCCGGGATAGATGCCTGTCTGTTCCTGACTTGGGAAGCAGGGAGAGGAAAAAGGATGGCGGGCTGCAACAGGTGAAATGCGGGAAGAAGGGCCTCTGAACCCAGAGCCTCACTGACTTGCCCCGGCCATCTTTGGCATCCTGGCCACACCCCAATGTCGACCATCACAATATCGAATTATGCTAACATCGTCAAAAAATATTTTTAAACAAAATATTGTTGCCCTATACTTAAAGAAGAAATACACACATATATTTCTAACAAAAATATCACCATAAAAATGTATAAAATACCATACTATCAAACACAAAAATGTAGAAATAAAATTATCGTCATGCTAATTAATACATAGAAAATAGCTAAAATATTGAAAACAACACTATCGATTACAACGTGGTTTAAATACATTTTAAAAATTAAAATGTAATTTCCATTAATAATTAACTTCAAAAGCCCAAAAATGAACAAAATAATGTGACATATTTTACTTAATTGTCTTGTAATGGCGTACACGCGGTGTACATGTAGTCCCAACACAGCGCACATGCAGTCCAGTGGTGACTCATCCAAGGTTCCTCCACAATGTAAATATGTTCTCGAGATTACTACACCGAAGAATGCTGGAGTCTCAGGTGGCTAAGAGGAAGATTTTAGAAGCTTGTTGAGAAGTTTCCAGTTCTCTTACATTCTATCTTTAGAGAGTCAAGTGACACAACCAATAGAAAAGAAAGATTCCCAAATGGACTCCACGTGACTTCAGCAATGTTAAGGATGCAGTGTTTGAATTTTGGGCCCTAACCATGTACCCTCGCAAACATGATCGTGCCTATTATGCTGTCAAATGTTCCTTGACTTCTGTCTCATTGTTCATGCTCTGATACATGTTAAGCAAAATTATGAACTTCAGCGATGTCATCTAGTTGCAGAATGTGCCCAGCTGTCCACTGATGTCCTTCTGGTTGGACTCTGAGACCAACGACTCACAGTGGTGTCCTGTTTTGTTTGGTTTGTTTTCCATTGTTAGGCTTTTTGACTTTTCAGTGTTTTTTTTGGAAGGAATATAGGGTACTCGGGGCAATGCAGCCCTTTTTCCTAGACGGATTTTCCTGCACTTACCTATGCCAACCCCTTCACATGCATGATGGTGTACGTGCCCTTGCTCCACTTACAGACCCAAGGTCTTTCTCGTTTCACACAACTGCAGGCCTAGAGCCCACAACATTACATGCGGAATGTGGAAGATCGTGGGCAGTGGTTCAGACTCTAGAATGTAACTCCTGGCGCACATAATCTCACAACATTACATAGAACTCACAGAAGGTAGAGTGCAAAATTTGGGGATCTGGCAGGAGAAACAAAGTAGGAGTGGAGACAAATCTCTGTATTCAGGCAGTGTACTTATGACTCTGGTGCGGCTGTAGGAAATAATTGAAACTCTCGCCAGTATGCAAATATGCCATCACATTGTCCTTAGTGTCCCCACCAGAAGCTTCAGATAATTCAATGGAAGAGGATCTAATGGAGTTGTTGGGGACTTTACCCTAGATTGGTACTGTCTTTTTATTTAGAAAGGCATACAGGCTTCCTTCCCTAATACAGACAAAAGGTAGAATCTGAATTGTGGTGATAAAAAATGTATATATTAGAAACAAGAAAGTGATGATGGGTAGCCGTTACCTTTTGTTTTTCTCTGATCAGAACCGGGCATAAAAAGAGAAAGGAAAGGTTGTAGGCAAGGCCAAAATGAAGTCAGTGTCTTTATTCAGTTATGCTGTTTTGAACTTTTTTTGGGGGTGTGTGGACCTTATTTGGGGTTGCTGAATTCGGGAGACCTGCTTTGTCAGGGCGATGGCAAATGAACTGACTAGATCGATGAGGGTATCCATTATGAGAAAGTGTTGCATTTTATTTCTTCTGTTTCTCTGTGCTTCCCCTTCCCCTACCTTGTTGCTCCTTTTGGAGTTGCAGTGGTCCTTTCAGTGATGATTCTAAGTTAATTATCTATTTTGAATTGTCACTCTTGTTCGAATTCAAGATAATCTATATGCAGTTCACTGGAGGTTATTGTGTTACTTTGTGAGTAATGTACTGTTGTGCAATGCATTAACCCCTTAGCTGCTGGGCCTTTTCCCCCCCCAGTGCTGAGCCCTTTTTTGGCTATTTGGGGTAGTTCGCGCTTAGGGCTTCATAACTTTTTGTCCACATAAGCTAACCATGCCAAATTTGCGTCCTTTTTTTCCAACATCCTAGGGATTCTAATGGTACCCAGAGTTTGTGGTTTCCCCTGGAGGAGACCAAGAAAATAGCCAAAATACAGTGAAAATTTAGTTTTTTCCAAAAAAATTGGAAAAAAGGGCTGCCGAAGAAGGCTTGTGGTTTTTTCCCTGAAAATGACATCAACAAAGGGTTTCTGGTGCTGAAATCACTAGCTTCCCACCTTTCAGAAACGGGCAGACTTGAATCAGAAAACCACATTTTTCAACACAAATTTGGCATTTTACTGGGACATACCCCATTTTTACTATATTTGGTGCTTTCAGCCTCCTTCCAGTTAGTGACAGGAATGGGTGTGAAACCAATGCTGGATCCCGGAATGCTAAACATTTTCTGAAAACTAGACAAAATTCTGAATTCAGCAAGGGGTCATTTGTGTAGATCCTACAAGGTTTTCCTACAGAAAATAACAGCTGAAATAACAGCTGAAATAAAAAAATATTGAAATTGAGCTGAAAACAACAGCCATTTTTCTTTATGTTTTACTCTGTAACTTTTTCCTGCGATGTCAGATTTCTGAAAGCAATATACCGTTTTGTCTGCTGGACTCTTCTGGTTGCGGGGATATAAAGGGCTTGTAGGTTCATCAAGAACCCTAGGTACCCAGAGCCAATAAATGAGCTGCACCCTGCAGTTGGTTTTCATTCTATACTGGGTATACAGCAATTGATTTGTTGAAATATGAAGAGTGAAAAAGAGGTATCAAGAAAACCTTTGCATTTCCAAAATGGGATCAAGATAAGGTTTTGAGGAGCAGTGGTTATTTGCACATCGCTGAATTCCGAGGTGCCCATACTAGCATGTGAATTGCAGGGCATTTCTCAAATAGACGTCTTTTTTACACACTCTTATATTTGGAAGGAAAAAACGTAGAGAAAGATAAGGGGCAATAACACTTGTTTTACTATTCTATGTTCCCCCAAGTCTCCCGATAAAAATGATACCTCACTTGTGTGGGTAGGCCTAGTGCCCGCGACAGGAAATGCCCCAAAACACAACATGGACACATCCTATTTTTTTTATAGAAAACAGAGCTGTTTTTTTCAAAGTGCCTACCTGTAGATTTTGGCCTCTAGCTCAGCCGGCACCTAGGGAAACCTACCAAACCTGTGCATTTCTGAAAACTAGAGACCTAGGGGAATCCAAGGAGGGGTGACTTGTGGGGCTCGGACCAGGTTCTGTTACCCAGAATCCTTTGCAAACCTCATAATTTGGCTAAAAAAAACAAGTTTTCCTCACATTTCGGTGACAGAAAGTTCAGTAATCTGAGAGGAGCCACAAATTTCCTTCCACCCAGCGTTCCCCCAAGTCTCCCGATAAAAATGATACCTCACTTGTGTGGGTAGGCCTAGCGCTCGCGACAGGAAACGCCCCAAAGCGCAACGTGGACACATACAAATTTTTTGAAGAAAACAGAGGTGTTTTTTGCAAAGTGCCTACCTGTAGATTTTGGCCTCTAGCTCAGCCGGCACCTAGGGAAACCTAACAAACCTGTGCATTTCTGAAAACTAGAGACCTAGGGGATTCCAAGGAGGGGTGACTTGCGGGGCTCGGACCAGGTTCTGTTACCCAGAATCCTTTGCAAACCTCACAAAGTGGCTAAAAAAACAAGTTTTCCTCACATTTCGGTGACAGAAAGTTCTGGAATCTGAGAGGAGCCACAAATTTCCTTCCACCCAGCGTTCCCCCAAGTCTCCCGATAAAAATGATACCTCACTTGTGTGGGTAGGCCTAGCGCCCGCGACAGGAATGGATCACACAAGGGTCAATGGTAGTCATTGCTTGAGGTCTACTGTTAACCCTGGAGTGATTCATTCCTGAAGCATGCACTAGGCGCAGGCACACAAGCGGGTTTGTGTTTTTATCAGGACAAGTGGGGAAACACTGGGTGGTAGGAATTTTGAGGATCCCTGCAGATCCCTGGACTTCTGCTCATTGAAATGCAAGGAAATGTGTTTTTTAAGCACATAATGTAATTTCAAGGGGATTCTGGGTGAAGGAAAACTGGTGAGAGCCATGCAAGTCCTGCACCCTTGGACTCCCCTGGTACTAGTTTGTTAAAGTTAACCCACCACTCACACTGGTTGGTTTTAGCACCACCAGAAATTATGGTTTCAAAGCATGATTACTTATCAAAGTATCTGAATATTGAAACCAAGCCTTCTGAAGGTGGGCCATAAAGCCGCGTCCAGGCACCAACCTCTTTATGGTCCATTCACACGCCATTCACGCACAACAAACAACCCTTTCATATCGCCAGCCACGGGCCCAATCCAATCAATCACTCCACTCACATTAACTTACCGCTGCCAGACAAGGGCCCATCACATTCACACGCCACAGAACGGAATAAGTTTGACTACATTTTACCACCTGTCAAGTAACTGCCTCCTTCTTCCTTAACATTAAAAAAAATGCATGCGTAACAAACCTTTACTAATGACTCCTGTGACAGCCACCTGAGGCTCAGGAAGACATGTTTTTCATGCGCCTTTAACGCAATCTCTGCGCTAAATCCAACTCCTTCCAGTTTGTGGATGCAAGTTGGGGGTGTCCGAGTATGCCGTACAAAGCGATTCCTCGAACTGAGTGTGCATATCTAACTTTGAAACTAAGGGAGACATGCTGGGGATTTCTCATGCTGTTACCTAAAGAGAAGGTCATAGGCTACCTGCCTCCTTCTTCCTTAACATTACCAAATGCATGCGTAACAAACCTTTACTAATGACTCCTGTGACAGCCACCTGAGGCTCAGGAAGACATGTTTTTCATGCGCCTTTAACGCACTCTCTGTGCTAAATCCAACTCCTTCCAGTTTGTGGATGCAAGTTGGGGGTGTCCGAGTATGCCGTACAAAGCGATTCCTCGAACTGAGTGAGCATATCTACCTTTGAAACTAAGGGAGACATGCTGGGGATTTCTCATGATGTTCCCTAAAGAGAAGGTCATAGGCTATGGAAAAGGGTAGTGTTTGGTACATAGGGGAGTCCATGAGAACGTAGCATATGTCCCAGCCAACATTATGTGCAGTGATGTGACTATAATGCACTTATACAGCAAACTGAACATCTACTAAGTTCTGATGGAGGATGAACATGAAAAGCAGGTCAAACACTGACCTATACAAGTCATTCTCCTTCACTGCTGGGATGGCACCAATGGGTTTGAATCCATAGGTGTAGATGATGTACATCTGTACTACCTTTACTATCTGCCTTCTACCTGTGCAATAACCCTGTGAAGGCACTCCTACCATAAGCTTTCCTTACCCATCCATGTCTCTGTTCTCATCAGAGTCCTGTCTAATCCTGTATAATAGCCAAGTGAACCTATACTAGTTTGTGGAAGCAAGTTGGGGGCTTCCAAGTATGCCCTACAAAGTGATTCCTCGAACTGAGAGAGCATATCTACTGTTGAAAGTAAGGTAGACATGCAGGTGAAGAAAGGGTACTCCATGGCAATGTGGCATATGTTCTGTCCACTAGTATATGCAGTAGGGAGAAGAAAATGCATGTTAATTGAACAGAACACCGACCACGTCAAAAGGAAGTCCATGATGAAGTAAAATTCTGTGGCTCCTTGCCTAACAAAGCCGTGGCCCATGGACGTTCGGTATCCATGCACTGCCACTGAAAGGATTACCCAACAGCAGCTCAACCTCAGTCGATTTCCCAGAACTTTGCTTTAGTATGATACAACGTAAAGCAAGTAGGGATACAGAGGCCTGGTTGTGATGGACACTGGGGACAGTAATACCGACTCTCCTGCCGCTTTCCATGCTTTGAGCACACTTTACAGCGACGACATGGACGATCCTTTTTGGGTGTTTTAGGTATGCGATCAGCAAAGTGTCGCTCCTGCAGCCTTGCCACATCCTCCAGAACATATGAGGTGGAGGCTGCTGCTTCTTCTGTAACAGCAGTGAGGCTTTCAATTACAGACAACTGGAAGTCAAGGAAAGTCATGAGTCTTCCTGTTGTTGTCTGACGGTAAACAACATACGCATTATATGTTGCCATCTGAATCAGGTGGGTGAACAGTTTCTTGTACCAAGTGCGAGTTTTACGACACGCATTGTATGGTTGAAGAACCTGGTCGTTCTTGTCCACTCCACCCATGTACTTATTGTAATCGAGTATACAGATGGGCTTGTGGACTTCGGCCATCTGACCCCAAACCGTGATGGGAGAAGTGCTCTCATCATGAATTGTAGTGAGCACGTATACATCACGTCTATCTAGGAACTTGACTGCGAGCAGTTCGTTAGAACGCAATGCAGTACTCTGTGATTTCTGGAGCTTCTTGCAAACAAGCTCCCGCGGGAATCCTTTGCGGTTACAACGAACTGTGCCGCAGGCCACAGTGCCAGCTTTGTAGAGCTCACTGAACAGCTCTACTCCTGTATAGAAATTGTCCACATAAAGGTTATAACCTTTGTGAAGAAGTGGCTGGACAAGTTCCCATACAATCTTACCTGTGACCCCTAACACAGGAGGGCAACCTACAGGGTTTAGGGTAGAATCCTTCCCTGCATACACTCTCAGGCTGTACACATAGCCAGTAGAGCTCTCACACAGCATGTACAGCTTTATGCCATAGCGAGCTCTTTTGCTCGCAATGTACTTTCTGAAAAGCAGCCGTCCTTTGTACAGGATCAAGGACTCATCGACTGCTATATTCTTTCCAGGAGTATATATCTCTGGAAACCTGGCAGACAAATGTTCCACGACAGGCCGAATTTTGAACAACCCGTCATGATCTGGATGGTCCCGGGGCAATGCAGCAGAATTGTCATTGAAATGCAGCATGCGCTGCAGTAGCAAAAAACGATCTCTGCTCATGTATGGTGCGAAGATGGGAGTTACCCAAACCGTGCGAGTCGTCCAGTAGGACTGCAAGGTGGGTTTCTGTACTAACCCCATTTTGAGCGTAAGGCCCAAAAATATCTTCAACTCCGCCAGCGAAGTGGGAGTCCACTGGCGTGCCATAGAACGGGGCCCTAGAGTGCCTCCGCGCTCCCTCAGAAATTGGTCTGCACGCAAATTTGTTTGCTGCACAACTTTCTGAAGAAAGTCAACATCCAAAAACAGATAGATGTAGTCGACTGGCAAAAAGTTAGCTGTATCGACTTTACATCCAGCGTCACCAGTAAAAGGTGGAATTTGGGGCTGAACCAAACAGGGGGGCTGCCAAGAGAGCACTCTCTCTGTGCTTGTGGCAGCAAGCACGTGCTCTCTGGGTTCGGCTAACCCAATGTGGTCCCGCTGCCCCGAATGTGCTTGCGAAGGGACAGCACGGATGTGGTCATTGTCTCCTTCAGACTCACTGGAAGAGGTGTCGTCAGATGGGACTCCGCCGACTGAAAAATCACTCCCAGAATCTGCCCCATTGTCCTCTCCCTCAGATGCTGTCTCAGTGTCGGCTGTCTCAGTCTCTGAGCCTACATCAGAACTGTCCTCCATAACCCGAGCTAGGGCTTGATCAGCAGTCATCCAACAAGACGCCATCTCTGCAACTGGCTAAACTGTCCCTCTAAATTACTAGCCTACGTAGAAGGCAGATAGTCACAAAATTGCGTGTGGGTATGTTTGTTGTGTACAACAGGAAATGTTGTCACCTTACCTTCTTCTCCAATTCTGCAGATTTTCTGAAAACACTGAAAAAAACAAAAAAAGAATGTATTACTTCACCTTACCACACACCCTGTGCAACAGTCATTTTTGGTGCTCTGCCTCCCATTACCTCCAATTCTAATTCCCACAGTACTACCCAGCAAAAGTGCCACTCATATCTCCATAGTCCCCCTGGCATTACATTAGTTTTAAAGCGCAGGTAACGCTTGCCTTTACTAATCCACTCAGCTACTTTATGGCAACTGCCACTACAGAAAAGACATGCATGCATGCATGTATGTATAATATATATATATATATATTTTGTGTGAACAAGATTCTCACCCCACTACACGAGGTTCAAATTGACATCTTTTATTGCAAGCAACAGCCACGTACGCGTTTCGACTCTCAAGGATTCTTGATCTCAGTAAATGAGTCCCTCTTTTCTTTCATTGTTTATACTTGCGATAAAACATGTCAATTTGAACCTCGTGGAGTGCGGTGAGATTCTTGTTCACAAAATATTTGAGGTTGCTCTCCTCCATCACTGAGCACCGGCAGTGGAGTGCACTGCGCAACAGTCTTTTTAACCAATTTGTGTTGCATATATATATATATATATATATATATATATGTTTAGAAACAAAGTGGTTGAAGGGTTGCTGGGCGGCACACTCCACTGCCGGTGCCCAGTGACAGAGAAGACCAATCTAGAAATTATCTAATGCCGAAAAATTTCACCGCACTCCACGAAGTACAAATAAAAGTGTATTTTATTGCAGTCAATAACCACCAACGTGTTTCAACTCACCAAGGAGTCTTGATCACGGTCCTCGTGGAGTGCGGTGAAATTGTTCACCATTATAAAACAACACACACAAGAATAACAAGCATTTACAATGTAATGGGTCTCGCATCTGCTCGAGTTAGAGCTATTAGCGTAATAAACTCCTAACCCAACTTTTCTTGCCATATAAATTGATTATTGAAAGTTAAACTCTTTCACATAAGAGAGCCGATTCACAGCGCCACGGCCACCATGAGCATCATGTGAAGAGTTACACAAAAGGAAAAGAAGTTCGCTCGCAGTTAAACGTAACTGCAAAAGTGCACTTAGCCTTGTACCAGGGGCGATGGCCAAGGCGGTAACAAAACCTCCCCAAGGAGGGACAAAGGTAAATCATTTTCCAATGTCATCAAAGGATTTTTGAAGGGCAAGCCCACGAACGAGTGGTAGTGATGGGGCGTGAGGTGGGCGTTGTTAGAAGCCCAGATACACACCAACAAGTCAGAAAAGCAGCACATGGACGCTGCAATGCTTGTCCTGAAAATATATATATATGTGTGTGTGTATATATATATATATATCTATATATGTATACATATATATGAGAGAGAGAGAGAGAAAGAAAGAAAACACGACACTCATGTCACAAACCTTTTTTTTTTTTTATACATGTGTGCTTGCCCTTGCCAAAGCACACATGTATAAAAAAAAAATTGGCCCCATTGATGGTCACCCTAAGGGCTGACCAACAATTATTTTTTTTTTTTCTTTTTTACCCTGGGGGGGGGGGGGCGATTGCGCGCCCCCCCCCCCCCCCCAGGCAAAACTACATGTTTATTTCCCCCCCCCTGGGGTCGGCCCGTGTTCCAAGGGCCGACCCCGCCATTTTTTTTTCTTTTTTTATTTTATTTTGGGGGGCGCGATCGCCCCCCAAAACTGTGTACTATATTAAATATTGCCCCCCCCGGGGGGGGAGAGGGGGGTGGCCCGTTTATGAGGGGGCCGACCCCCCCAAAGAAGATCCCTGGTGCCTAGGGGCGTTTCCTGGCCGTGGATCGCAGCCGCGCTGCGATCCACGGCCAGGAAACGGTGCCAGGGAGGCATCGATGGAAAGGGGAGAGCCTCCCCTTTCCATCGATGCCTCCCTGGCATCTGGGGAGGCCGTTTTGGCCTTTTTTTCCCCACCGGAAAAAAAGAGAGAACGCTTACCTGCTTCTCTCCTTCTCCGGTGGGGAAAAACTGTGACGTCATAAGGGGGCGGGATGGAGACGCGGAAGCTCTTCCGCGTCTCCTAACGTAAAAAAAATAATAAAAAATAAATAAATTAAAAAAAAATCCTCCGGTGCATTGCACCGGAGGATTTTTAACCCCCTCCCTGGTGTCGGCCACTGGTCGTGACCCGCACCAGGGAGGGTGTGTGGGCGTCGGCCAGTGGCCGACGCCCGCACCAAAGGGGTTAATAAAAATGGTGCAGTTCATTGGAAGATAGTTTATTGTGTTACTTTACGTGTAATGCACAGTTGTGCATTGCATTGATAAAAAGGGTTTATACCTAGACATGTTTGACTTTATATATGGTTGTATTTTGTTCCCCAGGGCCATTCTGAGCATATTCCATTCATTGCCATCCAAATGTGGTTTTACCTCAGGGGTGAAAAGCTATTAGTGATGACGTCCATTTACTGTAAAGAATTAGGTATCCACTGATCTACTTAAGACGCATTGGCAATGACAGGAGGTGTGGCTTATGAATGAAACTGCCTTTGTGTCACTGATGGATTTAGGTACTTAATAAGTCATCATAAATGTACTCAGAGTCACATCGTTGCACTCATGCATCCATTCATCCCTTCAATGATACACTGTTGCATTCTCCCACTGACACAACCACAATAAAACACACACAAACTCAACAACATATGCATGTTAAATTAAAAGAATATAAGTAACAAAAGAAATATATGGTGCCATCTAAACACAGTGAGATATTGTTACGACTCTGTCGTCCCATTTCTAGGGGGCGCTGTAAGGGGACTGTCAGAAGCTTGGGAATCACCTTAAACACTTATCTAGAGTCCCTTGCTGACTCCTGTTTGTTTCTCTTTTTTCCATGGTACACTTGTGTAGTACTACATTTGCTTCCTGGGACTGCAAATCCCATAATGCACAGCCTGGTAGTCAGGAAAACCCGGATTCTGTTTCCCATTGTTTTCTATGGGAGAAGTCCAGTTGCTCCTTTTCACTGGATCCTCTCCTCCAGGACTTGCAAGTGTCTGAAACTACACACACCTGAGACCTCTCCTGTGCAGCCCGGCTTGGAACTGCTTATAAGCAGCCATTTCCTCAAGATCCCCGTCGTGCATTGGAGTTCGATTCCTTTGTGTTACAGACCCTTTGTCGGATGGTGTTCCAGTTTTGTTCCTGTTCTGTTTCAGCTTGATCCTGTTTCCGGTTTCTCTGCCCTGCTCGTTCCAGCCAGAGTCTGCTCCCTATCTCTTAACCTTGTACCGGTTTGTTTCTTCCAGAGCCTGCTCCCTGTTTCTCTGCCCTGCTCCTGCCTTGTTTCAGCCTGAACCTTCTCTCTGTTTCCCAGTCCTGTTTACTGCTCATTTCCTACTCCCTGTATTCCAGCCCTGTCCTTGCCTGTTCCAGCCAGAGCCCTCTCTCAGTTTCCCAGTCCTGTCTCTGTTTGTCCCAGCCAGAAGTTTGCGCCCTGTTTTCAAGTCCTGGTCCTGCCTTTGCTTCAGCCTGAGTCTGTTCCTAGTTCTTGCCTCTGCCTCTTAGTTTGTTCCCTTCTGTTTCTGTTTCTTCTTGGTTCTTTGTGTCTGGTAAGTGTTCTATCAGTCTTCACCAGTGTACAGTATAAGTGTCCTCCTTTGTACTGGGGTTGGCTCCTGGTTTCCAGGAGGCAATTCCAGCCCCCATCCTTGTCTAGTGTTATACGTGGTCTTTCGTGCCTAACAGTGACAGTGTGCTATTGCGGTTTTCTCAGGAATCGCCACTGTGTTTCCAGCTGGACCCATAAGAGCGTGTCCTGTGTATGTCAGTACTATCCTTGTTTGTGCTCTAGGGTCCAGAGACAGAATCACTTCTGCTGCCTCCTTTCTATGGGGCTGGCAGGGTGACTATCTGTAAGAGCAAACTGCACAGAGGCATTGAGATTCCCTGTCACTGTGGGAGGTTCTGCGCCTTACTTTGTGTACAAACCCAACGTGTTTGTCCACTAGTAATCCGTTTCCTATTTGTTCACACAAGGGTTGCTCTGCTTTTACTTTCCTGTGTCTGTCCATAGCTGTCCTTTCCGTGTATGCCTTTAGCTGCTCTTCTGCCCCAGTGCACTACCTCTTTAGGATATTCAGTGACCTCAAGGGGTGTCCCAACCAGAGTCCTGATCAGACCCGCCCAAAACCGTGACAGATATGCTTGCAATATTTACACTTTTCAGAGCTATTGTAAATAGTCTGTCATTGTTTTAAAGTTCCAGCATGGCCACCATATTTAGAACCAACATGCTAGCCAACTTCTAGTGGGAAATACAACTATACAGTATGGACAACAACATTCCATATCGGTCTCCAGATTTAGGGGAAGTGGCCATGCAGGATATGGAGCACTGCAGATGAAATGAGCAGCAAACAAGTGACCCGTTAGTACTGCCCGGAAGAATGTGGTATTGTCTTATAAAATATTAAAATGAAAAGAGAAGAAGCAAATAAACAAAAGGGTGGCTATGAAAGGAGAAGATTGAAATCTAAATGGCCAACCAGCATGACACTGAAACTTACTCAATTTTAGGTGGATGTACACAGTTGATCAGAAAATACCGCCATTTACAGGGCAAAAAAAGCCAATGACTGATGTGGACTGAACTATTACCCATGCAGTACACTGTCAATGATGAAAGCAGAGTGTAAATGACAATGATGAAAGCAGAGTGTAAATGACAATCAAAAAGACCAGTGGCAGAACAGAGCTGAACGAAATGCGCTATATATATGTGTATATCCTACTGGCAGTCACTAGTAGGTAGTTACAATTAGGACCCAGTTCCAGTAGAAAAAGCGTTTTTTGATTTGCCTATAACTTTGGCTGTTTGACGAATCTTCACGAAATTTACCAAATAATTTGCCCTGCTGTATCTTATTGTGCATGGTAAGTTTCAGGGTGATTCGGCAAGCTGGAGACGAGAAAAAGGGGTAGGGTCAAAAAAGTGTACCATGTTAATTCCTATAGGGATTTTGATCCCAACTGCAGCCCAGACCACTGGACAGACTTACACTAAATTCGGGAGAAAGGTAGGTCTTGGTCCAGAAAGTGACCCTTTTGTTATTTGGTGTAAATCCGTTCAGTAGTTTGAGATATTAAAGGAAAAATACATTTGTATATCTGGCAGTTGATGCTCGGATATGCTTTGATTGGCCAATTTAAAGGAGACTAGTCAATCCTGATTGGATGGTGACAACCTGGACAATGTGTTTTGGCAGCCATTACAAGGCTCAGGGACTTGGACCCTTTGTCCTGAAAATGAATTAAAAAAATATGTAAGTGGGCATGGTGAGCACACCCAGACCCAAAAGAGAATATATGCAAAGAGCATATATGGGGGTCCCAAATGGACCCCCCCACCCCCTTTATTATCTGGCTACATGGACAACATGTTGTGGCATCATTTACAGTACTCTGGGGCATGGTCCCCATTGAAATTCATTGTAGTGAATGGCAGGTTTTGAGGACCACTAAAAGGAGAACGTAGAAAGGGTGATAACAGATGTTAGTTAGTTACAATATAAATGATTTGTTGATGGTACCATACTAATTTTAGGAATTGTGGTGTTCTCCAATGTGATTTTACCATATGAAAAAGCCTTCTGCTGGGATTTCATCAATCACGTTTGACCAAAAACTGTATTCTCATGATTTTCCCTTAGAGGTTATGAAATGTGCTCCAGAAGCTAAAATGAGAGCATATTTTCTGTAAATTCAGACTACCTTTCTCAGCCATATGAGAATGAAGTCTGACATTCTCAGTAAAACATGTACTTCCAACAGGATCAGCCTAACAGTTGCTTCCATTGTGTTCTAAGGCATCTTCCCAGAGTGTTCTAAAGAACAACTAGAGCGCTAACAGCCTTACTTATGACAAAAGTGTGGCACACCTGAAGCCACCTTGATTGATTCAAACTAGCTAAGCTTAATACATTTAATTTAGAAAGGAACAAAATGAGGGGGTTCATTTTGTCATAGAAATGATACTTAGTGCTGTAGAAAGAAAAATTAGAACACATTTTAAGTGAGTTCTCAAATATCTTCCTCTTCTATTTCACTCCCTGGTGATCAACAGTTTACTACAGTGTTCTAGTGAGAAACTAGAGTGCTAATAGTCTGAATTTATGCCATAAGAGTGGCACATCTGAACGCCATCTTGATGGAATCGAAGTGGAAAACTGAAAGCATTTTTTACTTGCAGTGAATAAGGAGATTCATACCAAATAGGTCTTGCATGATGGGCACCAGAGGGGAAAAAAGATCCCAAATGTTGCACAAATATCACCCAAATGGAGCCCAAGTATAGGCCAATGACAGAAGTGTGCAAAACACTTATTTTTTTTGTTTTGTTTGTTAAAAGTGCTTAGTCGCTATTTGAAAACTCAGAAAATATGTCCTCATTTTAGATTTTTAGAGCACTAACCATAATTTCTATGGGACTAAGACCCTCTCATTTTTATAATTTCTAAAGGAAATGCTTTAGGTATTATGGTTTTGATTACATCAAGATGACGTCAGGCGTGTCACACTTTTGTAGTAAATATATAACATAGAATGTTAGCAATCTAGTTGTTCATTAGAATACTGTGGGGAGGCAGGGGTCAGGGGCAGTCACTCGGATAATTGAGGGCAGGGAGGAGGGTGCAAAGGCAACAAGTTGACCAAGCACGGCAGGCAGGAGGGGCAATGGCAGGGGCAGGACAATGGGCCATGGAGGGCAGGGAAATGAGGGGTAGGGGCAACAAACCAACCATGCAGGACAGGCAAGAGAGGCTGCGGCAATAACACAGACCATTGAGGGAAGAAGGAAGAGGCAGTGGCAGTACAACTGATGTAGTTGAGGTTTTAGTAGTGATGACGCGGAAATGAAGGTTTTACATTTATTAGCGCATAAACGTAGTGCTGCAATAATCAAGTGTGACTTTAACCAAACTAATAAAGATTGTACGGGGACAAAATGTGCCCTCAGAGTAGTTCGCCAACATTTATAAGCGTACTTTATATATCGTGATGTATTAGAATTGTATTAATCTGACATAACCGTAAACGAGTGCCATGATTTGCTTGTTTGAAATGTTTTAGCTTAGCATAACTTTAGTGGAGGCTTCGGCCTAGTTGCCTTGTCTCACGGTTTAGATGCTCGTGTTTTTCTAATGTGCTAATAAACGTGTATTTCTGCTTGAAGCTGTACTTTTCCAGTGAGATCGGTTCACATGCTTATCTTTAAGGTTTCGTGCCAGCCTGGCATCTTCTTCTTTGCTCCAAGGTCAATCTGCAGGTGCGGACAATGGAAGCTCTGAAAGTGAGTTAATTGGTAAAATATGTTGCAACTTACGTTCCCGACTCCAAGGATAATGTATGCCTAGGTAGAAGCTTGAGAACTGTTGTTTTTGATTGGACAATTTGAAGCCAACCTATGAACCCTCCAATGGAAGACCCTACTGGATTTGAACTGTTGTTTATTTAAACCCGGTGCACGAGAAGAAAGCAGCCATTACCCATCGGACATTACAGCCATTAGCCATTGCAGCCATTTTTAGCCCGATACCCGCCATTTTGCAGGACATTGCAGCCATTATGGCCCATCTTGCCGACTTCGTCATTTTGCCATCTTCTACGATGCCAATTGATGTCCGATGCAATATTGAATGAGACTTTGATGCTTTCTCTAATCGAGAGAAAGAGACTTAAGAAATTCTTGCCCTAGAGACTTTAACTTTGAACTGCCCCTTTGCATGAAGTAGTGGTTTATCTTGCCGCCGTGAGGCAATTGCCCCGTCCACCTTGCCCCTTTGCCCAGTCCCATGCTGATCGAGAAACCGGTACCTGTGAGACGAAGACTTCCTTGAATGCTGATTGTAATTGGTAAATATGAAAGGAAAATGTACAATTGCATTGTGTTTCTTTTAGGTAACCAACTGCTGATTTTGATAAGAGCCCTAGCTAGGAGTTTCCTAATTTAATGTTGCTAAATTGTTTTTGCATGAAGTCCCACATGCAGATGCTAATTCGAGGTTAGATGAGGAATCATTGGTGCACGATGCAATTTGAGACCTTGTTATGCTGACTAATGTATTCAATTAGCTCATTACAGATTATAGTTTTAGTGGTTTGCGTTGCTATTATCGAATGCATTGTTATTCAAATACTGCATAGATTGCATCTTTTCCGCCGTTATGGACAGCTATTAATGTTCATTTACATATATCAATTGGTGTTGAGACACATCTATATTGTGCTAGCTTTGTTAATATAGGGAAATAAATTCATTAACTTTGAATAAACTGGTGTGGTTATTCATGGCCGAAAGGTCATGGTTCGCCGAAATGTTTTCTGGATTAATTGTTAAGTGTTATGTTGATCAGGGTATTGCTTATGTTTGTTATTGATTAGATTAAATTGATTGATTGATCTCGGGTGAAGAGAGTCCCACTTAGTCAAAAGATTCATCGACCCGAAGAGCGTCCAAACACAGGTAAATTATTAGGAAGGAACGCTCTATCAGTAGATGGTAGCAGAGGATGGTTCCGACTTTTGAGACCCCACTCGAGAGGTATATGGTGTTGAATTAGATTTTTCTTGGGTAAAGCAGATTGAGAGAATGATGATGCCCTAAGTCCCCCGCGACTTTCCCGGGATCTCGGAGCTTGCGAATGGAGAGAACGGAGGTGTGAAATCGGCGTTGGCGGTACTAGTGACGGTATGAGTGAAGTCAGGGTTTTGCGCTTGCACAGCTTATTGCCGCAGATTGTTTGAAAAGGTTGCGAGGATTTTAGAGAATAGCGGAGGTGCGACTCCGAGGATTTTAGAGAATAGCGGAGGTGTGACTCCGAGTGTGAGAGTAGGGAAGTCGAACTTCATGTGCAGGTGGCGCTTTGTGCAGAAAAAGGTCCACGTGGTTGTTGTTGTTGAGACGGGCCCTGCGAGGTCAAGAGACTCTGGAGTATGTTGAAAAGTGTATGAGACACTTGTTTTATGTTGTGGTCTGGTCGGTTTAGTAGGTTGACCGGGCGTGGTCAACAAGTCGGTACGTGTGTTAAGGGAGTGAAAGAAAACTTCGACTTCGGGCTTTGACAAATTCTAAGTGCACTAGAATAGATCATTGACAAGTTGAGAGCAGAATCTGCGGGTCAGATTTGCTTGCGAAAGTGGGGACTGAGAAAGATGGAATAACTGCCGAGGCTAGTGAAAAATCCCTAAGGTCCTGAAGCGATTGTGTTACCCTTCCTGTAGTAAACCGACAGATCTGTTTTATTATTTTTTTTTGGTTGCTCGCGATACATGCCAGAAGTTGTTACGAGAGGAGCTGAGTGAAGGAGGACAAGCCGCGAGGCTTTGTCAGCCGCAGTGTGTGTGAGTGTGACGTCACTAGGAGCCGCGCTGGGATATGTTGGTTGCAAAGAAGGGTCGCGCACGGATTGGACGCAGTCCGTGGGGCTCGATTGGAAGGGGAAAGGCAAGCGAAGAGTATTCCGGGAATTAAAGTCACTTATTGGTTACAAACTTTGTGAAATAAAAGACGAGAAAATGAAATTTTTTAAAGCATTAAAGAGTGCGATGAAGGGGGAGTCTTACATTAAAGCAAGCGTAGGAGAGGAGACGCCACCCGAAGGTACACCAGCTTACATTGTAATGGAGGAAAAAGGGGTAGCTCCGTGCCTTTGGCTAAAACAATGACACAAGCTGACAGAGAAACATGGGAGCGTAGCGTTCCCGATCCATGGGACATTCAATATAAGGATCCTAGAGAATTTGAGATTTGCAATGTACGACATGAAGGTACCTCCAAGGCCAGCACAGTTTGAGGCTCTAGCGATTTGGGAACTAATGGCTAGACAGCAACAGCAAAATAAGTTCGAGACCAGGATAAGAAAGGTAGAAAAGACACTAGCGGATGCTAGGTGGGATAATGCACAGAAGGTGTGGAGGTCAGATGTATTGCAGGGGATAAAATTATTTCCCGCAATTACTAAGGAAGAGGAGGTGACAGGCAAGAAAGTTACCTGTAAGACAAACAGGAGGTGTTCCAAAGATAGAGAGGACGAGGAAAAGTTAAGGAGAGAAGAGGAGTTAGAGGATGAGGAGTTAATAATGCAATTGCTGAACGACCGTCCACCACCTTATGCAGAGAGTGGATGAGGTCCAAGTACCAGTTCTGCCCCTCAGGCACCGGTACAGAATAATGAAACCCCAAGTTCAGGAACGCCATCGAGATCTAAGGACCCGAGTTTACTGTTCACCCCGCAGATTAGGAGAATATACCCAGATGTGCCTATATTGAAAACAGCAGAAAATTATCAGCCGCAGGTCCCAAGGTACTACAGCAGTGACAACAGTACGGGAATGACCCTAGATCCAACTGTAATGGGAGTACAGAATTGTCGCAACCCAACATTGGCACAAGCTGAATCAACCCAGTTTTTGATGCCTCAAAAGCAGATGCAGGGGGGAACCGCACATGCTCAGACGACGGGGAGTCAGATGGGCATGCCGGCAATGATGCCCCATAGTGTGGGAATGAACATGCCTCAGAACATGGGGAATGGACAAAACGCAGATGCGATATCCCTACCCATTACTGTAGGTCCACCGGTACCTTTGTACATTCAGCCTAATTCAGGTATGAGCGGTCAAGGATCAATGGTGCAGAGTGGGATGGAAAGGAGGTGCATTCAAAACACTCCAGAGACAACTCCGATAGCGGCTCTGCCAACTGGATCTGGGTCCTTGATGGAGTTCAGTCCCATATGTGCTCAGTCAACAGTGGTGAGGTCGAGTCCCCCACTGATGATACCGCTATCATCGAACACTGAAAAGTTGCCGCAACCATCAATGGCAGTCGATGTAAATGCTGCACTGATGGGGTTGAATGCGCAACAGCTGACACAGTGGTTCAACAGTCTGAATTCCACACAAGGCTCAGCCAGTGGGAAGGGAGAAGACTATCTGAATAGGGTCAGGTTGAACATGGAAGCAGAAGAATTGGTGGAAGGGACTATGGGGGTGAATAGGTTAGAGTCCTACTCGGAAGAAGAGCTGAGGTATCTATGTCCCAGGATTACGAGAGAAGTGAACAAGGTACATAGAAGGTTGCAAGAAATAGCTGACAAAAACGGGGTTGAGATAGACAAGACAAAACACTTGAGCAGGAGCTATAGATTGGATTTCGGGACCACAGACTTTGAACACATGAGGTCAGCAGGCATGAAGACACACCTTAGAGAATTGCTGCAGAGTGCACAAGTGTGGAGGTGCTTAGACAAATGGGAAAGCAGATGGGTAAAGAGAAAGGAAAAGAGGAAAGACAGTGTCCCAGAGCACAACGAGAAAAGACCACAGAGTAGTGATGCAATAACCATGTTACCAATGAGGGAGACGGCAGGGGGAAAATTAATACATGTACCGTGGCACAGGAGCGACATTCAGGGCCGGATTCCAACTTTGGAGGACGGTGTTAAACCGTCCCAAAAGTGGCGGATATACCACCTACCGTATTACGAGTCCATTATATCCTATGGAACTCGTAATACAGTAGGTGGTATATCCGCCACTTTTGGGACGGTTTAACACCGTCCTCCAAAGTTGGAATCAGGCCCTCAGTCTTTTACGGATGATTTTCCCAAACTAAGAGAGAAACCGATTGAATGGTATCAACAGACTGATAGGTTTGTGAAGCTTGCAAAATGTCTCTGGGAAGACCTGAACACCCTCTTTGAGATTGTGGTTCCGGCAGATTTGTGGGAGGATTGCAAAAGGGCTGTAGGTTGGCCGACAAGTGAACCAGAGAGAGACAGGGATACGGGTGCACCATCACCTATGGTGATGAGCTTGTACTATAAGGTGATTGAGCATTTGAAGACGAAAGTTGCCTCGAAAAATGTGGATTGGCAGAAGATTGATCGAACTGCCCAAGAGGCTAAAGAGTCGATTCATGGTTACTATGAGAGGTTGTTGAAGGCGTTCAAGAACTACAGTGGCACGGAAACAATAGAGGCGAAGGACATGCTTCATTTTGTGTTTAGATTTGTGGAAGGGCTGAGACCAGAGATAAGTCAGATGATAAAGTCGCATTTGATTTGTTGGCAGTCGAAACCTATTGATGAGGTGTTGAATTATGCGAAATACTGTAGCGATGAAATTGAAGTGAAACAGAAAAGGTTGAAGGAGAAAGTGATGATGATGCAACTTAAAGCAGCTCAGACAGGTCTGCAAGGGTTGCAAGGGTTCCAACAGCAGATACCGCAGCCGCAGGGAAATATGGTGTTTCAGCCACAGGCGAGAGGCAGAGGAGGTTTTGGGAGTAATGGTCCAGATTTGAACACTGTTGTAATTCCGAATGGTGTGCAGGCAATGAAAAGGGTGATGCCGTGTCACGTGTGCGGAATCGTCGGTCATTGGAAACGCGAGTGCCCGATGGTGGTGCAGGAAGGAGCAGGTGTTGGTCAGCAAAACAATGATGTCAATGCATTCCAGACAATGAGGGGACCGAAAATGAGAGGTCCAAACCCAAATTTTCAGACCATAAATCAGCTGCAGGGATTACAGCCCATGCAACCGCAGCAGATGCAGATGCCCCGTATGCAGATGACGCAAATGCAGCCAATGCAACAGCAGTTTCCCATGGTACCTAATCAGCAAATGCAAATACCTTTGGCACCAGTGAGTCAGCAGCAAGTGATGGTTCCTCCACAGGTCTCGGGTCAGGTAATGAGTACAAATGGCACCGTACAACAGTTCCCATTACACAGTGAGAATGGAATAAACAATGTATGGGAGAGTGAAAGTTCAGATGAGGAGGGAAATTGTGTGCTTGCAGCATCCTTGGAAGTTGATCAAAAGGGTCCATATGTGGAGGGAAGAGTTATGGGTCATAGCGTTTCATTCTTGGTCGACACAGGAGCCACACGTTCAACTGTTAGGAGTATTGAAGTACCAAATTTGCCACTCTCAGGGAGAACAGTCCAAGTGGTGGGAGTAGCAAACAGGCACCTGACGAACCCAATCACAGATCCAGTACCAGTCACAATTGGTAACTATCAAGGGTCACATAAATTTGTGGTATGTGACTCAAGCCCGATAGCACTGTTAGGGAGAGACCTATTGTGCAAATTGGGATGTTCGATTATGTGTTCGAACGATGGAATTAGAATTCAGACGAGCAGTGATGGGGAAGAAGAGGACAGTGTAGAAGGGGATGAGATGGAAACTGTCGATGAAAAATATCCTCTGATTAACCTTTTTCCAATGATAACTGAAGAAGATATTCCAGCTGAATTACGAGAAACAGTCGGAAAGGAAGTGTGGGATATGACAGGAAAAGAGGTGGGATTGATGAAAGGAGTAGAACCAGTGAAAGTGACTGTAAAACCCAATGTAATCTTTCCCCAGACCCCACAATACCACATGGCACAAGACACCCTCATGAAAGTCGCCCAACTCATGGACGAGTTTGTAAAACAGGGAGTACTGAAAGAAGTGTTAAGCAGTCCATGTAATTCACCAATCATGGGATTAATAAAGCCGAGTGGAAAAGTCCGAATAGTGCAGGACTTGAGGAAAATAAATGACATCATAATTAAATGCTGCCCTGTCGTACCAAATCCAGCTGTGATAATGTTTCAAGTCCCTTGCGATGCCGAGTGGTTCTCAGTCATTGACTGGTCACAAGCATTCTTTTCGGTGCCTCTTCATGAGGACAGCCAATTTCTCTTTTGTTTCAAATTCTTAGACAGAGTTTACAGTTGGTGTCGAATTCCTCAAGGGTTTTCGGAGTCACCGTCAATTTTCAATCAGATTCTAAAGAAAGACTTGGAAGCATTAGAATTGCCATTCGAGTCAACCCTAGTACAGTACATCGATGACTTACTGATTGCATCTAAGACAGAAAGTGGCTGCACAGCCGACACCATTGCCCTACTGAACCATTTGGGAAGGAATGGACACAAGGTGTCTCCTTCAAAGTTGCAGTTCTGTCAGAAGAAAGTAAAATACTTGGGTCATCAAATAGAGAAAGGGTCACGGAGAATAATGAAGGAAAGAACAACAAGTGTACTTCAAATGAGTCCACCAAAGACGAGGAGGGAGGTGAGGAAGTTTTTGGGAATGGTGAGCTACTGTCGCCAGTGGATCCCCAACTTTTCAACTCTAGCAAAGCCTTTACTGAAACTGACCCAGAAGGATGCCTTGGATCAAATTGAGCTGAAAGGAGATGAGATGGATGCTTTTATTGAATTAAAAGAACGCATGTGCAGGGCTCCAGCTTTAGGTATGCCTGATTACACAAAGCCTTTCACATTGTTTTGTCATGAACGCGATGCATGTTCTTTGTCTGTCTTGACCCAAGCCCATGGTGGCATAAACAGACCAGTAGCGTATTTTTCAGCTACTTTGGATCCGGTCGCAGCAGCACTGCCAGGGTGTTTGCGCGCCGTAGCAGCAGTTGGTATCAGCCTCACTCAGAGTGAAGGAATAGTGATGGGACACCCATTAACAGTCATGGTCCCTCACTCAGTTGAGATACTTTTGACCCGCTCCCGAACGCAACACATGACTGGAGCAAGACTCACAAGGTATGAAACAATAATTTTGGGCTCACCGAATGTGCAGCTGAAAAGGTGCACTACGTTGAATCCAGCAACCTTGCTTCCCGGTGAAAATGCTGAAATTGAGAACGCTGAAGACGTCGAGCACGAATGTCTTCAGGTGACTGAATTTTGCACAAAACCTCAACCTGACATGAAGGATACTAAGCTTGATGAAAATGACCAAATTGTTTTCGTTGATGGGTCATGTTTAAGAGATGCATTGGGAATATTGAAAGCAGGATATGCTGTATGTACTGTAACAGGTGTCTTGGAAGCGTCCTGGCTTCAAGGAGTCTATTCCGCACAAGTAGCAGAGCTTGTAGCCCTTACAAGAGCATGCCAACTGTCTACATTGATGAAGGTTACCATTTACACTGATAGTCAGTACGGGTTTGGAATTGTGCACGACTTTGGGCAACTATGGTCACAGAGAGGTTTCCTGACCTCTTCAGGGTCCCCAGTGAAAAACGGGGAGAGAATAAGGGAATTGTTACACGCCATTCAGATGCCAGCCGAAATTGCAGTGGTAAAGTGTAGTGCTCATACAAAAGGACAGGACTAGGTTTCTCTGGGAAATGCATATGCGGATCAAGTCGCAAGATTTTGTGCCTTGAACTGTATATTGCTCAGGGATGAATGGAATTTAATAAGTGAACCAGAACTCGAACCAGCTGAAGCATTTGCCTTGAAGGTCGTAGATACAATGGATGAACTAAAAGCATTACAGAATAGCGTCAGGGAGGATGAAAGAGTTTCCTGGATTAAGTCACAATGTACAAAGAGACCAGATGAGTTATGGGTTTCAAATGAGGGAAAATTTGTTTTACCAAATAGTCTCTTATCGCAGCTAGCGCGGTTCTATCATGGGCAGGCTCACCTAGGGAGAGATGCCATGATAAGATTGTTCAAAACTGATTGGTTTAACCCCAGATTCCGTCAAGTTGCAGAAGCAATTTGCCATCGATGTGTCATTTGCCAGCAGATGAACCCAGGAAAGGGAACGGTTGTGAACATGAGCCACATTGGCAGGGCGAGTGGCCCGTTCAGCAGAATGCAGATGGACTTTATTGAGATGCCTGTGCATGGAGGTCTGAAGTATGTGTTGGTGATTGTGTGCATTTTTAGTCACTGGATTGAAGCATACCCCACACGTAGAAATGACAGCCTTACAGTTGCAAAACTATTGTTGAGGGAGTTGATACCACGTTTCGGATTCCCGATCTCTTTAGAATCAGATAGAGGAAGTCACTTCAATAACGAGGTGATAAAGTTACTTTGCGCAGCGCTGAACATTGAGCAAAAACTGCATTGTAGCTATCGCCCTGAAGCCTCAGGACTGGTGGAGCAGATGAAGGGTACACTGAAATCAAGAATGGCAAAAATATGTGCATCGACAAATTTGAAATGGCCTGACGCATTGCCTTTGGTGTTAATGTCAATGAGAAACACCCCTGACAGAAAGACTGGATTGTCCCCGCACGAAATTCTCATGGGCAGGGCCATGAGACTTCCTGCAGTTCCCGCAAACGCGCTTTTGAATATTACAGATGATATGGTGTTAGACTACTGCAAAGGTCTGGCTGACGTGGTTCGCTCTTTCTCTCACCAGGTGGAAGCAACCACCTTGCCACCGATCCAAGGTCCAGGACACACACTGAAAGCAGGTGACTGGGTCGTGATAAAGAAGCACGTGAGGAAGTCGTGTCTGGAACCCCGTTGGAAAGGCCCTTTCCAAGTGATCCTGACGACCACCACCGCTGTGAAGTGTGCGGGAGTTCCCAACTGGATTCACGCCAGTCACACAAAGAAGGTGTTGTGTCCCACAGATGAGGAAGTTGAAGCGCTGAAACTGCCAGTAACTGATAACACAGTGCCGAGCGCTGAGACAGAGCAAAACAGAACTAGAAGCGAACAGGCAGAAACAGGAGAGAGAGAAATATTCTCTGAGGACGAAACAGATTCGCTTGGGGAAGACCAAGGAGAAACCTCAGACAGCGACGAAGCAGCTGAAGGTGACAAAGAGCCTGAAGCAGCTGAAAGTGATAAAGAGCCTGAAGAAAGTAACGGTGACGAAGGGCTCGAAAGAGGTGAAAAAGCAGGAGAGCCTGATCAGAGGAGGGCTTTCCCAGAAGCAGACGGTACAGAAAAAGAAAAGAAAAACCTTATTGACTCCCCAGAAGGAGGGGACAAGGTAAAACAGGACGAAACTGTTCAAAGTTCCTCAGAAGAGATCGCAGGTCCATCAAGTGGACACAGTGCAAAGAAAAGACCAAGTATATCACCAGTAAAATTAAGAACTAGAGAAAAGTTGAATGACAATGAAAGGCCAAGAGTGAAAGAGAAAAGAAAAGAAGTCTCTGTCGTGGTACCAACCTCAAGTGAAGAAAAAGACTTGGCCAAAGAGGAAAGTACCAGTGAGGCAGAATCGAAGAGAGATGCAAAATTGAAAAGGAAAAGGATACCAAACAGGAGATATTCCGGTCCAGAATGGGCATATGCAATCAATGACGATTGGACTGACGAATTTGTATCTCTTAGCCTCGAGAACGAAGAAGAAGAGATACCAATAGAAAAGAAAAGTTTTATGGACACTGTTGATTGAAAGGGTGATAAATGACATTGCTTGCTATAATCTAACGCGATACAACCAGCTGAGACATTGCTAAACCGGATGAGACATTTGCTAACTTGATAAGACTTTGATAACCTGATTGACTCTTAAACTCGATTTGAGACAACGTTGCTAACTTGAAAAAAAAAAAAAGGCTGAGTTATTGCCGAATTGAGACAAACGCTGCTAACCGATAAGTGACTGGGCTCCTGAAGAAAACTGTGTGAACATTGCGCTCGTTCAGCTTTGTAACCAATTGCTAAATCGTTTTCTTTATAAGTGCTTCCAGCTCTCTGATTCTATACAGATCATGGCTACACAAAACAGTAGAGTGAAATATTGTAAATATGCGTGTATAGGCTTGATAACTGCATGTGTACTAATAATAATGGCAATAGTGCTTGCAACACGTGGAAAGGGTGAGAATGAGAAAATTGATGCTTCTACTTTTGCTCCTGTTACTGTCACTGAACTAACTGCATTGAAAAGACTAGAATTAGATGAGAGACACTTGCATGATAAGAAGGAACTTTCGTATAATGTTTTCTATCGCCTACTAACAGAATATGTTGAGACTATGGATGCGAAAGATTGTTATGTGTGCACACAGATACCGACATCGGTAAAGGAAGGGGTGACTTATCACCACATGCCTCTTACATATGGGATTACATGTAGTATAGTAACTTCTAGATTTTATGGTCAAACTAACATACAGTATTTTTACTCAAATTATGATGTTACCTTTGCATATGTTTCTATAATAACGCAGCTAAGCCAGATTGCTAAAGATTGGGATGCTAAGTTAATGAGGGAATTTTTCGAGCCAATGCAACCTTTTGAAACAGCTCACGCACATAGGGAAAACCTTACATGCTCACTCACTGCAGTAGAAATAAGCTTTTTAGATCGCACAGATGATAGAAGGGCACAAATGAATGCGAAATTAGAAAAAGAGCTAAGTAAGAGGACTTCAGTAGACAATTATGCTTTTGCCGCAATAAAAACACAAGGGAGAATAGCATTAGATGCTTGGCATGTAGGGAAATTTTGTATATATCGTGGTGAATCTTATTATGATAACATTTTTGTGGGAGCGAGTGAATGTAAACATACGTTTATCTTTAAGGCCAAATGGACATTCATGCTGAACGGACTTGACCCTGTCATACCTGGGGTATATTACATTTGTGGGCATAATGCCTATTATCGTCTTCCAAAAGGGTGGTGGGGGAGATGTTATTTGGGTATAGTGTTCCCAAAGGTTTATCAACTGGATGACCTATCGATGATTCCAAAGACGTCTGGATCTCATCGTATCCAGAAAAGAGAGACCGCAGCTGCTGTGGTAGGAGATATATTTGGAGCCAGGATTCCTTCATTGGGAGTTGTGTTGAATTCCATCAAAATAAGAAAGTTGTCTACTATAGTGGATAACATGTTGACAAAGTTTTCAGGTGCTATGATCCTGATGGATGCTGAACTTGCAGCAGAAAGAGCTATGACTCTTCAAAACAGGCTTGCCTTAGACATTCTTTTAGCAAAGGATGGCGGCGTTTGCAAAATGCTTGGTGCGCGTCACTGTTGCACGTATATACCTGACAACAGTGTAAAGATTAAAACAATGCTGGCTAATCTAACAAAAGAGAGTGCAGACTTGAAGGAATTGAAAGAACCAGGAGTTTGGGAGAAGGTTGGAAAAGGAATTGCTTCAGTGGGAAATTGGCTTGGTGGCATTTGGAATGGAATATTACTCAAAATAATACAGGGAATACTAATAGTACTAATTTGCATCTTTGGGATTTGGGGAATAAAAAGGGGAATAATAATGATAATGGAAAGAATTAAGAGAAGGAAGGAAGAGAAAATGATGAAAAGAATGGCAGAAGAATACAAAGAAAGAACAAGGGGAACTAAAAGGAAAAGAGAACTGACAGAATTTTAGTGGAATAAAATTTGTGGGAATAGTTTTGTGTGATGACAAGTAGTCATCAGAGGAGGGATTGATGACGCGGAAATGAAGGTTTTACATTTATTAGTGCATAAACGTAGTGCTGCAATAATCAAGTGTGACTTTAACCGAACTAATAAAGATTGTACGGGGACAAAATGTGCCCTCAGAGTAGTTCGCCAACATTTATAAGCGTGCTTTATATATCGTGATGTATTAGAATTGTATTAATCTGACATAACCGTAAACGAGTGCCATGATTTGCTTGTTTGAAATGTTTTAGCTTAGCATAACTTTAGTGGAGGCTTCGGCCTAGTTGCCTTGTCTCACGGTTTAGATGCTCGTGTTTTTCTAATGTGCTAATAAACGTGTATTTCTGCTTGAAGCTGTACTTTTCCAGTGAGATCGGTTCACATGCTTATCTTTAAGGTTTCGTGCCAGCCTGGCATCTTCTTCTTTGCTCCAAGGTCAATCTGCAGGTGCGGACAATGGAAGCTCTGAAAGTGAGTTAATTGGTAAAATATGTTGCAACTTACGTTCCCGACTCCAAGGATAATGTATGCCTAGGTAGAAGCTTGAGAACTGTTGTTTTTGATTGGACAATTTGAAGCCAACCTATGAACCCTCCAATGGAAGACCCTACTGGATTTGAACTGTTGTTTATTTAAACCCGGTGCACGAGAAGAAAGCAGCCATTACCCATCGGACATTACAGCCATTAGCCATTGCAGCCATTTTTAGCCCGATACCCGCCATTTTGCAGGACATTGCAGCCATTATGGCCCATCTTGCCGACTTCGTCATTTTGCCATCTTCTACGATGCCAATTGATGTCCGATGCAATATTGAATGAGACTTTGATGCTTTCTCTAATCGAGAGAAAGAGACTTAAGAAATTCTTGCCCTAGAGACTAACTTTGAACTGCCCCTTTGCATGAAGTAGTGGTTTATCTTGCCGCCGTGAGGCAATTGCCCCGTCCACCTTGCCCCTTTGCCCCGTCCCATGCTGATCGAGAAACCGGTACCTGTGAGACGAAGACTTCCTTGAATGCTGATTGTAATTGGTAAATATGTAAGGAAAATGTACAATTGCATTGTGTTTCTTTTAGGTAACCAACTGCTGATTTTGATAAGATCCCTAGCTAGGAGTTTTCTAAATTAATGTTGCTAAATTGTTTTTGCATGAAGTCCCACATGCAGATGCTAATTCGAGGTTAGATGAGGAATCATTGGTGCACAATGCAATTTGAGACCTTGTTATGCTGACTAATGTATTCAATTAGCTCATTACAGATTATAGTTTTAGTGGTTTGCGTTGCTATTATCGAATGCATTGTTATTCAAATACTGCATAGATTGCATCTTTTCCGCCGTTATGGACAGCTATTAATGTTCATTTACATATATCAATTGGTGTTGAGACACATCTATATTGTGCTAGCTTTGTTAATATAGGGAAATAAATTCATTAACTTTGAATAAACTGGTGTGGTTATTCATGGCCGAAAGGTCATGGTTCGCCGAAATGTTTTCTGGATTAATTGTTAAGTGTTATGTTGATCAGGGTATTGCTTATGTTCGTTATTGATTAGATTAAATTGATTGATCTCGGGTGAAGAGAGTCCCACTTAGTCAAAAGATTCATCGACCCGAAGAGCTTCCAAACACAGGTAAATTATTAGGAAGGAACGCTCTATCAGTAGTCAACCTCATGCCGCGAAAGTCATCAATATGTGACAGTTTATGCCCAAAGTTAGTAATTGTTTAAACGTAGAAATTGCTTTGAACCATCTTTATTAATGTGTGTTATTTTACACTGAAGAGTTCAACATAGGTGGTGTTTGAATTAAATCACACGTTTGCAAGATTTAAATGATATGATGGTATAATTTAGGCCATAGATTAACAGAATGCATTGAAACAGTATTGAATTTCGAATGATTTGAAAATGCGTGCAAAAATGAAAGATAAGTACATCTAATGAACTGCATTAACTAAGTACTTTTTTTTAATTTAAAGTGAATGTAACATGCATAATAATGAAGCATTATTAATGGTGAATTCATACGTTTGCATAGTAGAGTATGATAACTAAAATGCATTAATTAAATATATTGCTTTAATTCACTTGTGTTAGCATAAGTGAGGGCTGTTAAGTTTGTAAGTCATGACTGTGCAGGAAATGCGGATTCATTTTTCATAACGTGAACTTTATTTCAGACTTTGTTCCAATGAGAAGACTAGCTTTAGTAAACGGCCCTATTGTTTAGACAGACATCGAGAGAAAGTGTAACAATGTCCTTGGAATCAGAGCATCCTGAATAGATGGACTAATAAATTATACAAATGTTTCAATCCTATGTGGAGCTACATGGATGGATGAGGTTCCCATGACCAGACATGGAAATGGAAGCAGATGTTGCAACCTGAAGTCAAGTGATCAATTACTATTGGGTGATGCCACTTCTACGTAATATAGACTGCTTTTCAGAGCAAATAAAATTGCTTTATCAACTTTAATATACTGGTGACCTGCTGGACCTGGGTCAGAGATGCTTTGCAGATTTCCTGATGCCCTGTGTTCCTGAACTTTTGCCGATGAAGAACCCTGCATGCTGAGCCCCCTAAAGAGGTATCTTCCCCTCTGCTTAGCTCTTTCAGACGACCCACGGAGACTTAAGAATTTTTCCCTAACCTTGTTCAGAAGACTCTTGATCAAGCTTATGAAATGCTGACGCTTTCTCTTTTTAGCTATCTTTTGCCCACCTTAGTTCGTATCTTTAGTATCCTTTTGCCCGAGATTTCCTTTTTCCAAATTCTTTATGCCCTTTATCTTTTGTCTTTTTCCTGCATGTGTTTCACCCCACACATGCTAATCCTTAATTTGGCCATGGTAAGGTTTTCCTTTGCTCAGCTGGAAACTGTAACTTTAATGATTTGAAACTGGCTGATGCTTGCTAAGCCTGAACAAATTTCATAACTTCAGTTGATATTATTATTGTTTTGTATTTTTCTTATTGAATCCTTAGTTGTATTAGTGTTAGTTTGCCTGAATCTATTTTGTCAACTTGGACAACCCTTGGCTATACTGTATCTTTATAATTTTGTGCTGAGAGCAATATATATGACTTTGAGTTTGTAATAAACTGTTTAACATTATTTTTGACTGGAGTTTTCCTGTACGGCCAAATGGGTCATTCTGTCTAATTTAATTGGTCTGTATTGAAATTGGATTGAATAGTCTTACCACTCCCTGTCGCATGGACCAAAGGTCTGTCAGCCTCAATGCGGATTTATTCTTATGAAAGACGAAAATGCTTCAGCACAACCATATATTCCAAACGACCTGATTCAGGCACGAGACTCCCAAAGTTTTCAAGCCCAAAAGGACTTTATTTTATCTCTCTCCTGCCTAACATTTCCTCTTTTTCAATGTAAGTCAATGGGGAAAATTAATTCCCCAGGTTTGTTTTTCAAAATCTCCCTCTTCCCAAGTTCAAAATGTTGGCAAGTATGGTACATTGGATCACAGAGGGCAGGAGGAATGGAGAAGGGATGTGGAAAACAGAGGGCAGGAGGGATGTGGACAGGGACACCAAACTGACCTTAGAGGGGAGGCATCAGGGGTTGTGGCAGCACAATACACCAGACAAGGCAAGAGGGACAGCAGTGCAGAACAACAGACCATGGAAAGCAATAGGCAGGGGACAAGGCCATGCACATGGACAACAGAGAGCAGAGGGGAAAGAGGCAAGGGCAGCAATCAGACAATACCAGAAAGACAGGAGGGACAGTAGCAGCATAACGAACCATGAAGGACAGGCGGTAGGGGGCAGGGACATGACAATGGACCATACAAGTCAGGAGGGAGGGGATAGGGGCCTTCACATGGAAAACAGAGGGCAAGGGGCCAGGGCAGGAGCAGCAAGCTGACCATGGAGGACAAGCGGAATGGGCCCTGGAAGCACATCACACAGTGGAGGGCAACAGTGAGACCATAATGGCATAAACACAGACAACAGAGGGAGGGTGGCAGGGGCTCTGGGGCAGCAAGCTGATCACACAGTCCTGGTGAAAGGGGCTGTGGCAGCACAGAAGACCATGTGGGGCGAGAAGGGCTAGCGGCTGCACAACAGTCATGTTGGGCAAGGTGGAGCGGCCGGGGGCATGCACAAAGGACCCTGGAGGGCAGAAGCGTCGGGTAAGGGCTGGACACAGGCGAGAGGGCAGGGAAGGCAGGAGGAGCAGTTGTAGTACTACAGAGCATGGATGGAAGAAGAGAATAGCAGCAAAATAGACCATGGAGTACAGGAGGGAAGGGGGGATATGGGAATAGAACTCGGACAGGTGGGATGGAGGTGGCAGGGGCAGCCATCTGACCAAGCTAGCCAGGTGGGAGGGGCAGTGGCAGCTCGATAGAACATTCAGAGTAGATAGGACGGGCAGTGGCCAGTCCATGGAAGATGGTAGGCCAACAAAAGGGAGCAGGGGCATGCACACAGACATCAGAGGAGGGTAGGGGGAGCAAACTAAGCACAGATGCTATGCAGGAGGGCAATGATGGGGCATAGAATTGGGCAACAGAGTGCAGGAGGAATTGGCAGGGACATCAAGCTAATTGGAGGGCAGTGGCAGCACATCAGACTATGCAGGGAAGGAGGGAGAGGGCTTGAGCATGGACTTGGACAACAGACAGTAGTGGGGAAGTGGATGGGGCAGAAAGGAGGGGTAATAGCAGAACAATGGCCACACAGATCTGTAATGAGAGAGCAGAGGCATAGACTTGGACAGTGGATGGCAAGGTGAGAGTGGGCAGAAACAAGCAGCTTGGGTGGGGTCAGAACTATGCCAGGCAGAGGCCCTGGGTCCAAACCCCTCCCCACCGTGCATTGCGAAGGGCATCTTACTTGAGGTTAAACAAAACCCTAGAAATTCACTGAAAAAAACAAAGGTTATAGGGACAATATAGTTAGGAAATAGAATTTAAAAAAAAGGTTACTGGGAGGTAATAGTTAGGTTCAGATTTTACATGCACAAAACCATAGAAATTCAGCTGTTATAGTTAGTTATTTCAAGTGACTATAACTTGTGCCCTTGCCATGCACTGCTAATTACCAGAGATCTTGCATCACTCATGACATCTTCTATGACATAATTGACAATATCACTGTAACATTTGTAGTAAAATTATTGGTGAGAAAACTGTGCATGGTAGCAATACCCACAGGGACACCACAGGGTGTCACTAACTTTTTGCTTCAAAATGGCGGCAGATTTGTGGTAACATTTTTTTAAAGCCCCCTCTCTCCCTGTGCTGCTGCATCGCTCTTGCTCCTGTTTTCACCTTGCTGGTTCCCCTGTTTTTTGAGTGCCTTCTCCTTTGCGTTTGCCTCATTCTCACTGCTTTGACCTTGCTTTTTTGACCATTTTTGTGCACCTTCTCCTTGCTCTTTCCTCTTTTTCACTGCTTTCTCCTTGCTTTTTTCCTGTCCTTAGCGTACCCTCTCCTTGCTTTCCCCTCTTTTTCACAGCATTCTCCATGCTTTTCCCCCATATTTTGTATGCCTTTTCCTTGCTTTTACCTCCTTTTCAATGCTTTCTCCTTCCTTTTTGCCTTCCTGTATTTTGTGTGCCTTCTCCTTGCTTTTCCTTCATATTCACTGCTTTCTCCTTTTCCCCTCATTTTTTTGAGGTTTTAATTTATTTATTTATAAAGTTTTATTAACGCAAACATGGCCCTAAAGGATATCAGAGCGCTTTACAAGTGCTAACATATTCATGGACATTACAAAGTGCAGCAGAAGGAAGAAGGTCAATAGGTAGTTAAAAGCAAGAGAATAAAAAACATGCAAGTAACCATTGAGTCGTCTCGGTCTTCATGGAGAACAGCAAGTGTTCTAGGGTAGAAATGTATTCAACAGAAGCATTTTGACTTAATTTTTAAATGATGCAGTTGATAGGATTAGTCTGATTTCAGGGGACAGGGAGTTCCAGATACTCTAGGCAAATTTCCGAGAAAGCTCAGTTGTAGGTTTTAGTTTTTTGGAATTTCTGTGCTGGTGCTTTTAGCAGATCTACAGCTGCCTGAGAGCTCTAGCTTTTCTGGCAGATACCTTGTTGTGCTGTAGTGACGGGCTTTATAGATCATGCAGGCACCTTTTAGCTGTTTCCTTGCCTCGTATGGGGGCCAGTTTAGGAGTTTCAGATCAGGAGTGATGTGGTTATTTCTTTTGGATCTTGTGAGGAGTCTTGCAGAAGAGTTCAATGAAGGCCTTAAGGGGGGAAGCTTAGAACTAAGGAGGCTGTAAAGGGTTGTGTTTCCATAGTCAAATCTGGAGATCACCAGAGCCATAGCAAGTCACTAAGGAGAAGGAATGGTTTTATTTTTCTTAGAATGCTCATTTGACAATTTGCTCCTTTAGTGGCTGAGTTGATGTGTTCCTGCATGTTTAGATTCTTTTCAAGAATTATTTCCAGTGATCATGGGGAGTCTAAAACTTGTGGAAGGCATTTAGGAGTTGTGAGTTGCTTCAACCATTCTTCGATATTGAGTGATTGCATGGGTTGGGTGATTAAGAGGAATTCCATTTGGGAGCGTTAAGATTGAGGTGGTTGTGGGTTAACCAGTTTTGGGTTTTTGCAGTGTTATGTTGAGAAAGCGGATATCTTCAAGGGAGGACAGTTTTAGGTATAATTGTGTGTCATCTGCATACATGTGATATCGAATGTTGGAAGATTTTAGAATATTTGTTAGAGGTTCCATGAATAGGTTTATAGTGTGGGATAGAGTGCTGACCCCTGAGGGATCCCTAATGTGACCACAACTGAATTGGATTGGGACTGGTTGACCTTAATTCTTTGGGCTCTGTTGTGAAGAAACGAGATGAACCATTGTAGAACTGATCCAGATATCCCAATTCTTTGTTCCAGTAAGGCAAGGATATTGTTATATTTGACACTATTGAAAGCAGAGTTCAGGTCTAGCATTTTTAGCACATCATCAACTGTGTGTGTGTGTGTGTGTGTGTGTGTGTAAGAGCTGATTTTATGGACGGAAGCCAGATTGGAATTGGTCCATGTGGTGCATAGTTGTACATGGACACATTTCTAGAGAAGCTTTGCTAGAGTAGGTATGCTGGAGATTGGACAGACGTTATTGAGGTCAACATGATCTGCTGTGGGTTTTTTCAAAATGGGGTTTACCTGCCCAGATTTTAGGCAGTCTGGAATAGTGCCTTGAAGTAATGAGGCATTTACTATCTTGACCCAGAGTGGACGTATAGACATTTTGATCTCACTGAAGACATTAGGAGGTAGAGGGTCGTAGAAGTGGTTTGAAGGTTTCAATTTTAAGAACATTGCTCTTGTCAAAGGTTTTGAATGTGCTCCACAAAATGGTGTTTTTGAAGGTTTGCCTTGGAAATATGGACGCTCATAGCTCAGACGAGGGTGGGGGTTGAAATGAGGAATGACTGGAAGATATATCATTGTTGTTAGATCACAGTCAATCTTTTTTGTTTAGTCCAGGAGGTAGGAGGCAAATTCCTTGTAGTTTGTTAGTGGTTTCAATTTGATTGTGGAAGGGTTTGTTGAATTGTAGTTTGGTGATTTTGAACAATTGTTTTGGGCGTTTCTTGCTTTGTATAGTTACTTTCTAAAGAAATTAGCTTCAAACCTCTGATGCATTTGTTGTAAATGCTCCTCAATGATCTTAGGTGCTTAAGGTGTTTAACAGATGGGTTGGATCTCCACATATGTGCCACTAGTCTTAACTTGCATCTATCTTCATTTAGTCGATCATAAAACCCTGGATTAGAGTCTTTAGTGGAAGTTCTTTTTAGCCATAGGGGAGCGACCTTGTCTAGAATGCTCATCATGGAGTTGTTGTTGTGGTCTGTAAGGTCGTGAACATCCAAAATGTCTAAAGGGGAAGGTAGGATGTATCTGCTGAGGAATGTCAGTTTGTTACAGTTCATGTTTTGTGTGCTTCTTTTCCAGTGTCTGGGTTTCTTTTTCTGTGTCTTGTGAGCTCTCACCGGTTCAGTGGTGAGGAAGGTGATGCAGTGGTGGTCTGTCCTGTCGCAGGGAACAATAGATTCAAGTTGAGTAAAGCTGGCCTTACCAATGACTAGATCTAAGGTCGAGCGTGGGTTATGTGTACAGCTGTAGGGCTGTCTCAGATTTGGGTCAGGTTGAGGTCTGCTGGGAAGGTTTTAAGGCAGTTAACTACTGGATCACCCAGGACATTCCAGTGAAGGTTGAAATCACTGAGGAGGATCTGGGTGCAATGGTGGTCCAAGTTGGTAGATATGATTTCCATAATTTGTTCAATGAATGAGAGGTTGTCATCTGGAGGGTGATAGATCATGTGCAGTTTACATATTTCTATGTAATGAAATACACTGTTCCAAAGGAGACAAAGAAAGACAGGGAGAACACTAGGAAGTCCTAATTAATAGGAGCAAGAGTCCTCACACACCCTATTGGGTGTCATGCTTAATCATCGGACGGGCTCCTCGTCAGACCGGCGCTGCAATGTCTGACGGGCACCCCCCAAAGGGGGGCTCTTTACCGGAGATCTTTTCTCGATGATGCCACAGAACCCAAATATGGGTCAGAAGAAAAATAGGAGAGATCAACAGAAAATAAAATTGGTTCAAAAACCCTCACCAAGTGTTCATTTATTCGCTGATGATGACATGAGGTCGACATGTTTCGCGTCTCTTTGGTCCAAAAGGATCCTCTGACGCTTCTTCAGGACCTAATACATTTTAAACTTCTCCAACAAAAAAACTAAATATACTCCTGCAATCTGAAACTGACAGTAAAAATGTTACCAGTCACTTACACAAGTCCAATCTGACCCGGACTTGCTGTTCCTATTAGTCACCCTAAAGATGTATAAAAAACAATTAACAATGAATAGCTTATTTACTAGAAGATCATTGTCACAATGAGTGCAAAATAACATCAATCAAACAAAATAAAAGTGACAAACTGTGCAACACAAGGTGGTAATGTTGGTGATAGCAAACCCATGCTAAATGAATGAAGATGGGCTTACCCTCCCAAGTCGGGACCGGGCTTCATGGGATCACGCAGGCCTGTGGCCAGGCTTGCACAAACTATGATCATAAAGTTGACAAAGAAACAAACAAAAAAACACACAGACCTCTATTATAATACACCTAGGGACTCAAGCCACCCTATGGCAGAGTGTGTTTAATATGTTAAATACTCATCTAAAACAGTTCCATTCATCTGCAAAAACATGCTAGCCCACCCTTAATGTTGTCATAACCACTGGTTGTAATCAAAAAGAAACAAGAAACCAGTATAAAACCGGGGTTGCTGTCTCTAATTATTAAAGGAATGTAAGAAACCTCGCTCCAGCCCCACAGAAAGTAATAGGCAGTAAGGCTGGGGATATAAAATAATCATAATGTGCACAGTATGTGCAGAGCAAACAAGCGTGTGTAAAAAATTAGGTAGTTCATTGTTAGTAACAACGGCCTTTAAAGTACCAAAACGGGAGCACACGGTTCGAAATCCGAACCCTTGGTGTCTCCCTTCATGATAACGAGCTAGCGTACATGGGAATGCCGACTCCCGACATCCGGGGGCCTTGGCATTGATTTCACGGGGACACGGCAAAGATTACAAAAAACAAACAACCCTGACACTTACTTGAGCAGTCCTGGTACGGTAAATCCGACCTACCCCTGGCCGCGCTCCGGGTGTACAGGGCACCAAGGGGTATAAATAGTCCTTCTTCCGTATGCGAGAGCAGCTGTTACTGTTCTCGTTGCCAGGAGACGCTAACAAGCGCGGCAAGTCAGGACCATCGCACGTAATGCTAGAAATGGAAAAGGGTATTGCCTCAGATCCCATTTCTTCAGAAATGTATATGGCGGCCATCTTGGAGTGGTGTTCGACCTACTAGATACTCATAGGGGCAATCATCTAATGGGCAAGAATATTCCCCCTGAGTGCCGCAGCATGGAGAATAAACAATAATTATGGTGTGGCTAATAATTCTAACTCTGTCAGTCACACAAATATTGTAAAAATTGCAAATTAACTGCCAAAAAACTCGTAATTAGCACTAACGTAGATAATGCAGGATCAGACTCTATCCATATCATACAAGCAGGAGGTAGACAGTGTCGGTTGATAGTCATTAAACTACTAGAGTGCTTCAAAGGGAAAGATTGATCCAAGGTATATCATCGTTCAACCCTTGGAGATGTGTGTTAAGTTTATGTACCCAGCGTTGCTCAATGTTCGAACTTGATAATTGCAGGTAACTCTGGTAACCCCAGCCTCTCATGGCTACTGACCCCTGTGAGGAATTCCAAGACAAGGGCAGAGGAATGTTACAATGAGGCACATGGGCGAACAAGGAGATTAATTAAGAGGCCATTTGGCCTCCTGAAAGCCAGATTTTGGTGCCTGCATCTAACAGGTGGATCCCTGTGCTACTCACCCAGGAAGTTCTGCTGGATAATCATGGCATGCTGCATGTTGCCATAAGACGCCAGGCGCCTTTTCTGCAGGAGGAGGAGGCTGGAGATGGGCGTGGGGCAGTAGTGGACCCTGGGGACAGTGAAGATGAGGAGGCAGAGGATGAGGACAACAGAACAGCTATTATACGACAGTACTTCAGTGACACACAGGTAAGTCACTGTAACTTCACTTTGCATTGACAGTTTTGTATTTGACATTGTACATGGCAGGTAGATTCTCCCACTTCTATGGCCACTTACTGTACCCTTTGGCATCTCTATTTTCAGATATCTGTGCCCCACTCTGGCACCTGGTGTGTTGACTGTAGCCAACTACAGGTCATTCCTATGTATACATTACTGTATATTTGTATTGCAGTGTATAAAACTTGTTAAACAAATACATAGTTCAATCATTTGACATACTCCATACTTGTATTTTTTCAAAGGGTGTTTATTTAAGTGCTAAGAGGTAGAAGGGGATGTGCAATGGGCTGGGGTGATGATGGAGGAAAGTCGAGGATAGAGTCCAGTCTATTTGTATCACAGGTGCATTGTCCAAGGGGGCATAGAAAGGGGAGCAATGGCAGTTCAAGGTGGACAGGGTGACAGAGTGAGACACAAGGGTGACAATCAGGAGAGTCTTATTTCCTGGTGGGGGTCTTGGCAATGTTCTCTGGCTTCTGCCTGGATCGCAGGGACCGTTTGTGGGGTGGTTCTCTTTCTGCAGGGGGAAGGGTGCTGGTGGCCTTATGTTCCTGTGCCGGGGCCTCCTGTCCACTAGAGGCAGCGGAGGTGGAGGGCTGTTCATCGGTTTGGTTAGTGTCAGGGGCCCGGTGGTGTGCCACTACCTCCCTCATGGTGTTGGCCATGTCAGCCACCACCCCTGCAATGGAGACCAGGGAGGTGTGGATGTTCTTCAGGTCCTCCCGGATCCCCAGGTTTTGTCCCTCCTGCAGCTTCTGGGGCTCCTGCAACTTGTCCAGTGTCTGGCCCATCATCTCCTGGGAATGGTGGTTTGCTTCCAGGATGTTGGTGAGTGCCTCTGACCCCAGGTCCCTGATCGTCCTGTGTTTGTGGGGTTGCCTGGGGTCCTTGTAGTGTTGGACACACTGCTGATTGACGTGTCCAGGGGACAGAGGTATGGATCCTCTCGGTGGGTGCTGTGCAGGTGTTGCCTGAGGGGGAGGCTCTGTGGTGGTATGGGACTGTGTCTGGGTAACAGACTGTCCGGAGATCCCTAATGGGCCAGATTGGTAATCCAGATCCAGGCGTCCAGAGCTGCTGTCATCACTGTGGGCCTCATCTGTGGGGAGACTGGATGTTGCTGGCACCTCCTCTCCAGTGACGTTGGGTGGGGGACCTGTGGGGATGTAAATGCAGTGTTATAGTTTCTGCGTGTGACATCTTGTGCATGGGTGTGTTGCCCTGTATGGTTGTGATTGCCCTGTCAGCTTTGCCTTGTGTGAGTAGTGATTTTGTGGCCTAGGTGATTCTCTCTAATGTGCATGCTTTAGTGATGTGTGTCCATGCAGGTCTGTGATGGCGGTCCATGCATTGGTGTTACATGCAGCACTTGGTATTGGGATGTGTGGGTTGTGATGGTGGGGTATGTGGGAGGTGGTGCCGTGATGGGAGCGAGGGTAGGTAGGGCTGGGAGTTTGTGATGGCATGCAGGTAGTGGGGTTGAAAGTAGTAAAGAGTTGACTTACCAGAGTCCCATCCTCTTGCTACTCCTGCCACACCCTCAGGATGCAGTATTGCCAAGACTTGATCCTCCCATGTTGTTAGTTGTAGGGGAGGAGGTGGGGGTCCGCCGCCAGTCCTCTGTACAGCTATCTGATATCGTGCAACCACGGAATGTACCTTCCCCCATAGGTCGTTTCACCTCTTCTTGATGTCATCCCTTGTTCTGGGGTGCTGTCCCACGGCGTTGACCCAGTCCACGATTCTTCGCCATAGCTCCATCTTCCTGGCAATGAATGTCTGCTGCACCTGTGATCCAAATAGCTGTGGCTCTACCCGGATGATTTCGTCCACCATGATCCTTAGCTCCTCCTCTGAGAACCTGGGGTGTCTTTATGGTGCCAGGGGTGTAGTGTGTGTGGTGTGCATGAGGGTGTGTGGGGTGATGTGTTGGGGTGTGTGCTGTGAGGTGCATGGATGGTGTATGGGTGATGGTGTTCTGTGGCTCTGGTTCTGTGAGTGCTCTTGGTGTGTGTGTGTCTCTTTCTCAGTTGTCAATTATTTTGAGTCGTAATGGGTTGTGGGTAGTGTGTGTGTGTGTTTTATAGTGTTGTGGATGTGGTGTGTATATGTGTGTCAGGTGTGTGTAGTTTTAATTGTCCAATGTGGTGTAGTTTTGAATGTGTGTGTGTATTTTGAGCGCAGCGGTATGTACAAATGGTGTACCGCTGTTGAATGTCCGCTGCAGTGATTTGTGGGTCATAATGCTGTGGGCATAACCGTGTGGGTTTTGCGACTGCCAGTTTATCACTGACCTTTGGTCTGGTGGACTTGTGTGTGTGTCTGTATAGTGACGGATTGCTATGTGTGTGTCATAATATGGGTAGTGGTAAACCACTGCAGAGGCGGTATGTTGGCGGCAGTCGGCATGACTGTAAGCGGTACTTACTGCCAATGTCATAATGAGGGCCATAGAGTCTCAGGCCATGAGACAGTTTTCTGGATGATGCGATCAAAAGTAGTGAGGAAAGTGCTTTCCTCCATTTGGCTCTTCTTTTCGTGTAGAAGATTAGATTGCTTATTAAGGCTTCTTTAGTCGCAAAGAAGTAGGGGTCAATTTATCTGGGTTGGATTTGAGAAGTCTGTGCTTAAAGGACTTGGAGAAGTTTTTTGCTAGGTTAGCAGGGTACTTAATTTTACAGGTGATGCAGCCAGCCGGTTTTTGGGATAGAGGAAGGTTAATGTCTCATGGTTTAATTTACTCATTGTATTTCAACTTTCCTAAGAGGGAGCAGAACCACCTTATAATGGTGCTCACTTTTCATTATAAAACATTGAATTACAGTTAAGCAGTGATGTCCATTTACATGTGAAAGGAAAGTTTCACTCTTGCCATAAGTGAATATGTCAGAAGTCTAAAACACATTGATATAATATGGGCTCTCAAAGCATGAACCTTTAAATATGGCTGATTCAATAGACTACATTTTCCTAAACAGGTTAGTGAACTAGTAGCCCTTCCCTACTTTCTGTGAAGCATACTATGCCTATAGTCCTTCTTCAGTGTCTAAGCTCCGGGTTCCTTACAGGTTGGGGAGCTAGGAGTCCATCCTTACTTTCAATGTAAAACCTATGTCCTGAGTCCTTTGGTGTCTATGGTCCTAAAGGTGAGTTAGTCCTCTATCCCTTTCAGATCGTGTGAAGACTGCCATATTGTGAAGAAGCCAAATAAGCTGGAGGGGCTCTAAAAATGGATGCATACAGCCCTGTAAGACTCCTTTTTTGTCACGAATGAACAAACAATACATATCTGGTGTCCTTGATGTTAAAACGTCCTTAGATAAAGATATATAAAAAAAGAATCCTCAGCTAGTGAGCTACAAGACCCCTACCTTTGAGCTGTGGAGGAACATCACCTTCCCAGACAAGCTCCTCAGACAGCGTGGGTGTGCGTGGGCACGAGTCCCCAAGTAGCTCGAGGAGGTGATTGAAGGCAGGAAGTAACCACAAAAGGAAGCAAGACACCCGGGCTCAAATTTAAGAAAGGTGGCACAGCATCCAATGCAGCTCCACTTTTCTTGCGCCCCTTAGCGCCCCCTAATGCCATGTGTGCCACGGTGCAGGGTAGGGGCAATAGTGGCAACATTTTTTATGATATTGATGTACTGTGCAGGATTAGCGCCAACACTTTGGCACTAATCCTGCAGAGTAAATAGTGTCCCATTGAAAACAATGGTATGTCCCATTTTAGCACCTGCTCTTTGCAGGCATTAAAAATAGCTGCTAAAAATAGGGGTGTGCCCCCACTTACATACATTATGCCTGGCACAAGCATAATGTGGCACAAGGGAATGCAAAGTGGCGCAATGCATGCATTTTGCCACTTTGTAAATATGGCACATTATGCTAACGTGGTGGAAGGAGGTGCTGGGCCCTCTTAAATCTGGTCCTAGATACTGCGTAGGACCAAGCAGATCTAAGCAGTCTTGCGAGATGTGTGTGAGTACACGTGCAACATGGGAGAGCTCGAGCATGGATGTCGGTAAGCGTCTAGTGGGGATAGCTTCTTCAGGATGAGCAGTATGGGGAAAGCTCACTTGTCAACTGAGAGGCAGGCAAGGCAGTATTGGTGGGTTACCCTCCCTAGGTGGGAGCAGAATAAAGCAATCAGCTGGTCTTCGATCTCCCCTTGAGGTCAGCCACCAGACCTAAAGGCAACAGGGTACACCCTGGACTGGCAGAACGGGCACAGGATCGACCTAACAGATCCCAGGACTTCAGTAGGCTACTTGCCTGCTCCAGCAGACTTCACAGTCATTGACGGAGCCACAAAATTCATAAATTTGTCAGCCAGCGAGAGGATGATGTGCTCAAGCAGAGAAAGAAGCATCTAGGAGTGTCAACCAACAGCTTTCAATCACGGGAGAGGAGGGTAACATCCCAACAGTGCAGCGGTCATCATCCCAGGGAAGGCGAGGAATATCATACTGGCAATTGTACGATGTGCATGGTGGGCCACTTAACCTGGAGCGGCAGCACCTCGCATCCCCCAACGATCTGCCGATGGTGAGATAGTATTCGATGCCTCGGCTCAGAAGTGCAGGTGGGATCATCAAATGCCACTCTGGAATGATTGTCATTACGGATTCCAGTGGTGCAGAGAAAACAGGTGGATGGCAGGGCCTAACCAGACATATTTAAGGATGGAGGATCCCAAGCAAGGGAGCTACACCATAGCTCCGCATTGGTGGCCATCTTGTGTTCGTGAGTGCCTTCTCTGTGCTTTTCCCACACTGTTTTTTGTGTGCTGTCTCTTTGTTTTTTTCTCATTTTCACTGCTTTCTCCTTGCTTTTTTCACTGTATTTTGTGTACCCTCTCTTCACTTTTCCTTCATTCTTACTCCTTTTTCAATTATTTTTTGAGTGCTTAAAGCAGACATTAGCCCACCTGCGGCTTTTATCAAATGTTGCTATAAAATGTGTCACGCTCCAAAAGGAAGTTTGGGCAACTTAGTATAGCAAGAAATCAATCTCAAAAGGTCTTCAACACCCTGGCTTGGAACTTCCTGGTGGGGGTCCTGATGCAGATGGGCTTTGGCCTGAAATTCAGGAGTATGATCCACCTATTATATCATAGCCCATCAGCACGGGTGCGGGTGAATGGCATCCTCTCAGATCCCCTCCCGATCAGATGGGGGACATGTCAAGCATGCCCCCTTTCCCCCTTGCTGTTTCCTCTGGCTATCGAGCCGCTGGCCTGCCTCATCCATGGGGACCCACTGACTGATAGCTGGAGGTGGGGGGTTAGCCATGAAGATAGGGTGTCTTTGTATGCAGATGATGTCTTGGTGTTCCTGGGGCAGCCACGGCGTTCTAGCCCCCGCTGCCTTGAGCTCCTGAAACTGTACGGTGAAGCCTCGAGCTGTGCTTAAACCCCAGGAAGTCGCTGCTGGTGGAGGTGTGTGGTGCCGGGGAGGGGGGAGCAAGCTAGTGTCTGAACATCCCGGTAAGGCGCAAAGCCTTCAAATATTTAGGGATTCACCTCTCCCGGCTCTGGCATGGCAATTGAACTTTCAGCCCCTGTCGTGTGTACTAGGGGAGGATCTGGCCCATTGGGCTTGACTGCCCCTGAACCCTCTGGGTTGAAACGCCCTTTTTAAAATGATCTGCCTCCCATACTGTTTGTACGCCCTGACAAACGTTTACTACTTGGTGCCCCGCTCCTGGTCTGGATCCCTCACTTACCAAACTTACCTCCTTCACATGGGGGGTAGGGCACCACCAGGTAGCCTTTTGCTCCGTGCGGAAATCACCCTGTGAGGGTGGAATGGGTGTGCCGGACCTATATGTCTATTACCTGGCAGCTCAGCTGATCCCAATCAATGAGTGGTTTACAGGGTGATGGGATGATCAGACCTACCTCTTGGATCGGAGTTTCCTTCGCTTTGATGGCCTGTTGGGAATGTTGTATGGTGACCCACTCCTGCAGGGGGCCCCCTGACTGCATGTGGGTAACAGTGAAGTGTTGGCAGGTGGCGCTGCAGCTGACAGGTTGGGACTGTCGTCTCACCAAACTGACACTTCTGTGTCAGGGAACATGGTTGCAGCAGGTGTCCCGGTTGAAGGGTTTTCGACAATGGGATGCCATTGGAATCACATATCTGGGGGATGTTTGTACCAGTGATAGAACACTGCTGAGGGAACACTATGCCCTGGCTGGCTCCCAGTTTTATTTTGCTTCCTTCAGATGTGTCACATTTTGCGGGCCCACCTGCCGGCTGAACTCTCTCTCCTGGATCACAGCCTGCTTGAGGTGAAACTGCTTTCGGGGCACTTGGGGAGGGGGGCCATTAGCCAGATCTATTGATCCTTGCTTACTAACGCACCTAAGGGCCTCGTCCGATTGTGGGATAGGTGGGAGGCCTGGGTGGGAGACCTGGACAAGGGCGACTGGAGGCAGGCCTATCTTGCACCAAGTGAATCGGCCATTTCCGCCAGGTTAAGAATGATCCAGAAAAACTACTTGCATATGTTATACCTGTCCCCACGGAGACTCCAACATATCCATCCGGGGACCCCCCGGTTTGTATGAGATGCGGTCAACCAGAGGTGCACCTGTTGCATGTGGCATGAGAGTGTCCAGGGATATGACCTTTTTGGGGAGGGGTGGAGCGGTGGTCCTTGGTTGTCCCATTGAATTGAACGCGAGGGTGGCATTGCTGGGCCTGTTGGTGGAGTTGGGAGGGCTGAGGGCAGATCAAAAATTCATGGGAGTTGCCTGCCTGGTGACTAAGAGAGACACTACACAGCTCTGGAGAGGCTCAGCGGTACCGTCCCTCTCGAAGTGGCGATCCGGAGTGGACTGGTGTTCTCAACTGGAAAAGCCGATCTATGAGGCACGGGGCTGTCCACACAAATCCAAGAAGATTTGGGGAAAGAGGCGGGCTTATAAAGGAGTGCCTGTTTGAAATAAGGTCATCATGCTCTGTTGGAGAAGGGAGGCAGGTTGTCATCTGCGGAAGATATTGCCTTGATTTATTCAGCAGGACTGTCATATACTCACTGAAATATATATGCTTCCTATTGTTTCTCTGTTGTGTCTGCACACATTTAAAAAATAATAAAACTGGTTATAAAAAAAAAAAGAAATCAATCTTGAAAGGGGCAATAACAATTATAAAAAGTATTTGGAAACAGGCATAAATTGTTTGGGCTTAACAGACATATGGGACCAAACGCTCTCTTGTCCAGCTTTTAAGAAAATAGTGAATAAAGCTAGCAAACTTTGTAGTTGGCTAAAAGACAGGGAGTAACTGGCCAAAAGGTCCCACGGTTGGCTGGTCATTAATTCATAAACAACACCTATTGAATCCCCATTGCTGGCTGTTCCATGCTCATCGAAAATCAAACAACAATTTTTAAGGCTAAGAGTGGGCGACCTGCCAACGTTAGACCTTATACCAAAATGGAAGTTGGGGTCACAAAGACGCAACCTCGATTGCCACCTATGTCATCTCACGGTAGAGACTTTGGGGCACGTGGTATGCCTATGCCCATCCCATGCCATTTATAGAAGACAAATGCTAAAGAAGGAATTTAATGCATTAGGAGTTAGAACATGTAGAAAGGCTCTAATTGAGACACTCAGTCCAAGAAATGTAATATTGAACATCAGGTTGGTCCAATTTCTGGAAATTTTTACGTCCCTAACCGCCCCTCCAAAATCTTAGGGATTTTAGTAAGTGAAGACCTATTTAGAGCATAAGTCACGGGTAAGCTGTGCCTATCCAATACCATCCAGCCTATTCTAAGCTATGGGTGGAAGAAAGGTGGCGCTCATCGGTTAGAATTGCTATGTTATGGAGTTTAAAATCCTGTACCAACATTAGGCGCCTTTCATAAACCCCTATAAACCTCAGTAAGTTCAAATAATATTAGGGGAGCTAATACACACACTATCATTGGTTCGACAATCTTTCATTTTTTTAAATGTCTTTAATGAGGTTTATTGGAGCTGAAAGGGGTTATGTTTATCACACTGATTATGAGCTTTTTTACTGACTGCATTTAACAAAGTCTTGATGATGTAACGATGATGGATCATTTTGGTAACTTCAGTAAATTTGAACAACATCAGGAGAGCAAATATATATACTATTATGGATTCAAAAATCTCTCTTTTTTTTTTTTTTTTTTAATGAGGTTCATTGGAGCCGAAAGGGACTTTTAAGTTTTTTGCACTAACCATGAGCTTCTATTTACTGTATTTATTAGGGTTTTATATGATGTAATGATGATGTATCATTTTATGGTTTTTATTAGCTAATAAAATAGTTTGCTTTCAGAGTGCTCTCTCCTTGCTTTCCCTCGTTCTCACTGCTTTCACCTTGCTTTTTCACACACTTTTTGTTTTGTGTACCCTCTCCTTGCTTTTCCCTTGTTCACACTGCTTTCTGCTTGATTCTTCCCCCATATTTTGTCTGCCCTCTCTCTGCTTTCCACCTGGTTTTCACTGCTTTCTCTTTGCTTTTTCACTCCTATTTTGTGTGCCCCCCTCCTTGTTTTAACCTAGTTCGGACTGCTTTCTCCCTGCTTTTTCACCCTTTGAGTGCCGCTCCTTGCTTTTTCCTCGTTTTCACTGCTTTAACCTTGCTTTTTCACCCATTTTTTTGAGTGCCCTCTCCCTGCTTTACCTTGTTCTCATTGCTTTCTCCTCACTTTTGTGCCTGCATTTTGTGTACCCTCTCATTGCTTTTCCCTCGTTCACACTGCTTTCTCCTGCATTTCCTCTGTATTTTGTGCACCTTCTCCTTGTTTTTCTCTTGTTCTCACTGCTTTCTCCTTGCTTTTTCACCTGTATTTTGTGTGCCCTCTCCTTGCTTTTCCTTTCTTTTCACTGCCACGTTTTTTTAGTGCAATCTCCTTGTTTTTCCCTTGTGGCATGAGGATGGAAGCGTGAAAGGGGTTGGCCGCAGGCCATACTCTGCAGCCAACCCCCTGCTGTGTTTAAATAACAATCGAAATTCACTGAAAAAAACAAAGGTTACAGGGATGTTTTGTTAGGAATTAGCATTTAAAAAAACATAGAAATTCACTAAAAAGAGCAAAGGTTACAGGGCCTTTATAGTTAGGATAAGGATTTATGCGCACAAAATCATAGAAATTCAGCAGTTATAGTTATTTATTTCAAGTAATTATAACTTGTGCTTTAAGGTAACTATAACTCACGCCCTCACTATGCACTGATAATCTCACCGCATATTATATCAGTGATTGCATTTTCTATTACATCATTGATAATATCATTGCAGCATTTGCAGTAAAATTATTGATCTGAAAACTGTGCATGGTGGGGGCACAAGTTCTAGTTACTTGAAATAACTATAACTATAACAGCGGAATGTCTCAGTTTTTGCGCTTGTAAATTCAGATCGTAACTATAACGTCCCTTTAACCTTTTTTTTTTTTAGTGCATGTGTGCATATATACACACGTGTATATATATATATATATATATATATATATATATATATATATATATATATATGATTTTATGTGTTACAAGATCCTGACAAGACAGCTAAGAAGAGGTTTCTCCCATTAGGGTTTGTCAGAGGTGGTAACCAGCCCCAAAATCCTTCCCTACAAAGGTAATTCGTGACATTGCAACAAAATTCTTATATGTATGCTTTAATACGGAGAGATAGCAATCTGCATCAAAATACTTATTGACCTTAACGTATGCTTTTTGCAACCAATTTATCAGGCCAAATTAGTTTACCATAACCTTTCTTAATAAACAGTTCAGACTTATAGCATAAGAAATATATTTTTCTAATGAACCAGTCAGGCCTCTAGCTAGAACAGTTATGTTGGTTATAAGCTTTCCCACAAAGTTAACAACAGGTATACTGTAGCAAGGTGTTAGTATTATGTGGTATGACTGGGGAGTCTTACCATGTAATACTAACACGTTACTCAGAAGTGGACCTCAGTTTCACACCAGTAAACCTTAGCTCAGTCCTGGTAGTGCGGCAAAGAGCGGTCAGGCTACTGAGAGGAACATGTGTAAAGCATTTCACAACACTAACATGGACGATAAGTAAATGAAACAACTCAAAAAAATCCAACACCAATTTAGAATAATAAAGCAGATTTTTATCTCAATTTGGACACCAAAACAAACTTAGTATCTTACATAAAACCGGAGCTATGAATTTTTAAAGCGTTGAAAAATAGAGTACCTTTAATGGACAAACGTTGAAGTCAATGGGGAAAAATCACAGTATGCAATGGATCACTTGTGGGGTGAGCTCCGGGAAACCCACTTTGAGTTAAGGTTCTGAGGGACCCTAGATCAAGCCTGTAAGTTTCTCATTACCTTGCCCAGGGAGTCCCAGTGCAGAGGTGCTCATGCTGTCCTTGGTGCTGATAGGATCTGCTGGCGTTGTCAAACTTGCACCACTTAACAAAAGTACACTTTGGAGTGGACTCACAATCTACCCTTTGGAAGTCGACTGGACTCATTACTGTCAACTCCGTCTCTTCCTCCTGCTTCAACATCCTCCACATGCTTTGAAAGATCTACAAATGGATCCCCACCGGGACCAGAAAGACTGTCACTGAAGCCCTCGTAAACAGCAGACTGGACTACGGCAACACCCTCTATGCAGGAACCATGGGCGAGTTCCCGAAAAGACTGCAACGCATACAGAACGCCTCCGCACTTCTCTTCCTGGACGTCCCCCGCCACAGCTATATTACAGCCCACTAGCTCCCCGTCAACAAGAAAATCATATTCAAACTCCTCACCCATGCTCACAAAGCACTGCACAACACGGGACCAGAACACCTCAACAGACGGCTCTCCTTCTACACCCCGACCTGACATCTTCGCTCTGCTGACCTTGCCCTCACCACCGTCCCACGCATCCACAGAACGACCGCCGATGGCAGATCGTTCTCCCACCTCGCCGCCAAGATGTGGAACACTCTTCCTTATCCACCTGCGACAGACACAGGACCTACTAACCTTCAGGAGACACCTCAAGACATGGCTGTTTGAGCAATAGCCGCACCCCCCCACCCTCCTGCCCAGCACCTTGAGACCTTCACGGGTGAGTAGTGTGCTCTACATATGCTTTGACTGATTGATTGATAGAGACCTTTGGATGTCCCAGGACCTGGATTCAGGAGCTGTAACCTCAGCCCCACATCTGGCAGCTCTGGGTACAGAGGTGACCTTGACCTGTCAATCACTGGACTACTCACGCCAAAGATGCTTTGCTGCTTCCCTCGAAAGTCACCTCCTTCAGGATGCAGGATCTCAGGAGTAGGGTCGTTGCTGATGTCAATCACTGGACTACTCACGCCAAAGATGCTTTGCTGCTTCCCTCGAAGTCACCTCCTTCAGGATGCAGGATCTCAGGAGTAGGGTCATTGCTGATGTCGGACACTATGTTGGGAACTGCTCTGGAGTCGTTGATGTCCGAGAAGGTGTTGGTGACTGGGCTGCCGTCCGACAAACTTTGGTAGCAGCAAATGTACTCCATTGTTACTTAGGAAGCTGGAGGTCGTCCGGAAGGGGGTAGTAGCTCGAAACTTGACAAGAGCCTCACTACCACTCGTGGGTGCAGGCCACTAACTTTCTTTGAACTTACTCAAGTGGGGCCTGACGGGTTGCACTTCTTTGGACACAGCACAACAAACTTTCTGCATTGTTGCAGGTGACTGGTTCCACTAATCAGGGGAGACTGCTTTAGTTTATCAGTGTCGACTGAGGTCCCTCTTGCTGGAACCAACAAGTTTTCACCAAGGGCACACATTGATCACACATTTCCAGTAGTAATCACCTCTCTTTGCACGACAGCGGAGTCCTAGGTCCTGTTATTGGTGACGGTGTCTTCTTTGTGCCACTTCTCAGATTCATAGTCAGAACTAAGGTTCTGGGGTAAGTGGAGCCACTTGAACCCTAGTGCAGGAGGCGTTAAGGGTGTGAGGGACAGTGGCCAATGAGCTACTGGTCCCTGCGGCTAGTCCGCTCCTAAAGTGATGACTTCCTTTGGGAGTATGTCACTTTTCTACCCAGAACCCACTATTTCCAAGATGGCAGAACTTTCCTTCGGCTGTACATAGCTCCTAGCCCACCCAAGAGGTGAGGCTAGCCTTTCGGAGGTGTACACCTCCTGCATAGATCATTTTCCCACCTGTCGCCATGGACAGAGCGGGAAGGGCTTTTTTCTTGAGTGGGGGGGGGCAGAAATGACATATCAAGGGTGGTGAAAGTCTTTGAGGCTCACCGCCTTGATTGCTATCAACACTAGCCATTCAGGGAGGGAGGAGGTGTGACCTCCTTCCTGCCCAGGCCCTTTGTTTTCATCCTTGGGCGGTGCTAGCAGAACCAGCAGGAGGGCAGTCCCATGTCTTGGCAACAAATAGCTCCGGAGAGTCCGCCAAGTCAAGAGAAAGCTGGCAACTTAGTGGGCATCCTCTAAGGATGCCACCAGGGTACATGCTAGCTAATCCTGTGCACAAGAATCATGCTCAGGATTAAAAAGCACAGTGTTTGATACCAAACACAGGGGGAATCGGCCGGGCCTTCATGGAACTGGACATCTGGGCCATGTTATCCTATGGACCGCCAGTTACTTGTGGTAGCATTATGTTTTAAATGCTATCATGGGGTCTTATATGCTTGTGCATATTTGTCCACACTCATAACACAGTGGACCCTGCCTCATGGGATGTAGGAGGCCTGCCTTAAGACTTCCCTGTGTTAAGGGCAGTACAGGGACTCTGGCTGCACTTGTTGTGGGTGGAGTCTAACTCAAGCAGAAAAGCCGCTCATGCAGGCTGACATGGCAGCTCTGCAGGCTTTGCTTTTACTTGAGGCACACATGGTGGCACAAACAGTGCTACAGCCTAGTGAACCCCTTTAACTTCCCTGGCCTGGGTACCTCTGGTGCCATTTACTTGGAACTTACAAAGTTGGTAAAGACATTTGCCAATTGGGTTTACAAAATCTCAGTACAATGTAAGGGAATGAGCACTAGTACTGAGGTCTGGTTAGCAGGCCTCAGTACACTTTCAAGTCAAAATCAACAGCATCCAGCATCAAAATGTGGGGGGGGGTGACCATCCAAAAAGGGGACTTTACAACATATATCATAATAAAGTTGCAAAAATGTACATAATGCAGTTGTCAAACGGAATAAAATCATTACTAATAGAACCTAAGAAGAATCACCATAAGGCAAAATATCTATCACATTAGTTTGTTGGGTCACCAAGAACAACACCTTCACTTACTAAGGTAGTTTGCAAGATTCCTGTAACAAAATACCTGCCCCCTTGCTTCGAACATGTAGGCGGAAAGAGCCAAAGCCCTTGTCTCACGTATTTATCTAAACAATGGATTTAGGCCTAGATCTCTGTACTGGGTGTGAATGTTTAACATTGTTCAGCATTCCGTCCATCACTTCTTTTTGCAGTTCTTGCCCTAAGTCGGACGGGTGGGCCCAGATGTGGGTCCTGTGGGTCCTGTGGTTCCCATGCCGCTGGAGTCAATCTAGACTGGCTGAGGAGGGGTGAAGACCTGGCCTGGCAGTTCAGGCTGGATTGTTCACATAAGGAACAGGGTCAAGACTGATTTGCATACGGCTGGGTCCAAACTGCAATGGCATGGGTAGCAGAACAATTAAAGATTTAGGCCCACACTGGGGGTGAATGTTTGACATTGTTCAGAATTCCATCCATCACTTTTTCTTTTTGCACGTCATTATCTAGCAACAGCTGCGCTGACAAGTAACCTCAAGGTTCTGTAAACTTATAAAGGAACTCTTCCATTGCTAGCTAAATGTCGGATTACCTTACACTGGGGTAGTGCTGTCCATTCTACGGAGGCGGCTTGGCTAAAGGAGCTCTCCTATTGTGACACCACCAGTGAACTATACTTCTCACTACAGCCTTCAGCTTCTCACCCAAAGGATATCTGGCAACCTCTAAGGACATATTTTCAAACCGTGGTGACAGCCCCTCCTGTAGCGGATAATGGACATTCTCCTATTTCAGATCGTAGCCCCCCGCTGCCTACTGGTGGCCTTTAGTGCCCTATGTTGGACTTATGTATTGCAATTCACCATGCTTCTCAATGTATCATAATTGGTCTGGTTTATTGTGCATGACTGAATGTAAGGGATCCTGTTTTGCCCCAAGTTATTATTAGTCATTTTATTGAATTGCTTTCCAAATTTCCTGTATAGGGCCATTGTGCCTAAAGGTCCTTGTGTATTATGCAGGACAAAGATAATACTTTTAGAGAAATTTATATATTTTTTCCAAGTCTTCCTGCTGCTGCTCAGGGAGTGGCGATGGTGTGGGAGGTGGGCGTTCAAGGGATGCTAGGGGCCCTGTGTGGCTAACAGACATTTCTATTTTTAACAGTTTGTTCCCAGGATGAGGAATTATTTTGTTTCACAAGGCATGAATAAACTGTGGCTACCTGTGCTTTAGGGAAGAGCTACTATTTTGTCTGTGCTCACAGGTTTGAGTATGGTACATGGGGCCAGATTTACAAGGCCCTAGCACCTCTCAGTGCCACATTAGCTTCATTTTTTACACTAATGTGGCGTTAAGGAGGCCAATCTCCCTTTCCATATTTACAAAGTGGGTTGCGCCACATTATGCCTGCACCAGGCATAACGTATGGAAGGTAAGCGTTCCCCTGTAGGGTGGCCCGTACAAATGGTGCAGTGAAATTTACAAAATTTCACTTCCCCATTTCTAGCTTCATTTTAAATGCCTGCTCAAAGAAGTCGTTAAAATGACGTGCCCATTACTTTGCAGGATTAGTGCCACAATTTATGCCACTAATCATGCAGAGTACCACAATAGTGTAAATACGACGCACAGATGGTGTTGTTAGGGGGGTGCATGAAAAGTGGTGCATCACGGCAGATGCACCACTTTCTTGCACATCTAGCCCTTACTATTTATTACCAAGGTATCTTAGCTCTCTTTTTTTAATAAGCATATTGGTGGGTGTAGTGGCATATGCCAGACTTATTTCCTGCACAAAAAAAGCAGTCTTTAGTATTTGGAGGGGGTAAAAAGCCCCTTGCATGGTGACTGATGTGCCACCTCTGCCCTGAGTACCCCAGCTGCAATAGTATCTTGTTCCCTGGTGCTGCTTTTCGTTGTCATGAGCAAACATGGATCATGCATGTGCACTATGACATAGGCCTGTCTCACGGATTGGCAGTCTTGTTGGACCGGGAGGGGTGCCCAAAGCACTACCCTCATGATGATGAAAGGTTACTGTCTTTACCTGGAGTTAAGTGGCACAAGTGCAGTGGTACCTGCATACATTGTAGTGATTGGTAGGAGTGACTGTGCCTTTTTACTGTGTCACTCGAGTGAGGCCTACAGGATCACTCATGTAAAGTTCTGCTGCTGTGTGCTTGACTCAGCCTCGACCTACATCAAGTTAGTATGCTGTGCTGTGCAGCACGTGTGTAATTGAATGCATGCATGTGTTGAAAATATGTGTGCTTGTGAACGAGGCAGTACATACAGGACTCTGGGATACATTTTGGGACACCCGTCGCTGACTAGAGGAGCATGTGAAGACAGTGGAATACTCGCATGCAGATTTGCAGACTGCTGCATTCCTATGAGCTGGATGTGGCCCAACACTGGAGGAAGAACAGCCAGGCATTTCAGTATGCTTCAATGGGTGTTCTTTGATTCAGGAAGAGTTAATTGGAAAAGGGTCTGGGCACATCTCAGGAAAGAGATGGGTCTGATAACAGATTCATACAAAGTTGGGCTGGGGCAATAGGGAAACCTTTTGATGCACATATCACTGTATCTGAGATCTGGTGTGAACATCTAGTCACTCTCATGTCCTCCGCTGTGGGGCTATCAGATTTGAAGTCACTCCTGCTGTGACAGGCTGCTTTCTGCAGGAAAGCAGGGCAGAAGAGTTGGCCTTTCAAAAGGAAACAGACCCACAACGCAATCTTCAAAGACGCAGACCTTAAATCACATTTGGTGTCTGGAAATGACTATAAGAAGGGGAGCTCAAGGCCCAAAAAATTGCCACTGGCCAAGCAGCTAGTTGGGCTGCGCAAGGAAGAGAAGAAGTGCAAACCTTGTGCGTGTGACCAGGGCTAAGGCCTGCTAGTGTCCCAGATGCTTGAGGGGACATCACCCAGTGAAATTCAAGACCACATGCCCTGGAGCACCAGTGCCTGCCTGCTTGTCAAGACCCGTGTAGCCTGTGAGGGAGAGGACAGTGATGGAGGGAGGAAGGTGAAGTGGGGGATCCTGGGGAGTGGATCCCTGCAACAAGATGTGAGGAGATGGCTGCTGCATCAAATGGGTCAACATCCATGTGCAGGCTCAAGTCGTTGACCCTGTATGCCAGAGGGGGCTGCTGTGGAGTAGCCATGGTTTACTTCACTGCCATGCCGAATGGCCGTAGTCAATGTGCAGAGTGAGATTGGCAACCCCGTAGGCTAGAGAGGGACTCGCTGAAAATTACTTCCGAGCTGCTCTGGCAATAGCTTGTGTGCAAAGTGAAGTTGTCATCCTCATATGCCAGAGGGGCTGCCATGAAGATTATTACAAGCAGCGCTGCCCTGGGGATTGCAAGTCCTGTGTCCACCAGCTTTAGCATGGTGGTTCCACCTGGCAGAGATAGGGTGCCCCTGAACTGCCCATGCACTTGGCATAGCCAATGCAGGGGGCCTCATGGGCAGCCCCGTCACAATTTGTACTGCCTGAATTACTGCTGTTGCACCCGATGCACCGCAACATTGCCGCCGGCTCAATTACGAGCCAGAGTCAATGTTGTGGGTAGCTTTCCGCTGGGGCAGCGGGCGGAAAACCAAACTGGCGGTCTTCTGATTCAAAGAGTCTCATCTTGATGGCAGTATCTCAATTAGGGTCCCAGGAACCCCTCAATCTCAGGGAGAGATGAGGGATGACTCTTTCTCTGAACTTAGCTTTTCCGTGTCTGGGAAATTGTTGCTAAATCTACTAGTTTCACTCATATACAGAGCTTGAACTTAAATGGACACTGCTACTCATTGGCTTCCTCTTTCTTCATGTTAACAACTTTCCTGGAAAACATGATGGGAAATGGAGTAGGCATAAAGGTGTATCTGACTACTATTACATTGAATGCAGATTTTAGATGGGCGCAAATAAAGCAATTTGGGAAATGATTTGCTTCTTAAGTGTAAGGACATGTGCCATTATTTGTGTGGCCTGCACAAATAAGGGTCTACATTTGCCCTCTACTAGGAACCAAAAACATCCTGTTGTAGCGGATTAGTGCAGTTTAAGACCTATTCAAGGAAGGTGGTGTGGGCTAGTAATCATTCTATGGCACACAGTAATCACACAATAAATAATTGTCCAGTCTGTGTTTTTTCTTTAGAATAGTAAAAATAAATGTTTTTAGTACACACACACACACCACTAATCCCACACAGTAATTTACAAATATACATAAGGCTGGTGGAAATACCTTTGAAGACATTGCATAATCACCTCTGACCCCTTAAAAGGTCAGAAACACACATCATGTAAGTCTATTGACTTGGTCAAAGGTTCAAAATCAACAAACCACATCAGAAACATCATCATCTCAGGAGTGAATGCAATAATCATTAATAAACATATGTGCATGCATTTAATAATGTTAATAAAGCATATTCACTTTGAGCACTAATCACTGTCAATGTTATCGTCTCAATAACGCATTTAAGAATTAACATCACGTGTCTTTGTGCTTTTGTTATACTTTCAACCAATGAAAACATAATAATGAAAACAGCCCCTAGAGGGCATCACATTCCATTCACATAACAAGCAACCATAAACGTAGCCCATAAAGGGCACTGTGCAACATGTGCGTTTTTTTGACACCTTCATGCTATAATAGTCTTAGCCCCTTGAGGGGACTGCACTTCCAGCTGTAGAGCTCCAGCCCGGGGAGTGCCTGAAAAACTAAGCTAAATCATGTGTTGGTCATTCATTCTAGGTCCCTCCAAACTTATGGTCAGTACTATTTTTACATTCCTTTGAGGCTTCTTGGGAGAGCTGTGATGCCTCTGTAGCTCCCCTGTGATTTCCTTTATGTTACTGGTGAGGTCCCCACTGTCCTAGGACCACCACAAGCAGCAGAAATAGCTTGGTCATTGTCAGGACCCCGCAGGGTATTCTGGGGGCACTCCTCTGGGAAAGTGAATACTTGATGAGCAGCTCTCCTGCTGCACCTGGGAGAGCAGCTGCCTTTCTCTTTTTGTTTTTCTTACCATGGGGCCTTGCACAGTATGGCTTTTTATTTTTATTTGGGGGTGCCTTCAGGTGGTGGGGGCAGCCCAGGGAGCCCACCCCTGGCCCACCCTGGCTGCCCTGTCGGCTCCCAGTGTAGCTGCAGGAGCTGGAAATCTCTCTTTCCCTGCCCACAACCTCTCATTGTGGTCATCTGTTCCTTCCTGGACACAGGCGGCACTCCCCCTTCCTCATCCTAATTGGTGGGGTCCAGAGTCAGGATCCCAGGCCCCTCTCTTAATCCTCAGCGTGTGCAACAGTATTTTCCACATTCTACATGGTGATGGGGGCCAAAGTTGGGGGTTCTGGGCCCCTGTGAATGTAATTGGCACCCTGGGCCCTTAAAACTCTGGGGAGGGGCACAATGCTCACCCCCTCACAGAGTTAATAATGGCAAACACTTCTTGCAGTGACCCCTGGGCCCTGGTCAACCCCGGGCATAGGAAACCTCTGGCAGCGGAGCTCTACTCTCTCGGTGGCAGTGCTGGGGAGGTTAAATGGCAAATCATTTGCTCTGCCATATCACGGGCCCTGTTGGGCCATTTTGCTTGTTCATTAGCTCATTGCTCTTCTGGTGGCAAGCCCTTGCAACCTGGAGCATTTCCCTCAGGCCTTCTGACCTCCAACATGTTGATCTTTGCAGGACACTGGTTCCACAGGCTCCTTATGCCAGTCTTTCTCCTTTTTCCTCCTTTGGGGCTTCTCTCCTCCTTAGTGTATAAGCCCAGTCCTTTCCCACAACTAGTCTTCAGGCAGTGTAGGGAGACCAGCTTCTTTGGACCTGGAGAGAGCCCCACTGGAACGGGGGGCAACTATAGTCAGACTTCTTAGTTCAGTTGGGTGTTAGACAACATGGCAAAAGTGAGATGTGGACATAAGGGGTTGAGGCGTGATCAGCAGAGGACCAGTCACTCAGATACAGTCATGACCATGAAGGTGGCTCCTCCTTGCCCACTCTCCCAAGGCTGATGCTATCTTATCTTGCATGTCTCCCCTACATCCACACACTAGGGGTGCAAGATTGGATGTGTTTCTTCACCCCCAGTGAATGGTTGAAGGAGACATTGATGCTCTAAGCAGATTGTGCGCAGCATTTCCAGCACCCCTAAAACAACTTGTTATTCTCTACTGAAGAAGGATTGAAATCCTGAAACAAGTGTCTACAGATACACAGCACTGGCTTCACCAACAATGGTAAAAACTAAAGACTTTTACTGAAGCAAGTGTTACCATGTACTGCATGGTAATCTATCTGGGCAAACGAAGGGGCATATTTATATTCTGTTTGCACTGAATTAGCGTCATTTGTTTTAACTCTAATTCGGTGCAAAACTAACTCCATATTTATACTTTTCCGTTAGACCCGTCTAGCGCCAAGTTTATGGAGTTAGTCATTTTTTGGACGTGGAAACCTAACTTGCCTTAATGAGATGCAAGGTAGGCGTTCCCATGCAAAAATGACTCTATGGCCTTAACACCATACTTATACTCCCATGCAAAAATGGTTTACAGGAGGTAGGAGGGGTCAAAAGTGGTGCAAAGCTTGCTTTGTCTCATTTTTTAACGCCTGGGTCAGGGCAGGCATTAGGGGACCTGTGGGCCTATTTTGATGGTGGAACACCATGGAATAAGCCCACAGGTGCCCTCCCCAGACCCCAGGGACACCTCCACCCACACCAGAGGGACAGCAGAGGATGGGGGACCCCGTCCTAGGTAAGTACAGGTAAGTATTTTATTTTATTTTTTAAAGTGCCATAGGGGACCCTGAAATGGGCCCCCATACATGGCACAGGGTGCAATGGCCATGCCCAGGTGACCCTGGTCCCCTGTGCTGGCCATTGGGGTGGTGGGCATGAATCCTGTCTTTTCTAAGACAGGAATACTGTGGTATGGATGGTTTTGCATCAGAAAATGTATCTAGGAAGGATAGAGTAATTTTCTTTTTACTCCACCCTGTCTAACTACATTTGTTGGTGCAAAACCCCCTTCTTCCATCCCGCCAACCCCACCCGACTAACGTCATTTTATTTTACACTAGCCTACCCTTTGCACCATTCCATAAATATGGTGCCCAGCTGGTGCACAGAAATGGTGCAAGCCAGTGCTAAACTTTTTGGTGCATTTTTGCCCCAAAAAGTATAAATCAGGGCCTGAGTGCTGGGATGTGAGGCAGTGTGCTTTCTTCTTCCTTAATCTTTTGAACTTAGCAACACTGCAATAAAAGCCTATGCCTGAGTAAAAACATCTTTAAATAGTGGGTCTTACCCATTCCTGATACCTAACCCTAATGAACGCAATAAGGTTTGGTTTAGGGGGCTACACACTACAGGAGGTCCTTTACAAAGGGATGGACCTTCTTCAAGCTACTTCGTTTAAGCCCATGTGGCAATATCTCAGTACAGACAATGATGCACTTTACTTTGTGCTGCTGTTAAAGGTAAATGCCAAATATATGTACTGGTCCTGTACTGACTCAAGGACATTTTACAAGCATTAGGCTTGAGTTCCTGTAGGTTTATATTACCACCTTTGACATGCTATGCTGCAAGATTATTTCTATGTACTGTTGTCAAAAGGAGAGATTTAAACTAAAAATACTTAATTGTCTAGGTTTTCATTGTGAGCTCATTGATGAAAAATTGACAAATGTTTATTGTAACTTTGTCAATTTGTTTTCTGTAGTTATGATTTCATCTGACATATCAGTGTTTGCCAAGTCTGACTCCTCCAAAACGTCCACCAGCACTACATAGTATGTCATCAAAGTCAATGCGTTAAAAAGCTTTTTTTGCCCAAGGGATCAGCACCACCTCTTATAACATTTGTGAATCAGAATCAAAAACCTCTTCCTCCTAATATCGCACCAAAGACAATCGTGGTTGACACCGGATCCCAAAAAACAGAACAAGAGTTCAACACACCTTCAGTAGCAGCAGAACAGGAGGTTGTACTTACTTCTCCATCAATGTTGTTGTCTTCTTCAACATCACCACCTCCAAGGAAAAACGGCTATGTCCTTCAACTTCTCCACACCCACTTCAGTTGAAGATGAGGAGTGGACCCCTGAGCTTGCACGGAATGGCTCCATCATCATCATAGAAATAAATAAAAAAACAACAACATCCACCACAACAGTCTTAGGTCCTGATTACAAGTTTGGCAGTCCAGAGACCGCCATTGCAGCGGCGGTGGTCCCACCGCCGAATTACGATGTTGGCGGTCTGCTGGACTAGAGACTGCCGGAGTCCCGCTGACACCACCAGCCATGTGCTGACCGCCATGATGGTGGCTGGGGAAAAGGAGCTGTCAGAGGGCGGTACAGATAAGGGGACTGCAGTGCACTTTATGATGTGCTTGACCATCGAGCTGACTGTGCCAGGGAGACCGCCTGATTTGAGGTGGCAGAATCGAAGTAAATCGGGTGATAGCTCCCCGATTATCTTCTTTTCCCTTTAGTCCTCGACAGGGACCCCTTGATCCAGGTCCCACCCCCTTCACAGCAGCCATTTCATCCCAGAAAAAAATGACATACAGGTAAGTACCTGTCACATTGTACTACCATTGACTGGACTGGGCGTATATGGCCCAAAAACTAGCAATGGAACAGTACATGCACAGATATTTTTTATACGTCATGCATATGTGTATATGCTGGACAAAATGTACACATCTGCATTGACACAAATGTAAAAAATACCTTGTATTGCTGAATGCACTCTCTGCCAGTCCACCGCCGTCAGGAGCACCACCGCGGTCCCAGCGGTTACATTGTAATATGGCAGGTGGGAGGCTTATTGGAACTTCCATCTTGGCGGTCTGGTGGCCCGACTGTCAAACTCAGAATTAGACTCTTAGTCCCTGTCCTTTAATGACACAACACCTCCAGTATTTGGCATCACAAGGAAGATGTTTGTAATTTCATTATGATTTACAGTGTGCACAGATTCCAAGACTTACGTATGTAGTGAGATGCTGCACAGGCAGGCTTGCACTAGGGGGCCAATGACCCTTTTGAGGCAAATATGCACTCAAATAGGCAAAACTTCAGAAAGGTAGTCATTGGTTCCGCTTTAGACTCCAGAATGCCTGAAAAGGTGATGATGATCAAGATAATTACATGGAGGAAGAGCAAAACGACATGGGATGGCAGAACGCCAAACCCTGTTACCCCCTAGCTGCCTTCATGCAACATCACTAATCTCTGCTGGCACAAGAAAATGCATGTCATAATCACCCTTTCAAATCAGGCACTACATTTTCAACTTCATGTAGGTCAATTCTGGCAGCACAGTAAAACAAATAAGCACAACACTATGCCAGTTATGCTCAGCAAGGTAACGTTGTACTATTGAAACCATTCTCTGGTCTGTAAATACAGTGTGAAGCTGTCCAAAATGTTGGTTGGTGTGTGGTTTCAGTGTAAGGAGAAAGAGTGCCTAGAATTAGAGACGTTGGTCAAAATGGATTGTACCAAGTCAGCCCAATCACTCCACAGTTCCTATGCCACAGCTGCTGTTGTAGGACTCTCATTATTCGAACAAGACTGCTGGATTTGGGGTGGCAACACCACTGCTTGTGGGTGACTGAGTCATTCCCACACCAGTTGGCGGCTGCCAGCCCAACCCTTCCTGCTTGCTAGCAGCACCTCACCCAACCCAAGAAGGAGAGGTGACTTGTGGCAACCTATCACATGACACTCTAGTGATCTCTTAGGAAGTCGCAGTAAACAGATCTCACCCCTTTCTCTTGTTAGCAAACGGTCTCATACACACAAACACACACACACACACACACGAATAAAGAGATGTAGGGTAGTTTTCAACCTTCGATAAAATATATTGCAATTATAAGGAAAATGAGGCATAACAAATTAGGATTGTGACGGTTAGTGAGAAAAAGATGAATAATCCCAACATATTGCAATAAATATGTATTTAGAATTCTTACCTAACGCTAGCTTCTAGTAAAAGCACAGCGGTAATAGCCCAATCTGTCCATAGTCAATCCATGAGAGGAGCTCCCACCCCCATTACCTAAGAATGAAGGTCTGCCCTTCGTCTCCTTAGCTAGCTTGCAGTGGCAAGGCTGAGGTCTTGCTGAAAAATGGCATGCAGCATAGATGGAAATCTTGGTCGGAAGGACCCCTCTCAACCCCCTTTTGGCCTACGCCAGTGGTTCCCAACCTTTTGACCCCTGAGGACCCCAATTGAATCACTACTGGAAACTGGGGACCCCCTAACAATTTGTACAATTTAAATTTCAAACATTAAAACAGTAATTCACAAAACATACACAAACAAGTACACCCCAAACAAATACTCGAATTACTAATGATATAATTATTTCATATCAAAAACTTATGCAGAAATCAAAACAATTTAAAGAGAAGTTTGCTGCTGCATCTTGGTGACTAATTTTTCATTATTTGGTTTTATTTAGGAAAGCTGACTCCTCAGGTCAGATTCTACATTTCCCAAGCGATTTCGGTTTTTATTTTTTTAGGTATATAGGATCTGAGAAAGCTTTTTCACATAAATATGTGGTGGGGAAAGGAAGTAAAACCCTAAGGACCTCTAAGGTTTCCATAGCCTATCTGTCACATGTAATTAATTTGTTTCATAGGACCTCGAATACCAGCGTAGGGTTTTGGGGCATTTTCCCAGTGTCTACAAGGTGTAGAATTCACATGTCATTCACAATGGTAGGCCTTTTCTAAGAGTGTTTGGTTTGGAGAAGCACAAAGTCAGAATTCAGAACATAACACAGTGGTTAGCGTTGACTTAATAAAAATGTATTTCTACCCAAGCAAACCTTTTTTTTTAAGCAAAAGAATAATGAAAGGCAGAGAAAAAAAGAAACTTTCTAATTTGTGCCATGCAGTTTGCATACAACTCTTTGATGGCAATTCATAGCTCACTGTGCTAGAATACGATTGTAACTTATGAACTGCACAATAACAAAATAATCTCTGTGACAGAAGCAGTAATCCACTGTGCTATGCACATAAAACAATTTTCTTTGCATGATACACATTCTCTGCATCAAGCACATTAACCATCTGCCTACCTTAGAAACTGTCACTAGACAAAACTCCCATCTTTCTCCAGCAGGTACATTAATCACCAAAGTTATCTTGATGCTTTTATTTTCACCCAAAAGTTGCTTGTTGTACAAGGAACTTTGAAGTGCTTTTACAACTGCTGCACAAATAAAAACATGCATGTGTTTCTGTCAGGCCCCAGCTGGAGAAGTATCATTCTGTCATCCCAGGCCTGCGGACCCCTGGGAATGGGTCATGGACCCCTGGGGGTCCGCGGACACTGGCCTACACGGTGCTTTATAGAAAATCATGTTTTTGTTCTGAGAAATAGGCTTGACATGGGCCTGGTGCCTAAGTGTTAAACTATGTGTGCTTTTATGGTGGCAATGCCAAACATTATCTTGTGTTGGTTCATATTGTTGCTTGTCAAACTTGGGTCAGGAACATGATGAGAAATGTTGTGTATAGTCATAATAACAATGCGCTCGCACAATAGCAGCTGATTAGGAAAAAAAAATCCCCTCTGAAAAACAACCTATTCTAAAATAATTAAAATGAATAAATGAGAATAGAGTATATTATCTAGGTAAAAGGGCATAGGCTGCAGGCCTAAGCTAGACTAAAATATATGTGCCCAAGCAAGGTACTAAAATGAACCTACAATACTGCATTAGTAAATACTAACATTGGTTGTTAAAGCACTAGTAGAAACTCCTGCATATCCCCCCCGACATGGGAAGCTGTGGTCAAGTTAGAGAATGTATATGCACTTCATTACACAGAGGGTTATTTTTGTAGGAGATTAACAGAAGAACAAACATCACCTGTAGTTTTTTTAATTTTAGAAAGTATTCATCAGTATGCAATTATTCCAGTCTGGCCCATATAGAAAGAACATACAGCTGTCAACATCCTGAAGAACAATTGCCAAAGTCTTACAACAGATTTAACTCATGGGTCTTAACATTTTATTTTTTCTACTTATAATGGCAATAACTTTGTGAGTGCCATGTCGGATGATGGATACTTCTAAGTGCTGTGTTTTTCTCATTGCATGAACCTCATAGTGCAGGAAATTATATCCATTAATTTAAAGCTGAAAGCAGTTGGCCATTCAGTGGGTTATTAAATTCTCCATACATGACATCATACACGCCTCAACACCTGTTTGAGCATTACAGAATATTCAATGAATTTTCAATGAACATGTAATGCAAAAAATGGTAATGTGACTGCCATGGCTATGCTGTTGACAGTTCATCAATAGGTTAATAAAGAGATTCATCACACTGTTTGCACACATTAGGATTTTGGCAAAGGCTATCAGCAGAGGCAACACTGAGCCATCACATAGATGAAATTGCTACAGACCAGGCATTTAACCTAACCTGTGAAAAGGATGTTGCTAGGTTGTCATCAGCTTACTCCTTCGTTTAGCAATAAATTGCAGGCTGCAAGAAATATAGGTTATCCAACAAGTAAATGTATGCCATTGTTCTGGATCCATCCTTTTGCTCCCTTTTCAGAACACACTTTTAAAATATATGAGTTGGATCACCAAACGTGTGTCTGCATAAGAGAATGAGAGACTGCAACATGTAGGACAAAAAAGAAATCAAGAAATCTTATTTGACCTCTGAAGAGCATGGTGGTAGCTTTAGCAGCATCCCACTAATATTAAACAATCTGGTGCAAGAAGCTTGCAGCCAATGAACCTATCCAGTTTCACCCTATAGTACAAGATCAATATCACCAGCATCAGTAGAACCATAATTTTATTTGAATTGGTTCACAACTGTCCAGGACTAGTGACAAGCAAAGAGCTGGAAGCAACTCAATAGAAACTATTGTCAAATGTGGCAATTGAGAACATGTTAGACACACTTGAGTAACAAAACACAGATTCAAAAGATGAAGAGTCATTAACACATTATCATGGCAAATTGAAGCAGAAAAAAGAACTCAATGGGCTTGCAATAAAATCCATTGTGCATTCTTAAAATGAGTTTGCAGCACATCCAGGGCAAGTGTCATTGGCAGAAGAACCAGGCGGTCTCCTCAAAATGTGGAGAGTCTAACCAGGATCAGAATGAAGAGTAACTCCATTCCTAGTTTTTGAGTCGCTACCAGTAGAAGCAGAGTAAGTGGAGAGGAATTCTTTAGACATCATCATTACTGGTATTTCAAATGCAGCCTCTGATAAGATGAACTTATATAGACCACTGAGCTTTATTTATCACATGTTCCACAATAAAAAAAATAAATGCATAAAAGGAAAAATAGAGTGAAAGAAAAGTAAGCTCAGTTTTAACTAATGCCATGTTCTCGATCTGCAAACATTTTGCTCCTCAAAATTACAAAATTGATAAGCATGCTCAGTGTGTAAGGTATTTTAATGAAAAAGAATGTAGTCATGTGGGCTTGTGGCCATACATACAAAGGCAAAACGTATTTATATCAACCATGGACTTTGCCCTGAATGATAAACTCTTGAATGAATGTTACCACTTCTTGAAAGAAATAGATTCTACAGGTTGCACTACAACCTTGAGTTTTCATACTTGTCTGTCATCACTGATGATTTAAAGAATTGCACTTATATTGAGGCCATTTTGGGAAAGCCAACAGGTTGTGCCTAGGTAACATCTATTGGCTATGTTCATGTTTTATAGAGACACTTTTTTGCAGGGTATGCTGCTGTGGAACCTTATTTTTTTATTTTTGGTGAAGGTAATTGCAATGTTTTTAATAACATTTTTAAACTGGTATGATTATGATTATGACAGAAAATTACTTCACATGTAATTGGTAGCTGTGTAAGTAAAGCTCCTAGTTAATTTATATCTGAATGCATGATAAACCAGTCTATGAGTAAGTCAGCTGTAATGTCCATTGCTTGGAAAATGTCAGTATTGATCACTTGTGTTGTTAATGTTATTTTATCTGCAGTCTGATTTTCAATTCCATAGATATGTATTTTTATAGTTTCCAGTGGTGGTTCAGTAATCTGTAATATTGAAAAGGGAAAAAAAAGGTAATTTTTTTTTTAATTAAGTTTTTAAAGTGTGTTATTTCTTGTGGTTTGCTATATCTTGTTGTGTTTAACATTTTTACACCACTAAATTCACGAACAGTGACACAAGTGATTTTAATGTAAATTTCCATTTGGAACTGAAATTGAGTAGCTTCTGTCCATAAAGTTATTTTAATTAAGTCTGCTGAGTCCTTTATTGTAATGGAATTAAGTAGTGCTTCTTGTCCATCAATAGATAATGTTATAACGGTTCTTCTGAAAAGAGAATAAAATTAAAAAGTAAATTATGCGTGCAATGGTTTGATAAAGATTACATGGATGTTGGCAGTTTTTACTGTGCGTAAGGATATCTAGCTTTTATTAGATTTTTTTTAGTTTCAAATTAGTTACTTTTAGTGGTTGGGATGTTTATGTTAATGCGTGAGTTTGTAAAGCAATTAATTTAGCAATGTTTTATATATTTTATGGAAAAAGCATTTTTTGGCAAGTAGCAGGTATTCTGTAATTTAAAGTGGATTAGTTGTGGATTAGAATATGAACAATAAGTTCTAACCGTGAGCATTGGATATGTTAGTTTGTTGCTTGGATTGAATAGGATAAAGAGGGGATACCGGAGGGAAGAATGTAGAAAGTGGTATTTGAGAGATTTTGGTAGTAAAATAAGGTTTGGGTTGAGTGAAAGGAGGGAAAGAAAAGGAGACAGTTTAGAAAGAGTTTATGTAGAGTTTATAGTAGTACATTTATTTTTGGGATGAGTGAAAGGAGGAATAGAAGAAGGAACAGTCTAGAAAGTGTTATTTGAGAGATCGTAGTAATTAGAGGTTTGGGATGCATCAAAGGAGGGAAAGAGAGGTAAGAGTTTCGAATGTTTTATTTGGTAGGTTATATTAGTAAAATAATGTTTTGGGTGGGTTAAAGGAGGTATATTGGATTTGAAAGTTTAGAAAGTGTTGTTTGGGAGATGATAGTTTTAAATGTGTTTGAGATGAGTGAAAGGGGGGATAGAGGAGTGAAAAGTTAGAAAGGCTTATTAGGGAGAATATAGTAGTATAATGAAGCTTGGAATTACTTAGAGGTTGGGGGTAGAGGATACTTTGTTATATTACCTATTGTGTGATTAACTGAACACAGAGCACCTGTATAAAATCTTATTTGAATCTAAAGCTTAAGCACAGAACACCTTGACCTCAACCTTTCTATACAGGCCACATTATTAGGTTTGTTCATGTTTGTATACTATGTCTACATTGGTTTTACAAATTTATATCATTAATTTTCACATGTTATCGTAGTCTTTTTTTTAAATAATGTATTATATGGTACCTTAAATTGCACAATAACTAAAATTATGGATAATCTTTTGTAGCTATGTAATAAAAATGGCGTATGGGCGTATTATAAGTTTCCTAAATAGTTACATTTCCTAAATGTGTTAACACATCTTCCCACATGAATTGCTGTCAGTAATGCAAGGCAAGCTTATTGCATTTTTATTTTATTTGCAGAGAACATTCATTTGAAGAGCTATGATGTAGTAGCATAAACTGCCTGCGAAGGAGTAAATCTAAACAATATGTCTTGCTAATTATGCTACATCAATTGTAGACATTTATGGTAAAAATGTAATGTTTTGACTGTTTATTTTCATTTGTGAATTTCTTACCTGAATACCAGTTCTCCAGTACTGTATCTTTCATAGGTTCACATGCTTGAATCTTCCACCTCGTCATAGTGGGAGTCCCATGGTAACAGTAATATAAGCAGTGTTGAAGCATTAGAATTAAATACTCATAGAAAACAATAGACACTGATAGCCAATTGACATTGTTTTAAAGCATCCAAACTTCAACCAATCAGAGCAGAGACCCTGAAGCACTTATCCCTTGCAGAGCCACCATATCTCCAATTTCTTACCACACGTTGTGTGTTAGGGAGTTCCCCTGAGCTCTGCCCAGTCAGTGTTGCTCAGCTCAACTTTTGACCTGACAACTTTCCAGTTTTGACCAGAACATCAGAGAACACCTTAGGTACATTTGGAAATGTGCTTGGTTTATGGTTTCTTCATCATGTCTGAGAGTTCCAAGAAAAGGCTCTTCAGGCCTTGCAGATCCTGTGAAAAGTCTATGCTTTTCTTGGAAGATCCTCACAAAGAATGCCTCTACTGTTTATACCATCAGCACAAACCCAAAAAGTGCAAATATTGCTGCACCTTTTCGGAAAAGACTCTCAAAGACAATGAAGCCAGGCTGCTCCGTTGGTTACAAAAGAAAAAACAGCATCTGACTCAGATTCTGACTCTGAGGAGACAGGCCATTCCTCCTCAAGGACACAGAAAGAGGGGTCTTCCCCCTCAGAGGATGCAGTCAATAGACTTTTGAGATGGGCTTGTTTTATAATTTTAATTAGTAAAGTTGGTGGAGCTGGCGAATGCAGTAGACATTCTGCTTCTTGTTTAATTGTGCTTGGAAGTAATATTGATTGTATTCTTGTTACTGTTGTTTGCTTTGTAATAATAATAATTACATTGTTTTTGACCGAGTACTCCTTTTTCTTTGGTTTGGTTATTTTAATCTTCATTGTAGCAAGTTGCTTTTATTGTTACTGTGGTATCAGCTAAAACCAGATGATATAGTAAGGGGTCTTCAAACTGGGCAAAAGAAGCTTTTCACAGATAACAGTGTTTTGTTTTAAGCAGAAGCATATTATTGCATTTTTAAAATGGCAGCAATACTTAACTGCAATGTTTAAAAACATCTAGACATATTTAAACATTGTCATTTTTATGAAATATTTGTGAAAAATTCTGAGGGGGGCCCAATGATTTTTATTTTTCAACTGGGGGGGGGCGTGGCATTAAAAAGTTTGGAGACCACTGATATAGTATTTTATCTTGTTTCCCATTTTTATAGTTGGTTTTGTCTCAGCATTTGATGATTTGTTTTTGTTGATAATTTCTTGAAGGGAAAGCATCTGAAAAAAGTAGAAAGTTAGTTTGAAAGTTGATGCAGGATAGTAGATTTTATTTTCAAAGCACTAAACATAATGCTTTGTGGTCACTGTAACATGATTCTAATGTGCCATAATTTTGTTAGTACTGGAATATATGTGATCTAAGAAGGATGTGTAATTAGTTGTGTAATTATTAATATATTGTAAGCACTGAGATGTGTCTAGCATATATTTCTGCAACATTTCAGTTTGCTTGCATTTTTTACTAATATGAATATTAAAGTTGCAATTGGGGTAGAAGATAATAATTCTTCTTTTAAAAAACATCTGTATTGGTATTCATAGAGGTTTGTATAATGCAATGATCAAGTCATGTTTTTCTTTAATTTGTAATGTAAAATATAATATATCAATCCCTTCATAATATTCATAATTTGGAGGCATGTCTAATTTTTTTTTTGTAGTAAATAGAAATACAATAGGGAGTATTTTGCTGATGGTATTTGTCATAAATTATGATAGTATTGATTTATTTTCAATGTATCATTAGTTGCGTGTTTTGTCATGTTTATTTCTGTCATACAAATAATATCTGCATTCATAATATTATCAGAAGTTATTTAATATATAAAATGCTTTTGAATGGATCTTATATTGTGGAATATCAATTCAATATGGGTATTGTATGTAATTAATTGTGTAACTAAAATTGTTAACTGTCTGGTATCTCCTGATCTTTTAATTTCCTATTCTACTTTTGGATCTATGATGTTTTTTTCACTGATGTTTTGTATATTTACATGTTATGAACTGATTTTGCTCGGTTTATAGCAAAATTGTGTAAATTATGTATTTTACTATTGTTAAAGTGTATGTAAATTGGTTCTATTGTATCTTGTGTTCTATGTATTGTTCTTGCCGATGCTTGCCACAATAGGAATTGTTTGCATATAACAGTAATGCTTTTTTTGTGTATTGCAAATGTTTTTAGATTGGCTGTATTGGTGTCCAATCTTTACAAATTGATATATAAGTGTTGATTATGTTGAATTATTGTTTTTCCAAGGATTAAATTATCAAAAGTTCTGAAAACTATTGTTGGAATATTGTTAATATGTCCTATAAATTCAAATATTCCTGATGCTCCACTGGTTAATTAATCATATAATGCTACATAACAAATAAGATCATAACGTAGTATTAAAGCAATATGTAATGTGTGGGAAAGGCCCAACGTTTTACCTCGATCTTTTGGAAAACGTTTTAGTATTGTTTGTTTAACTTGTGGAGTGAGAACTGAAACAACAGTGTCATTTCCTGTACTACTAAAAATGGATATTAATTGAAAGTATATTGTCCATAAGTTAGTGCTTAGGAGTATTTTAAATCTTCAAAAATGTATGACTCAAATACAGTTTAAATTGGTAAAAATCTCCAATAGCTAAAATTGAAGTTCCACCAAAAGGCAGGTTTGTTGATTTTTTGTATAAAATTGAACATATTAGCACCAACCATTGAGATTTCATCAATTATAAGTACTTTTAGATTCATTAGTTGATTTTGAAGAATCATTCTTTGTTCATGTGATAAAGGTGCATATGTAAAATTCTGTGATACAAGACTTTTGTATGTGCTGTGTAGTGTTTTTCCATTAATATTATGTGCTGCTTTACCAGTTGGAGCAGTAAGCAATATATAAATATTATCTGGATTTTCCCTGGCTTTTGTATTGTAATAGCATAATATAGTTTGATAAAGATCAGTAATTAGAAACCTTTTCCCAGCCCCTGCACCACCAATACAGAATGTGTAGCACGGACTGTCTTTTGTTTTGTTCTGTTGTTAAATTATGCATTATGAGGGCCTTGGCTTCGGGCATCAAGATGGCTGTCACACTCTGAGAGTGCTCCGGACCCCTCCGTCATCCTCCATCATCCACGCTGCACATGGCCCCACAGGAGTGAGACAGGCAATCCTGCCCAGACATGGGACGGGTGGCGTGCTAAGAGGAGTCACCTCCCTGGCCACCATTGAGCGGGAGAGAGTAGAGACGGCGAGACCCAGACGGCAGGTATTGACAAAATGGCGGCCGCCCGAGGGGCTTCAAGACACCGGACGGGACTGCCTTGGCCATGGAGAGCTGTGAGGCAGTAGCGCCCGGGGCACATGATCGGAGGCCACCGGTGGCCTGAGGGGGCAGCGGTGGTGCTAACCCTGGCCGAGGAGGAAGGAAGTGAAGATACTGGGGAGCCTGCGAGGAGGTGAGGCCACCCCCATACGAGGTCAGAGGTTGATCCGGGCTGGCTATGGAGCAGCGGTCCTGGCCTGAAAGGGGCTGGGCCCTGGAGAATGCGGCGGGCCCGCCCCGACAGCAGAGAAGGGGGAATTGCCCGAGCCACCCCTGCCCACGACCGATGGACTGGGCCACGGCGGTGCTCTGTAGCCGCTGAGGCCCTAAGTGGCGCTGGGTCGGTACTACAGCTGGGACCCATGTGGCCCGTTGGAGGGGGCCACGGCTGGTGGAGGTGGTACCCCTGTCCCCGCCTGGAGGTGAGGCGGCATTGTGGCACGTACCGTGGGGGGCCGTTGCCGCGTAGAGTTCCGGGGGCAGCCAGGGCCCCGGCGGAGACCGGGCTTCAGTGGCTACAAACAGGGGTCGAGGTGGGCAGTGATGGTGTGGGCCCGCCCCACCCGCATTTACATGGACCAGGCCACGGCGGTGAACGGAGGGGCCGACTGATGATGGAGTGGTGGCGGCCGAGGCCCTGAGAGGTTTTGGGTGCGGACCAGGACCATACAAGGCACAGAGTAGGCTGATTCGGGTGGGAGGCGCTGGACCCTGACGGCGTGAAGCTGGAGCCCTGGTTGACACCGTCTGGGAGAGGACAGGAAGATTAAGACCTGGGGCCCTGGGCTGGACCGGCCATAGACAGGTGGCATGCGGGGGTCCTGGGGTGACCAAGGCAGGGGCTACAAGTGACTGGGTGACCGATATCCACAGGTGTTTGTTGGGAGTCACCCAACACCCAACCTTCTAGGGGAGGGCTAGAAGTGTTGCCCAGAGACAAAAAAATCCTGATCCTCACAGAACTATAGAGGACCGCTGCACAGGTTACTGTGCTTGTTATTGGCCTTCCAGAGTCGTGGGAAGAGATAAACAAGTGAAGCCGTCGTCCTGCCAGCTCCACATTGATAAGTTCAATCTAAAAGACACTCCTATGAACAGGTCAAGCAGAAACTAAGGGCGCTGCAATTGAAATATATGCTTGTGTTCCCGGCCTGACTCAAAGTGCTGCATGCCGGTAAAACCTACTTCTTGACACCCCGGAGGCGGCATAGGAGTGGGCCACGGAGGAGAGTCCGCTCCAGGGTGATGCAGGGGGGCTCCTCCCCCCTCTGGGTACACCAATGCTAGTGCACTTTGGAGGGCGACTGGGGGCCGGGACCGTTCTGGAGACCCATGGGCTTGCTCCTGACACAGGAGACGCAGGTCAAGGGGAACCTCACGTTCCCATGGGGGGCTTCCCTTCCGTCACCACCGGGGCGGTGGGACATGTCCCAGGTGTTGGTGGCACCTGGGCGGCAGCCTCCGGAAATGTCAGAGAGGTTGAGCCAGACCCCACCTATCTGACCATCGGACAGAGACCAATGGGCACTATGTGGGCCCACCAGCAGCACTTATATGTCAACAGAGACTCATCTTTCTTTGGTTCCTATGGGGATTTGTGGGAGAAAGATGCTTCTTCAAGTTAAGAGGGGAAGTATAGGGAGGGGGGAGTTGGGAGGGTTCTACTGTTACAAGACTGCATTGCTATATTTCTGTTAGTTCATTGTTTCGTACCCCTTGACGTCACAAGCAGGAGGGTGCTCTATAGCACCTCAGGCATTGGGTACATGCACAATCCCTATCCATATAGATTCCCAGGGCAAAGAACCCCCCCAGACCTCCCATGACACACACTTGTATGGGGTCCCCACATGGCTCCCACTAATATAATCTTGTGGAACGTCAATGGTCTTCTGAATAAAACTAAATGGACAGCTTTTCTGCGCAGGCGCAAGGCCTCTGTCCCTCAGTTCTACTTCACCAGGAGACACACCTAATGGGAGCTACCTGCCCGTTCTTGGCCCAATATGGTTTTGATCGGGTATACCACTCAGGATACGCTAGGGGAGCCAGTGGGGTGGCGATACTCTTACACCTTAGCTACCCCCTAGTGTTGCAACTGGAGTGGTCGCACCCACAGGGAAGGTTTGTGGCACTGGTGGGCAAAGTGGATGGCCACAACATCAAGTTACTCAGTGTTTATGCCCTCCCAACAGACCTAGATACATTTTTCAACACCATTACCACACTGCTGACTCAAATGCCTGTGGGCCCCACTTTCCTCGGCAGGGATATGAATGCAGTCCTAGACCTGTCCCTAGACACTACAGGCCCCATATCTGATGTGCGCAGGAGACACTCCCTATCCCTTGCCAGGTGGATGACCAGCACCGGTCTTTGCGATGCGTGAGGGACCTGGCACCCTCACCACCGGCAGTACACTCATACCTCAGCAGCGCACCACACCGAGGCCCGCATTGACCTGATCCTCACCCCAGCGCCAGATTTGTCTACTGTCACCCAGGTCCGGATACTGGCCCGGGGCCTCTCCAATCACACTTCTGTCTCCCTGACAATTGGCCGCTCCAACCCTGGCCTAAGGCCTCTATGGCAGCTCAATGCCTTTTTTTGCAGGATGAGATGTATTGCACAGACCTTCACAGTGAGATCACTCCTTATTTCCAAGACAACGAGGACTCGACCCAATCACACATTATACTTTGGTCCGCGGGCAAGGCTCCAAATCGTGGCCACACAAAGGGACTCCTGAGATGGCGGGAGAGAAAGAGCAATGCCTGGGTTGAGTCCCTGGAGACCTGGGCATTCCAGCTGGAGCGTGAGCTGCTTAGGACCAGGGGGAAGAGTCAGAGCGGGTGCTGGAAATGATACGCCAAGAACTCAGAACTCACTCTTTGGAAGAGTCAAAGCAGATATGGTGGGTCTCCCAGGCCCGGGTCTATGGCTGGGGGACAAAAACAGTAAACTTCTGTACTGGCTAGCGACAAGACCACAGAGGTGGCGCGTGATCCCAGAAATATTAGATGAATGGGGGTCCCTCTGTATGGCCCCGCAGGACATAGCGAACAGGTTTGCCCAGTACTACGCTGCCCTTTACACAGCAATCCCCAAACCCACGGTGGAGCAGCAAATGCTGTTGTTAAATGAGGTGGACATGCCGACCCTTCTGGGTTTGGTCAGCCTGAGACTAGACGACACCATAACCATAGAGGAAATTGGGGAGGCTATCACGAGTCTGAGACCCAGGAAAACCCCGGGACCAGACGAGTACCCGAAAAAATATTATGCAGAATTTCGGGACCTTTTGCTGTCGCATTTGCACGACCTGTACACAGAGGTGCTGGAGAGAGGGGCCATCCCCTCTGACCTGGACCAGGCCACTATAGTTGTGCTGCCCAAGTCCCAGCACCCCTCTGCATCATGCGCAGACTATCGACCAATATCACTTATAAATAGCGAAATTAAGACCTACGCCTACATACTGGCTGCCTGTCTGAAGACAATTATACAACACTTGATTCATCCTGATCAATGCAGCTTTATCCCCCTCTGCAGAACTAGACACTGTCTACGGAGGCTGCACTTGGCCTTGGGGCACAGGTCCAAGCTCCGCTCTCCACGAGCCATCCTTCTTATTGACTCCAAGAAGGCGTTTGACACTGTGGACTGGGGTTATTTAGATGGTGTCCTTCGTAGGGTGAGTCTGGGGGGCCCCTTTCAACACATGGTCCGCCTCTTGTACCGGGCGCCATCTGCCCGTGTCTGGGTGAACGGCAGGTTTCTGAGGTGTTTCACATTGGAAGGGGTATGAAGCAGGGTTGTCCTCTGTCCCCTCTCCTCTTTGCCCTCACCATAGAGCCGCTGGCACAGATGATCCGTAGAGACCCTTTCATAGAGGGGTGGCGCTGGGGGCGGTGGTGCGAGGACTGCATAATGCTTTATGCAGACGATGTTCTGCTCTATTTGTCGTGGCCGGAATTGGGCGGACCCAGATGCCTTTAGTTACTGTGCATCTTTGGGGAGGCCTCGGGCCTTAAAGTGAACTTCAGGAAGTCCCTCCTGGTTCCGTTCTCGGGGTCCTGTGATCAAGTTGACTGGCAGCAGACCATCTTCATCCGTCGCTTAAGCTTCACGTACTTAGGCTTAAAAGTGGCGCTCGAACCAAACTTAACGTGGGCCCTCAACCTCACCCCCCTCACCCGGAAAGTGAGGGTAGAGTTGGGTACTGGTGGACACTGCCGCTCAATGTGATGGGCCGCATTGTCCTCTACAAAATGCTCATTCTACCCCAAATCCTCTACATTCTACAAAACCTCAACCTCTGGCTCCATCGCCAATGGTTCCCACAGATGGACACCATGGTTCGCTCCTTTGTGTGGCAAGAGGGCTGGCGGCTTTTATCATGCAACACGTGTCAATGCAATGTCTATGAGAGAGGCTTAGCCATGTCCAACCTATACTGGTACTATTTAGCTGTCCACCTGCTCATCATTAATGAATGGCTAACTGAGGGGTGGAACGACCCCATCTATCGTTTTGAGCTATCCATATTGGGGTTCTTAAGCCTTATGGATATGCTATGGAAACCCCATCCCTATGACCATCCCTGAAATCACTAGCCAGGTCTTCCATGGATGGAGGGTCTCCCAGAAGCTGACAGGGTGGTAGGGCAGAATCACACAACTGACTCCCCTATGGTGTGGACAGTGTCTACGAGAGGTTGCCAACTTAGAGGGGTTCTCGAAATGGGATATCATAGGCATTACAATGGTAGGATATATCTGGCAAAGCACAAACATGATGTCCTTACAGCAGCTTCAAGAAACATATGCTCTGGCCCAGACACCGATCCATAAATTCCTGCAGCTCCGGCACATGTTGAGAGCCCATATCAGCGATGGCACCCTCCTACCCGAATTTAGCCCACTTGAGGCCTAGGTGATGATGGGGGCACTGGGGGCTGGGGGAATTTCTCAAATCTATTGCACACTTGTGTTAAACACCTCACCATCCCTCCAACCACCTACTGGCTCGATGAGAATCCTGGATTGGTCCCCTGGAGGATGATGATTGGTGGGATGCACTGATGGCGCTGCAAGTCCTATCCCGACTAGGCTGCGCTTGGTGCAGACGTACTACCTACACTGTGCTTCGGGATGCGGGACACGCTTTCACGACGCCTGGGGGAGCCAGGAAACCAGCACAAGCAAGGGCAGGAGCCCTTTAAATTCCTGCTAGTGCTCCTGCCTCGCGGGATGCGCATGGGCGGCGCCCGGACGAAGCCCGTGCCAAGGGCGGGCCCGTCCTGTGCCCGTCGGAGACCGGAGGAGGCTGGGCTGGGCCCCCCCTCTTTCGTCTGCAGCAAGGAGCCTAGCTGTCACCCAAGAGAACTGCACAGTTTAATCTGAGTAGCTCTGTTCATCACTACAGCTGCATTATCAACAGACCCCTTTCACAAGCTCCTCTCTGTTAGTGGTGGCTTTTACCCAGAGGGCCCTATTTAAACAAGTATCTAGTCGAAGAGCGGGACGCTGCTACTTTCTGGAAGAGGCTTGGCAGGCAGGGCCAGTTACTCCAGTGGCAGGACATTCAACATACAAGTAAGAGAGTCATTTTCTTTTTCTTTTTTTTCTCTTGCATTTGTATTATTGATTCTATGAGTGTTCTTTTATCATTGGGAAAAGGAAGGCTATAGATTTACCAACGCAAACCAAGGGAACAAAAATAGCGAAAAATCACCCAAATAGATCCCTGAATTTGGGCTCATCCAAGAAGCTAAATCCACTTGACGAAATTGACCTCTTAGTTAAAGAAGTCGAGTCTATGTTAGGTACATAAACCACACGGATAAATAATCCAAGGAAAGGCCCCCCCCAAGGATAGGAAAATCACGGAGATATTTAAAAAGAAGGGGAAGAAGATTCCTCCACATGTAACAATAGAGGTTGATGGGGATGGGGCTCCTCACATTTGTAGGGACCCCACTCCAAAACCCACTTTTAGTATAGAGAGTCCCCTAGTATCCCAGGGGGGTTCCCCATATGTACCAAATACTCCGTCTTTCCTTCCGTTGAGCCCAGTGATTAAAGTGGTTCCAAGTCTATTGTGTACTAATCACTTTGAACCACTGTTGGCAACAGAGGACCCGCCTGTGCCTGTGAGTGCGATCAAGCCTGCAGTTGGAATATCTAATCCTAGTGTTATTCCATCAATCTCCCAGTCCGATCCGGAAGGTAATGAACCAGCAGCTTGCAGAGGCAATCTGGTTAAAGTTCTCCAGAGAGTTGACGAAGTCAAGGGACTGGTTCTAGTATTAATAGATCTCTTGAAGAGTAATCTTGTGCATCAGCATGGGACTAACTGTGCTTGCGAAGGGATTTGTAGGGTTTGTGGCGAGGTCAGGGGGAAAGCAGTATTCCCCTCCTCTACCCCAAACAAGGGGGCTGAGTCAAGGGTTCATTCTTGTCTTCCCGTCAGAGGGGGGACAATTCCACAAGGGAGGGAAGTTAACCGCCGCAACCCTACCAAAGACAACTTGAGGTCCAAAGGGAGGGTTGAAAATGTACCCAGAAACCGGGATTGTCTAGGGAACTGGGCGATTAATCCAACTAGTGGTAGAGCCAGAGGTAGGATCAATGGATCTGACCCCCTTGAAACTGTCCAAGGGGACAATTCTACACAATCTTCTAACAGGCCATACAAAACCTTCTATAACAGCAATTCCCCCCGTAACAATATTGAGAACACAGTTAACAAAGAACAAGATTTGTGTACAAGCTATGGAACAAATAAAATTTATTTGACTAATGTTCCAAAACTATTGCCAGGGTCAGTTGAGAACCAAGCCTCCTCGATTAATAAAGTCATACACTGGATACGCTCCCGACGAAGTTGCCTCTCTGTCATTCGTTTGGATATAACAGCGGCTGAGAGGAACAGCATCTCAGGGACCAATTTTGACATAATTACTATCCATTTTGAAGCTGAGACTATGGTGACTCAACTAATGGACTTTGACTCTCGTGCCCACTTGAACAACTATGGGGGGGATAAGATTTATGTTAAACCCATACAATCACGGACCAGATAGGGGACCGGACGGACCAGATGGCTCAACTAGCTCCTGTGGAGGTGTTGTATGTAAGGCAGCTACCGATTTTTGGCTGCTGCCTGCTTTTGTATGACTGACTTCTGAACCAGTGACTCATGTGATGGCCTGCTCCAAGATCTCACATTCAAAGGGGAACAATAAAGTACCAACATTCGACATTTGTAACAATGACCTGGGCCCAGGGGACATTGGTTGCTCAACTATGGTGATAAACAAAGGCAAATGCACAGTAGAACTCATGTCCTGGAACATTGCTGGGTTGGCAAAGAAACCAGATGATAGCGAATGGGCCTTTTTTATTAAGGATATAGATGTTTGTCTCTTCCAGGAAACTTGGGTAGAGAATGCTACTATTATAGAAGGATTTCTTTCATTTAGTGTTCCTGCTATACCTCCAGAGAAGGGGCTGGGCCGGGCGAAAGGTGGGTTGTTATTACTTGTAAACAAGAACCTGCAGTGTGATTACAAGCTTCTGGAAATTGATTCTGCAGATATAAAAGCTATGTGTATTACATTCAAAAAAACTTTATCAATTGTTATTGTTAATGTTTATATACGATCGGTCTCATGCAGCTCCGAGTCTCATACCTTGGCCATTCTGTCCGAATTTGTAGAAAGCCTTCACCCCTCGACTATTTTAATTGTAGCTGGAGATTTTAATTGCACCTTTGAACCTTCCACCCTTATTAGTGACCTAATTGACGAAGAGGATGAGCTGTGGGGGATCCTGCAAATATCTATTACTCGGCCTTGCAAAAAATCTCGGGTGGCCACACAATTAGCTTCACTATGCTTAAAACACGGCCTTAGGGCCTGTAATGGTAGGACGCCATCTGATATGAACATTGCACCAACGTTCAAAAGGGGCAACTCCACTAGCACTATAGATTATTTCTTAGTTGATGTCAGGTTGTGGCCCCACTTGGAAGATATGAAAGCAATAGTGAGAAGCGATAGCGACCACTTTTCCTTGCTTTTTACCCTTTCCGGAGAAATGTTCAGGAGAACACACAATAATCATGTTACAATAATCCCGCCACCATGCTGGAATAATAAATTCACTAAGATTACTTGGCCAAAAGTGATGTCCAACCCATATCATATCAGAGCAATATACCAATTTTTTTTAAATAACTTGGCCGAGTATGAAGAGCAGACTGTGGGGAACATTCCGATTCTAAAAATTCATGATAATATGGCCATTCAGCTACGGGTTTTTTTTTATCAAGCAAGGCAGCCAAAGCCATGTGAAGGAAAAGGGGCACGTAAGGGATGGTTTGATGAGAGGTGTTCAAAGGCTAAGTCTGGACTTAAAGCAGTAGTAATGTCTGGTTCCCAGGGGGAGATCAAACAAGCTAGGACTCTATATAAAGAAACCGTGTCTAATGCAAAAAAGCGGTGGGAGGACTCCCTGTGGCAGGAATTATTAAATGCTTCCAGAGAGAAGGATAATAAGCGCTTTTGGGAACTCCTGTCTAAAAGAGAAAATGGAGGTAGGAGTTGTCCCAGCAACCACATACAACCAGAAAGCTGGGTAGAGCATTTTTCCACTCTTTATGCCCTTCCATAGGGCTCAACGGACATCAATGTAGTTAACTCCTCACCCATGCTACTGGATTTGATCCCCAGTACGTCAGTCCAAGTGGGGGCCCAGTGTATCCCCAAGGGTCATCTCATTTTTAAAGTAGAAGAAACCCTTGAGGCTATAAACAGCCTGAAACATGGCAAAGCACCCGGACCGGACAAACTCCCTGGAGATCTTTATAAATCTGAACCAAATATCTGGTCCTGGTATATCAATGCCATCTCAAATAGTATAGCTGCAGGGGGACGAATCCCGGGCACATGGATGGGGGCCGAAATTATACCCATCTACAAAAAAGGAAATGCTAACCTTCCAGCCAACTACAGGCCAATTAGCCTTGTAGACAACTTGCAAAAGATTTTTGCCAAACAAATTCTGCAGAGGCTAACTAGCTGGGTTGAGGAGCGCCAAATTCTTTCTCAACTACAGGCCAGGTTCCGTGCTAAAACTAGCACGGTAGACCAGGTCTTTCGATTGGCCATTTTGTACTGGATATATGTCCTTATCGCCAAGCAATGTCTATATGTAGTATTTATAGACCTGCGATCTGCTTTTGATCTGGTTCCAAGAGCTAAACTGTGGGAAGTGTTGGGCAGACTGTGAGTTCCAGAGGACCTACTACTCCTGCTAAAACGATTACATGAAAATACTTATGCCCAAGTGAGGTGGGGCGAACAAGGCGAATTGACAGAACAGATCCCAATCAGAAGGGGAGTCCGCCAAGGTTGTGTGCTAGCCCCCTTATTATTCACTCTATTCATCAACGAAGTAGTGAAGGCTGTGTCCATATGCCAGAATGACGCTCCCTCCCTGAACACACAAAAAATCCCTATCCTGCTTTTCGCAGATGATTCGCTCTTCATTTCTAAGACACTGATGGGGTTACAAATCCTTGTTGATCGATTCTATTCATTTTGTCGTGATCACGGGTTGGAGGTTAACATTAACAAAACAAAACTAATGGTGTTATCTAAAGGGCCTAGTAAAAGATGTTCCATTCATATCGATGGTGTTTTCTTGAAGAAGTTAGCTCTATACACTATTTGGGAGTCAGGTTAACTAGTAAACTATCATGGGAAGAGCAGATCACAAAAAGCGCAGGGTTGTTACAACATAGAGCTTCGTCCATACTGTGCTTTTATCAGGGCTCCTTTGCAAAAGCTGTTTCCCCAGCATTAAAGATTTATATAGCCAAGGCACAAGGTGCAGCCCTGTATGGAGCGGAGGTATGGGGTTTCTCCAACTGCAACAAGATCTCAGTGGGAGAAAACAACTTTGCGAGGGCCTTGATAGCGTTTCCACGCTCCACACCCCTGCTCCCAATATTTTTGGATCTGGGGTTAAGTCGAGCAGCAGATTTAGCTATTTTAAGACCTCTCCTGTACTGGATCAGGTTATGGACTACCCCTGAACTAGATACATATAAGATCTCATTACTTGATTTAAAATGCCAAAATGCCAATACTCTTCGCTGGATTTGCCATGTGTCCCATTGGTTCCACTTGTTGGGCTTGGGTGATTATTGGGAAAATCCCCACAAATTAGAGAGACGGCACAAAAATGTTTTAAAGTTAACTTATTGGTCTTATGTTAGGGATAACAACATAACCTGTAAATCGCATGGTCGTTTAACTAACTTTTTTATTGATCTTAAATGGACTCCAAAGTTTGAAGCCTATTTGGACATTATACCGGATCTGCACGGCAAAAGCCAATATGCAAGGTTTCGTTTTGGATCCTTGCCTCTGATGTCATTGATTCATAGGTGGGGGGCGATTGGTCTCCCTGGTATATGTCCTGCTTGTGGCAGTACCTCCGAAACTATCAAACACTTTATGTTCTTCTGTCCAGCTTATGCGAACCCGCAATCAAAATGGATCCGCAAAACTTGTAGGGCTATGGGATTTAAGATCTGTTCCTTGGCCCTACGGGTGTTAAAAAGTCATAATTCAGCTGATGTAATTCTTCCAGTGAGCAAGTATTTAATGACAGCCTGGCGCATACGTTGCCACTTCCAAAAAGCAACTTAAGGTTATTATCTCTTCTTAGAGTTTTATGTGTTTTTTGAGCTTTTGCTGTTTAATGTTTTAATGATTTCAAATTAATTTATTGATGTGTAGCTGCTGTATTTGATCAAAAATGATTATTTATTCTTGTATCTTCGCTAGTTTGTTTTATGTGCTTTCATGGTCAATTGATCGAATAAAGCTGTGTTGTTTAAGTAAATATAGCTGTTTTTTCTACCATTAATTTAAGACATGCAATGTTTTGGTCTTCATTTAATTGTGTTTGTTGTAAGATTCCTTGATACCTTAATGTGTTAAAGTCTTTTTTATTAATAGTGGAGTGTCAACACCAGAGCAGTACGCGCTCTATTGGCGACTAGAATGCAAAAACCAAGCACTCTCAAAACAAAGTAATTTATGCATTGTGTTGATATGTTGTGGTTTAACCTTTTGCATTGCAGAGTTCAATCCTGAAAACTTATTTTTAATATGCTTACAAATACTGTTCCTTTGCAATGTATTGCTGCAGGTTTTCAGAGTGTGTTAGGGTGTGGCCCCTTTCCAGGGCCTTCCAGAGACTTTCCCTGCAACATGACTGGGCGTGGTTGTGGGCTGGGCCAAGACTCTATAAAAGAGAGCCAGCCCAACTCCCAGTGCTCACTATTCAGAGTTCCCGGTGCAGAGCAGCAGCTTCTTCCTAAGCTCCTGTCCCGGCGGCCTATTGGATCTTCCAGGCTTCTGCCCTTCATCCTTCATTGATGATCATTGTTCCAGGCGGTAAGAGGGTGGTTGGACTGTTCCGACACCGTTATCGAGAATTTTCATATTCTTGGTTTAATTCTGTAATGATTAACAAAATTACTTGCACGCTACCATTCTTGACATTTATATGGTGGTTTACAAATCGACAAGACGCGCGATTTGTTTCATAAAGGTTTAACTTTGTTATTCATTGCGTGCTACCATTTCTTGGTATTTCTTGGTATTTACAGGATGTCTTACGAATCGGCAAGACGCGCAATTCGTTTCATGAGGATTTAACTTTGTTGTTCATTGCGCACTACCATTTCTTGACATTTACATTGTAGCTTAAGAATCGGCAAAAGACGCGCGATTCGTTTCATTGTACTTTGATCTTGTTATTCATTGTGAGCTGTTATTTCTTGGCATTAACATCGTGGTTTACGAATCGGCAAGATGCGCAATTCGTTTAATGATGATTTGATTTTGATATTCATTGCGTGCTACTATTTCTTGACATTTTACATGGTGACACTCGAATTGGCAAGACGCACGATTCTCTCCTCGAGTTTAATTCATGTTGTTTATTGTATGCCACTATTCTAAGATATTTATTATGTAATATTTGAGAAGACAAGTTATATGATTTGTTTCCTGAATCCATATTGTGTTATTCATGGTGCACAATCCTTTTATGGTGTTTACTATATATATATATATATATATATATACAAATCTGCAATATTCGCAATTTGTGTTGAAACATTTTAAGAGTATACTTACCAGAGTTTCTAGATGCAATATTGTATGGTCCTAGTATGCATTCTCAAAAAAAGGATTTATATGACTGGTTTAAAATTTTGTCAGAATGTTTTTCTGATTCTCATGTAAAGGAAAGTACTTGAATAAGAAAGTTTTTATTTAATCCATCTTGATTCCCTTACAGGTATCCAACCATCTTGAAACTTAGTCATTTTAAGCTTAATTCTTAGATTTTTCATGTTTTCAGAATGACTAGGCTTGGAATCATAGTCTAGTATTGATTTCAGGAGATATAGGGGGTCATTTTGACCCTGGCGGCCGGCGGTAAGGTGGCGGGAACACCGCCAACAGGCTGGCGGTGTCCCACCAGCTATTATGACCGTGGCGCAAAAGCCACGGCCATACCGCCGGCCCCTCCACTTTACCGCCAGGTCTCCGCCTGGCGGTCATAATCCCCAGGGCAGTGGTGCTGGGGATTATGGGTCCCCGACCGCCAGCCTGTCCGTGGCGGTAAACACCGCCATGGAAAGGCTGGCGGTAAGGGGACTTGGGGTGCCCCTGGGGGCCCCTGCACTGCCCATGTACCTGGCATGGGCAGTGCAGGGGCCCCCAGGCATAGCCCAGTCGCACATTTCACTGCCCGAATTTCGGGCAGTGAAATGCGCGACGGGTGCTACTGCACCCGCTGCACATCAGCATTGCCGCCGGCTCTATTACGAGCCGGCAGCAATGTTGATGTGACATTTCCGCTGGGCCAGCGGACGGTAACACTGTTACTGTCCGCTGGCCCAGCGGAAATGTCATAATAAGGAGGCAGGAATACCGCTGACAATGGCGGTATTCTGTCTCCCGCGGCCTCGGCGGTCTTCTAGGAAGACCGCTGAGGTCGTAATGACCCCATAATTTTCATATTGTGTGTTCTAACCTTTTTCTTATTACAGGACTCCTTCCCAGCTGTTCCTTTCCTATTCCCCTCTTCCCCTCTTGAACTCTCTTAGCCTCTGTGATTTATCTATCAGAGTCTTGGAGCTGTTCAGTGGTGGATGTGTTGGGAACGTGCGCAGACCCCGAGGATCTGGTGACTCTGACAGAATAGTGAGCCCACAAATTATTATCCTCCTGGTTTGTGTATGTTCTCAGCATGGCCACGCTGGACAAGTTAGTCAAGGCTATCACCCAGCTTCGGGCAGAGGTGGTATCATCCAAAGAATTGACAACTAGCTTAGCTGAAAGAGTGAGTCAGTTGCAAGATAAGGTAGAGAAGAAGGAACAAAGTCCCACAGATGTGTCTTGGCCAGGTACTTCTTCTCAGACTTCTGGAAGTAATCCGACAAACATTTCCCTAAATGTTCCTTCCGCAATTCCTTTAGCTCCCCCAGAACGTTTCTCAGGTGACCCTTTGAAAGCGCAATCTTTCCTGGTTCAAGTGGGACTACGCTTCATCTGCAGACCACATACTTTCCCCGATGCCCAGTCCAAAGTAGCTTTCTTGTTATCATATTTGGCTGGGGATGCAGCTACTTGGGCAATTCCTCTTGTGCGTAAAAATAGTCCCTTGTTGTACAACTGGAGAAATTTTGTTCGTGAGTTTGAGAGAGTTTTTGATCGTAGAACTGTAACACAGTCAGCAGATCGTGAATTATTAGATTTACGCCAAGGGAATCAAGACCTAGTGTTGTATTTAGCCAACTTTAACCGGCTGGTTGCCGAGACATCCTGGCCTGAAGAAAAACAAACGGTCTTGTTTTACAAGGGACTCAAAGAGGAACTAAAAGATATCTTAGCGCAAATCGACCCACAACCTACAGACTGTCAAGAATTAATAAACCTTGTCTTGAGACTTGATCATCATTTATTCAAGGAACGTGCATGATAACAGAGACCCAAGAACTCCGAAAGAGAGAACGCCGGAACCGATGGAAATTGGAACCATCAGAAGACCTTTGACCAAAGATGAAAAGGACTTACGCAGAAAAAACAAACAATGTCTTTATTGTGGGCGAAAGGGTCATTTTGCCAAAGATTGTCCAATCAAACTAAAGAACAACCAAGGTCCAGTTCAGAAGGTCGCAGCCAATGCACCAGTCGAGTTGGAAAACTAAAACACCTGAGATGCAGAGAAGGGTTGCTCCTGGGTGTCACTGTGGACCCTTCACAATCTAGACATCTTAAACTGGAAATAAGAATTCAGGTCAAGAAAAAGATCTATTTCAAAAAAGCTCTAGTTGATTCTGGGGCTACTGGGAACTTTGTTGGTGTCCAATTAGTTTGTGCATGGGGGATCCCATGTATTGAAAAGAAGACCCCAGAAATCATCCAGGCAGTCAATGGAAAACTCTTGACTGGAGGTCCGGTAACTCTTCAGACTATCCCCTTGTCGATGATTTGTGAAGATAAGAATCAAAGAAAGAAACATAAAGAGAAAATCATCCTTGACGTGATCCATGCTCCCCAATATGGGATTATCCTCGGTTTGCCATGGTTAACTCATCACAATCCAGAGATCAATTGGGCAGAACGAAAAATCGTGTTGTCATCTGCGCTATGTAATGAACAATGTCTCCAAAAGATTCAAATACCAAAAGTTTGCAACTCTTACATAGCTACTGCCGCGGAGAAAGAAATTTAGCTGCCCAAACAGTATTCATCTTACAAAGATGTATTTGATGAGAAAGGAGCAGAGACTCTACCTCCTCATAGATCTTATGACTGTCAAATTGATCTAGCCCCAGGTGCGATACTTCCCAGCTTTCGTATATATGCCTTGTCAGAACATGAAAATCAACATTTACGAAAACACTTAGATCAATTTTTGGAGAATGGTTTAATTCGACCCTGTAAGTCTCCTGCATCTTCGCCTTTGTTTTTTGTTTCAAAAGCTAATGGAGAACTTCGATCTTGCATCGACTATAGGGGTTTGAACAAAGTCACCATCAGGAATAAATATCCTTTACCCCTAATTCTGGTCTTATTGGAACAAGTAAAGAGAGCAAAAATCTACACGAAGGTTGACCTTCGAGGTGCTTATCATTTGGTCAGAATGAGAGAGGGTGACGAATGGAAAACAGCGTTCAAGACAAGATATGGCCTTTTTGAATACACCATCATGCCTTTTGGTCTATGTAATGCTCCAGCAGCATTTCAATTTTTCTTGAATGACGTTCTTAGAGAGTACCTCGACATATTTGCCATAGTCTACATCAATGACATTTTGATCTACTCAGACAATGAAAACGAACATGTCCAACATGTCAAGAAAATTCTTGCAGCCCTTCGAAAACACCATTTATATTGCAAACTAACCAAGTGTGAGTTTCACGTTACCACAGTTGAGTTTTTAGGGGTTACTCTTACCCCTCAAGGTATGGTAATGGCAGAAAAGAAAGTAAAAGCTGTATCTGATTGGCCCACCCCAGAGACTGTTCGTGATGTACAATGTTTCCTGGGGTTTGCAAATTTTTACTGGAGGTTCATAAATCATTTCTCCCAGACAGTGGCTCCAATCACTAAGCTACTATGAAAGAAAGAAAAGTTTGTATGGTCCCCAGAAGCTGATCAAGCCTTCTCGACTTTGAAGGAAGCTTTCTCCACTGCCCCAGTCTTGATTCATCCTGATACGAATCGACCTTTCATAGTGGAAGCTGATGCTTCAGATGTAGCAATAGGAGCTGTCTTATCACAACGAAATAAAGAAACTGATCAACTTCATCCTGTAGCTTATATGTCTCGGAGGTTGAACGAAGCCGAACAGAACTATGTCATTGCTGAAAAAGAGCTTCTGGCGATTCGTGACGCCTTTAAAGAATGGAGACATCATTTGTTGAGTGCCAAATATACTGTCACAGTATATACTGATCATCGTAATCTTCAATTCATGAGTTCTGCCAGACTTCTGACCCCTCGGCAATTTTTGCCGAATTTGATTTTGTAGTAACCTTTGTCCCGTCAAGAGTCTATCACGTTGCCTGCATTTCAAGCCTCCAGAGCTATCATTGCTCCTGACAAGGTTCTATGTATCATAAAAACTGAAGATTTGTTTGAAGAAATTCACAACTCTTTGACTGTTGAAAAATGGCAAACATGGGCCCAAGCAGATCCCAAAAGGTCAATCAAGCAAGGATTACCCTTTCATGACGCTTGTTTGTTCGTACCCACTACCAAACTTCCCAAGATAGTGTTTCATTGGTTGCATGTTATACCTACAGCAGGTCACCCAGGTACTCCTAAAACTCTTGAACTAATCCAATGCTATTTTTGGTGGCCTACCCTAACAAAAGATGTAAAAGCAATGGTAAACAACTGCAAAGTTTGTGCTTGCATTAACCGGTTCTGTGCCTTGGATGAGATGATCTCGTCCAAGGCTACAGTTCCCCTGTGCCTTGGACGAGATCATCTCGTCCATGGCACAGGGGAACTTGGGGGAGCGCTAGCGTGCCCCCCGTGCACCCCTTCCCCCCCCAAACCGGGGATGGAAGGGGAACACCTTCCCCTTCCACCCCCAACCCCCGTGACGTCCAGCGCTATTGAAAGAGAAATGCTAAGCATTTCTCTTTCAATCACGTGGGGGAGGCCCGGAGGGGCTTCAAAGGGAAGGAAATGTATTTCCTTCCCTTTGAAGTCTCTCCGAGGGTTTCTAAAGCCGGATTGCTTGCAATCCGGCTTTTGAAACCCCACTAGACACCAGGGATTTTTTTTTTTTGTACTGTTACTGACAAAAGGGAGCGACCCCTTGGGCAAGGGTCGCTCCCGGGGGGGCATATTTTCGGGAAGGCCTTTTCTGCCCCCCTCTAGGCACCAGGGATAATTTTTTTTAATTTTTTTTTACGTTTTTTTTTTTTTTTAGGTGGGGAGCGACCCCTTAGGCAAAGGGGTAAATTATGTTTAGGCCATTTCTGCCCCCCTTGGGGGCAGATTGGCCTATTATGATGAGGCCAATCTGCCCCCAAGGGGGGTAGAAACCACTAGACACCAGGGAGTTTTTCTTTGCGTGAATTTCACGCAAGGGGAGCGACCCCTTAGGCAAGGGTCGCTCCCTGGGGGGGCAATTTATTTTAGGCCATTTCTGCCCCCCCTATTATTAGGCCGATCTGCCCCGGGGGGGCAGAACCCTCTAGGCACCAGGGCAAATTTTTTTTGTGTGTTTTTTTTTTTTGTTTGTTTGTTTTTTTAGAGATGGGGAGCGACCCATCAGGCAAGGGTCGCTCCCCTGGGGGGCAAATTGTATTCAGGCCATTTCTGCCCCCCCTTGGGGGCAGATTGGCCGATTTTAGGTCAACCTGCCCCCAAGGGGGCAGAAACCAATAGGCACCTGGGATTTGTTTTTTGGGGCCAATGTCACGCAGGGGGAGCGACCCCGTAGGCAAGGGTCGCTCCGGGGGGGGGGGTGGGGGCCCAAATTTATTTTAGGGCATTTCTGCCCCCCCCCCCCCCCTCCCGGGGCCGGCTGAGCTAGAGGCCAAACTCCACAGGTAGGCACTTTGCAAAAAACACCTCTGTTTTCTGTGAAAAAATATGTTGTGTCCACGTTGTGTTTTGGGCCATTTCCTTTCGTGGGCGCTAGGCCTACCCACAGAAGTGAGGTACCATTTTTATCGAGAGACTAAGGGGAACGCTGGGTGGAAGGAAGTTTGTGGCTCCTCTCAGATTCCAGAACTTTCTGCCACAGAAATGTGAGGAACATGTGTTTTTTAGCCAAATTTTGAGGTTTGCAAAGGATTCTGGGTAACAGAACCTGGTCCGAGCCCCGCAAGTCACCCCTCCTTGGATTCCCCTAGGTCTCTAGTTTTCAGAAATGCACAGGTTTGGGAGGTTTCCCTAGGTGCCGGCTGAGCTAGAGGCCAAAATCTACAGGTAGGCACTTCGCAAAAAACACCTCTGTTTTCTTCCAAAAATTTGGATGTGTCCACGTTGGGCTTTGGGGCGTTTCCTGTCGCGGGCGCAAGGCCTACCCACACAAGTGAGGTATCATTTTTATCGGGAGACTTGGGGGAACGCTGGGTTGAAGGAAATTTGTGGCTCCTCTCAGATTCCAGAACTTTCTGCCACAGAAATGTGAGGAACATGTGTTTTTTTAGCCAAATTTTTAGGTTTGCAAAGGATTCTGGCTACCAGAACCTGGTCCAAGCCCTGCAAGTCACCCCTCCTTGGATTCCCCTAGGTCTCTAGTTTTCAGAAATGCGCAGGTTTGGTAGGTTTCCCTAGGTGCCGGCGGAGCTAGAGGCCAAAATCTACAGGTAGGCACTTCGCAAAAAACACCTCTGTTTTCTTCCAAAAATTTGGATGTGTCCACGTTGCGCTTTGGGGTGTTTCCTGTCGCGGGCGCTAGGCCTACCCACACAAGTGAGGTATCATTTTTATCGGGACACTTTGGGGAACGCTGGGTGGAAGGAAATTTGTGGCTCCTCTCAGATTCCAGAACTTTCTGCCACAGAAATGTGAGGAACATGTGTTTTTTTAGCCAAATTTTGAGATTTGCAAAGGATTCTGGGTAACAGAACCTGGTCCGAGCCCCGCAAGTCACCCCTCCTTGGATTCCCCAAGGTCTCTAGTTTTCAGAAATGCACAGGTTTGGTAGGTTTCCCTAGGTGCCGGCTGAGCTAGAGGCCAAAACCTACAGGTAGGCACTTCGCAAAAAACACCTCTGTTTTCTTCCAAAAATTTGGATGTGTCCACGTTGCGCTTTGGGACGTTTCCTGTCGCGGGCGCTAGGCCTACCCACACAAGTGAGGTATCATTTTTATCGGGAGACTTGGGGGAACGCTGGGTGGAAGGAAATTTGTGGCTCCTCTCAGATTCCAGAACTTTCTGCCACAGAAATGTGAGGAACATGTGTTTTTTTAGCCAAATTTTGAGGTTTGCAAAGGATTCTGGGTAACAGAACCTGGTCCGAGCCCCGCAAGTCACCCCATCTTGGATTCCCCTAGGTCTCTAGTTTTCAGAAATGCACAGGTTTGGTAGGTTTCCCTAGGTGCCGGCTGAGCTAGAGGCCAAAATCTACAGGTAGGCACTTCGCAAAAAACACCTCTGTTTTCTTCCAAAAATTTAGATGTGTCCACGTTGCGCTTTGGGGCGTTTCCTGTCGCAGGCGCTAGGCCTACCCACACAAGTGAGGTATAATTTTTATCGAGAGACTTAGGGGAACGCTGGGTGGAAGGAAGTTTGTGGCTCCTCTCAGATTCCAGAACTTTCTGCCACAGAAATGTGAGGAACATGTGTTTTTTAGCCAAATTTTGAGGTTTGCAAAGGATTCTGGGTAACAGAACCTGGTCCGAGCCCCGCAAGTCACCCCTCCTTGGATTCCCCTAGGTCTCTAGTTTTCAGAAATGCACAGGTTTGGGAGGTTTCCCTAGGTGCCGGCTGAGCTAGAGGCCAAAATCTACAGGTAGGCACTTCGCAAAAAACACCTCTGTTTTCTTCCAAAAATTTGGATGTGTCCACGTTGGGCTTTGGGGCGTTTCCTGTCGCGGGCGCAAGGCCTACCCACACAAGTGAGGTATCATTTTTATCGGGAGACTTGGGGGAACGCTGGGTTGAAGGAAATTTGTGGCTCCTCTCAGATTCCAGAACTTTCTGCCACAGAAATGTGAGGAACATGTGTTTTTTTAGCCAAATTTTTAGGTTTGCAAAGGATTCTGGCTACCAGAACCTGGTCCAAGCCCCGCAAGTCACCCCTCCTTGGATTCCCCTAGGTCTCTAGTTTTCAGAAATGCGCAGGTTTGGTAGGTTTCCCTAGGTGCCGGCGGAGCTAGAGGCCAAAATCTACAGGTAGGCACTTCGCAAAAAACACCTCTGTTTTCTTCCAAAAATTTGGATGTGTCCACGTTGCGCTTTGGGGTGTTTCCTGTCGCGGGCGCTAGGCCTACCCACACAAGTGAGGTATCATTTTTATCGGGACACTTTGGGGAACGCTGGGTGGAAGGAAATTTGTGGCTCCTCTCAGATTCCAGAACTTTCTGCCACAGAAATGTGAGGAACATGTGTTTTTTTAGCCAAATTTTGAGATTTGCAAAGGATTCTGGGTAACAGAACCTGGTCCGAGCCCCGCAAGTCACCCCTCCTTGGATTCCCCAAGGTCTCTAGTTTTCAGAAATGCACAGGTTTGGTAGGTTTCCCTAGGTGCCGGCTGAGCTAGAGGCCAAAATCTACAGGTAGGCACTTCGCAAAAAACACCTCTGTTTTCTTCCAAAAATTTGGATGTGTCCACGTTGCGCTTTGGGACGTTTCCTGTCGCGGGCGCTAGGCCTACCCACACAAGTGAGGTATCATTTTTATTGGGAGAATTGGGGGAACGCTGGGTGGAAGGAAATTTGTGGCTCCTCTCAGATTCCAGAACTTTCTGCCACAGAAATGTGAGGAACATGTGTTTTTTTAGCCAAATTTTGAGGTTTGCAAAGGATTCTGGGTAACAGAACCTGGTCCGAGCCCCACAAGTCACCCCATCTTGGATTCCCCTAGGTCTCTAGTTTTCAGAAATGCACAGGTTTGGTAGGTTTCCCTAGGTGCCGGCTGAGCTAGAGGCCAAAATCTACAGGTAGGCACTTCGCAAAAAACACCTCTGTTTTCTTCCAAAAATTTAGATGTGTCCACGTTGCGCTTTGGGGCGTTTCCTGTCGCAGGCGCTAGGCCTACCCACACAAGTGAGGTATAATTTTTATCGGGAGACTTGGGGGAACGCTGGGTGGAAGGAAATTTGTGGCTCCTCTCAGATTCCAGAACTTTCTGCCACAGAAATGTGAGGAACATGTGTTTTTTTAGCCGAATTTTGAGGTTTGCAAAGGATTCTGGGTAACAGAACCTGGTCCGAGCCCCGCAAGTCACCCCGCCGTGGATTCCCCTAGGTCTCTAGTTTTCAGAAATGCACAGGTTTGGTAGGTTTCCCTAGGTGCCGGCTGAGCTAGAGGCCAAAATCTACAGGTAGGCACTTCGCAAAAAACACCTCTGTTTTCTTCCAAAAATTTGGATGTGTCCACGTTGCGCTTTGGTGCGTTTCCTGACGCGGGCGCTAGGCCTACCCACACAAGTGAGGTATCATTTTTATTGGGAGACTTGGGGGAATGCTGGGTGGAAGGAAATCTGTGGCTCCTCTCAGATTCCAGAACTTTCTACCACAGAAATGTGAGGAACATGTGTTTTTTTAGCCAAATTTTGAGGTTTGCAAAGGATTCTGGGTAACAGAAACTGGTCCGAGCCCCGTAAATCACCCCTCCTTGGATTCCCCTAGGTCTCTAGTTTTCAGAAATGCACAGGTTTGGTAGGTTTCCCTAGGTGGCGGCGGAGCTAGAGGCCAAAATCTACAGGTAGGCACTTCGCAAAAAACACCTCTGTTTTCTTCCAAAAATGTGGATGTGTCCACGTTGCGCTTTGGGGCGTTTCCTGTTGCGGGCGCTAGGCCTACCCACACAAGTGAGGTATCCTTTTTATCGGGAGACTTGGGGGAACGCTGGGTGGAAGGAAATGTGTGGCTCCTCTCAGATTCCCGAACTTTCTGCCACAGAAATGTGAGGAACATGTGTTTTTTTAGCCCAATTTTGAGGTTTGCAAAGGATTCTGGGTAACAGAACCTGGTCCGAGCCCCGCAAGTCACCCCATCTTGGATTCCCCTAGGTCTCTAGTTTTCAGAAATGCACAGGTTTGGTAGGTTTCCCTAGGTGCCGACGGAGCTAGAGGCAAAAATCTACAGGTAGGCACTTCGCAAAAAACACCTCTGTTTTCTTCCAAAAATTTGGATGTGTCCACGTTGCGCTTTGGGACGTTTCCTGTCGCGGGCGCTAGGCATACCCACACAAGTGAGGTATCATTTTTATTGGGAGACTTGGGGGAACGCTGGGTGGAAGGAAATTTGTGGCTCCTCTCAGATTCCAGAACTTTCTGCCACAGAAATGTGAGGAACATGTGTTTTTTTAGCCAAATGTTGAGGTTTGCAAAGGATTCTGGGTAACAGAACCTGGTCCGAGCCCCGCAAGTCACCCCTCCTTGGATTCCCCTAGGTCTCTAGTTTTCAGAAATGCACAGGTTTGGTAGGTTTCCCTAGGTGCCGACGGAGCTAGAGGCAAAAATCTACAGGTAGGCACTTCGCAAAAAACACCTCTGTTTTCTTCCAAAAATGTGGATGTGTCCACGTTGCGCTTTGGGGCGTTTCCTGTTGCGGGCGCTAGACCTACCCACACAAGTGAGGTATCCTTTTTATCGGGAGACTTGGGGGAACGCTGGGTGGAAGGAAATGTGTGGCTCCTCTCAGATTCCCGAACTTTCTGCCACAGAAATGTGAGGAACATGTGTTTTTTTAGCCCAATTTTGAGGTTTGCAAAGGATTCTGGGTAACAGAACCTGGTCCGAGCCCCGCAAGTCACCCCATCTTGGATTCCCCTAGGTCTCTAGTTTTCAGAAATGCACAGGTTTGGTAGGTTTCCCTAGGTGCCGACGGAGCTAGAGGCAAAAATCTACAGGTAGGCACTTCGCAAAAAACACCTCTGTTTTCTTCCAAAAATTTGGATGTGTCCACGTTGCGCTTTGGGACGTTTCCTGTCGCGGGCGCTAGGCATACCCACACAAGTGAGGTATCATTTTTATTGGGAGACTTGGGGGAACGCTGGGTGGAAGGAAATTTGTGGCTCCTCTCAGATTCCAGAACTTTCTGCCACAGAAATGTGAGGAACATGTGTTTTTTTAGCCAAATTTTGAGGTTTGCAAAGGATTCTGGGTAACAGAACCTGGTCCGAGCCCCGCAAGTCACCCCTCCTTGGATTCCCCTAGGTCTCTAGTTTTCAGAAATGCACAGGTTTGGTAGGTTTCCCTAGGTGCCGGCTGAGCTAGAGGCCAAAAGCTACAGGCAGGCACTTCGCAAAAAACACCTCTGTTTTCTTCCAAAAATTTGGATGTTTCCACGTTGCGCTTTGGGGCGTTTCCTGTTGCAGGCGCTGGGCCTACCCACACAAGTGAGGTATCATTTTTATCGGGAGACTTGGGGGAACGCTGGGTGGAAGGAAATTTGTGGCTCCTCTCAGATTGCAGAACTTTCTGCCACAGATATGTGAGGAACATGTGTTTTTTTAGCCAAATTTTGAGGTTTGCAAAGGATTCTGTGTAACAGAACCTGGTCCGAGCCCCGCAAGTCACCCCATCTTGGATTCCCCTAGGTCTCTAGTTTTCAGAAATGCACAGGTTTGGTAGGTTTCCCTAGGTGCCGGCTGAGCTAGAGGCCAAAATCTACAGGTAGGCACTTCGCAAAAAACACCTCTGTTTTCTTCCAAAAATTTGGATGTGTCCACGTTGCGCTTTGGGACGCTTCCTGTCGCGGGCGCTAGGCCTACCCACACAAGTGAGGTATCATTTGTATCAGGAGACTTGGGGGAACGCTGGGTGGAAGGAAATTTGTGGCTCCTCTTAGATTCCAGAACTTTCTGCCACAGAAATGTGAGGAACATGTGTTCTTTTAGCCAAATTTTGAGGTTTGCAAAGGATTCTGGGTAACAGAACCTGGTCCGAGCCCCGCAAGTCACCCCATCTTGGATTCCCCTAGGTCTCTAGTTTTCAGAAATGCACAGGTTTGGTAGGTTTCCCTAGGTGCCGGCTGAGCTAGAGGCCAAAATCTACAGGTAGGCACTTCGCAAAAAACACCTCTGTTTTCTTCCAAAAATTTGGATGTGTCCACGTTGCGCTTTGGGACGCTTCCTGTCGCGGGCGCTAGGCCTACCCACACAAGTGAGGTATCATTTGTATCAGGAGACTTGGGGGAACGCTGGGTGGAAGGAAATTTGTGGCTCCTCTTAGATTCCAGAACTTTCTGCCACAGAAATGTGAGGAACATGTGTTTTTTTAGCCAAATTTTGAGGTTTGCAAAGGATTCTGGGTAACAGAACCTGGTCCGAGCCCCTTAAGTCACCCCTCCTTGGATTCCCCTAGGTCTCTAGTTTTCAGAAATGCACAGGTTTGGTAGGTTTCCCTAGGTGCTGGCTGAGCTAGAGGCCAAAATCTACAGGTAGGCACTTCACAAAAAACACCTCTGTTTTCTTTCAAAAAATTGGATGCGTCCACGTTGCGCTTTGGGGCGTTTCCTGTCGCGGGCGCTAGGCCTACCCACACAAGTGAGGTATCATTTTTATCGGGAGACTTGGGGGAACATAGATTAGCAAAACAAGTGTTATTGCCCCTTGTCTTTCTCTACATTTTTTCTTTCCAAATATAGGAGAGTGTGTAAAAAAGACATCTATTTGAGAAATGCCCTGTAATTCACATGCTAGTATGGTCACCCCGGAATTCAGAGATGTGCAAATAACCTCAACACCTTATCTTGTGCCCTTTTTGGAAATACAAAGGTTTTCTTGATAGCAATTTTTTACTCTTTATATTTCAGCAAATGAATTGCTGTATACCCGGTATAGAATGAAAACGCACTGCAGGGTGCAGCTCATTTATTGGCTCTGGGTTCCTTGGGTTCTTGATGAACCTACAAGCCCTATATATCCCCGCAACCAGAGGAGTCCAGCAGACGTAACGGTATATTGCTTTCGATAAGACATTGCAGGGAAAAGTTACAGAGTAAAACGTAGAGAAACATTTATGTTTCTTTCACCTCAATTTCAATATTTTTCTTTTTCAGTTGTTATTTTCTGTAGGAAACCCTTGTAGGATCTACACAAATGACCCCTTGCTGAATTCAGAATTTTGTCTACTTTTCAGAAATGTTTAGGTTTCTGGGATCCAGCATTGGTTTCATGCCCATTTCCGTCACTGACTGGAAGGAGGCTGAAAGCACAAAAAATTGCAAAAATGGGGTATGTCCCAGTAAAATGCCAAAATTGTGTTGAAAAATTGGGTTTTCTGATTCAAGTCTGCCTGTTCCTGAAAGCTGGGAAGCTGCTGAGTTTAGCACCGCAAACCCTTTGTTGATGTCATTTTTAGGGGAAAAACCACAAGCCTTCTTCTGCAGCCACTTTTTCAATTTTGTTTTAAAAAAACAAAATTGTCCCTGTATTTTGGCCAATTTCTTGGCCTCCTTCAGGGGAACACACAAAGTCTGGGTACCTCTAGAATCCCTAGGATGTTGGAAAAAAAGGACGCAAATTTGGCTTGGTTAGCTTATGTGGACAAAAAGTTATGAGGTCCTAAGCGCGAACTGCCCCAAATTGGCAAAAAAAGGCCTGGCACAGGAGGGGGAAAAGGCCTGGCAGCGAAGGGGTTAAAACAAGTCATTCAAAAGCAAAAGGGTTGTTACATCCACTTCCAACCCCAAGTCGTCCATGGGAGCACATTTCTTTAGACTTTATTACCGGTCTGCCAGTGGTTCAACAGCATTCAGTAATTCTGGTAGTAGTAGATAGTCTCACGAAATATGGACATTTCATTGCCTGTAAAAAATTGCCCACTTCTAGTGAATTGGCAACTATTTTACTGAACAGAGTGGTTCGTTATCATGGACTGCCAAAGGTTATCCTCTCCGATCAGGGGGTCGCAATTTGCCTCCAATTTCTGGAAGACATGGTGTAAAACACTTCAAGTGACATCTACGCTATCTACTAGTCACCATCCTCAAACAGATGGTCAAACGGAGAGACTAAATCAGACTTTGAAACAATACTTACGTGCCTACGCTGAAAAAGCACTTTATTCTTGGACATCTATGCTCTGGTTAGCTGAGTTAGCTTAGAATAATTAATTCCTCACTTCTATTGGCGTTACACACTTTTTTGGTTTATTTGGCTATCATCCTGACACCTTGCCCATCACAATTCCTCAAGAAAGTTCTCTTACTCCAGCTGTGTCAGAAACCATTCAGCATTTGCATCAAACCCAGAAACTGATTCAACAGCATTTAGAAAAAGCCAAACAAAAATACAAAAGGCATTATGACAAGAAACATTGTGAGGGACCACAATATCAACCAGGTGACAAAGTGTGGCTTTCCACAAAACATATAGACTTCAAGAAGAAGCACATGTTTAACCCCAAATTCATAGGTCCTTATACTGTCTTTCAGCAAATCAATCCGGTGACCTATCAACTACAATTGGCCAGATCCTTACGGATTCATCCAGTGTTCCACACTTCACTCTTGAAAAGGGAGTCCAAAAGGTCCACCCTCATCCAGCTCCTGTTGTATGTCAAGGGGAAGAAAAATGCGAAGTCAAGAAAGTGTTGGATTCTAAACTGAGAGGGCGTAATCTATGGTACTTAATCTCATGGAAAGGTTATGGTCTTGAAAGTAACTCATGGGTTTCCGCATCTGATGTTCATGCTCCAGTACTTGTGAGACGCTTTCATCGTCTTAATCCAGGCAAACCAGGCCCTAGAGCGCATCTGGGAGAGGGGAGTACTGTCAACACCAGAGCAGTACGCGCTCTATTGGCGACAAGAATGCAAAAACCAAACACTCCCAAAACAACGTAATTTATGCATTGTGCTGATATGTTGTGGTTTAACCTTTTGCATTGCAGAGTTCAATCCTGAAAACTTATTTTTAATATGCTTACAAATACTGTTCCTTTGCAATGTATTGCTGCAGGTTTTCAGAGTGTGTTAGGGTGTGGCCCCTTTCCAGGGCCTTCCAGAGACTGGGCGTGGTTGTGGGCTGGGCCAAGACTCTATAAAAGAGAGCCAGCCGAACTCCCAATGCTCACTATTCAGAGTTCCCAGTGCAGAGCAGCAGCTTCTTCCTGAGCTCCTGTCCCGGCGGCCTATTGGATCTTCCAAGCTTCTGCCCTTCATCCTTCATTGGTGATCATTGTTCCAGGAGGTAAGACGGTGGTTGGACTGTTCCGACACCGTTATCGAGAATTTTCATATTCTTGGTTTAATTCTGTAATGATTATCAAATTACTTGCGCGCTACCATTCTTGACATTTATATGGTGGTTTACAAATCGGCAAGACGCGCGATTCGTTTCATGAGGATTTAAATTTGTTTTTCATTGCGCGCTACCATTTCTTGACATTTGCATGGTAGCTTAAGAATCGGCAAAAGACGCATGATTCGTTTCATTGTACTTTGATCTTGTTATTCATTGTGAGCTGTTATTTCTTGCCATTAACATCATGGTTTACGAATCGGCAAGACGTGCAATTCGTTTAATGATGATTTGATTTTGATATTCATTGCTTGCTATGATTTCTTGACATTTTACATGGTGACACTCGAATTGGCAAGACTCACGATTCTCTCCTCGAGTTTAATTCATGTTGTTTATTGTATGCCACTATTCTAAGATATTTATTATGTAATATTCGAGTTGACAAGTTATATGATTTGTTTCCTGAATCCATATTGTGTTATTCATGGTGCACAATCCTTTTATGGTGTTTACTATATATATATATATATATATATATATATATATATATATATATATATATATATATATATATATATAAATCTGCAATATTCACAATTTGTGTTGAAACATTTTAAGAGTATACAGAAGGCCAGAGTTTCTAGATGCAATATTGTATGGTCCTAGTATGCATTCTCAAAAAAAGGATTTATGTGACTGGTTTAAAATTTAGTCAGAATGGGTTTCTGATTCTCATGTAAAGGAAAGTACTTGAATAAGCAAGTTTTCATTTAATCCATCTTGATTCCCTTACAGGTATCCAACCATATTGAAACTTAGTCATTTTAAGCTTAATTCTTAGATTGTTCATGGTTTCAGAAAGACTAGGCTTAGAATCATAGTCTAGTATTGATTTCAGGAGATATAATTTTCATATTGTGTGTTCTAACCTTTTTCTTATTACAGGTCTCCTTCCCAGCTGTTCCCTTCCTAATCCCCTCTTCCCCTCTTGAACTCTCTTAGCCTCTGTGATTTATCTATTAGAGTCTTGGAGCTGTTCAGTGGTGGACGTGTTAGGAACGTGCGCAGACCCCGAAGATCTGGTGACTCTGACATGGAGTGAACATTATGAATATATTCTAGAAAATCACTGTTTGCTTGTTCCATTGGTATTGGTTCAAGGATCACAGTATGTCACATGGGTATTTTGGGAATTTATATTTTCATGTTCTTTGATGTTTTTGACAGCATTCATTTGTCTGTGCATGCTTTTGTAATGTTATTAAACTTTCTGGTTTTGGATCTGTGGTTTTAGTATGTTATATATTTATTAATAAATTGAGTAGTTTCTTGAAGGTTTGTTTTTTTCACATTGGGGAGCATTTTCAGTCCATAACAATGCATGCATATCTGGTGAACCTCTTTGCTGAAATTCAACACGATAAAAAAATCACTTATTTTTCCTATGTGAACATTTTTCGTACTTGAAAGTCAAAATGTCTTCCACTTGCAATTAGATCTTTTTGAATTAACTTGCATTTGTTTTCCTAGGTCCTTTTAAGGGCCTGAAATCTCGTCCGCTCTATTACAAGTTCCATAGGATATAATGGAACTTGTAATACAGTGGGTGGGATATCCCTCAAGTCTGTGATGGAATAATCCCCTCTGCCACTGTCGTAATCAGGGCCTTAGAAATTGTTCTTCTGTCTACTGTTGTTGTTGTAATAGTACATTTATTAAATGTTGCCATCTAGTTTCTGCTGCAGATAAAGTAAGAAAAAATGGGTATTCCAAGTTGTCTGATAGTTGAAAATAGATCTTTTTGAAATGTTCCCAATATGGTGGTGAACTGCGAATAGTTTTTAATATTTTGTATCCTTCATAAAATTCTATAATGTTTTCAAAGTTGTGTTTAATATCCTTTGCATTATTTATGTTTCCATTACTGAAACGCCTTCATAAAAAATGTTGAATGTTTCCTTGAATCTGTTTAATGTGTAATTTTTAAAAATTAAAGAATATATTAGTAATTCATTGTGCAACTCTTCTTTTATGACTTTGAAATTCCCACTGACATGTGGTATTATAGTGTACACAAATTTCTCTTTGTTCATTATAAGCTCTGCACTCACTACAATAGATTGTTTAAAAAGGTAATAATTCAGTATCTTTGTCATCACATAAACCTCTTGTTGCGTTATGTTCTGCAAGTGCTAAGAATAATATATTGTGTATGTCAGTACTGATATGTTAATTAGTGATTAAGGTATCTAGATTTCCTGCTAAATTATTTTCAGAATATTCTGTAGAATTTGTTGTTTCTACTGTATCAATAGTATCAGGTAATTCTCAGCATCCAATTTGGATTAACAGTTATTCCATATTCTTGGAACATTGTGTTATTTGTTGCAAGCCCTATTGCTGCATCCTTTACTTGATTGGGCCTAACATTTTGAAAGTGTGTTGAAGATTCATATGAATTTTTTTTTTATTTAATAGGAATTGTCATTTCATTTGTCATTTGTGTTGGTAAAATTGTAATTGTTGCCAATACATTAGCTGGTACATTAACTACTGCACCTGTTATTGATAGTTTTGACTCATGTAGTTAGCTTGAATGGATACTTGACTGTGTTCGATGTTTTCGTTGTTGGTTAAGTGTGGTATTTTAGGTGCTTTTTTATTAGATCCCTTTATAAGTTACTTAGGCCCCTATTTATACTTTTTTTTGCGCCGCATTTCCGCCACTTTTTGACGGAAAAGTGGCGCAAACTTACAAAATACAATTATATTTTGTAAGTTTGCGCTACTTTTGCGTCAAAAAATGACACAAATGAGGCCCTAAAAAAGTATGAATATGGGCCTTATTGTTTAAATGTGTGGTCTATATTAAAATTGGACTAAATAGAAAATGTTTGTAAATTGTTTGATTATCTTCCTTTTTTAATTATATTGAGAAAATGAAGGGCCTCATTATGAGTTTGGTGGTCAGACCGACAGACCGCCATGTCTTTCTGACTGCCCTTTTATGAGTTACACAGGTAGGACCACCGACTGCCAACCAAAAAAGGGAGACCGGCAGTGGTGCGGAGGCCCAGAAATAGGTGGTCCGTCCTCCAGCCCCTACAGCACCATGACCAACTACTGAATGTATTACAAACCCAAAGTCGCAGTGACAGGTACCCATGTCGGTCCGAACCACAGCGGTTCACGGTCACCAAAGTAATACACAATGGCACATTGGATGGATTTGAAAACAACACATCTGACACACATTGCCACACTGGACACACCTGCAAAGGACACTATAAAACATACCCCTTCACACACCAAAATCCTCTGCATCTTCACAGCTAGACACAGAAGCCAGAAAGCATAAAAAATTAAACTCTATAGAACAGACACTCCAATTTTGTTTCAACATCCCATATCACATCCTGCACACACTTCACTCCGTTCACATCCTTTTGCACTACCTCCATTTAGTTACCCACTGTCCCCTGTTTTTCTTAATCATGTCACGCTCCAAAAACTCACGTTTTATCAAGGATGAGTTGAAAGTCATGGTGGATGAAATCATTAGAGTAGAGCCACAATTGTTTGGAGCCCAAATCCAGCACACCCCTCTCAGTAGGAAAATGGAAATGTGGGAGAGGATAGTTGACAGAGTCAGTGCTGTAGGCACCACCTTGCGCACAAAGGAGGACATCAAGAAGAGGTGGAACGACCTGAGGGGGAAGGTCCGTTCCTGCTACAGGTCAAGAAGACTGGCGTGGCCTCCCCAGTGCCCCATTACATCTCTGTCCATGAGAGGAGAAGGATGAAGTGTTCAATAAAATTCTGATGGACGTAGACTGGGTGAAAGATGCATTTATTTTCACAAGCAGACTTAACCCACAGCTCCAGCTCTGATTCCTCCAGATGTCCAATGTCAAATTCCCTTTAACATTCCATCAACCCACTATCTGTTTGAAAACAGTCACCCCCATTCTAATGCATTCCTTCACTTACAGCAGAATACCACACATCTCTTCTCCTTCATCCAATAATAAAACAAAAACTGAATATACATAAAACATATCCCACTGAAAACTAAGTAAATCATCTATTAGACAAAGGAGAACGTTTCCTTCTGGTATAGTAGGAGATATATTTGGAGCAATGATTCCTTCAGTAGAAGTTGTTCTGAATTCGCTAAAGATTAGAAAGTTGTCTACTATTGTGGATAACATGCTGACAAATTTTTCAGAAGTCATACTCCTGATAGATACAGAATTGGCTGCGGAAAGAGCTATGACTCTTCAGAACTGCCTTGCGTTAGACATTCTTTTAGCAAAAGATGGCAGAGTTTGTAAAATGCTTAATTCTAGGCATTGCTGTTCGTTTATTCGTAATAATAGTAAAGAAATTAGAAGCTTACTCACTAATCTGACTAATGAAAGTGCTGATTTGTAAGAGTTGAAGGAACCAGGTGTTTGGGAGAAAGTTGGCAAAGGATTTGCTTCAGTGGGATATTGGCTCAGCAACATTGGGAAAGGGATATTATTGAAAATAATACAAGGGATATTGATTATTGTGATTTGCATAATTGGAGCATGGGGAATATGTAAATTGTGAAGAACTATTACATTGAAGAAGATGAAAAATTATCAGAGGAGGGAAGAAATTAAAAGAGAAAAACTGTTTAGGGGAAATTCATAAGGAGAACGTAAATATGAAGAAATAGAGATGACAGAATTTTAGCTGAAGCAAAAAAAAAATCGTGTGGGAAGGTTTATTGTGATGACACATCTAGTCATCAGAAGAGGGATTGTTAACGCAGAAACTATTAATGAGTTTATTAATTACTATTCATGTATTTTGAGTGTTGAATTTGCGTAGAAAATGTATTAACTTAGAGAAAAATATTGCATGTATTTGAAGGTGTGCCCACGTGAGTGGCGGCCAATGTGCACAAAGTGTACTTATTAATGTCTTATAAATATGGAATGTTAAACTTATGTTTGATTCATGTAGTAATATGTCATATTAATGGTTATAAATTATGTATTAGCTTTATTAATTGTAGGCCTTAACTTAGCGAGGTATTGGCCTAGATGCACGGCCTATTTGTCAAGCTGCATTTCTTAGGCGACTTATAAAATGGATGCTCAGAGAATTAAATTGTGATTTTCCACTGTGCTGACCAAGTGCTCGTAACTAAAAGTATTTCTCATAAGAACTGCTTGCTAGGATCCTATTTACTTGCTAATGAATCAATGTTTAATGTAATATGTGTGAGACTGACTTTCCCAGGAGAAGACAATGAATACAGTGACTGGAGTATAAGCTGCAACAATATTGTTACCTGGTGAGCACAAATGATGTGAACGGAAGAACAGGAGCCAATCGTCGACATGTGAACCATGTAGTAGAAGAACTTTAGATTAAGGGTTTTACTTTCATTGGACTAACTGCAAACATGCGATACCCTGACGAATGAGGGTGTGGGAAGTAGTTTTAGAAAATCTAACTTAGCCAGACTGCACTGAGAAGAGATACGCCATTCTCCATATTCTTCTTGAGAGTTAGGCCATAAGCTATATTCATTCGAACTACTTTCAGAGACTTTGTTTTTCTGAACTTTGATGCTGAATCCTGGTGCCTCGCTGACCAGACTGAAGTCCTGATGACGAAGACTAACTTAGCTTGCTGATCCTATTGAGGAGAGGTATACTGTCACTGTTATTGATTACTATGTCTATTTGCTTTTGTTTCTGTTTCTAGGTACCAAACGCTACTTTGATAGAGCCATAGTTAGATGTTTTCTAAATTAATGTTGACTAAATTGTTTTGCATGAAGCCCAAACATGCTATTCTAATCTGCTGTTAGTTAGGGTTCTCACTGATGAAGTTCACTACATGTGAAAACATTTGATGTCTTTTCTTTGATGAATCTAAATGTATGTAATATTGTTTGTGCAGTTATTTTTGCTATTGATTTGTACTGTAAGCTTAGAATGTGTAGTAGCTCAAGCTTTGATTAGATTGCGATTCTTTCGCTGCTTTGGACAGCCAGTGTTGTTTCTGTATGTTTATCATTTGATTCTGAGATTAAGTTACGTAACATTAGCATTGTTAATATAGGGAAATTAACATTTTTACTTTTACATAAAGGTGTAGTTATTCCTTGCTGCAAAGTCATGGTGTGTGACAGTTACTGACTCCTATTGATTACTAATGTTATTGATTATTATTGGTTATTGATCTGTGCATGTGTGGGATATATGGTGGGAAAACCTTGAAGCGAGTCAAAAGGTTCATCAACCTATTCGTGTCTCCTTGTAAGTTTACTTATTATGGTCTGACGCGCTAACACATGTAAAATAGCCCTTCATGCATTCCAGTGGAGGCTGAAGGATACATCCTAACAGCCAATACATAGGAAGATGTGAGACTACAATACTACTGTGGGCTGAACAAAGGTATGATTGACATTTTCCAAAGCCAATGGCAGACAGATCATGAGCCAATAAGCCATTGGCTGAAAGAGGACAAAGTTCCAAAGTCCCAAATTTCCTTCCTGTATGTACTAAGTTTGTATAGAGTTTACTTTGTTCATGATGAGTGGAGCAAGCACCATTACATATCAAACCTAAAAATGAAAGGAGAAGAGGGTGTAGGATACCTATACAATAAATAGCCCTTGAATCTCTTGTGTTTCCAAGTTTCTCACCCTTCTTTTGCATTTCTCCTTCCTGCTCCACAGTCTCCTCTCTTGTTACTCCATATGGCACCTGTTTAAATACTTTAACAATCCTATTAAGATTCCAACTGTGTTCGTCTTCCAATTTTTCTGCATTGTTGAAGATCTTGATTATCTTCGTGGGATGACCGTATTTTGAAACTATACCATGTGTGACAGGCGCCTTTACTCTGACCACCTATCCCACCTTTACATCAACACATTTGGCAGCTTTGCAATTGTATATAAGTTTTTTCTTTCCATCCATCATCCTCCCCAATTCCATTCAAGGGAAGACAGCCCTTAGTCCATGCAGGAGATAATGCAAAATTAGCTTTCCTACCTATCAGAAATTCAAACAGTGTCTTCCCTGTCGTACTATGAGGAGTCACTCTGTACACCTACAACCATTTCCACAACTATTTATCCCAATTCTTTCCCATTCTTCTCGCTAACTGTATGGCTTCCTTAATAGTGCGTACCATCCTTTCTACAGTGCCATTTATTTCTGGATGATACAATGCAGATTCCGTATGCATTATTCCATGTCTGATTAGGAATTGTCCCATCTCCCTTGACACAAATTGTACTCCATTATCTGTTAGTATAGAATGAGGTAACCCTTCTCTTGCAAAAACTTGTGTCAAAAATTAAATCACGCTTGTCAACGTTACTTCATTCACTATCGCAATTTCAGGCCACCTATAATACAAATCCACCCAAACAATTATGAATCTTTTTTTCCCATCCCATTGCATTGAGGGACAACAAAATATCCCATGCTCTTTTAGGAACATTTCTTACAACCATAGGTTGTTCCCTCGTTTTACAAACCTTGTCACTCATGCCACAATCCATACGTTCATGCAACTCCCTCTCTACTTCTCTATCCATCCTACGCCTCCAATAATCTGCACATAAATGTTCATTCGATCTTGAAATGCCTTGATGACCCTCATGTGCCATTTTGATAAAATTGCCTTATTACTACAGGTGGCACAATCAACTCCCTCAAAAAATGAGTCCTTGCAACCTGGCAACTCTTCTCTGACATTCCAAAATGACCTCAAGTAATAATCCAGCAATTTATTTTCACCCCAAACACTTTCTAACATACTAATCACATTTTGCAATACACTGTCATTTCTTACTTCTTTTTTCCAATCTTCCTCACTTATTTTACCCTAATTACCAAACAGACCCTTTCCTCATCCAAAACATCTGCTTCACACACACACACAATTCTATTATCCTTCACCATCCTAAATAAACAATTTGCTACCGGATTACTTTTCTGAGGAATACGTTCAACGTGAAACTCATATTCCTGTAAGCCTACAACCCACTTTGCAATTCAACTTGACACATTATCTACTGCTTTCTTCATAAAAAAAATTCTAAGCGGTTTATGATCTGTCCTGACAACAGATTTCTTGCCCTACAAAAAACTCTTCAATTTTGTTTTTACAGCCAAATAGATGGCCTCGGGCCTCTCGCTCAATTACAGAATATCTACTTTCTGCTGGTCTTAGAGCATGTGAAATTAATGTAATCATTCTTTCTTTTCCTCCGTCACTCAAAATAAAGGTGGCTCTTTTCCTTCACACTTGCATCTGTGCAAACAACATTCTCCAAATTGGGACAATAACTTCAAATCATGAACATTCTGCAATTCTTCTTTCAATGGACCAAGATCTCTTTCACACTCCACACACCACTGTGTACTCTTTTTAAGCAAACATCCTGGTTTAAATGCCTTCTCAGAAAATGTGTTCACAAACTTACTATAGATCTCCACAAGTCCTAAAAATGATGCCAGTTCTTCCTTGTTCTGAGAAACTTTCATTTCTATGATAGCTCTCACTAACTCAAGTTCATGTTTCAACCCGTCCTCTCTTAGAGTGTGTCCTAAGAACTCTAACACTTTTCTATGTCAGACCACTTTCACACAATTTCTTCAATACCATATGCATCCTCTCATCGTGCTCTTCACAAGTATCCTCAAAAACATATATAACATCTTGATGTACCTTCACACCAGATAGTCCCCTTAAAATGCTCTCCTTGACTTGCTGGAAAATGGATGCAGCTGACACCAATCCAAATGGCATCCCCCAGAAATTTATAAGTGCCATTAAATGCCACAAATGCTGTCAAATCCATAGAGTCTTCATGCAAACTTATCTGGTGGTTTGCTGAAGCCAAGTCCAGGGTAGAGAACCATTTCGCATTCCATAGCTGACACACCAACTCATTGATACTTGGAATGGGAACCCTGTCCACAACCACTGCCTTGTTAAGACCCCTAAGATCCACAATTAACTGAATATCTCTGTTCTGTTTCCTTGCTACCACTACTGGACTTAAGCTGCCCATTCCCTCCAATCTTTTCAATCACACCTGCTCTCTCATGTTTCTCCAACTCTCAATAACAGCTTCCCTGACTTCTAAGGGCACCTTCTGTACTTTACTCACAACAGGGGTAGATCCTTCCATTACCTTAATCTTATGCACATAACATCTCAAGCATCCTAGGGAATTCTTCTGGAAACTCCTCATAAAATGTACACAAATTCTTACTCCCTTCCTTATTGTGCTCACGCAACCTGACATTCACATCATCTCTTAACCTAATGCGTGGATTGCAACTGGGATCCAATATTACCCCCAAATCCCGTTGATGAAACCAACTCCCCAAGGCATCACCTTTTGCTGCAACATAAATCTTTCCAACAACTATCCTTCCCAAATATTCTACCATTCCTTGAAAATAACCAACTAATTCAAAAGGCTTTCCCTCATAACATGTAGGTCTAATATATGGTCTACATAATTGTACTTTCCTTTTTATTGCATCTAAAAAAACATCATTAGAAATTATTGCCAATTTTGCTCGTGAATCATATAGCATCTCTACCATTTTCCTTTCTACCATAACAAAACCATGTGGACCTTCACCTCCTTTATTTGACACTTGCAAAATTATTTCTTCACAGTCATCATCCTCCTGTAGAACCTCATCAATCTTCCTTTCATTGGCATTGCTTCTACAGCATTTACTATCATGACCTTTTCGCGAACACAACTTATATGTAACTTTCCACCCTGGACATTTCTTATCATTAGCCAAACGTCCAACAGCCCCACATATAGAAATTTACCTGAAAATTGTTTGGGTTTACTCCGACCTTTGTCTTTCTGTCCTTTCATGCTTTTTTCTTTCAAATCTTTCTTTCTCAAAACAGAAACAGTCCCACCACGAGCACTTTCCAATAGATTTTGTTTTAAAATGTTCTCACATGCAAGACTATGGCCCTCATTACAACCCTGGTGATTGGTGATAATGTGGCGGCAATACCGCCAACAGGCCGGCGGTAATAACTGCAAAATTATGACCATGGCAGAAACCGCTCAGACAGCAACTTTAACACACCGACCCCAGGGTGGAATCAACAGGCACCATGGCGGTAACCTCCTACAGCCAGGCGGAAGACAATGTCCCACCCACTGTATTATGAGACACCAATCCGCCACCTTTTCTGGGGTGGTACCAGCGACATCAAAAGCCTGGTGAAAACACTACACAGAAGGGAAACGAATGACCTCTGGAGACTCAGGGAACAACCACGACGCCATGGAGCCCAAGTTGGATGTATTCCCCATGCTCTTCTACGTGCTGCTCCACTACGAACACCAACGCCGGCAAAGACGACCACGGTGAGTACTGCCGCCTAGCACACTGGAAGGAAAAAAAGAGTGACACACACACACCACACCCCCATCCCAACATCATACACACAAGCAGATGCAGTAACATAACATATTCACCCCGTACCCCTCAGGAATAATGCAAGGACAACTACAATAGAGTAAAAAGAGTGTAATAAGATAAATATAGTATGAATACGTGCATCCAAATCAAAAAGTATATACATATTCACAAATCATGGGACACTGCCCAGTCCTCAATGTTCGTGGGCCACAGGGTCACATCACAAAGTCCAAGGCCCCACCTCACTCCTGCAACAAAATGGAGAGAACACAGCAGGGGCATCAGGTTGAAAATAGCCAGGCACCTCAGGGGGGCGGAGAATGAGGGAGCACCTCAGCTGGAAGATGGTACAACACCACTGGTCCTGGAGGGGGCAACATGCCCTGTGCTCTGTCCTGGGGGGTACAAGGCTACAGTCTCACAAGTGGGTGACTTGCCCACTGGCTCTGGAGGGGGCAACATGCTCTGTGCTTGGTCCTGGGGAGTGCAAGGCTACAGTCTCTTGAGTGGGTGACTTGCTCACATGCTCTGGAGGGGGCATTGTGCCCTGTGCTTGGTCCTGGGGAGTGCAAGGCCACTGTCTCTCAAGTGGGTGACTTGCCCACTGGCTCTGGAGGGGGCATATTGGGTGTCAGACCCACAGGATTTGCAGGGGCCAGGCCGCACAACAGCCCATGGAAGCAGGACTACACACTGTCCGCCAGCGGTGACGGCTGCTCATGGTGGCAGTGTTGGTACTGCTGGTGGAGCTGGCAGTGGTGGGAGGAGGCTCCAGCCCATCCCCTGCAGCCTCAGACGGCTGCCCACTAGGGCAGGTGGCGGTGCTGGTGGCGGTGCTGCTTGTGGAGCTGGCAGTGGTGGGGGGAGGCTCCAGCCCATCCCCTGCAGCCTCGGACGGCTGCCCACTGGGGCAGGTGGCGGTGCTGGTGCTGCTTTTGGAGCTGGTAGTGGTGGGGTGAGGCTCCAGCCCATCCCCTGCAGCCTCGGATGGCTGCCCACTGGGGCATGTGGCGCTTCTGGTGGCGGTGCTGCTTGTGGTGGGGGGTAGGCTCCAGCCCATCCCCTGGAGCCTCTGACAGCTGAAACATCATGGTTGGTGGTGGGGGCTCCAACTGAGTCCCAGCACCAGGCCCCTTGTCTCCACAGCCTGCTGTTGCAGGCCCCTTGCCCTTCCTTCCAGCAGCTGGGATTGGCTCCTTGCCCTTCCTTCCTGCAGCTGGGCCTTGCTCCTTGCCCTTCCTTCCTGCAGCTGGGGCTGGCTCCTTGCTCATCCTACCTGCAGCTGGGGCTGGCTTCTTGCCCTTCCTTGAAGTACTTGGGGCAGGCACCCTTTCCCTCTGGCTGACTGGTGACCGGGATCCTGTCCCACTTGGAGTTGCTGGGGACACTACTGTGCCCGTGGACTGGGTGGCTTAGGTGCTTGCCTGGGTTTTGACCACCCTGGCCTGACGTGAGGGACGGGGGGAGGACTAGGGAAGAGGTCAATGTTGGAGAGGAAAAGCTTCTTAGGGACATTGGGGTGGGAAGAAGGGGATGGTTTCGGAGTGGAGGAAGAGAGAGTGGTGGTAGGAGGTGTCAGTCTGCTGTGTTTAGGTGCAGGTGCATGGGCTGGATGCTGTTGTGAGGTGGATGGCTGTTGGGTGTCTGAGTGCTTGCGTTTGTGTACCTTGGGAGGAGGGGGGACAGACACCGTGGGAGAGGACACAGGGGTCATGTGCACGGATATGGGGGTGGTGACTGCCAGTGAGGGGTGTGTACTGCTAGGTGTGCTGGTGATGGTGGTAGTGGATGAGGATGTAGTGCATGCAGGTGTGAGTGGAGATGCAACTGGGAGGGAGGTGAACGATGAGGAGGAGGGGGCCACAGTGGAGGCAGTGGTTGTTGGTATGTCTGCTTCTGGGTGGTGTTTGTGAGAGTGCCTATGGAATGAATTGTGGTGCTTGTGTTTGCCATGTCCGCTCTTGTGTGTTGTCCTGGTTCCCTGCTTGCCTGACAGTGTGCTTGGGATAGGTTGAGGTTGAGGGGAATGGATTGGGAAGAGGAAGTTGGAGGGGGGAGGGTGGAACAGGGACAATGGCTGCCATTAGAGAGAGGCCAGAACCTGGATTGATCTCTGTTGGGCCACCAAGCCAGAGTGAATGCCCTCCAGGAATGCATTGGACTGTTGCATTTGGGCTGCCAGCCCCTGGATGGCATTTACAATGGTTGACTGCACAACAGAGATAGATTGCAGGAGATCAATAGCCTCCTCACTCAGGGCAGCAGGGCTAACTGGGGCAGGGCCTGAGGTGCCTGCAACAAAGAAGATGCCCACCCTCCTGGGTGACCGGGCACGGAAACTCACTGAGGGGGTGCTGGGAGGGCGGTGCTGGTACGGGGTGGCGGCTGTACCTGTAGTTTGGGTGGGCACAGAGGTGTCCACCACCACCAGGGAGGAGGTATCTGTGTCCAAACTGTCCCCTCCAGTCTCCGCCGTGGTGCTCCCCTTTCCCTCTGTCCCACTGGTGGATTTGGCCTCCTGGGTCCTGTGGGATGCAGCTTTCTCCGTCGCTGGTGCCTCTGCTCCTCCGCCAGATGATCCTAATGCACATAAGGACAGGGTGACAAAATAAAAAGGGGGTGAAGATAGAAAGGATACACTTGTTCAATGGCAGCAACAACACCACCGTTGGCGTACACAACACACTCACCCACAGGGAACAGCCCTAAGCATTAGACAATGCACTACCAGTCACAATGCTAGTCACCAGCCCATGGATAGGGACACCTAACGGAAATTGCAGCATACTTGAGACCCACAGACCCCTGCCCAGTAGTGGATGCCTACTAGCTTGATTGGAGGACTTTCACATAAGAACCCTGCCCAACATGGGACCTACTCTGCAATGACAGGGCCCACCCCCCCAACCGGATACCACCCCACCAGGAGTAAGCTGTAAATTAGGGCACTGTACTCACCCCCTTGTGGCCGCTGTGATGCCCCCTAGCGCCCATCTAGCTCGGGATAGGCCACCACCAGTATGCGGGCCATCGGGGGGTCAGGGTTCGACGGGCACCCCTTCCTCGTTGGGAGGCCATCTCCACCTCCGCTGTTTTCCGTGTCCAGCATCTCAGGTCCTCCCACTGTTTCCGACTGTGGGTGCTTCGCCTGCCGTAAACCCCCAGGGTCTGCACGTCTTTGGCGATGGCACACCATATACCCTTCTTTTGATGGGTGCTGGCCTGCAGCAGGGAAATAAACACAGGGAAAGGTATTAGTCCGACGGTCCTGCCTGTTACACTTATTGCCCACCATGCCCCTTCCCATCCCCATACGCACAGACATGGCCCAGCATACATGCTGCACGCTGCCCAGGGCCTGTCCACGAAACCCCCAAACACGAGGCCTTCACACACAGCACTCCATGCATTCATGACCCTTGCATCGTGCTCACAGTGTACTCACTTGTTGGTCTGGAGGCCCATACAGCAGCCAGTACTGGGGTAGGACTCCATCCACCAGTTGCTCCAACTCCAACAAGGTGAAGGCAGGGGCCATTTCCCCAGTAACACGAGCCATGGTTGGTTCCAGACACAGGTCACAGCAGCACTTGCAGTGCAGGTCCTCTCCTGTTGAAGGTCAGGTAGTAAGTGAGTGAACAGATAGAAAATGGCGGTCACGTCCATGGCGGTGCGTACCGTCACTGCCGGCGTACATCACCATTGGCCACTGTACTACATAGGGGCCAATGATAACCAATGAGGAATTGCACAGTGGTTCTTGACCGTGGATGAATATGAGATGGAGACATACCCCCGTGTACAGACCCCTAGTGGACTTGGCAACAATGGAGGACAGGCACATTATCCTCACCTATAGACTTGACAGGGCCAAATCTTTCCAGGTGACAGTGGGCTTGGCAGCAGGCATGTCACAGCCAATGTTCTCAATAGTGCTGACCAGAGTGTTGTCTGCCCTGATTAAACACATTTGCAGCTACATTGTTTTCCCCCAGGTGGAGGATTTGGCCGCAGTGAAAGCTGACTTCTATGCAATGGGACATATCCCCAACATCATTGGGACAATAGATGGAACACATATTGCATTTGTCCACCTTCGGCGAAATGAACAGGTGTTCAGAAATCGAAAGAGTTTTCACTCTAGGAATGTCCAGATGGTGTGCCTGGTGGACCAGTACATCTCCCATGTCAATGCTAAGTATCCTGGATCTGTGCATGATGCCTTTATCCTGAGGAATAGCGGCATCCCAAATGTGATGGCCCAACTACAGAGGCACAGGGTGTGGCTAATAGGTGAGCCCTGGTTCCCACCCAGTGGATGTTGGTGTATGGGTATGGTGTGGGCCCTAAGGGTGAGTGTGCGGCTAACAGTTGTCCCTCGATGTTTGCAGGTAACTCTGGTTACCCCAACCTCTCATGGCTACTGACCCCTGTGAGGAATGCCAGGACAAGGGCAGAGGAACGTTACAATGAGGCACATGGGCGAACAAGAAGGATTATACAAAGGACCGTCGACCTCCTGAAGGCCAGGTTTTGGTGCCTCCATCTAACGGGTGGATCCCTGTGCTACTTACTCAAGAAGGTCTGCCAGATCATTGTTGCATGCTGTATGTTGCACAACCTTGCCTTGCGCCGCCATGTGCCTTTTCTGCAGGGGGAGGAGGCTGGAGATGGCCGTGTGGCAGCAGTAGATCCTGTGGACAGTGAAGATGAGGAGGTAGAGGATGAAGACAACAGAAGTGCAATTATTCATCAATACTTCAATTGAGACACAGGTAAGACAGTGTTAATACACATGTAATTGACAGGTTGATGTGTGACATTGTCACTGGCAGGCTGTGTATTCCTACTTCTATGCCCACTCACTCTACCCTTTGGCATCTCTTATTGCAGATGTTGGTGCCCCACTATTACTCCTGGTGTGTTCTGTGCAGCCAACTACAGGTCTTTCCTATGTAAACATTACTGTATAGTTGAATTGCAATGTTTGAACCTGGTGAAATGAATACATTTTGAAAACATTTGACATACACCATACTTGTATTTTCTCAAAGTGTGTTTATTGTGTGCTCTGAAGAAGAGCGGGTAGCGCAATGGGCTGGGGTGATGATGGAGGAACGTCCAGGTTAGAGTCCAGTCTGTTTGTTTCACAGGTGCATTGTCCAAGGGGACATAGGAAGGGGAGCAATGGCAGTTCAAGGTGGACAGGGTGACAGAGTGGGACACAAGGGTGACAATCAGGAAAGTCTTATTTCCTGGTGGGGTCTTGGCAATAGTCTCTGGCTTCTGCCTGGATCGCAGGGTATGTTTGCAAGGTGGTTCTCCTTCTGTAGGGGAGGGGTGCTGGTGGTCTGTTGGTCCTGTGGCGGGGCCTCCTTTCCACTAGCGGCAGCAGAGGTGGAGGGCTGTTCAGTGGTTTGGCTAGTGTCAGGGGCCTGGTGGTGTGTCACTGCCTCCCTCATACTGTTGGCCATGTCTGCCAGCACCCCTGCAATGGAGACCAGGGTGGTGTTGATGGCCCTCAAGTCCTCCCTGATCCCCAGCTACTGTCCATAAAGCAGCCACATGTTCTCCTGCAACTTGTCCAGGATCTGGCTCAGCGTATCCTGGGAATGTTTTTATGCTCCGAGGATCGCGGTGAGTGCCTCCTGGAGGGTCGGTTCCCTGGGCCTGTCCTCCCCCTGTCACACAGCAGTCCTCACAGCTTCCCTGTTGTCCTGTGCCTCTGTCCACTGAACCGTGTGCCCACTGCCACTGACCTCAGGTTCCTGATTGTCCTGTGTTTGTGGGGTGGCCTGGGGTTCCTGTAGTGTTGGACACACTGCTGATTGACGTGTCCTGGGGACAGAGTTATGGGCCCGCTGGGTGGGTGCTGTTGTGGTGTTTCCTAAAGGGGGATGGGGCTCTGTGCCTGGGTAACCGACTGTCCGGAGGTCCCTGATGGGCCAGGTTGGTCATCCATATCTAGTTGAGCAGAGCTGCTGTCATCACTGTGGGCCTCTTCTGTGGAGGGACTGGATGTTGCTGGCACCTCTTCGCCGGTGACATTGGGTGGGTTATCTCTGGGGATGTAAATGCAGTGTTATTGTTTCTGCTTGTGACATATTGTGCATGGGTGGGTTGCCCTCTAGGGTTGTTATTGCCCTGGAAGCTTTGCCTTGTGTGAGTTGTTATTTGCTGGGCTAGCTGATTGTCTCTAGTGTGCATGCTGTGGTGATAGGTGTGCATGCAGGTCTGTGAGGGGTGTCCATGCATTGGTGTTGCATGTAGGGCTTGGCATTGAGATGAGTGGGTTGTGATGGGTGTGTGTGGGAGGTGGTGGAGTGATGGGTGTAAGGGTGAGGGTGAGGGTGGGGGTATGTGATGACATGCAGGTAGGGGGGTGATAGTAATAGGGAATTGACTTACCAGAGTCCAGTCCTCCTGCTACTCCTGCCACGCCCTCCGGATGCATGATTGCCAAGACTTGCTCCTCTCATGTTGTTAGTTGTGGGGGAGGAGGTGGGGGTCCACCACCAGTCCTGTGTACAGCGAGTTGGTGTCTCGCTGCTATGGGACATCCTTCCCCGTAGGTCGTTCCACCTCTTCCTGATGTCATCCCTTGTTCTGGGGTGCTGTCCCACGGCATTGACCCTGTCCACGATCCTCCGCCATAGCTCCATCTTCCTAGCAATGGATATCTGCTGCGCCTGTGATCCAAATAGCTGTGGCTCTACCTGGATGACTTCCTCCACCATGACCCTTAACTCCTCCTCAGAGAACCTGGGGTGTTGTTGTGGGCAATGAGTGTAGTGTGAGTGGTGTGTGTAGGGTGTGTAGGGTGATTAGTTGGGGTGTGTGTTGTAAGGTGCGTGGGTGGTGTATAGTTGATGGTGGTGTGTGGGTCTGGTCTTGTCAGTAGTCGTGATGTCAGTCTGTTGGCAATGGTTTGCAGTTGTAAAGGGTTGTGGGTAATGTGGGTGGGTGTTTTATAGTGGTGTGTGTGTGTGTGGGTGTGGTGTGTGTATGTGTGTCAGGTGTGTGTAGTTTGAATTGACCAATGTAGTGTTGTTTTGTTAGTGTGTGTGTGTATTTTGAGCGCAGCAGTATGTACCACCAATAGTTTACCGCCATTGAATGTCCGCTGTGGTGATTCATAGGTCATAATGTTGTGGGCGTTGTTCTGTTGGTGTAACGGTGTGGGTTTGGATGCCGCCAGTTTATCACTGACTTTTGGGATGGCAGACTTGTGTGTGTGGCTATAAGGTGACAGATTGGTATGTATATGTCATAATATGGTTGGCGTATATCCGCCGTGGCGGCGGTATGTTGGCGGCAGTCGGCATGGCGGTAAGCGGGATTTACCGCCCATGTCATAATGAGGGCCTATGTTTGAGTCTTTTTGCTAAATTAATCATCTCTGACAGAGAAGGATCATCTGTGTATAATAACTCTTCTTGCACTTTATCCATGTTACATCCTGCGCATAAATTGATCTCTCAGTCGCTCATCAATATTTAATCCAAATTTACATGTTGTACCTAACTTCCTTAGCACAGTGGTGATGTACTCTTCCACAGACTCCCCTTTATTTTGCATGTGTTTACCAAAATCAAAACGTTCTAAAACAGATGATTCGGAAGATAATGAGAATCCAGGGTTTTTTGTCCATATTTCATACTCATTCAAACCATCACCCTATTTATCCGTCAACTTAGGAAAACTATCATATATCTCTTGTCCTTCTCATCCAAAACAATGGAATAGTAATGACGCTTTTCTTTCAGCATTCATGTTCGTTCCACATACTCTAGCATATCTTGAAAATACATTTTTCACTTTTCCCATTTGATTAAAGGTTCACCTGAAGACATTAAAAAAACGGAAGTGGAGCTACTTGTTGCAATCTACAATATCAGGTACACTATGCAATTGCAATCTTACTATGACTTCTTAGGATAAATTAAATCCCTTAAAAGATCTCACTGTGCAACACCACACAATCAGTAAAAAACTCACACAATATGTGAAAAAAAATTGTTATGGTAGAAAATAGGCAATAATGAACCATATTTAAAAGGTGTGCCTATCACTGGTTAAACACAATTGAAGAAAACAGTGTTTCAATGGTTCTCAAATAGGTAAATATAATAGTTTCTGTATAAACAATGACAGACCAGAGTTACATTTACTTCACCAGTGTGCCTATTGATGTCAAAGATGAATCCAAAAGATTCAGAACATACTGGCTTTGTAGGAAGTTAGCAGGGGTGTGCCTGTCACCTCCAACAAACACCAGGAATTGCGTGTCGCTCCTTCCACTATTAGGTTTTTGTTGGTATGTGATGCCCCTCTCCGCTTGGACACGATGCTTTGGACTTGAGCGGAAATGTCCCAACGTCACAAGGATGCGAAGGTAATGTAGTGCTGCCGTAGTGTGAACGGAATGACGTGGCCACTGTGGGTAAAAGAGGACTGAAACATTTTCTAGCTTACGCGGCACGAATTTTCAATTCTATTAAGGACACAGAGGCGAGCATTATGCTTCTTCTTTGCTGTTTATTAATGTACGAAACACAGCAGCCAATAAGACCAAACTTTAAAAAAAATGACATTACCCATAAAATATGACATCACAGTATCAGTACTAGTCACAGTACACCTTGCAATATATACTCGAGAACAACCATAACTCTTCCTCTTTCTTTGTGTTGAGGAAAAATAAGTCTTAGATCGTGGAAGAATAAAGTCGTAAAAAGAAATCCATGGACAGGAACCAACTTAAAGGTGACAGAGTCCCAAGGATCTAACAGGCAAACAGGCCTGACATCGTACAAGGTCCATCACTTCTCCATTACCCAGTCTTCTGATCGTAAAATGGAAAAAGCGTAGAAAAATATCATTGTTACATTCAGTTGGAAACTGTTTTAAATTCCACCACTGCACATAATCAGGCATATGAGGAATAAACATGACAAGGAAAATGTATAGAATTCAGTAAAATATGAAAACACAATGCAAATTCACTTTATTGAACATCTGATCGTTCATATGTACAGTTGACCATTTTTGGATGGGACGTAGATAGAGTGATTGGGTGGGATAATCCTTGCCTCCGTGTCCTTAATAGAATTGAAAATGTTTGACACGTAAGCTAGAATTTTTTTTATTCTATGTCAGGTCCGGAGGATTCGGATTATGCTTGTTTATAGCTGCTGTATGACAAAAAAGGCTACATCTAAAATCAGTTTATAATAAAATGTTTTTAATGTAGAATCGGATGACCAGTCCGATGCTCTCATTATGTCTTGCAATTAGAGATCCTAGAGAAAAAGTTTTTGATGCCATTGCTCCTTGTACGAAGTGAGCCCCAAACATTGATATGTCAGCCCCGCTTCAGCCATAATCCATTTCACCAAGCGAGCTAAAGTAGCTGAGGACACTGGATGGAAAGGCTTCTGCAGCGCAATCAGAAGTTTACCTCCAGGAGACTGGCGATACTCCCTGGTGCAGTCCTTTAAACATTGTACAACGTACAGTTTGGGATCTTCTGGAAAACTAGGATAAGTTACTTGTCTGGAAAACGTTTTCATTCTTCTGGAGATGAAGAAAGTAACTTCATCTGGGGAGTAGACTCAGCCAGATATATCCAAGGATCTCACATCTGACACCCTTCTACATGATATTAAGCAGAGTAGTACCATCAGTTTGGCTAAAATTTGTTTCCTAGAAAGGTCGGTGTTGCAAGGCCAGCGTCGTACGAGATTTAGGATAATATTAACATCCCAGAAATATGCATATTTTGGATGCGGAGGACGAGCCAAACGGATACCTCTTGTCACCCTATTTACCAGAGGGTGTTCTCCTACCGGTTTCCCACCCATGAATGTGTGACCTGCAGAAATGGCTGATCAATAATTATTGACCGTGGACTAGCTTATGCCTTCAGAAGCCATCTCTTCTAAAAAAATAACTATAGAAGTAATGGGGGCCCCCAAGGAATCCAGACTCGTGTATGGCACCAATTCAGCCATCTACACCAGGCCAAAGCATAGCGTTTATGAGTGGAATTTGACCAGGAAGCGGATATGAAAGAGACATACTGTTCCGAAAGGTCCGGTAGATACCAGACGTTGCCGGAAATGCGCCAAGCTATGAGTTGCAGTTTTTTCTGATTGAGAAGAAGATGGAACATACCTGCCAGATCTGAGCTGGAGGGTCTCTGGACTTTTCCAGAAGAAGTGGAAACCAGGGCTCAGCTCTCCAAAGAGGAGTGATCCGGATCAGTTCTGCCTTCTGTTGTAGGGTTTGAGATGTGACTCTCGGTAGCATTATGAAGGGGAAAAAGCATACAGAAGAGGCATGTTCCACTGTTGAAGGAAGGCATCGTTGGCCAGAGCCATGGGGTCTGGTCTGCAAGAAAATAAATAGGGCAGTTGATGAGAGAGGTGAGATGCAAATAGATTTATGTGACATTGGCCCCATCTCAATTGAAGAGCTTGGAACACTGAATGATGGAGTTTCCATTCACTGGGGTCTCTGAGATATCTGGAATTCCAGTCTGCTATTGTACTGAGTTGGCCCAGAAGGTACTGTGCTGTCAATGTAATCTGATTCTGGAGGCAGTAACGCTAAAGGGCCTTCTCTGTCTCCGCTAGGACTCACAAACTTGTCCTGCCTAGCTTGTGAAATAACGGACTGTTGAAATGCTGTCCATGCATAGTAGAACACAGCAACTGGAGTGCGGGACTAGTGTTTTTATGGCAAAGGAGCCTGCTAACTGCTCCAAGGTGTTTATGTGAAGGAGAGACTCTTCACACCTCATTTGCTGGCATCTTATTCGAGTATACCATCCGGGAGAGAGCCGAAGATGGCGCTGCCTGCAGTTCCATGCTGACATGTGATCTAGCCACCATTTGAAGTTCGCTGCTAGTCTCCGGGTGCGATTTATAAGCTCTGCATAAGAGAGGTGTTAGAAATGGGGTCTCTAGTTGGCGGTTGGTTTGCTCCTTGTCCAAGTAAGGACCCTCACTCTAGTCGGGATAAGGGAGATACCCGCTCAGATAACCCCCTGCACACCCCTTTGGTAGCTTGGCACGAGCAGTCAGGCTTATCTCAGAAGCAATGTGCAAAGCATTTGCACAAAACACACAGTAACAAGTGAAAACACTGCAAAAAGGACACCACACCAATTTTAGGAACATAGCCTATATTTATTTGTGTAAAACAAAACCAAAACGAGAAAATCCAACTTACAGTGCTACAGATTTGAAATTTGTAAGATGTATCTTAAAAATACAGTTCCGTGAAGTTGATAGGTCCACCTGGGACTATTACAGCGTCGTGAGCAACAAAAGCAACAGCTCAGGCCGGCTGTGGCGTTGCAGGCCAGCTACAGTGTCGGGAAGACCTGCAAACAGTACCTTGGATTTGCAGGGCATCATGATCCTCACTGTGAGCTCCGGAGAGCGGTGTTGCTGGCGTTGCAGTGTCGGTTCCAGAGTCGGTGCAAGGCTGTCGGGCCCTTGAAGTCATGCACCTTGGGGATCAAACTCTGGGCTGATGAAATCAGGTGCGCTGGGGTGGATGGCGTCGCGGCTGCGGTGCGAAGCGGGATGATGCGGCGTGCGGTGCCCACAGGTCACGGTGCAGGCAGCGGCTCAGTGACAGCATCCACTGATGTGGGTGAGACCAGAGCTGGGGTATGAAGCGAGGCGGTGTGATGTGTGATGTCACCAGGTCAGGGTGCAGGCAGCGGCGTTGTTGTTGCTGAAGCGCTGTAGTAGGTAGGCTCAAGCCAGCGGTGCGGGATGGGACGGCGCTTCGTGACCCTCATGAGCGGTGTCCAGAGGCCACGGTGCAGGCAGGATGCCTGGTGATGACACAGGAGTCGATGATGCTGGCTACGGTGGACCGGGGCTGCAGGACGAGATGGTGCTTTGTGTACCTCACAAGCAGTGTCCACAGGCCACGGTGCAGGCAGCGGTGCTGGTGTCAGCAGGAGTGACGGCGTCAGGGATGCCCAGGCTGCAGTGTGAGCAGGCGATGCCAGAGTGCAGGGCACACAGGTCGCGGTGCGAGCAGCGGCTGGGTGAAGGCGTCCGATAACGGCGGTGAGACAAGGGTCGCTGTGCGAAGTGGGGCAATGCGACTCCGTGTGGCGTCGGCAGGTCACGGTGCAGGCCAGTAGCATCGTTGGCGGCATTGTGGTGGTTTCTTCTCTTGAACAGCACAAAACACACAGTTTCCTGTGCTGTAGGGCAAGGAAACTGAAGTCTTTGGTATCCCTGAGACTTCCAACAGGAGGCAAGCTCTACTCCAAGCCCTTGGAGAACTTTCTCAAGCATGACATACAGCAAAGTTCACCCTTTTCACTCCTTTCAAACAAAAGCAACTACTGCAGGCCAGTCCAGCAAATCAACACAGCAAAGGGGCAGTACTCCTCCTCCAGCTCTTCAGCTCTTCACCTTGAAAGATTCTGAAAGTCTGTGGTTTTGGGTCTTCTTATCATACCCCCTTCTGCCTTTGAAGTTGGCAAACTTCAAAGCAAAGTCTGATGTGTTTGCCAGATCTTTCCTTTTCCAGGCCATCCCCCAGACACACACCAGGGGGTCGAAGACTGCACTGTGTGAGGGCAGGCGCAGTCCTTTCAAGAGGGAGTGACTACTCCTCCCCTCCCTTCTACCACAGATGGCTCATCAGGATGTGCAGGCTACACCCCAGCTCACTTTGTGTCACTGTCTAGAGGAGAGGTGTGAACAGCCCAATTATCAAACTGACTCAGATGGGGAATCCACAAACAGGCAGAGTCACAGAATGGATTAAGCAAGAAAATGCCTACTTTCTAAAAGTGGCATTTTCAAACTAACAATCTAAAAACCAACTTCACTAAAAGATGTATTTTTAAATTGTGAGTTCAGGGATCCTAAACTCCACATTTGTATATGCTCCCAAAGAGAATTTGCACTTTAAAGTTATTTAAAGGCAGCCTCCATGTTAACCTATGAGAGAGATAGGCATTGAAACAGTGAAATCCAAATTTGGCAGTATTTCACTGTTAGTACATGTAAAACCCACCATTACATGTCCTACCTCAAACATACACTGCACCCTGCCCCTGGGGCTACCTAGGGCCTACCTTACTGGTGCCTTACATGTATAAAAAGGGACGGTTTACGCCTGGCAAGTGGGTACACTTGCCAGGTTGAATTGGCAGTTTAAAACTGCACACACAGATACTGCAGTGGCAGGTCTGTGTGGGTGGTACAACCAGTGCTGCAGGCCCACTAGTAGCATTTGATTTACAAGCTCTGGGCACCTCTAGTGCACTTTACTAGCGACTAACCAATAAATCAAAAATGCCAATCATGGATAAACCAATCAACTGTACAATTTCTATAGGGAGCACTTGCACTTTAGCACTGATTAGCAGTGGTAAAGTGCGCAGAGACAATAAACTAGCAAAAACAGACCTGAAATAATAGGAGGAAGAAGGCAAAAAGTTTGGGGTTAACCCTGCAAAAAGGGCCATTTCCAACAAGAGGCCTGTCTGGAGGTGATGGATCTTTAGACGCTGGAGCACTCTGTAATCAAGAGGAACTGGAAAGATGTCATATGTGGAAGATGCTTTTAAGCCTACTATCCTGGCAGTGATTCTGAGGGTGATTTTGTCCTTGTGGAAAGTGGACTTGATCTCCTTCTGGATTGAGCGTAACTTCCGGGCTGGACGGGATAGAAGAGAAGAAGAAGAATTGATCTGGAAACCAAGAAATTCCATCTGACGAGACGGTGTCAGATCAGATTTCTTTGAATTGATCAGGAAACCCAGATTTTGTAGTAAACGAATGTTCCATTCTAGATGTTGTAAGAGTGTCTGGAAATCCTGGGCCATAAACAGTATGTCATCCAAATAGAGTATAATTTGAACTCCTTTGGAACAGAGAAGTTCTGACACCGGGCGCATAACCTTGGTGAAGCATCAAGGAGTGGAAGAGAGACCGAAAGAGAGAACTTTGACGTGGAACCATTGACTCTCCCATCTGAACTATAGGAACATCCTGGGGGGGGGAGATTGGAATTGTGAGATAGGAGTCTTTCAGATCCAATCGTACCATCCAGTCGCCTTCTCTGAGAATATCCCTGAGAAGATGGATCCCTTCCATCTTGAAGTGGCAATAGAGAATTCTGCTGTTGAACTCTTTCATGTTGATTACCAGACGAGATCCCCCATCTTTTTTGTTTACTGTAAAGATGTTGCTGCAAAACCCCGAGGGATCTGATTGGACAGGGACAATTGCACCTTTGATTAGTAATTGGTGTATCTCCTGTTGGATAAAGGCATAATCTAGTTGGGAAGAATGGATTGGCTTTGGTAGGGTTACCTGCTGAGGGTTCCCGAAAAATTCTAAATGAAAATCTGTCACTGTCTCCAGTACCCATTGATCTGATGTCAGTAATGCCCAATTGTGCAGAAAGAATCTGGTTCTGCCCCCCAATTTCACTGTTGAATAGGGAATCAAGCTTACCTTGCAGTTTGGAGGTAGTATTGTAGCTCCTCCGGAAGCCCTGTGGTTGAAGCGGGCATGACTTGCCCGTGCTCCGGCGGGGTAAAAGAGGTGTCTCTGGATTGAGACGAATATCATCTGCCTGGTGAGGCGAAGCCTGGGTGAGAGCTGCATGAGGTGGAGTGTACGGACAGATGCCACTACTTCTGCTGGCCCTTGCAAAAAGGCGATTTTGGAAGTCCGTGTTCAAGGATGTCTGTGGTTTGTCGAGGGCCATAAATGTATGGACAAACTTGCTCAAGTCTTTTACAAATTCTTCTCCTAAGAGGAGTCCATTAGCAAGTGGTCCCGGCTGAGCATTAGCTAAATCTGCTAGTTTAGGATCTATGTTCAACAAGACTGATCTTCTCTGTTCCATGGAGATGGCACAATTCGTGTTGCCTAGGATGCATAAAGCGCTTTCAGCCCATCCCGCAAGGGTGTCAGGGTCTATCACAGAGCTGGTTTCTTTTGTGGAGACCACTAAATCCAAAATTTGCAGAGTGGGCCTACAAGGTCTAGGACATTGTCCTGGCAGGACTTCCATGATCTGTCAAAGCCCTTTTTTGGGTCCTCAGTGGAACGTTTTATGAATGTTGCTATGTTCGTGTCTAACTCTGGAGCAGGGCCACCTTATCAGGAATGTCAGGCCTGGGGCATTCGAACCGGAGGTAACTCCTGACGTCTTTTTCTAGGGCCTTTCGTAGCCTTGAATGGATGTAATCTGTAGCTGTGGGTAAGGGAGTCCAGTTTGAGGACCTGGGGTGAATAATTACATCTGGATCAAAGTTGAGGGCCGATGCTGGGTCTATTCTGTCAGTGGGAGGGGAGGCCCATTGGCCTTCATAGGAATGACGTCATCGTTTTTGTGGCTGTGTGTCGTCGTCCGAGTCAGACTGAGGGGAGTGTGATTAATCTGAGAGGGAACAGACAGAGCCTGTGAGCTTGTAGAGGGTTGTGCTGATTATTGTGGTCTGAAGCTGTGGATTGGGAGAGTTGGACCTTGGGAGCTGCGTGGGTCCCTACGGGGCCCTGAGGGGATCTCTCCTCCTTGCGTGTAGTGATAGGCATGGGGTTGAGTTGTCCATAGGAAGGGACTGTCAGGGCATACCTCTTAAGCTATCTAGCGTTTGGCTGTAGCGCAGCCGCCAGGGCTCTATTAACTGACTGCGCTACTGAGGCATCCAGAGGATATACGATGTCCTCCGCAAGGTGTAAGTCCTCCTGTTCCTGGAGGTAACTGGCATCATCTTGGTTCTGTCTTTCACTCGTTGCTATGGTTGTTAGTTAAGGAGAGTAAAGAAAGAGTTCTGCGCAGTAAATAATGTAGGGTTCCCCAGAGGTATTAGGCCGTAAAGGGAGACATAATCAACTTGAAAAGAAGCTCCTGCTTCTAAATGTTGTAAGTAAGTTTTGTTCTTTTTTCTTAATTCTTATTTCCCCCTCAGGAAAGAATGCCTGTAGTAGCCAGATTACAGCTCTGGAACACAGGCGTGAGGGGAACGCTCTGCTCGACCGCCAACAACACCCTGGAGCTGACTCCAACTTGCCGAGTATAATGGTATAGGCTCGCTCTCCAGATTCTTTGGCAGGACCGGAGCCTCGGATTATGCTTCTCCTTCTTTGCTGTTTATTAATGAAACCATTGACAGCAGCCAATCAGAAACATATTAAATAAAAAACTACAAATCCCAGAAACCTGAGCTGACATCACTTCCTGCATGTCAGCCCTGATGCCTCAAACTATATAAGCAGCGAGGAACCATAACGCGTCCTCTTTCTTTGCTGCTTATGCATCAGATACGTGCCGTTGTTTTATTCTTTCTTACTGTCTATTGTGTGATGTGCACTGTTGTCTTCAGCGTTTTCGCCGATCGGAGCAACGCGGGATGCGAGTGTTAGTATCTCGTCCCGCGCTCCTCCTGGAGCATCGCCGTATATTTTAGGCGCCCGGCATGGTGCCAGGAGGCCGAGGGGTGCGGCGTTTCGGCACCAATAATATTATTGGTCCTTCCTTTGGCTTGCTGCCCACGCACACACGCGCACGCAAAGCGCCGCAGGTCAGTTACACTGTGTGAATAGTGACGGTGAGCTCACGCTTGACTCAGCGGTCATTGAGTCAGCTCCAAAAGTGGAGAATTGACTCTCCTCCTACGCCCATTAGCCTGGGTTGGAAATTGGCCATTACAGGATTATTCCTGAGGGGGTTTTGTGGCATTATAGCACCTGCTTGGCCACAAATTGATATTTTGACAGCCTCCAGAGCGGCATAGTGTACCGGGGTTTCCCCTCCCCATTACTTGTGCAAGCCCATAGGTTATTGAGGCGATTCCCAACAAGGCCATAATAATTGCTAGCTTCAAGGGTCTGGCCATGGCAGAGAAGCAGTTTAATGAGCAGCCAGCTACCAATCAGAAGCAGGAAGACCTGCTGTTGGCGGAGGCTATTGTCCATGCCTTGGATGCTTCAGAGGCGCAGTCAGTTAACAGAGCCCTTGCGGTGGCCCTGCAGCCAATTGCTCGGCAATTGAAACGTTATGCCCTGACGGTCCCTCCCTACGGTCAGCCTACCCCAGGGACCTCAGCTCCCCTGACAGCCGGCCAAAAGTCTAGTTCGACCAATTGGTCCCACGCAGCTCCTTTAGCCCGACTGTCGCAGTCCTTATGCACAGATCACGAATACTACGCCCAACCCTCTACCAGCAACCAAGTTTTACCTCCTCCTCCGGACATTCAGTCAGATGATTCTCCCGCTTCACTCTCTGGCTCTGACGAAGACTCTCCCCGGCCCAAACGCTAAAGACATTCCCCTGCAGCCTCCACTCCGACTTGTGAGGTCCCAGAACCCCCTTCTTCCCTTGATTTTGACCCTGAGGCCATAGTACATCCTAGATCCTCAGACTGGACTCCCCTTCCTGCGGTCTTGGATTACGTTTATTCTCGACTCAGGAAACCCCTGGACAAGGACGTATGTGGCAGACTGAGGTCCGAATGACCCCGCCCAGACATTCCACATAAGGTGGCCCTTACACCCGAATTGGACCCTAACCTTGCCACCTTCATTAAGAGGACCTCCAAGGACCCGAAAAAAGGCATTGACAGGTCCTGGAAAATGTGCCAGGACAAGCTCCTCGACCTGACAGGGCCCCTCTGCAAGATCCTAGACCTGGCGGTGTCAGCTAAGGAATCCGGCACGGTCATCGACCCAGACACCTTGGCAGGTTGGGCGCAGCGAGCGTTATGTATGCTCGGGAAGGCAAGTTGTGCCCTCTCCTCTGAAAGAAGAAAGTCCATCTTAATTTGCATAGATCCTAAACTAACAGAGCTAGCCACGGCGGAACCAGGGCCTTTGGCGGATGGCCTCCTCTTCGGGGATAAGTTCGTCAAGGATCTGGGGAAGTTTGTTCACACCTTTACGACGTTGGACAAAGCACAAATTTCCATGAACAAGGTGTTCCACCAACAAATTTTTGAGAGGGCCGGCAGAAGTCGAGGGCGTCTGGCCGGCCGCAATGCCTCTCACGGCCCTCCCACAACCTATACTTCTACAGGAAGAGGTTTCTCTGAATCTGGTAACTAACCAGTGATGCAAATTGCGTGGGCAGTGAGCCAAAAAGAGGACTGTGGTCCTTGTGTCTTCTGTCATGTTCTCCTTGCCTCCCCGCACCCTCGCCGGGTGCAGAAAAACCACAGAAAGGCTGTATTACCGTCACTGGAGTGAATGCTGGCAGCAGTTAAGGATAATCCTCTGTTGTCACTTCGGTCGGCGGCGATTGAGAAGGACAGTTTCTCAAAGGTAGGGACACGTACCTTCGCGATGCAGGCGCTCTGACGGAACTACAAAAGGAATGGAATAATGTTAGTGACAAACAATCTCTACAAGCTGCTTCAATCCATGCGCGCTGGCTTAATATGACAAAAGAGCGTTCAATTATCGGACATCTTATTGTAGAAAAAGAAAGAGGTCATGTGCGTATCTTTCGCAAAGCAGCAAAGAAAGAGAATTAGTTATGATTGTTTTATCGAGTATATATTGCAGGGTGTACTGTGATTGGTACTGATACTGTGATGTCATATTTTATAGATAATGTAGTTTTTTGAAAAGCTTGATCTTATTGGCTGCTGTGTTTCGTATAGTAATAAACAGCAAAGAAGAAGAAGCATAATCCGAAGTCTCTGGTCCGGACATAGAATTCGACACAAAGAAGGGAAGTCCTTTCCCAACATCCTAAGCGCTGCTGACCCTACACTGACGGATGTCAGAGAAGATGAAGAGATGCACGAGCAAATCAATTCAGACACGGCTAAAGTGAGTTCCGTTTATATTTTCTGTTGAGTTTTTGTCGAGACAGTGAATCAATGTTTCTTAAAACACTGCAGCAGGCACAAGGATTTTCTTGCAGCATACATTGAAAATTGATGGAAAAAAATTCACAGCACTAACTGACAATCCAGGCATGAAAGTTTAATTTCGAATTTGTGTTGAAGTCTGCCAAAATCGTTGTTGACCTTGCTTCCAGTTCTCCCTTCATCTCCAAAATGAAGTGTTCAATAAAATTCTGATAGTCATAGACTGGGTAAAAAATGTATTCATTTTCACAAGCAGACTTCACCCACAGCTGCAGTTCTGATTCCTCCAGATGTCCAACGTCAACTCCCCTTTAATGTTCCATCAGCCCACTATCTGTATAAGAACATTCACATATCTTCATTCCAAATTCTAATGCAGTCCTTCACTTAAAGCATAATACCACTAAAGTCTTGGCCATACTGCATCCTGAGGGCTTGACAGGAATACCTGGGGGAATGGAGTCTGGTAAGTAACAACAGTAAAAATGTCACCAAAATGCTATGTCATGCATGCCACAGCTCACCTTTTCCCTAATTTACTTTTACTCCACTCACCAGCCCAGTGTTCTCCCCTCCAAACACTCCTGTATGTGAACTCCCAATTGAAGTTTACCCACCTAGGGTTTATTTTTGCATATAGAGTGTGTAGTACAGGGGGAGACAGGACTGCAAATCCCAGGAGGCACTGTTACTGGGAGTCCAAATACCAGCCTAGTCTTCACTGCTACAAATACCATTGTTCGGCAAGTCTCAAATAACGTGTACTCACCTGGGGTGGGGTGGGGGTTCACATTTGTACAGTGTGTGTACTACAGGGACTGACAAGTCTGAAACTCCCAGCAGGCACTGTCTCTGTGACTCCAAACACCAGCACAATGTTCTCTTGTCCAAAGACCCTTTTGGTAATCTTTCAAATAAAGTGTACTCACCTGGGGGGTGTTCACATTTGTATAATGTGTGTAGTGCAGGGACTGACAGGACTGCAAATGCCAGGAAGGCCCTGTGTCTGTGAATCCAACCACCAGCCCAGTGTTCACTGCTACAAATACCCTTGTTTGGCAAGTCTCAAATGATGTGTACTCACTTGGGGGGGGTCATATTTGTAAAGAGTATGTATTACAGGGTCTGACAAGACTGCAACTCCCAGCAGGCACTATTTCTGTTACTCCAAACACCAGCATAGTGTTCTCTTGTCCAAAGATCTGTTTAGTAATCTCCCAAACGAAGTGCACTCACCTGGGGGTTCACATTTGTATAGTGTGTGTAGCACAGGGACTGGCAGGACTGCATCGGTCAGGAAGGCCCTGTGTGGGTGAATCCAACCACCAGCCCAGTGTTCACTGCTACAAACACCCAAAGGCACTGTTTCTGTAACTCCAAACACCAGCACAGTGTTCTCTTGCATGTGTGGGATGCCGTGGGCCAGTGGGCTGAGGCCACTGGGGATGTTCCTGGCCAGGACACGATCATCCACGTCTTGGGGGACTATCGGGAGTCCAAAGGCACATGATGGGCCATGTCCTAAAAGAACTCCATGAAATGAAGCAGCTGCAGAGGGAATTCATACAGGAAGTGTGTGCACAGTCGGAGGCCAACAATACCCACATGGCCTCCCTAACTAGGGTGCTGAGGGACATCAACACCACCCTGGTCAGGGATCAACAGCAGGACTCCAGCCCTTCCTTTGGCATGTAAACTGTAAACTTCGCAATTGTATAACGCACTACTCACCCGGTAGGGTCTCAAGGTGCTGTACGCATAGCCCTGTGGAACCCCTCCTGGCTTTTTCCTGTGAGGCACCCCCTCCTGGACAGCCCCAGGGTGAAGTCAGGCATCCAAGCGCTGTGAGGGCCATTGTGGAGATTAAGCAAATTACAGAGTGGGACCCATTAATTAGATTAGGCACCGAGGCGAGAATTATCTGGTCCAAGGGAATTGAGCCCAAGAACCTCCCACGGTGGTAATTGAACCCTTGACCCAGGCCAGATCTCTGCATCAGGGTCTGCCGCTCTAACCATTGTGCCACACTTCTCCACATGTCTACACCTGGCACCTCAACATTGGTGTCAGCCACTGGAAGGGAGGCTCTGCCAGCGGAAGAACCCTTCTCAGACACCCCTGCCTTTGTAGCAGCACATACCCCCCATGCAAGCAGGGACATCCAACGAAGTGTCTGGGAGGTGCGGATGGCAAGACACTTACCTCTGCCAGCAAGTTACCTCTTCCCAAATGACCTTCTTTGTGTGCCACATGTTCACTGTGTTGACTGTTCCTCAACCACCTTCCATTTCCAATGCGAGGAGTATACTGTACTTTAGACTTCCAATGTTGTGGCATCTACTACAATGATTTCATCCACCATGACTGAACCAATACAATATCTCATACACCATGGTACAGAGGGCAGTACAACAGTCCCTGACCACAGGCATCTCATCATCCAATGACCATGCTTCTGGTGATATGACACAAACATATGTCAGTGTTGTGGCACAGGCACTGTGGCCTGCAATGGTGAAACACATCTATAGCTACATACAGGTATTAGGAGTGATTAGCCTACGTGAAGAGTGAATGCCTTGCTTGCTCTTGATGACAGCATATTTCATGGCCAAATGATCACATGCATGATGCAATCGTCGCACCACAGCTCACTAAACAAGTACAATGTGCACTTCTGACCTTCCACCCAAACACTATTTGAGCTGCCTTGGACTAGGTCTCATACACCCCAAGTCTGTGACCTACATTACCTGTAATAACCCATGTCCACTTCCTATGTCAGAACAGCATCAGATACCTGCCAATGTTGTTGTTTAGCCATTTTAGCTATAATTGTACACACGTTATTTTAGCAAACTAGGCCTTCCCCTGTGCACTTTAACCCAGATATATTTTATTTAGCTTTGTTATATTATTTTAACAGTAGCCACATTTGCGGTCTTGTTTTATTTTCTCTATCTAGATGTGCTTCGCCTAGGTCAGCACTGTGTTCTTAAACAAGGCATTTCTTTCACTCTGTGCTTTTCTCAAGGCTGCAGTAAGATAGGTTGTTGGCAAAAGTGGTATGCTTTGACTCTAATGTTCACAGAAACATACATACTCTTACGTGGGGATCCTTTCTTGGAACATCAGGGGCCATATTTATACTTTTTGACGCAAAACTGCGCCAGCGCAGTTTTGCGTCAAAAATATTACCGCCGGCTAACCCCATTTTGGTGCGCCGTGAGGGCGTCATATTTATACTTTGACGCACGGCAGCGCAAATCACATGTGGGAGTCATTATTTTTGACACACACCGCAGCGTCAAGTCGTAAAGCAAAACTACGTTAACATGGCGGAAATGACTGTGG